>NC_134982.1:59028100-60270243 GCF_965638725.1 Aptenodytes patagonicus
GAAACCAAAGCAAAACTAGTTGTCCCTCTTGATAAACAAAAGTTTTCAAACAATTTTGTTTAGGTAGAAATGCTGAAAAAGAGTTTTGGGGACACAGACAGTGTTGCCAATTTATTGTTTGTTTTAAAAGGTCTCTCTTCCTCATAAAATGTGACCAAGAAAAGTGAGAGGTAGGACATCTGTGTACACTGATGCTCTTAACATGCCAGTGGAAAACACGAGACCCATATATGAGTCACGAAAGCTGAAAAGAGCCTGTATGCTTCCAAAATGTACCTGACTAGGGCAAAGATTTGTGATGACAGCACAGATAATATTCACTTTGTTTCTTACCCTTTCAAAACTTCAGCAGATCCCGCTTAATTTGCGCTTTCTTGCAACACTATCTCCACTACATTCATAGATCCCAATCCAGTCAACTCCCTCTCATAAAAAATTTAAAGCAGGTGTACTACTGAGTTTACACATTTTTCTCCTTCAGGGATTCTCCAACGAAGGTGACATTTTCTTCTAGCTTATGCAGATAAAAAATATAAAAGATCATCAACCAGCTGTCCAGGTAGCATCATCTAAGAGAGTATCTGTGAAAGGATATTGCAGTCAGTTCATTTTTGTATTTATTTGCTTTTGACGATAGGAAAAGCAAAAGACCAGATCCTCTTAATTTTTTTGATACTATGCTTTCAAGGAAGTTGTTTAAGAGTTACTCCACCGGGAACCTTTTCTGTCTCAATAACTACAAAGAGCATTTTTTTAAATGAAAGTTTCACCTTTTACAAAAGTGATGTTTGACAATTTTTCAAGTCTTAAAATGTTGTCAAAACTAAAAAGATACATTTATTATAAAACTGGAACAAAAAGAGAAAAAAGATATCAAGCTTTGATAAGTACCAAATTACTCAGAGTTTTGTAAAGCTGGTCTTCCGCCTCAAATTGAGTTTCGCAAAGGCTATACTAAAGCATAGTTTTAGTCGCTGTGAACTTAAAAAGTAATAAAAATTAATTTACTTTTAGAACTAAAGATATCTTTGCCAAACAAAAGGACAAGAAATGTTTTAACACCGCAGAAAAAAAGCTGACTCATGATTGCTCTCCTGTTTCTTTATAAACATTTTACTTTTTTTTTTAAAGGCATGGTTAACACTAGTCTCCTCAACTTTACCTCAGTAAACCCCCTTGGGGCAATTGCTATGACATTAAACTAAATATCGTAACGGCATGCAGAAGAAGAATGTAATGTCCTTTAGTAGCAGCTGATCAAAGGAGCCATAAATAAGAACTTGCAGAGACAGAAATCTAACAAAAATGGTAAGACCTAAAACATAGTCATAGTAGCTGGTAAGAATATGTGGCGTCTGAGAATGTTTATTTTCTCAGCTGTGACAATAAGGAAAGGGAGACAATCAGAATCATAAAATGTGAGCAATTAGCATTACCGAAGACAATAACCAGAAACAAACCTTGTCACTCACACCAGCTATCAAGATAGGCTATCCAAGAAACTGCAGGCAAACTTGGAATTTTGCAACGGCTAAGGATGCAAACCTGAGGGTCCAGGATGTTGGAGGGGGTCAGTGGGACTATGCCAGCCGAGGAGGCAATATGCAGGGGAAGAGGGAGCAGGGCGGAACAAAGAGATGGGGTAGGCAGACAAGGGTACAAAAGGGGCCAGTCACCTATAAACTGTGGCCGGTCAGTACGCACGTCTGGCTGAGCTCTGTGCCTGATCACCGCAGTGTGTCCTGTCTGTTCTTAACTACCTGTCTGTGTAATCTATCTAACTTTCTATCCCGTGTGTGAGTGCTGCGGGGACTGAGCGCCAGCTGCTGGGGGACCGGCATGAGAGGATTGGGTGCCAGCTGCTGGACTCAGACCGGGGCTGTGGATGACCCTGGCCTGCGGCGTCAGCTACTGGAGCAAGGGGGGGGGGGGGGGGTGTCTCAGTGCCAGAGACTGGGGGTGTGTGTGTGTGTGTGTGTGTGTGTGTCTTTAACCTGCAGCCACTGGGGCAGGAATGATATATGTTCCCAAAAGCAGCTGCTGGGGGATTGGAGCGATTGAGGTTCTCAGTGACGGCAGTGGGAGCGGGACCGTGGGTCACAGCCTGTGTGCCTGGTGCTGGCTGCTGGAGGGGGCGAGTGTCTGCATCTTCCTCAAACCTGCTGTGCATGGAGTGTGTGTGTATTCGCCGGCAATCTTCAAGCTGGATCACTTGGCGAGCAGGGGAGCCTTAGTTCTGGGCTGGGGTATCAGGTGGACGGAAGGTCCATGCTGGTACTGGGGGGGGGGGGGGGGGGGCGGAACCTGTGAATGTGGGGTGCCTGTGGGACAAGTGCTGTGTGTCTGTGCTGAGCACCAAGCTGGACCAGTTGGCGAGTCGGGGACCTGTGGGGCAGGTGGGGCGGGGGGGGGGGGGGGGCCGGGATCAGGGAAGGGGTGCCGGGTGGGTAGAGGCAATGACGGTACTTGGGATATCCGTGAGTGTGCATGTGCCTGTGAACCTGGAGAGTGTTGTGTATGTGCTGCACTAGTGACCTTCTGTCTCTGCCAGCCCATGACGAGGAGGAGACTTGGCTGTCTGTCGTTATGTTTATGTGCTTCCTGTACGTGGGTGCTGTTGAAGGCTATACCTTGTCTGTGGCACTGCGTGTGACCGGCTATGTCTGTGTATCCGTATTTGACTGGGATATGGGGGTCAGCTGTTTGCACAAATGAAAAAGCAGCAGCCAGATGCCTCATGCTGGGCATGACCCAAGTCCCTAGGCACTGGCCTGAGATCTAGCAACACCTTCGGCAGGAGGTCCTGGGTGAGAGCAACTAGAAGAAGCAAGTCATAATGTTCCTTAATAGCTGGAGTAGTTGGCACGATCAACTTTAACATTCCTAACACATACTACAAAATAAAACATATGGTCAATTTTATATTTATACTTAATGTTAACTGAGAAGATAGTCACAGGAAGCAACAAGGACACTGCGATTCAAAGGAAAAATGACCTGAGAGTCAAGCAAAATGAGTTCTCCTACATCCCTCCCAGCCCAAAAAATCCTGCAGAGAAGAGATAGAGAAAGGAGTCTACAGAAGAAGGAGTCTGGGTATATGAAAACACATTCTTCAATACTTCTCATCTCTAACCATGGATTGCATGCAAGTCAGCCTCTTCAAGGCATACAGCATTGAAAACAGTGCCAGCTTCTTCCCCTCCACTCACTATAAAAGACAGTATAATTGTGGGGGAGAAAGTTTATTCTAAAAAAACCTGCTGGACTCAAAGAAGCACTTAGGCAAATTAGTAAAACATTTTTCTTCATCAGAGACAAGACCTGAAAAGCCCAAAGTAGTGCAAAAGGGGAAACGGAAATCCTAGTTGCTTTTCAGAATAAGGTCCCAATTACTGACTGTGCGGAAAGTGTTGAAATTTCTTTTTACTCGCTTATTTATGCACCTGATAGTGCTGAGACAGCAAGATGCAGAGCACCTCGATTTTGTTTACCTATCAGCTAAGAAATCTCCTTATCATGCAATTTTTCTGGGCAGGGCTAAATGAGCTTAAGGAGATAATGTGCTAATTAAAGCATAACAATAGTGCTACAGAACTTCATCTCTTGCTCCAGCTGGTGATGAAAACAAATGTGATAAGGTATAGGGTCTACATGAGATGGGATGCAATTAACAAGGTCTCATTTGTGTGGAGAAGTGACATTAATGTAGGATAATGATTTTTCTTTTGTGAGACTGACAGGAGCAAGACAAGAGGTTGAAAATTTTCCACACCTAGAAGTCAATAAATGCCTATGTAGCTGATGTACAAATCTTTTAAAAATGAAATTATATTAGAACACGTCTAGATGGATATATGAATATCCCAAATACACGTGTACTGATATTTGTATTTTAGATATATAAAACAAATATAATTATGTTTGTATTAATAAGTATGTATGTATTAATGAGTATGAATATGTATTTATATACTTACATATACATTTGTACATTTTCCACAAATATTTTCCTCTTCCTGAAAACGAAGTGACAAGGTCACAAAATATCCTTCAATGAAAACAAAGATATCAAACAACATTAAGGAAAACACACCTAAAAAAGAGAAAGATTTAATGTGAGCTGACTTTTGCCACAAATGTATTTCTAACTCAGAGTAGCTGAAACACCTAATTTTACCTCTCAAAGAAAAAAATAAGAAAAAATATTTCTTCTTCGCCATTTTAACTGCTATGAGTACTGAACTGGCATAAATGCTTTGTTCTACTACATGGAATCCCATTGGTGCAGCGTGGTCAATGTAAATATGACAATGAGCAAACGTGCTTTTAACTTTAGCTTTTCAATTGTTCTTCGTTTTGTCTCGTTGAGATATGTCAAACTCCTGATACCCTCTTCACACACAGTTTTATCTGAACTTCATATAAATGCAAAGGATTTTTATTCTGTGACTGAGTGCGATTTTTTTTTTACATTATTCCCTCTAGAAATGAGATTGAGATATGCAAATAGGAGGCTGAGAATCAATTGTTTCCAGGCAGCCACGGAAGATCCATCTAAGACATATTCCCTGTGCAAGACAAGAAGAGGAACCAACAGTCCTAGGTCAGAATGCTGACTTCACCGAAAAAAAAGACTCAAGCTCAGTGAAAAGTTTTCCATTTACTCCATTGGATGTTGCTACAAATCATGAAAGAGCTATTAGATTCAGTATGCCATCACTGTCCATAACAAACACAGCCCTTTAGCGTTTAGGAAAAAATTAATGTACTGTGTACTCAGTTTCTTTTGTACTTCGTATTCTGCTGTCCTAAATATAGTTTTACCACGGAGGGTGGAAAGAGTCCTCTGAAGATGCTATTTTTTATATATATATGTATCTGGTGAAAAGTGGACTCCATGCCCTGCTGTGCCATAATTTGTGTGCCCTTGGGAAAAAAGACTTTGCTTATCTACTCAAAAGATAATAAAGAATATCTCCAGCTGTATCAGCAGGATAAAACTGAAGTACTGTAGAGCAAATTTACTTGCATGAAATAATGGCAATAATTTGGAAGAGGAGAGACTATGATTGCTACAAGAAGGACATTTTCTTTGTTCCCTGTTGTTTAACTCTGCTGTTGATTTTATTTTCTTCTCTAGCCTTGGTACATTTCTTATTGCCCATCACTAGTGAGATACCAGTTCATTTATTCTTTAAATAAGCCCTGAATCTCCCCAAGCTACCGACATTTTAAGTCTAGTGCTGTACATCAGAAATGCACGTGTATTTTCACGATATTTGTGAAATTCACAGGTGCATATGGAATGCGAAGTACTTAAAGCCATGCTTATGGATTCAATGAAGGCTAAGTAAAAAAAAAATTAAAAATGTCATAAACTGAGAAAGGAGACAAGCACATGAATTCTACTGCTTTCCAAGTGATTTACAGTACAAAACAAAGGAGTCAGTAATTTCTATATCTTGAAGTGTGTAACCACGTCTAGTTGGAAAGCCTTATTAAAATACCATGCCTTCATTTTTAATCTGAAATATTAAACCCCCCCCCCAAACCTCAAAATCACATATTTCAAAATGCTTAGAGAAAAATCGACCAATTATCTCTGTTTACAATGGCATGGATTTACGCTTCAGACAGTGCTTAAATGAGTTCTATCTGGTTTTGAGAATTGCACATCAGACGCCCTCACTGCACAATCATCTCCAGTGCCACCACATCATTAATGGCAGATGTGCACTTGAATATCTCGCATGTATCCTGCAGTCTCTTTCCTGGGATATCTTCTGTATTTTCAGACGAGCAGGTACTATCTATGTCCTTTAGTTTTGACATTGTCTATAGGTCTTCTTCGTCTAGTCTTGCTAGATCAAGACAGGTAAAGCACAGATATGGTTTACAGTCTTTTCTTTCTGAAGAATTGGCCAACTGAGCCCTGCTCCACATATTTCATATACCACTACCCACAAAGATATGGACTTAAGTTTACAGACAAATATATCACTAGGTTTGAAAAATCCAATACCCTGCAGAACATAAACACAATAACAACAAGAAATAATTTCCGCATGTGTAAGAATTGTTCCAGCTGCAGATCCTTAATTTGGTGATGACAATTACAAATATCACGATGACGACAACTTCTGCACTTTATTACATTAAAGCTTTATTCTGTCATGTTTCTTTGAGCCAGGCAACGAGTAACACCACTTTCTATCTGTGATACTTCTTGTAGTTGTAAAAGCCCCATCTATACCAGAAGGGAAACACTCCAAATAATCATGCAATTTTTCTGAGTTTGTCTCATGCTTCATCTTTGCACAAGCATGGAATAACTAGCTTCTAAAATTAATACTGGAGATGGTGGCATTCCCATGCATAGATGTTGTAGTGACTTCAGAGGATAACCTGCAAAATGCTGGAAGAGAGAAGTATTTGTGGGGAGGCTTCTCACGAGTTGAAAATGAAGTAGGTACTATGAAAACACTCCCAAGAAAGTCAGAAAATGTGACCTAGAGAATCATGCCAGAAGTGTGGTATCTGGAGTGGGCTGAGGGCCCAAAGAATCTGAGTGGTTTTACAGAGATCACAGACGATCAAGGAAATGCTTTTATGACTAGATCTATATACACACGGATTCACTTACACACAAAACTACTTTTCAAGTTAAATTTCATTATTTTTAAAAGATCTGGCAACATAAACAGCAGGATAAACTGTTCTGCATGCCAATATTCCAGAAAGAGGATAGATTATATTTTTATATCCATGCATGAAAACACAAAAAACCCCTAAAATTTAGCACAGTCAAAGAAAGTAACTATTGACGGAGTTTTCCAAATAAAACTAGACGTGGCAGGCTCTCTTTTTGTTAGATTTACCATCATTGCCGATTAGGAAAAAAACACAATCAAACTTCCTTTACAGGCAGTTAAACCATTGGACCCCGTCACTTCTCACAGCCAGTCTCACTGTGGTGTCTCGTGGTACTACCCAACTGTAGCCCCAGGTTAGTTGTACAAGAAACCTAGTAGGGAATACTGGATTTGGCTAGGATGGCTTTAATTTTCCTCATGGCACTTCACATGGAGCTATGTTTTTGATTTGCGACCAAAAAAACCTTTGCTGTTATAAAGGTGTTTTAATTACTACTGAGCAATGCTTATACAGCATTAAGGGATTTTTCTGTTTATCACATGGGAATGCCAGAGATTGTGCTGCGGGTAAAGAAGAGGTCGGAAGGGGACACAGTCGGGAGAGCTCAGCGCAACTGACCAAAGGGATATATCTTATATTATCAAACACAGCAAAAAAAACTAGGGGAAGGAAGGAGGTGCATTCAGAATTATGGCTTTCATTTCCCAAATAACCATCACGAATGTCGAAGACCTGCATTCCTGGAAGTGGCTGAATGCCTGCTGATACACATTAGTGAATGAATTGCATATTTTGTTTTGCTTCTTCATATAGCTTTTGCTTATTCTATTACAACTGTTTTATAACAAGCCATGTTTTATCACTTTTTCTGATGCTTTTCTCTATGCTGCTGCGGGGGGCGGGGGCGACAAAGAAGCTCTGTGGAGAATAGTTGCCAACAAGGGTTAACACATAAGACTGATTTTTATCAAGAAATAGAACAGATATTTCTTGTGGGACAGAGTCAATTTTTCACTGCTGATTAACATGCTATAATGAATACGTAGTAAGAGAGCTAAACTGCACTGCAACACCTAAAGACACTGTCCCGTTCTTATTAGAACACAGTAGGCAGCTGTGGAAAAGTACTTACTCCTAAGAGCTGTGGAAGGAAGTCAAGCCTGCCATTTATCCCCCTACTGCATTTCCAGTATCAACAGTACTCTGTCAATCCGCTTTATATCTTGCATTACGCACCTACGTATAAGGAGAGAACCTTACCCTTGTCCTGACAGTGACAAACAGCTATGCTTCCCCAGTGGTCTCCAATACACCAAGCACCGTAGGAGGCTCTAATGATATTCAAGTACACCTTTCAAGCATACCACCTTTCAGGTAAGAATCTGCTAATAACAGCAAACCTGATGTAAAAGCCCCTGCAATTGGAAAGAACCTGACAAAGAGCATAGGTCTATATGCAAAGCCCTAGAGATATTTGACACTATTAGTAGAGATATTTTTCTCTCCGACAGTTCTGTCTGTGTATGTCTCTATTTTGTTATACTATAGACAGCGCTGAACACAGTAGTATCTGCTGCTTCAATCTCTCTCTTGCCACATAAGAACAAAAAAATAAATTAAACCATTCTGTCTTAAATGAGGAAAACTACCCTTTCTGCCTTCGTAAATAATTACACTGCACTCTATGGAATTTCTGAATGGGACATCATCTTTCAGTCTGCCCCATCTTCAGTGACTGAAATGCATTAAACAGCACTGTTCATACTGGTTTCTTTTACACAGCTTAGAAATACCAGGTGAAAGAATTACAGAAAAAAAGTAATAGAGATCCCATGGTATATGTGTTCTGCTTTCTAGGACAGTGGTGAAGACAAAGTTTTATTCCTAGAGCTAGTGAACCAAAGAAAGCTCTAGCACCCGCCCTGTGCACCACCTGGCTCATGAGCTGTTAGTCACTTCCTGATTATCACATTCATGCTCTTGGTTTCACCACCAATTTTCCTTTAGGAACTGAGAACACAGAAAATGTAGTAGGATCTTGGAAAAAACCTGCAGAAACGCTGCCTTTTTGTCACTCAAAATTTCTCAAGATATATGGCTGCTAAATAGCTTGGTGGTAGAATCTTAATATTGATAGAGCCTTATTAAATGTCAGAGAACTCAAGATTTTTCCCAATATAACATGACAAAACAAAAATGGCTGTAATAGAACTTTGGGAGAGCTGAATAGACAGAAGGAGATTAAGTATCACTTAGATTTTTGGCATATTTTGGCTGAGTAATTTTTCAGCTGAATCAACACTAATCACAATTCAAATCTTGCAAAAGCACTTCAAGAATGCGTTACTCTCATGTTGTATGGATGAACAATAAAGGGGAAAATGTATAGGATTTTTACATTTCACCTGGCAGAACTTAGCAACGTCCTTTTCACCGAGGAAAGCAGAAAGACTGGAAGGAATAGATAACTAAGTAACCAGATATACTGTTATACGTATATATACTATTATCAGAAGAAAGAGCGGAGTGAAGATGCAATATAGACTGTGACGAATCTTCATGGTGAACGGGGTGAGAAACTGATGTGGATTATGCAGGGATAAATTGGTGATGTCAGCGAGTATCAGCCTCAGCATACTTAATGGCCTGGTGTCGCTACGGTACTCCAGGACCATATAGTACTTTTGTCATACATTCCAGCTGTTGAAATCAGTAAGCAGAACGACTATATCCTTACTGGGGACACAGCAATGATGATTGCAGCAAGGCTTGGGAAACAACACTGAAAAAAACAAAGATCTGAAGAACAAGGGAGATGGGATGGATAGGCAGGTATTTCCAACATGAAGGCTGAGGACCAGTATGGCTCATACAGTGAACAAACCTTTTAAGTAGTATCATTCACCAACCAACAATCACATTTATACCAACAGAGTCAAGAATTGTTCGAAGCTGTTCTTTTATGTGGCAGATGGTGTGTAAACAGACAGACCCATGCTTCAGGGTGTGTTCCAGTTTAGAGAGGCTGGAGAAATCCAAGATACTAAGCATATAAAAAAACAAAACCAGGGTGCAATTTTATAGGGAGTCACTTGCCACATTTGTGTACATTATTCCAGTTGTACGTTTTTGGAATGTGACATACAAAAGTGTGTTTCTTCAGAAAGTCAAAGGTGCATCAGTGTATTCATGTTCTATAGGGAAAGGCATAGCGGAAATATTAAGAGTCACAGCTCTTGCTGTCATAGCAAAAACTGCACGCTGCTCTCACTATCACATCCATAGAGAAACCGCTCAATGGGTCTTGGCAGGAGCAACTGGAACTGCTGCAGGCAGTTTGTCTCCCACTAGGAATACTGCCATTTCCTTTTAAAAAGAACTTCAGCAGCCTGTTAAAAAAAAGCTCTGCACTGCACAGACAACTGCTTGTTGCCTTTTTCGAGTAGCAGCGTATTTTTGTGACACCAGTGAGTTTCCAACTTTCCTGCACAAACCAGGTTTTATATCTGTGTTGCTGATTTGTAGGACTTCTGAGATTTCTGCACAGACGTACTATAACAAGAATATCAAAACACCTTGCTTTCGTGCCCCTCAGTGCACCATGAGTTTTCATGTCAAGATTGTACCAAGCAAAGTGTTCTTTTCTTCCGAGCCCCCCCCCCCCCCAGTACCAAAGGTCTTACAACACTGGGCTACAGCTTTCAACTGTTTACTGTCATTTGGGATGATGCTTTTGCAAAGCAGTATATTAATTTAGACTAATCACTTTATATATCGGATATTTCTAAGATAGAGAGAATGCAAAGCAAAAAAAAAAAAAAAAAAAAGGCTTTGCTAGCCAAACGTGGAGAGGGATGGCCAAGCTTCTATATCCATCTGTTGCATTATATTTCAATAGGGCTTTGAAGAATATTCGACATGATTACAAAGGAATCATTCCAATTACGGTACCATTAAAATAAATATGCTTTTTTGATATTGCACAACTGATTAATCCAAACTAGAATAGTAACTGTCTTTGCAAGAGTAATTTGCTTTCATGTTCAAAACACTTGGCCAGGACTTTCACTGGAGCTTAAATATTTTCATTACAGAGCTTGTAAATCGTAGCCTATATTTTTGTCACTTAAGACAATTAACCATGCTGTAATGAGAGACAAATAGAACTCTATCATGTGATTAGTGTTCTAGTTACTTGAAATCAGTAGTAACTGTGACTATTGAAAAACAGGTTATAGCATAATTACAGCCTGTTTTGTACAGAAAAAAACCCCAAAAATTTATACTATGTATTCTTTCCTTCAACTTCCTCTGTGTGACACCAAGCTCCCTCAGATTTGAAAGACAATAAAAACAGAACATTCTTAAATACCATATTTCAGATGTAGATTCAGTCAGAAGCAATCACTTTCCAAGTCCTTCTAGATGAAGAGAAGTTGCTTGAATGTTGAACGGGAAAGGCACTATACGAGGAACCAGCCTACAGCCTCCGAAAAAGTCTGCAATATTAAATCTGTGAATTTTCAGCTATGTTCACTCAGTGCAGAGGAAAGGCAAGGAAAAGCGTATGGGCAAGGTTATGTTCAGTTTCCCATCACTCAGTTTTACTCACGCTCTGTAAAGGTTCAGAAGATTAACTGATGAAGGAGACTGGTTTCAGGACCTCTGGCTGTTTTTTGAGAGAATGTCAGACGCATATGAGAGATTGTTATAGAAAGCCAGCTTCCCATAAATCTCTGTTGTACATATCTGATGGATAGCAAGAAAACTGTTACAAAGTGACACTTCTGGAAGCGTGCTTTGTTTTTCTGGACAGCCAATACTTTCTTCTAAAGACTCATTTTCTCAATCCTTCTTATTAAAAGAAACCAAACAAAGAAATCTTCCTGGAACTTCTCGCTTTTAAAAAAAATCTTGCGTATTGCTGCTTTTTTCTGCGGCTCATGCTCATTCCTCATGAGAAGCCCGTTTTTTGTTTTTTTTTTGAAAAGCCTTTCATGGATGGCATGCTAGACTAATCTTCGCTGCACTTACAGCTAGCAGCTTATTTCTGATGTCTAATCAGCAAGGAGTAGAATCTGGGTGCTGAACTTGTCTACATTGTAGTACGAAACATTCATCCATCTTTCGTCATAGCAAAGAGGAAAAAGATGACAGCTATTTTAAAATATTTGCCTTGTTTTCTTCTCAGAACAGGCAAAGGAACGACAATACTCTTCTCCTACAGCTCAAGCGACAGACACCGTTCCTTTTAGGTCCATTTTTCAATACCTGGAAGTCAGAGAGGCAGAATAACTATGAGTTGAAAGCATTTTCCATTGAAGATGTAAAGAGGTTGATGCTCAAATTTTTTGACACTAAACCAGCATAAACTCACAGTGCTTTTATTTTCGCCTAGCATAGACAGCTCCCTTGATTGCAAGATACCCCCAAAAAGAATATTTTGTGCTTTCATTTCACAAGAAGGACTGAAAAAATGCCCGGGAAAAGCAGTTATTATACAGGTATCATATCTGTCCATGTATCACAGACCCTAATTTCCTTTTTCAGCCATTAGCACCATTTTTGATGAGTCAAAGAATAATGCTGATTCAGGTTATATATCCTAGTTCACAAGAAGTTTAATTATGTTAATCATGCTATGCCACACAAGAAAAATCCCTAAAAAAAAAAGCTAGAGTAGTTAAGTAAAATCACGTTACATTTGATAGCACATTTGTGAATTGTATGTAACCTGATTACAGTTTTGACTACCAGTATGTAAAATTAAATAATTTTTTTACAGGAGTAAAGTAAAGCTGTCCCAGGGCTATAAGGTTCTTGTTATTTATTTTCTAAGTAGATCACTGCACAAGACTAAGCTGCTTAACAATAATGAAATTGTCCTTTTGTTTTAGCATAATTAACATCAAATATACACTGTTAATATTCGCCTGATTAGCCCACAAAGCTTGACCCACAGCGCGGCATGATTAAATGCAACATAGCTTTTTTTTTTATACAGCTGATAGGTTACTAAAGATGACAATCCTTTTAATTTTTTTTCTCACTCTTGCTCTGCAAGATGAGAGCAGGCCTCTGATCAGCATGACACAAACTGAAGGTGCTGCAGTTATGCAGGCTGCAGAAAATGAGGAGTTTCCTCAACTTTGTTTTGGGGATGGGGAGAACCTTCTAGAGGTAATGTAAAAACAAGCTGCGTTAATGAAACTTGGACCAGCACTCTATTTTCTCTCAGAAAGATTATTCTAATGTCATTTTGACTTTCCATTCTGGCTTTTTATCTCGTCTCCGTTTATAGTTCTCCATCCCCACTGAAGATATAGACAGCAGGTTATTCATTTACCAACTGTATTACTCTCCTATGTAACAAATACAGATAGTGGCCTTACCTTACCTTTACATCATAACTTGGAGAAGAC
Organism: Aptenodytes patagonicus; assembly: GCF_965638725.1. Lineage (NCBI taxonomy): Eukaryota > Metazoa > Chordata > Aves > Sphenisciformes > Spheniscidae > Aptenodytes > Aptenodytes patagonicus. The sequence continues at coordinate 59,041,180 of NC_134982.1, forward strand.
CACTGTAATGTTTAGCTGCCTGCATGTTCCCAGCTTTGAAGAACTGTCTCATTTACAGTCTATCCACACTTGCTGGAGTTCTGCAGAACTATTAATCTAAAGAAAAATTAAGACAGAGATTTTAAGCATGAAAAGTAGAGAGCATAAATCACTGCAATATTATTTTTGTGCAAGGTGCCAGGAAAAATACTTTGAAAATGGTTGGAGAGCTATGTGTGCCAAAGTGCCATTTTATGTGTTTTGGATATCTAAATTTTATCTTTGTTAATTCCATTGAAAATGCAAGGTTCTCTCTGCTAGTGCCACAGGTATAGGAAAAAAAAAAAAAATCCTCCATGACATACGAAGGTCTCGCAGTGAATTAGAGAAAAAAAATGGGAAAAGTACTAAGAAGACAGACTGATCAGGTGAGGTTACTCTGACAGTAAAGAAAAAAGCTATGAGTTTTTTTAATCATTGTTTTGTCCTGCCATATTGCAGACAAGTGAGGCAAATATCAGGAAAAAAATGGATTATTTTACAGTGCAAAACCAGCCTTTCTGTCCTCAGGGCGGGACTCTCTGCCAGAAGGTCTTAAAGATATTGCGGAAATGTCACAGAGACCCATAGCACAGCCTTGATTAAAAGCATGTCACCATCAGCAGGACTCTTCCCCAGCTGTCAGGGACCTGGCACTCTTTGTGACAGCTCTCTCAAGTTTGGGGACATTTGCAAGCCTTCAAAATCATGCTTGATTTTTTCTCTTCTCCCTCAAGTCCAGTTTGCACTACAGAGGCACACTATGGCAATACTGATTGTCATTTGCATTTGACTGACACGTTAGTCAAAAGGCTATTAAGTGGGCAGAAGGGAACAAGTGCTTCTTCTGAACTGTCTGTAAAAACAGCTAAGGGTGAAATTATATTAATTTCTATATAGACATAGGACAAAGTACTACACAGCACAGCTACTAAGAGAAGCAACGCTGCTACTGTGGCATGAGGATATATCTGCAGCGCACATAATTTACACAACAGATATGAAGCTCTAGAATTGCAAGGACAAGGACTACGATGAGATTGATAATGATCCATCTACGCTAGAGGTGTTACAAAGGTCAGCTGAGCCGAACACATGTAGCCTGTTCACCTCTATGGTGGTTTATTGTCTTGAGTGACTCTTCTGACAGGAAGAGAGGGCTTGATCTCTTGACCAGACGTGTCTTTCAGGAAAGTTTTCTGCCTCGATGGAAGTTAAGTTAATGATATTAACCGTGAAATTTCCTAGCCTAGTAGGATCCTCAGAGCATTATCTGCTTTTTTTAATGTGTATATACAAAATGAGACGTCCAAGGTGTATCAAAAGATACTTCAGGGCCTCGGGGAGACTGAGTGTCCGGAGTGCAGGGAGTACTCTCCTTTACAGTCTCAGTTGCAGGGAATAATATTAAAAGAAACAGGCAGACCCATTTCTTCCTTATATGTAGTCTAAATCTACACACACACACACACACACACACACAGAGTTTAAAGCCATTCCACCTTGCCCTGTCGGAACAGGCCCTGCTAAAAAGTTTGCCGCCATCTTTTTTAGAAGCCCCCTTTAAGTACTGTCAGGCTGCAGGAAGGTGTCCCCAAAGTCTTCTTTTCTCTAGGCTGAACAACCCCAACTCTCTCAGCCTTTCTTCATAGGAGAGGTGTTCCATCTTCCTGATCATTTTCGTGGCCCTCTTCTGGACCCACTCCCACAGGCCCATGTCTTTCTTATGCTGAGGGCTCCAGAGCTGGACTCAGTACTCCAGGTGGGGTCTCACCAGAGCAGAGTAGAGAGGCAGAATCACCTCCCTCGACCTGCTGGCCACGCTTCTTTGGCTGCAGCCCAGGATACGGTTGGCTTTCTGGGCTGCGAGCGCTCATTGCTGGCTCATGTCCAGCTTTTCATCCACCAGCACCCCCAAGTCCTTCTCGGCAGGGCTGCTCTCAATTGCTTCATCTTTAATCTGTAGTGACAGTTGTGGTTGCCCCGACCCAGGTGCAGGACTTTGCACCTAGCTTTGTATAAGGTCACGACCTTCAAGTAAGCCCAATTCTCAAGGCTGTCAACGTCCCTCTGGGTGTCATATCTTCCCTCAAGGCTATCAATCAACTGCATCACTCCTTTTGATGTTATGTGCAAATTTGCTGAGCGTTTACTTAGTCCTACTCTCTATGTCATTAGAAAAAGGTATTGAACAGTACCTTTCCCTCTACAGAAACCATGAAGTATCCCGTTTGTTACTGCTGTCCATTTAGCCAATGGAGAGTTGTCCAAATGAGATATTGTCCTAGTCTTTAAATTGACAGATACCCAGAAGAGATGGAGAGGTGTTTAAAAGTCCTAAGTGCCACTTCTTTACAGTTTCCTAAAAATAACTGCTCTTTAATTATGGAGTAAAAGATGTGGTGAATCTGTTCTAAGTAGATGGCTGAGAATGGAGGAAAAAAAGGCCAATGGGGGTGGTGTGCCTGTGTAAATTTGTTCATCTGCTGCTGAGCAGATGAGGTCATGTTGGGAAAACAAGAGACCAAATTCTTGGCAGCAGAAAAACATGTCCTAGAATTTCACAATCTATGTCTTTCAGACTGACAAGGCAATGGAGGAGAGAGTGTCCACAGATGACTGTGCTGATTGACTCTCTTCTGCATAGTTAGTCAAGGGAAGAATACCAGGGAAGACGAAAAAAAAAAGAGAGAAAAAGAGACACCTTCTTTTCTTTATAAATCATTTTATCTAGAGATGAGAAAAGTGAAAAACCATTGTTGTTAAATTTCTCCAGGGCCTAAGTTCAAAGGAAGCACCAGCTAAGAACAGCTCAATCATTAGAGGTAGCTGAGGAGAATGGAAAATAGATAGAAACAAGAATGTCTTTCTAAGCATTTTATCTAGTTACTTTCTACTGGCTGCTTTGTCTCTGGTTACAAAACCATGAAGCAGATAGGCCATTATCAATTCATGAATCAGGATGCGATTATATCTAAATAAAATATATAGCTATGTAGGTAATATATTGCCTCTAGGAAGAAAACATTTTCTAAGATGTGTAAAACAGCAAACGTTAAAGGTCTTTCGCAGTGTGCAAATAAATTTAAGCCTCAAACTTTATTTATTATAAAAAGGAATTATTGATTTATTTTTCGTTCCTCAAAGGAACTTAAAATGTAAATAACTACACATGTTGCTATGTCTGTATGAACAAAAGTCAAGCTCATTATAATCCCGGCCCAAAAGAGAGACTCACAAATTAGGGCTCTTAGTATAGATGGATTCATAAAGGAACATAAGTCTCTCTGCTAGCTCCAGCTGCCACTGCAGTATGAAGTATTCTCCTGTCCTTGTATATTCTTTTCAGAAAAATGCTGAGACAGCTTTCATTATTGCAAGCTCTTTTTTTTTTCTTGCATCCCGTATGTAAAATTGTACGGTAACAAAAAGTCTTGCACGCTTTTACATTGTGGGTAACAGAGAGATATTACTGAGGTCACAGCAGCACATAATTAATATTGTAGCACGAGACCTTAAAAGCACTGCGAACTTATGCCGCAATGTTGGCAAGCTGACCAGAGAGAGTCTAATGTCGATCATCACTGCTATAAAAGAAGGCAGCTCAGGAGAAAGTAGTAGTCCAGAAATTAAGAGCAAACAAATTCTCTTTGCAGAAAAACTTAGAGGGAAAAAAGCTCTGGGAAGACTTTAACTTAATTGCTCATTTAGAAACCAGCAGAAGGAAAAGAATTTCAACTTTAAGACATCAAGTAGTTTGCGGTGTCAGAGTATGTTACTGATTCCCACAGTAGTGGCATTGAGATGCCCAGAATACATAGTAATAAATTAAAATACCACAGATTGTGTAATTGCTCATAAAGAAGTCTCAGAAGTACAGGGAATTTAATGTTGCACTTAAAATGAAATCTTATTATATGCACAGTTAAAGCACTCGAAGAGCCTTAACGCTGCCTTGCAGTGGCACTATGAGGGAGAAAAGGGAAAGTGAAAAAATTGGAACTAAATGAAATTTTTCTTCGACGCCACTTGGAAAATCTGCGCTATTATATGTGTTTAAATATACATACGGGCTTCCTCTGCCCCTATACCAAGACAGGGCATCAACATCTTCCAGTTTTTCATTGCTGCTATGTTAAAAACTTGAGCCTTTCTCAACTTTGTCGGAGTGAGAGCTTATAAGATCTACAGATGATGTGCAGGAGACTCAGTTCTTCCTAGTGCTGACTAATAAAACTTGGCTCATAGCCATTCAGTATGAAGATATCTGCATTTCTAGACTCAGTGACAATATTTTTTTAATCGTGTGATTTTTGAAGAAGCACAGGAAATAACATCCAAGCAGCTACTGTTGTGCCTGAAGAGAGTGAAAATTATGGTACTGGAGTCAAGTAAGCACCCTGGGAATTAGAGCAATGAAGGCAGGATAACAATCAGCTCTATAAAGCTTTGTAGCACAGCCTACTGTTTGAGATTTTTTTTTTTTTGGAGTCAAATAGTCGAAGGTCTGAAATGAATGACAAGCATCAGCTCTGTAGTCTGCCAATGACCAACTTCTTTTAAAGGAGACTGAAGTGATAAATATCTCAATCAGTAGATATGAAGAGCCCATGATGATCTAGTAAACTGATTAAAACTGTGAAAGTTCCAGCAGTTCAGGTTAAAAAAAATTTTGGTGCCAAGAAGGGGAAGGATATATAGCTTGCTAAATACTGTGGGTGCTTTGGAGTCTAGTGCTTTAGAAATTACAAGTATTTTTGCCCATATCTGCCAGTTAACAGGGTTCCTCACATCGCTGTTTCTGAAGAAGTATCAATCTCTAGTATAGAAGACTAACTAGAACACAGATATTGTTCTCACATCTTGAAATATCTTTCATATACGGAAAGGAGACACAATAAAAGAATGACGTCCACAACTAGCCTGTCCACCAATCATCAGTCTTCCACTGAGATTATATAGGGATACTGGGAAGTTGCTCTGTGGGATTAGAAAGATAGGTTCCTTTTCAACACGACTCCTACAGCTCCAGTGTCCCTTAATGAAAAAAAAATATCATAGCAGGTTACCAGAGTTTAATGTACGTCAAGGCTTTCATTTCCTTTGGTAATTGCTGAAGTATTAGCCCTTGTGTTTGGATGCATCCAGCTGCTATGTCCCTAACTGCAACACACACAAAATGAGGCATAGCTTTTGGAGACATCCTGCAAAGCAAGTCACAGACTTGTGTACTTGCTACCAGCTAACTCAACACTCCAGCTTTTGGCAGGAGTTGTGAGAAGGGAAGAACAAACCGTTGGACCTTCAGAGCCACAGAGGCATTTCTATTGACACTATGAAACCTAAGTTAATTTCCACCCAGGAAATTCAATCTGTGCCTGACTGTATTCACAGTTATTTAGATTTCCTTAGTTCCCAGAGCTAATTGTTCCCTCCTAGCGAAAATAGTTGGACCGTATATTTTTACTTCCATCCATAATATGAGGTCTTTCAGACAATAGTCATTAGGCAAAGCACCACCATTTACCATCACTTGTTAATGAGGAGAAAGGAAAAGCACGGAGAGGTCACAGTTTATGTGGGACTTCTGATCCAGCCCTTGTTCCAGTCTTTTATCCAACAGCAGGTCTTTGCGATAAATTCAAGAGAAAGAGATATATACGGTGCCTTTAGAAAGATAGGACCACCTAAGTGTCCCACAGAGATAACCTTTCGAGAGAGGCAACCTTGCTACTTCTTGCTGCTGTTACTGTTCTACAAATGAGGAGGCTGGCTGTCGTGTGTCCCACTCTGTGACTTATACAATATATCTGCATACTTTTTGTACAATATTCTAGGGATTCTGGGTGCCAGCACCTGAACACTTGGATATCTTGCCTCTAAAGGCCTCGGAGAAGCTGGTCTCCATTTTATGAGCCATTGTTCTCAACTGCAGATAGCGCTAATAGTTGTAATAAGGTATAGCTTGTTATTCAAGCAGATTTTTTTTTTTCAGAGTGGTCAGTTTGTTTCTTCCTTTTTTCTTTTTATTAGTTATTTTTGCTATACTATAAAATTTAATAAAATTATTATGATTCAGAAGAGCCAGACAGACCTATGCCCTGCCAGCATTTGAAAAGTGATTGCTGAGGTGAGACTGTGCTCACTCCAGCACAGCTGGGAATCATTTTTTTTTTTAATTACCCGCCCCCGTAATGTGTCTTTTACAGTGAGCACTAAGTCACCCTGATTAATCCATTCCAGAAGACCTCTGTGTCTCTTCGGGGTCTTTCACCTTTCAAAGAAGATGTGCTACTTGCTGATAAATAACAGTATGGCACAGGGAACAGGAGACATGGTCATAGCAACAACGTCCTCTTTACCTTCATCGGCAGCACAATGTGTTGTGCGACATGAGGCAAAGGAACCTTTGAATTGACTTAGTATAGACATTGTCATTATTGCCTTCAATCCCTAAGGCAATAATGTTTCTAACACTCCAGTGGAACAGCCACCAGGAGCAGTCGCCTCTCTCTCTGCTATCGCTGCCAGCCCACAGCTACTGCCTGCAATTAACAGTGAAGATGATCTTTTACTTTCTGTCTGAATTTAGTTTTGCAGAAATGGTTTCCAGATATCTTTGAGTTGCCATATATTAGTCTAGTATGCATCATCTCATTTTCCATATCTCTGTTTTGACTCTTTTCTTATCTCTGTGCATTCAACTGTACTAATGAGAATGGAAGAGTTTTCCATGTATAGCCCTTAACTTCACCGAGAAATATTTTCAGCAAGATTTCTTGCTAAACTGTAGCCATTGCTCCAAACTTTCAGGGGACTTTAAGCTTTTTTTTCCAAAGACAGAATAGAAATCTTGGCCTTCATTTGTATGAGTCCTGACAGTCAGACCAGAAATTTCAAGAAAAATCAAAAGGACCTTTTCATGAAATTGAATAACGAAAACCTCTGAGAACTTCTCCAGCTTATATTTGAGCACGGAACTCCTTCTCTCTTGATAGGAATGTTTCTAATTATCGTCTCTCCCCCCCCCAGTCACATGCGAATAAGAAGTCATCGAACACTTGTCCCAATGTGAAATGGTAAGACGACACATCGCTGCTTGACTCTCTCGAAGAAAGGATAGTGCTTGACCTATCTTGTACAAAGTAGGTCCTTCTGGCAAGGATGAGACTCAAATGGAAGCCGCCTGTGGAATAAAGTGATCTACCATGAGCATATCTCTGCTTTTGAGAATGACAAAATTTTTTTTTTTTTAAACTTTCATGAAAGAGTGTTTCTGTCATCTGAGACAAAGAGGTACACTTTCGTATCCTCCACGTCTGGTCTGTGCTCTCTATCTTTTCACTTCCTCAGCCAAACAAAGTAAAAATTGTTACAGTATGTCAGGAAAAAAGAGTGCTAACCTGGGCAGTGAAAGCTGCTGTGACTTTCTTTTTAGCTATGGGACACATTAAGAAGACAAAGACTGGAAAGCAAGCCAATAAGCACGGAAGACTGCAGGAATCATAGTAATTAGAAGTACCACTTCCCTATCAGAAAGCTCTCCTCCTGTGGGAAGACAGTTTCCTCTAAACCAGAGAACAGTCAAACAAAGCTTGGAGATGATATTCCTCCAGCAGTAAAAGGATCAAGGATTGTTTTAAGCAGGGCTGGGCATTCCTGAATTCGTTGTGCTTCTTGTTCTTTTCGTTACTTTGGTCCAAACAGTCTAATAATGTTTCACAAGCAGCTTTTTAAGCTGAGATAGTTTTCAAAACTTCTAATGCCAGCAGATGAATTAACCTATGCACATTTTGAAAAATTGCAATTAGCTCCATTCTTCATTGTAATAACATAGAACAGGTAAGTAAACAGAAACTACGAAGATATCTTCTGCTTTGCTAGTTTGTAAGCTCCTTTTTTTTTAATCTACTATGGAGCATACACATCCTTCTCCTAGACAATCTCAAGACCAGAAACAAACTTAACCTTGAGGCTAAATATGCTGTCAATATTGCAGATGGTCAAGTTCCAGTTTTACAAGTTTTTCATACTATAGCTGAAGATTACAGGCTCAGTTAGGCTGAAAACAAATTTCAGAAGACCCAGAATCATAGGAAATATATGTATATTAAATCAATCGACTTTTCCCCTCACAAAAAGCAAAGGATTACTCTGGATAAAAAAAAATGAAAAGCTCATCTACCTGCCACTTTTGTAAGCATATTTTTATGTGGCTGGTGGGATTCACTAGACCTGATATCTTAGATGTTCTACATTCAGTAGGATGATGGTTCAGTTCAGACTACGGTGTTTTTTTGCAAGAAGTGTACCTGAGTGGCCACTAGATTGGAATATTGTATGGACATTAAGAATCATCTTGTGCATATACCCAACTGCCCACTGGAAGATATAACATTCACGTCAGTGCACAAAAGAAAAAAAAAACAAAACACAGAAAAGTTACCTGGCTCTGTACAACTTAGTATGTCTTATGTTTCTAATAGCTATCCGTGGTGTTAGGAAGACAAGTAGTTATAACTGCAGCTGGAAAAAATGTTTTAGGCCGTGGCACTGAGGAAGAACAGTTATGCATTAGTCCTGAAAGCATAGAGATTTTTTTTTTAATCTTCTTGTTATGTAGTATATACAGAGAGCTTTTTTGATTTTTTCAAGTCAGAAAGCAAAATAATAAAAATCTTGCTTCATGATGAACCTATGACATTACAAAGGTCTCGTGCGTGGGTTTTTTTTTTTTGTGTGTGGCTTTTTTTGTGTGTGTGTGTGTGTGTGCCTGTGGAGTCACATATGCGTTATACATGCAAGAAAAATATAGAAATCTTTGTTCCATAATCCCGTTCAGAACTTCTTTTCTAACTTTGAACATGGATTCTTTTATAGCAGGGGATAAAAATGGGAGGGGACACGTTACAAATATACTAACTTTCATTTTGGAGAAGTAGTTGCTGAGGCTTCTTTTTTGGTAGAATCTGATAATATTGGCAGCTACACAGTAAACAATAGAGACCGCAGTGAGAGCTAACACAGTGAAAAGCAGGAAATACATAAAAGCACTATGTGTATTAGCAGTCTGGCAAAAGAAATATTTTCTTTTGGGGAATATTTTCAGGAATATGATATAGCTAGTGTCTTGGATTTATGCAGATATGAGGCATATTGATAAGGTAAGGTCAGTTTTTTGCTGATAAGACTACTATGATGAAATGTTGAAATACTAAAAGGAAGGAAAGTTTTTCAGGCAGCTTGGAAATCCGCACAAATTCCATTAGGGTTTTGCCGTTAATTCCACGTTTTGATCCTAGTATGACAGTGTAAATGAGGAGAAGCTAATATGCCTATGCTTTGCCAAAAATCAGTTTGTTTTTTGTTTTTTTTTAATTCTGGCCAAATGTCCACGCTTAGTGCTCCAGCCATTCTTTTCTTCACTTATTGTTTCTTTATTCTCCAGACACCCAAGGAAGGGACATAGAATATGAAAATTGCTGCACACATCAGTAAAAAGAAAGACAGAGGTACTAGACACAGAGGGTTACCTGGAAAAGCGTGGCCCATTATGTTTGACTCTGTTCTTGACGTAAAACAGTCCTTCTGGTTGAGTAGTGTACCATTACTGCTCCAGGTGTAGTCACATAAAAAGTTTACATTTTTTTTTTGTTTTGGCATCTCAGTCTTACTCACATTAATTTCCATGCTAAGGCGCTACAAGCTTATATAGTCTTCTAGAATTTTCAGTCTTTTATTTTTCATAAAATCCCATAATGTCAAACTGACCTTTCCAACACCGTAACAAGCAGAGTGGTATGCCTAGAATTAAGCAGAACTAATGACACTGTGATATACTGTGCATTGGACTTAAACAGGACAAAGCTGTTGCCAGAACTTTTGCCCTTGGAAAGAGAAAATAGCCAGAGAAGTAAAATAAGAAAGTATGTTGATGAGAAAAGTATAGAGCAGTATAAATGCAGTGCACCAAACTACAAATAAAAGTGAGAGTACTATCTGAATTACAGCCCTTTGTTTAAAATGGCTTTTTGAGTACATGCATGCTTATACCAAAGGGTACTTTCTGAACATCAAGAGTCAGACACCTATTCACGTCCATGCTAATTTGTGGAGAACCCTCCCTCATGGAGATAAATGGGCCACACAGCATTATGTAGAAATAATCTTCACATAGGCAATGGTGGGCAAAAACCACAAGAAGTGTCAGCCCTTGACTTTGAGATATTATGGAAAGAACTTTCTGATAATTTGTTGAGAATTCAATGCTCACGCTACACTTCAGTGTTATGAAGGGAGACAGCTGTTTCTCAGTACGATGATGAGCGAAGGGCAGAGTTGCATGATATTAATAAGACACGGCCTGAGACCTTTTCAAGCCCTTGTTCCCTGGACAGAAAACCGTCACACACTAATATACAGAATCCCAATATATTTCAAGCTAAAAACCAAAAGTTGGTTCTTTCAAAAGCAGAGATCTTTATTTACCACCTCCCATTGTCCAACTAAACGATTGACTGCTCTGAGTTCAGGAGTATCTGACAATATGCATAATCTCATCGTTTCTGGCAATGAGAGGAGAAAAAAAAAAAAAATCTCCCTGATTGCTACGCTACTGAAACAGATACCCTGGCTCTCAGAGGCTTGGTTTGGATTCATTCAAATGTATTTCAGGGAGCCATAAAAGAACTTCTTTTTTCATAATGACAACGACACTATAAGAAAACTGGAGACAAAAAGAGAATGTTTGTGTAGCTCCAAATGATTTTTCCAGGGCTCAGAGAAGTAGATAAGGTGGTTTTCAGCCAGATGAGTTCTACATTAGCATCGAGTGAAAAAAAAAAAATCATCCTAGTTATAACTTAAGATTACTGTAGCAACACAATCACATTTACCATATATGTGACATTACAAAATTGCAGGAGAGCTTTTCAGAAAAAAAAAGGGGTTATTTTTTTTCTTTTTGAAATAATTTTAAAACTGTATTATGGAAGGGGCAGCAGTTTTTCAGGATCAAGGTGTGAAATTTTTCTGTCCTTAATGACAAGTCATGAAAGTTATATGCGAATTAAATTATTACCTGATATCTCTTGGAATATGAATTTTTTACATGGCAGAAAGAGATGATACAGTAAGGTCCATATGAAAGGAATGATGCAAGGAGAGTCTGTTTAGTAAGTTATGCACTGGGAAGGAAGCCTGAGATGTACGGTGTACTAATGCAAATTCTTTCCCATAGATTTTCAGCCATTTGTGTTCAAGGGGAAAGAATGTATTTTGCAGAACGTCAGAAATTACATTTTTTTTTTGGATACAGCACACTTCATCAGGATACAGAACTGAAGAGCCAGACACAGTAGCAACCATACTGTATATCTTGTGATGTGCACCATCCAATACCTTAGCTAAAAATGAGGATTCCCGTTCTCATTTCTTCCCCGTACTTTAAGTACAGATGAGTTCCTGGATAAAGAGTATTATTTCAGACATTCTCTTACTTCTTTTGACTGTCTTAAAGCCACATGTGCATCAGTGGAACACTGCTGGGAACATCCCATGCACAGACCGCACTGGTGACAACATATTTAATGCAGCATCCTTATTGACACTGGCAAACTCATCTTCCTTGCACAGGAGTTTTATTGCCTTTACATAATACCTTTGCAGCAGCTTTGCAGGCATCTATAGCTAATAAGCGTATCTACCACGGCTGGTGCCAGAAAAAAAAAATAATATTGTACCAGTGCCAGATTTGAGAAAATCTTGCAGGCTCATGTACTTCTGCAATCAGGATTTCATATGTAAAGGTTTATAGAATCTTTGGGGAGCTCTGAATCTGCGATGTTCAAATGAAAAGAGGGGCAATTTTGTGGTAAACCTGTAAGGAAAGTTTGTTTTCTGTCAGCCAGAGAACGGGAGAAAAAAACAGCCAGCTCGTTTCATATACTTTATCTTCCATTAGAATTTTTTGTCATGCGAGTAATATGGTCTGCAGAAAAGTCTTGCGCATTTCTCAGAGCAGCAGTTTCTTCTTGTACAATGAGAAGGGCTTAGGATGGAATCCTGCCAAACCTGAAAGCTGGATGAGGCACAGCCAAATGTTTGCAAAGTCACTTGCTGGAGCAGGGTAGGCACTGCCTCTGGAGGGAAGATACTAGGGAAGGTTGCATGCAAGCTCTTCTGGATACAGGCTGGAAGATGAGCCTCGGCAGCATGCTTTCATCATCACTGCCAGGAAAGGGAGAAAGAAAGAGAAAGATTCTCCCCTCCCATCCCAGTGATGGCTTGCAGCAACAGACCTACCTGGATTTAGCAGAATCAAGGAAATCTATCCTACTCTCTACATGACTTTTTAGTGATGGGGAGCTTGTGCCATCTGCATAGGCTCACTATGCACTTAATGTCACAGGTGGTAATTTGTGGCTGTCAATACCCTTCACAAGAGCAGCAGTGTTCCCTTCCCACATTTAGAGAGCTTACGATCAATATGTAAGTGGATGGAATTGCGCTATCGTCACCCTGAACACCACTGCCTACATTCAACCATCCTGCAAATGTCTCAGACTCTTTAAATGATATTATTTGGCCCAGTTTTTTAACTCGAAGGCCTTTGATTAAGCAGTGAACGTAATTACACTCAAAATCAACGCACTTCAAACCTTAGTATATTCATTCACTTTTTCCCCCTCATAAACTCAGTGTAATTTTTCTCTATTAATAGCAGCATTAAAGGTGTAAATTTGCTCTTGCTATGCTGTACCTGTACACAGTGTTGTCGAATGGATCTGCCGCTCTGTATTTACAGAAGATACTGAGTCAGCGTCGACCACTGCCCTTGTTTCTCTTTTCCATGCTGAAAGGGCTCTTCTACTTCCCTAAACACTCACAGTGTAAGGGAATCCTGTGGAATCATCCTTTTTGAACTTTTTTTTTTTGGGTAGTGTTTTCTTCGATAATTTTGCACGGGGTAATGGGTAAAAACAAGGAGGAAAGTAGAGATTTCTTGTTAAAATTTGCCAAGGATAGATTATTACTTAACTTCCCCAGTTATGTGACAGTCTGATCTTTCCCTATACTGACACATTTATATCACAGATCTCTATCTGAAAATTTTCCACAACAGGTTTGTTCCTCACAGCCTCACTTGCATATAGGTGGTCTGCAGCACTCAGCCGTACAGATATAGAGAGCAGCATTTGCTCTGAAAATCTTCCGCCCACCGCCAGCAGAACACCTTTCACCGTGCCTTGCTGCAAGTTCTATCCAGAAGACCAGCAGGGACTAGATGGTTTGCACCATGACTATCATTCATCTGTGCTGAAGAACAGCACGTCATGAACGGTATTTGTACAGCGTCATATATATCGCTTTTTCTTCTTCAGTGTACAGATAAGTCCAGGCTGGTCGGGTATCATCAACCACTGAATTATTTATCCCCATCACTGTACAGAGATAGTGCTGTTACACCCCAAAATTAAGCCCACAGCTGTAGAAGGAGAATTTTTACCTGATGTTAAGCAGGATTAGTGGGTGAAATTGCTTTGTTAAAACAGCAGTTGCTGTACTGCAGGATAAGAGATGCTGGACAGACCTTTTTCTCTTCACTTGCACTAATAGCGTTAAAATATCTTTTTGCATTTTAACTGCACCGTGAGCAACCTACACCATATTCCACCTGCGTGCAGTCTATATTCATAGACTGTAGAATGTAGAAACTCTCTGTAGGCAGAATTTCTTTCTACTTTCAATATATTTCGCAGTGCTCAGTCCTATTGCTAAAGAAAGACCAATGTTGGATGAAAATATGTCACTGCTTAATTTACCCTTACTATACATAAGTACAAAAAGACAAGAATGACTTAAACTGGTACTGTGGGTAATGATATAACTGAAAACCAATCGCTTCTTTTTGGCAGAGGAACAACAACGCAACACAGGAATTGGCAGAAGCAGACCTGGATCTACTGCCTTCACATATCAACACAAAAAGTCAGGACGAAGAAAAGCAGGAAAAATTAGTGACTGTCTACACTGATGGAAATAATTTATGTCCAGGGCAAGCTGGAATCAGCAGCCGCATTGCCTAGACTTCCCAGAGTTGGCCTAAAAGTCGTCTGTGCATCTGGAGAAGTGTCCTTGGGAAACTGTGCCTGTAATAATGACCAAAACAGCAAAAATATTTTCTAAAATTGCTACTGTTAAAAATCTACAGAAAAAAAGCAGGTTTTTAACAAAAAAAGCTCTCCGAACAGTGTTTATCAGATCTAGCAATTTTTCTCCTTGAGACTTAGTAGAACCTTCAGGATTTTCCAGTATGTGATTGCAAAAAGACGACTAGAAATAAAAACATTTTTCTAGTGAACTTAAAGGTATGCCCATTATAACATGCAGTAAATATCTCGTTAATGTAGACAGCACAGTTCTGCATTTGCTAAATCATTCCTGATTGGGAAGCTGAGAACTTTTAGCAGGCTATTGAATAAGAATTTCAGCTGCTATAAACAGTACAAATCCATGGATAGCAACAGGAGAGCTGGCCCAAAAAATCTTCTTGCTAATGCATTATCTGCGGCATCTTTCTCCTTGTATTCTTATGCTGATGAGAATTACTCTGCTCTCCTATGGAAGCAATTAATAAATTAAATTTTTACTTAGTACAAAAGATGTCAGAAGTATCTCTCTTCTTGTCTAGGCATTTTCCTTCATTATTAGGCTGTATTCAAGCAAGACAGATGGCTTTGCATTTGCATCTTCAGTTTCACTAATACAAAAGGCACTTTTTGATCTTAAAAGATGGTCTGTACCGTCGTATAGTCACAAATGACACATCGTAAACATTACACTTCACTTCAGGATATTTTGTGAAACATGAACAATTTCTGTGTGCTTCTGCAGTCAAAACACATTATCCACCGTACAAACTCCCTTCTTTCTCTCCACGTGTGGTGACAGATTTATTTTCTATTAAGAGATATTAAAAATATTCTCCTTAATATCTAGCTGCTGTGGAGAATAGTTTTTCAGGAAGAATAAGAAAAATTCAGTAGACTGCTCTTCTGCTTATGGGTTGGTTTTTTTTTGCTCTCATTTACAACTACAGAAAACATACTGCCTGTGTAACTTTTGGGCAACTACTTTTCTACATCATGAATACTGCAAGAGCAATAGCCAATAATAGAGACGATCAGACAGATATTGAAGAAGTACAGGTGATCTAGCAGGAATCACTTGAGAGCGATCTGCTTGAAATACTACGAGTCCCATGGAAATTTATGGGGCAAAACACACCCTGTGGTGAATCCAATAGCAAATTTTCCTGCCAAGATCCAAGTGTTCCTGAAAGATAGAGTGCAACACAGGCATGGCTCCTGTCAGTGTAATTGGATAAGATTGACTCATCATACTATAAGAGATAACAACGAATTCGTAAATATCTCTTTGTTCCGCTTTGATTTCCGTAGAATGGCTGCTTCCTGCATATGTATTTTATGGAGTTCATGATATTGCTTCTTCTGAATAGCAAACACTATCAACAAACCTCTGATTTTTATTAAGTATGTTATTGTTTGCCTTCATCGATTGAGCTGTATTGCTCTTTCTCCTCAGAAAGAAAAGATAATCAAGAAAAAGAGAAAGGAGAAAACTCAAAAGATGGAAGGAGAAAAGTTTTGAAGACGGTTCTCTCGTTTCATTTCATTTCTTTGTTTACTAACAGCTGTCTAACTAAGGGTCGCTGTCAGCCAGCCAGCCAAGACGAATCTCAGTGAAGAATAAATATGAAAAGAACATGAACAAATGGAGTGCAAGTTCATGACACACGACGAGGATACGCTAGCTGTGTGCACATATGGGCTTGAGTGCCAGCAGACTTAAATGCTAGCAGAGAGTTAAGAGAAGCCATATTGTGTGTCTAGAATGAAGCCAGATCTCTCCCAGCTCAGCAGGAGGAAGCTGGCAAGGTACTTGTAGATCTAATGTATCCAATGAAGCAAAGTCTTTGACTTCTATCAATTTCCCTAAACCTACTGACATTCAACTGTTGCTCTGATCCTGAATGGATAGTTTGGCTGGCTTATCTGTGATACCACCCATCCTTGTAAAGAATATCAGCAAGCATCCTTCAGCGGAACGAGAGAGAAAGATCCTTTTATCTATAATTCTCTGAAGTCGGCTTCATGTCCTCTTTAAAAGCTGCTATTTATGATGCTTGAGACTATATTTTCTCAACAAATGATTCTGGCAGACAAATGCCTGGGCCAGAACAAAACTGTGGATAGTGGTGATTTTTTTCCGCTGATTGATCTTATAACATCCTTTGAACGTCCATGGTTGTTATGGTCATGACAAACGGGTACTACTAACTCTCACCGCCTTCCCTCAATTTTAGCTCTCTCTCTGTGCATGTACAGCACATATTTCAAAAAAACCAGCTCACCGTCTCTTTCCAGAGGGCTATACTGGGCCTAGTGCTTCTTTCCAGCCTGAGAGCTAACAGCTTTGGATATCAGCTTTTCTTTTGGCAGAGCTTCCATTCAATCTCTGGATGTCAGCAGCTCATTCTAATCGTTCATAACGCACAAGTTTGTCCATTGCACCCTGCAGGTGGGAACTTGGGATCCTGCCTGTTGACTTTTGTTGAGAGCAAGCCACACACAGAAGCAGGAGGGGACAATATGTTTCTGTAACTCTGTAGGAGCCATCTTTTTTTACCTGCAAAGACCTTAACTACCTGTTCTGATTGGTGGAGCACGCCCTCTGCTCTCTTTTTCTTATAGACTTTGAGTTAAGATGAAGAAAATGTAAAAAAGGCATCCTGTAACTCCAGTGGTGATAGCTTGTGAGAGTTGTGCATTAGGTATTCTTTGGTGAACTCTGAATTTTCATAGAAAGGATAGAGTTCTGCAATACATATAAATCCATTCATGCATCTTTTCAAAGACAGACCACTGGATATTAATGTCACAGTTCAAGCACAATACTGGTAAATTACAGACACTTTGCAGAGAAAGAGCCAGAGGGTACACTGGTTCTTTTCGCAAAATTGGGGCAAAGACATTAATTAATGTTGACGTCTTTGGCTCCAAGCTTGTCACAAATATTGCAAAGTTTGGAAATATAATTTTATTACTTTTTTTTTTAGCGCAGACACTAACTACCGGCTTGGATTCTTAACGGCACTATGTACATCATGTTAATCGCCAAACATTTTGCTAAGTGCTGAAAGAATTAGCCTTTTCTGTTTTATTAAATATGCGATTTTTTTTTTTTTATGCCAAATTACTTTCTGTTTTCATGACTGAGGTGTGATTTTGGTTATGTAAAATTCATCCATTTTGATGTTCATTTACCATTGCTCTCATTGCAGCTATAATTTTATGACATGAAGTAGCAGGTTGATTATACTACAAATAGAAATTACATACCTTCATCTTTAGTAGAATAGTTTTTTATTTTTTTTATCTTCAAGCCATTATTTATATTTTTTTATGCTGTGTGCTGTAGTGCTTGTTCTATAGAATCTTTGTCCAAGATTCCAAATATGTCTATAACTGTAAGCAAATGTAAGTGCTATACACAAAAAGAACAAGATAGATCCTAAATTAAAATTTGTTTTGATACAATTTTTTCTTTGCAGCAGTGACAAATAGTCAAACATATTATTTCAGTTCTTTGCATATTGCATTACATTCGATGAAATGCCAATTATACCAATGACTGTTTATATTATGATTAATGCTACTAAAGCTGATAGCAATTAACTATGTCTTTGCAGAAAACAGTTTTGTCACCAGAAGCCAAGGCCCTGCTATCTGGAGGGAACAGGAGGTAAGTACTTTTGGCCCAGAAAAACCAGAATTTTTCTAGTCTGGAACTATAAAGAGAGTAGACTGAACAGATCATGTGCACAGACCAATCTTAGTTATACTGCAGTATGAGATGCCGTATGGCATTTGTAGTAAACATACCAGGATGTACCACTGGAATAAATACGGTGTTTGTGAACCTTCTGGGCAAATCGGGATAGTATGCAAAAGCAGAAGCGCGCTCTGAATGCTATCACTAGCAGTCTTGTGAGATTGCGATAGGGAGTAAGTGAACAAAGGGATGGGCTACAAAGGCTTTAGAAAAATTCTTTTTATGGAATTCTTATTTTTCTGTATATTATGATAATGTAGCTGTCATGATATGATATGGCTAGTAGAATTTATCTACTTTATTTTAGCTACTTGTAACGATGTCTCTAGATTTACAGACTATGGTACAAGAGTTGTGGCAACCATGTTTGGCTCACCCACCACTTTTTATAAATACCATAAAGTCTCTCACAGCAAAGCTGTCAAGTTGCTTACATAAACTGATGCTTGAGCTGCAGTTCTTCAAGGTAATCTATGTCTTGCAGCTGGCTTCTACAAAAGGCAAAAAACTCCTCCAGGATTGTTTTAGAACCAATGCTACCCTTCCAGATGCAGCTCTGCTGTGCAACGAGCACAAAATTTGCTCCCAAGGATATTTCAGTATTTCAGAGCAGTACCTTTGCAAGCTTTGCATTTTGAGGCTTAATTGTTGACACCGTTCTCTCCTTTCTCTCCCTGACTCTTTTTTTTTTTGAAAAAGTAATTCTGCTATTATGAACTGAATGGCTGCAACTCATAGTCACCGCGACAGTTCAGCTTCAGCATGTCTAAGACTAGCAACAGGAAGATGACATTGCATGGCTGTAGTCTTTCTCCTCCAGATGTGCATGTCGAGGGAGTGAAAAAATATGCGAGTCTTAACAGTACATTTGGTAGTGACAATGATGTCGGTGGAAGTTCAACTTGTACCCACAACGTACTCTGCAAGAGCTAAAGAGTAACTCATGGAGCATAAAGCCAGAGAAGAGCTGCAAACACAGGAAAGTTGGAGACAATTTTTTTCTTCGAGAACGTTTCTTTCTTCTTGAGAAGACGATTTGCTAGTGCTGTTGTGTCTAGGGTTTAGATTTCATATTATCTGGCTCTGGAGTCTGAGTTCGGATGCCAAAAAGTTGTTCACTTTATTGCTGTTCAGAATTATTTAGGACTTTCTATATATGGACTCTCTTAAGATAAGCAGTTGACAAAAAGAGCTCCTTGGCTGCAGATACTTGTCTTCACATATTGTTTTTCTCATCCGGGTCCCATGCAAGCCCTTTCTCTTGCTGATGTCAGATTTCATAGACTTTCCACACTACATAGAGGCAGACCTGCCTACTTCAGGATGTACATGCTGATGTACTCAGACTATCATTCCTTGGGCTCTGCTTCATAAAAGTGAATGAGCATAGTCAAGAAATGGTCAGAGAAATAGCTTACCTGCGTAATTTTTATCAAGCTTTTTCTATGAATACAATCAGTTCACTAATCTAAAGGTCTGGCTAGTGAACTTTTACTTTTAAGGAAGGATCAGGTCTTCCTCAGATAGGAGATCCTGGCGGTGAGTTCTACATTTTGCACAAAGGCATAGTACTGTGCTTGCTTCAGTATCACAATTGGCTGAAAGACACTGGAGCGGAGAGGGGGAACACTATGACTGTACAGCTCTCAGTCAACAGTCAGCAAAGTATTAATGGGTGCAGGGCTTCAGTTTCTAAATGATCCTCAGCTTTTCTTTGTCCCAAAAATAGAAGCCAAGGCAGGCAAATATGTGTGCAAGACAAGAGCATAAGCCTACTGCAGCCAAGACCAAAACTTCAACAAGGACAGCTCATCCCACATCCGCCACCCTGAGCGATGCACTGCCAAGTACGACGACACCACGGTCTCTGTTCTGCTTCCTATAACAAACAGAACAAGTAAGAAAAGTGCCATCTGGCATATCACAGTGGCTACAGATAAGGAAAGAGTGTATGATGCTGTTCTGCACAAGCTACCGTTTTATCTTAAGGGCAAAAAACAAAAATTAATTTTGGGTATCCCACTGAGATTTCTGAGTCAAATCCCCAGTAATTCAGACTCTGGAAAGATTTGTTTTGTAGTGCTCAGGAATAGAGCATATCAGTGACTCCATTTGTTCTGGGACGAAATCATACTGAGGGTATGAAGAGTCCTCCACTGGCCTTGGGCGCAAGAAACTGCAAAGGCATAAATGTATCTTAGTGGTAGTGAGACTGAAAAGGATAGCTGTGATAATGCCTTCCAAAGTGGTGTGACTTTTGGACATATGTCGGCAAGTATATCTCTTGATCTCTATAGCTGACAGCTGTTTCAGATTATTTCTTAGCAAACGGACATGTATCTGCTTCTTAGAAAGCACATAGTCAATAACTGTTAATGATGTTGCATGATCCACTGGAAAATACAGAGCTGGAACATATGAAATTAAGCTGCGGCTTTGGCCATGGTGAATATCTGGCATCCCAGAGCACTTTCAAATACTTTCGGGGACAAGTGAGAATAATCTTGTAGACTTTTGATATGAGATGAACTTTCTATCATGAAATAATGCTTGCAGTGTTAGTGATAAAATATGAAGAAAGGCTAAAGGGATAAAACTATTCTGCTGCTGAAGGACTTCAGGTCTAGTAACTAGACAGGAATAGTTACAATTCTGGACTGGGTCACAGATGTGACTACAATTTACAGCTACAGAAGTCGAAATACTAGCTTTTAAAAACAGAAGCCGCTGACTTTGCCAAGATTGCGAGCATCTTTTTATGATCCTGGAGGTTTTTGAGGCTGAGAGAACCAGTCATATGAGTACAAAATTACATAACATGCAAAAAAAAAAAAAAAACCACCCCACACAAAGCAGCAAGTTCTCAGCCTTACACTTCAACTCTCCATTTCTCCATTTTTAATGACAAAGGTATTTATCTTTGTCTCACCCTGGTCCTAACTAGGGTGAGATAGTCTTCTGCAAAGGATTAGTCATTATGCTTTTGTTTCTACTAAAGTTTCTACTAAATTTTCTACTATAGAAACTAGTTTCTAATTTCAACTGTCATTCGCTTTCTGAGTCCAAAGAAGAAGGTATACCAGAAGCATGTTTTTAAATGGCAGAAGCCTGATCGCTAAGTGTGTTTTTACACCAGGTATGGAGTCTCTCTAGTTAAGGAGACCACAAGGTCTATCGTCTTCTGCAGTCTGTAGTGCTTTAGGTACAGTTTTACACAAGAAAAATCGTTATAAAAATTTCTAAAACAGCATACCTATTTATGTTTTTCCATGTTTTAAAAAAGATATAATACTATAAATAGAGAACACTGTTAGGGGTCTGAGTAGCTCCTTTGGAAGCAGCAATAGCAGCTACACTGACATGTCAGAACTCGAAACAGAAAGCATAATTGCAATTTGAAAAATATAAATCCAGCTCTGGACGTGCATCATTTTGTTGAGCTGCAACGGCATATCTTCTGGCCAGAGGAGTCAGGTGGATCTGATACTGGAGATTTTCCTCTTCAGCATGTTGCGTGAATATTAGAGAGAAACTGAGACCTTCCCTTCTCATTTAAAGGCAGAAATAGAGAGTTGAATAATAAACAGATAACTATATGACACTAACAGATAAACGTCATGAAAGCCAGGCTTTATTTTCTTCCAACTCATTATTTCTTTAACGGACAGTGTGGTGGACTATGAAGTTCCAGACAGAGCAAACTGAACATCTAAATTCTATACTGCTTAAGATGCTCTCAGTCAGCAATGAAGGAAAGGGACATATGTTATGCAGACCAAAAAAAAAAGGTTCTGGACTCATTCATTAGTCACTCATTATTCAACTGTTATTAATTAACTATGAGGGGTTTTTTTTATTCACAATACAAAAGTCATAAGAAATGTACAAATTGTCTAAAACAGAAGTTTTAAAAATCCTTTAGTATAGTCCTACAAAAAACAATATGTAAAACTAAAAAAAAGTTGTAAATATCACCAAATGAAAATGCAGGCAGGTGCGTTATTGTGTTTATAAGCTTCAGGTTCTCCTTGTAAAAGGTATAAGTTACTTATAAAAAAAATCATAAATATTTGCTCCAGTATCTTAAGAAAAAAATCCTATATTTCAGAAAAGTGGTTGTAGGACTGCATTGTTTGACCATCATATATATTGTTTAATCAGATCAAGCAGAGAAAGGATTCCTATGATTATCAGCAAAATGTTAAAGAATTCCTTCTAAAAGTAATTGCAAAGTGAGCAGAAGGTAGATGGGTGGGAGGACTTTGGAATGAACCGGTAGAGTCCGCCAGTACAAAGAAAAGATAATTCAACCTTAAATAAAAACAAAACCAGCAGCCCAGTCAAGAGGAGAACTCCAAGGGCACAATGAATAGTGACTCTGGATTTCTGGACAGTATTGATTTTTTTTGATACATTCAAAGTTTCTTCGTGCAAAGCCAGCTCCCTAGCCTAAAGGAAAACTAAGACGCATGTGGATCTTCACTCTCCTCCAGTTTTCTTATTCTGGTGACCAAGCAATAAACACCAAAGGTGTACAGTCATACAAAAGTCTCAAGAGTATCTCTAACTGCAGCACTTGCTGGGCTATAAATCAGGACTTTCAAACATACTACTTCAGCCATTCATGGCTACCTATTGACTCCTTTCTGCAAAGTAACTAGTAAAACACATTGGAGGGCTGGAAATGCAAATCTGAGCTTATTTTCCTGACCTCTCTGCTATAGTTACCTCTTTGCGCGGATAGACCAACCAGAGAGAAAGAGAGAGGGAGGACTTGAACTTGCTGTCCTTCCAAAGCCAGCCAATGCATCTGGGTTTTGCACCATGTCATTACTGACACTGGGGCTTCTCTGATGTTACTCCATTCTTCTGGTTTTGGAGGAACCTGTGCCTCTTGCTGTCTGAGCAGTAAAAGATATGTTAGGAATAGCACATGCCATTTTTCCCGAATTCCTCTTACACCCTTGATTTGTTGTGACCTCTGACCTTGACCTTCATTTCTATGATTTCATCAAAGTGATTTAATTTCTCCATCTGTGGGACTGAGGCTGGGATATGGGAATATCTGGTCTGCTGCTACACAAGTCTCTGTCCTGGTCCAACAACCTCAGATACAAGCTGACGAATTTCTACTGTTAAACACGCAGCCAGGCTCTGCTCAGTCTGAGTCTCTTTATACCTGTTTCTGGCCAGTTTCAGTCATGACCTATGTGTTTCATATGTCACTCAGTAAGCACTGCAGAGAAAATTACAGCATAAAGGCATATCCTTTCAGCATAAACATTTGGGCCCAGCTCAAGTCATTTGCCAGCTGCTTCTTATCACAGCCAAACCGAAATGTAAAAAACAGACACTAAAACAAAGCCAATCCTGATATAATGCTCTGCCCGTGCTATAGGCATGCTTCTTCTCTTTTGTATTACATACTGCTATAGCAAAAACCTGTATCTTAAGCAATCCACGCAAAGCTGTGGTTATCTCTATGTCGCAAAGGGTCCTTCAGGCCTAACGTATATGTGCCCCAGCTTTAGACACTGAAAAATAGAGTCTCAGCCTTCACAGCTGCATCTTAATATGCTCCTATAGAACGAAAGCAAAAGGGGTAAATATATGTGAACCATCAATGCCCAGAGCTTACTTTAATTTGAATTCAGATCTAAGCAGTGAGATTTTAGTATGAAAAAGTTGATCCATGAGCTTTTTCTAAATATATCACATAATTTCCTAGCTGAAGTAAATCAGGAAAAAAAAATGCATTAAGTGTTCTGCAGTAATTTGAAAGAGGTAGATGACAGCTAAGAAAAGTCCTTCTTAGTTGTATTATGAATTCATTTGGCAAGACCAAGGAGCAACTACAAAAGATATATCTGGAAATAAAAAGTATAGTAAAGGTCTGTGTGGAATTTTTCGACAAAGATTCTGTAACACAGAAGTCTTTTAAAACTTTCTGTCAGATTCGCTCACCTCTCTCTATTTAATAATAGATTTTTTCCAAAGTTTTCATTTAAACTATATTTTCTATTTATTCTTGAAAGTTACCGCTTTATTCCTAAATAAATCCTTTTAAAGAGAATCCATGTGTAATAATTATATAAACATAATTTTTTAAATTCACCTTTAGTCTTATTAAGAAGTAAATATTTTTTTGGAAAGTCAAAACAACTTACAAGGACCTTCCTCCTGCTGCCCAGCCGTTCTATTTACCTTTCCTCCTCATTCCAGTCAGCTGGAGCTGAAACCCATTTTAAGTTTTCTCTCTGGAGATAAAAAGATCAGCGTGCTTCTTGCATGTCCTTGTGTTGACTATTGTTTCCTAGGAGGCAGAAAAACAGAAAGGCTGTATCTGTTTGCCACTTATCAGTGCAACATGAGAAGCCTTAGCTCTGCTGGCAACTTAGTTCCAGCAAGGAATTAAGTGTTTCTAGGTACTTTGTAAAAAAGGGAGGAAGCTATGAAAGAAGAGCCACTACTTCTGTAGTACTGTTGCAGTGATAATTCAGTACGAAATGGATAGTGCCTCTTTCAGTTCTAGCAATTAGAAAAGCTGTCACACCAATAGAGCCCATTGCAGATAAGGAGCAAGGCCCACTTCATCCCTCAAACCATGGTACTTTAATGTTGATTCAGGCAGTCCTTATATTTTCAGAAACAGGAAGGAGTAATGGCTTTGTGGTGTTAGTAGGGAGAAGGAGCTGCATTGAGCATTGGGAAAAAGGACTTAATTATATGTACAGAAAATGAATTTTATAGAAGATTAGCTGCAGAAATAAAGTCATATGGTTTGTCATAGGGAAAGAAGTAGGTGAAGAATCGGTAAATATTTGTGGGTTTATATCTTTTTTCCTACCTCAGGGCTTTTATCTTACAAAATAACGTGCTACCTTGTGAAAAATGGTTTCAAACTATGCATATATTGAACTAGGGCAGAAAGAAATTCCAAGACCACTCTTCATGTCACTCAACAGAAGACATCACAAGTACAGGGTTCTGCTTCTGGTGATGCAGAGCATAACCAGCAGCTCCTTATGGAACACCTTGCAGCTCTTCACAAACTCACCTCAGACTGACATGTGGCAGCTGTTATTGGCATCAAACAAACAAAACTGTATTTAAAGTGACTGAACTCTCCCCATTTTTCATCACTACTGTGTGATTCAGTGGATTAATCAGATACAAAGAAAGATATTGTAAAGGCATAACACGGTGTGAAGCAATCAATAGAAATTGGTGGCAAAATAACTTTTCTTCATTTTCTTTTCATTTCATTTTCTTCATTTTTCTTCATTGGAAAAATTTTTTACCATAAAAAAAAAAAGGTTGCACCTTCAGTGCAACAACAAGAGCATGACTTACCATTAAAGACTTTTCATGACTCTGATTTTCTTTTGTGTCACAGCTGTTTCGCCATTATGGAACAAGAAATTAAATGCTTTACAAAGGGTTTTAAGAATACATAGTATTGAAACCGAAGCAGAATTTGGTCCTGTGTCAATGGAAGTCAGGTTGAAAGAACATTGTATAGCATATTATTTTGCATATATTGAGTTGGGATTATCCAAAATAAAGCTTCTTTGAAAATTACTTTAATCTCTTGAAGTGGTATTGGCTTCTTTTCCAAGTGTTTATAACGAGCAATGTGGTATTATATAAAGCTGTATGAAACACAGATATTCTAGAATGCCTCTCACCAGAAAGGAATTTATTCTGCAGTCTTGTCATTTTCTGTGAATATCTAGTTATTTTATTGCCTATAAGTCTCCGAGAACATCTATAAGGATTTTACGCAACCTTCCTCAGCCAGGCTGCATTTCTGTTTGTCAGCTCATTGAATGTCGTGTAATAACTTCTGAGTGACAGCTGCAGGAGTTTACGAAAGTGTCTATGTAAAGGTCTGAAAAAAAACTCGTTATCATCTGGTGTTCTTCTGACAGAGCCATCAGCACGACCTTTCCCTGATAAGAAGCAAATCCATAAAATTGTAAGTCATCAACAGAAAAATGAGAGTACAAATATCTGAATGCTGAGAAACACACATCCAAATGTCTCTTAGAGGTTAACTACACATAGCCAAGACCCCTGCCCACAGAATAGCTCCCAGGACTTTACATGTTTTCTCCAAAACTATATTCTTTATATAGTTGTTGCTACTAATTACTTCCAGCAGTTATGTTAATACATGGGGGTCAGAGATTTAAAAAAGAAGAAAACGTGGTATCTGCTCCCCTTCTTTTATTTACAGTTCCACTTCTTACCTAGACGAATTAGAGGTAAATAAAAAGTCCCAAAAAAGAAGACGAAGGGCATTTTTACCAAGTATCATGAACATAGCACAACACAATTAATGCAACATCATGTCTCTGTGATGTGAAACATGTAAGCCATGCACAATGAAAAAGTGAATAATTTAAGTTTTTTGTAGTTATATTTGTTTCTTCTTTTTTTTCCTGTTAAATTATGTGAAGGTTTGAAGCTTCAGAAAAAAGGCTTTATGAACGTGTCTATCTGAGGTAGGGAATAGGTTGAAGTAATGATACCAGACTGGAAATATATCTTCAGTTGCCTAGCATTGTTGTGCCAAATATAGACATCCATTCCAGCCCCAGTAATCCCAAAGCGTCTTCTTCTATAAGCTCCTTTTTTGGTTTGGGAAGGCAACAGGTGAACATAGATCCAGCTCAGGGGGAGAGAGGAGTATTTTCCCCTGATTCTGTTGAATAACTGTCTATCTAAACGACATTTGTCCAAAAGATAATTTCTGTTGGGAAAATAAGGTGTACATGTTGTTGCAAAGTTAAAAAAAAAATTCAATTTTTTATAGCATTTCTGGGTTTGAAAAGAAAAAAAAAACCTATATTTTTTTTTCAAAAAGCTAGCAACAAAAATATCATTTTTTTTTTCCTTTTCCTCTCAAACACAAAATAAATATAATAAAAGCAAAATAATTGGTAAATTTTCAGAAGATGAAAACCATTGCACTTAGCCATTTACTAGCACAAAGGGTGAAATTTCCAGGCTGATTAATGATAATTTATGACTAGTCTGCTTCTGCAAAGCTCAGGGAAGAATATAACAGCCAAGAAAGAGGCAAGTAGTGTTTCTGACCATATAAAGACGTTTTTACCGCGAAGGACCTAGCTCAGGAAGATACCGGATGCTGTCTGTTATCAATATCTGTCCCTGATTTCCAAAAAAACCGAGGTATTTCAGCAGTCAATTCTCAAATTTTCACCAGCCTGCACACAAACTGCAAGAGTAGGATGATTTTTGACATTCAAAATAGACTACGACAAAAACGAAATATAGGATTAGTCTTTCTTTATCAGTTCAGAAGACAAGTTGCAGTTAGTGCCCCATGGCATTTTTTTATAGATAGCTCTGTTTCTTTTCAGTGCAGAAGGACATTTTGAGATACAGTTAAAAAAACCTGACATTTCTGTCTTCTATTGGCTTTTATCTCACTGACAAAGCGGACTTACTGACCACGACTATGAACAGAAATAAGATAGATTAAAAGGAGGAGGCTTGGATAAGCTTGATAAAATATTTTATTGTGAATAGTTAGGAAGTTTACACAAGTTATCATTGATAACTGAATAGAGCTGTAATCGGCTCTCTAGAATCTTGTGCGGAGGAAGAGGAGACAGGGAGCAACAAAAATTGAGATTCTCTTACAATTGAAAACATATGTTAAAAAAAAACTTTTTTTCTTAAAATGCTCATAAAATCGTGCTTGTCATACATGAAATCTACGGTGAATTTTATTTCTTAAAACAGTTAATTTTTGTTCCCAGACAACATGAATTACCAAAACTTTTCATGTAGCATCTTTGTTCCCAAGAGCAGAGCTGATCCTTACCTTTTACCTTTATCATATGTAGTAAAGCAGAGAAGATAAAGTACGTTAACCATGATCACTTCTTTTCAATGAGCAACTTTTCATGCAATAACATAGACAGATACAGAAAAAAATGCAATCCTGCTATTCTAGACTTGTTCAAATGCAGCTACGCAGATCAGTGCATTTACTACTGCTTTATTAATAATTAGTCATAGCCTCCTGCCTTAGAAGAAGGTGATAGCATTCATTCATCACAGGAAGTATCTTCTTGACTTCGGAACAAGGGATCCCTTCATTACAAGACTGAAGCATTGCCCCACTGCTTCTAGATGACTGAATAGGCCATTAGCCTGAGAGTCATGAGACTGCATGGCTGGTTTCTGTTCTGCCTTGTTGTAAACTCAGAGGAGTGTCCTTCTCCATGCTGCTATTTCACCACAGTAACATAGTGAAAAAGAAACCCCATCTTGTTTAAACTGTATTTAGATTTAGAGACAGGGAGGTCTATTGGGGTACAGGGATTTTTCTCAATCACAGAATACGCTAGTCTTCTTGAAGTATTAAACAACCTTCGCAGCTGAAATAAATATATTTGTTGATCTATTTTTGTTTTCTTTCCAGCATATTTTTGTCTTGTAATTGTTAAAAATAAAGACTAAGCCTAAAGGGTAAAATATTTAATGTTTAACCATAAGAAGCACAAGAAGGCTTAGAGTATAGCTGGTCTTAAGTTTGGTCATTTCTGCCAAGAAATGTTGTTCCTCCTGGCACCAGGAAATAAGCTCCCTCCTAAATCCTCAGCTTCTGTACTTTGTTGTGTTACTCTTTCTTTATTCTGCTTTTTCAGAAATGTCAAGCTCATCAACATTTCTTAAAGCCTCGTCACCTGAATGTGTATTAATTATCACATAGGAAAGCTTCATCCAGCTTCTAGGCAGTGCATCAGGTATAAAATAAGACAGACGTCAACAAGCTTCACACTGTTGCTATTCACATCTACATTGTCATTTGAGGCATGTGATGTTCATCCTGTCACCCAAACAAAGACGTCAGAATGTTACTATTTGTGTCAAGGCCTGAAAAGCAACAGTGGACCTGCCTGACGCTGCCCGGCCCCCCCGGGGCTCCTCCTACCTGCCCAGGGCCCACGACCTAGGAGCCATCAGCTCCTACTGCAGTGAGACTGCAGCAGGGCTCATCTGCATCTCCCCACAGCCCTGCCGGGCCATGGTTCCCACTGAGCTGGCCCCAACATCATAGCTCAACGTGGACCCAGACCCATCCCCTGGGAAGTGCCTGATACCTCTGTGTGTGGCTTCCTCCTGGCTGCAGCAGTGGGATTGGGCTGAGTGCCAGGTTCTGAGCTCATGGTATTTCCCCTCAGGTCCCAGAGAGACAACACCAGAGAACCATCATCTCTCACCATGTCCAGACAGACTGTATAGTAACCAACACAGACAGACATGATGCCTGCCCCTTGCTGGTACTATACTGGACTGGGACTCATGATACCTGAGTTCTACTTTGAGTCTGTTCATGGACAGTCTATGACATTCCCCTGTATTCAGAATGGAGAGAAACAGCCTGGCTACCTCGTTTCCTCTTCCAAATATTCCAATCTTTCTTCCTGGAACATGACAGGCAAGTTTATTACCAGCTCTCGCCTGTGGAGCAGCCTGAGAAAAACCTGCTCTTATTCTGCTAATGTAAGTGTCCTCTTTGGATGGTGGTGAAGACAAGACGACGGTGATGATGTATTCCCTCGTTCTTGTTCCCCATCTGCTAAGAAGGAGGAAGCTGACTGTACTGCCAGGTGAAGCATGTGCAGTATTTGTACTGGAAGGTATTATGAGGGCAATGGACAGTGATCTATGGTTGACTACGCAAGGGTGTAGAAGACTGTAGCGTTCCCAAGAGGGTAGATGAGTACTTGGAGAGCAGACAGACCTAGAGCTCTCCAATGCATTTGGAGAACAGAACAGCAATCTCTTCCTGCTTAGGATATGGCACTCAAGTCTCATCCCACCTCTCCTTTCTCACAAGCTTCTTTTGATGTGGTAAGTACATAAATATACCAGGGGCTGCTACTTTCACAAAAATCCTGCCAAGGATCATCTTTGTCTTCTAGGCACACAGAAGAAAAAAAGGAAAGTGATAAAAGGCAAACATATACCATTTTCTTAAGCTATGTTTCGAAGACAAAAAAACCACTCCTTGAACGCAGCACTCCCACTGATTGTCACTGTCTCTCAAATGCATCATCTCATTCCTAGCCTGTTTATGTACATATAGTCTTTTATACTCTTTTCGGTTGAAAAGGAAATCTATCCAAGGAGTTCAGGAAGTTTTTTGCAGAGCTGAAACACAGTTCTTGCATTTGTGGTCAAGTACCTTAACGAATTTTCTTTCTAAGATCATAACAGTTAAATCAGAGGAAGAGCAAAAGAAATCAGCCTTTCCAACGACTTCGATTTGTCATCCAAAATGATAAATCTGTTCTTGCAAAAGAACCATAACAGCTTACACAGCCAATAGATGACCAAAGTCGATACTTATTTGAATCCTAAAAAGTAATCTGCCATTTAAATAATCCGTTATTTAAGTGATCCAAAGACATTTGGTTTTTTAATTAATAACTAGTAAAACATATGTGAGTTTAATTTTTCTTTGGGATTCAATCAGCCCTCCCAATGCTGCCAAGTGCATTTTAAATAAAAACTCTTTTTATAAATAAGATATTTTGATAAAGTGTTACTAGCTGCTAGCATAAGTCTTTTAAAGACCAGAACCACCATTCTGTCTCATGTCTTTCAGAAAACCTAGACAAAAATAGGTCTATCTTGCTCTTCAGAGCATTCCTGTAATATCGTCAGAACTTGCTAATGTTCTCAGTTAATTTCAGGAACCTGCCAAGGTAATCTAGGTAATGAAAAGGGTAATGAAATTACTTGATTGAAATAAAAGTTAGACGAAAAACAGTCCCTGAATGCAATGTTTGTCCGAAGCCATGAGTCTTAACATCAGTTATCAAGGTAGTAATAGGCCACATATTTAGAAGGTTTTCAACTCACCCATGTCTCAGTTTTGTTCATGGGAAGCAGAAATCATAGCACTCCTCCTCAAGGACATACTATGGGCAGCAGAGAACACAATGGTACGTCATTCTTTAGTTGCACCTTGTGTCTCCTGCAAGACATACTGTATTAGAGCTTCACTGGCCAGGTGGTCAGCTCTTTTCACACAATGTCAGCAAGCATCAGTCTTTCAGACTCTTTGCTGCTAGCCTCCACACTGGAATCGCTAGTCCCACCATTTCTTTCCAGAGTTGGGAATATATTATCTTATGCAGCTTAGATTTTTTTAACCTGTCCAATTCTTCTCCAGTGCTTGCACGTCTCCTTCTTTTTTTTTTTTACTTTACTCTGCTCATGCTAGTAAACACTGAGATCCAGTTATTTTCATGCCTTCTGCTGAGTGGTTTTTATTGAGCTGTGGATATTCTGTATGAAGTTTTCTTTGGAATCATCGCATACCAAAGCCTTGAAAACTTTTCCCTCTCCCTGTTTTAGACTCTGTGTTGTCTCTGCATCGAAGACATTTTACTGTGGTACTTTCACAATGCTCTTAAACTTTTCCAAACTTTTTAAGTGCTGCTATCAGCATATATTTATTCCCATTCCTTTTCTCTTTTATTGCTCTTGCTTTATTGCTGTTGCAATGTGCCTGACGAGTACAAATTACCCCCCCCCCCCCCCCATGCTGAGAAACCTTCTGCTATTTTAAAAGTGCGATCACTCGGCCAAAGAATGTTAACTGCACACTTGGGTTTTCTGCATAAATCTAGATGGTTTAACACTGTTTTTTCTGGTTGCTGCTCTTTTGCTAATAGTGCACTGAACCACAGGCTTCTCTTTATCACAGCAAGTCAGCATCCCAGTGGATTTTTTTATAAACTGGGAAGTCTAGGTACATATTAGAACAAGAGATAGTAGTTACGCAGTTTTGCCAAGAAGCTGTGCTTCTGTGTGGTACATGCTGGGACGATATATTGTACAGTACACAGGGCCAATAATATACAATATATAATGCCAACCTTCAGACGTGTTAGCTCTCTTAGCTTTTCCACAACGGGCCATGAGACATGAGAAAATGGTAAAGGAGAAACCTGTCTCTCTAGGTGTTGGAGCACAGGTGATATAAACAACTCAGTCTAAAGCAGCACTAAATGCCTGTTTTGAGAGGAGACAATCCCATCTACCCAAACCAAAGCCTTGTTTTTTTTACTGACAAGTAGAGATGTGATTCAAATTCAAACCTTGCGTGCTAGAATCTTAATTAGCCATGAATGCTCTACTGTGGTGTCTTCTCATCGCATGCGCAAAATGAAATTCTGACCTGTGTCCTTTCCATCACTAATCCGTGAGACCATTGTGTCAGTAAGTCCTGAACAGACCTTTCTGTTATCCTTTCTCTTTGGATCTGCTGTGATGTCTACAATAGCAGCTGCAGCGGCTTCCAGTTACAGAATATTTTCTGCTGCACCTCAAGAGCATGCTTTTTTGAGCTTAGTTTCCTCAAGTTCTATTCTAATAATGTCTATGTCATTTAACTTCCCTCATTTTTTTTCTGATAGAATACCAGTCTTTTTAATTCCCGGCATCTTCTTCTCATTGTCAAGCTAATTGTTACTTTTGTCCACACTGGCTACAGAAATCTCAAATAATTCCTGTCTTTTTCTGCTCTTCTGCATTTGTCATCAAGCTTTGGTCAGTACAACCTAACAAAGGCTATCCTTGACTACACTGACAATTTCACTCTCCCTGTGTCCTCTCCTTCAGGGTAGCCAAAAGTAGGTGACTAGGTAAGAATAGAAGAATAGTTCAAGCCCTATAGTTTATTGTCCTCCAGTACTTTCCTGGTTTGCAGCAGTTTATGGGCCAAGCAAATTTAAGAAAAAAGCTGATGACTAATATCCCCTCTAAGGATTTGTTTTCCTTGACTTGCTTAATATCATTCTTGAAAGTACATAAATTTCCAACATGCTCAACATTCTGCAGCATGGAGTGGCACACCTCACTGCAAACTAAATGAAGAACGATCATCTGCTTTTTTTGTACTAAATCTGCTAGCAACTAGTTTCGTACCATTACCCTGTGTTCTGCACTTAGAAAACAGAGTGAACTGTCAACGCTTATTCATTTTCTGTGGCATGAAACCATTTATTATTTCCCCCTAATTCCTAGTATCTAGTATTTCAAGAAAATCATACGGCAATTTTCATTTTTCTTGGATCATATCAGCTTCTCCGGGTTTACTTTTTTTTTTGCACTTGGCATAATGTACATTAACATGAAACAGTATCCATGAAGCAGAATACAGAGTATCAAAGGAAAAAGGGAAAGTTAATACCATGAAATGGTTGTCAAGAACTGAAATCATGCTAAGCCACAAGTGTGGTCTTTAGCATGAAATGTTCTATGTTCAAAGAGGGTCTGAAAAATGCTAAGAATTTTCTTTCCACACCAGTCTTCCATGATATCATTGGACAGTCACATCCTCTGGAATCGCAATCCTCTGTGATCAATACTACATATAATCTGTTGATAGTATCAAAACTAGGACCAGCCCTCGTCTATTGCTGGAAATAGGCATGTCTGAGGCATACTTGTTCTTATATCTCTTAAGTGTCTTACGAGGCTATGAAGCTCTAACAAACATAACGAATGCTTTGGCAAACTGCAAGTTAGAGCATATCATTCATCTCTGTAGTCACAAACACTTCATTTTGACCTATTTTTTCCTACTGTGTTTGATGAGACTTTTCTAATACATTCAATTTAGCAATTGCCCTATTTTTCTGTGTAGTCACAACTGCAAAACCAAGCAGACATTACATTTTGCTTTTCTTATTTGGAGACTTTGGTTTCATCGCTGAAATTGTATGAGATTAAGAGCTAAGGAAAATTTCTCAGCTTCCCCACTAAGTCCTTTCAGAAAGGACAGTCCAAACTGTATGCGATAAGTTCATAATGAAGAATAAGTCATAACGAAGTTCAAGGCTAGCCTTGATCTATCCCACGGGCAGCAGGCTGGTTTCATAATTTTCCTAGATCAACAGTGTTACTTTCTGCCTTCAGACTTATATGGTTATCCCCTGAAATTGCCAGGAATGTGATTTATACATTAGAAAAGCACAATTAGCGGCATGATTAGCAATTCAGTCAAGGAGTGTAGGGGTGCAGTATATTGCTCTGCACTCAACGGTGTGTACTGCACTAGACAAAAGTTCTTTGTCATGTAGTATATTCCCAGTGAGCTGCTGATCTAGAATTGGACATGTGTGCTGACGTACAGAATGTGTGGGCCATAACCAGTGTGTTCCACAGTACCTGGCAGTATGTTGAGGCTAGTGTAGCTAAAGGATATCCACACTCCAGTTCAGTAAGTCGGCTCTTAATCACTGTGGAACCACAGGAAGTTAAACAATTCTCCTATTACTTCTAAGGCAACTGTTGCAAAGCTGGACTTGAATTCAGAATACAATGTATCTCCTGACGTGTTGCCATACAGTACTGCAGAAAAATCAGAGAGTTGATTAGGAGCAGTAGCAACAGATAGGTAATACTGCCCTTTTCGGAGAGAAAGAGAAGGGGCAAGAAATGATTGATGGCAATAGGGAAGCTGAAAGATGGTGGAGACCACCCCAGTCCTAACACATTCTTGTCACTTTCATGAAGTTGTTCAACCGTAGTCTTCTGAGGGAAGGAGGAATATACACCAGACATGGACGTGCTCCTCTGAGCATCTTTAGTTGCTTGTGACCTTCAGCGGCTCTGCAAAGCTGGTTCAAATGATCCTTCCTGCCCCTGTACTCAAAGGCAGCACTTACAAAAAAGCATAGGTTCAAGTCCCAGGTGGGAATAGGAGAGCAGCTGTGCTGGACAGCAGGCCTGTGATCCCCCAGGGATCAGGGATACCTGCACCATCAGTTATTTCCTCTGAGGACTGACTTCTTCTATGTGTATTTTGAGCTCAAATTATGATTGATGTGTTAAAATGACCCAATCTGCTGAGTGTCCGGGTAAAAACAAAGTTCTGACTGTAATAACAATTTTGTTGCATCATCATCAAACCATAGTTTTTGGTGACACTGCTATGACAGGAAAGCACTGACAACGATGAGGACAAAAGTCATAATTCATCTGTATTACTTTGCACTCTTTTTGTATTACTTTTGCTCTCTTGAGCAAATGGGTTCCTGCCTGCCACACCACAAACAACAACAGTAAAAAAAATAAAGCTCTTGAAAATTTCTCTAAAGTAGGGACAAGACATGAGGCATGGAAGGCAAAGTGGCTTCAATTTTCCAACTGGTTGCCTGAAGAGTGTTTTTTTACCATGGTAGAGGCCAT
Source organism: Aptenodytes patagonicus (assembly GCF_965638725.1). Taxonomy (NCBI): domain Eukaryota; kingdom Metazoa; phylum Chordata; class Aves; order Sphenisciformes; family Spheniscidae; genus Aptenodytes; species Aptenodytes patagonicus. The sequence goes on from NC_134982.1 coordinate 59,076,364, forward strand.
AATACTTTAACAGATTTCCTACAGTCTAGGAAAATTGAATTATTCCTACATATGGAATGGGTTTCATAAGAAAAGTGAAAGCCTGTGGTTTTCACCCTTTGTACTAATTTTGAAATCATACATAGGATTTCAAAGTTTCAACTCCCACTAAGTCCCAGGATAGTAATTTTAATCTGCTGCTTAGGATATTTCTTATATGGTTTTTCCAACAAAAACATACTGTTTACATGTTCATTATAATGGTACTCTTCAAGCTATTATTAGATACAAAAGAGGCAGTGCATGTAGTCATGGAAAATTACTCAAAGCTGAGAAAATACTGTCATTTTTTTTTAGCCAGTGTCAAAATTAGTAGGAATTTTGAAATTAGACTTGTGCATAATTCAGATTTTCCTAATACGACTTAGTCATTTTTAGCCATCTATAAAAAGAGAGGGCTGCAATTTAGTTGTAAAATTTTTTCCGCTTTATGTACTCGTAGTATATGTAAATGTGCTCTACTGAAACTGATGAAAACTGATGAACTGATGAACTGATGAAACTGATGCTTTTACTGTAAGCATCACATGTCCATCCCCCCCCCCCCCCCCAGGCTCATGGCAAAATACAAGAATTACCATTTTTCTTAGGCTTGATTTCACTCTAGAAAATGGCTACTCACAGCCATAAAGGAGAGAGAGGAGAATGTTTTGGTTTTTTTTTTTTTTACTGAGCAAGCTGACAGTGGCAGCTGGAGACAAATCTGCCCAGAGCTTTCCAGAAAGGAGAAGTTTACTTATTAAGTGAGAAAGGGAGGGCAAGCAAGGCTACAGAAAGACAAGTGCTTGGAGCGGCTGAAACAAGCGCAGGGAATGCTATTCATGTCAAATCAGCACCGATTGCAGTGCAATACTCTGCAGCTCAAGAGGTGTTTCACAGGCTGCTCCCAATAACTTTTGGGACAGATGGGGGATTAAAACATAAACAAAGCTAAATCACTGTAGCCTTCTTGTATTTGTGAACTGGCATTTAGGGTACTCTTCTTACCTGTGGTCCACCAAATCAATTCAGAACTTTAGCTGATTTCTTTTGTGACTCAGAGCTGCAGAAAAAAGTTCAGCTACATAGAAAGAAAAAAAATGCTCGCTCCTTATGCAGGCTTGCAAAACTAGGGTGATGATTCGAACTAGCAGGTATACTGAGGACACGACATGACACTGGTAGCTGCTAATAACATAGTACTTCCCTAGTGCTCAGATTAATTATATGCTGCGATTTGGTATGAAGCTGCCAAAGTACTAACAAAACCTGCCATCTTTACAATATGCATAAGAGATAAATCAGCACTGGCCTATTCACCATTCCTCACAGGACCAACCAATTTTTTTTCCTTTAAAGAAGGGAATTCCCTAAAGTGCATAGGTTCCTAGTGGTTTCCAGACTGACAGAAGCTTGTTTTAAGAGGTAGAAGTTGAGCCAGTCTTTCTTCTGTATGGCAATTTCTTGTTTTCATCAGCAGTCAACCTGTCATCAAAAATTGGGAATAAAACTCCTTAACACTGCATGTATTAAAGAACAGGCATTACTTTATTCGGCCAGGTGCATGGGGGAATCTCTCCTTCTAGCATGCAGATCATAAGTTGCATCAACTGTCCCTTATATGGTTCTGTGATATACATATTCATAATAATTTATTGGGGAAAAAATATGCATATTCATTATATTTCTGGGAACTAATTATAATATTTGCATAGTCCTTCACACATGCGTTATGACTCCTTAGGAGCATCTTCAGGTGTCTTAGGTGGTATCTCGTGATCTCTGCAGGAGGTGAAATTTTCTTGAACTTTTGGGCCCTTCTCCTTATATGGTCACAAATTGGCTCATCACTACCGTTTGCCACAGTTTTGGTTGTCGTCGTCCAGTTTCTGGTAGTATTTACGTATTTGTCACGATGTGCTCGTTAGCTGTGGACTTGTATGTTTGATGCACGCTTGTTTATAACAAACCCACTAAAAGAGACACCTAAGGTTAGGCATAGGAAACAGTGATCCTAAATCCTTAAGCTGGTAAGGATTTAGCTATCTGTCTCAACTTTTTTCAGCCATGGACAAATACAATATAAAAAATTTCTACAGATTTCTTGAAAATAAGTACCTTGATAGGGATTTGGAAATTAGAGTCCCCGCTGCCATAAAACCAGATTCATAAATCTAACAGTTACTTTTTTTCTGTGAGCCAGCTCATCAGCCTGTATGGGTGTGCCAGTCAGCCAGTGTACACATCAAGAGAAGCTGCCACTATTCCTGCTGGACAGAAAAGCTCATTCTTGCTTGACAGTAAAAGCAGTTAATCACACTGGCACAAAAGGTTAGATGCCTCTAATCTTGCAGAACTAGCAGGAAAAAAGTTGTGCAGGTAGCTGGAAAATGAGAATCAGGACCCTTGAGTGCACCAATAGGCTCTGCAATCTCTTCATTTCCAAGACTTTGGTTGCTTGTGTTATAGTCCAGCTCTAACATAGTACAGCATTATAACCTGGGACTGCTGAGAAAGAAAACTGGATAAAAACAGCTATAAAGAGTCTCATCTCGGACTTACACTCTCACATCCTTACATCCTTCACCCCTTGGCCTGAGAGCTGCATTTGTCTTTGTCTGAGCCACTCTATAGGTATGCTTGTGCCTGACCATTTATCTTGGTGACCGTGTACAAAGTTTGAATTGAGACCTGCGTCATCACTGTGGATTTGTCTGGCCAGCACTGCATTCTTGTCTGACTGCTTTCCTTCTTCAGGTGGTCTGTGATGGCACCCTGTCAGGGAGATCAGTTTCTCTGCCTGTGCTGCGCTCACCCTTAGCTCCTACTTCCATTGTGAAGCAGGCCATGTTTTGGCACTCTTTGGATAGCAAGAGAGAAAGAGCATCCTTAAAATTTCACCTTTTCACCTGATTTAGAATTTCACTTCACCAATGATCTTTAGTGATTTATGACTGCTGGAAATGTGTCTCACACCCTCCTCACTTCAGTCTCCCTGGTTTTCACAACATTTCTCTCAAGCTTAATAGTCTGTTTGTCTTTACAGTATAGAAAATTTAGTGACTTTAGAAATCCTGAACATATACAAGGATGTAATAAACAAAACAAAAAAAAAAATTACTGGTTTCATGATGCTTACAGCTGAAATTGCAATCTAAGTATTAGTGGAATTCATTGCTGAAGGATACTGGGAGTGCAAAAAGTTGGCATATATTTAAAGGAATAATGGTTATGTCTCTGCACGAGAGTTAATTACTAAATGGAAGAACCACATCATGTTCGTGCAGTTTCCTGAGCTAAAAATAGCAGGAAGCTGGGGAATTCTCAAAGGAAGTATCACATATACATGCCCTGTTCTTATTCTTCTCTCTGCATGTAGTTCTGTACATGATTAAAGACAGGCTGCTCAGCTGAGGTGTCCCTTCATCTGAGGTAGCACGGATATATTTATGCTCCTATATTGTTATGCTTAGATTTGCCAAGGACAAATTGAATTAGTCTGCAGAGAGTAGACACAGCTAGCAAAACTAACTCAGCTAAAGTGAAATAAACACAAAACAAAATATTTTTTTGCTAAACCACTATTCCAGTGGAAAAATTCTGACCTTTTGTAACAGCTTGAAGACAGGCATCAGCAGATGGCAACCACAGCTTAGCAGCTGTGATGAAAGTGCTTGTCTTTCAACTTCTCTATAAGGATGAAAAAGTATGTAAATAAGACCAAGGTAATGTTTAAATTATGTAAATTGTTATGGCAATACTCTATTTTCCCTCCTTGGAAGGGAGTAATTCCTGTTAAACTGAAAAACCTGTAAAATTAGTAACCACAGAGTAGAAGGCAGGATAGTTGTCCATCATCAGTTCTCCCTGATCACCGGCAAACTGAATAGGCCATTGCAGGTCTGGTACAGGACTGAGTCTCCTAAATCACTTCTTCCTGGTGTCTGTGCATCTACTAAAAACTGGACTTAAAAGCAATATGGACCTTCAAAGGAATAAGAATCCAGCCTTGAACTGTTACGGAATATCCCAGTACCACAACTGGGCTTCATTTCTAATGTACCCCACTCAAAACAGCTTGTGGAGCAATGCAGCAATCACATAATTATTTTGCATATTCCCATGTGACTTCATCATGCCTGTCCTTAGCAGGAGATGTGGCACTATGGCACATCACCCACTAGGAATTCCTGCGTGGATGTTGATCCTGGACTAGCTCCCACCTTAGTGACTGAACACAGCGGACAGCCTGCAGAGCATTCACTGCAGCCTCCCAAAGGCACAGCCCTGAGAATGTTTAGCCTATGGAAAGCCAGTATTTTCCTCTGCCTCCTTTTTTTTGTCAGTGGCCACCTTCACTCACATGAAATGCTAGTAGAACGAGGCCTGAATATTCTTTCTTGGAAGGCAATGACCATGTGCAAGGAGGAAGTAGGAGTCCAGCCATGATCATAAATCCAGCTTCCCCAGAAATGACAGCTGATTGCACTGCAGGCATAACTTCAGTAGCAGCTCAGCTCATCCGTCATCCTTTGCCACTTGCGCCAGAAATATATGGAGTGTTCCTCAAAGCCCAACTTCTTACACCTGGTGAAGGCATTTCTCAAGATCTTACTGTCCAAGCAGGGAGAGACAGGTTTAATGGGTCGTTTTCTTTTTGCACTCAGTGTAAGGGAGAGGCAGAAGAGTTCCTCCTCAACACTGAGCCCAGCTCTGTCCTGTTATGCAACATTTCTATTTCTGACCTTGCTTCAAGTTCACTTTAATGTCAAGCTGGGAAATGGATACCATGATGTCCTCGGCTTTACCGACCCGCTCTCCCTTATCCCCATCCTCGAATATCTGTTCTGCTGTGCTGCTTCCAGACGACATTAGAAAGAACACAGCACCCAGCCTAGCTTTCGCTGGCAGTGTGATTTCGATTGCAGTGAAATGTGATGAGGCGTAATTCCTTGGAGGAAGCAGGCACAAACCAAGATTAAGTGATTTGAGGTGGGTAGCAAGATTGTAGTCTTGCTAGCAGAATTTAAAGGTCTAGGAGTTCCAGCAGGGACTTTATTTGCTATGATAATAGAATAAATATCCTCAAAAAAGAGTATAGGAGCAAATGAATTACAGTAACAACTTTTATGCCACTGAGGGGAAAAAAAGAAAATTGTCCACAGTATTCCCAAACTGCAAGATTAATAAATAACTCTTGCTTCTTATTGGGTAAGACTCTATAAAGATCCTCTCTCCCTGTGCTCCGGATTCAGGCATGACTCTCACTGTGTCATGGGAAACAGCTTTCTAATGGATTGCTCTTTTTTAGTTTTGTTGCAGATTTATTTGCACGTGGAGGACAAAGGAGTAGAGAAGAAATTTCCACACCAAAACCAGTTATACTCACTTGTACTCAGCTAGCCGAATTATTACTTCAATTTCCAAATTTGTCTTTTCAGAAAGCCACATGTGTGTATATGTATTCGTGTCTACATATGGCTATACACACATACATATATGCACAACTAACAGAAAAGATGGAAAAGCACAAGTTTTTGTAGATGGGTAGTCAGATACTCAGCTGACTTATCAGCACACTGAAGTAAATTTTCAGGAAAGCTCTTTTCTTACCTTCCCCGGTCCCAGCTCCTTTTGGGGGCGGGAAAAAGGATAAAGGCTTTGTCAGAGCCTTTCAAGTTCAAACTACCCCTTCCACAGCACTTCCGCTACTTAAGTGTTTCTTAGCGGTATGAAAGTAAATCTTCTGCCTTCTGCTTAGTGTATCCCAAAACTCTTCTGAAAAATACTATCATCTGTTGCCCCACAAATCCTGCTTATTTATTCACTGAAGTAAATGGCATATGTTGGTGCTTCCAGCTTGAGGCAATTCTTGTGCAATCAAGAAGAGGTGAACTGGGTGTACTATGACCCCTACTTCCTCAATTCACCTGTAAGTTTTTCCCGCATTTGTTTCTCACTTAGGACACCGATGCAGAGCTCAGAACTTGCTGTTCAATGCATGTACTTGCAGCAGGAGGGCTGGGGTGAGAGATGCAGAGATGGTGTAGGTCTTTTTCTGGTAAGAAATGCCCCCAAACAAATGGTGTAATAAAATAGCTGTTTCAATCAGGTAGAATAAAAAGCGGAATAAAGATATGACTAAATCTTATTTTCCTTTGTGTTTTGAGACCTCTGTATTCGTGCAGCACTGAACGGAGTCTGGATGGATTTTTTTTTCCGCAGCACACTATACACATGCCATCCATGGAAAAAGTCTCTATCTTTTTGGTAATTTGAAATACTATATTATTTTCTTACAGTTTTCTCACAGTTCTCTTTGTAAAGAATGTTCTCATGTGAACTTCTTGCTGCTCTGTTAGATAAAAGAGAGGCCAAACAGGCGCAGGCTCACCTGACTGTCTTCTGACTCTTATGCACTTTCCTACTCCCAGTCTGTGACTGATGGTGCCACAATTAAATTGCAACATTGCATTCATGTTCCTTGCTCTAATCAAGCTTACCTGCCCAATATCAAATACAGTCACCTTGTTGTGTCTTTTGCTTATTAGGTGTATCCTCATTATCAATTTGCATAGAGACATAAAGCTCATTCAGTTCTGCTTTAAAACTTCTGAAAGCATCTTGATTTCTGTTCTCAGACGAAGGCAAAACCATTTTCCAGGGTTCTTAGCTCTTGATAGAATATTAGAGTCCAAAATATTCTTGGTGATTAATTTTTTTTTTTTTTTCTATCCAATGTTCAGCATCTTGGCAGGCCTTTAATGATTGGCAAAATTGAGCCACCTAACCTTCTCCCTGTTGATAGCCATATGCCACACACTGAAGAACCTTCTGAGTGCTTCCAGCTGAGAGTAAAAACTTCCACATTGCATATTGTCAGTAAATTAGTATTTTATACCTAGTTCAGAGAAGTGTAAGCAACACTATTACGCAGAAAAAAGACATAAACACAGCTATCTCAAGAGGTTTTGAGACCTTACTAAAGGGAGGACTCAAGGTCTTAATATTGCCATATAAGATTTAGAAAATCCTCAGTTTCGTTCAGCAGAGTAATGAAAATATATGTCAGAAGTCTGTGTTCTCTGCTGAAACACAATGTTTGTCTTCTGGTCAGATCTGCAATGGCCTGCCAGTAGTCTTGATGGATTTCCACTATGCTAATTTCTTCAGTGGAAACTTTCTATCAGAGCCTCATCTGGGCTGAGCCCTTAAAAACCTGTATCATTTTGTAGAATCTCACTTAGAAAGATGTCAGTCTAAACAGTCCCTTCAGACGGAATGCTCTTTCCTGCCTTGTTCACCAAAGATCCTATGATGAAGAGAAAAGCAAGACAACTTCTCTTGAAAGCCAGAAGGAGCAGACATAACTGCCAAAAGCATAAGGCTAAAGCCTTCCTGCCAAAAGGACTTCTTTCTTGCTCTTTCTGAAGCAATCTCTTTAACTAGAGGTGTATTCTTACTGTCACAGTTTAGCTGAAACTGTATTTCAGGGAGGCACTCGGAGGAGCAGCCTAGGAAGGCTGACAGCACAAGTGTACCTGTGTTATTCTTCTGTATCTCATTCTGGGCTAGACATAACTAACCAACAGCTTCACCAAATCCAAATGGCCTTGAATACTTTATTAAGGTGCTTTCCTGGTGCAGCAACATCATTGCCTTTTCCTCCTGCTGTAGCCATATATTTGGGTTAATACATGTCCTAGAGTGTAGTCTTCATTGTACTAGGCTGCTTACCTTGTATAAACAATGCATGCCTTAAAAAGATTATGCCCTTGAGGAAAAAGTAGAAGAGTGATAGAAGTGGAACATTCTGCTGTAGAAGGCATCAGAGGCTAGAAGATTGCCCAAAAAACCCCCCAAGTCGTCAGCAAGAAGCTGCGGTAACTAAGGGAAAGGTAAAGGCAGCAGGGAGAGATCACATCCACTGACTCAATTCAAGATTGGAAAGACTTGCCTCCCACACCTGTAAGGAGCACATGTCCTAATCTACGTGGCAAGCAAGGCTAATTGCAACATAACTATGCAATGAGCATGAACTTAGCCAGGTTTTTACTAATCATGTAACAATATAAATATGCTGTAGTTCTTTTGTGTGGGGTGCTAGCTTTGTGGAATTACCACCTAGCACCCATCTTTGCGCAAACATGAGATAAATAATATCTCGGCTCTGTGTGTAAGGTTGTCTTATTGAATACTGGGTACCAGACCCCACTTGTGAGCCACCACTGCAGCACCAAGGAAGTTAGCTGGAAAGGGACAGGATGGATATTTCGGCAATATAAATCCATGGTTATAAGCGAGATTTGTGCTAGCTGTCCATATGCTTTACTTTTCAGTCAAGTTTTCAGTCCTTTATTCACTCTGCATGTAGAAGATCCACCACCAATAGGTTCTGGATACACCATCCAAGGCCGTAGATACAGCACTCACTGAAGGAGCAGAAGAAAATCAGAAACCTATCAGCAGCAGAAGAGAAGGAATATCTTGACATAGTTTGCTGAAAGCAGGGCTGGAACGAACTATTAGTAGGATGCATCTGTGTCCTTCCAATGCCAGGCTCAAGAAACGTGATGCCTATTGATGTGATTTTTCCACAGACTTAACGTGCTCTCAGACTTTCCCTCTGTTATCCATTCACTGTGGGCTCCAACAGAGCATTGCCATATGGCAATGGCTCTTGCAGCATTATCAGGCAATGGCACTTGGGAGCATATTTCTACCTAGCACTTTCTCCAAGCTTCTTTCTCTTGTAGAAGCTGGGCATCTGAATAGGAGCTAAACTCCTAAATACAGAAGCCTCAGTGTTTATAGGCCTATTTCTTGCTGGCGTTGTTCTTTCTTCAAAGAGTAGCCTAGCGCAATATCTGCTTTACTAAACAGGGCAGAAACAATATAGCTCAAGAACCTGACTCCAGCCATGAAGAGATTCTCTTTGCCAGATTATGCTTCTAAAGTATCCATAAGTAGCCTTTACTACAGCATTGCAAGGAGCTGTTTCGATAAGGCTCTATCCCCTGATACTATGCAACGTTCTCATCTTTCTTTAGATAAAGATATTCGGTGGTGCTCATGCTTGGATGGAGAGCAGGAGAAACACAAGCTCTAAATGCTTCAGACTGGTAAAAAAGAACCCAGGAGAAAGCCTGTCTGCTGAAATTGGACCATGGTAGAGCTTAATTAGACATGAGGAAATATATTCGAAGGGAACAACAATGAGATCCAAACACTGCCTGCCTGGGAAAGGAGGATCCGCATTACAGGAGGTAGAAAGAGAACATTAGATGAACAATTGTCAGATATGCTTTAGAAAAAATAGTTTAGAAAGAATCAATTCTGCCTTGAACAGTTATGGCCTATATCAGCCCTTATCTAACCTTATAGGCTAAATATCAGCCATTCCATCCATATGCTCTCTCATGATTTTTGACACCACAGGGTAGAAAACAATGCAGTTGCACTGGGGCTTTAATAAGGTTATAGGAGCCGCATCTCTCTATGAGATCGTCTTATAAGATCTTAGTAGCCATCAGCCTTTGCTGTGTGCACACACAAGCTGAATGCTTTCACTCCAGACCAAGCTAGACAATAATGCCAGAGCATTTATACACAGCTTCATCTTGTGATACTATGGGACTACAGCTGTTTGATTTGCACTGCCAGCATCAAGCCAGAAACTCTCAGCCCCCCCCATGCCTCCCTTGCCTCTGGCACCTGCAGTATGGACCTCAGGGGCAGAGCACACAGCTGTGGCATCTCCATTGTTAACCTTGTACCCTGTCTCTTATCATCCCATACCTGTAGTCCTCTACAAAACATCCTCTGTCTCCACTTCTCAAGGTCTCTGCTGTCATACCAAACCTGTATTTTTCTACAGTACATCATTAGGTTAGAGTGATAAAACCATAGAACGCTAAGCAAAAGTAATACAAATTAGCACCTGCTCAATCAGAAAAATTGCTGTTAAAGCTAAAGCAGGTGAAAGAGGTTGTAGGCAGATCTTGCTAAGTTGAAGTAAAGCAAGCCTCGTAGTAAGTTACTACCAATGTTTATGACGTATTACTAGTAATGGCAATACCGTACTATAGGGCTACACAGTAAAAGAGTACAACATAGTAACCCAATACACCTCGTAATCAGAAGGCCACCTGGTCCATGGTCTCATATTATGGCCAGAAGTGGACACTTGCAGGAGAGTTCAAGAAGAAGGGAAGCAAGGAGCAAGCCTTCCTCAGAATATTCTTCCAGCCTCCAAAAATGTGTGTCAGGCCTTCCAGTAATGTTCAATAAAATCTACATATCGTAACACTATTGACATGGAAATGGAGTTTCCAGTTTCAATCGAGGAAGAAGAAAGCTAAGGATCAGCCTTAAATGTGGCACTTATATTCCTTTCAGGGGGGAATTGAGTTCTTCTACTGCTGTTTTTACATCTAAGCACTGCCAGGAGCGGCACACAGGCTTTTGGCTGGATTTAACCCATGTAGATATTGAGGACAGCTTGCTCCCAACAGGCAGCAACAGCTCAGCAGAGGAGACAAGCAGAAATATCCAGGGTGTATATTTTGCTGCTCATCTGTAGATGTTTGCAGGCAGGACACCGAAAGGTCTGCTCTCTGACAAAGACCTGAATTTCAATCAGGAGTACTATGCCAGATTCACTGCAGCACCTGAATTTGACCTGAGATTAAGGCGCCGCCTTTTATACACTTATTGCTCTGTGCTTTTTTAAAACCATCCCTCTGCCCCTACCACCAATCCCTACTTGGATTTCTCTACTGAAATGCATGAAACAGGAATATAGGCTGTGTAGATACCAAGTTGCAGAGGTCCCAATCTCCTCTTTGCTTTTTTTAGACAAAGGACATAACTATAACAGGTAGACGATTCAGTGTTTCAAAATCCACTTTCAGGAGGAATTTCTCTGTGTGACTGAAATCACAGATGACCTAAGTATCTTTTATTTTGTATTTTTGTTCTCAGGCAAGAAAACATGTCCTGCGAGGAAGGCAACTTTTAGTTCTTACACAGGCAGCTTCATACTGTCCATGAATGAGGTGGGTTGTATCCAAAGGAATTTCACATATAAACTGAAGTATCAGAAATGACAACCATAGCACAGTGTTAATGCCCTGGACATAAAAATGCAGTAAGATGTGGTGGTTATCATAGTGAATTTCCATCACACTGGCACTTGCAGATACTTGAGAATAATGATTCAGAAGTTGAAATGCAAGATAATGTTTCAGAGGGAGGTATTTTTAAAAGTCACTTTTCCTCTGTGTTAAAAATTTTTTTTTTCAGATTGTCTTCTCTGATTTACCATGGCAGCTTGAAAAATAGACTGACTTTACTTGAATCCCTTATTTGTAAAGAAGAAAATCCCTTCTTTATAGTTCTGCCAATAGATCTCAGCTTCCTCAGTCTATGAGTTTTCAGGATATTTACCCCGTGGAAAATCTTCACATTTCTCTAGTATTCCTTGGGCATGACATAAAAATTTATGCATAGTTCACTTCAAGAACAATAAAGAATAACAAATAGTTCTTTTTGAAAGGGATATTAAATTTTTTAACTTGGAAACGTAAGATGCATCCTGAGGAAAAATTACTCTTTAGCTTTAGAGAAGAGATTGGAGTCATGTACAATGATAATAGGAATCAATTGTAAGTGATGAGTGACCTTGTCAGTCATCCACAGTTGTCTGACGATGCATCTCATTGCGAAGTTCACAAAGTTGTTAGACGCCCTCTAAACAGTTTCACTGAAGACAAATATCCTTTCATATTACCAGAAATTTCCAAGGTGTGAGTTGGCTTCCTGACTGGCTACTGAAGGATGCCTAGAGCTAACGTGATAAAGCTGCATGCATGAAGAGTTTCCTGCCAAATGCGATTTTTGCACAGCGACAACCATAACGGCTGCATCTTTCTCTGACATTTGGTAACATGGGTGAGGATGTGCTCCATTCACATGCGTAGACCACTGCTTTTGCCTTGTCATGCAGCAGCATGCTACTGTCAGGAACATAAATACAGCATAGGAATCTCTCATCAAATGTAGGAATTAGGGTCACTATTTGTAGGTCAGTGGCAAGCTGGTATTTTGTATCCCAACAGTTCTGCATAAAGATGTTACTCTCCTATGATGCTCCTCTGAGTAGCACTTGCTTTCCTCTAGCAAATATCTCCAGCACATGCAGCCCCTGCACATGCCATAATCTTCACAGTTCCTATGGCAAAGATGTAATGAGTGGGAAAAGGAGAGCCTCACCTTGTCTTGCTGGTTCACCCAGTACTGGATGACCAGTGCAGAGATGAAAGAAAAGACAAGCTCTTCACAGAGTTGTTATTTTTTTCTTGAAGTGATGTTCAATACCCATGTACTTTCCTGGCAGAGATCTACTCAGGGATGTCAGCATGTCTGGCAGCAGCTCTTTCCCAAAATATTGCCAAACTGAAGCGTATGCTTTTGAATTGCCTTGGCACTTGACTTGTCAAGAGACATGCATCCAGGGAGGTTTTTGGTTTTTTTTTTCTTTTTTTTTAGGCTTTTTACAGAAAGTTAGGATAAGCCATCCCATTACAAAGGGCAAGCTAAGGGAATCACCCTTCCATAAAGTGTCTTACATGAGCAACAAAGACAGATAGCAGGAAATTAGATCACCCTACACTTTCCATACTGGCATCCCCTTTTGCACACTGGCTAAGAGCCCTGCCTGGTTCACCAACAGCTGAGTCACAAATCAGTGTCAGGATTACAGTTACTTGAGGAGTGATTTGCCAGGTCCAGCACTTTGCTCTGCCCGGTGTCTGGAGAAGTAAGAGGCAGTGGGGATACAGGCTTGCCAGGAAAGTCTCAGTCAGAGATCACAGGACCACTACTGCAGAAAACAGGAGTGGAAAGAGCTGTGTAATACTTGAACAGCCAATTTCGGACATTTTTGTGAAACGGTATAGAGGACAACTACCCAAATATCATAGCAGTACCTTCTGTCTGGCATAGCAACATCTAGTAGTGGTGTCTCACCTCATCATACAAATGTACAATAGAGGCTCCTTCTCCACAGCCCTGTAATTACCAGTAGTGCTAAGGCAGAGAAGAAATCTGGGGCTAACTAAATGGCCTTCTGATCATTTTCTGCTGAACTAAGCCTGAACCATCCTTCAGGAAAAGAATTAAGACAAGGTCAGGAAACAATTATTTTGGAGTAGAAAGAGCAAAAGTAAAAACCAGCCCAAGAACATAAAAGCCGAAGGGGTGGGGGCACAAAAACAGAAAGTAGAAAAATGGAGATCCTTTGAGAAATGCACTGGAAAATACCTGGAAAAAAATTATATGGAAAATGCTTCTTCCTATGTGAAGGCAACGGCATCTGCAAAGGAGAGGAAATAACCTGGAACAATTTCTCAGACAGGTGGCTGTCTTATCAAAAACAAAAATTGGAGATAAAATAGAAGACAGAGTAGGAAATCAGCTTCAGCAGGAGAAGGAAGCAAGACCCCATAGGATGAAATAATGGCCAGGAAGGTCTTGTTTAAAAAACTCGGCTTCTAATTCAGTAGTAATTCAACAGTGACCAACATTCAACAGATTCTAGTTCTAAAAACTAGTAGCCTAAGATGAGGCCAGATCTCTGCAGATATATCTTTCAAGGCTATATAAAGAACAGACAGAAGGGGACTTCTCTGATCATCAAAACCAATCCTGCTATCACAGACAAACTTAGCACTGAATCCCTTCTGTAAATCTACAGAAGGAAAATGGTGTCTTTCATCATTTTCTCAGCTATGCACACAGTATTTAAGAACTGACCAAGTGTCATAAGACATTGCAGAGAGAACAGATAAGTTTGCTTCAAGATGTTCATCACAGTCAAATTCTGATCAGAGGCTGGAATGAAATTTGATTATGAGGTCATGTATCAAAATTGTGGTCTCAAAAGAAATCACCCACTTTCTTCTTCCTCCGTATGACTATTGTCAAAACGCTCTCCCCCCTCCCATTGCACCAGCAAAAAAAAAAAAAAAAAAAAAAAAAAAAGCTTTCAAGCAGATGCAGAACTTGAATTAGGAGTGTGGTCTGGGTTTGCGTCTTTGACTACCTCTTCACCTTAGCGTCCCAGTCTATACTAGCTTAATATGTTTGTGAATTTACAGAAAAGTCTGTAAGATCACGGTGAAAGATAGGGAAGAAAAAAAAGACAGAATTGAAATCTCTGTAATAGGTGGATAAAAAAAAAATGAACGAATCGTCTCTGACAAATTCAGGTGCCAATTTTAGATAACTCCTGGTTCAAAGCTGTGTGATGAAGCAAAGATCTGAACAAGGCCATCGAAAGACAATGGCTGTTCTCTAAACAGGGACAGACTCCTAATGTGCCATGTTTAGATTATTCAAACCCTACCTTCATGTGGGAAGTGGGAGCAAAGGCTCATACAACAAAGGTTTTTGACAAACCCTTTCTCCATTTGCCCGGGAACATAACGAATTTTGACAACTTTTCAGTCATGTAAACAGCATGCAGCAGTTCCAACCATGCAGCCTAGCTTCTCCAGATGAGTTAGCCTTATGTCATAAGTCAGTTAAATCACTTTTCAGTAGACTGCTTCTTAGCTTTGTCAGATATTCTGCACTAGCAGAAAGAGATCTTTTGTTTCTCAAATTCCATTTTGACATTTCCAGTTTTACTCAAAAAATTTAATTAAGCTGTAGCATCTTGCTCCTGAGTATCCTTTTCTTACTGGGGATTATGTCTTTACTGCAGGTAGTTCCACTGAAATAGCTGTTTCTTGCTTTCCCGTAGGTTTAAAATATCCATGACTATGTGATTTCATTACATTGCACTTAACCAGAATGTGTAACGAGGAAAAAAAAAAAAATCTTTAATTAGACCACACAATAGCACAGGAAAAACCACGGAGGTTTTTTTTGGGAGAAGTCCTTCTTCACATTTGTGCAGTCATTTACAGAGAGAGACACAGCAACAGAGACAGGAAAGGGAGAGAGGGCAGAGAGGAGGGGGAGAAGTGAGAAGAGAAAGAGAGGGGAAAGATGGGGGAAGAAGATTCTGAGAGAGGCTGACAGAAAGAACAGAGAAGTACAGAGTTAAAAAGACTGAAGGGAGAAACAAAAGCGGGCTGGGGGTGGGTGGGTGCAGAGAGAGGCACATGGCAGAAAGAGATCCAGGCAAGGAGAAGAGAGTGAGACAAAAAAATTAATCTGCCACAGCTAATACTTTGGTGTTCCCTTTTCGCCAAGCAATGTCATATCTAGAGTTTGCCCACATTTTATCATAAATGCCTGAGAGTTTATTTCTTATGCTAATTATTTCTCTATAATTCAGCATTCTTCTACAATAAGTTGTATAAACCTATTAAAGTTCAACCTCTTTTTTTTCCATAAATACTCCTGTTCAGCCTTAAAACTCAGTTTAAGGAGTTTAATTTTTACTTTTACATGTAAGGAAATATTTTTAGAGCCTTTTTCTTTTCAGAAATCAAGCATGTCATTTGAAATTCTTATAAACTCTTTTCATTATTTCAGTCACCCAAGGAAGAAATTCAAATATTCCTCTAGGGCCTTTAGAGCTGATCAAAGAGAGCTGTGAATATCTACAGTGAATCAAGATTAGCTAAAGAAAAGTCACAAACATTTACCAAAACAATGAGGTTTTTCATTATCACTTCACAGACAATACGTGAATGGGGGGGGGGGGGGGGGGGGGGGAGTATACTTTGTTATGTAAGTTTTACACTGTAAATCATTATTTACTCATATCTGGAAGATACAAGTCTGGTAGGGAGAAACGACAAGCAGGTTTTAAAGAGCTTTAGAAGGAATATCAGCTCCCTCTATGGAGTTTAGCAAATAATTCAGAGTAAATATTATAGATTATGAACTTTTTTCTGTTGGCAAATTGCTTTGAACAGCTTACAGTTAATTACAGTTAAAGCCAGATTCTGCCCATCTAGCCCAGTAACAGAGAGGGCTTATTAGACCTGGAATTTTTTTCTCTTGCCTTTTCCACAGAAAAAAAGAGCTATTCTTTTTTTTCCCCAAAAAATATTTTTTTAGCACTGCAAAAACCACATTTTTGAGAAATATTTTATGCTGCCAAGGGAAGCTGAAGTATGTCAAGAGTGACTACAGACCTCTGGGGCAGGGGTGAAAGTGATGGGTGTCCAGGTGCTGTCTCCTCAATCCCACCACTAAAGGGGAAAGACTCAAGCAGAAGTGGACTCATTGAGTGGGCCAACACCTGGCTGCACAGCAAGTTTCAAAGGCAGGGTTGTGGCTTTTATGCCCATTGACTTTCTGTAAGAAATGAGGAGTATTGAGCAGGGAGTTGACACATCTGATGAAGTGGGGCAAGTCTTGTCTTTATAAGCAGACTTGCTAACCTAGTGAGGAGTGCTTTAAAATAGCTATGCCTGGGAGGGCTACTGTACCCTGAAGGGAAATTAGGGCACATCGGGCTCAGCAAATGTGGAGTATAGCATGACACTTGCTTTTACACTTCCTCTGTAAAAGCAGTATGATTTGCAGCCTGTCTCAAATACTTGTACACCAATGCATGAAGCATGAGGAGAAAAAAAAAAAACAAAAACCCAAGAGGAATTAGAAGTCCATGCACAGTTGCATAGGTATGATCTCACTGGGATTACAGAGACAATGTGGGATAGGTGAGATAAGCTGCAATGGAAAGATATGGGCTTTTCAGGAAAGATAGGATGGGAAGCTGAGGACAAGGGGTTGCACTAGGCATGAAGGAGTAGCTTGAATGCCTATTGGTTTGCCTTTGGAGAGGTGACAAAGCAGTGACAATACTTGTGGCTAAGGATTAGAAGACAAATCAGCGAATGTGATGTTGTAGTAGGTGGCTGCTACACACCACCTAATCAGGAGAAGGAGACAGATATAACCTTATTTAGACAGGTGGAGAAAGCTTCACCATCACAAGCCTTGCTGCTTATGGATGAGTTTAACCACTTTGATGTGGTTAAAATTCCAGCAATACATCTGGAATATACTGAAGGCAATTTCTGACACAGGTGACTGATGAACTGACATGGAAAGATCCTCTGTTCAAACTGCAACTTCCAAACAAGGAAGAACTAGTTACAGGTGAAAAGTTCGAGGGCATTCTTGGCTGCAGCAACCATAGGACTGTGGAGTACAAGCTCCTGAGAGGAATGAACAAGACAAAGAGCAGTATTACAACCCTGGACATCAGAAGAAAAGGATTTGAACTGTTCAGGGACCTGCTTGGAAGAATCCCAAAGGAAATTGCCCTGGAGGTTAAAAGGGGCCTGGGAGAACTGTCTGATCTTCACAGCCAGCCTCCTCAGAGCACAAGAACACTCCAATATAAAGAAAGTCAAACAAGCATGGCAGACTACTAGTATGGATAAACACAGAGATCCTGACTGAGCTCAAAGACAGAGAAAGGGAAGTGCACAGCAGGTAGAAGCAAGGACAGCTTACCTCAGAAGACTATAGAGATGCTGCCCATTAACACAGGTATGCGATCAGGAAAGCAAAGCTCATCTGGAGTTTGAAGGCCAAAAAGAAAGCTTTGCATAAGAAAATGAACAGCAAAAGGAAGACTAAGGAGAGTGCAGGCCCATTGCTTAGGGCAGGAGATCTAATGAAAAGGGACACATGAAGTGCTGAAGTATTCAGTGCCATTCAGGATGCAGATGTCATTGCAAGGCCACTCTCTATCACCTTCATTCCCCACTACAAGAAAGATTTTGCATTCTGGAGCAAGTCCAGTGTAGACCATTAAGATGGTCAGGGAGCTGAATGACTTACCGTCAGAAGATGCTAAATGAACTGGGTCTGTTTAGCCTACAAAAGAGAAGGTGAAAGGGAGGTTGCATTACTATCTGCAACTACAAGGTCAGAGAGTACAGAAAAGATGGAGCCAGACTATTCTCAGAGGTGCATGCTGATAGGACAAACAGTAATGCACACAAGTTGGAACATGGGAAATTCTCATCAGATATTAGAAAAAAAATTTACTGTGAGGATGGTCAAATATCAGATGACATTGCCCACAGAATTTGTGGGATCTTCCTCCTTGAAGGTAGTCACAACTCAGGTGGATACAGCCCTAAAAAAATCTTGATCCGTTTAGAGCTGCTTTGAACAGGCAGTTGGACTACATGACCTCTAGAGGTCCCTCCCAACCTAAGTTATTCTATGACTCTGTGACCAGATTGGCCGTTAGAACAGATGCAGACAAGTCTTGCAGATAGGGTCTGAGCTGACTTTCCCTTACTAAAAAAAAAAAAAAACATTTTGGCTAGACCCACACTGGTATTTACGATCAGTCCTGAGTAGCCCAGCCCTCAGGAAATACCCTTCCCTTCAATTTCCTCACTAAAACAGCAGTAAGGTCTTGACATATCATGCTCATCCTTTGCACATCAGCATTAGGTTTTAGCACAAAGAAGAGAAAGAAGCAGGAATAAGAGCTGAGTAAGGGCCAGGTCGACTAAGTCTAAGGCAATCAAGCTGCCAGAGATGTTCAGACTGAGCCATGGGGTTCCTAAGTCTTTGAAGGTATCTGCTTAAAAAAAAAAAATAACTTTTTAATTGACATGCCTGCTTCAGAAATACATGTCCTTTCATCCTAACTTTGGCTATAAAGAAAGGCTACAAGCAATGCTGTTCACAGTGTCATGATCAGCCAACAGTAACACCACAACACCAATGTGTGGTCACAACTCAGAGCTGAATTTTATATATATAGAAAACATAAAAATGCATTTCAGTAACAAGTGATGAACTTGAAACTGCTGTTTTAACAGAGGTTTAGTGAGCACTACATGCAATAAAAAAGCTTGAGAAGACCATAGCTCATAAAAATGACTATAGAAATCTGATCTAAGCAGTTATAGTTGGCCTAAATAAAGTTATTTGCTCAAATTGACTTCACATAAGCAATTACCTTTCTCAGCAGCATTCATTAGCTGGATTCTGAATTGATCCCTCTATCCTTGGTCAACATAGTTCTGTTGGAATTGCATGAGGTGAATTGGGTTTTGAGCTACTGAGTAATTCATAAAAATCACTGGATGGGACCAATGATCCCACTGGCTTTTTTTAGAGGAGTAGGAATATTCTCACTGCAGAGAAGTATCCAGCTATTACTGTGAAAGAAAAATCTGGCCATCTTGAGCACATCACAACTAGTGCAACCACAGGTAAGACAGCTCTGTCTTAACTTTTCTAGTAAACATTATAGGAAAACTGTCTCCACTGCATACCTTTGGGGTCTTTTAAGAGCAAAGTCCTTGAGATCCTCTTAAGTGGTTAGTCTTCTAGCAAGAGTTTTGGGAAAATTTGCCATCTGGTTTCTTTTTAAACCTGCAGTTTCCTTTCTCTCTCTAGTGGGGAAGTGTCTGACTTGCAGCACAGCAGGGAACCATATGAAATCCCAATGTACCATGCCTACCAGGAGGACAGGAGAGACTTACTCCCAGGGAGGCTTTTTGCCAAAAGCACACCCAGCATCTCATCCCTTTCTGCTCATCTGCCTATTGTTCATTGCAGTTAAAACCTGGCTGATGACTCTGTGGCTCTACGGCAGAAACACAGATGAACAAATACTGCTTTCCTTATGACTCAAGTGAAAAAAATGAACAAAGGAACAAATTTGCATGTTGTTTTTTTACACCAATAAGTGAAAAACTATTTAGTGTTACCAGTGCATCTCATGCTGTCTATTTTAGTATTATACTATTATGGAAAAGGCCAAGGTAATCAATGCCTTTCTTGCCTCAGCCTTTACTGGTAAGACCAGTAAAGCCTAGCCTCCTGAGACCAGAAAGAAAATTTGGAGCAGGGAACACTTATTCTTGGTGGAA
This sequence comes from Aptenodytes patagonicus, assembly GCF_965638725.1. Classification (NCBI taxonomy): domain Eukaryota; kingdom Metazoa; phylum Chordata; class Aves; order Sphenisciformes; family Spheniscidae; genus Aptenodytes; species Aptenodytes patagonicus. The sequence continues at coordinate 59,096,259 of NC_134982.1, forward strand.
GAGGGTCAGGTTAGGAAAGACTTAGATAAATCAGACATACAGAAGTCAATGGCACCTGACAGCTTGCACTCACAACTGCTGAGGGAAGCTAGAAGATATTGGGAGGCAAGTCTTGATTGTCTTTGACAGACAAGTAGGATAAGTTCTGAGGACTGGAAGAGAGCAAATGTCAACCCTATCTTCAAGAAGGGCAAGAAGAAAGAGACAGGGAAGCACAGGCCAGTCCAGCTCTCCTCAGTCCCTGGAAGGTGATGAAACAACTAATCCTGTAAACCATTTCTAGACATGAAGGACAAGAAGGTGATCAGGACTTGTCAGCATGAATTTACGAAGGGGAAGTCATGTTTAACTGATTTGTAGCCTTTTCCAACAAGTTGACTAGCTTAGTGGATGAGGGGAAACTAGTGACCATTGTTTACCATGACTTAGGTTGGCTTTTGACACTGTCTTCCATAACATACTAAAAGAGAAGTTGGCAAAAAAAAAAAAAACAAACAAAAAACAAACAGATTAGGTAAGTGGGCACTGAGGTGCACTGAAAACTGGCCAAATGGCTGGCCCACAGAGTTGTGAAGAGTGGCACAAAGTCCACCTGGAGTCTGATCACAAGTGATGTACACCCTTGTGTCTGTACTGGGGCCAATACTAATATCTTCATTAATGCTCTGGAAAATTAGGTAGAATGCACGTGCAGCAAGTTTGCAGAAGACACAAAAGTGGGAGAAGTAGCTAATATACCAGATGGCTATGCTGCCATTCAGAAGAACATCAATAGACTGGAGAAATGGAACAACAATTTCATGAAGTTCAGCAGAGGGAAATGTGAAGTTCTGCAGCTGAGGAAGAGTAACCCTGGGCACCTGAGCAAGTCAGGGGAGGTGATTCTTCCCCTCTACTCATCACTGGTAAGGCTATACATGGAGTACTGTGTTCTGTTTGGGGGCTCCTCAGTACAAGAGAGACATAGACATACTGGAAAGCGTCCAACAAAAGACCACTAAGATGATTAAGGAACTGGGGCAGCTGTCATGTTAGGAAACGTGGAGTGAGCTGGGACTGTTCAGACTGGAGAAGAGAAGGCTCAGGTCGATCTTATCAATGTATATAAATACACGAAGGGAGGGTGCAAAGAAAACGGAGCTAGGCTCTTTTCAGTGGTGCCCTGTGACAAGACCAGAGGCAATGGGCAACAAATTAAAACACATGACATTCTATCTCCACACAAGAGCAGCCATTTTTGCTGTGAGGGTGGTCAAACACTGGGACGGGTTGCTCAGAGAGGTTATGGAGCCTTAACCCCTGGAACTTTTCAAAATCTGACAGGATACAGTTCTGGGCAACCTGCTTTAGCTGACCCTGCTTGCTCAGATGGGTTGGACTGGATGATCTCAAGTGGTATCTGCCAGCTTCAACACTTCCGTGGCCAGCTGTAGACTAGGGAGGCTGCATAGAATCTGCCAGCTTTGACTGTAATTTTGTAGAAAGTTGTTCTCCTGCTTGCACATTACTCAAAATTTTCTCAAAGGGAAAAGGAAAAGGGATAAAATCTACTGAAGATCAGACTAACTGTGGTCAAGTACTTGTCTGTTATTGCAAAGATAAACTGGCCTGTGTACAGCACAGTCTAACTCCTGTTTTCCTCAAGGTATGCAAAGACGTTCTGGAGTATGTTATTTTAAATCACAGTCATTTCAATCTTCTGCTACTTGCTATGGATTATAAACTGGATAGAACTAATTGAGGGGAGTGATTTCCTTTGCACACACCCTGTTCCTAAGATCTGATCTTTCATATCCCAGAGATTTTTTTTTTTAATTCTTGTGTAGTGCAACAAATACAGCTGACACTTGATCCTACAGTTCTCAGGAGACCAAAGAAACCTGTTGCTCACGGTTTATCTTGGATAGCTGAGAGAGGTGTGAAGAAGCTGAATGAGGTTGTCTGCCGAGGTTGTGAGTATCATGTTACTGTATCCTGTATTTAATGTCCCTGCAAATGCAGCAAGGGTGGGCATGGAGGAGAGGAAGGTGGAATTCAGGTGAAAGGGACTTTGCAAATTTATTTAATGGCCACCGGGTGTCACTGCTGCTCCACAAGAGGTGATCGTCTGCACGGTAACGAGGACCGGTAATTTCAGGCTGGAAATTCAGCTGCGCTCCTGTTGTCAGTGACAAAGACAACAGCGACCAGGCAGCTCAGGGACTCCTGCACCTGCTCAAAGCAGATATCTTTTTTAAAAGGACTGTGACAACTTGATGAGGGGATGAAGGTAAGCTGGAAAGCAGTAAGGCCTTTCGAAGGAAGGGAGTTCCTTATGAGGTAGGAAGGGGCTACAGGGATTCCAGAGCACTGGAGTTTCAAGATGGGGTAAATGTTAACCTTAGTTTAGAGTGGGGGCTTCAAGCAGGTGATCAGCAGAAAAGCTGGCTCTTTTCTGTGGAAAGAAGGGCAGTCCTGGAGAGACACAGTTTAGGGGACTGTAGCCTTGCTGTTAGCACTATGCAGTGTGCTGTATGTGCTTGCACATCGCATGACAGCACAGGCTGTGCAAGCTCTCACCCATACAGCCTGCAGCCATGCTATTGCTCTGGCTGGCCTCTTCATCAGTAGGAAGCAGCCTGCGTCTCCTCAGGCTGAGCTCTAGGTACTGTACCAGCCTGTCTAAGCCATGGAGGAAATGGTCCAACGTGCTGCCTGGCGTCCTGCCATTTTAAGTGACTGCTGCAGAAGATCTGACAAGACGCTTCCTGGTATTGTCACTTCCCCATTCCTTGCCCATAATCTGCCACATTCCTTCAAGTCTTTCCTCAACTCCAAAACATCCCCTCCTTACACTAAGCATGATATCAGAGATGCCCAGGACCCTGCTATGTTCTTGACAACCAAGGGGTTGCAACAGTCTAGAGATGCCCACCACTCAGATGAGAGAGTGACACTGTGATATATTGTGTAATGGGATGCAGGACTGTGTTCCTGCAATCAAATTTTTCAGTTGTACCAAAGCAAATCTCAAAATGACATTCAATTAGAGTGGGAGGGTGGAATTTGCCTAGATGGTGAATGAACTGAAGCCTGAGTGCTGTTTCTGGACTCTGTAATGTGAGAAGCCCAAGGTGGGTGAAACTGGCATGTACAGTGGAAGCTCTTTTCCTGAAAACAGTTTAGCTCCACAGCTGTAAAACATTTTTTTTTTTTTTGGAGGACAAAGGCTATGGGAGTGTCCTGGTTTTTGCTGGGATGGAGTTTCCCCCCCCCCCCCCCGGGTAAAAGTTACACCAGTTACAGCTGGTGTAGTGCTGTGTTTTGGATTTAGCATGAGAATAATGTGATACTGCACTGAAGGTTCAGCTGTTGCTAAGCAATGTTTATACTAAGGTAACTCTGTGATCACATTTCCAAGTGAGGCACAAAGTAGTCCTAGATGACAACAGGAGGTAAGAAATGAGAGTGTTAACCTGAATACCTCACCTCAGCCAACACTTGAACCATAATTTCTCATCTGCTTCTTGCTCTTCCACCGCCAAGCCAGGACTCTCTGCACAGCTCTTCTTTTCCCAGAAATTGCTGCCTGGGCTATGGGTGGGAATGTGTCCCTGTCTGGTATGTATGCTCCTTTTGTTCCAGTTTTCTTATTGCATCAGGGAGTGTGAGGCTGTCAGACAAGGGTGGTGACCAGAACTTTCCAAAGGCCCAGTCTAGTCATTACACAATTTGCTAAGAGCCACATTCCAAGTAACATCCAGGCCAGGGGCCCTCCAGGATGATTGGTGGATGAAGGTCTACTGTCCAGACTCTCTCTCTTTCCTCCATCTCTTCCACCACAGCAGGCAGTCCAGGGAATGAAGGGGCTCTCCACTGGGCTAAGCTGGCTGGGTTCTCTACCCATTTTGGCTTGGTGCACTATCTCATTGCACTTCCCCAGACTCAGTGTAAGCTGAACCTCCTTCCTCCTCTTGGCTGCAGAAGTAAGGATTGCTTGGTCCTTCTTGTTGTAAGGCAAATGAGCCATCCCCAGGCTCAGTGTGCCAAGGGAAGATTCCAGCTGGCAAGAACACAGTGAGTCTTATTTTTTCCTTGGCTGCCATAAATGCACAACACCTCTCCCAGTGTCCCATTTGCTGTTCTGTCCCATCCAGGAGTCTCTTCTCTATGATTTACAAGCTCATCTTGAGAAAATTTCCTCTGGCTCCCTACCCTGCCTCTGTAATCCCCATGTTATTCAATGCACTCAAAGACAGCTAATGCTTGGAAGGAACAGAACCACCTTTCCCAAGCAGAGAACTAAGACACACAGCACTGCTTGGGCTGACCTGTGCTTTCTCTTCTCTCTTGAAAGGTCGTAGCTGTGATGGGAAGTTCTGAGCACATGTGGTTCTTCTGTTTGTCCACTAAGGGAGGACTTGTCTATGCTGCAAAAAAGGACTGTCACTTTACCCCCAATAGGAGCCCTCCCTCCCAAAATAGGATGTAATACTTTTTGTTTGTGTTTTCTTTCCTTTTTGCACTCTGGCAGATATCTCCTGGAGGCACACAGAGTAGACAAGCCCCTATTCTAGGCAGTGCTGAGAGATGGAGCTCAGTCAGGGCTAGAGGGAATGCTTAGTTCCTGCAAGGCAAATGCTGAGCTATTGCATGTGCTCCATCCTCCCCTTGGCTCTGTAGCAACAGGAGCTGTATGCATCCGCCTGATTGCACACAGATCAGACCAGTCATCTGCCCCTGGTGCACAGGGTCCAGAAGTAAAAAAAGCTGCTGTACTGTGGAGCTGCAGAAATAAGAGGAGGTGGGTTATGAAAGCCTTGTGCTCCTTGCATTTGCCAGACATGGCAGTTTCTAAGCAGAAATCTGGTCCCATGGGGCTGGCAGCAAGGAAAATCAACCAGAAAAAGCAAAGTTCAGTCCTGAACTTAGCATTGGCAAAAGTGTCTAAGTTCCCTCCACTTTCTGGTAAGGAAAATGTTCCAGAAACGCCTTTCAGTGCAAGTAGGGAGACTAGTATGTGGGACTGTCCTGGTTTTGGCTGGGGTAGAGTTAATTTCCTTCCTAGTAGCTGGTACAGTGCTGTGTTCTGGATTTAGGATGAGAATAACGTTGATAACACCCCGATGTTTTAGTTGTTGCTAGGTAATGCTTACACTAGCCAAGGGCTTTTCAGCTTCCCATGCTCTGCTGACTGAGAAGGCTGGAGGTGCACAAGAAGCTGGGAGGGGGGGCACAGCCAGGACAGCTGACCCTAAGTGCCCAAAGGGATATTCCATACCATGTGACATCATGCTCAGTACATAAACTGGGGGAAATCTGGTGGAGGGTGCTGCTGCTCAGGGACTGGCTGGGCATCAGTTGATGCGTGATGAGCAATTGCATTGTGCATCACTTGCTTTGTATATTCTTTTATCGTTATTATATTTTATTTTACTTCAATTATTAAACTGGTTTTATCTCAATCCACAAGTTTTCTCACTTTTATTCTTCTGATTCTCTCCCCATCCCACCGGGGGGGGGGGGGGGGCGGGGGGAGGGAGGGAGTGGCTGTGTGGTGCTCAGTTGCCAGCTGAGGTTAAACCATGATAGGGACACATAATCATGTCCTGCCTGGTCCCCTAAGACCACAACCTTCAGCTGTCTGCAACTGGTATCACAAATACTGTGAATTTTTAAGAGAAATCCCAGGTCCACTTTGGAGAACGACTCCGTGTTCTTAAAAAAAAAAACAAAACAAAAAAAAAAACCCCACAAGATTTCTCACAGCTGGCAGTGGAGAATAAGTTTCTGATGGATCAGAATTGGGTGGATTGAATGCCTTTTCTGAATATTCGTCATGTTTTTTTGAAAGCCTGAGGTGGGAGGAAATACGTGTTTGCCAGCTAGGGAGGAAGTCAGCTTTCCCAAGACAAATAAAAAAATTCAACTTTATAAAAAAACAAAACCTGTCTTGACTCCTACCAACAAACTGAAAAGGCCAAAAGCAGATTTGCAGTCAAACTGTCTCATTTTGCCAGAATTACCCCTTAAAATTATTTTAAGTTCAATTTATGCATATTTAAACAAACTTTGTAAAGAAGGGAGCTGAGAAAGCTCTGAAAATTGTCTCTCTTCCACTAGTTTACAGTACAGAGGTTTGCTGACTACATCTCCCCATAGGGCTAGTACTTCTCAGGTCAAAACCACAGTGAACTGATGACTTCCCAAAACTTTTGGGGTCTTTTGCACTGAACACAGCTGATTTCTATCCCTCACCTATCCCATGGCAGGGATTTGTTCATGTCCCCACAGGACGATGTGGCCCAAATGAGTCCCACTCCTTCTAAACCACACCCCACCATCAGAAAACCAGAGCAACATTCAGGAGCTTGTGGTTTCCCCATGCTTGCCAAACTGGTCTGTTAGACTCTCTCCCACCACCACACCCCGACTGCTCTGCGTGTGTAGAGAAACATTTTTGCTGTGATGCAGCAATAATGGCCATCCCTAGTGGTACCTGCAAGTTTAAAAAAGACATATTGGGTTTATAGGCTCGCACAGTAAGAATTTCTTTTGTGGGAAACATCACTGTCTTTTTTGTCTTTCCTTGTGTTGGGGCAGTCAGATGGAATGCAGGCTTCCACAGGTCTACTTCCTTATGGTTATTGTCTTATTTTGATTAAGTTAGGAGAGGGTTTATGGTGTCACTAGCATCTAAAACTTACAGCAGGCTGTTATAGACCACTTGAACCAGTTTAATTACAATGACAACACAGTGTGTGATACTGCCATATGCTCTGCACACTCATACTTTTATTTGTGTTAAGGCATGCATGAACTACTTGAGGCATTTTCTGCAATATTGAGCACAATTGACATCTCTGGCCTAAACAAAACCCCAAGTTTCAGTCACATTTATAACGCAAACCTATCGTAGCAAACACAGTTGTCTGCTGACTTCAGAAAAAGATGAAGAAGGAAGAAAGTATCACTGAAAAGAAGACAAAGATAAAATCATTACTTTCACATCATATAAAAAAATGTTTTTCATTGCAGAATCCAGTTTAAAACAAAAAGGATGATGCCAAGGAGATCAGATGTTTAGGAAGAATCCCACTACTCCACTTAAAAAGAAGAATGGGAGAAAAATCCAATGAAAAATGTAGATACTTAGCTCTCTTAGGACTGCTTGAAAGACTAAAGGCAGTACCCACTGACTTAGGCTGAAACAGTCAAGTGACAAGATAACTGTCCATCAAATGGTGAGACCAGCCTTGCCTGTTTTTCTCACAGGTCCATCTGGATAAACACTTGCATCCTGCCTACAAAGGTTAGCTTTTCTCTGGCCCTGTTCCAGATAACCAAACATTTCCCCTTGCAACTTCTTGTTTGATTAGACATATGAGTAATATGATGCTTTCCTCGGAAAAAGGGGAAAAATAAACACTTTTTGGCCCATGGAGGACCTGTTCAGTTTTTGTGTCTCAGAAAACTATTTACACATAACAAGATGTGGATTATGTGTGGCAATTCACTGCCGTCCACCAGAGAACACTAACAACAGGTTACTAATCATTCCCCTTGCACAGCAGGAGATCTGCTCCCCATGCTGTGAAGCTATCTCTTCTGAGTTTAATTTAATCTTCCACCTTTGGAGTCTTGTAATCACTTGAAGAAACCTGCAAGCTCTAGCTTCAGGTACAGGCACCAAAAGCTAGAAACTGCTCTGCTAGGGTCAAGGGTGTCACCAGCACTCCAGGACTCAGGATTACCCTAGAGAGATGACCATCAGATAGTGCTGGCGTTACTTGAGAAATACCACCCAGGCTCTGTCAGCGTAACAGACCCAACATGTGTGCAACATTGCTATCACTGTCTAACCTGTCTGCTTTCAGCAAGAGCAAGGCAACCAACAATAGCCTCATTTTCTACCTGTGTAGTTTGTTGGAAATTTTATGCTGCATGCTATTGTATGATATTGTGAATGGATTTTGGCAAGGAAGGAAATATTCAATGCTGTGGACACAGTATAGAAGGATGGGAAGAAAAGACCAGCAAACCTTGCTTGAGTGTTTCTCTCCTTATTCAAAGGACTTCAGCTTTCCAGAGCTTAAAACTGAAATCTGCATTAAGTATTTCTTGCAATGTGCAACATTTGTTGCAAACATGCTGTTGCTCTACTTCTAAGCGCTGTATGATGAAGTGTTTCACTGGAGCTTCATTCCTAGGAAGGCAGGTGGATTTTCAGGGTACCCTCGCATACTGACTCAGACCTACAATGGGAAGAAAAGATATGGGAAACACTTGACATTTCATATTTCATATATTCATGCCAGCTTGAGATGGAAAAACGTCATTTTGGAAGCCAGTTTTTTTTTTTAGTTTCTATGCATTCTACGCACTTTCCTACAACACTGATCTGCTTAGTCTTAGTTCTTCAAATGGACCTAGTCAAGTAAAACTGATTCACATGGAAGGTCACAACTTTTAGGGTTAATTTTTATTTAGATTTGGTTTTCTTAAAGTAAATGCTATCGAAACTATAGCAATTTAGTGGATCACTTTAACTCCTTCAAAATTTTATTTCCCAGAGGGTATTACTCTGATGGAAATGTTCTATGCAGCTCTGCTCAGTGGTCTGTGAGTAGGAAAAAAAAAAAGCCACAAGCAAAGGTATCTCTCTGCCTAGTCAACACACAGTGACATTCACCTGGAAACCTAAGCCACCAAACATACTGATTTGATTCAGCAACATAACTGATTTCTTAAGGTGGATATGATTATAGTGGCTGCAGACACAATCTTAACACAAAACCACAGGGAACCATAGTTCAAAAGAGAGGGTGATAACTGAAGTCTGGACATGCAGGACATGCTTCCGGTGCGATCACTAACTGTTTGGGCAAATATTTTAATGTCTCTATGGCTTTATGTCCCTTCTGCTATTCCTCGTCTTTTTTTTCCTCATTTGAAATGAAGCATTTTAGGAAAGGGCCGGTTATGCATATTAATAGCATCTAGTACAGCAATGACAGACTTCTGTTGCAGGCTTTCGAAAAATATACTGTAATACTAGAGATGTTAATAAGATTTCATAAATGATTGCATGGACATGGCTGGATAAGTGCGTTCCTGGAGAATTCCCAATTTGATTGCTAATGTGATTTGCTGAAACCATACAACATGCTCAACTGATTTTGGAGACAGACATCTTGGTTCACTGTTTATTCCCCTACAAATTCAAAGACTTTACTCTTTTTCTTACTGCGGTATCCAGTCCTGACTTGTTCTGGTAGACTGGATGCAATCACAACCTGCTGTGACAGAAAAGTTGCTTTGTCCCCCTGTTACAATCTGGATTGCTTGTGCAGGATGGGTTTGCCATTACAGGAGGGAAAACTATTTCCAGACATCTCCCGTTGCCTGTTGTCTGAGTGCAGAAAGACAGGCGGTCTTTCAGCTGGAGTCTGCTGCTTCTCAGGGAGACCTTTGCTACATTTTTCCCTTCCCAAAGAGAGCTGTCCAAAACAAGGGTCACCAAGAGAAACAGTCCACAAGCTCCAGCACGGAGGTTCAACTCTGGCAGTAAAGATTCTTCCGTGCACATTCCAGGTTCTGTGATAACCAGAGTCGTTGTCTTAACCTACCACAGAGAGACCTAAAATTTCTCACACACACTGGGGAATATTTTGGAGGGAATCCCACTTATCTTCCTGGGAAAAAAAAAACCAACCCAAAACCTCCCTTTCCCACCCCTTCTAGACCGAAACATGAATGGGGTTGTCAGTGAAGAATGTAGGAGGAATGGAGGACAGGAGCAAAAGGTCAAAGCGTCTAGCCCTTCTTCAACACCCCCACTAGCCTCTGCCCACCATCCCTAGGCTATGTCTACTACAACGTAGTACCCAGGGGATGGTAATAGTGCAATTACAGGAATGAGGCTAAACTTACAGGATTGGATTCCTGTTTCAGCTCATCTGAAAATGCACAAGGGAAAGCTGGCACTATTCTCCAATTCCCCTACAGACTTACAGCAGAGTAACTTCAGCTTTCTGTTCAGTGAGTGCTGGAAATGTGGCAGGGTTTGGTTGGTTTTTTTACCACAGTCAAACAGGAATTTCTGCGCTATGCATAAAAAGGAATGCTTTGTGCAGAGTCACTTTTATAGTTTACACAGCCAACCTCTGACGCACATTGCCCACTGAGCAGATAACTCAGGCCATTCCAGAAGTCTGATGTGGAGCCTCAAATACACAGTTGATACTGTTTGAAGACAGAAGATTGAAGTAACTATACTGGCAAGCACTGTTTTTGCCTGAAGTCCTAGCTCCTGAAGTCACATCATGTGACTTGCTCCTTATTAACCACAAATTAATGTTCTGACCTTAACAGTTGCAGAGAAAACCTTGTGAAAAAAGGGGCACCCAAAAGACTCAAAGACCCAAAGAAGACAGTAAGAAGGCAAAATATATTGCTTTATGATTTTAAGTAAATATCAGTATTTTTTGAATGCAGAGGACTGAAAATACTTTTCAAAGCAAAGAATTTAAAATTACTTCGCAAAATAACTGAGATTTTCTGAACTCTTGGGGATTAGAGGTCCCCAGTTTTGCCCAATTTTGCCCAATTTCTTCTTAGTAGGAACTGAATGTTAAGTTCCACCAGGAAACTTTGTAAACTGACTCAGTTTATAGATAATGGTTTCCAAGTTGAATTTAGTGATACCCTCTGAATAGAACATGACAATGAAGCAGAGTTTAGATGCCCTTTTCAGGGTGCTTGAAAATGTCTTTCCTCTCCTAAATGGCAGACTACAACCCATTCACAAGCTTTGAGGAATACAGTATCTTGTGGCACATGCTCTCTGGGTTAATTGTCAGTTCTTGCTCTTGGAGCATCTGACATGCAAACCAATCCTTATACTAAAGCAGCATAAACTACACTGGAACTCCTGAGTTAAATTATTCCCTGTCCTGTCAGAAGGTAAAAAACTCTAAGACAGGCTTCCTACTGGACTTGGAGAAATGAGAACTTGGAGGATGGTGTTACTAACATAGCACTTGATATTACAACAGTGTGCTTCTTTGCCAGCACTTGCAGGACAACAGTTGGCTTCTGAGATCGCAGCAAGCCTGCAAACCTACTGCAGGATTTCCACTGCAGGAGGATGGAGGACTTTCTGAAGGAATACCAGGGTGCTTGCTGCGCTTTTTCCCAGATCCAACAAGGACAATAGAGCTCATTACAGCTCCTATGTGACTTTGGCACTATCTCCCTTGCCATGTTACCTGCTCCTTTGATCCACCAGCAGAACTACTAACCCAGGACCACTCCCTCACTGGAGCAATCACAAAGAGCCAAGTTAACCTGTTTCACCAGTAAAACTTTCCAGCACTTGGTGCAAAAAAGCACTATGGTTCACACATCTGTTTTCCCCCAACAATTCCTGGTTGCTAGATATGAAAGTGTAACCAGTGTTTAGCCAGGATTTCACAACAGGAGGAGGAAGGAAAGACCCATGGGTGTATCCTGGCCGTGTACTACCAAGCCTCTATCATTTTTCCAAGCAGTGTCAGCCACTGGAATTTTCTCTGACCTCCCACTGTCTAACTCTGTAGCTTTGTCTCCTGAGGACAGCAAATCCTATGAGATAACTGCATAGGTTTCGTTAATTACACATGGTTCTTTTCATTGTTGAGAGGGAGCTTTTTATATGACATCACCCTCCCTGAATTTACAGAGACTAGAATATAGCTCAACAAGCAAGATTTGCCATGTCAGGCAGGATTTTAGCAGCTGTTCCAGAAGGAGCCTGTGAATGTTTTCTTAAGCCGCAACTGAGAAGTGGAGTGGAACATAAAAATTCAACTGACTTTTTTTGCTGAGAAAGGAAAAGATTTCAGTGAAACAATTAATTTGCTTGAATACAAATCTGCCTGGTCAGCAAGAAAGAAATGTTTTGGTTTTTTTCTCCCAAAATGTCAGATATTCATGGTTCCAAAAAAAAGTTTCCATTTTCAATCTGTAACAAAAATTCATTACTTTAGTTCACCTGAATCTTAAACAAACAAAAAATGAGACATGTTTTGCTTTTGATTGAAACTTTTTGTCCCTGAACAAAATTCTTAAGGGCTTTGTGTGGTCAACAGACAGAAATTTTTATTTGGTCGGTGAGTTTTCAGTCAACCTAAAATGAAAATATTTTTCAGCTTGGCCGGCATATTAAAATAAAAATCTGTTGATTTGAAAGGAGAAGTAGTAATTTTGCTATGAAGTACTCAGTTTCTGGTAAAGTTCACCAATCTCAGCTCCACTATGTTTGGTCATATACAAATCTGCAAGCTGAAAATAAATTATTTGCTCAGGAATTAGGACTCCATTCTGCTACGTCCCAGAAATATTATGGGGACCTCAAAGGAGCTGAAGCAACTACAGTGAGGATCCAAGCGTGAACTGAAGACAGTCCAAATAAAAAATTTCATCAAGTGGCAAACCAGCCATATAGGAATAGATGAAAAAATAGATGAGAAGGGAAAAAACACACCCTGGAACTTTAATGACCTAGCCTCAGCCAGCTCTGTATACCCCACCAAGGTGTGATCCAGCCAACATGGGAAACAAGCAACATGCCACATGTTGCATGCCTTTGGTCGGGACATGCCAACCTGTGTGTTTCCCAGGCACAGCCAGCCTGCTGCTGCGTATGGCCCTTTGCTCTGCTCTGCTCAGCATGAGAGAGGAGCTGTCAGACTCCTGCCCTCCTACTCCCAGCACAGGCACAAGATGTGAGAGGGCACTGCTGCTTGTAGGTTAGCACAGGCAGGCTGACAGCTGAGGTTCTGCTGCCTAACATAGGCCTGAACACCATCTTACGTTTCTGCACACCGAGGAAAAAGCTGACAAAGAGCCAGGTTCAGAACCAGAAATTACACTTAAACTTTTAAACAAACATTTGCACAGAAATAATGACCTTTAAAGACCAGTTAAGACTGGCTTGCATAGAAAATTCACATGCATGACTGCCGTCGATTTGAGAAACACCTTTTAGTTACCTTGTGTAAAACAGATGGTATTCTCAGAACTACTGCAGTGTGCTTATTTTCAGCTCACTGAATTATAATTGACTGCTCTGACCTGGTGGTTAGAAGAGTGGAAACATTCCCTTCACTAACAGTAGCAATCAGCACTATTTATTAAACGCTCCAGAGCCTGGAGCAGCTTGGCCTGGTGAATACAAAAAGTATTGTAGCACCTGCTCTTCAGTCTGCTGTGACTCTGACCTAGATCATCTTTGTAACAGTTGAACATTGCTTGGAGGCAGGAATGAGCTGTACAAAATGTAGCATTTTGGGACCCTTTTGGACTATTTCTAGACAATTAGTTGTTGTCCACATTGCCTCCTGCAGAAGAGCTAAGACTTTTCCTGTGAAGGTCCATACGTTATTTCATTCTCCTATCCTCACCATCTGGCCTACACACATGATGGTAGCTCTGGTACTGTCTGTTTGCTGTCTGAGATAGGAGCTGTGCCCTGAATTTCCTATCTATACCTTGCACCACAGGACACCGTCATCACCTTCAGAAATATCAGACCAGTAAAACCCAGAATGGAAAACAAATGTGGCTCTACATTTACAAGTGGGACTGACTAATCAATGCAAAAAAAGATAGAGGTAAGTAAACATCTGAAAAACATCAAGGAAAATAAATTTTATGGAGCAGGAAACCATTTATTGCCTTGATGTATTACAGTTTTTAGCACATGCTAAGCAAGCAAATGCCTCCACAGGCTCAGGTGCAGCTTTTTTTGCATGAAGCACTCTGATTTGCTAGAAGATAAAGTGTCAGTTACTGTTTGCCAGTCCAAGTTACTCAGGAGAGCTGAATTTATCACATATCTCCACAGTTCTATCACTGCTTTACTCATTAACTGGCCTGGAAACAGTAGGAAGGTGCTGAGGAGAAAAACCCAGGCCGTAAGCTCCAAGTGCACATTGTTCCACAGAGAAGCATCCTCCAAGCCCTGAACCAGCACCACTGCAGCTTTCCTGTTGTGCAGTGCTTGTAGCTGGAGTTGGAACAAAACCTTGGACCAGCAGATCAAAGAAGCAGCATTAGAACAATGCTTGAGTTAGTCCACTGTCACTGTGCAAGCCCCATAGCAAGCTGCACCTCAGCATACTAGGCTCTGAGCCTCACCATTCTGCCAATGCACAGAACTGTTGTCCACCTGGACTGCATGATGTTTCTTCCATATCAGAAGTATATATGTCAGTGGCCCAAGGGTCCAGCATGTGGATTCTTATTTTATCTTGAAGGTTAAAATTTGCTTCATTCAGGCCTGGACGTATGGGTAGGAAATGAGGATTAGTCACCCAGGGACACAAACAGAATAGGATCACAGAAATGCCAATCCCAGTCATATTTCTTTAATGTTTTTTTTAATTATTTTGAGTCCTTTTAGGTCTCACCTTTCCCCTTACCTTCAAAGAACATTTCTCATATTCCAGTCAGAAGAGCTACAAATTCTTTTCGGTGCTTCTTTAAAGTCCAAATTCAGACACAAATTACCATGAGACTGGCACTCACACTGACAACACTGTGCTTCTTCGTGACTATCCTTGGAAGCAGCCCCTCGCCAAACCCAACCCAAATTTCCCCAATGTGAACAGCTCAGTTTGATTTAGGTGAACCTGCGTACAGCTTCCCTTGATACCTGGCCTTCTTGTTCATAACCTGTCCTTTTATCTTCTGGGGAGGTCATGTTTACCTTGATGTGTCATGATACTCATGTTGGCTTCAAATGCTGTACCTATAGCAGTGAGACAAAGAGCTGTGGTGAACTCTACCAGGAAGACTCCATTAGCCTATGCTGGGCTGTGTCCAGCCACATCAAGAAAGAGGTAACAGTGCCAGAGCTAGCCAATTTAAAGGGGACTTGGCTTTCTCTACTTAAAATCACTTCTTCCTGGTCCCTTCATTTCTGCTGCAGATGAATTCTGGACCCTTGTCTACAGCTCTTCTTGGTCCTTGCACACCTCAGCTCCACTTTTACTTCCTACATCTTAGCACAGTCTATTTGGCAAGACCTGAATAAAACACACCATGAAGCTTCACAGAGTGAGACAACCCAGCTGACTCATGTGAGTACTTCCCCTGCTGCTATGCACCAGTTTTACTCCACTAAACCAGCTGTTGTGACTAGTTATGGAGCACTACATATTGACAGGGAAGTACCCACCTTATCCTATCACACAGCATTTCTCAGAGGCAATCTTTCCCTGCAAAAGGCCATGGTAAGATGTTCATGGCCTTCCTAACTGTCCATAAGCTTAGTCCATTAAGGAGTCACTGAAGGACTCCCTTGTTCTTGCAACTGTAGGTATGCAGACATTCAGGATACAGCACAGATTTTCTCTGATAGTCTGCTAAGATCACAGGGTCCTTGCAGTCTCAGGAAATGTATTTGTGTTTCTCCTCCCAAAAAGAAACTGGGCTCAAATGAACTGAAAGAGAGCAAGGGAAAGCAGAGAGAATCCCAGATGCTTTATTTTTATTCTCTTATTCCCCAAAAAGGTAATGGAGGATTTTGACACAATGCATTTCAGATTTCCTTAATTTCTGGAGAGAAAATCCCTCCCTGATCTCTGTTAGAAGATGTAATACTCTCCTGACCGCTTCTGAAGGTTGTACTGAAAGAGACACAGGTTAAAGAACAAACACAACACACCTTGATTAAGGTACTGATCAACTAACAACAAACATTCAGGTACAGCTGGGTCTCTGCTGAAAAGAAAAAGTGAGTCACTTTCTGTTGACACCTTTGGGGCAAATAAAACTGAAGTTCCTGGAGACTAGGTAAAGAAAAGATAAATGAAAGGAAGTTTCTAGTGTCAGTGGATCTAGGAGGTGAAAGGGAATGAAATCACTCCTTTTCACTTATCTTGAAGAAGCAGCATTCATTTCTCTCTGACAAAAAAACCTAGTATATCCTGCTTACATGGTCATGATTAATTACCTAACCAAATTTGGGTTCAGGAGTGAATTATTTTTCTATTTGAAGTGGAAAGGGACTATCAAGACTTGGGTGGTGAGAGAAGAGTACAGCATCTCCTGTAGAAGTGTGGGGAACAGTTCCTTGTGTTGAGTCCTCTGGGAGTTTTATTCAACAGATCTCCCATTGCCTTCAACAACTGAGAATCTTGGACTTAGGTATTAAATGTTCTATGTTTATAAAAGTGTCTATAGGTATAAAATACTGCTATTAATTCTGACATGAATGGTATCACCTACCAATATATTCTTCCCTGTGAACACACTGATAAAATTGCATGAATAAAGGAATGTTATGCACATATCTTCCTGTCTGTGAGTTTCGAAAGTCACATCCTACAGTCATCAAATGGCCTTAGGAGGAGAACACCTAAGGACTGAGAAAGACATGCAAAATTAAAGTTGTAAGGTGTTCCCACACTGTAGCTTTTCAAAGCTCTCTCAGAGAAGAGAAGCCCAACAGTACAACTAGAATGGAGATGAGTGAGCAACAACAGTCAGCAAAATAGCAAGGTGTGGGTTTATTCCATACTGATTTCAATAGGGAATAAGTATATGCTTAAATTCAAGTAGTTTAATTCAAAAGACTTCTACTCACTCAGTCTGGCCAGTACAACTTGCACATGCAAACACATATAGATGCATGTCACAGTGATCTAGGGTTAACTTAAATATGTGTGTAAACCAGGTCATATGACTGGCTATGCCAAAGAACAGCCACCTATATAGTGGCAGTGGACATCCTAGGTCTGATGGAGAAGTGACTGGAAGTTACTTGATCACCAGCAGCGAGAGCAGGACATCTGACCAGAGCCCTGCCCTTTGACCTGCTCACTACTGAATGCCTGAAGCAGGTTCTGTGAGCCATTTTTGACTTGTTCTCATCTGTATTTTTCAAGAAGGGAAAGACTGGTCTGTGTCAGGTATTATAGGCTGCAGATTTTAGCCAAATATTGGCAATCTTGAGTTGTCTGGGTGCTAGGCATGCCATTCTCACACAAGTATTAAAGCTTTCTCTCCCTTGCAGAGTTTTGCCATACAGCAAAGCTGTGCTTATCCTTTGCTGCTCCTTCATTGAGAGAACTATGTGCCCTTGAGTTTTGCAGCTTAAACAGAGCCCAAAGAAAAGCCAGTCATATGCAACAAGTAAAAGTCATTCCCCCATGCCATTAGACTGGCTACAGAACATAGAGCAGCAGTTTGCTAAGCACAGTGCTGCTCTGGGACTACATTCCCCAAAGGGTGGAGTTGGGGTTTGGTGTGAGAACTGTACCTCCTTGTTAAAACAACTACGTGACCTAAAGGGAAGACGGAATCAAAAGAAGTGCTGCTCACCATGCTCTGCCTCCTGCTGTGCCATGATGGGCCACCCCTGAAAGTCCTCTGATGCAGAGGAAGAGGCAACAGGCCACACAGGTGGTGCCAAGTCCCGAAGTTCTGCCAGCCCTCCTGCAAGTTTCTTAATACTTTCCCTACCTTCAGCCAGGGCTGAAGTCTAGAATGACTGCACTCAGTTTCTCAACAGCCTCAGAGCTCTCTGCTTCAGGACAAAGCTGGGCATCACATCGTCAGCTTCTCAAATACACTGCAGTCCCTACGGATGGAGGAAGGTCTTGGTTGAGTTAGATCCCAATTGGCTAGGTGCTAGATGGAAGAGGAGTGCTGAATCTCAACACCTTCCAATGTATATTCAAAAATCCCA
The DNA here is from genome assembly GCF_965638725.1 of Aptenodytes patagonicus. NCBI lineage: Eukaryota > Metazoa > Chordata > Aves > Sphenisciformes > Spheniscidae > Aptenodytes > Aptenodytes patagonicus. The sequence continues at coordinate 59,113,975 of NC_134982.1, forward strand.
GTGGTGTCTTTCTACATTTTAAGTGCCAAAGTAGCTTTAAAAAGTTGCCCTCCCCCAACTAAAATTCAGCAAGACCTAGCTGCTAAAAATGGCTTTCAAAACTGGGCTGAGAAGAATTCATCTCTGACTTTCTTCACTGTGCATAACTTGCTCAAAAAAAGTCTCTTTCAGTCTGAAACGTTCTAGTCTACTCTCTCAAAGGTGATTTATTTTCCTCCTTTATGAAGTATTTCAGTTTGGCTATTTTGGGGTAATTAAAATACAAAGAATAAAACATTTTCAAAAACTTTTTCAGCTACTAGAAAGCATAAGTAATTGCAAAATATATGAAGCACTAAAACTTTTAAATAAGTTTAATTCTAGGAATGCTCGAAACTCTACACATGCCTTCTTATCCTTTCTAGAACTATGCATGACATTTATGAAGATGAACACCCTGGGGCACTGGGAAAAGAGTCTGTTTTGAAGGCTTAGAGGGGGATTTAACTCAGGACTCTCTCTGTGCTTGGGTCTGTATAGCAGTGAATGTCAGAGAAGCTTGGTGAAATCAATGAGGTAGGCTTTCACGGCAGAATTTGTGAAGAGGTATCAGTTATACCCTACATCTCTGCTTCCTAAAACCCACCCTCTACACTTGGCTGCTGGCCTCACCTAAAGAAAGGAGTCTGGTAGTATCCTCACTTGGACTAAAACCCCAGTGAGGACAGAACATAACCCAGAATGTCCTCCAGAGCCTTCCTGTCTCTCTGTGGCACAGACGGATACGATCTCCCTCAGCTCAGCAGTACATAGCCACAGAGCAGCTCAGCTGCAGAGCTAAGGTTTCTTCAATTCTGCCTCAGGAACAGGTTTCAACAGACGTTTAGAAGAGGGAAATGAAAGCACCGGACTGAACTGCTGCAATGAGGAGCTGTACCATCAGTTTCTGACATAAGCCTGCAAAGGGAGGACCCAGAAGGAAGCTTCAGACTAGCACCTCTATCAACCCAGCTCTGAGGGGCAGAAGTGTGCCAAAGAGCAGTATTAAAAAAGCAGTGCTCACAAATACCACGGGAGGGGTTCAGCTGTCTCACAGGCCTGGGCTTTTATTGGGATACAACATCTTGGTCTTGGAGCAGAAGTGATACAAGTGTATGGTATGTCTACTTACAGAGCTGCACTGTTGCCAAAACTCTTTGCTGGTACAGCATCCTGTAATTTTGGATGAGCAAAGCGCTGAAGTAAGCAGGGACCTCACTTGTTCTTGAGGCGAATTCAAAAAAAACGGCCTCAATATGTATGCAAGCTTTGTCTTTTCTTTGTAGAAGAGTGTCAGCCACACACCTCATTACAAATACCTTTGCCAAGAACAGAAAGACCTGCTCTGTCCCTTATTTATCTCAAACATAAAGTATGAACTCACCCTCAGGGCTGCTCTCACACAGTATAATCAGTGTTCTCCCCTTTATTTATTTATTTAGTGCAAGAATAGTGACTTGCAAGAAGATGGCTCTGCCTTTCTGTCTTTAAAGGAAAACTTGCTTAATAAATACTCCTTTGAGTTTGGCTCTATTGTATGTTCCTTTCTGCATGATGCCCTCAAATATGCCTACTCTATCCATCATATACAGGAAATGTCCATCATCTAGGGTTTGTTTTCCCACTCCTGGATTTTCAAAGATCTGTTGGAGGTGTAGATCCAGTACATTTCAGATCCAACACATTTCAGATCCTCACTAAAACTCTCATGACAGAATTAGGCCTTCTGGTTTTGGGACTGATCCAACAGTAAAAAATGGTCATGAAAGCAAGACTGTCCTGTCAATCATAGTTTGCACCAGGGAAAAGCCCAAATCAAAGATCTAAATGTCTCCACAGAGGAGAATCCAGTACAATGGTATCTGTTCCAGTAGCTTTCTGTTTTAGTCTAGCTTATAGTCAGAAGCAGGCAGGATGAGATGGCGGGTGATCTAGGATGAAAAGATTGTGTGCCTGTAGACAACTGTAGTACAATCCTGAAAATTTTCTCTCATCAATAAAGTTTTTTTTCCCTGCTATTCAGCACACCCCAAATCCCAAATGGATCCCAAGCCTAGCCCCTCAGCTTAAAGACACCAGTGCTCAACCCTGATTTCAACTCTTCTGTCAAAGTCTTCTGGCCCAGACCTTCTCTCCAAGTCGCAGGCACTTGGCTCAGAGCCACCAAGACTGTAATCTCCACCTTTGAAGTATCAAGCAGCAAGGCCCAGATCTATAAAGGTATTTAGACTCCCAGACCTTTTCTACCTTGATACTTGAGGCCACATGTTTCAATTTGTCCCTTGCCACCATAAAAGCTAAACACACACCTGGTCCTACAAGGATCCAAACCACCAAACAGTAGAATCAAAACCTGACCAAGAAAAAAAATGGAAAAAACAACACAGTAAAAAGTTCATGCTTGGAAAAAAACTGCAGGAATTTCTGCAATGTGTCATTTGACAATCCAAACAAGCCAACGCCTGTAAGTCATATATCTTCTTCCTCTTCAACAGGATCAACATCCTGCCCCTGCCCTTCCACACTGAGTGGAACCGGTTTGCTATGTGGAGAAGTTACTGCCAAGACACACTCAAGGAGTAATTCAGGCATTTAAACATAGGTGTCTGATAAAACTTTAGAGACCTTTAAGCATCCCTCATGGCCTTCAGCTGCCAGTACATCACCTGTACTTTACAACATCTATCACAGAAGTGAGGTTGGAAGCAATCTCTGGAGGTCATCTGGTCCAACGCCCCCTGCTCAAGCAGAGACACCTAAAGCTGGTTGCCAGGTCTATGTCCAGGGGGCTTTTGAAAATCTCCAAGGAAGGAGACTCCTCTGGGCAACCTGTGCCAGTGCTCAGTCACCCTCAGAGTAAAAAAGTGTTTCCTGACGTCCAGAGGGAACCTCCTGTGTTTCAGTTTGTGCCCATTGCCTGCCACTGGGTACCACTGAAAAGAGCCTGGCTCCCTCTTCTCTACACCCTCCCTTCAGATATTGGTACACATAGATGAGATCCCCCAAGCCTTCTCTGAGAGAGTACCCGCTCTTTCAGCCTTTCTTCATATGAAAGATGCTCCAGGCCCTTAATCATCTTCATGGCCCTTCGCTGGACTCTCTCCAGTAGCTTCATCTCTCTCTTGTACTGGGGAGCCCAGAACTCGACACAGTACTCCAGGTGTGACCTTACCAGTTCTGAATAGAGGGGAAAGATTACTCTCTCAACCTGCTGGCAACAATCCTCCTAATGCAGCCCAGGGTACCATTCGCCTACATTGCCACAAGGGCACATTGCTCGTTCACATTCAACTTGGTGTCCACCAGGACCCCAGGTCCTTTTCTGCAAAGTTGCTTTCCAGCCAGCTGGCCTCCAGCATATAGTGGTGCATGGGGTTATTCCTCCCCAGGTGCAGGACTTTGCACTTTTCTTTGCTGAAATGTATAAGGTCAAGGTCCTGCTAAATAGCAGCATGACCCTCTCGTTTATCAGCCACTCCTCCCAGCTTTGTATCAGCAGCAAACTTGCTAAGGGTGCACTCTGTCCCATCATCCAGATCATTAATGAAGATGTTGAAACAGTACTGGGCCCAATATTGACCCCTAGGGTGCACCACTAGTTACTAGCCTCAAACTTCATGCCACTGATCACTACTCTCTGAGCCCAGCTGTTGAGCCAGTTTTCAATCCACCCCACTGTCTGCTCATCCAGCCCATACGTCATCAGCTGCTCTGAGGATCTTATGGGAGCCAGTGTCAAAAGCCTTACTGAAGTCAAGATAGGCAACATCTACTGCTCTCCCCTCATCTACCAAGCCAGTCATTTCATCATAGAAGGTTATCGGCTTCATTAAGCAGGACTTCCTCTTCATAAATCCATGCTGACTAATCCCAGTCGCCTTCTTTCCAGGAATGAATAGTTTCCAGGATTAGTTTTTTCACCACCTTCTCAGGAGTCAAGATGAGACTGATCGGCCTGTAGTTCCCTGGGTGCTCCTTCTTGTCTTCTTGGAAGACAGAAGTGACATTTGCTTTCCTCCAGTCCTCAAGAACCTCTCTCAATCACCACGATCATTCAAAAATAATCGAGAGTGGCCTCACAATGACATCTGCCAGCTCCCTCAGCACTCATGGGTGCATCTCATCAGGGCCTGTGGCCTTAGGTATGTCCAATTTACTTAAGTATTCCCTAACCTGAATCTCTTCCAACAAGAAGAGAACCAAGTCCTCCTTTCTTCAGACTTTCCCGCAGTCTCCTGGACATCTAAACAAATTCATTCCTACGGTGCTTGATAAACAAACAGCCAAACTGAGGCCAAACTGCTCCTTGCAAGCAGTGAGGCAGTCATTGTTCACTGACCACAGATGGGGAGGGTGAAGCCACAGGCCTGCTTTCTGACGGTTGGTAATGCATGAAAGGCATTTTCAGTCTCCTGTGTCCAAGTCTGGGCTCCTTGGTTTGTTATTTGGCACCGAAGTGAAAGTGTTTTGATTGTTCCCATGTGCTGGGAACTGCACAAATCCACTGGCATCAATAACTCAGACTCTTCCATGCATATGCATAGAAGAAGTAAGGACTTAATGTTAAACAGGAAGATTAGGATAATAGGGAGGGCTGTTTCCTGTCTATGCCTGCGTTTACTCAGTATGACACTTTCCAGGTAGGGCTGGGAGGAGGCTCATTGCTAACTGTGGAGTGACCACCACTCTTCAGAGAAAAGACCCATGTAAATTTGGATCAGTGTTTTTTTTCTGACAGGAGCATGTTTTTTCTCTTGTGTACCTGCTATTAACCAAAAAACTGTACACCTCAATCCTTAGTTGTCCTCTGCTGCTCAGATATCTTCAGCTGTGGAATAAAACTTCACCTTTCCCTTACTCTGACCAAGGACAGGGAATGAGCAGTTGCCAGGGGCATACCAGAGCAGCTGGCTAAATCTTCCCAGGGCAACTATCAAGCCTAGACATATGCTGCCACAGGGTTGAGCCGCCTTCAGAGCAGGCACCTCTCTGAGACTTGGGACAGGAGTGCTCAGTGCCTCTCACTGCTTTGTCAGGGAAGACCTGACAGGGAGTTCTGAGACCACCAGCCAGAGCTCTCTCATGCTTAGATACCTGACCATGGTGCTCCCTTCATAAACAGTCAACTCTGTAAAGAACCAGGGTTTATTGGAAAGTGCTGGATCTTGGCTGGTCCCCCTGCTATACTCCATCACAGCAGTGAGGTAGAAGGCAGCTAAAGGTATCTTCACCAAGTTTGGTTAAGGGCAGAGGTTGTCTGAGCACCATCCTCTAGGAGTGGTGTTCTCTCCATAACAACCAAGTGCTCTTTTCTGCATGCTTTTTCTCACCAAAAATCACATGCGAGCTGGCCTCTCATGGATTCTTTTCCTGAAAGATTAATTAGACCTCATGACTCCTGCATATGGTCACAGGCCTCCTTGGAGAACTTTGAAATCCATATGGCTTTCCTTTAGCTAATCAAACAACTTCCTCAAAATACTTGTTTTTATATTTGCCTTTTCTAGCACCACAGCAAGCGTCAATCTGAGTCACTAAGGTATATGGGGATCTGCAGTCCTCCCAGGTAAAAATGTGTAAGCAAAATGTGACCCTTTTTTTAATACAGGACACCAGATGGGCCCTTCTTGTTTTCTAGGTAAACATCCCATGCCATCTCCAATGAATCCTACCTCCAGACTGCTTCCATAGTTATTTAGCTATATAAACATAGTGTTCCCAGACTCCTGCCTCACAAGAATGTATCAGGGATTGTAGTTCAATGCTGTCTGAATAGTCAGAAGATAACCACCATTACAAATACTTCCTTGAACTCCATCTGTGCAGGATCTTGCAGGTCCAGCAGAGCTTGAAGCTTTTGAAATTAGAAAAGCAGGAGTAAACATGCTTTCCTCTGGCACCGCATAGCTTGTGTACTAAACTGTTACTCTGAGAACCTCATTACATACAGCCACATTACTGGGATTACAACAGAGGACTTAGCCAAAACCTGACTCAGGAGTAAGATCTGATTTCACTGAGTGATGGAACAGGCTGTGGACATGTAAATAAATGTGATGTTTTACTCCTGGTAGCAAAGAGGTGCTATTATATTTCAGATGCTATTGATTTTACTTTTAATGAGTTGGGGCTAACTAAATGTATTAGCCATGCACCACAGTGTATGCCACTAGCTACAGAAACTCAAGTGCCTTTACCATGTTAACACCCTTAGACTTTTGGATGGAGCTTTGACCTTTTTTTAAATATGAGTGAACTAATATTCATCATCCATTTGAATCTGAACAAGCTACTGGGTGTTATCAAGCCTGCAATCCTAGGGATTTTCCACACAGAGCTTTCCCATTTGCCTCCCTCTCAACCCAGAGTCCCCATTATTGTGGGCCCAGGATCCTTTTTCCACTCTTGTCAGACAGTCTGGCCAAGCTCTTACATAGGGGATGAAAAGGGCCAGTAGAAAGGCCCCAGCTGGCCTGAGAGTCCACAGCCTGTCACTGCAGTGGTTGGTAATAACCACCTCTTTTTTTCTATCATTCTGGAAGTTCAGACCCTTCCTTTCTCCTTTGGTAACTTTACTGTCCTAATTGTTATACTGAATTCCTGCAGTGTTTGCAGCAACATTTTTGTAACTGAGCCTGCGTGAACTATATTAAGAGTGTTTGCTCTTTTCTGAGTTGATTTTGTTCACGTCATTTTTGCAGGAACAGCCTGGAGGCAAATAAAGGGACAAAGAGAAGGGTAGAACAAGAAAAGCTAGTATAGCAAGGTTAATTGTTTAATCAGAGATTGCTTGAAAAGTGCCTTCTATCCCTCCTTACGCCAAAGCAGAGAGAATTAAGTATATCCTAGAAGGGGTCAGAGGAGTTAACATTTACTCTCAATTTCCTGCAACACCAGCTCAGGGCTCTGAATTCCCACACAGGAGTGAAAAAACCTTCTGCAAGACTTTCAGGTCCACATTTCAGTTTCCTCTATGCCCAATGCCACCTCACTTGGGCAGGGCAGAGGATTCGAAACTGTATAAACTGCAAAACAGAGATCAAGTGAACCTGTAAGATGTTGAAAGCCCAGGCAAAATTAGTACAGAAAGGGTGGTGCTACCTGCCTTCCAATAGGAAAGGCTGGTGGAGGAGTGTGGAGAACAGGCATGCATGTTTGAAGCCATCAGTGTATATCCTATATATCACTATGCTATCCCTCATTTTAGTATCCCATACAACTGTGCAAAGGCAAAGCCTTTTTTTCTCCCCTCATTACTAGACAGCCGGGCTGCTGTCAACTGTGTGCCAGCTGCCCAACCTGGCCAGCAATGCAAGCAGCACAGTTTGAGTTCACCGTGAAGCCTGTTCCTCAGAAGAACACCCCTGTTCACTGAGGTTATCTCTATCCCCAAGCCACTGGTCTGATCAAATGGGGGGAGGAGGGGAAGGAATTGAAACTTCTGCCAAATTGATAAAAATTGATCAAAATGTTATTAAAAATGTAATAATTTTTTAGACTCTAGACTGAGTAGACATTGGGCAACAATATTTTACCAAGACTTGTTCCCTAAAGGAGAGGCTGGAAGATAAGGCCAGATATGGCACCTGAAGGTCTGGTTTTGTGTGAGAAGATAGGCACTCAATTAGGCCCAAATAACTTGTACATCCTTAGGTGACTGACAAGCCCAGTCAAGATTAGGGAGAATACAACCTTCTCTTATGTTTGTCATTTGTGCAGAAAAGGAGCGGTGGACACATTACAGAAATGACCTGTTGCTACTCTGAGCCACGGGAAAGTGAGGGAAAGCCTTGTCAAAGGTTCACTTTAAGCATCCAGCAGCCATCCCTCCTGCATAAAGCCTAACACTTATGTGATACCATGCCTATACAGGTATGTCTGTAGAGCCTGCCTGAGAGTAATAGTGACCTTTCAGCTAGGGAAGCCAAGACAAAGGCACATAACACTGAGCTGTTCATACTACTTTGGTGCAGAGCCTCAGAAACCTTGGGGGTACTTTAGTGCACCTCCAAAGCCTGTGGTCGTGTTTTCTTGCACACTGGGGAAGGCATCAGCACAACTCATATGGCACAAGGGACCAGGACAAGAACACGTGACTGCCCCTGCAAGCACTCGGGTATGCTCATTTGTCTGAAGATGTTTGGTTAGTTTTCAGAGCAGACTCAAGAATGTCTCAGGCCGACATCCCGTGCTCGGGGCTCGTGCTTTTGCAAAGTTTCAGGAAAAGCAAAAGACAGAGACCTTATGCTGGGAGGTAAAGCTAACACGGAAGCGGCCCCGCACACAGTGTTCCTGCCAGACTTAAATTTTCCACATTGCTACATGATACAGTACTAAAAGAACAATTGAGTTAAATAAATGAACTTACATTAGTATCAATCCAAAACAAAGGCCCGTCATTCTGGAAGTGGATTAATCATCAGGAGAGTAGGAAGTAAAGGTCCCATGCCAGACAAATGATCAGTGAGATTTGGAGAAGCAGGATGACAGATGTCTGCTAAAGTGGAAAAGTACAGTAAGAAGGGAATTGGACTTGGGGAAGCCCGAGGGAATTTGGGCTTTTCTTTCTATCTTGTCCCAGGGGAAAAACAGAGCCTCAAGCTCCAAATCTAACGTCCTTTTTTGTAAACAGTTGAGAAATTTTAGAAGCCAAGTATTTGATACAGGGAAATTTGAATACAGCTTTTTTCCTGAAATCTCCCACAACTGGCAAACATGCTTAAAAAACATATACCTGCATATATATTTATGTGTATACATACACATATTACATACACATATACACATGCATAATGCAGCCCTGGGAGAAGAAAATCTGTTAAGTGAGTGTTTCAATGCTGAGAGGCAGTAGGAGCTGCAAACACGTGTGGAGGATGTGACTTCAGTAGAATGGAGTGTAACAGTGGTGGGTTTCAGATTAGATTGCAGACAGAAAAAATAAGGTATTTTTCCGAGACAAAGAAAGCAGCGAACTTAACAGCAAAAGAACTCACAGTTAAAAGACTTTGCGAAAGAAGAATCATGCAGATATATAAGTATGTGGAAAACAGGGAAAAAATTGCAATATACAGTTCACTGCAAACTAATGAAGTACCTCCTTGCTCTCTGATTGTACAAGTGCCCACTCTTTTGCAGTCTTTTGTTGATGTTTTCTTGTTCTTCCTTTTCTTCTGATGCTTTATTTAGCAGCCTGTCTTGTAGATATATAACAGGATAAAATGAGCAGCTAGAAACACACTGTGCTAACAGAATGCAAAAAATCATAAGCTGCCATGGCTACAAAGGCATGAATTAAAACTGGTATCACCATAGAACGTTGATCCCAAGTTAAAAAAATCTCTTAGCAATAGTCATGGCCACTACTGTTGAATTGTTTGTGTATAGGTGTAAATCTGGTCACAGAGGAAGAGCCAATCAGTAAAATTTACACTGACCTGCTTACTGAAGTGCTCCTGCTATATAAATTTATGTGTTAGGTTGAAAGTGTGTGTTTCAGGAAAAACAAGCAGGAAAGGAGCGAATGGCTGGAGACAAGTAATTTCTCTGCAAACACTAAGGCCTGTATATCGGAAATCAAAAGACAGTTAGGAAAGAACTGCAAGTACCCCAAGATAACCCTGAAAGTCAGGGTTCACACAGGTGCATACAGCAGCTCGGAGCTCTCTGTGAGAAAGGTGACTGCAGGGCTCCCTTGGGACACGGCAAACATGCAGGCCCCAGGACCTGAAAGGGGTCAGAGGTGCAGCTGCAAACAAGCCACAGCCTTCAAATAGTGTATGTCAAGGCACGACGAAGCTGGAATCAGACTTCTAAAGGTCTGGCTGCTGCCGTCTTCCAGATCTGTGCTTGGAAGACTCGGTTGTTTGATGCAGGTGCCATACACACTTCCCAAGCTCCTTGACTTGAGACAGCTGCAGATTCCTGTCCTGAACGGATCTGGGTAGTCCGTTCAGACTCCTCCGGCGGCGGGCGGAGGCGGTGCTTGCGGCGCGGGGCGGTCCCGGCGTGGCCCCGGCCCCGGGTGCCGCTCCCGCGGCAACCCGGCGGCCCCGGCCTGGCAGCGGCAGAGCCGCCTGGCAAGCGGCTTGGCGCCGGGGACCCGCCGGCCGCCATGGGGACCAACTCGCCGCCGCGCCGGGAGCCGCTCGCCCGCGGCCCCCACGTAAGTCAGCGGTTTCGCTCGCCGCCGGCGGGGGTCCCGAGGGGTGAGAGCCCGGCGGTGCGGGCCGGGGACCGCCTGCGGGCGTGCCCGCTGTGCAGAAGCTGCGGGCGCCGCCCTTCGTCAGCGGCTGTCCCCCAGGCGGGTGAGCGAGCCGGGGCGGCGGGCAGCGGCCGGGCGGCCCGCGCCCTCCCCGGGGGAGGCAGCGTTCTGCCGAGCCCGTGCCTGCAGGCGACCTGGGCGAAGGCAGCCCTGCGGAGGAGGGCGAGCCGGCACCCGGCGTGTGGTGAACCCGGGGGGGGATGGAGCCCCGCTGCCCGCTCAGCGCGGATGTCACGGCAGGTGCCGTCTCCAGGGCCAACGCGGGACCCGTCTCTGCACCTCCGTTTCTCCGTCTGGCATATGGGATTTGCGGCCGTGCCGGCTAATGTGCTGGGCATTTAGATATTCTCCGGAGAACGGTGCTAAATGGTTGGCCATTTGTGCCCATTCTCTCTAGATTCTCTTTTCATTATTAAGTCCATAGCAAGCTATGGGGAGCTGGTGACCTTCCCAAAGCTAGCACTCCATTCTTTGTCACTGTGACTTCCTTGTCTATTATTTGGGAGATGAGAGATTAGGTTTGGACTCACCTATGTTGGGGTACTATCTGGAGGGTGGTCTCGGCAGGGTTTTAGGATTATTAATAATTTTTATTTTGTTGATGTACCAGTGGCAGTGAAGAATGGCCCCACCATGCCAGATGCCATACAGGCACAGTGGGAAGAAAGGCATGGACCCTCAAAGGATTCACATCCAAGCAGGATATGGATGGGGTGGGAGAAGAGACGTGAATGCAAGTAGGGTAACAAGGAGGCTTGAGCTCTGTAGGGTAATTTTTTAGGTAGGTTTTCTCAGAAGGCATGCAGCTAACAAGTGAAGTAAAAGCAACATTGAGGGAAAGGCAAAGGAGAGACATACAGCAGGGAGAAGAGGGACAGCAAGTCCAGAAAGGTTGGGAAAGTGGCACTGGAGAGAGGGCCAAAGAGCCAGCCAAGCCTGCCGGGGGTGGTCCTGATTCCTTGCTCCTTGGCCAGCATTCTCACTGCAGGAAGCAGTTCTGCTGATGCTGTTGCCCCAGGCTGTTCACTTTGCAACCTGTAGAGCAGGTTCTGTGGCTGCCTGTCAGCTGTTTTATGCTACCAGGGGCTATGTCTCTCTGCATGCAGGAAGGGTGTGGAAAAGGCATCGGAGGTGATGTTTGCCAAAACACAAAACAAAAGGTGTGTGCCTATTATGCAAAGAAGGCCTGTCCTATTTGAATCTGAATGCCTTACTGTGTCAGCTGGAAACGCCTCTTTCTCTGAAGTGTTTCTTTACATATCCTCCCTTTCCCCTTGCCTCCCAGCCAGCTTTGACTTCAGATTTGGCTCCAGGTCTCCCTGAGATCTGGAAGTGTTGAGAAATATCGTCACCTTGGATATCTTCCAATGAAGGCTTCCATCTAGGACTCAGATTTAGGCTTTAAAGAAATGGATTTCCAACAAGCACTGAAAATATGTCCACTGTCCTTATTTTTAAGTAGGAAATTAATTGACAACATTTTTTTTTTGCCCTTTTGTAGCAGCGTTTCCCTATGGTGCTCTAAGTCCAAATGTGACACCATTGTGTCAGTACATCAGATGCTAAAGAGTAAACCAACTTAGGGACAGAAGTGAAAATTAACAAATTAACACTTCCATATTAAGGAAGTCCAGGACACTGATGGAAACTGTAGAACGTTTGCATGTCCCCCAAGGCTTTAAATTAGAATGTTAGTACACAAAAACTAAATGGACTTTTTGACTTGGGAGCACTCTTCTACCAGATTTCTCACCTCTGCTGCATTGCTCCTTTAGCATATCATACTTAACAAGTCTACCTGCAGCCTGGAGAACTTGAGCTAGTAAGAAGGTTGGGAGCCCACACTGGGGGAAGTAATTAAGGAAAGGAGATTCCCATCAACACTGTGCTGCTGAGGGAAAGGGGATTTTTATGGATTATGTAAAACTGAGACTAGGGCAGAGTCGAGGATCCCTGTAATCTCATCCATAAACCAGCATGATTTCATGTGGTAGAAGCCAATCATAGTGATTCTCCCACTAAGTACTTAGCTTTGAAAATATAAAATGTCCTTTTGAAAATCCTGTTCAAATTGGATGCTTTTTCTTACAATTTCATTGTAAAAGATTAAGATGGCTCATAGAACTTTGTATGAGAAAATACAGGCATGAGAGCATGCCAATGTCAGTATTTTATAACTGCCTTTCAGAGATACACAAGGTTTCAGAAAGCACAGGAAAAGTAAGAGGGGGAGCCTCTCACAACATGGAGTCTCACTACCCAAATGGCAGGGACATTCAGGCTGAGTTTCTAATAATACTGCCTCAGCAGCCAGGCCAGTCAGAAGGTGATCTGTAACCGCATGGTTTTAAGTAACCTCCTACATCCTGGCACACAGAGGGCTTTGGGGGAAATAGACTGCTAGTCTCTCAATGGCATATGGTCTTTCCCAGAGGGACTCGGCATAGCCTATGAACATGTGTGTTAAAGTTAGAACATCTATCAGGAGAGTTGCCCTTCCTGCAAAATCAGGGAATATTTTAGCAGTTGCTTTTATTTCTTTGTAATTCTGGACCATCTTTCATTAAAACATCCAGTACTAAATCAAAGCTTGACAACCCTTTCGGTGAAGAAATGTTTCCTAATATCCAATCTAAACCTCCCCTGGCGCAACTTGAGGCCATTCCCTCTCGTCCTATCACTTGTTACTTGGGAGAAGAGACCAATACCCACCTCGCTACAACCTCCTTGCAGGTAGCTGTGCAGAGCAATAAGGTCTCCCCTCAGCCTCCTCTTCTCCAAGCTGAACAACCCCAGTTCCCTCAGGCGCTCCTCATAAGACAGCTCCCTTCACCAGCTTCATTGCTTTTCTTTGGACACATATTCTTCACAAGACAGGGAACAAATTGTCACATAGTTTTGGATTTCCTCTCCCTTGGCTGGGAATTCTGTGCCTAACAATCTTATCTATATGCAGGTCCTCTTTTTGTGTTAGCATAAGACGCTAAGCAAAGATGTGAGAGGTCTATGTTGTGGTGAGGAGAGAATAAACCCCCAAATTTCACTTTGCATAGCATGTATGTCATTGTCTTACCCTCCATCTCCTCCCTTTCTCTGAAACATCAGACATAAGCTGCAAGCCCACGATGTGATACTGGCCTAGCTAACACACTGCTGTGGTTGCTTACAGTTACCATGAACTGCACAGCTCACCTGGTAGTTTTAACTGGGAAGAAGAAACAGGAAAATGCAGGGAGGTAATAACTTGTTATGCTTTCCCTGCTGTGTGTATCTGCTTGTATTCTCCTTATGTAGTACGTGTTACTAGGTCTTTTCCTATAAGGGATATTTGTAATGGAGTGCATTCACAGCAGCTGAGCGCTGCTGTGCCAGAATCTTCAAAAGTTATTAGTTTGGCTGTGTCATAAGAACCAGCTCTTCTGAAAGCATTATGACCCTTACCTTTAAAATTCAAGTTGCTTTCAAGTCTTTCAGGCTGGACAGTACAGAATTGGCATGGACAGCTGCTTCTAGTTGCTTTTGAAAATCTTAGCCTTTCTTACACTCAGCAACTGGTTTTGACATAAATAAAATGGATGTAAATGAAGAGTTAAGGGAAGAAGTAATTAAAGCTCCACCTCATGTAGATGTTGATTTAAAAAGACATATTCCTTTGCTTTCAGGAGGGAAGAAGTAACACAGTGCTTAGCCACAGCGCAGAAGATCACAGTGCTACTGACTCGGTCCGCACTATCCATCTCCTGGATGTAGTCATGCACTGACAAATCCCTTGTCAGACCACAGTTTAGCACCTTTCACCTCTTTCAGGATAGGTTTCCACAGAGTATAATCTTTGAGCCAGCTGCAAACCAAACCGGGTGATCTTGGTACTTCTGTTCAAATCTCAGGCAGCATGACCTCTCTAGAAAGAAGTAAAGTCCTCATCTCCAGCATTTCCCAACACTGTGTGTATTAATGTCCATTTAGTCCCTGCAGGGCTGTTACCATTTCTGCATAGCTTTTTGATGAAGAGAGGGCCAATGAATTAATGTGAACACTGAGACCCTACTCCTCTAATGAGTACTCCCAGTAGTGCCTCAGGGCTTGTAAGGACAGGAGGCCATCTTCACAGTGTCATTAGAGATTTTGAGCAGCAAAGGGTAAGGCTGACTGGAGCAGGCAGATTATGGGCTGAGGCTTCTCCTCCCACCTCGTCTTTCTGGATAACATTTGTCTCTCTGCTGGAGGGACTTGGGGCAGGGCTCACTCAGTAACACATGATAAATTTCATCCTATTTATGTAATATGTGAGGTCTGTGGGGGAGAAATAACCAAAACAAGCATAAACTTTCCCCCTTGCATCTTGCAATGCAGCTTGTGCTGCAAGATGCTGAAACACCATTAGAACATTTCTGGAAAAAACACATCAAGAGATGCACTGATGCTGTTGTAAGAATAATTAACCCTCAATGCAGTTGCTTCTAGCTGCGTAAGTACAAGTATAATTCTGAATTTGTAAATATATACACAGTTTCATACACTCATGCTCAAATATGATTCAGGCTCTTCCTTGGCATTTGTTTCAGTGAAACCAGCTGTAGGTATACTGGTGAGCTTATCATAACCCAAAAGCATTTACAGGGAGACAATTCAAACTTACTTATAATGACATTTCCAGAATGCACATAGGTTTTGAAGCAATGTGCAATATGCACAAAGAAAATCTAGTCACGCAGAGAACAATGAAAACAACTTAAGTAAGTGGGACGTGAATCGAACCTAAGGTGCCTTCCAGTTGATACTACTACCTCTGGTCAGTATTTCAAGTTAAGATCCCCAGTAATTTGAGAAGTGGGTGTGCTGCAGTATTCTCAAAACACTGAGGCTTTGAGGAGCTATGACTTACTGGACCACAGCTGTCTGAGGACTTTATGAATGTCACTAAGATATTCTTTCTGTCTCTCTTGGGAAACAGTCAATTCAGAATTTTAAATTCCCAAGGACAAGTCTTAAAGGTTTTTTACTTTACTTTTTAAATTACATTTCTGTAATTCCTATTTAAGATTTTTTTTTAGTTGAAGACTTCAGTATTTGTTCCTCAAAGCCTTTCTAAACAAATATTCGTAACTGCTAGAAAAGTCAACTTTTTCTCCCTAGTAAAGGACAGGAATGCAACCATTCCCATTCCCTGCATCTATTTTCTTTTAGGTATGTCAGACACAGGAGTCACTATTAAGGCTAATTTTTCTGAGAAGTAGAGGGCAAAAACGGAAAGGATTTGAGGCATCTCAGATATTATAAGGATGAACAAAGATACAATTTGGACTGAAAAACTATGTCAGAGTGCAGGTACCAAGCAGCTGAATGTGGCAGAGGCTTGATCAGATGGATGGCCCTACCACATTAGGCTGTCAGGTTTCAGCCACACAAATATGAGGTCTATCAGAAGGAGAAAAATGGGTGAAGAATTCTCATTTTACAAGGATTCTGTGATACAAGCTACCAAAATGTTTTATTTAGGTGCTTCCATAGCAAAATATAGTGGGCATAGGTTGCTGTCATTACACGTGGTGCCTAGGGTATTGAACCAGGATCGAAGTCACAGTAATAGCACTAATAAGAGACCACTTCGATCCGAAAACACATCCGGTGTGAGAAAACAAGACACATCTCTTTTACAATCAACTGAAACACATGGATGATAAGCAATACTTGACAGCTCGTTTAACAGCTTTCTTGATTGTGTCACATGCCAATGAAGTCAACAGGATTTAAGGAAACGCAGGCATTCTTGGCTGAATTAACACAAAAGTCACAGCATTGTGCAGCACGCCCAGAAACTCTTCATGAGCTACAGGCAGGTGCTCTAACTGTAGAGAGCTATAGTTCCTCGCAGCATGCAAATTCAGGCAACCTTCTTATTCTTCCATGCATTGCCGTGGGCTGTTTCTGTCCTCGCTTTGCATTTCCTACAGGCAACCTCACAGTTCATGGTTTTCAGACAGCCCTCATTTTGAAAGCTCTTACCATGATGGAAATCCCCACTGAAGGTGTAACATCGTTCAGCAGTTTTAACTGGATTGCTCTGATGCATATTGCATCAGGTTATTCCATATATAAACCTACAGTAAGAGGCTGTCCTGACACCAGGATGTGGTCCCTCGTTATGAAGGCAAACCAGTGTATGACCCTACAAACAAGACCACGGACAGCCCCCATGCTCAGTCCTTCGTCAGGGGTGTCCAGCTCGACACTGCTCACGGCTCCCGCCCCGTCACTCTGAAGACGCCCGCGGCAGGAGGTGCGCGGTGCCAGGCCAGGAGAGAAGGCCCCGGCCCCGCTGCAGGGCCTGGGGGAAGCCCGCTTCTCAGCAGGGCCCGACCGCCCCTCCCGCAGCCTTCCGGGGAGGCGGGCGGGGCGGGACCGCCCTGCTGGGGGCGGGGCCTTCATGCCAGCTCGGCCTTTCATGCTCTCGGCTCCAGCGCCGCAGCTGCAGCCTCGGCACGGGGCTAGGTGACCGCGGATCCAGGTGACCGCGGACCGGGGCCGCGCCGGCCCGACCCGGCCTGTGCGGGGTGTCTGGGCGTCCAGAGGGACCGGGGCCGCTCGGGTCGTGCGGCATCGGCTAACGGCCGGGGGGGGCGGGGGCGGGGGCAGGAGCTCGAGCTCGAGCTCTGCAGAGCCGCCGCTGGCCGCACTTCGGCGCGTCATCGGGCAGGAAGAGCTGCGGCCGCTGCGCGTGGGCGGTGTTGCGCATGCTCTCCTGGGGTGCTGCCGCGAGTGTGGGTGCTGGGCGAAGCGTGTAGAGTGTGGAACGTGTGCGGCGGGGAATGAGGGGCGTGGGCCTGCGCGGGGGTACGTGGCCCGGTCTGTCGTGGAGGTCAGCGGGAACGGCCTTGCCAAGGCGTGTGTGCGTGTATGTGTCTCGGGGAGAGACAGGGTTCTGTAATTCCTGCAAAGGAAAGGGTGCGCAGGAGGCCTTTCCGGGGGAATAAAGAGAATGGCCGTAGGTATGGGTGTATACACGTGTGCAGATCGGGGCGAATGAAGGGTTGTCCGCAGAACGGCACGTGTGCACTAATGCGTCTTGGAGGTGTGTTGAGGGGCTGGCCTTGCACGCAGGGATTTAACAGGCCTATGGAGGAAGTGACCCTGCACACGGGTGTGTGCACACGTGTACTTTGCACGGCAGAAGGGCTTTCCATGGAGAGGTGTGCACTAGTGTATATTGGGGGTGTACAGCAGGAATGGTACTTTGCAGGTGTGGAGGAAAGAAGAGCAGACCCCACACTTGGGTAATAAATGTATGTATATACTTCAGAGGTGTAGAGGGCATGATCCCACATACATACGGGGAAGGGGGACAGTGAAGAGGTTGATCCCATTCGTAAGGGGAAATGGTGGGAAGGGTTTCTCGCCTCAGCATGGGGTAGTACGTGCACAGGGTGATCAAGAAACAAATCTGCAGGGTGATAGTGACAATGCTTTTTCTACTCACACAGATGTGTTCAGGGGGGTTGTTGAACCCCCTGCAGGAACAGCCCCCCGATGTGTGTGCATACAGGCGATATGGAAGCAATGGCACCATGAGTAAAGAAGGGTGGCATGAGTGTGCATACTAGTACATGGTGTGGGAAGAGTTTTGGGCAGAATAGCCTATATGCATACCCCACAGCGAAGCAAGTGGGAAGATCGAATGATTTCACAAGCACACAGGCATATGCAGAGTGTAGAGATTGTAAAGAGGAGTATTCCAGGCTCTTTGATTTTGAAAATCATCACTTTAGAAATGTGAATGTAGAATATACAGGTGGTATCATTTGTCTGTGAAACACTGATAAAGGGGTGTCTCATGCACTTGAGGCTGCTAACAGAAATAGTAGCTACATGGTTGCTGTAAAATCTGGCCCAGAATTCCCCAGTCTGAAAAAGTCCTTGAACCTCTAATAATGTAAAAGCCTTAAGGTGGGATATGGAAGAGCAGTAGACCAAAACAAGTAGAGATTAATTATTTCAAGTATTATTTCATGGAGCACTGTTTTATTTCTTCTCCTTTCTGCTGAAGATTACTAGTCCCAGCAACGTAGAGGTAGGCCTTGGAATGGGAAGATCCCAGACTAGAGAAGGCTGTGTAGATCAAAGTCAGCATGTCATCAAACACTTAGAAACTAAGAGGCAACTGTTAGTGATTAATTATTTAAAAGAATTTCAGTGAACAGTTCTGAAAAGAGATGATTAGCCTGCAAAACCTGTTAATAAATTCTAAAATTATAGTGGCAACAAACTTAACATTATATAGCTAGGACATTATAGCTCTGCTTGAAGGAATATACTGTTAATGGTTGAAGGGACTTTGCCATTGTTGAGAGTGAATGCTATTTGAACATACAGAATTATTTTGGTATTATTTTGGTATTTACAGGCTCAGAATAGGTCAGAGTCAAGATAGGATTCTGTCTGTTTTTAAACTCTGATGTAGAAATACATCACATGTTTCTTTAGAAATCATCATCCAACTTAACCTGAAAAACAACGAACTGGTTTAGTTAGTGGTGAATTTCCCCATGTAGTTAACATTTACATTGGATTGTTATCAGTCCTTTTGCTAGGGTAAATATTCCAGTTCTTCAGAAAAAGATGTGTTAAAACTGACAGCAATAAGAAAAAATTGTGTCTGCACAAGGCATGTGTGTGGCTTACTTGCAACTTCTTGAAACTATTGTGTTACAGAGGTTTAAGGCAGTACTAAAAATAATTCTGCTTTGGGGCTTACTGAAACCTAATGTTAACAGAAGTTGAAATGCACAAATAGCATGAATTGTTTTCGATTCTGGTCAGTTCATATGCCTTTGAAGTATCTCCACATCTACCTCCAAAATTATTTCAAGAGACCATTATTACAGCCAGTAGCAAGTGTAATTAAATGTGATCTGTGTTGCCAGAATGACTTGTGATCTAGCGATTCAATTCTGGTAGATCTGTAGTTATGGTGAACCATGACATTTATTTTTTTTACAACTTACAGACTTCCTATTTTAGGAGATGGTATTTTCTGGATTTGGATTGAAGGGTTCTAGAATTTTAGACTCTGCTTGAAGATCAAGGAGGACAGAAAACTATTCTGCTCCTCAAAAGCCTGCTTTGCATAAATGAAAAGATAACTGCTTTGTGAGAAGGGAAGTGGTGATTCTAGCTCAGGCAGGTAACTTGGAGTAAGCAGACTTTGGGTAAGTTCACTTTGTCACTTCCTTATACTGTGCCCTTTTACTTTACTTTGGCTTCTCAATTTATATAGTATAGAATACGTATGCAGCGGTGGCTGACTTGAAGGTTTGCTTCTAACTATACTAACATTATTTGTGCAGTTTCAAAGACAAGCTTATAGGGATGTCAGAAGTGGCTTCACATCTTGAACGTGATTTTATTTGAATTAGTATCTGGTTTTACATATGCAATGACAGGATGTCCTGCTCAGAACCATCTCCAAAAAGAGGTTGTTCTAGAAATGAGAAAGCAGTGGTTCTGTTAGATCTGGATCCAGCTAATGTGGTTTCAGGTTTCACTCAGTGATACAGGGTAACATGCTCTCTGACCTACCTTTACACAGCATCTAAAATCCTGCAAAGTACTCTCTCTACTTTTTCTACATGAGGTACTGAATTTCTTACAGACCTTTAAAATATTTCAAGCCCGTTGGACAAAAAGAAAGACAAGATTAAATTAAAACAGCCATCATATACGCATGTAACTGCAGATGTTTTCAGCATGAAGAAATAATTAATTTGCCTGAAGGATTATCATCTGACCCTTTGAAAGTGTAAAACAGTAATTAATTAACATACCACTTCTGAAGTAAGGTTCAAACGTAAATTCAAAAGAAGGGTCTCAATGTAAACCGAATAATATCTATTACTTTATGGCTGAATCTATAGAACTTAGCTTCATTTGTCATGATAGTAATCAGATGCTGAAATTCCAGGCTGTATCTGTTCTACTGAAGTTGGTTGGCGTAGCCACAGCTGCTTTGCTTGAGTAAATGAGAAATGCCATTTCTTATGAGCTTAGTCATAGTAGGTGTCTTTGCTTTTTGCAACTTCAGTTTCATTCTGAAAGGTACTGTAAACTGCTCTCTCCGGAATCATGGTTGTTGGAGTTAAACTAGAAAAAAACATCACTGCCAGTCATAGTTTTGCAGAGCCATAATGGATTGCAAGTGGAGACTAGAAATGTCTCTTACCTTTGACAACTTGGGATAGGTTCCTGATCACCCTAACATGACTATTATACCAAAACATTGTTTCATTATGTGTGACAAAACCTAAACTAATATCTGTTAAAAATAGGGAAATATTTGAAAAGTTGCTGAATTTTTGAAGTTTTGTAAGAGTGGGATGTCACAATAGCCTTTCTTTTAAAAGGTTACTGAAAAAAATTAAATGTAATATAAAAGGAGCATGAAATTGAATGTCAATGTTGTCATGCTCGCATAGCAGCTTCTCAGAAAGAGCTTCCCCAGCTGTCAAAACCAGTAGAGAGATTGATACTGCTCTATCTGAGTCAGAGATGATCAATCCTTGTGCATTAATCTGGAAAAAGTTTACTTGCTGTTAAACTGGAGTAAAAATCTGACATAACATCAGATTTCATACCAAAAGGATGGTACTTAGTTAAAATCCAGTTATTTTCGGAAGGAGAACAACAAAAAACTTATAAATAGCTGGTCTGATACCCCCTGCTACCAACTTAGTAGTTTCTGTTTGGGGGGAGAGGAAATTTGGGTTATTTTGGGGGAGTTATTGCTGTATCCTTTTTAAATAGGCTTTTCTTTTTCTCTAACACATTTTTTCCAATTGCTAAATGAAAAAAACCAACCCACAATAAAAACAGCAAGGCAAAATGGTAAATTGAGGATAGGTATAGATTAAAAATTATTACATAGTTTAATCAGCTACTAAACAAGCTGTAAAATCAGATCGGAGAAAGCATCTTGTTACAGTAACTGTTGATGTTGCTTGTAAAAATACTGAGTTTCTGTGGCATTTCAATTGTCAGAAATCCTTTTTTTTTTTTCTCCCCAGTAGCCTCCAAATTCCCTGATGATAATCATCATCCTTATTTGTCTACTTGTCTCCAAAAGTTGTTGTCTTATTGTAACCTAATACTGTATTATTGAATATCTGATGTACTTTGGCCTGCAAAATAGCATGTAAGGGTTTAGAAGTCAATGTTTAACTTGCTTTAGCTCACCAAAGTGTGTTTAACAGATACGTAAACTAACTCGGGCAAAAACTTTCTCTTTTTGTTCACAGTCTGTCAGTGGATGTATCTTTTAGCAGTTTGTTCCATTGTGTAGTTTTGGAATGTGAGATTTTGGAATATGAGATGTTTTTTCTTTCATTTACTAAGACATCAGTAATTTTTCCACTTATACAGAAGTTTCCATCTGAACAGGAAAAAGTCATTTTACTGTTTAATTACAGTTGAACTTTGTAATACTTAAATACTGTTTATATAGAATTTTTCTATATGAATTATAGAAATAGAGGTATTAAAATTAAGTGAGTTTTAACTAAAAAAAATAAATAATCTGTCCTTTTCTAAGATCTTCTAATGATAGGTACTGTAAAGTATCAGTTGTCTGTTATTGGTGGATGAGTTAGTACGTGTCCACAATTCTGGACTGCACTTGTGTATGCTGTTCATGAAGTGTACCATTTACTTGCTCTAAAGATTATTATTAATGCTGCTTCTTTTGTGTGTTTCCCCCCCCCCCCCCCCCCATTAATTCAGGAAGTGTATTTCAAGAATCTTTCAAAACAGAAACAAAAGGAAGTCATGGAGAAGAATGGAAACAACCACAAACTTCGTGTTTGTGTTGCTACTTGCAACCGTGCTGATTATTCAAAATTAGCTCCCATTATGTTTGGTATTAAGGCAGAACCACAGTTCTTTGAGCTTGATGTCGTAGTGCTTGGTTCCCACCTGATTGATGATTACGGGTAAGGTGAATTTTTGTTTCTCTGCCAATCTGTTTGTGGGGTGTTAGTGATAACATCATGAATGTTAGGTAACAAAATCCTTGTCATTGTGAATGTACACAACAGAATTTTAAATGTATTTTTTCAGATTTTATTTCATTTTGCAGCTCCTTCTGAGATTGCGTATTTCTGGTTTTTTTTCATCCAATCTTGGAATTTTAGAAAGTTTTGGGTAAATGCTGTAATTGAGATCTTCAACAGGATCACAGACTATATTAAGTGAGAAACTCAATTATTTCAGACTTCCCTAAGAATCTGGTGATTATCGAATGCAAATGTGCTACTGTTTTTAATTTTCACAGAGAAAAGATAATTTTCAGTCATTTTAAGTTGCAGCTCTTCTGCTTTGCATAGTTATTGGAGAAAGTACTTATATATTCCATATCCCAGGGGAATACTGTTAGTTCTTACTTCTGGGATTGTGGAGGAAAGAAAGGTTTTGTCAGAAAGAGAGAAGCACCGAATAACTGATCGATATATTAGGTATGGTTTGGCAGGAGAGATTAGGGTCCCCTCTATAACACCCTATAAGTAAGCAGTCAGGTTACCTGCCTGGGATGTTGGAATGTCTTGGTCCAAATCCCTTCCTTTGGAAGGACTTCCCACATCCCAGGTGAATATTCTCCTATTTGCAGAGGGAAGGGGCAGAAGGAACAGCATGCATATTCTTGTCGGGGTTGTGGTGGTGGTTTGGTTGGTTTTGCTCAGGCTGCATTTACCAGATTGGGCCCAGTAAGTGAAATAGATAGGAAAATGCTTACTCTGCAAGTCAAAATCAGACTTTAGCGTAAGCATATCAGTGTTGTTGAGCTTTTAGAAATGTTATGCATATCTTCAAGTAAAGACACTTTTTGGACTTTCCAACGAGAAATTTTGGCACTTGATAAGTTAGGGTGTGAGGAAGTTATATTATCTCAAACTACTAAGACAGGAAGTTCCGCTGCTGCCCATTCTCAGTATAGTGCCCTGTTCCTTGCTTTGTACTGGATGCTGTTTCCATCTAATAACATGACATGGCAAGGTGAATTCAACACCACAAAACTAACCTGATTTAAAAAAACAAACAAAAAACCCCCAATCAAACTTCTTGCCAGGTTAGCATGTTGAATTGCATCCTGTCTGACTGGAGAAATAAGGTAATCCCATTTCATTTGCTGAAGAGGAGAAACATGGCCCTGATTTTTCTTTAGTCCTGAACCCTTTGCTGTCTGCAAGACTTGTGCAAAGTAATATGAAATACTACTTTTCCAATTCCAAGGTGTTTAACACCTGTCTCTGATGTAAATGATTTGTAATGCACAAAGCAATAGAGATTTTGATCTGATAAATGTTGCTGTTAGTTGCTTTGTGGTAAGTATTCTTAAACCCTGGTACTGCTTGGGGATTTTTTTTGGGACCTAGCCCTGCACTTCTTAATCTGGGGGATCCTGGAGAATTAGTGGGTCCTCAAAATGTATGTGTTCCAGTGATTTGAGTAGGGTAATCAATGGTAGCAGAATTCAAATGATAGTGATCCTGTGAAATGTTTCTTACTGAAACATTTGGACGATAGTAAAAGAAACAAAACAACAAAAATGCAGTCTCGTTTGTTCCCTGGATTTTGACCTTTCAGAAGGGAAGGAATATAGAAGAAAAGAGAAGAATTTTTTTTGAGATAAATGCACACAGTAGAGAAAAAGGCAGGTCTATGAAGGGTAGTTGTAAATGGAGTTGGAAATGTAATGCAGTTTATGCTATAAAAATCTGAGCTGCTTCACTCTGTCACATAAAAAGGATTTGCCTTTAAAAAAAAAAAAAAATTACCTGACAAGTTACTTTTAGGAATATATCCTGTGTGTTACAGCAGTGAGCAGAATTGAGTAGGTAGATAGGGTTTTCTTTAGTTACGCAGAATGGAGATTGCTTCTTTACTTGAGCTGGAGCACTTTACAGTCTTTGCTATCTTTGCTCAGCTTGCAGATCGTGAGATTTTCATTTGCAGAATGTGAGTAGCAGAGTAGATTTAATGAAAATTAAATCTGATTTAAAACAGTAATCCTGTGAATAAGACAGTGAATGTGTCAGATGGGTTGAAGACAAAATTGGAAAACTTCTCGGTTTTTTCCTCTCTTATTCCAGCCAGAGCGTGCAGACTACTTAGGTCAGGTTTAGTGAATGTGGAAGACAGGTAATCTTATAGAGATGAATGATCTTTCACATTTCAAATATGTAACTGTAAACAATAACAATTCACAGTATTCAAGGTATGTTTTAACTTTCTCATCGTGGAATGAAGCTGGTAGTATGTGTGGAAAACCTTTTTTCTTTAGTGCGAAAGCCTGTTTCCTTTGAACATAAGGCCTCTTTGTGCAGTGATTTCTTAAGTCTATGAGTATATAAGTCTTGATACAACTCACATACAGAATCTACAAAATGGATGCTAGCTGCAGGATATTTTCCTTGAACATACAGACCTCAGCTTTGCATTATATCTGTTGTATTTATACATTTGTCCAGCAAAGTTGATATATTGGTGAGGAGTCAACATACCTTTCCTGAAAGGAAATTATGCCATATCTATTCTCTGAAAGGCTCTGCAAACACATGAACAAAGAGTTTGATTTCTGAGGGTTTCCAGAACACATTCAGCAAGGCTCCTCATTAAAGGTGTCTAGAAAAACTTGATGCTTGGAATATGAGGGAAGATCTTTGTATGGATGAGAATGTTCTTTTAAAATCTTAAAAATTAGTTTCCTCAATGAAGGAGATGTGATAAGCAGGCCTTTGTTCAAACCTAGTACAAATATTCTAATATGCAGTTATTTCATCAAGCTATGTTGCTCTCAAACTAAGTTGTATTTACGCTAACCTTTTTCCTCTTACCTTCAGTAATACCTATCGTATGATTGAACAAGATGACTTCGATATTCATACAAGATTGCACACCATTGTGAGAGGAGAGGATGAGGCAGCTATGGTGGAGTCAGTGGGCCTTGCATTAGTCAAGTTACCAGATGTCCTGAACCGCCTGAAACCTGACATAATGATAGTTCACGGGGACAGATTTGATGCTTTGGCCCTGGCCACATCTGCAGCCCTGATGAATATTCGCATTCTTCACATTGAAGGTGGGGAAGTCAGTGGGACCATTGATGACTCTATCAGACATGCTATAACCAAACTGGCCCATTACCACGTGTGCTGCACAAGGAGTGCAGAGCAGCATTTGATAGCCATGTGTGAAGACCATGACCGCATCCTTTTAGCAGGCTGTCCCTCATATGACAAGCTTCTCTCTGCCAAAAATAAGGACTTCATGAGTATTATATGCATGTGGCTAGGTGAGCAGTCCACTTCTTATGTTTTTCATATGACTTTCAACACTAGACAAACTCAGTAACTAAGTTATCAGTCTGTGGGATCTGTTGACCAGTGGCTCTGAGAAAAGTGCAGGAAAGAAACAGACGGACTTCTTGTTAGTAAGTTTAAGTTGGCTTAATTGGAGATTATTATCAAGCATCAACCTGCTTTGTCTCAAAAAACTAGTCTATTTGGTAATAGCATCAAGTATTTCTTTCTTCCTACATTTTCTTTTTCTTTTGATCTGTGTTATACCATGTACAGCTGGAAAGCTACAAATCTGTCCTAGCAAACACATCTGGTCCTTTTGCCAAATCAAAAAAATGACTCCTGAAATGGGTAATTTCTCTGAGCAGAACAATTTAAAAACATAACAGTCTTATATGAACAGTTATTTTGGTGTAAAGGATGTATTTAAATAGAATCAGAGCTGTTCAGGGCTAATCTAAAAAAAATCAAAGAGAATTTATATTATGAACATTCTTTTGAGGCATGCACTGCAACAGGGCAACACGTGCCAAAGGCTCTTGGTGTTTCATATTCATTAACTTACAGAGAATTCCTGTAAACAATGGGGGGTTGTGTTTGCTTTTTATCTTTGGCAAAGCAATCTCCTTTATGGCATGTTAACCTGTGTAGTTGGAAGCTGGAATCTTCTTACATCAGTAGGTGAATATTTTGCAGATAAACTTTTTATCAAATGTACTAAAACAAGTATGACTGACTTTTTTAAAGCAATGGGAATGAAGTCTTTGCTTGAGGATGGAGAACTGTCAGAAAACCTGAGCAGCTTCAGGGCTTTCATGTTATTCCAGATTAAATACACTGGTGTGAGAACAGACTCTTGACCCTGGTATAGTCTTGCAAAGCTTTAGATGTAGGCCTGAAAGTTAACGGTTTGTTGGGGTTTAGGTAGTGGTCTCTAAAGTTATGAGACTTGTTTAGAGAGGGAAGTAACAAGCTAGATCCTCCTGGTACTCCCTTGAGTTTTATTGTAGCATTGAAATTTATGTGTTAGATATCCCATTCAGTGCCTTGACTGTTCAGACTTTCACACTGGTAGTTTCAAAAGTATGTCCTCCCTTCCTCTTACTACTGTATGCCAATAAAAAAATTTTTCTTGGACTCCATTTGGACAGGTGACGATGTCAAAACCAGAGATTATATAGTTGCTCTGCAACATCCTGTAACCACAGATATTAAACATTCCATAAAGATGTTTGAGCTGACACTAGATGCGCTCATCTCCTTCAACAAGAGAACACTTGTTCTATTCCCTAATGTGGATGCAGGTGAGTAAAATACCTTCATGACGGAGGGACACGTAACAGATTGTCTTTAAAACATCCATTGGTTCTTATGGCATGCTTTTATCCCAGAACCTCCAGCCTGATGGAAATAGCATCAGATGGTCTCAGCATCAGGTATGCATCTGCTGCAGCTCCATGTTCACATTGCTGGAGGACATTCCAGCTTTTCAGTGTGGGGAGGAAGATGAATGGAAACCATGTGACATGTAGAAGCAATATTAGTGTGTCTTAAATTGACTAAAAACTACAAAACCATTTTTGCAGTATATTTTGGGATCAAACTTGGCTTACGTACCCAGCTCTGCAACTTACGCTGTGAGGATAAAAAGAGAACAAAAACAACTCAGAGCTGGCAACTCAATGAACAGCTATTAGCTCCTTTGCATGTTTGGACTTTCACTTTAACAATAGAACTTGAGTCATTTATTCTACCTCATTTTTCTGTAGGAAGCAAAGAGATGGTTCGGGTGATGAGGAAGAAGGGCATTGAACATCATCCCAATTTTCGGGCAGTAAAGCATGTTCCATTTGACCAGTTCATTCAGCTAGTTGCTCACGCTGGTTGTATGATTGGTAACAGCAGTTGTGGTGTCAGAGAGGTGGGAGCATTTGGTACACCTGTCATCAACTTGGGGACACGTCAGACAGGAAGAGAAACAGGTACATGTTTGCTTAACCACTTTAATTTCCTCATGGTTCTGAGATTTTTTTTTTTGTTCCACTGGGTAAAGTCAAATGAATGCTTGACAGAGGCCATCTTGCAGTATCAGTGCAATATAATTTTTGACCCATTTTAAAGCTTTGCTGGCTATTCCTGTATCATGTTAGTGCTACTTGTGTGTTTTATGTAAGATAATGAGGTTTCTGTCTATAGACAAGTTAAAATATATCTCCATTTGCAGTGGATTCCATTTAGCAGAATAGGCAACTAATTGTTTTCCTTTATAGCTAGTTTGATGTTTGACATGTATTAAAATTTCACTTCAAAAAATATGAACTCTTCACTATGTCAGGAAATAACTGTATTGTGGTATTTCACAGATAAGCAGATATGACACAAATAGTCATTTACCCCCTGTTTTCATTCGTGCATTTTAAATTTAGTAATAGAATTCTGTTGAAGGCTAATACTCTATTCTCTAGTGTTTTGTAATGCATGACAGCATAGGAGTCACCATTGCTTTATTGGGAGCAAGGGGAGGCATATAACTGATGAAGAGCAGTGTTGATCTGGCTGGAGTCTTTCATGCTCAGAGGAAACAAAAATAATTATTTCTTCATTTCTAAAGCAGTTCTTATCATCTAATGTAATTTGAGGAGCTGACCTGTCCTATTATGTTAACTTTTGTCATCTAGGTGAAAATGTTCTTCATGTTCGTGATGCTGATACGCAGGATAAGATTCTGCATGCTCTACAGCTGCAGTTTGGTAAACAGTATCCATGGTAAGTACATTCATCTTGCTTTATTGGAGGGGATGTTAAAGCAGTAGAGTAAAAGGCATTTAGTCCTGAGGTGGTTCATCGTATTTGATTGGAGTGCTTTTAATGTGCTAGTCTGAGGTTACAAATTATTCTTCATTTCACATGCCTCATTCAGAATCATAGTACAATGTCTGGTATGCAGATTAGTATTTGTAGAGCAAAATGTTACTAGTAATGTTTTGGTATAACTAGTAATTTAACATCCAACAGAAAGTCAAGAGGACAAAATTCTTATGTTAGCTTAGACTAGCATGATTAAGAGAGCTTGTTCCATAGGAGCAGCATGGGGGAGAACATCCTGTCTGCCTACCTCTGACTTGTGCCTGAAGGACACACTACTTCATAGCTGGATTGACCTCAGGCATGAAGCATAGAGAGTCCTGAGTGAAAGCTTCCAGGGTAGCTGCAGGATTATAGCAAGATACTTTTCATTGTCCTTCAGTCATACAGTATTGACCCTCAGTTCTTTAACGTTTAAGTTCTTATAATCTTCGAGAGATAATATTTGTCTAATTAAGGATAAGAATCAAAAGTATATTTTTTAAGAACCGCAATAGAATAATAAAGCTGAACTCTGTAATACCAAATGTCTGACACTACGTATGATGATATTGTAAAACCAGACTTGTATGTTGCAAACTGCCATGAATGTACCATTTATTACATAGTTGTCATCTGTGTGATAAGTACATCTTGTCTGGACATGTAGCACATGCATAAACTTTCCATAATTTTAGAGCTTTATTATGTGGGTCCTTTCATTAAACTCCTATGTTTTTTTTTTCAGCATTATTAGCTTTCCAGTTTTCTACATTCCATGTTTCGTATTCGAAAATGGAGCTAATGCCCAACTTGCATAATCTGTTGTGTGATCTTCAAACTACTGACACTACCTACCATATCCCATGACAGACTCAAGTACTGTGAGATGCAGTATTGTCATAATAGCCATATCATAGTTTTGTAATGACAGTGTTACAGCCTTCTGTCATATAAAGTGACACTTTATATGTCTATAACACTTTATAGATTGCAGTGTTATTTCCAATTAAATTGATCTTTTTTTTCATATTATAGCTCAAAAATATACGGAGATGGTAATGCTGTTCCAAGGATTTTGAAGTTCCTCAAATCTATTGACCTCAAAGAGCCATTGCAAAAGAAATTCTGTTTTCCTCCTGTCAAAGATAATATATCTCAAGATATTGACCATATTCTAGAGACACAGAGTGCTTTGGCTGTGGATCTAGGTGGAACAAATCTCCGAGTAGCAATTGTCAGTATGAAGGTAAATATTCTGTTGTGCTTTTAGATATTCTGCAGACTCCATTGGGCTTTGTGGTTTTGTTCCTACAGTGGGGATATGGGCTTATGATGCAAAAGAGCTCCAAAACAAAGCAGTCCTACTGGCTTTTGCTGTTGAGGGGTAAAGCAGATTTTCCCTCATTTGTTGCACCTCTCATACGGTCTTGATACAATTTGCCTGCTGGTTTGCTCTTCTAAGGCTGCTGTTAAACTAGCAAAGCCCATTTGCTGGTGCATGGTCCTAGCTGCTCCCTCTTTGTGGGAGGTCATACAGACCTTGAAGAACAGGACAACTTTCAGATGTGTTGGTTTGCCGTAAAAGCTGACTCAGTTCACCCTGCAACTTTTTATATGTCAAGCAAAAAAGGGAAAGGCTCCCAGAGCAGTCTTTTTACTTCACCGCTGCCTTACACAGCCATGTAATGGACACACAGAACTATTTTGAGCAACAACCAGCATCTAGCAAAGCAATTTACTGAGGGAGACTGGTGGGTTCATTGTGGGTGGGTTCAGGATACAGAATTTTGCATCTCTTCTACCAAGAGAAGAACAGCCAGTAATCAAAACTTCTCAGTATCTTCCTGCATAGAAGCATAATCAGTAAGACAGTACTGAGCCTGAGCTGGAACAGTGTTCACTGTAATGCATCATACCACAGAGATGTAGACCAATTGGAGAGAGAATCAGGAGAAAACCAACAATAATTATTACAGACATGGAAAACAGGGAAAAGTTGAAAAAACTAGAATTGTTTAGTCTAGTGAAGAGGAAACTGACTGGGGGTGGGGGGAAGCCTTCAGATATGTAGAAGCCTCTTCCATGAAGAGAAAAATCAGATTCACTTGCGCATGAACAAGTAGTAAAGTATTAAAACAGTAGAAGGGAAAATTATTTTGAAGCTTTTCTTATTATCCAGCTTAGCTGTCAATGCAAGAGAAGGCTGGAATAGATAGTCTGGAAGGGCATGGTGTCTTCATTGCCAAAATAGTAGGACTGGTTTTAAAAGGCCTCTTAGAACCAGCTGAATTATAGTTTGTTGATCTTGCAGTGGAAAAAGGTAGTGGATTTGAGTTGTATGATGATCTTTTAAAATTCCTATCAGGGGTTTTGTTTTGTTTTGTTTTTTTTGAATGGTGTTGACTGTGTCCTTTGATGTATGAAAAGAGGTGCTTTATGGTTTAATACCATCATCAGAGTAAGTAGAATTTGATACATACACTAGAATTCATAGAGACTTTAAAGATTGAGTGAGTTTTGAGTCTGAAGTGCCTCTCTTCCTGTAAAAGTAACCCATTTGAAATAGGCTTGAAGTTACAGCCTTTACAAGGCTGTACGGAGAGATTTTCGGGTTTAGGGATACTGTGTGATTTAATGGTCTCCATGGTTAGAAGTTCCTCAACCCATTTCTCTGGTAATGGCACATTAGGAAGCTTTCCTTTGCTTGTGTCATAGCACTAATAAGTATGCATTGCTTGCATAGCTGTGCCATAGACAACATATCACAAATATTTGACATCTAACTTAGAAAGATGAATGTTCATACTTGGCAAACATAAAAACTGAAGTCTTAAAAAACAGCAAGTGAGGCTACCAAAATAGCATCAGTATCAATCTGGTGCCAGATCACTTGCAAAGACATCGTATAGTGAAACAAATAACACCCATGACCATCAGCTGATTATCCAGATCAATGAAAATACCACAAAATTTCTATTTAAACTTGTGAGCTTCAAGCTTATGGGATAAAAATTACTTGGTGATGGTGTAAAAACATTTGAAATAATTCTTACCCAGGTTGATAAACGAAAGGATAGTTAGGACTGAAGAATTTTAAGTCATTTAGATACCCGTCTTCCTGTTTGGGGAGAAAAAAACCCCATAAAAATCCTGAACTATGCAGCGCTTCAAAGATGTGAATAAAACTCACATTAAGAAGTCTTTGGCTTTTATTCTCAACAGTATTGGACAATTACTCCTCCTGTTACACTGCATACTTCCAGATAACTAGATCAGTTAGACGTAGTTACCCAGAAAGAAAAGTAAGTTGCCTGCAGAAAGATGAAGGGCTATGTAAATTGACCTGATATGGTCCAGAATTTTTGCAGTCATTTAAAAGGAGATGTCTGGCAGATCTTTAAGATCTAAAAGAAAACTTTTAAAAGCGTAATTTTTTGGAAATAAAATCGACACCACATTTTCTGCCAACACAGCCAAGAAAAAAAAAAAATTTAAATCCTGTCCATTTTGCGGAGTGTAGCTTGAGGTGGCATTTATGAAAGTTGGAATGTTAGCAAGTCAGAGTGAAAAGGATCAGACTTGCATAATAAAATTTGTACAACAGATGTAAGCATTTAACAGGAAATGGCGGAGTTTAAGATGGTTTTCTTTTCGTGAAGAAAATAACTGAGTTTTCAAAAGCTCCTTTTAAAAGCTGTTGTGTCTTCTGATAATGTTTGCTGCAGCCTTGCCTTGCAGAATAACTTCCTCTTGATTCCCTTTCCCCCTCCAAAAGTGAAGAGGAAATTAAACGTCATAAAAATCCCCAAACCCTACTGCTGATGTGATGCTGAGATGGTGGGATCTAATACTCAAACCATTGATGTCTCAGAATTTTCTAAGTTATTTTGGCAACGACTCAACCATGTTGCATATAGACTGTCTTTGTTACTCCTTTTTGCTTAATTATATTAATACGCTGCTGTTCACTTAGATATATTGTAGAGTACTGGGTATATAACAGGGAGAGTAACATCACTAAGCAGCATATCTTCTGCAGTTTCCTGGCCTAATCCTGCAATATTAACATTACATTAAGATTAGTTCCCTAGTACCCACAGATTCAGGCATGCATAATGAATGCTTTCGTTACCACTGCATGACTCCTAGGGTTGAAAATAATCCCTTCCTCCTGGACCCTCCCTCCCCCGTACAACATACATTACAGTAGATGGTACTCCAGAAATATCTCACATGACTCAGAAGTATAATTGCTTAGAAGAAAGCAATTTATTTCTGAAAGGATAGTAAATTTTGCATTGAAATTTCTAGCATTTCTCTCTGGCTGACTCTCCTCCTACTGGTAAAACAGCAGTGTCTGTGACACTGCAAAACTTCCATGTAGTCCAATTGGAAACATTTTATTCTTCAAGCACTATGGGGTTTCTGTCCTTTTTAGCAATTGCTACCCTCTTACTTTTTTTTTAACACTTTATAGTATTGAGCTTAAGTGCATTGCTGTATCACGGTTTACTCCTAACAACAGTTCCAGTAGCTCCTGTGATATCTCCTTACATAATCCATGTGTTCCTTAAAATATGTATTTTATTTCAGATAGGGGAGGTTGATTACAGAAGCAGAATGTAATGCCTAATCTTGCAAACTTGTCCCCCAGAGTTGTCAGGAATCTTGCACAGAACAGCCTGTGGGACCAAGATCTAAGGCATGCATCTGTATGTTTTTTTTAGAAGAGAGAAGTTACGACTCTCCGTTTTCAAGCTGACCTGTAGTTTAAATTGAAGAGAAATTTCATCATGAAGTACGTTTATATGGGGCATGTTTTGTTGTTTTTAATTTCTAGGGTGAAATAGTTAAGAAGTATACCCAGCTCAACCCTAAAACTTACGAAGACAGACTAGAATTAATTCTAAAGATGTGTGTAGAGGCTGCATCGGAGGCAGTAAATGTGAACTGCAGAATTTTGGGAGTAGGTAAGTTAACAAATACTAACTTTGTCTTTTCATCTAAGTTTTTCAACATGAAATCACTACTGATTAATTTAAAACACCTTTCTAAAACGGATCTTGTGTATTTTAAGCTCTTAAACTATATTCTTAACACAATAACTTTTTTAAATGTCTGTGAAAATGAGAAGGTGAGTATAAAGACTGAAGTTGCCCCAGTCTGTTACAGCCATGAAAGCAATCTGCTAAGTCATATCTAAACTATATCTAAAATGTGTGGTATATAGATTTTGTGGATTTTGAAGCTCCCTGCAGTCTCGGAATTGTGAGTCAGATGCTTAGTGTATATTGTAACAGCTCTTGAAACAACTGCAGCTGAGTCAAGTTTCCTCTACTGTCCGTACGCCTTTTTTTACGGCCAGGATCAACTGTGCAGCAGAATCCTGTTACACTAGGGCAGACTAAAAAGGCTAAAACATTAGATTAAATTTGCAGCTAACGGAGACAAAGCAGCTTTTTTGTTGATGGCCGGTTTACTTACACTGTAGTAGAGTTCAAGTTAAACTGTGTGTTTACAGCAGACAGGACTTCTTCAGTTTAATGATGACTGGGAGCTTTGGTCTTAGGTATTACAGTTATTTATGAAGATGTCGATTAATGTGTCCTGGATTTTTAAGGAGGACATAAAATGCTCATTTTAGCTGAGAAATGCTCCAAAAGAAAAGTAGTTTGCTCCAGACCAAAACTTACTTGAATCACACAGTAGGAAGAAAAGTTAAAATTAACTTCTTTTAAAAGTATTTTTCAAAACAATGTTAAGTACGCAAAGCCATAAGAAGAAATGTGTCAGACCTTCAGATCAAGTCTTTCAGACTATCTGTTGGGTAATACACATGACTTAACCACCCAGATTATGTTATCGTGTCCAAATGCTAAATCTTGAAAGCCTCATAGTTCCTGTAGAAAAGATGGTAAACTCTGTGGTAGTCACTATAGTAAGTATCTAAGAACAGTTTACAGTCAGCTACACTTATTAGGATAATGAAACGATAAACTGAGGCTTATATATGGAGAAAAACTTTCCTTTTTTTTATCATTTTACAAGAATTACATTTCTATTTATTCTTCAGCCCCTTTCCTTCTGTGACTGACTGCTTACTGTTCAATTACTGAGTAATGAGGGGAAAAGTTGTGCTACAGAATAAGAAATTTCTTACTTGGCTATTTTTGTTAGCTGCTCTTTGCCTCATTCAGACTCATAGTTTGAATCAGAATACTAGCTGAAATTGAAAGTTCTCTTTAGAGAATGACATATAATTCCTATGCGAATAATTAATGTATTAGATTCTAGTAATTTTGTTAAGGCTAATAATCATAAGATGGAGAGTTCCTGTAACTTTGGAGTAATTTTTGCAAGACTCAGCAGAAGGGCTGGACTTAATCCTGGATTTTTTATCAGTAACACTGGCCTTCTTCCAGCTGTCATAGGTAAGGGTAAAAGTAATAACCATTGGAAATGAATAAGGAGAAAGAGCTACTAACAGAAAGCAATGAAACAAAGTGTTTACCTCCTTTTAGTCCTATAAACTGCTGTCAGCACTCAAAATACTAGCTACATGAGCATAACTTTGACTGAAGAACTCCCACTAATACAAAACAGGTTTTCAGAGTGATTAAAAAGTAGGACTCTGGAAAAAAATCATAGTTTTCAACATCTCCTTGTCTTGATGATCAAATAAGTGTAGATTGCAACAGCTCTGCAGTTGGTTTCAATTTTGTTATTTTTGTTGGGTTTTTTTCACTCAAAACAAAGCATTTATATTAAAAACAGCTTTATGAAGATGAGGAAAAAGTAAAAGACTATCGGGCCTGAAGAACACTAGCAGCTGTTACTAAATTTTTTTTTTACTTTTACAAAACACAAATTTAAACCAAAGGAGACCCAGATCTATACACAAATGTTGCATAGAGGTACTTGTGAGAGCTATCTATTTACTGCTATTAGGCAGTATTTATGTTATCTTTCTGGAGCTGATAGTAGAGAAGAGTGAATGAAGAGATAGCTTCTGCTAATTCCCATAGTTGTTTACATCAATTACTGAATTATGGCATTTAGAAAAAAATAGACATGTTTTACTAAGCTATTGCTGAGTTAGCAACTAAGTGTTAAATAAGGTTTTGTTGTAATAAATATTTGGTTCTTAAAATCCTAGGGAGACCTTCACACGATTGACATTGGGAATGTCGTTTCTATTAGGTACTTGCTGACAGGTTCTCAGATGATTTGTTCTTTACAAAGTGAGATTTTTGGGGGTCTTACAGCTTTAATGTTCAATTCAGCTGCTTGTCTTGTAGCTTTTGTGCTGCTTTCTATTATAATGTTAACCCTGGGACTCTTTTTTTCTGAACATCGTTAGGTAAGTGACACAATTATATAATCTCTGTACAAGAACAATAGATAAAATGTTCAAACTTTGTTGTCTAGAGCTAAATACCTCCATAATAGAGTGGCTTACTTTTCGGAGATCCTGACAGAGTCCATCAACTTTGGAAGCCTCTCCAGCTAGAGAAAATTGGTTTGGCTAATAGTGCCTATTATTAGCCATTATTCTGTTCAGTAGCAAATCTCTGAACACACGTCTTGATTTTTCTGGAAAACAGTGTATTTTTAAGTAGAAATTACTACTCAAAGTCCAGTGATTATTTTTAGTCATTCTAAATCTTGAGAGTTACAGCAAATTTCAGGACACTTCTACTGTTGAAGGGTTTGAACAATTTATTTTGTACAGTTTGCTATTGTATGTCTTTTATACATGACTAAAAAGAAACACAAGTATTAAGTGATTTGCTGTAATCTTGCCTGAAGTAGGAGCATTAACTCTCTGACTAACACTAACCATTACCCAGCTAGTTAGTCTTAAGATACTGGGTGCGTTGTGATTAGAGCAATGGAGTTCTAGGAATTATCTTTCCATGTCAGAAATTGCAATGCCAGTAATACTTAGAAATTTTTACTTTTCATGCTCTGCTTCAACGCGTAGTATTAGAAATAAAAATACTTGTCATTGCAAAGAGAAAAATAGATCTTCTACTTAAAGTGTAACACAGACTTAGTTTTGATTTTTCTCTCCTGTATTTCTGGGACCTAGGTATTTCCACAGGGGGACGGGTAAACCCCCGAGAAGGAATTGTGCTTCACTCTACAAAACTCATTCAGGAGTGGAGCTCTGTGGATCTCAGAACTCCAGTATCTGATGCTCTGCACCTGCCAGTCTGGGTGGACAATGATGGAAACTGTGCTGCTCTAGCAGAGAGGAAATTTGGTCATGGAAAAGGAATAGAAAATTTTGTAACACTCATTACTGGTACAGGTGGGTATGTTATAGTTCAATGAAACCCAAAGTCAAAATACCAGCACCATCATTCAGAGGCTCAGCTGATCTTAAAAGCATAAACACCACCACTGTGCCTGCAAAGCCCTAATATGTTAGGTTCTTAAACCAAAAGTCTTTTTGTCACTATATCTTTTAGGATACTTTTTAATTTATTCAGACAAATGAAACCTTTTGCATAGTATAGGTTTCTTGATAAAAGAAGTTCTGCTGATACAGCTATGCAGGCAAACCATTTTTTCAAAGTAAGGAAAATCTGAGCAACTTTAGCTGGAATAATTTTGCTTTTTTCAGCTTTATAGCTTAATTCTCTTCCACTTGCAGAAATACATGTCAGATCAGGATATGTACCTAGAAGATAAGCAACTGAATATGAGAGATGATGCTTATTATATCTCAAATGCAAATGTGGGGTAACTTTTCTCCTTTATTGAGTATATAGTCCTTTAGAATGGTGGCAATAATAACTAGCTGATGAATCCCCACCCAGGGTTTGGGAAGGGGCAGCAGAGGATTGCAGATTTAATTGTCCTGGCTCTTTAGCACACAGATTTAGCTGTCTAAATACAGCATTAAAACATCTCCTCTGAAATGCAAAATTTTGAGGCCACTTGAAAGGTTAGTTTTGTGCATAAAGAGCATGACTCACAAGCTTAAAAGATCTGTCAGTACCATCCATAGGCTTTTTAAGAAAGGAGAAGCATTATATACCATTTTGATACATAAATGAATATATGAATTCATATATATGATACATATGAATGAATATGAGGGAGCTATGAGCTTGCTTATTAGGTGTGTCGAACAGAGAAGAGTTTTTCAATAACCAGTAATTTTTGGTTTCCAGTATAGAAGACCACTGATGCACATTTTTTTTTTGTCTGTATTAGAATAAGCAAATGTCAATGTCCTGCAGAATTGGGGCCTTTAAAAACTGTATTTTATCTTTTTCTTTTTTGTTTTTAATTGTGGAAGTTTTCATATCTTTGCAGGAATCGGAGGTGGAATCGTTCATCAACACGAATTGATCCATGGCAGTTCTTTCTGTGCTGCTGAGCTTGGGCATATTGTTGTATCTTTAGATGGACCAGAGTGCCTGTGTGGTAGCCAAGGATGTATTGAAGCATATGCCTCTGGAATAGCATTACAGAGAGAAGCTAAGAAACTGCATGATGGTATCTATGTACTTTATTTTTGAAAACGTGATTACTAAATTGCAGTATATGAAGAAATTTGCAAAGATGATATTAAGAAAAATAGACCTGCCATCTTTTTCTACCAGATAGGATTCCTGTGTATGGCCAACCCAGGAGCTGCCACAGCCTGCGTAGTACAATACAATTCTTTTTCAGTGGTGGCAATACCCAGGCAAGCCACATTTGGAACCACTGGTCTCAAAATTACCAGAAGCATGTAGTAGAGTTTAGCCTCTTCTTTTTAAGCATGCTGTAAGGTAATCTGACAGACATTCTGTGAGGTTTGGTTTCACAGTGATTGTCTTCCAGCAGTAGCTTCTCACTCTTAGATAAGTTTGAGAACATTTATTTTATTAACTTTTGGGGCTGACAAGACTAGTGAATTACCATACTATAACTGTTTGAGTTTGATGCCCTGCTTCTACAAGTAGTTCCCTGAATACTGTGGATATGACCGGTTTGGCTAAACTCAGGGTTGAACAGATTGCTCAGGATTCAGGCTTCAGTTTGCAAGTAAGAGATGTAAAGATCTTAACTGCCTGTTTGTCACCCTCCATTTCTTGACTTACCACATTACCATGTTTTTTCTCTTGGCTTCTCTCCTCTTCTTCAAACAGAGGATCTGCTTTTAGTAGAAGGAATGTCAATGAAGAAGGAGGAGGTTGTTAGTGCTGCACATCTCATTCAAGCAGCTAAACTTGGGAACACAAAAGCAGACAGCATTCTCAGAACAGGTGAGAACATAGCCAGAAGTGTGGAACCCTCCTGTGATAAGATTTTTGGGGATACAGAAATGGTAATGCACTGTAACACTACAAACACATCTCTGCACATTGAGGACCTCTCTATATAAAATTACTAACGGTAATTAAATGTTAAATATAAATGTTGGAGGAAATGTGAGTTGAAGTGTGTATTAAAAGTCACCTATAAATGAGAAGATGAAAAGTTTCTGCAAAGATCAGCTTAAAAAAAGTGAGGTCTCAACGTTATCGTATCAGAAAATTTGGGGACATTTCATTGTAGGTAAGTGAATGGCTAGTCTGAGCAAAGGCAATTTACATACTACTTTACATGGGATATTTTACTGTTTTGCTAGCTTTAAACACAGCCCTCTTCCTCATACATAGCTGATAGCACTAAGATGGTAGAATAATGCTTTCCTATTTTCTCTTAGCTTACAAAAGTGGTATTGCATTGCTTTGTCTTTCACACCTGTATCATGAGTTATTGTGCAATAAAATTGCCCTTTTTTCTTTTACTTTTGACAGAAAAATTAATGGCGAACTCATATTGTCTGATAACATAAACTCAAAACTGTCTGCCATATGGAAAAGAACACCTTCCTGACAGTGTCATTTGCTGCTAACAGACCTATTTCAACAACTGATGCTTGGACTGATTTGAGTATTCTACTTAATTTCTTTTTATTTTATCTTTTCAGCTGGGACAGCATTAGGTCTTGGAGTTGTGAACATTCTGCACACCATGAACCCCTCTCTTGTGATCCTTTCTGGAGTTCTAGCTAGCCACTATGTTAATGCTGTCAAAGATGTGATAAATCGACAGGCTCTGTCCTCTGTTAAAACTGTGGATGTGGTGGTCTCAAATCTAGCAGATCCTGCTCTTCTTGGAGCTGCTAGCCTGGTACTGGATTATACTACACGTAGAATATACTAGGTACCTGGAAGAATTATAGAAATGGACTATTCAGATTCCTAATGGGTGGAGGGAATACTTTGCCCAAAATTTTTCTTTGATGAGAGCAGCTACTGAATCAGAGTAGTGTTCTGAATTGTTAGTGACTACTTCAGCATTTCATAATTGAGGTATTATCTTTTTGTATTTTTCCTAAATTTCATCTGACTTCATAGGAACTAATGTGCAATTCTGTTGTTTTTAATCACCTCTTGTAAACCTGTATGTTGCTTTAAGTGCAGCTGAATTATTTATGAGCATATCTTCATGTAAGGTGGGGAATATGGGTATGGTGTGTCAAATTAGAGCTAACATTTGGGGATCCATATCTCATTTCCCACCTATGTGAAATGAGAAGCCTACAATGTGACCAGCTTTTCAGTTTTCAGGCTTCCACCCACAATGTAAGTATGATGTAATCACCAATAGCAGGTAGTAATTTCAGTGGGTGGAAACGAGGGAAGCTGCCTCTACAATCAAAAAGGCTGCACCTAGAAGTTGTGGTTCATGAAGGACTTGGTGGAGGCAGTTACTTATTACATCATCTTTAGAGGGCAGAGTCCCATTTTAGAAGCTTTGCATACGAAGGAAAAAGATCATGGTCTTTTCAAGATCTCGGAGCTTACAGCCTGCAGAGCAGTCCAAACAAACTGACAAGTGTAGCAGTGAGCATCTTTGTCTTCTGGCTATGGCCAGTAGTAAATTATTTGAATTTTATTGTTTGGGGTTTTCTCAAGGGACTTCATCTACTACTTTGTCTGCCAAATCAGCAGAGAGGGGACTGTTTATTCTTTGGTAGCCAGTTAGCTGAAATTCAGCTATATGTGATGCATAAAGACTCTACCTTTCAAGAAATCTCTTCCATTGCAGAGTGACATAGTGCATCTCCCCAGCAGTTCTGGTGGCTGCAGGTACACTGTTCTTTTCCTGCATTCACCATCAGCTTGCAGGATGAAGAGTCAAATCTGAACCTCATCCTCATCTTCAAGACATTCAGAAGCCTGGGCGCAAAGTATGTCAAATACCAGTGAAGGCGTGCCTAAGTAAACCATGGTTTATGTTTCTTTAACTAGTCCTTCTTGATATATAGCTCTGTCTTCATCCAGCTGATTTTTAGCACACTTTCAAGATACTGTAGTAATGACGACTATTTGACACAAGGAGAAACTGAAAAACAGACCCATCTAACTGATCAGCTATCCCAGAAAGAAGATACCTGTTGGAGGTACAGTCACAAGACCATTGTCTGTCCTGCATTCAATGGCCTATTTTGACATCTAACTCAGCCACCACTTAGGATATTCTCAGAAGCCCAGTAATTACTAGTACAGGGGAATAAAAGGGGCTATTTCCACACTCGAACTTCTCCAACCAAAATGAAACAACCTTCTGCAACCACTGCCCTCTGCTGTACAATAATCTTGGACTGAATAGCTGTTAGTATAGTGAACTACTCTACTGGCTAATTCTGGGATATAATCTACACGGGTTGCCTTCACTTCGTCCTCTCTTCCACAAGGAATGCTTACTGAGAACTCACATCTTCATAGCAGACTCTAGAAACACCACCAGATCTCCTTGATATCTCCAGGAATAATTGTGCAGCCTCTATACCATAGTTTTTCTCAAAATCAGCAAATACTGGCTCTTAACCATTTACAAAGTTGTAATAGGCTTTATGTCACCAGGGGTTCTTAGTTCCTTTTCCTATGTGGCTTGGTTTACTTGGTGATTCCCAGTAACCTCAATACCAGAGTGGTAGCTCCATGAGGAGGTCAAGGAGAAATCGGCTTTGCTCTATGGTGATAGTAGCTCAGGTCAGGAGTAACAGTATTGAGGTTCTAACAGAGAGGAGCCCTGTCATACGATCTTTCCATCTGCCAGCATCACAAGGAATGCCTTGTGGGACCAGGCTTTTGCTTTCCAGACCTCCTGAAGCTAGGATATTTTTGATATCTCAGACTCCAGGTATGTTTTTCCCTAGCAGCTGAAGGGAGGGTGCAGACATGGAGAAAACATGAAAGACTAAAACACATTTGAAAAGTTTTACTCTAAACATCTTTAATGTCTAGTCCTGTTAAGACAATGGTTCTTCAAATGCTTTTGAAAATGTTTTTTCTGTCAGCTGGACAAGAACTTGCTGCGTATGTGCAAGTGGTGCAGAAGTCCTTGCAGTTTACCCTGAGAAGTTTGTGGGTTTATAAAGTAAAAAAGAATAAAACCCCCATATTTAATAGCATAATTCTGGGTTTTTTTTGTTTGTTTCTCCTTCCTCCCCTGTTCAGAAACCTCCCTTGCACTTCAGGCACTTTATTGTGGACCAGAGGTTTTATGGACACTAGCTCCCAATTGTATCCAATCCCAGGGGGAGTGAGTGAACATCAGATGTTCCACAGAACAGCTGCAGTACTGTGCTCTGTTGTTACTTGATGCTGGCCCTGTGTCCTTTAGAGCAGCCCATCCCATGAAAGTCATGGGGTCCAGTGAGGGCAAACCAGCCTTTATATCCATTACTGGGCAGGAAGAAGGGGAGCGAAAGCATAAGACAACAGCTGAACTCTTTCCCCAACTATTATCAGCATTTCAGAGCCTAAAGAAGCAATGCCTTCTCATTACCTGCATTGGCAGCATCTGCTGCTGTTGTACAACTACCTGTTGTAGGAGGAGGTTTGGTTTTGCAGGGTCCCTGGTTAAGTGCGTATAGTATCCTAATTGTGCTGAAGCCTTAGCAAGAACGCCACTATTCAGCCCTCTAAGCAGAATTGCATATAACACTCAAGAGCTTGGGCAGGAGACCCTCCCGTGGACATGCATGTTTATGATCAGCATTGCATGAGCAAGTACCAGCAGTACGTAAACTGCAGAGTGCCGAAGGGTTGGAAAGTGACTTAAAACTGAAGTGGAGTTCTTAGTGCTGTAGCTTGTAATTCATGTAACGAATGTAAGCTTCTATCAGTACCTACACCACATTGCTCCTCATCCTTGCATCTGGTGCAAAAAGACTGCTTTGTCCATGACAGCTCTGCCTAAGCATAGAAAAAACCAGCCACAACTTGGGACCATGAGGAGGCCAGTTGAGTTTTGCTAGCTATCCTTTTACAGATCATTGCTGATG
The DNA here is from genome assembly GCF_965638725.1 of Aptenodytes patagonicus. Classification (NCBI taxonomy): domain Eukaryota; kingdom Metazoa; phylum Chordata; class Aves; order Sphenisciformes; family Spheniscidae; genus Aptenodytes; species Aptenodytes patagonicus. Next base: position 59,156,789 of record NC_134982.1, read on the forward strand.
CTTTGCAAGCCACATAGCTAATCGAGGTTTGGAATTTCTTTTGGTCTCCTGAGCAGCAAGTTTAGTTATTCAGTATTTTGAGTCTTTGATCTGCCATCCAGACACTCAAAATTAACAAGTGCCTCAGCCTTCTGGTGGTCTTGAAGCACTGTCCTTCCTCTGTTTAAGTGTATCAGAATTGTGAGAAGGACTTATTACCAATGGAGGCACTGTCAAGTTTGTATCACAGAAACACATCACAGACAGTAAGGTGCAGACAAGAGTTTATACTCTGATTCAATCTGCATCAGTGAAATCTGATTGCTGTGTCCCTTTCAAATGCTGTGGAGAGCTTACAGGCATTAGTAAGGGTAAAACACCTGGACTGTACACCCCTTGGACCACTCCAGATAAACCATTTTCCAAACACAATTATCAAAGGCACATCAGAACTAGTGCTTTGGCAGCTGAAGTGTAGCTATGTATTTAAGTACAGTTGTTTTAGTCTGGCACCAAGCTATGTTTACTTCATAATCTGAAAGCAGATGCTTTGCGCTGTGGGCACATAATGTGTTTTAGTAACAACTAAAAATGCTCGTGAAATTCTGAAGAAAACACAGCCAAATTTTTCTTAACTTTGCACATAACCACTTTTTCTTAACTTAAGCCTTGCTTAACTTTGCACATACAGTTGTAGCACTGCTGGGTTGGTTCATTTGGCAAGTTCACACAAAACAAGATCAAACCGTATACTTCGACATGGTGCCCAAACCACCCACTGCTTGTACAATGCCGTTTCGTATAAAATCAAAGAAAGATGACTGCTTTGTCAGATTGAGCAAGGCAATGAGAAGACAAGTAATACAGCCAGTTCTTTCTGCTGCTGTCATAATTAAGAGAAGCTTTTGGGTTCACAACCCTCCTTCTGACCTCACACAGGTATCAGTTATATCCTTAACAAATCACAAATTACTGTTAGGCTGTTACTGCTAGCTGAAGAAAGCTTTGCATTCTTGAAAGCGCCCATTTTTTTCCATTAGTCTAAAAAGCAGTAACGCATCTCCACACCACTTTTGCCTTGCTTATACTATTAGACCACCATTGCTGTAACTCTGTATCTGCAAGTGTTCTGAATACTAGGTTTTCCATCTTTTTTTGCGTGAAGCACATTACACAGAAATTTTAAATGCAAATAAAGTGCCAAATTTGTGCTCAGTTAAAGTGTATGAAGACTCTATTTAAGGTAAAATTTTGAAGAAATATCCTGATTTTTTTCCAAAGGTTCCTTTATTTTTAATTTTAATTTCACAAGCCTGTGAGAAGTATGGATACAGCACTTTTAAAAAGCTAGTAAGATTTTACCTCATCCATACCTCATGCTTTGAGCGGTGTAAAATTTCTGCACATGGTAACCAGCTGTGACCAGTGAACAGCCACATGAAGCAAGAGATTAAATGCATGCTTGCAACTGCAACCAAAGGCATTGCAACACTGTAACCATACATAATTGTCAGTGAAAGTTGCATTACTGGTGCAAGATCTAATGAAGCACTCCCCTGTTGAACAAGTGTTGAGTAGCTCTTCCTTTCTCGGATTAGAACATACCAAACACTTCAATGAACCATCTATGAAGTCAGACCACAAAGGCCTGGGTTGTCAGTAACCTTGTAAGATCTGAGGATCTGAGGTAGTGTGCAGCCCCAGGCACACTACCACCCAGTACCACAGTGTGCTGGTGCAGCACCACCATTCTGCAAAGGAACAAGCTTCCCCACATGACAGGTACTGCTGGAGGAAACCTCTTGGCAAAAACAACAGATGCCCACCTTGTCCATTCTAAAATACAAGCCAGTAAACTATACACTTCCCTTTTTACCAGCTGCTCAGAAAAAAACATCAGCAAGAAACAGGCAAGCCATAGCACGCTGATTTATGGCTACTTAACTGTTACCCATGTTCTTCAGGGTAAGAGGATGAAGGTGCAGTGCTGTCATTTTCAGGCTCCCTGCTTTCTAATGAACCCATGACCTCTCCATCCCTCTTCTTCTCCACAAATACTCATTATCATTTCAGACTGGCTGGGTGCTGGCTGCCACCTGCTCACAAGCTAAACAAAGCAAGTTCTACACCCAGATGTATTCAGCAGGAGCCTGCAGCTTCTCTCTCAACACTGCATGAGATGCACATGCACCTGGGGGTTTTCTTTGAAGGATAGGAAGTGACCAGGTTTTTTTCCAGATTCCACTGACTGACTCAGTTCTCTGCATCAGCTACATGCTATGGAGATAAGCTGCAACAGTGGGAAGTTAAGGCCAGTAAACAGAGGAATGAGTACACTCAACTGGGCCAGATGTAGCACAGAATTGTCACATGAAGTCACAAAACAAAGCGACAGATGCTGACCTCTGAAAGAAAGAAGTCAGTGTTCAGAAGCACACACAAGGGCTTGGATTTACCCAAATAAAGCTGAGTATTCTTTTGCTCACAAGGTCTAAGAATCTAAAATAATTCTCAGACACAGAAAGTCTGAGTAGAGCACTGGGGAGGCCACATCTGGAGTGCTTGGTCCAGTTCCGGGCTCCCCAGTACAAGAGACATGGATATACTGTAGAGAGTCCAACAAAGGGCCACAAAGACGATTAAGCAACTAAAGCATCTCTCCTGTGAGGAAAGGCTGAGAGCTGGGACTGTTCAGCCTGGAGAAGAGAAGGCTCAGGGGGATCTCACCAATGCATACAAATATCTGGAGGGTGGGTGCAAAAATGACAGACCCAGGCTCTTTTCAGTGGTGCCCAGTGACAGGACCAGAGGCAATGGGCAGAGAAACATGGGAGGTTCCTCCAGGAAACACTTTTTTACTGTGAGGGTGACTGAGCACTTGCACAGGTTGCCCAGAGAGGTGGTGGAGTCTCCCTCCTTAGAGATCTTCAAAAGCTGTCTGGACATGGTCCTGGGCACCCAGCTGTAGGTGGCCCTGCTTGAGCAGGGGGGTTGGACCAGATGACCTCCAGAGGTCCCTTCCAACCTCAGCCAGTCTGTGATTCTGTGACAGCAATGATATAAGGGGTAGGAGGGAGACAGTGAGCTAGCATACTTGAATATACAATTAAGGCAGAAGAGAGAATCTACAAAATCGCAGCACAAGGGCTAGAGGAGGTAACCAAACCCCACAGAGCTGCTTGTTAAGCGTTCCAGCTAGATGGTGCACACAAACTGTAGACACATTGTTAGTCCCTGCAAACCCAGCTTATAAAACACTGTTTTAACTTCTATAACATTGCTTTGGGCTTGAATTTGAGAGTCTTCGCCCATTTTCTTGGATTGCAGCTCAAACCCATGCCCTTAGCACAGATAAAATGTCCTATGAGATAGGACAATGTGGTGATTAATCAGTTCCATAACTTAGTGTGCAGGAACCCCTCTAATCTGCTGATCTTTCAAGTTCCAATAAATTCAAATTAACATTTTAAACATTGTATATTTAATGCAGTGGAGTTTTCTTTATTAAATTACCAATTCATTTTAGAAGCCTTTGTTTGTAGAGCTTTGCGGTGAGTAGAAGAAAGGAAGTTTTCAGTCAAGGTGAATGCATAATTAGTCAAAGTAGTACTGAGTATCAGTATTCTATGGACTTGCTCTGTGCTTCAGTCCTATTAAACTCACCTGTGGTATCCCTGTGCAGTTCAGAAAATACATTCCTGCTTTAGTCTTCCATGGAATTAAGCTTCCAGACCTGTAGTCTACTATCATTTTCATCACCACTCATCAGTAGCTTGTGAATACACTTGCAAACATGAGAATACCTCCAGTCACTATAGACAACAGTAAGGTACAGCTTAACTACTGAAGCCCAGCTGGCAACCATTTATTCAATATCCACCAAAGGGACACAGCTGCTAGTAAGACAGTTGCTGTGCAGCAGCTCCCTGAACCTTAGTAAGTTTTAATCTGCATCTGCAGCCCTCTTCAAACTGTCTAGACTAACCTTCCAGCTTGTACACAAAAGGTATTAATGCAGTTCTGCCATACACTAGTTAAGCTACTGTATCTTTGATAAAAATGGTGAAATAATGTATGAGACTGAACAGTCTATTCTTACAAGATAGACAGCTACAGTAAGTCTTACCAGAGCAAGGCCCTGGTAAGGGCCTTATCTTACCATACAGCCCCTGTGAATGCTGGGTGAGATGAGAGAGCCAAGGAAGCAGCAGAACAGAGATTTTCTGGATCAGTTTGTTTCAAATTCAACCACCTTGGCAGACAGAGCTCCAACAAAGTAGATGAGCAGCAGTAAGAGCAAGTCTTCCTTTCTCTTGCTCTCCAAATCTCCAGTCCACCACCCTGGTGGGAGAAAGTGTCCGCAAGAGTCAGTAAGGACAAGGACACAGTTCAAAAACACCCCAAAGCCTCTGCATAACAGGACTTTGTGTATGAAGCCAGCATTGAATACAAGGTAGAATAGAATATGTAGTAGAATATCAGAGGCTTTAACTACTCAGTGCCCTGTACTGCATTTCTAGCCTAAGATCTGCAGCTGGAGTGACTGAATTACCTGCAGAAGACAGCATCCTCAGTTCCGCTAGAATTGAGATAAGCTCCTGAACAAGCCTGCTACTCCAGTTTCCTAGAGCTTCTATCTTGCATGATAAAATTGGATATGAAAGCAGTTTTTAAAGTAAAGCTCTCAAGAGCTTTAAGAAAGCTTATGGAGATAAGCAGGATAGCCTCTCAGATCAGGAGCATTGCTGGCTGGTCAGTCACCAGCAAGGTGAAATCACTAGCAATTAAGAGAAATGTTTGCTCACACACAATTCAAATACCCCCTTTGCTCCAGTCAAAAGGGATCAGGAGAGCTTCTGAATTCATCCAAAGTCAACACATTTTGCTGTTTAACAGATCTTTAATATCAGTAATGTGGGAAGTGACATCTCGGTGCACAATAGCACAGAGACTACAGTTTTGGAGGTTCTCCCATTTCAGACACAGAAAGGAAACATGAGGAAGAACATGCAATCAAACAATGATCAGCTCTAGATACATCATGAGGTTTGGTCCAAAAAACATTGAAACAATTAATCCAATTACTGCAAACATAGTTTCTCTGAGTAAGGTTAAGATACTGCATTTGTAGTGTTTCCATTGTGCTTTCCTTCAGCGAACCAGCGGAGCCTGCTTGAGTGAGATGAGGACTGAACGCATGCGGGACACATCTTTTGCCTGCTTACTAGACTTGGGATTAAAGTCACAGAGCTGAGCCACACGTTCCCACTCAGTGCCCGGAAAAATGTCTTCTGCATCATTCACAAAGGCTTCTTCAGCTGCCCTAAAAGCAATGCAATGCACCTTGTGTTAATGCCCAACATATAAGGCACTCCTTCCCTCTTACATGATGCAGTTTCTTTCAGCATGTTTCATAAGAAATGTGACCTGACAGCTGCTTGTGGACATTATGGCTACTTAAGCTCCCACTGCCCCAACCCTGGAGATGAAAGTAGGTTGCAGTAGTACGCTATGCACAAGCAGTGCAGAGGATTGCTGTGTAAAATGTTGGAATACAGGTGTTTGGTTTTAAGAATAGTTACTGAGTCTTTGCCTAAGGAGTCACCACACACCAGGAAGTAAGGTACTCCTATGCAGGCATTTTATTTATGGAGAAATGCCCAAGTCTTAACTAGTTAAGCCTCTGCCACTTGATGGCTTATATTGGACACTTGCCAACTAGAAATTTACAACTCCCTGCAAGCATGTCTTAAAAGAGATTCCATTTGAGGATTTAAATCAGCCCCAAGGCCTACAGGCCATCATAAAACTATGATTCCCAATGCTGTAGTGAAGCAGTATGAATCAAAAGGAATTTAATTCATGAATCCCATGCTTGTGGGTACTATAGACTAAAGCATATCTTGGCAGAGGGGATGACTCGTCTGAGGTCAGCTCACAGGATAAACACATTTTCCCTGCTCTCACCTTAAGGAGACTTTAAGGAGGCTTTTTACATTAGGCACAGGTTAGTGCCAGTGGCTTCCCAGCTGTATCCTTTTGGCACTGCTATGCTGTCAATAGCATTGCTTCAACGCATAGATAACACTCCAGCATCTAGTTTATGTGAACTGTGGGACCCTGGTAGCTGCCTGAGTGCAAGAGCAGTAAGCATCAAGAGATCAAACCAAATCCATCTACTCCAACAAGCAGTACAGAAAAAGCAGTGAAGATGACTCTCCCATGAGGGTTCAGCACTGTTCACAGGGATGGTAAGGTTACAGACACCACTGAAGACAAGGGTCACTACAAACACTGCTACTTTATGTGACATGACACTTTTAAGGGGCAGTGAAGATTTTTTTTACTTAACTGTTCTAGGCTGTAGCAAGGATGATTTATGTTTGTGCTTAAAGGTGAATAGAAGAAAAGAAACAAGGAGAGAAAGTTTAAGTCAGATATAGAAAATGAGAATGAGTTTAATGCAGATGATCAGCTGGCTGAACATGCACTACTAGCTTAGTCTACATTCAGGAAACAGGCTGCCAATTTTATTCTGCAGCACTTATACTGCACATTTGCATTGGATATATCAAAACAAGGGTTTTACTGGAAAAAAAAATCTATCAAAATCAGCTCCAGGAGACTTCAGAAAAGTCAAACACCACCTGTAAATCCATCATTTCACAAGTCTTGGTTTACATCCACCTACAGTTAGGTAATGAATTCCACACTGGACCTTCAATATTAATGTGCTCAAAGCCACACCATGGCTCACCAATACACCTTCTAAAGGTGTCACCTTATAATCTGTGACATGGCCATCTTTCAATTCAAGTCTACAAATTAAGGGAAGAAATTAAAACACATGAACAAGCCAACGAACATTGCAATCCTTCCACCCCACGGAAACTAGCATACTCACTGGGGCTTGAAAGTCATGGCTATATTCTCATTGATCCATTAGGTTGGCAAAATGTGTACACAGAGCAGCTCCTAAGTGTCCTCCCAGCAGCTAATGCTGATTTTCCAATACCACCTCCTTGTACTTTTCATCTGTTCTGTAACAGCATCCTAATTCTATATGCATGTACCTCTTCTACCCTGATTTATGGCAGGTGATTACTTTCCAACTTCCTTGGCTTGGAGAACTTTATGTGCAAGCATTGCTTGAATCTTTTTCTGATTATGCAGGCAAATGAGCACAGATCAGGAGCTCAATGCCTATTACAGAGAATACAGAGTTAAACATTGTGCTTCTCTGTGGAAGTGACTAGGACTAAATACAGCACCCATGTGAGACTGCAGACACTAACCCACATACCCAGCAAAGCATCTTGCTAAGCAGTGTTCACTGGCCCGGAAACAACTGTAAACCCGTACTACTGAAGTCATTACCAAAATTCCAGTGGTATGTATACTGCATGACTCAATTTGAAAGTGCTGGATGTTGTGCAGTGTATGGAATCCTTACAGGAAAGCTGCACTTAATACTGCAGATCAGAGTCAGTCCAAAAAGTAAAGGCTATTTACTTATATTAGCTTATACTGCCCTAAAATATTCAGAAGTCACCTTCAGACATTCAGTGCTATTTCTCATCTTCCTCATTACCTAGTTGACTAGCAAACAGAATTAGTAGTTAAGCAACATACACATAGCCAATCACGTCAGCGAAGGGTTGTTTGTAGAAAGCTTCATCTGCCACCCTAGGTAGCAGGTAGTCCAACAGGCAGGCAAGCAGGCAGGAGAAAAGAGATAAGGATGAGAAGTACGGAACACAGCTGAAGGCAGTTTTAACAAGCACATTAACCTTGCATCACCTAGACTTACTGTAACAGGAAAGCAGCTACCACATGGAATGTATCAATTAAGCCATTGACTCAGAGGGGTAACACAAAAGCTCTGCTGCATCCTAAAAGTTGCAACCAGCTAGTTTAGGACTAGAGTCCCAGTGTTAGCATTAGGCTACTTCCAGTGGACAGAAACTATCATTAGGAGAGAGACCTCACCAGGCTGATGAGAATGCCAAACACTCCTGCGCAACACTTGTTAAATGGACCCTGCTCTAGAATGCATATCCTGCACTCAAACACTGGCCACAATAAACCTATGGGGTATCATGAGCTCCGGACACCAACTAGACTCTTCTAGCCAATCCTGTTTCCCTTTCTTGGCCCAACCAAAAGACTGTACCTCAGTGAATGGAAGTGTGAAATCCATAATTTTGTAGAAAGTGTAGGCCTCCTTTCTTCCTTTAGTAAGAAGCAGAGTCTACCTAGGACTCTACTTACTCAAGACAAACCTGCTGCCCATTTTGATAAGAAAAATGGTGTTTCAAAAAAACGTTTCATCTTGAAGTCTGTGGGTTCCCAAAGTATACAGAAGCCCTGATGATTAACTGGACAGAATGACACTGGCAACCCTAGGTCAGAAGTAGAGATCTAAGTGGTATTAAGTCGGTACTATCATATTTACCTTTACATAGTTTGAAGTCAAAATTCCACAGAGAACCTCTAAGAAAATGTAAGAGCTTACTAGACTAGCAGCCAAGTCATTAGTTTCTGCCCCAGGGCCCACAATTAGACAATTCAAACCCAACATACAGTGTCAGCATTTAGTTCTTCACTAGCAGAACTGAGCCAGGTTCTCTCTCAAACGCTTCCAAAAGGAGCAGCCAAAGGTTTTAAGATATCTAATGAAATAACTTGTAGCAAAGACTAACTAGAAGGCCACTTCCATGTGTTCTACAGCTAGCAGGTAAGATTGCTAGTCTCAAGGTAGGTAATTACAGTCACTGAAGACCCGTGCAGCTAGTAGCATGCAAACAAATGGGTAGACAAACTCTTTCTGGCCATGTTCAAACCTTGTGTCTTAAGGAATCTTCAGTAATTCTGGTTTGTTACCCTAATGCTTTCTCTTGCTATTCTCGGACATTTAATCTAGATTCTAAGAAAACTTAAAGATAGTCTACCACTGGAGACCCATTTCTTAGTAGGAGAGGTTACTTTAATGATCTGAAGGACCAGTGCCTTAGGACATACTAGAAGTATTCTAACCTCTCTCCCCCATTACTTTCATATCCAGCACCATAACTCTTCAGATGGCTGGAGAAACCTTACCTGTTGCTCGCTTTTGTTTTCTGGAGCTTTTCATCTTGCCTTGCATACCACTCTTCCAACTCCTTTATTGCTTTCTCTTTCCATTCTGCTTCCTGTTTTCGTGAGTTCGCGTCTGAATATTTAAAAATTGATTTGTCAGTCATGTTTGTTCCAGCTGGATCTTGCTAACATTTCAGCTGATGGCTCTGGGTGCACTTTAGTGCAGACAGTTGCTTGATCTACTCAGGTAAGGGTTAAGAGACTTCCTGATTTAGGCCATGAGAACTCTTAAGTACCATGAAAATTCAGAGGATTAGCTAAACAGAATGCCTGTGCTGCATAATTGGGACAGTCCACTTCAGTTTAGGATAGGCATTTGTAGACTAATTCGGATTCAGTAAGTCTGTTTGCCTGCAAACTGTTCAAAAACAGAAAGTCACCTTGCTATGCTAGTGTTAGAACAAAGCTCAGTAAAGCCTCTGTGCTTAGATAAAGTGAGGGACCCTGGCACTCAGCATGCTTTTACACCCAGCCTACAGTTCAGGACAAGCTCATCTGCTGTAACAAGCCTAGAAGAGGAGCAACATGCTCAGCTCTATCTAGAATCACACTGTACAAAAGGTTCTGTCCTAACAATTTCAAGCAAAGCCTCCTCCCTAATGTAAGTGGAAAGCATACCAGTTTGTAGGCTCTTAGAAGCTGTCCACAGGTAGGTATCACTGCATTTGATAGCTGTATGTAGTTTAGTTACTAGTCCATTACTTAACTTAGCTATTAGATTAAGATCCATGTGACAACAGATGGCCTCAGCAATTACAAAATGAGCAATCTTTATCCCATGAAAAAAGTGCTGATGGCTACAGTATTTATTCACTCTTTTCTGCTGATAAAAGCTGTTCATTTTCTGTCAGTTTATTTGTAAGTAAAGGGCAGGCCACACGAATACTCTTAAGGTTCAGAGAACCACTTGCTTGCTGACTCCTACACTAGTATTAAGTCTGCTTACTGGAAGACTCATCCAGACTTGCTGCTCAAACTCAAGGAGCATGTTAGATTCCCAGGAGCCAGAAGCCATGGTTTAGAATTCTGCTGCTTAAGAAGCTGCCACTAAGTTACACACAAGCAAGAACATTACTACAAACACTCTCCTTACCAAGTTGCTCCAGACGCTCCTTTTGCTCCTCTCTCCACTTACGAATACTCTCCGGTTCTGACTGCAGTCGATCTACTTGGGATATGGCAGCATAGGAGTCTGTTGGACCATTACTCTCCTTAAAGGGAAGGAATAGTAATGTCATTTATACATGACAACCAAATATTTCAGATAACTGCCTGCAAGCTACATAAAATTAGACTCTATTTGAACTGAGCACATAACACATTCATCTGATGTTATACCGCATTTCCACCATTAACATGTAAAACGTTTTGCCACAAATTACAGCAGGATTGAAGCAAATTAACACAGGACTGCCTCTAGCAATCAGGGTTTAAACACAGATTCAAGTTGACTGGGAAGTCAAACTGTGCCAGAGCTCTACGCCTGAAGAAAGCAGAAGACAATGCCTAGCACCTCACTACACAGTTGTATAGCATCCTGAACTGTATCCTACAGTTCCTTTCACCTTAAATATTTGCTGTGAAAGTAATTTTTTAATGGTTTTGTGCATAGAATTTTAAAATGTTCTCTGTAACTTATTTGTCTACTTTAGAGACATTTGCAAGCTTAACTGATATTAAAAGCCAATGTCCTTTAAAGACATTACAGAAATTGGGTTGCTGTATGCAGCTTAGAACACAAGAGGCATTTCAACATTTAAGTATCAAAACAGTGTGATTACCAGCATACTTTTTACTATAAAATAGCTCAAAGACTTGCAGTGAATAGGGCTATCATTAATACACCAGATTCGCAAAGCTAATGAGAGGGTGCTCTTAAGTCCAAGAACTTATTGGTTCACCCTACTCTTAACAGACCTAAGAAATACCACTCCTTTGAGTACCAGATGGATTGCAGCTAATGACAGACTTGGCTGCGTCTTGCCCCTCTTTAGACCTCCTGTAACCCTCAATGAAGGAATAATGCAAAGAGAAGGAGCTAGGCTGGTGCAACAGCACCAGGCTTCACATGCAATTCAAAACAAAATAAATTGGCCAGTTGCAGGTAGCCAAAACAAAAGTTACATATAGCCCATTCAGTCTGTTCTTCCTCATTAAGAGGAAGCTCTATCAACCAAAGCAGCTGGTCACTTAGAATTGCAAACACAAAATCAAGATATTTCATCTACCTGCTGTTGTATAAGGAAGCACAAAGGGCCAGTAAGATACAGTTTTCCCACCAATCTCATAGCAATAGTGAGGATATAAAAATGTTAGCAGCAGTGAAAGCTGTTTGTGCCTCCACAAAGCTCAGTATTCACTTAAAGCTCTATGGAGAAGTAGGTCATATGCTGCCCTGTTCCCAAGCATTCATGTAATCAGGGCTATCCAGCCAACTCTGATACCAGGCAATGACAATGCCTTAGCCAAACTGGTGTGAAATTCAGTTACAACATAGCGATTGCCTTAGCATGCCTCATTCCTCCCTGACACTAAACAACCAAGAATCTCCTCCTTTTGTCATTAGGATGGCTGACTAACATGCTTTCATAGTATGATTGAACTATTTAGCCAGCAGCTTAATTTCATGCAACTTTATGTCACTAAGAAGTGTATAATGTTTTCAGTCAGCTCCTTGTAAGACCAATCTTGATACGAAAACCAGGACACATGAATTATCTTTAAAGAACAAGCAATTCAGACAACTCTGCTTTAAACTAGGTAGTCAGAGCATGCTTTCAGCTTATTAGCCAGTGGCAAGTCAACATTAAGTCATATCACAGAGCCTGTCAGTCTGCTTACAGTGGTTATGTCCCATTAAGCCATAATTCAAAATGGACTGCTGCTTTAAGTTGCCTCTAAGTTCAGAGGAGGTGCATATTAAGAGCATTAACAGTTTTATGAGATGAGCTATCAGAATAGAAGTTCCTCTTCAGAGATTAGATAAAAGTACCTTACAGACAAGAAATGGGAAGTTATTAGTCTAGATTAAGGTAAAGTTCTCAGAGTAGAACAGCACATTCGAAGTACAGAATACTTCTATCTTACCTGATAGACATCTCCATTAACCACTCCATCAACAGCACCTGTAAAGAAGTGACTGTAGTTTAGCCATTTGAGAAAAGACAGAACAGCCAGATTTACTGATTTCAGTAACTTGTATGGAAAGCTTTACTAGAGTATCTAATGTGGGAGTTATGCAAATGAGTGTTACGTGATACCCTGCATGGTTACTTTCTTATCTCTGCACTTTTCCGGATAGGCACAAGAAACCAAGTGAGCCATTATTCTGCAGAACCAGTAATAAAACACCATTTCTTCATCACAAGCTCATGCTTCAGACTACATAAACAGCAGAGCTGATACTGCTGAGAAGCTGCTACAGACAGCGTTGTAAAGTTATTCCCACTTTCTCCTCCCTGTCTTAGAAACTGACTACTAGACAACTGTTCAGAAGTTAAGACACATGACTCCCACTGTTCTAGTCTCTACCTGGAAGATTAACAATCCTGCAGCCAACACTTAGTAATTCTTATCCTAGTTTGGTTAGTTAGTCCTAATTCCTAATCAGCTCAAAAGATATAGCTAACATTCCTAGCAAAGTCACCTTTCTGCTACCTTCTGTGATAACATGTTTGATAGCTTCCAAGCTATCATGCACCAAGATTTTCAAGAACTGCTAAATCTCAGCAAGTCATCTCTCTGGAACAGTGCTATGTAACATCTGCCTGTGTGATATAAACAAGTCATATTACCACTTTTGTCTCACCCATAATGCTACCATGGATAAACATATCAACAGAAGTGTTTCTGCCATGTTAATACACTCTTCAATGGAAGAAGAGACTGTACCAAAGACACCCAACAGTAAGCAGAAAATCAAACTATTTTGCACTACTTTCTTAAATAAGATAGGTAATTCACCTAAAACTAAGAGCATTCTGCTGCTGTATCCTCTATTTCTTTGTGGCTATGTATGCCCCAGTTTCACGCTAGTGTTAATGGCACACAGGAAGCTCTTCATACTCCTTTATCAGGGAACTAGGCAAGTATTATTAAGACCTTATCCCTGAGCCGCGAATAGCAATCATTAACTGTATTAGGTAGAGGACTGTAAAGTCACCAGTTCAAACATGGTAGTTAAGTTGGATGATATTAGCCTCCAAGAACAGTTACTAGCTTCAGTGCGGGAAGACTCAAGTTAGAAAAAACTAGCTTTTCAGTTATGAGAACCTAGTATTTTGTAACTAGACTCCTATATCTGAAAGATGGTAGCTACTTTGATTGCTACTCCTCTGCAAGGTACAGGAGCCAAAAAGAACTGGTTTGAGAGGCACATAGAATCATAGAATCATAGAATCATAGAATCATAGAATCATTGAGGTTGGAAAAGACCTCTAAGATCATCGAGTCCAACTGTCAACCCAACACCACCAGGCCCACTAAACCATGTCCCTAAGCGCCTCATCTACACGTCTTTTAAATACCTCCAGGGATGGGGACTCCACCACTTCCCTGGGCAGCCTGTTCCAATGTTTCACCACTCTTTCAGTAAAGAAATTTTTCCTTACATCCAATCTAAACCTCCCCTGCCGCAACTTGAGGCCATTTCCTCTCGTCCTATCGCTTGTTACTTTGGAGAAAAGACCAACACCCACCTCGCTACAACTTCCTTTCAGGTAGTTGTAGAGAGCAATGAGGTCTCCCCTCAGCCTCCTTTTCTCCAGGCTGAACAGTCCCAGTTCCCTCAGCCGCTCCTCAGAAGACTTGTTCTCCAGACCCCTCACCAGCCTTGTTGCCCTTCTCCGGACACGCTCCAGCACCTCAACGTCCTTCTTGTAGTGAGGGGCCCAAAACTGAACACAGTATTCGAGGTGCGGCCTCACCAGGGCCGAGTACAGGGGCACGATCACTTCCCTACTCCTACTGGCCACACTATTTCTGATACAGGCCAGGATGCCATTGGCCTTCTTGGCCACCTGGGCACACTGCCGGCTCATGTTCAGCCGGCTGTCGACCAACACCCCCAGGTCCTTTTCCGCCAGGCAGCTTTCCAGCCACTCTTCCCCAAGCCTGTAGCGCTGCATGGGGTTGTTGTGGCCGAAGTGCAGGACCCGGCACTTGGCCTTGTTGAACCTCATACAGTTGGCCTGGGCCCATCCATCCAGCCTGTCCAGGTCCCTCTGCAGAGCCTTCCTACCCTCGAGCAGATCAACACTCCCACCCAACTTGGTGTCATCTGCAAACTTACTGAGGGTGCACTCAATCCCCTCATCCAGATCATCAATAAAGATATTAAACAAGACCGGCCCCAGTACTGAGCCCTGGGGAACACCGCTCGTGACCGGCCGCCAACTGGATGTAACTCCATTCACCACAACTCTCTGGGCCCGGCCATCCAGCCAGTTTTTGACCCAGCGCAGAGTACACCTGTCTAAGCCGTGAGCCGCCAGCTTCTCGAGGAGAATGCTGTGGGAGACAGTGTCAAAGGCCTTGCTGAAGTCCAGGTAGACCACATCCACAGCCTTTCCCTCATCCACTAGGTGGGTCACCTGGTCACAGAAGGAGATCAGGTTGGTCAAGCAGGACCTGCCTCTCATGAACCCGTGCTGGCTAGGCCGGATCCCCTGGTTGTCCCGCTCATGCCTTGTGAGCGCCCTCAAGATGAGCCGCTCCATAATCTTCCCCGGCACCGAGGTCAGGCTGACAGGCCTGTAGTTCCCCGGATCCTCCTTCCGGCCCTTCTTGTGGATGGGCATCACATTGGCAAGCCTCCAGTCATCCGGGACCTCCCCCGTTAACCAGGACTGCTGATAAATGATGGAGAGCGGCTTGGCGAGCACCTCCGCCAGCTCCCTCAGCACTCTCGGGTGGATCCCATCCGGCCCCATAGACTTGTGAGTGTCCAGGTGGCATAGCAGGTCATTGACTGCTTCCTCCACATAAAGCTAACAGCATCTGTCTGCTTCACAGCAGCCACCCTGCGCATCACTTAGCCTCCATCTAGAAGCTCTCTCAAAGCAGATTTGTAGAGATCACTGCACATACACTGACTTGGGCAGTTACAGCTACAATTAACACTTCTACTAAATAGGTTTATGAAGACTAAAGCCCACAAAGAAAACATGCTTACGCTTCACTCTCCTTCAATTTAAGCCCATCTGTGCTACATACGCATGCTGCAGCCATTCACCTTGTTTTGACAGGGATGAATT
Source organism: Aptenodytes patagonicus (assembly GCF_965638725.1). Taxonomy (NCBI): domain Eukaryota; kingdom Metazoa; phylum Chordata; class Aves; order Sphenisciformes; family Spheniscidae; genus Aptenodytes; species Aptenodytes patagonicus. Next base: position 59,172,160 of record NC_134982.1, read on the forward strand.
AAAGCTAAGCCAGGGTCTCTAACTCATATTGACATTAGCAGCTTGAATAAGCCAGCTGCCCACTCTGCCTGCCTTGGAAGAGCAGGGAGCAATTCACACGTTCAGACAATCAAGTTGGAGACACAAGTTTATTGCTACAACACCCAGGAGAGGCTAGCCTTTAAATATATGTAGTCCTCATCTCCGGAAAGAAGGCAGTTGTTTCCTCAGAGAGACACCTTGGGAAGCACTGACTCACCAGCTAGGTGAGAGGGCTAATAAATCTTGAAGATTCTTCCAAGAACTGTGATAACATGATTAAGTTTTCTTGTTACACCAAAAAACATTCATTAAGGTCTTCAGTACCCAGGCTGGTAGCCTGCTGAGATAAAAGCAACAACATCATTGCTGAGGGCTGCAGCTGAGATAAACGGATGTGTTTGTCTTAGGGCCACTTGTCTTCTGCATAAAAAACAGACACTAACTGGCACAGAGTTAAGTGTTTCCAGAAGGCACCCAGGTCAGATGCATTAAAAGTATTAAAACAAACTTCCCATCTGTTTTGAGCTCCCTAGAACTTGTGATTAAGATGCAGAGTCAGCATGCTGACCAAGCATACTGCAAGCAGAAAAGGAAATGGCACTGTACCAGCACGCTGTCATATGCCAATGCAAGTACGCTAATGGGAACCAGACCAATAGTCAAACATTCTCTGATTTCAGCTCTCCAGTCTCAGTGTTTGTACAATTCAGCATGAAGTCTAGAAAAACTACCTGCTTGCCAGCCTTCATATCAGTAATCAGTGCCAGTTGTGTATCACATGTCTTTGTCCACAGAAACATGTCATTTCATACCTGACTTCCCACAAAAAAAGCCTACTGTTACGGCTATCATCATGTTTTCATTGGCCATGAACAATGAGAGCTCTCTACTGGCTTCAGAGTCCATCCAATTCTATCACATTGCATCTTGAAACTCCTGAAGTTAACATTCCACATTTAGAACTATTCTATTTAGTAATGATCCACATTCCTTGGTCTTTGCTTCTGAACGATAAAGCTTTATTTCTAAGGGTACTGTTGCAAAGAACATGTCCAAACATCTACAGTTCTGTAACACATGCTGACAATGGGGTAATAATGAACCCAGCAGAACACAGCAACCCAGACAGTTTTTAGAGTCTAGAAGGGTTCAGAGAAGATAAGCCATATCAGCTACCTTGCATTCACAGGAGAGAAACAACAGCCAAGCTTGCCAGAAACAGGCAGCTAGAATCAGTGCCCTCCACATGTACCACAGCTTACAAAAGAAAGGGCTGGGTAGCCTGAAGATAAATACAACAGTTTTGTCACTTCGGTCCTACAAATCAACATAGGGCTTCAGAGGCTTATCACAACGATGATCAACTACTCTGAAGGCAACTACTTGCATTAATACCAGACTCAGTATTGCTTGGCATAAAAGGAAGTTTGCTTAGCCTTGTTCACTAGCCTCTCTGAAGTCTTACTCTCAATGCAAAAGACGGCGGCTATCAGAACAGTCAGAGGCAGGACTTTGCAGAGGTAGCTCTTCTAACGCAAGTCCAACCATTTCCTAATGCATGGATTAGTTCCTCCTGAGGTCTTCCTATCCAGCTATGCTTTGGACAATATCCTCATGCAGGAGAAATAAACTTCAATATGACCATACATAAAAGTATTTTTTATGAGCTACTTTTAGCACCTCTTTTAAACAATAAATACTCTACTTCTTCATTGCTACTTTGAGTGAGCTAGTAGCTATAGTTAAAGCAATAGAAGAACATAACCAAGTTTAATATATTCTGGCATAAGGTTAAGTAACTTCACCACTCAAGGGCTAGTTTCCCATCCTTTTTCTTCTGGGCATAGATCATGCTTCCCCTTCACTTAACTCTCATCCATAAGAGGATGAGAAAGAAGAATCTTCTCCAAAGTTTTTGTTTAGATAGTTATGCAAGAAACTGAGGAAGAAATAGTTTTTCTAGCCATAACTCATTCTCATGCCTGTGTGCAAAATAAAGGTAGGCAGGTCAGGAAGAGTGCTTCTTTCCTGTGTTTTAGTTCTAACCTGCTGTCATACCAAAACCCATTACAGTTGCCTCATTTTCAATCAACAGGCTAGTACTAGACCACACCTTCCTCTATCTCCAACAGTGCTGTGCTGTAAGAGCTTTTGTAACTTCCCAATAGATGTAGTATTCTCTTGTAAACAGAAAAATAGGTTTTTCTGCCATGAGCTTCACAATAATGCAGTATCACTACAAGACAGCAAATACAAGTTAAACAGATACCATCCCTTTATTATACCTTTCTCAGTGCTACCTTATGGTCTCTGAAGCCTCAAGATAAACTAAAAAGTTATGACTTTTGGCCCAGTATTTAGAAAGAAAAGTTATCCAACAGACCTGTAAATAAGGAGTTCAAAAAGGTTACAGTTAAAAAAAGTAAATCCACAAATCCCTGATCACGATGCTTAAGGTTTTACATAAGAATTTGTATTATTTCAAGAAGAAATTTGCATTCACCTATTTAACTTAATTACAAAACAGTTTAATAAACTAAGATGCACTAGAGACTAGAGCTGTCTGATATTTGTTAGGATACTGATCAGATAAGAAATCTCAAACACAAATGGCAACAGAAGTTCATTTGTCACCATGCCTGAACCAGTACATTTTGCACTGCTGCAGTCCGCACTTTTTAACAAGGAGGGGGTGAGTACAGGCTCCAACAGTCAACAAATGGATATTCTGTTAAAAAATAGGACCACCAAAAGTCCGCAAGCACAATCTGGTATGCCTATTTAACAGGCCAGAGCATAAATGCAATCCCAGTGCATACAAGAAAGCAAGATGACACACAGATCACACCTAGACTTCCAAGATCCTTAGATCATATTATCATATTCACTATTTTATGACCCTCTTTCTAGAGAAAGTTCTCCAATAACAGTTCTGCATTCCATGACAAGTGAACTTATGTGACTTGAGAAAAACCTCTTGAAAAGCAGCTTAAGAACTACTTTTACATATCAAGCCAATCTAGAAGTCTTTAACAAGTTGACTTTTTGACAAGGAATCACTCTGCAATAGCCACATTGCGTGCATGTAGAGAAGGTATGGATCTAGTTGGTTCTAGCACCCTATGAGAAAGGCCAATGTCAGAAGTTTCTCTAAAGAAATTAGTCGTCAAATGGCTACTTTAATGTTCCAGAGTCTGTTTGGAATGTGAAGACCATATAAGGCATAATGCTTGTCTGAGGCTTCTGAAAGTAAGAGAGGAGGTGTCCACTGTGTCTGCTTCTGCATTATACGTAGAATAAGGAAGTCAAATTATGTCTGATATCAAAACAGGATGGTGTTCTGATAACGACTATCCCCATGCTCTAGTTCTTGAGCAAGTTACTCCCCTGTAAACACCCCTTTTACAGGAAGCATGTAGTCCATATGTTTTGAACTTCACGAATGAGCTGACTCTAAGGGCTGTGCTACCACTAAATAAGCACTGGAAGCAACAGGCCTCCATTACTCAGTTTATCTAGTTGGGCTTTATTCCAAGAGATACTATGAACCTGCATTCTCATATATAAGATATGGAAGTAATTTCAGAAATCAGGTTGCATAATGACAACTTAATTCTAAGAATGTTCCAACAGTGAACGGGCGAGCAAAGTTACTCGACTTATTCTGAAGAAGAGTGGCATCTTCCTGAAGTGACAAGGGAATAACACATGAGAGCAAAATATGTTCCTATGGACCCAGTGACAAGTAAAAGCAAAGTCTTCCAAGAGTGTTGAAACATCAGTTAAGTGCAGCAGCATCCTACATTCACAACTCCTTTCCACTTAGACTTCAGTTAAAACCCCCAAGTCTTTCGTAATCAGAAGTGTTCATTCAGGGCTGCTTTAGCCACTGTTAGACTAACTGAAAACACACCAACCTCTACTTAGCCACCCTCCTCTGAATATAACAGTGTTCTGCAGTGTCAGTTTTCTTATGTTCAGTACAAAGGTTACCAAGGAACAAAGGCTAGAGGCTCACTAAAATTAAACATTAGCTCAACTGCTAGCGTACTTTAAGGCTAAGATCACTGCCTCTGAAGACAGAAACACAAGTGGCAGAACACAACATATTGACTTATTGTGCTTTCAGTGGATCTTCATTTCAGGCAGGCTCCTGGATTAAATGAGATCAAAGTTACTCAGCAATGTTCTCAGCAGGCTACACTTCGGCAAGCCTGGGCATCCAGGCGTCTTTAGGAGACACAAACTATAAACACCACCCCGTCTGAGAGAGCAGGGAGGTAACTTACACCCACGACGACCAAGTCGGCACGCCTGCGCGGCCCAGACCTAATCCCGCGACCATCCCCGGACAGCCAGGCCCCGCTCACCGGCGACGTGTGCTCGGGGCAGAAACCCGAGGCGAGGGTCCCGCTCCCTCCCAGCCACAGGGCCTCCGAGGGAGAAGGGGGGCTGAGAAGCCCCACCAGACCGGGACCCCTCTCCGCCCCGCCCTCCGGGCACCGCGCCCCCCTCCGCGCGTACCCGAGTCGAGGCCCTCCGGAACCTGCAGCGCCGCCGGCACCTCGCCGCTCTCCAGGATGCTGTAGCCCTCGTCGTTCTCGATGCCCGCGATCTCGTTCTCCTGCTGCGCCAGGAAAGCGGCGGCAGGATCCTCCTCGGCGCCGTCCAGCGCCCCGTTACCGGCGGAGGCCGGCGGCAGCTGCTGCTGCTGCTGAGTACCGAAGAGCTCCATGTCGGCCATGGGGGCGAGACGCGGCGGAGACACCGAGGCGCGAGCAGCTGCAGCTTCCGCACCTGCGCCTAGGCCAGAAATCAGCGCGGAAGGAGAGGGCGCCCCGCCTACGCCAATGAGAGTGGAGCACCGCTGGCGGTGAAGCCAATCAGCGAGCGGCAGCGGCGGGGCTAACGGGACTCTCCGCGTGATGCCTTGGGCTCGAGCCAATCAGCGCCAAGAGCGTTATTGCGTCCCGGGGAGCGCGGGGTGCCGGGGGGCGGGGCGTTGCGTCGCGTCGCGTCGCTGCGGGCGGGGGGCGGCCAGGCCATCCAGCTCGTCCCTGCCCCCAGACCCGCTGGCGCGCGGAGGAGGCGGGCGGCGGCGCCTTGGGGTCTGGCCTGGGGCCTGGCCTCTTGCTCCCGCAGCGCCCGGCCCGGCCGGTACTGATGGGCCTCTGCTCCCGCGCCAGGCAGCGGCCAGCATTTGTTCTGGGGCAGGGACTGACTCCCTATTGCATTTCTGTCGGACCTCCCCGTTAGGTGAAGCTGTGCTGGCTTCCTGCCACAGGGCAGGCGCTCCTCGTGAATCCGGTGCAGGCAAGGTAGCGATCCGGAGCGAATGCCGGTGCCAACGCAACGTCGAGCCATCGGCATCTTGGAGACAAACCTGAGCCTGCAGAATAAGTCGATAACGTCAGTTGTTTTCTGTTGTGATTTCGTGAGTTTTCTGTCTGGTATTTGGGAAGCTTAAATCAGTGTAATTTCAAGTAGCATGTATTTGACCATATATTGACAAAAGTGTTTATTTGAAAGGCAGTGCTTTCTGACCCGCATGGTTTTTTGACAAAGTTACTTTGACCAGTTTCTGTACCTGATTTATCATATAGATCTGCAAATAGCTTATTGGCACAGCAGAGAGTAAGGGGAGGGGAAAATAATGATGTAAAAAGGAGAAAATTACACTGGCAGCTCTTAAGCTAGTGCAGTTGCTGCAAGAGGTACTTGTTAAACTCCACTCATGTTGCCTGTAAGTCTGTGGGTATGTTTTATGGTATATTGGAGGTATGCCATCCAGGCTTATTTATAGTGCCATTGAAACGTGTTTTAGAAGGTGGCCAAATTCAGAGGAAAGTGTAACTGCAAATTTAACTGTGAGACAAACTGCATGTTGAGTTACACTTTTTTCCCCACTGTCAACATCATTTGCCAGGTCAAAAAGAGCAAGCAAATTCATGCCATATGACAGAAAGCGCCCTTTACCTCACTTAGTCAATTAAAACATGTGCCGGGTTTCTCTTGTGAAAATTCAGAATCTAGCATGGCAGGAGGCCTGAATTCCCCAAATTTTGACTTCTAGAAGAAACACAGCATGGTTATTTATTTTAAATAATATCTCCAGCAGCCAGAGGAAAACTAAAGAATTAAGAGTAACAGCAGTAAGCAGGCCCATAATTCACAACAGGAGACTATAAAAATGAAACACTGTCATGAAGTATATGCCATGCTCTCACAGAAACTTGCTGACTTCGTCCCATAATTTCTTCTAACGGCACATGTTAGAATCCCATGTGCATTTTCATCACTCTTCTTCCCTTATATGTAAACAAAAGTGGAATATCTCACTGCTTCCCTTTAACTGTCAATAGGGAATTTTGGATGACAACCTAGCCACTTCCTCTTTTGCTCTTCCACTGCCTCTTAGCCCTGGGGGTATTTCTGATGACTTAATGCCACAAACACAAATAGAATATTGTGATCTAAAATGAAAAGCAAATCTGGTTACTTGCTTGCCTTAAAATAGCAGAACAGGGACGAAGGCATATGAAATATAAGCAGAATTACAAGTTTGCAAAAAGCCCAAGAAAATTGTTATCCGTGTTCTAGCAGAATGGGTAACTTAATGTTACTGGCTTTAGATGCAAAGGAAAATACAGTGAGTCATTAGATCTGTTTCGGTGATGAATTCCAAAATTTGTATGCTATCTATAATTCAGGTGCACCATGAAATACTTTTGCACTATCAAAGCTATTTTTTTTTCCTGCTTTCTTACCCTGCAAAAGAAGTCAAGATACCTCCTTTTCTAAAGGCAGATGTCACTGCTTAGAGAACACCACAGAACATAAGAGTAGTACCCTTTGTAATTCATCCATAGTGGTTTGTTGATGTGTCGCACTGAGGAGAAGAGCTTATTAGAGGACTATTACATGAATAAACCTTCATGGAAAGACTAAAAGGCAATCAGACTACAAAAGACTTTCAGGATGATTCTGTTTCTCTCCATTCTTTGAAAGAGGACGACATACAATTCCCATTTCTAAATGTACTGAGATCTATTTTAAGAGTAGTTTAAAAAAATGTTTTCAAGCATTTACAAAAATACAGGATCGCAGTTCTGCACTTTCAAAATTAAGGAAATCATTGCAACAGAGTAGTGGGATTTTTACTGACTCCTTCAGAATGTTTTTGATTTAAGAAATTAAATATTTAGTAGAGCAGATGTTTCCAGAGCAGAAAATTTAAATGCAAGTCCTTCCAACTCTCTGGAAGCATGCATATGAGAAAGGTATTGTACAAGTGACATCTGGACATGAACCACATCTCAGGAAATCTCTCTGACTAGAACCTCATTGTGCAAGAGCCAACAGTTAATAGCAATTAGAAGGTGAGAGCGCATAATGACTGGGGTCTGGTACAGGCCCGTTGAAATCAATTAAGAGGTTTCCTCAACCTGCTGATGGCTAGGGACCTTCAAGCTATGGACAGAAGTTAGAAAAAACTAGCTTTTCAGTTATGAGAACCTAGTATTTTGTAACTAGACTCCTATATCTGAAAGATGGTAGCTACTTTGATTGCTACTCCTCTGCAAGGTACAGGAGCCAAAAAGAACTGGTTTGAGAGGCACATAAAGCTAACAGCATCTGTCTGCTTCACAGCAGCCACCCTGCGCATCACTTAGCCTCCATCTAGAAGCTCTCTCAAAGCAGATTTGTAGAGATCACTGCACATACACTGACTTGGGCAGTTACAGCTACAATTAACACTTCTACTAAATAGGTTTATGAAGACTAAAGCCCACAAAGAAAACATGCTTACGCTTCACTCTCCTTCAATTTAAGCCCATCTGTGCTACATACGCATGCTGCAGCCATTCACCTTGTTTTGACAGGGATGAATTAAAGCTAAGCCAGGGTCTCTAACTCATATTGACATTAGCAGCTTGAATAAGCCAGCTGCCCACTCTGCCTGCCTTGGAAGAGCAGGGAGCAATTCACACGTTCAGACAATCAAGTTGGAGACACAAGTTTATTGCTACAACACCCAGGAGAGGCTAGCCTTTAAATATATGTAGTCCTCATCTCCAGAAGGAAGGCAGTTGTTTCCTCAGAGAGAGACCTTGGGAAGCACTGACTCACCAGCTAGGTGAGAGGGCTTGAAGGGTCTCACCCTTACTTCATATCCATTTTTGCAAATGTGTCTTCTGCTACAAGGCCTCCAGTACCACAGCAAGCCAACCCTGCTTTCAATTTACCATGCTGATTTGTTGCCATGAGAATTTAACTGTATGGAGTAAAGAGGAGATGCTGCTGGCAGTGTCTGCTATGTTAAACACAAACGTCCCAAGGTAAGAGGTGCAGCTGCTTTCCAAAGTACACCCAGAAGTAGAAGGTAAAGTAAGAAATGTACCTACGACTAATAAACGTGGTACAGTGCTGCTACTTTTTGTTGCTATTACAGCTGTATGTCTAATCATCACAGCAGTGATTGGTATTCAAGCAGAAGATAGAGATTGTTCCTTGCCTAAGGGAAGCACAGAGCTGCACAAAGATGAACAGGGCAGAGGGACAGACTGTCAGAGCAGAACAGTAGTAAGTAATATGACAGGAGATCAGGAAGGAGTGGTATAAAGAGGCAGGTTTGCAAATATGGGGACAAGATACTTAAAATAATAAGAATTGCAGAAGAAGCAACGCCATGAAGGTAAAGTCTTGGGAACATGAGATTGTGAAACCTCATTTTGAATGGATTGAGTGGGGCTAAAGAACCCAGAGAAGAGAATAACATGCAATGTAGAGATTTTTATAAGGACTTAGACGTTAAGGGTGGATTTTTTATCAAAAGAAGTGGCAAGTGAGTCACAGAATTGCTTAGGCTGGTTAGTCCAACCTGCTTGCTGAAGCAGGGTCAGCAAGAGCAGGCTTCCCACGACTGTCTCCAGTCTGATTTTGAGTATTCTCCACAGATTAAGACTGTACAACCTCTCTGGGCAACCTGTTCCAGTGTTTGACCACCCTCACAGTAAAAAAAGTGTTTTCTTGTGTTCAGATTGAATTTCTTTTTTTTTAATTTATTTTTAATTTGTGTTTATTGGCTGCTGTCCTGTCACTGGGCACTACTGAAAAGAGCCTGGCTCCCTCTTCATTTTCTCCCCTCAGGTAGCCATCACACTCCTATCCCCCCCCGAGCCATCACTTCTCCAGGGTAAACAGTCCCAGCTCTGTGCCTCTCCTCATATGAAAGATGCTTCAGCCCCTTAATCATCTGTGTGGTCCTGCCCTGGACTCACTCCAGTATGTCCATGTCTTTCTTGTACAGTGGGCCCAAAACTGGATTCAGCACTCCAGATGAGTGTCAAGGATCACTTTCCTTGACATGCTGGCAATGGTCTTCCTAATGCAGTCCAGGATGCTGTTGGCTTTCTTCATCGTGAGGGCATATTGCTGGTGGATGGTCAGCTTCTTGTCCCCAAGGACCCCAAAGTCCTTCTTTGCAGAGCTACTCCAGCTGCTCAGCCCCCAGCATGTACTGATGCCTGGAGTTATTCTTACCCCAATGTAAGACTGCATTTCCCAATAACGAGAGAATGTGCTTAAAGGGTCCATTTAGTTCTTGCTACAAAACCCATTAATTATCAGGAAGAGAAGAAAAAATTACCTATTTGCGGGCATTTCCGGAACACATTTGCAAGTCAGCTGATTGATTCCCCTTTTCAGGTTGAAGGCTCATTACCAGGAGGAAAAAAAAATCTTACTGTGTAGAACAGCTGAAGCCTGTAAGAAGCCCCAAATCCCTGGCCTATTAAATTTGTTTAATCTACTCTCTTCTGGCATCCATGCTAACAAGGAAGATGACTGATGTCATTATGAGGTCACTCAATTGTCTTTGAAAGGACATGGCAATTGGGAGAGTTCCTTAAGACTGGAAGAGAGCAATTGTCATTCGTATCTTCAAGAACAAGTTCACAGAAAAACCTTTTGAATTCTTCACTAGTGAAAGATAACACAGACGTCCTGATTCCGCAAAGCAGTGACATGTATGTGTAGTGATCTGGCCTGTTATTCCTGCAGTGACACTGACTGCTAATGTTGCACTAGAAGCAGCTGCTTTACATGGCATCTCTGTCAGCTTCAGCCACATGTAAGCAAAACATGTAAGCTCAAAAGTATAAGCAAAACCCTCATCATTAAATCTTACATCCTCTTTCTGGCCTCCTAAGATCATTACAGAGTCAATTAATGACCCCTTCCCCTGGAAAAGAAAGCAGTCTTCAAGCACGTTCTTGCTTCCTGTCACTCAAAATCATTTCCATCTGAGCCAGAGGGACAGAATGACTGTTGAGCATCAGCATGTCATGGCTGGTAGCCACCAGTGTGTTGGCTGAGACCCCCAGGTAAGTGGATATAGGCAAAAATCTTACTGGAATATGTTTATCTTTCTTCTTTCCTGTATTTCACTTACTAGATCAGGGCCAGGAAAGCCTGGTTCTCATTCTGTACATGGAGGTTGTCCTCCTTGAAGAGCCTGCCATGTATCTGACAGGGGCTGAGCATAAGTACTGAAGTACCCACAAGTCCCTGCATAGGCATTGTTCACCACCTCTTTAAGCTCACACCTGTAGGCTGTGAGCATGTAGAACAGGCAACTTTTGTCCACAAGGGACCTGAGGATAAAAACAGATCTGTGAGCTTTCACGGAATCACACCTGGAACTATGTTGCCGCTTTCAGCAGTTCCTCCATATTATTTTGATATGTAACTTATTTTCTGTGAACTGCATCTTGCCCCACTTAGTCTTGCAAGTCCAAGGCAGAGATGACAGTATGAGCTTTCAGACACCAGTTGTTATGGTGAGATGCATGGTGTCATAAAATATAGCTGCTAGAACACAGTACATTACAGGTATTGAAATGTTGAGGGGAAAACAATCTATCAGCTAGGGCTATCTGTAAAGTTCTAGCATGAGAACACAGAACAGGTCAAACGAGGTAGATGAAAAATAAAATGAGGCTCTTTTCTTATGAACCTCCTTTCTCAACAGTCTGGAGTAAAGCAACTAGAGCTATATGTAGTGTGTCAGAGAAAATCGGTACTGCCCCACAGTTGGGAGCACAGGTTGAACACTGACAAGAGCAGGATCTAGCACAGCGTTGGCAGGGACTGTGCATGCTGGCTTCCCAAGGAAGTAAATTTATTAGGTATCCGCTAGCAGGAAATACATCCTGTCTTCTGTTTGCCAAGTTATCTACCTAAGTATGCTACTTTTCCCAGGAAATACTAGGCCTTTGAAAGGCCACATAGGAAGAATCCAAACTGCTTTCTAAAGATGCAGACCAAGGGAGTGACATCTGCTAGAATGCTACTTTGTACTGCCTTGCAACACTGACAAGTATCTTTCAGTGGTGGACAGAAATACGGCTAGTTTAAGCTTCTCAGACTATCTCATCTTTACCAGCCATCATATGCATTTCAGCTGGCTCAAGAATGCCAGGTACTCTTCTGAGGTAGGTGGTATGATCTCAGTCTCTCCCCTCCACGCTCATTCCATAGAGGTGTTTAACACCATCTGTCCATAAAGAGCAGGCCCAATTGACCTTCACCTCCAAGAGCAATGGTGCACAAGGATTTCTTTCCAAGGTGCTGGAAGGCTGAACTGTGTGTCAGGACCTGAAGCTGTTGTTCATTGTGCCCTCTGATCTGTTGGAGAAAAGCAACTGCATCCAGATTCAAGATGTGTCTCTCACAATGGGAGTGCAAATTGGTGAGAACTTTTGACTAAAATCTACAAACCAACTGGGAATGGGTTCAGCTATGACCTCATAGCTATGACCAAAGATTGCAGTGATGAGGCAGGTCTGAGGTCAAGCTGCAATGTCAGCCAGGCAGGCCAGGAGGCAGAGGTGCAGACAGGCACTCCTACAGCACCACTGAGGCAGGGCTGACAGCCCTGAGCTAAGCTGTCTTGGGACTACTGGGCCCGTGGACCCTGACACTAAGTATTCTGTTTATTCTCACTGTTTTGTGTGTCACCCCAGGCTTTTTGCACCACATAACTTTTCAACTGCTACTCTGACAACAGATTTACTCATTTCTGTCCTGTGGCTCTCCCTTGTGCCTTTTCAAGAGTGTGGAAGCTCTTTAATATAATAATTTACTTTTACACACCTCTCAGCAAGGTGAGAGAGAATTATTCCTCCCCTTCTCTGCCCTCAATTTACAGAGTATACACTCCTTCCTCCTCTGCCCCTACAGAGTAGAACTGAAGTACAACAAGATTAGGGTGGACAGTGTCTATTTATTCCCAATGCCAATTTAGAGATATCAAAGACCAGGTATTTTATATATATTGTGTTGGTTCAGCACACTTCACTGATTTGTAGCTGCAAAGAATTCAACACTTCTGTAAACTAAATCATAATGACTTGAATAAGCCAGCCATAAGATAAAGAATTCAAATTGTCAATTAGATGTGAAAAGCTTGTTTTAGTGATTTGCCCAGTATCATCCCGCAACTCGGTGGCAAATACAGGGCGAATCAGAACTGACTCAATTTAGGGATCATCAGCTTTTCTCTTCCCTAAAGCTTTGATCACTGTCAGCCTGCAATCTTCTAAAACACAGAATACACAGTAATTGCAACTGTGCAAAGAACAGTATGTGGTGCTATTATTAGGTGTAGATGAGGCCTTAAGACCCAATTCAGCTTCACCCCACAAAAAAGACATGTACCACAAAATCATAATAAATTCAATGGCTGATTTTCAGTTCCATTAAAACCTCACAGACAGGCCCAGAATGTCAGAAGTGTGTCTGCATGTCTGTCAGAGGATGGTTTTGGAGTAAGATACTCTCAGAAGTGGCCTTCATCAGAACATAGCAGTATGTGTAAACTATTTTTATTTCTCCGGCTCCTCCATATTGCCCAGTTGAGGCATGGATTCAGAAGTGCTGAGAAAACGGGCTAAATCCCTGAACGTGCTGGTTTTTGAAGAGTACCAAAACACAAGGCTATGATACACGTATTCAGGTCCTTGCAGATAGCAAACCTTTCCCTGGCTTATTTGACCAACAGATATAACCTCTGCTAAATTAATGTTCCTCCTCTTGCCCATTAAGGTATTTTTAAGGAGAAAATTATGTTCCTTTTTTTCCACGTCAATAAATTTTTTAACCCATTTGTTTACCATAGTGCTGATGGCCCTCTCTTCTCTTGAATCTCTTGTGAGATTTCTGATAGGTTTTTGCATTTGTGTAGGATGGGTGCAAATAAATGTTACATACTTCTCTAGTCATACCATGGGAAATCTAGATTTTAAAAACAAGCTGTATGACCTAGCAAAGTGTTGCAGCTTAATTTCCTCTGGGATAGTAAGTTTTCTTACAAAATTAATACATTGCCATCACTTGGAATACAAGTGGAAAGCAAGCAAAAGCATCCTGAATGTAAAATGCAGAACATCCTCTAGTCAGAAATATTCAGCTTTCCAAAATATGTGCCAAAAAAAAGCGCAAATTTCTCACCTTTCCTACTTTCTGAGAGTAGGAGTGGGGTGGTGGTTTTTTGGTTTTTTTTCTCACAATATTGGGACTTATAGCAGCAGAACTGTTGAGACAGCTGCAGTCCTATGTTTTACATCGCCAGTACGTGGAAACCTTCCTGATATTCTCATTGTCTCATTTCCAAGTTCTACCTTACTCTGATCACCAGACATCCACTGGCATGGTCTCCTTTCCATTCTGGGAGCCTGATATTTTCAGTCTGTGTGTGTTCTTTGGTCATATCAGGGATTAATGACTAGGGTCAACAGAAAGGACTGTAAGGACTCTCCTATCTTTCAGCGATTTTGATTACTTAAGTGAACTGGCATAACCAGTAATCTGAGCTCCTTAGATAACACAGTCAGCAGCTTCCGGTGGTGATAACTCCCTATCATCTACACATCTCCATCATATCTGGAACATTAGTTCTTAACTTCTGGGTTTTTTTGATCAAGTCTATTCCACCATAGAATCATAGAATCATAGAATCATTAAGGTTGGAAAAGACCTCTAAGATCATCAAGTCCAACCATCAACCCAACACCACCATGCCCACTAAACCATGTCCCTAAGCGCCTCATCTACACGTCTTTTAAATACCTCCAGGGATGGGGACTCAACCACTTCCCTGGGCAGCCTGTTCCAATGTTTAACCACTCCTTCAGTAAAGACATTTTTCCTCACATCCAATCTAAACCTCCCCTGGCACAACTTGAGGCCATTTCCTCTCGTCCTATCGCTTGTTACTTGGGAGAAGAGACCGACACCCACCTCGCTACAACCTCCTTTCAGGTAGTTGTAGAGAGCGATGAGGTCTCCCCTGAGCCTCTTTTTCTCCAGGCTAAACAACCCCAGTTCCCTCAGCCGCTCCTCAGAAGACTTGTTCTCCAGACCCCTCACCAGCCTCGTTGCCCTTCTCTGGACACGCTCTAACACCTCAACGTCCTTCATGTAGTGAGGGGCCCAAAACTGAACACAGTATTCGAGGTGCGGCCTTACCAGTGCCGAGTACAGGGGCACGATCACTTCCCTACTCCTGCTGGCCACACTATTTCTGATACAGGCCAGGATGCCATTGGCCTTCTTGGCCGCCTGGGCACACTGCCGGCTCATGTTCAGCCGGCTGTCAACCAACACCCCCAGGTCCTTTTCTGCTGGGCAGCTTTCCAGCCACTCTTCCCCAAGCCTGTAGCGCTGCATGGGGTTGTTGTGGCCGAAGTGCAGGACCCGGCACTTGGCCTTGTTGAATCTCATACAGTTGGCCTCGGCCCATCGATCCAGCCTGTCCAGGTCCCTCTGCAGAGCCTTCCTACCCTCGAGCAGATCAACACTCCCGCCCAACTTGGTGTTGTCTGCAAACTTACTGAGGGTGCACTTGATCCCCTCATCCAGATCATTGATAAAGATATTGAACAAGACCGGCCCCAAAACTGAGCCCTGGGGAACACCGCTCGTGACCAGCCGCCAACTGGATTTAACTCCATTAACCACAACTCTCTGGGCCCGGCCGTCCAGCCAGTTTTTTACCCAGCGCAGAGTACACCTGTCTAAGCCGTGAGCCGCCAGCTTCTCTAGGAGAATGCTGTGGGAAACGGTGTCAAAGGCCTTACTGAAGTCCAGGTAGACCACATCCACAGCCTTTCCCTCATCCACTAGGTGGGTCACCTGGTCACAGAAGGAGATCAGGTTGGTCAAGCAGGACCTGCCTCTCATGAATCCATGCTGGCTGGGCCTGATCCCCTGGTTGTCCCACTCATGCCTTGTGAGCACCCTCAAGATGAACTGCTCCATCATCTTCCCCGGCACCGAGATCAGGCTGACAGGCCTGTAGTTCCCCGGATCCTCCTTCTGGCCCTTCTTGTAGATGGGCGTCACATTGGCAAGCTTCCAGTCATCCAGGACCTCCCCCGTTAACCAGGACTGCTGATAAATGATGGAGAGCGGCTTGGTGAGCTCCTGTGCCAGCTCACCTAGCTTTGCAGCTCTCCAGCAGCTTGTGTCAGGTAGCCACTATCCACTTTCCTTGTCCTTAATTCACCACCTGGATATTGCCTTTTAGTTATCAAAGAGGGGAATACCACAACGATCTCAACAGGAACCATTAATAACCTGCCAAGTGTTCACTGGGAGGAGAGCTCCATGGTAAATGATTTTATGTAGCTGGTTCCATGAGATGTGGCTGCTGTTTGATTATTGCCCATGGGCGCCAGTAATGCTACTCCTGAGTGTTTACAAATTATGTTTAGAGTCCAAGAGATTTTTCCAGTTTGTTTTTTTTACAGGCCTGTGGCTTTTCTAATCTTTCAAAGTATGGAAGAGGTACTGGAGGAAGACAGAAAGTAAGCCATATATGCCCTGGAGGAATGACGGAGTGTGGAATAACTAACCATGTGAATACCTCTGAAGGCAGAGTATTTTCTTCTTCAGAGCTGTTAACTCGTAATTTTTCTCCAAAGATACACATTTGTATAAAAGAAAAAAAACCACCTGTGATTAATGTGAGTAAACAAGCAATTCAATGTTTTCCAGTCTTATCAGGTTCAGCCAAGAGAAAATTGGAGGAAGGGAGAAATGGGGACAATTTATCACCTTTTTTGAGATCACAGTGATCTCTGGGCGGACTCTGTCCATGCAGCGTAGCTTGGTTTAGTTTAATTCCTGACGGATAACATTATCTTAAAACAGATAGTTCTTGTTTTATTTTTATTTGAGTTAAAATGTAGTTATCCAATGGTTATATAGTTATAGTCAATAAGCCACTACATGCAACAAATGCAAACAGACTGCTCGTTAAGCTATTCTGTTAGTGTAATTGACCTGCAAAACCTGCTTTCATTTACACAGAAACTTGCTCCTCAAGCTTAACAACCAACTTTTTATTTCACACCTATAAATTTTCATTGCAATGTTCTTTATCCTTAAAGCTCTGGGAGAAGTTAACTGCGATCTTGGGCAAAATGTCACAGCTAAATTACAGGTAGTTCATGAGGAAAGCAAAAGTTTGAGTGGAAAGAAGGGATATGTGTGTAGCGTTACTTAACATTGTTGTTACAATCTTTTTCTGTTATACAGTGGTGTTTAGTTGAAACCACAGCAATACACCCTATTTTGAGTCAATTTTGCCTCAAGGGAAAAGGAATTAAGAATTTTTTACCCACATACTCTGTTTGATTGTTGTTAGAATTATACATTTATGTTTTACAGTGTTTAATTATTTTTGTCTTACAAATAGTCTTACTTTGCTTATCTTAAATATTTTAAGGCAAAATCAGAATGCAGTCAGCTAGAACATTCTGATCCATTCAAATAATTTGGTTTGAAAATTCTAAATATTTTTGCCGTGCATTTCCTTGAAAATGTGTAAAGCCTTGAAATTTTTCACTGAACCGAAATTCTAGTTTCCACAAGGTGCATTTCTATGTAAGGAAAGAAAACAATAAGCAGTTTAGATGAAGAACTTGTAATTAGTTTGGGGGTAAATATATTAAGCAGCCTCTGCTAGGGGCACTTCCATCAAACTATATCCAGCACAGTAACCTAAGCAAATCCAGACCATGTTAATATAATCAACACACTTCCCATCAGGAAAATAACCTATTTTTTTGGCATGTCATAAAACAAGAAACTCACCTTGTTATAAAAAGCACGGAGCTGAAAGGGTATACTGAATAATTATCAGGAATTTTTGCAACCACACAGCCAGGTGTAAAGTCTGACTTGTTTCTGCCAATCTATTTGAAACTATTAAATGAATGAAACAGCTGTATTTTGGCACACAATTTTATGTCCATGCTGAGCTGAGTGGGGCTTTGTCAAGACCCGACAGATGCAGTGTGTACGTGGGCCGTAAGGTACGCCACCCATGTCTCGACCCAAACTCACTGCTGCACACTTTACGGTTTATTTTGGTGTATCATTGAAAGTTTTGTCTAAACCAAGTCCTTCTCGTAAATCCTCTCTGTGTCAACGATTATTAAGGGTCTCTTAGGTACAGCACCCAGAGTTGCTTTGCATTTCCTTGGAAACGGTGTTCTGCCACCACAGAAAACGCTTCTTTGGCGAGGCCGGAGGTAGTTGCGCAGGCGCTTCGGGACCAACGAATCTCCAGCAGGCCCCGCCCGCGGCAGGTGCACAGCCGAGCCCTCCCCCGGCTTCGGGGCACGCTGCTGCGTCCCCGCCCCGCCGCCGCCGCTGCGCCGCAGCGAGCCGCCGGCAGGGCGGAGGGCGGGAGCTGTCGGCGACTGAGCGTCACCGGCGCCGCGCTGGAAACCTCTGCCACCCCCGGGCACGGGGACGCGCCGGCCCCGCCCCAGAGGTGCCGAACTCGCTCTCGCCAGAACACGGACGCGCCCCCGGGACCTCCAGGGAAGTCAGGTCGGGGGCCCGAGCGCCCACAGGCCCAGGACACTCCCCTCGCAGCGCTGCCGTCCTGGCTCCGCCCGTCCGCGCGTGCAGCGCCGAGCCCGCCCCGCCGCGGCCTCCCTGAGGCGCTTCCCTCCAGCCGGCGCCACCTGGCGGCCCCGCGGGCAGAAGCTTCGCAGCCCCGCCCGCCTCCCGGGAGGTGCCCAATGGGGAAGGTGGTGGCGTCCGGCCCCGCCCGCCGCAGCGCGGATTGGCTGCCCGCCACAGGCTTAGGCGGTGGCGCCGCTGGGGGCTGGGAAGAGTCGGCGCAGTTGCGTGCGGGAGGCGGTGTGGTCGCCATCATGTCGCGGGAGTTCGAGCTGTGCCCCGGGCGCCTCGTTGGCGGCGAGCAGCCGTGCTTCATCATCGCGGAGATCGGGCAGAACCACCAAGGCGACCTGGCCATCGCCAAGCGCATGATCCGCATGGCCAAGGTGCGCGCGGGGCTGCTCTGCCTCCGGTGGCCGGCGGCGCGGGAGCGTGGCCGGGCCGGCGGGGCGCCGCGGCGGGCGGGGCTGGCCTGACTGGTCTCAGCGCTTCCTTTCCCGCCGGGTGGGCAGGCCCGCTCACCCGGGTGAGGCAGGCGGCGAGGTGCGGGTGAGCGAGAGCCCCGGGGCACCGGCGAGGGCCGGGAAACGCGAGGGAGGGTGTGAAGCCTGACGCTTTCCCCGCGGGGGACGCTACGGTCGGGGAGCGTCGCCTCCGGGCAGTGGCACCGCGTGGGAGAAGTGGAGTGATTTACAGGAGAAATTTTTAAGATAACGTAGCTGCAAGGAGACAGTCGAGGTGAGGGCCAGCGAAGCGGGTGCTTCCTTTGTAGCCTTAGGTCTGTACCTCGCAGCCTGTGATCACATCGTATTCGCTTTCAGGAAGCCCCACCTCGCTCACGGCACACACACGTGCGCATACACAGGCAGATTATATAGTCTCCGAGGGGTTACAGTGGTCCTCCAGTTGTGTTGTAAACTAACTGGGAATATGGGAAGAATCAAGTAACTGCAGAACTGCCTCTGATGAACCTCCAATTTGACTTGATTGCATTAGGATTTTTTGAGGTAATATGTCCTCCAGTAAGACAGACAAGCTGTTTTAAAATTTAGTATTAGATACATTAGATATACCTATGTTAGAAAATGGCATATCACCACTGAGGAAGAAGTCTGGGCAGAATGTGTTCAGACCCGTGACTGTGGTATAAGTGCAAAATAGTGTAGTGAGAATTTAACTTCACCATTTGTGTCACTTCAGACAAATTTCAGATTCATACTCCTTGTTGTACAGAATCCTGTCACTTGTTTTTGTGTAAATTATCATGTGACAGCTGAGCTTGGAAAACGCCACAGAAATCCAACTCTTCCAATAAGTGGCATGCATAGCAAGAGGCAGTTTGGTTTTGTAGTTTTAGTATGATTTCCTTCTAGGCTGCTGCTCTACTAAGTATACAGGCATTTTGAAATAAAAGGGTGCATGTGTGTGCAGGTCCTCTTGTCACTCGGTGTTTGTATCATTCCTGTGATTGCTGTGATGATAATGTGAAAACCCCACTGCAAATGAGCACATTATTTGCACAATCCTTGTGTTCAAACTTAGGATGAGTGCAGTTTCACTTGCACGTCCACTCAGTGTGCACCTGCTTGTTTTGCAGGACTGTGGAGCAGACTGTGCTAAGTTCCAGAAGAGTGAACTGGAGTACAAATTCAACAAGAAAGCCTTAGAAAGGCCGTATACCTCTAAACACTCCTGGGGAAAGACCTATGGAGAGCACAAGCGCCACTTGGAGTTTAGTCATGACCAATATAGAGAGCTTAAGAAATACGCAGAAGAGATTGGCATTTTCTTCTCAGCTTCTGGTATGGATGAGGTATGTAAGCCATACTGGAATAACGGGCAGAGTCCAGCTGTTGTGTCTATTGGTTATTACTTAGGTGCGATAGTGCTTACATAAAAAGAATACTAAATATGTGTGGACGTTGAATTTCTAAATGAGGAAACTAGAGTAATTGTACTTCTGCCAGTTCACTTGCATCTTTACGATGGTTGAGTAGATGGCTGAACGTTTTGGAAGACCTGCCATGTATGCTGAGGTATTTATGCACAATAAATCATATTAGAGACAAGGCCTTGGTTGAACTCCATAAACAATTAAGGCTTTGAGAGTTTAGATCAAGACTGCAATCTGACTGCTATCCGATGTTGTCTGGTATATTGACTCCAAGCATTTCAAACTTCCCTCTGTATTTAAGCCAGATTCCTTTCTCAACTTAATCCCTATTTATTTCCCTCCTTCTTTTCCTTTCTGCTGTTTACTAGATCCCAGTTGGTGTTTCTAAGCAGCAGAAATGCTTATATTCCTTTTTCTTTTAGTAATCTCATGGAAAGGGTCTCCACCTTGCCATGTTACTCTTGGAGCATTTACTGATTTTTGTCAGTGGGCTCTTCAACAGCCAGTCACCAGCTTGTAAACTCCATGAAGCTCATGTGCTGCTGCTCCCCCTAAGAGATGTATACTTTTTTAACTCTTGCATGTTGCCTACCTCAAAATGATGTTAGTTACAGTATTAACAAATGCAATGTACAATTGAAAAGTGTAAACTGGAAACATCAGGTAACAGTTAAACCTCAATATAGATCAGAGATTACAGATTGTTTTACTTTGTGGCCTAGAAAATACAGAGAACCAAACTGAAAGAGACACTCCAGAAGTAAGCTAGCCACTCTTGCATAAGGCAAGCACAGCAATGTCCCTGTCTTTCTGCAAGTAGCCTTACGCAGGATGGGACAAGGATGGGATTTATTTAATGTTTTAAGGTGATCTGTTCAGTGCCTCACTCTCCTTACCATCAGAGAGAATTCCCGATGTATCAGTTTAATCTCCTTTCTCATAAATTTTGTCCTGCCTCATCTGACATAAAAGTTCATACTTTTCTTGTATCTGCTCTCTGTGTATTTGAACACCATTATCACATCTCTCTTCTGTTTTGTATTCTCTGGACTAAACAATTTCAATTCCTTCAACCTTTTTATGCTGTCTTTTCTAGTCCTCTGGCCATTCTCACTGCTTCTATCAACTTACTGTCCTATTGACGAAAATCCTTGAATTGCTGTGCCCCAGCTGAGATGGTACAAGCACCAAATGCCATAAAAAATTACTTCAGATGTCTGACAGACAAGAAGGTGTTTTGCATGTATTGCAATATCCTGATGCCATGGACTCAGAAATAGATCTGTGAAAAGAGGATGTTGTGATGTTTCTTTTATTGTTGTCTTCATCTCTAGGAGACCTGCTGAACAATACCTACTCCTTTAAGAAAAGAGTAATTAAATCCAGTAGTCTTGGACTTCCATATCTGGGAAAGATAAGACCCATATGCCTTTGGAGGGAAAAAAAAAATCACACTTTCTTTGATGTTAAAACCTCTAGCTTCTAAAGGCTATAGTGCAATGCAGAACACCTTTCATATGCAGCAGTTAAGATCACTTTCCACCTCTGCGATCCCTCTGTTTCTCAAGATGCTGTGCTCCTTTGTGTGTGGCCTCATCAGCTAACTAACAGTACCGATACATGTTTGTGCCTTCTTTTTTGAACAGTAATTGCATTACACAGCTCCTAAGATTTCTGGTGGCATTTCTGCAAGACATGGCTTTGGAACTTACGGCAAACACTGCATAAATTGACGTAATAAGTCCTTGAGAATATATTGACTTCTGTAAATTGAACATAATCTCTGGAACTCCAGCTATGTTGAAGATGTTAAATTGTGTGTTTAACTATATGAGGAAATCAATGAAGTGATGTGTGAAGTAAATATAAAGGTTATGAGTAATACCTGTATCTACTCTGTTCCAGTGTGCACTGGAGACAAAACAGGAGACAAAACAGGATCCCATTGAGCCACTCCCTTTAATGTTGTCCCTATTATTTGAGATTACTTCCTGTTCCTTGAATCTCTTACAGAAAAGCTGCCAATTTTCAAGATACTTACCTAATGAAGAGTGGCTTTAGATAATGAGGTCTATCTGTCATACTTCATTTTGTGCAATCTCCTGAGATTAGATCTGTGTATTTTTAATACCGTGTATTCATTGTCTGCATGCACAATGCATCTTAGTGAATAAACTACATTAAAGAGATGTTATGTATCCTAGGTACAAGAAATTGAATCTGCATCATAATTATGATAGAATTAGACTGAAGATGATGTGATTTTCTTTTGGACGTTAGCACTCCTTCTCTGGCACTAAGTAAATTTGACTGCAACAAGGAATGAGCTGAAGAAATTAAGCGTTTGCGGGTTGTTGAAGGGGGACGAAGTCCCCCTTCTATGTCATTTGTTTGAATAACTATTTCATTGTTTCCCCGGATGTAAATGGAGGATTTCAATACCTCTTGCCTGTGATAGGTTTGGGATTTTCTTCCATAAAAGTACTAATTTTTAAAAGGCCACTTACTGATGCAGTACTGATTTTCATGGAGCCTCCAATAATTCCTGAATTGTCTTCAATACAGCACAGACATTTTCAGAAGAAAGCAGAGTATCATTAACATTTGAATAAACTGTTTTGTCTCTTCTTTGGCATGTTTTATATTTATTTTCTAGTTTCTCTCCTAGAAGCAAGTCAATTTTGGATTCCTCTTTTTGGGCACTTACTTTTTTTCAGGTGCTTATTCAATATACTCATATAGTTTTTCAGAGTGACAGATCTATTCAGGAAAACTACCTGTAGTTTTAAACACACTGTGTGTGGTTTAGTATTTCTGACCTGCAGGAAGTATGTGGCAGGAAGACTGCGTGCCTGCAGTACATTTCTTCTTCAACAGGCAAGCTCTCATCTGCACGTAGCTGCTGTCTCTGGTAGTGCCCCCCAAAAAAGCAAGAATGCTGTGGCCCACAAGCTCATCTTGAAGTTAGAGGAGCAGTGGAGCTCACCTGTACTAAGCAGCTGTACCTACAGCTGGCTTGACCAGCTATGGCTGGGAGACCAAAGAGACTGCCTTGAGACAGGGCAAAAACCTGTGGAAAATCTGTTTTTGTAATAGAAGTATAAAAGAAGGCACCTCAATAATACTTCACCTGGAGGGAAGTCAGAAACTAGTATCCTTCGAATAGTAAATGTTATTTCAGGAGCAGTGTATTTTGGTGGGATATATATATGACCTATTTAATTAAGCTTTGGCTTTGCTATGTTGAAGCAAATACTCCCAGCATGGTAGTTCTTTATCTTTGATTCAGCTGAAGTGGTGTGTTAAAATGCAGTGATTTCTTTTCCTTGTAGATGGCTGTGGAATTTCTACATGAACTGGACATTCCATTTTTCAAAGTAGGATCAGGAGATACAAACAATTTTCCGTATTTGGAAAAGACTGCAAAGAAAGGTAAGCATTTTCTTTTGAGCTGTCTTGGTAAACATCGCTGTCTCTCAGTAGATCAGTTATTAGATCTTTCTTCCAATTGTTTTTGGAAAAAAAATCTAAAGTACCTTTAGAAGAAAATCACCCTTAGACTTGGGGGGAAAAAGGTTCACCCAGCTTCCTTTTCTACTGAATTCATTTACTTCAAGAATTTAATTTAATCTTGTGTAGCTTTCGTACAGACCTAGGACAAAACATGTGCATGTTTTCTAATGGCTAGGTCGCCCAATGGTGATTTCCAGTGGGATGCAGTCGATGAACACAATGCATCAGGTTTATCAGATTGTGAAGCCCATCAATCCAAACTTTTGCTTCCTGCAATGCACCAGTGCATACCCGCTTCAGCCAGAGGATGTCAATCTCCGTGTTATATCGGTCAGTGAGTAACCCAGAGTGTGCCATGGGTAGGGTACCAGAGAAGGGATATATATATATATATAGATATATTTCCAGGTCTTAGGCATGCTGGAATTTGCTTGTGAGAAGTTAAAAGATGTATCATGTTCCTCTAATTCATGCAAGTGTTGAAGTAAAAATTCCAACTGGATCCTCTTTTAGCAGAACTCAGCTTTGAGAAATATGATAAAAGATATTACTGGAGTATTCACAATTAAACAGAGGAAAACATGACATATGGTTAACAGGTTAACCCTGTGCTTTGTAGTGCAAAGAAAAATTATGTAGACCGTTACCATTATGAAGGTGCATGAAATTGAGAACATAATTCTAAATAGGGGGCTAGACCAGAAACTTCTGTTAAAAATGCTTCATGTGAATATCAGAGCAAGGAAGAAAATGGCCCTTGTATAGTCTCCTTTGCTGAAAATATTACTTGGATACGCCTCATAATGATGCAAGAAAAATTTCCCAAATTGGCCAGTGTTTAAGCACTTGCCTAGCTTTATGCACACGTAGTATGTTATTTTTAGTAGAACAGGACAGGGCTGCATTTAATTGCCTTTAGGATTGGGTGACTGTCCCCTATGTATGGTTGAAAGGATTGCTTCAGATTTTAAATATGGGGATGAAGAAATCTGCTTTGGATACAGGTTAAGTTTAACCAGTCTACTGGGTTCTTGGATGAAAATAGAGCACTATTCTATTACTGTAACTTACAGTGATGTAGGCTTTGAAGACCTTGAAGACTACAACTGAATTAAAAGGAAAAGCGTAAGAGAAGTTGTAGAATAGAACATACCTCCTTTTTCCTTGTCAGTATTGATAATCCTAGTGAAATTCTTAAAACATGACAGTCAGTAATGTGGTGTGACTTGTTAAATATAAAAAAAATTCATTCTCAGCATAACCAGCTGCTTGTTTTGTGGCACAGTAATTGTCCATGGTTTTTATTGCAGTTATCACTGTTTAAATTTGCTTTGTCTTTGAAATTGCTACCTTGGTAATTCAGACCAACTCTGGTATGATTCAAGGCGTATCAGTCAGCTTTTCCTGATATCCCCATTGGCTATTCGGGGCATGAAACTGGCATAGCCATTTCAGTGGCAGCTGTTGCTATGGGTGCTAAAGTAGTGGAACGCCATGTGACTCTCGACAAAACATGGAAAGGAAGTGACCACCAAGCATCCCTGGAGCCAAATGAATTGGCAGAGTTAGTGAAAGCCATCCGTACTGTGGAAAAAGCAATGGGTTCTCCAGTCAAACAACTCTTGCCCTGTGAAATGGCTTGCAATGAAAAGGTAACTTTTGCTTGTGATTCATGTATAGCTGAAACTTATTTAGACCTATAGCTAATAACTCTATATTCAGAAAAATAGCTTGCTAATTATTCATTGCACCAGTGTTTCTGCATCTGCACTCAAAAATTTCTGCTACTAAAGCATTTATGCTTAGTGCACAGTAACGTTAGTGTAGACCTGTCATTTTCTATAAACTACTATTTCTGCCAGTCAGTAACTATTTTTACCGAAGTATAATGTTGGCAATTTTGAGTAAATGGAGTTCTATGTATATCATTCAGTGGTTAACTAAGTTGAGTAGAATCATAGAATCATTTAGGTTGGAAAAGACCCTTAAGATCATCAAGTCCAACCATAAACCTAACACTGTGAAGTCCACCACTAAACCATGTCCCTAAGCACCACATCTGCATGTCTTTTGAATACCTCCAGGGATGGTGACTTAACCACTTCCCTGGGCAGCCTGTTCCAATGCTTGATAACCTCCCCTGGCACAACTTGAGGCCGTTTCCTCTTGTTGTGTCACTTGTTACTTGGGAAAAGAGACCAACACCCACCTTGCTGCAGTCTCCTTTCAGGTAGTTGTAGAGAGCGGTAAGGTCTCCCTTCAGCCTCCTTTTCTCCAGACTAAACAACCCCAGTTCCCTCAGCCGCTCCTCACAAGACTTGTGCTCTAGACCATTCACCAGCTTTGTTGCCCTTCTTTGGACACGCTCCAGCACCTCAATGTCTTTCTTGTAGTGAGGGGCCCAAAACTGAACACAGTATTCGAGGTGCGGTCTCACCTGTGCCAAGTACAAACTATTCGGTAATAGTAATAGGAGTAATAGGTCTCTATGACTGTATACGAGCTGCTTTTACACTAAACTAGACTACTAGTCAGTCTAATCAGATTCCCTCCATTCTGATTCTGAAAATTTCCAGTAAGCCGTTACCTGATTTCAGAAAGGGTCTGGATGTTCCCAGCAGCCTAGTTACACTGAAGGTTTCCAGGCTAACTAAACCTTCATTTGGAATAAGAAGTAATGGGGAGGGCAGTTCCACACAACCAGTTCCCAAGTAACTCCAGAATGTTTTTTAGCCTTTTTTGGTATACTAAGCCTAGGAATGTGTTTGACTTAAACTTTTTTTATTTCTCCCCTGTAGCTGGGAAAGTCTGTTGTGGCAAAAGTAACAATTCCTGAAGGTGCAGTACTGACACTTGACATGCTGACAGTGAAGGTGGGAGAGCCTAAGGGATTTCCCCCAGAAGCCATCTTCGATCTGGTGGGCCAGAAGGTTAAAAAACATATCGAAGAAGATGAAACTATCACTGAGCAAGCAGTGGAAAATCATGTCAAGAAAGTGAAGTGCTAAACCAAAGCACTCCATTCCATATTTCATGATGTAGTACTGCACAACATATTTAAGTATAGCGGCATGGTAGAATTAGAAGAAAGGGTTGTAATTATGAGGATCCAAGCAGGTTAGAATTTTCAGGTTCTAATTAGCAGGAAGTTTCTGCAGCAACTGCGTATAAATTGTGAAGAACAATTTTATTAGAAACCGTATAGCATTGTGTCTAGAAAATACCATGCTCCTCCTTTCTCCATTCCACTTAACCTAGATTAATTTGGAGTTTTGCCAAATCTAAGATGACAGTCTGCTGCTTTCCAGCTTCCCTTTTCTGGTAATATAGTAAATGACAATAACTTTGTCTACACTCTGAATTGTTCTAACACCGTATCTTTTGATGTTCCTCTTTTTTCTGCTGTTTTCGTCACCCCTGTAATAACAGGATGCTAGTTGGAGTTGAATGCAGATAAGTGAAAGTTTACATACACTGAACAGAAAACTCAAATGCAACCTGATGGATTTTTCTCAAGATGAAAGCCTTGAGATAAAAAGTCTCACGATAAAGCAGTAGGTTGCAGGAATCTGCACTCTGGGGAAAAGGAGCTCCTTGAGAAAGCTGGGTTCTCAAGAGATAGCACCAAGAAAGGAAGCAAATTGGATATGTAAAAAGGTCCCATTTAAGGGGCAAGAGAAAGCCTTTTTCTACTTTTTGTGAATTGAAAGGCAAAAGGGCAAGCCAGACATATTAAGGGGGGAAAAAAACAGACCTGAGCTGGATCAGTGGAAATAAACTTAAACCTATGCTTCAAAAAAATGTCAAAAGCATCTATTGTGAGCTGAGTGAAGCCTGGAATTTTGCAGTGCATTTGGATACCTCTATTTGTACCTGGGGGCAGCTTCTCAGGGAGGAAGCCAAATGCTAGTGAAGATTCAGCAGCCTCCTTCCTGTACTAACAATCAAATACACTGGATTGGGTTTTTTCCCCCAACACTGGTGTTTGAGACAGCTGAGGCTCGCTGCTTGACTAGATCACATCACTATGCTTCAGCATGATGGTCAGTGCACCTGTTGTGTGTTCCACTCTTGCATCACAGCTTCTCACTTTTCAAGTAAGAAATGCAGTCCCACTCCTATCAGCTTGCTGCTCTTCCCTTTTTGTCCAGGAAGGAGCCATGTGGCAGCAGCTGCAAACCAGGCATCCCTCAATTAGCTTGGTTAGCACAGAACTGCTTTGGTATAATTAATCGGCATTTTTCTGTGGTGGAATCATTTACTAGTGATGGTTATTTGGAACTTGCTACCTCTTGGTCATGAGTTGGTGATGTTACCTTGAATTTGGTGGTGGTGTTTCTGTACTTCTGAGCTGTTTGCTTTCGAAATGTTTACCCTTCTGCAATTCTGAGGAAACTCTATTTGTAGCTTTAAACTGGGAAGGAGACATTCTTTGAACCATGTGCTTGACTGTATGTGAACTCTGATTGATGCAATATGCTTGCCTTACATTAAGAAACTACTCAATTGTTAAGAGACTTTTTTAATTTCAATTTTGAAAAATAAATTTGGCTTATAAAACAAGCTGTTGTTTTTGCGTTTCAGCCTATGGTCAGACCTTGTCTTTGCCAGCACCGGTGATGATTCCAGGGCCTTTAGTATCTGAACCCTGTAAGATTACCTGACCTGCTTCAAGTAGCAGTGGCTCTTCGCTGCAGCAGGGCTGGTCCTAGGTGCTGCTGTAAACATAGGCTCCAAAAATTTCCAGGACTTTAATTAATGTATTGGGGGAAAAAAAAAATTATCCCTATACAGAAACTTGCAAGCTGTCTCTCCTAGTTTTATGTGAGCATACCTTTATCCAGCAGCAGTTAAAAGAGCCTTTGCAAATAGGACACAAAAATAAATTAAGCACAAGTGCCCCACTGATGTAGTGTTTTTATTGCACCTGTGGGTCCTCCATGCATTTCATCTATTGGGGGTGGTACACAAATGTTTCTTGTGCTTCCACTCTTGTGTGGGAATACAGCCACCCAGAAGCTGAGTTTGGAGTCTCTGTCGCAAGTAAAACCAGCTAATGGCTATCAAGTGTGGCTACAGAAGCTCCTACTTCAGCTTTACTTGAAGAGACCTTTCCAACAGTTGGTGCCAGTCTTCGATTTTTCTGAGATGACACTTAAGTATGAACTAAGTCACTTAGTGTATTTATTATATCCAAATCTGACCTTGTCAACTATAACCCTATGCAATATAAGAACTTGAAGCTTGAACCAAACTAAACCTATCACCATGCACAACTGCAGCCTCTCCAGGCAGATGAGGGGAGGGAGTTAATAAAAAAAGATGGCAATATCCAGGTTCAAATCTGAGTTGTAATAGGCTTCTTTCAACCAGACTTTTTTCATTTTGCAAGTTGAAAAAAAGTACAAAAAATACTACATATGGCACTTTAGGTGGTACATCAACATAATTTATAAAAGCCGGATAACCTTCCCCCATTGAAAAATACATATACATGTATAGTTGATTTTCTTGAACTTAACTGTTACCTTCTCAAAGCATCACAGTTACAACTTTCATATGACAGAGATTAATTCACGTAGATCACTGCTAAAGTGGCTTTCATAGTAAAAGCATGAAATAGTAGGCTTTATTTTGCTTTGTTCCTTATGTTAGTTTGCATATTCCAATGGACCCTTCCCAGAGCCTCAAGGCTGGGTAAACTGGTTCTGTGAACTTGCAGCAGAAGGTGTGCAAATGAGCCATGCCATCAGTAACACTATAGAATGAAAGGATTCCTGCTTCATAATCCAGAAAAATGCCAATGCGATCAGGATCATCTTCTATCAGGATGGGGATTCTCTCGCCCTTGTGAAATGCCCAGTATTCAAAATCAAACTTCTTAAGGCACCAAGATGCTCTATTCCAGCCCAGTCGACAGGTTTCAGAGTCTCCTTTCCTGCCAATGGAAGGGTAGGCTGCGCCAATCCACCATCCTGCTCCGGCATGAAGCAGGTCAACTTCCCAGTAATGGCTCCCAGAGAAGAATGCATCTCTGCTTAGCACTTGCCATAATTTATTGAATCTCTGGGGACCACAAGGGTAAAATATTCTTCTCCAATTACAGCTGACTACAAGACGGTCATCAGACAATTTCAGCCTTGGGTGAAGGCTGTCATAGTCCCAGGTTGGCGATCTTGCATCTGCAGTCAAAACCATAAACATACTTACTACACTTAGCGTGACTCTTGAAAAAAGTCCAAGTTATAAAAAAACCTGCAAAGGAGCCTGCAGCTGGCAGTGTCTCGTAACCTGCCGTTTTGCAAGGAAAAAACCTGACATTTTTTAATAGAAAGCAGTGCACTATTTATATGCACTGATGCTTTAAAGTTCCATAGGCTTTAAAGCAGGTCAGTATGTAAGTCAGTATATGCATAGTTCACAAATGAGAAGATTAATACAGCTACACTGAGAGTTTCTGCTTTATGCAGAATAGCTGGAGACTTCTCGTGGGATTACAGCCTAAGGGTTTTAGAGAGCACTGGAGCGGACTCTTGGGTTGTGAGATCCCATTCCACTGAAATACCATTTGAAGGTGCACTAGGAGTCTGTTTCTCATAGAGGCACCACAGCTCTGAGCAGCAGCATTGCGTACATTGCAAAGGAACAACTTGTCAGCTCCCAGAGGATTTACAGCAGTTCACCTAACCTGACATTTAAAAAAGAAAAATCACAGTCTGAAACTACACCCTAGAAATCACTGTCTTATTCAGCAGCAGCTTAGAATATTTTAACCATGAAGCAGCTGTTGCAGGACTGGAAATCACAAAGCCAGGAAAAAAAAAATCTATAATCAAATTAAACACGTTTGAAATGACACAGTCACACAGGACAGGTCAAAAAGCTACAGGATTTTTAAGATGAGATTTTTCTCTGAAGATACTGTCCTACAACTTTAATACTGAATTGCTGCATGTCACACAGAAGTTTTCATAATATACTCTCCGTAATTTACTGTGTTAGCATGTGTTTTCTGATTTCATGTTCTAGAAATAACCAAGATACTCCCTTTGAAAACAGGATCTGGCATCCTTAAACAATTTCCTTCACTCTTTCTGTCAAGCCTGATAAAACCAGTGTCAGAGTTGGGTATCTAAAAGAACATACATTGTCATGAATTACAGTACTGCCTACAGTACTGGCGATAAGGTGTAAACTTAACTTGTCTCTTAAAACTATTCCAAACAGTGAGGACATCTATTTTTTCTTGTAAGTGAAGAAAACAAAGTATAACAATACATACAGATGAGAACTGAACAGCAGTATACTTCCAATGAAAACCAGCTGCGTCATATTTCACTCAGTTCATAGCTGTTTTTTCTGACTGAATATGATTTTAATCTTAGTCTAGATAAATTTTGCAGCTTAGATGTTTTAAATGCCAGATGACAAATACATTTAATATCCTGAAGCTGCTTTTCAGAGTGAGTAAATTCCTTTTTAAATGAAAGTTAGGGAAACAAGTGTTTGTAATATTTTAAAATCCAGACTGCTTTGATTTCTCTGCAGTGTTGCATATCATAACTACATGTTTGGACCTGTGATCTCATAGAGTACAGTCTTTCACTGTGCTTTACAGGCAGCATAGTACTAAATGGACACGAAACGGGGCAACAGACCCATTCAAACAAGAACTTCAGTATTTTCCTTGCTCTTCAGTGTTGAGCTTAGAAATGAAAGGTAATTATAGAACAGGTACTGTATGAGACAAATCTGTCTTTGCAACTGAATTAAATTTGTTGCTCACTTGACTTTGTTGCTATCTCCTCTCCTATGATGTTCTCACATAGAACCCTCTCCCATAAATTAAGTATGTCTAGCCTGGGCTAGCTGGCATATTCCATAGTCTAAAGCCCAGAAGCTGTTTACATTCAGGAATCCTCCCCTCTGCCATCAGAGCAATGCATAAACCACTCCACTCCATTCTCTATTGGTCCTCTGTTACTCTCCCACAATTTCCTGCCATGAGCAGGGAAGGCTAAGTAAGGTCTCCCACAATTCACTGTGAAAGAGCACAGACATCTTGCATTAAGTCAGGGTCCATTCACCACAAAGTTAATTGCAACAGACTTACCCTCTATACTTGTCTGTAATGTTTCAGAAAAGAAAGTAGTAACACCTGCGTTATGACTATAAGATACAGCTGGACCCCACATCTCCTCCTTGCCTTGCTGTGGCCCCTAACATCAGCTGTGTTTAAAATGCACCATTATTGTTTGTTTTATACACAGAGCCTTACTAACAGATCATCTTCATCTGGGTAGGATCACTGCACACACCTGGGTACCAGAAATGAAGCAGTTCATTTGAGGCAAAGACATGTGGAAAGAGTTGCTGATGTGTGAAATGCATGTCATGGTGCTAGAGAGCCCACTGCTGATATTCTGTCCCCTACAATCTGCACCTGTATACTGCAAAAAAATGGAGAAGCAAATAGCACTGTACATGCAGTTAGTGTTAACTGAAGCATCTCCATTTTCTAAACAAAAAGAAAGCCTTTATGATTTTAATTTTGGTATTATGTCTGTAAACAGTGTTAAAACTTCCAAAAGCATACCACTATAGGGGTACATCTCACACATGCAACATCTTATTGCTGTGATCTCCAACTAGACTTTAGCCAGAAAACCTAGTATTGGCATTCATAGAATCACAGAATCATTAAGGTTGGAAGAGACCTCTAAGATCATCGAGTCCAACCGTCAACCCAACACCACCATGCCCACTAAACCATGTCCCTAAGCACCTCATCTACGCATCTTTTAAATACTTCCAGGGATGGTGACTCAACCAATGTGGTGTAAGTCATATCTGTGTGCATAGTCGGTGACAAAAGACAGGAAACAGGAATTATTCCTGTAGGCAAAACAGTGCTACAGGATTCTATCTTGTGAATGACTGACTGTTGTGAGTCTTTGTTCCAAGTCACTTCTAGCAGGTAAACAATGGGGATGCTAAGTTTGTACAGAAGACAGGTGGCATCGAGACCAAAAGACACTTGAAGTAGGGAAGGATTTCAAAGGCCTGGCTTCAGTGTCTGCTTTTTCCAGTAAGCACCTGAAAAGCTGTGCAAGTAAGTAGTTATGTCTGTCAGTCAAATTTAACTGAAAATCTAGATTTTTCGTAAAATGCGTCACTACTAAATCTCAAGCAAATGGAAATACCTCCACTGCTTTAAGAAAAGGACAAAAACCCAAGGACCAAACTGCATCCAGGCACTAATGTTTGGAAGCATAAATGTGAATTTGACTAGAAAAATAACGCAAAATAGCTAGAGTTGTTTGGATTATTGGAAGACTGCAGTTCTTCCACTTTTCCTAAGTGATGAAAATCTTAAGTGACTTTAAGTCCAAGTATTTATGACCAAGGTTTGTCAATTTCACTGGCCTACGAGCAGCTACATGTCTTCCTTAATGAGGTGGTTTCTCATATTTAGCTTTAACAGAGTTGAGAAATTGTCTTTTCAGCCCTTAAAGTGACTGCTCACATGTGAAGCAAATACAGTGCTTTCTCCATGAATCCACCAAGAGGCAGCCTGAAGCAGATACAGATCAGCATTCCTGAAACAGAGCCTAGTTCACTGCCAGCCAAATGCCGCTGCAGTGCTTTCTTAGTAGCAAGTGCTCAGTGAGGTGGACTGGCAGTCCTAGCACCTTAACAGGTTCCGGTTACAAAGTGACTGACTCAATCTGGATCCTGCAGCACAGAAGTGACCCAAGTGGGAAAGACCCATGACATCACAGCCAAGAAGACAGACTTTGCTCATTGCATTCCTGATTCTTAACAGCTGCTGCATTTATAAGTGAAACACCTGGTTGCTCATCTCCAGTTGAGATCATCTGTTTGGAATGAAAAAGTTGCAGTGTTTGGACTTAGAAGCTCTCTCAGGAGAGCACAGAAACAAGACAAGGTAACAACACTGAAAAATACCCCTCTCAGAACACACCAACCTATAGGTGCCGGGACCGCATGTAACCCACTCTACCAGCACAGTAGTGTCCCTTGCCCTCCCTACTGAATAACAGCCAGAAGTCAAGTGTCCACTTGGCCACAGTCATGGCCTCCACTGGGCTGGATCCAGGATGGAAAACAGACCTTCTCTTACAACAGGCCTTTGCCACCAGGTACCAGGGAATGTTACAGCTTTGAGATTAAAAACAGCTACAGCCCTAATCTGCTGCAGGCCACATGAAATGTACATGAGCTTCCCATCAGAGAGATGAAACAATTCACTGTACATCTTTCCTACCAACACAAGAGGAAAGGATCACCTGTAGATTGACCCTTAACACATTACATGATGGACATAAAATTAAAGACAGACCACAATGATCTGGAGATTAGAAAAGTCTTCAAAAACTAAATTAGCCACTAGCTGATTCTCACACTGGCAGTTCTGAATAAAAACAAAGGATCAAGATTTCACAGACAGAAAGTAAAATTTCTTTCCCAACCTGAGGTACAGAAAAGGGTAGTTACTTTCAGGCAGCACTGAGCACTTGTTCCTCGCAAACACTGTAAACATCAGAACCCTTTTAAGATACCTTTTTAAGATAGTGGCAGCACACATTCATTGCCACTTTCTGTGATTGAGCTGTAAGCGTTCGGAGTGCTGCTAACTTTTGTTCAACCATACTTACGTTTTAAGAAAAGCAACCGATCAACAGGAGACATGGTTTTCAACACTGTTCCAGGCTCCTTCTTTGCAGTGGCATTAAGACTACTGAAAACATCTGGGCAGAGATGAAAAGGGACAGTTCAAGGAGTCTGCCAGTGGAAGAACATGGTTGTATTGTCAAGAAGATTTTAAAAACAAAACACCATGAGCAATTTTGCTGGACAGGGTATTTGGGTTTTGCCTCTGGTGTGAATCCCACCCACCTCCTGGGGAAAGTCATACTGTCACACTCCATTTTCCAACTTCATGGGACAAACTGTGTTACTTTTGCTGGGGAAGGGCTACTCACTCCGTATGCTTTCGACTTTATGTTCTTTGTATAGCAGGGAGATGCTGGATCCCAGTGTTGCCAAGGAACTATACAATCAAGCACAACACCAAGTAAGCACCTCCCATTCCTCAAAAAGCACCACTCTATCAGATGAGAACAGAGTCAGGCAGCTGAAGACAACTGCAGATGCTAGCTACAGAGCACCTGCACGGTACTGTCTAGCAATTCTCCACACACCCTGCAGTGCCCTTTCAGATCTGGTCTGACAATTTTCCCCAGCACCCTGCTACACTGTTCTTGGCGGCAACTCTCAGTGAAGGGATTATTAAAATGTAGCTGGGTGAAATGTAATGGCCAGTGTTGCCCTGCTCACCTGTAACTCAACAAGTGGCAGGGTTTCCCCATGGTTATTGTCAGAGAACAGAACCCATGCCTGAAAAGCTGCTGTTTTCTCCAGCTGATTTGGTAAAAAGTCCTGCTCTTACTTACAGACCACACTTCACTTAAAAGGAGAGCAAGAGAAAGCAAAATTCACAGTGCTCTCCCAGGTACCTTCTTTAAGCCGGGCTTCTAATGGTTTCTGTAGAATGGACTGAAGAACTGTCACGAAGTGCTTATAATGGTTAAGTATGTGCTCAAACGAGAGAGGTATCGGATGCCACTGTTCTAACAGGCGCCTGGGCTCCTGCATTTCCTTCTCGATTTCTGTGTACTTCTGAGGGCAGAAAGCCGAATTCTCCAATTAGTAGAGACAGTGACATGAATGGACTCTTCCCTCCCACACACCAGAGAGCAAGGACAGCTCCATCACCAGGTGAACATATGGGCCATAACAGGCAAGCCTTGCTGTGTTCAGCCTGCCTATTAGCTCATTAGCCTGCCCATTAGCTGCTCCTGCCAGTGGAGCCAGGGGCTACCCCAGAGACGGAGAACCCAGCAGTCCTGGTTAAAACAGGGCCCTCCAGGACACTCCAAGATGGGAATGAGTTTAACCTGGCTACGACCCTTTGCGGGAAATCCCAACAATGGGAAAATTAAACCACTAAGTTTTAAAAGCAATCTAAAGAATAAAATCCAACCTCCCCCACAAAAAAAAATCTCTCCAAAACCATGAAGAGCAGCTTCCCTTGTATGTTGCTAGCACACACAGCAGAATGCCAGGGCCATATCACTCACAACAATGCAAACTCTGAAGTCTGCTAAGTTGCAAGGATGTAAAAATGCACCACAGGCCTTCCCATGAAGAATAG
Organism: Aptenodytes patagonicus; assembly: GCF_965638725.1. Taxonomy (NCBI): domain Eukaryota; kingdom Metazoa; phylum Chordata; class Aves; order Sphenisciformes; family Spheniscidae; genus Aptenodytes; species Aptenodytes patagonicus. Next base: position 59,207,805 of record NC_134982.1, read on the forward strand.
CATCCTTTGGCTTGTGTCAGGGCATAGACACATGGCAACACACCCTTCCCAAGGAAGGTGAAGAAGGTCATTAGGAAAGAGAGGCTGACATTTATCTGTAGGCAAAGAGAAAAACACCTCTCCCTCCAGTAAAATGATGGCTATTGCTCAGGGTGATTAGGATCTCTTGTGATTAAAGAAATGAGACAATTTAGCCTTCCTCCTAAGGTTCCCAAGAGGGCTGCCTTTCCTCAGACCTTCATATTACACTGCACAAGGAAAGACCTGATACAGCAGTTTGTCTTCAAGATGAAGAGACACGTGTAACTCTGTTCCATGTATGCTTAAAGTTAACATGAATTTCATACAGACCTGAAATCAATGCCATCGCAGGAACACCTAACAGCTCAAAAATCAGGAACAAAACTGGTTCACCAAAATACCAACAAAAAGAAGATTAAAAAGCAGTGAGAAAGATGCTGCTTACATACAGAAGGATCTACAGAGGAGATCACTAGAGCAGTTTACCAGGGACTATGAGCGTAAGAGGTAGAAAGAGACCATACAATACTACCTCCAGCAACTGAACAGGATCACTTTGCTGTTGTATTTGTCTGATTCGATGTGAGAAGGTCTCCAGGGCTGCAACCTTTTCTCGACAGGACTCCAACTGCTGATCATGTGCTTCCAGGGCTTGCCGAGTCTTTTCATCAATGAAGTTTTTTGCCAGACTCTCCTCTTCCCGAAGTAATAACTGGAGCTCTGTCACTTTGTCTGACAGCTGCCTTTTGCTCATAATGGCATGTGCCTATAGATTAAGCAGAAGAGTGTGTCCCCCATACTCAACAGACCATAATAATTTCAGGCTTTTCTCTCCCAGGCTTTCAATGTTACATTTCGGTTGAATTTTACTGATTTGCTGCATCTCTTGAGAAATGGGTGTTTACCCCTTAAGGGAGTGCAGCCAGGATTTACCTGCTGATGTACTGGATAGAAAAGCTTGAGGGCAGATTCCAAGACACTTATTTATGCAGAAAACGCTGTTTTCAGCTGGAATGTAACAGGGCTACGTACTAACTGCTACAAGCAGTAGACCTGGTCCTTCGGTAGCAGGACTTTGCCCCCTTTTAAAGCAAGGTAGGGACAGGGAGCTGCTAGGAAAAGAGAGCCTCCAAAAGGATGTGACATCAAACCGCAATGTCCCAAACCTCTACAGAGCTCCCTCCAGCTCTTGCTGACATTTGTGTAACAGAGTTGCTTAGAGATGCTCCTTAGAGCAAAAACCATTTCATGCTCTATAAATAAGGTGGGGCTTAGCATACATTCCCATTCTTAAGACAGAATCAACAGAGCTGTTTTTGTGTTTACTTAACTCTGAAGTCAGACTATTCAATAATGCAGTTCAGTGCAATGCAACATACATCAGTGAAGCCAGAATAACATATACTGCTGGGGCTATTTACTATTCCTCTGCACAAAAATTTCAACATTATTCTTCCAGAGATGTTTGGCTGATCAGGCAGTGAGGGCCAGGCCTTTGGAGACTCTTTCCCTTTTCTCTCCCTTTGATAGTAGTATGTTGTGATGGATACAGGGCATACACTGTTTTCCTGAGAAGCAGTAGCTGTCTGGGTCTTTGAATAGCTACAGTGAAAGCAAAATGTCTCTCCTTGGAAAATGACCATCCAGTGGAGAAGCAAACCACACTTTACCTTCAGATCATTAGCAGCCTGCTCTACGCTCCTTGTGTTACTGGCTTCTTGCTCTTTTCTCTCTTCTAGATCCTTCAAACACAATGCCATGAGTTCCTATACAGCAACAAAACAAAATAAAACAGTTTCATAACAACATCTGTAAAAACTAGAAATCGATATGCAGCTTGCTTTCCATATAGGGGACTATGTTACTGAAACACTCAGTTTATGAGGCTTATTAAGGCCAGTAGTGATGAAACACAAGGATTTCAACATTTCACCTGCTCCTGGTGGTTATACTGGTAAGATTCGGAGAGCTGTACAAATTAGTACCACCTTCATAAGAACACGGAAACATATGGTGAAAAAAATTTTTTGTCTTTAACTCTATGGTACTGTGCATTTCAAGACTACATGCTCATGCATTTAGAAGCTGAAGGGCAGCTAACCAAGTACTTTTATTCAGAGGATCAGTGAGAGTCAAAATCCAGTGAATGTTCAGGATGCTTCCCAGTGTACAGAAGAGCAATCAGAAATACCCCACTATCACTACAGTGATGCTGTAGTCTGAATGCCTGCAACAACAAATATTATCAGCTTGGCTGATAATCACCATATCTGTGATACTTGTGGTGTGCCCTGAGATGCACTGAACAGCACAGCACAGTTAATGTTCTGCTGCGTCTAGCCCCACAGTTTCTCACCCACAGCCCTCTGAAATCCGGCTGTCCTCTGTCCAGCAGGTTGAACACTCTTGGTGCACTTGGTGATGCATTTTATCATTAGTACCATGAAAGATCCAGGCAATGCAGGCCCATGCTCTCAGTGCACTAGTGTTATAACAGAGCCTCTCAGTAAATACCAGATAAGCTAGCTCCAGAGGTGTAGCTGTTATGAGTGTCCTGTTCTCCAGCTGGGACCCAGTCAAGAGCATCTGCATGCACATGTACCAGCTCGCTACAACATCCTCAGGTCAGCATGGCATTTAAACTCTGCAGGGTTGACAAAGTGAGCATAAGCATTGCTTCATGGGCAACAGTTTGCATTTCTGACATGTGCCTCCTTTGAAGACACATGCAAATTTTCATTTGATTATGACAGAGTCAGAAGAAAATGGGCTCCCAGCAAAAGCCTATTTAGACTTCCCTTCCCTTCCAGACAGCCCATCTGGAAGTCCCTTGGCACAGGCATATCCATGGCAAGCAGATAAATGTTCTTGCATGGAGCAAGACACTCATGTTATGCCATCCATTCCAGCCACAATTTTCCAGCCCTGTCCCTGAAGGTCCAGAAGGGTTCTGCCCCACTTCAAGATTCAGGAGTTCTACTAGGTATCAGCCTTCCTCAATTTATTCTGCAGCCTAGACCTCATTCCTTTCCTCAAAGACTGACAAAGACCACAGAGCAAAACCCAATCTTCCTTCTCTGCTAGTAAAACACATCACCACAGGCACTCACCCCCTCACAACAGTGATCATATGCAAATACTTATGCTAGCCCCAAGCCATTTCTGGTTAAGCATTACTTTCTTTACTGAGGTAAACAAAAGAGCTGCTTCCTAGCAGTGGAGACACTATGTCTGCAACACTGGCAGGCAACCCATGTCATTCACCCTGAGAAACCAACTCCAAAAACATTCCTTTAGGGATTGCCTGGATGCCCCAACTCATTCAAGTGAAAACACTGTAAAAGCAAGGATTTCTGAGAGGTGAGACTCCTAGCTCCAGTCAGGCTCACAGGACACGTATCAAGTGCAAAGCATGCTGATCCTATGTCCGATGTTCAGGAGCACAGGGAGTGTCCTTCCAGATGATTTTATACAACCTTAGATCCAGGGATGAACCAGCTGATGGACCTCGCACAATGGTTCTCATCTCTTCTTAGCATCCACAGATAGGATTTGCTAAAAGCACTGAGGAAGCCTCTCATGTGCTGCCTGGTTGATGTCACATCACAAGGGCTGCACAGAACAACTGCTCCCAGCAAACAAAATCACTAGTCAAAATACCATCTCTTAGGCTACATCTAATTTTGATGTTTGTGCCTGAAATCTCTGCAGCCCTAAGCTAGTAGATGTCAGCAGAGACTTCCTACGGACAGAGTGTCACATGGGGACCAAAGTTTCTACCCTGCTCACTTCCTATTTTGGCACAGAGACAACTAACTAGTTATCAACAGCACCTGCTCCCCTGTGTCCAACAGACCCCCAGGGAACCAGCACAACTTGTCACTTTGTGCACTTTACCTTGGCTCAAATCAGGTTGCCACAGTACAGTACCTGCATCCACACATTGTTCTGGTGTCATGAAGGGAATGCAAACACTGTAGTGAGTTCCTAGCTGCAAGAGGGATACTTTGGATGAAAGCACACCAGCCGGCAGGAACAGTGCTCTGAATTGCTCTAACATCTTCAGTGGTCTTTCCGCTGTGCTGCTGTTTACTTGTGGCCTAGTGTACTGCCCTCTGCCCTTGTACTGCTCTCTAACATGAAGTGCAATCAAATGCCAGAGGAATTTAACAAGACCTGTGCATCTGCTCACAACCTGTGGGAACTATGAAACTTCCTAGTAACACTGCTCCAAAATACCAGAGAAGGAGTGGGAAGGAGGTCTCTGAAATTGTGGAGGGAAAAAAAAAAGCCCCTGAAAATCAAACCTCTGTGTTACTACTTTTTAAGCCTCCCAAGCTTAGCACCACAGCATGCAGGCCTCAGTAGCCCTCCTGGTAGGCTCTCTGGAGTAAAACAAAGCACAAGCAGGAAGTATTGGGCAAGCTTGCAAAGCCTGCTGGGGCTGCTCGATGGACAGCTAAACTGGGATGAGTAAAAAAAACCTCAGGGAAGAACGCCTGTGCTGGCATGTGGCTGGGATTGAGTTAATTTTCCTCATAGCAGCTCATATGGTGCTGTGTTTTAGATGTGACTATACTGTGAGTGTACAAGAGGTTGGGAGGGGACACAAGCAGGCAACTGACCTGAACTAACCAAAGAGATATTCCATGCCATGTAACATCATGCTCAGCAATAAGACAGAGAGCAGGGGGTTTAGGTGGGTTCGCCATCTTTTGCTCAGAAACTGGCTGGGCGTTGCCCTACCCGTGGGAGGTGGTGAGTGACTGCCTTTACATCACTTGTTTTGTTTTGTTCTCTTTCTCTCTTCTTCCACTTCTCCTTTGCTTATTAAACTATTTTTATCTCAACCCATGAGTTTTCTTGGTTTTAGTCTTCCTCTTCCCCTGTCCCACTGGGCGAGGGAGGGGGAGTGAGCAGGCAGCTGCGTGGTGCTTAGCTGCTGTGAAAGACTGAAAGAGTTTATGTACGTCTCAAGCATTGTGGCAAAGCAGGTTGCGGTCCGCGTGGCAACAGAGGGCCGCAGGTGAGAGGCACGGGACGCGGAGGGCGTGCCGGAGGGTGCGCAGTTCCGTGTGCTGATAGGCCCGGCAGGACGACGCACCACATATGGCCAGAGGTCATACAGAGTTCATTTGAGGAAGGGGCTCACGACCACCCAAAAGACCCTCTCGCGACCACCCCCACGGTGGCGCCTGCGCAGGAGATCAGGAGTTACGTAACTCCCCGAGGGGCGTGACTGGCGCGGCCGAGAGGCGGGGACTAGACTATAAAAGGCGCCACTACAAGCCGCCACGTGCGCGCCCACCGCCGGAGGACCGACGCGTCTGCAGTCGTTATCGCGGGATCCAAGGGTGGTGAAATCTCCCCCCCCCCCCCCCCTTTTTTTTCTTCTTTTCCTCTCTTTCCTTTTCTTCTTATAAATGTCTCAATAGAACCCACGCCACCTGCCATTATTACGCTTTCCAAGTTCAGGTTGCTTCTACCATAAATAAAACGTTTAATCGATCGTCTGGTGTTGTTTCACCTTAATTTAGCCCAAAAACCACTACAACCCCCTGAGGTACCCAGTCTGGGTCGTAACAGCTGCCTACCTGGCTTAACCCACAACCCCTGCTCCACATCCCCAAGGAGTTGTCAGAGAACAGGCTCTCTGCATGGGGCTCACTGTGGTCTAGCAAGCTACAGTGGTGGGGGAAGGGGATAAAGAGAAATTGCTTCTTCCCCTTCCTCTGTGGCATCCATGCCCCAGGTACTTCCATGTCAAAGGTACTTCCAGCCTGGCAATGAAAACAAGTGCCCCCGGGGCAACCAAGCTCCTCTGATTCCCCACACAAGGTCTGAGGAGAAAATGCTGCTGCGTGTGACCTGACAATCGATGCCACTTCCCCACTGTCCCTTGATTTATACTCCTGTTTATGTGTGTGCTTGGGGTGTGACCGGGTAACTCGCGCCCTCTCATGCACAAACCATGTCCCCGTGCAGTGGCAGCATGCTGACCCGTCCATATGGGATTTACAAAGCACTTGTCAAAGTACAGAAACTTTGTTCTGCTTGCCAGTACAGCCTACAAAACTGATGCGACAACAAAACCTGAGCTCCACAAGCCGTTCATTAGGCAAGCAAAGCAAGGTCGAAGGCTGAAGATACTCGGCCTACTGCTCACCACACTAATACAGCTGCCACCATCTCGCCCTGGCAAAAGAAAACCCAGCTGCACAAGCCCCAAAAACGAGGAAAAAACCGGCAAGACACACAACCAGATCAGGAAGATCGTTGCTCTAGCTCCGTGCCCCGCGCGCCACCCCCCGCCAGCTCCTGGTTACACCCCAGTCCCCTCCCCCCCGCCCCGCCGGAGCCGGTCTCGCAGAAAAAGTCGCCGCCGCGGCAAACCCGCAGCAAGGTTTGGCCCCGGACACGCAGGGCTCCGCGGGAGGCACAAGTCGGGCCGGGAGTGCCCCGGAGACATCGCCCGGTGCCCGTCCGCGGCGCTCACCTGCTTGTGGCGGACGGCGTGGGGCAGGAGGCGGGCGCGGTGCCCGCGGTGCGGGCCCAGGGCCGGGCAGAGGGCGCAGACGCAGCGCCCGCAGTCCTCGCAGAGCAGCTCCAGCGGCCGCCCCGCGTGGACGGCGCACACCCGCGACCCCGGGGCCGGGGCCCACGACTCCTCCTGCGCCATGGCGGCCGCGGCGCCGGATGCGAGGCGGGCGGGCGGGAGGCGCGGCCGGGAGGCGCCGTGAGCGCAGCGCGCGGGAATGCTGCGCTCCGCCCGGCAAACGGTGGCTGCGCGTGGGGCGGCGGGACCGTATCGTCTGCAGGCGCGGAGGCGAGCTGCTGCCCGCGGCCGACGGCCTCGCCGTGCCTCTTACCCTTCCGAGAGGGCGGGCGACCCGCGTCACCCCCCGCCGGAGCTGGGCCCCGCAGCGGCGGCGGCGGGTTGAGCGCTGATTCGGCGGGCGGTGCCGGGCAGTAAATGTTGGCAAGAGCTGCGGCTGGCTCCCGGTGCGCGTGGGGAGGGGGAGAGGCGGTGCCGTGGGAGCTGCACGAACGGGCAGCTGCCTTCGTCTGATACCCGGGTTGGAAAATTGGCCGTTTTGTGGAATTTCAGCTGCGTCGATGGGGAATGTCCTCAGTTTTATAGCTGAGCAAAACACTTAATCTGATTCAAAAATAGAACAATTCGTCTTCAGGGTATGGTTTTTTGCTTTCTATTTTTCAGTTAGATTTTTGTCCTGTGTAACATCTCATTTATAGAAATCGAAATAAATGCTCACACTCTTACAAAGTTTGCATACTTACTTAGTTTCTTTGGCCAAAGCTCTTAGCTACATTCAACCAAATTTGTAAGGGTTTTTTTAATCTGATTGTTTCTTTTTGTGAATAAAAGCAATCCAGAATATTGACCAAAAAAAAAAGGAAATGTGAAAAAATAGGAACAGATTAAAATACGAGCATTTTGGTGGAAAGTTTGAGAGTCAGTATATGTATTAATACATGAGGATGTGGAGCTCTGAGGAGCAAGGACTGAAAGCGGGTGGAATCTCATGCCTGCCAAAGAGCTGCTGAGATAATCAGGGATTTAGAAAGACTTTCTCCAAAAGTGCCTTGTATGGACCCCATGGTAGAGTCATGGAATTACAAGGATCGTTAGGGATATCTGGAGATAATTTGCTCTCCCCACACACACAGAGGAAAGCGCTAGTGCCTGCCTGCTTTAAAATGAGTGAAAATGAGGATTTCACAACCTCCTTGGGACCCTGTTCTAGTGTTTCACCATCCTCACAGTGAAAACTTTTCCTAGTGTCAAATCAACATTTCACTCATTACAACTTATGCTGTGTTGTTTCACTGTGCCCTTCCAAGGAGGGTTGTGGCCTCATCTTTTCTATCTACTCCCATAAGGGAGTTGTAGACAGCACTGAGTTCTCTGCTGGAGGCTGAACAAGCCCAGTTCCTTCCATGTCTCTTTGGACATGCTGTGCTTCAGCTCCATTACTGTCTTGGTGGATTCTGCAGGAGGGTTGGCTTAATGAGGTCAGCGTGTGTGTTGACCAGGGAAGTGTGTGGCTGGTCTTCATCACCTCAAGGCCACACTGTTGGAAGATACTCAGCCCAGGACCCTGGTTCCTTTCCTGGCAAAGTTGTTGCGCAGCCTGTTGGTGCCCAGCCTTAATTGTTGCAGAGTTACTTCACGGGTTGGATAAGCCCAGAGGCCTGTCTTCATCTTTGTGAGGTTCATGCTGGTGCATTTCTGCAGCACGTCACAGTCCCTCAGAAGAGTGACCCTGCCTGCCACTCATTCCTCATCCCCTGCTCCACCACATCCTGGTTTGTAATCACAGCAAACATGCTGAGGGCACATTCCATCCTATTGCCCTAGTTGTTGATAAGAACATTAAAGAGCATTGGGCTCAGTATCGGTCCCTGAAGAATGGCACTAGTACCCAGCTACCACCTGGACTTTGTACACCTAATGACAATATTTAGTGCCTAGCAGTCCAGGCAGTTTTCCATCCACTTTCTAGTCTACCTATCCAAACAACAGTTCATCAGTTTGTCTGTAAGGACATCATTGAGGCTCGTGACTTGCAGTGTTAGAATTTGTAGGTTATTAGTACCTAGGGCATTACTTCCCATTTCACATGTGACTTTGCAAATGAACCTACTGAGCTAGACTTTCTGGGCTTTTTAGTGTTTTTAATTGTTTACTTTAGAGGAGAGAGTTACAATAAAACTGAAATGTTTGCATAAACACTAATGGATGGTCAGGTGCTGATATCATGCACTAAAATCAGATGTACTTTCACCCTGGTACTTTACTGGCTAACACTGTGGGAGAATGCTGCTGCACTGTGGTTGTGAGAGGTCAGAAGAGCAGGAGAGACCCTGCTCTTTGTATGCAGCTCCCACATTCATCTTTCTGGAGGGAACCCCGTCAAGCTTTCGTAACAGGGTTTAAATGCCTCAGAGCGTGCCTTGGGCACCTCCAGCACAGGCAATGGAGAGAAGTAGAGTTAAATCAAGAAGAAAACAGGAAGTCATAACGTTTTCCTGCCTCAGCACCATCTCATCGTGAAAGTCAGTTAGGGAAGACAGGTGGGGTGGGCTGGTGGGGTCAGAACGGGGCTGAGTCTTCACCTGTTAGTTTTGAGGTGAAATGACACGTTCCTTCTCTTGACTTTGGATCTCATAAGCCTCCCAGAAGCTAGGGGCGCATTTCTGCAAAGTTTGAGTGTGGAGCTGGTAGCATGCAACACACAGAGACCTGGCTTTGGTTTACCCGTAGCATTCTCTATTTCTTTGTATAGAAAATTGCTAATACAAACTCTGACTCCATCTTTGTACTTGAGTGTAGGGGTGAAGGGGAGGAGTGAAGTCTGTTTTCATGTACAATTTCAGGTTCTGGTGAGGATCTGGACTTTTTTTGCAGCCATCTACAAAAAAACCTGAATCACCACTTTGGCAAACACATTGAGGACTGTAATTTGAACTGGCCGTTACACAACATTTGTAGGCATTAAACAGTTTTGAATCCCTGCCACACAACGAGTGAATGTTAAACAAGGCTGCAGACAAGAATCCTGTATCAAGCTGGGGTGCTTTCAATAGAAGCCACCCTTCCCTCTGGCTTGAGAAGAGAAATAATTTTTACTGCAGAAATCAGAGTTTATTTTGTTTTGGTTTTCCTCAGGGTTAACCATTTACAGAGGGATTGTGTACGGAAGCCCTATTTCATTCTGGGTCAAGCGAACCTTCTGGAATCTTTTGCATATGTCTGTATATTTTAAGTAATCTAATTTCACAATAGATTAGAAAGTGTCTTAGTAGTGCTACATCAGTTTGATTTTCATGTTCAAGTTTTATTTTCCTGAAAAACAAATTGAACTTTGAAGTTCCTAATTTTACTGACACTGAATGCTCTTTGTGTTTTAATGTTTTCATTAAAAAAGTAAATGAAAGTAGGAATTCTTTTGTGGCTTAATTGCTCACTATTTCATTTTAAAATATGGAAAATTATTCTAGGCTATCAGAAATGTATTGATATATACATTTCTTGCTAATTTTTAGCAAAATATACTCTCAAACATTTACTTTTCAAAATATACTTTCTGCAGCATTGTGGAAAGATAGTATGCATTAAAGAAGTGTCAGAATTATTTCAAATTGACATTATGAAAACTTTGTATTTCCTTGTAGTGTTACTGAGTTGACTGTGTCCTGGCAAACTCTTTCAACACACACATTTTAAAACACTGAAAAGTAAATTATCCCTGACAAATAGGGATGAAGAAAAAGCAAAGGCATTCAATGCTTTTTATGCCTCAGTCTTTAATACTGACAATAGACCTTGGGCTGCCCGGTCCCCTGAGTCGGAGGACCATGACTGTGGGAACAGTGACTTTCCATTTGTGGACACTGAGATTATAAGGGATCAGTTATATCAGCTGAATGTTTATAAGTCCATGGGGCCAGATGAGGTTCATCCCAGAGTACTGAAAGAGCTAGTGGCTTTTACAGCAGGATCCTTCTCAATCATCTACCAAAGGTCTTGGGAGTCTGGGGAGGTCCCTGCTGACTGGAAACTAGTCAGTGTTATTCCAATTTAGAAGAAGGGCATGAGGGAAGACCCAGGAAACTATAGGCCTGTTACTCTAACCTCAGTACTTGGAAAAATTATGGAGAAGATCATGCTGGGTGCTGTCGAAAGGCATTTAAAGGACAAGGCAATTGTCAGGCACAGCCAACATGGGTTCACAAAGGGAAAGTCCTGTTTAATTAATTTGATATCCTTCTACGATAAGGTCTCCCACCTAGGGGATGAAGGGAAGGCGGTGGATGTCGGTTTTCTGGATTTTAGTAAGGCTTTTGATACTGTCCCTCACAGCATCCTTCTGGACAAGTTGTCCAACTGTGAGATGAGCAGGTACATGGTGTGCTCGGTAGAGAACTGGCTGAACGGCAGGGCTCAAAGGGTTGTAGTGAATGGGGTGACATCTGGCTGGTGACCAATCACCAGTGGTGTTCTTCAGGGCTCAGTTCTAGGTCCAGTTCTGATCAATATTTTTATCAATTATCTGGAGGCAGGAGTTGAATGCATCATTAGCAAGTTTGCTGATAATACTAAACTGGGAGGTGGTGTTGACTCTCTTGAGGGATAAGAGGCCTTGCAGAGGGATCTAGGTAGATTGCAGCATTGGGCAATCACCAGTGTCATGAAATTTAACAAGAACAAATCCTGGATTCTGCACGTGGGATGGAGTAATGTTGGACACAAGTCTAAATTGGGAGGGGAATGGCTAGAGAGCAGCCCTGCAGAAAGGGATCTGGGGGTGCTGGCTGACAGAAGGCTGAATATGAGTCAGCAGTGTGCCCTGGCAGCCAAGAGGGCAAACCGCATCCTGGGGTGCATCAAACGCAGTATAACAGCCAATCAAAAGAGGTGATTATCCCGCTGTATTCAGCATTGCTGCAGCCTCACCTTTAGTCTTGTGCACAGTTCTGGGCCCCACAGTTTAAGAAGGATGTTAAGGTACTCAGATCTGTCCAGAGGAGGATAACAAAGCTGGTGAAAGGGCTGGAATGCGTGTCCTGTGAGGAGCAGCTAAGGACTTTGGGTTTGTCTAGTCTGGAGAGGAGGCTGAGGTGCAACCTCATTGCTCTCTACAGCTTCCTGAAGAGGGGAAGTGGAGAGGGAAGTTCTAGTCTCTTCTGCCTGGTGTCCAGTGGCAGGACACGTGGTAATGGTTCACGGTTGTGTCAGGGTGGTTCAGACTTGACATTAGGAAATATTTCTTTACCGACAGGGTGATCAAACCCTGCAACAGGCTTCCTGGAGAGGTGATTGATGCCCCAAGCCTGTCAGTGTTTAAGAGGCATTTGGACAATGCCCTTAATAGCATGCTTTAACTTTTGGTCAGCCTGGAGGTCGTCAGGCAGTTGGACTTGATGATCGTTGTAGGTCCCTTCCAACTGGAATTATTCTTTTCTATTCTAAAGTAAGACAAACACTTTTGCCTGAGTAGTTTACTTCAGATAGAACTGCGATTAACTGTTGTGCTGTAGTGGATCAAGAAAAGCAAGATCACTTCAGGGTTTGAAATACAGACAGGTGTCCCTAGAATTTGCTTGTTTGCAGCTTTACAGAATTAGTCTTTATTTTCTTATGTTAAAGGAAGAACTGCAGAAACTGACACACCAGCAGTTCAGGTCATCTTTCCCTTGTGCAAGCTGAAAAGGAAGCAGTGAGGTCAAGGGTACACATGCATTTTAAGTCTGATAACAGGAGGGGGAAAAAATTTAGAATTTAGTATAGGGCAATCCAATGATTATTCTACATTATCACAGACATCACATTAGATCAAGCAAAGAAACTAACATATACTGGTATACATGAAGATACCAACAGCTGACTCAGCCACAAACCACTCAATTACTAAAAAAGAAAAGGGAAGTTATTTTCAAATTTCTGTTTCTTGCCAGCAGGTTTATTTCAGTTTTTAATCCAGTGACCAGTAAAAATACCAAACTGAAATGAGACAGAGTGATCTGAATGTGTGATCTTCCTGAATGTGTGATCTGAATGTGTGATCAGTGATCGGTGTTGGGTTGACGGTTGGACTCGATGATCTTAGAGGTCTTTTCCAACCTCAATGATTCTATGATTCTATTCTATGAATAGGCACCCCATGTCATCACCCTGTCGTGTGGGGCTCTGCAGAGCAGGCCCAGGGAGTGATCAGAGCCCCACAGCTGCCCTGGCACCTCAGCTGAGATCCTACAAACACCCCAGCTTGCACAATAGCGTATCTGCATCCCAGGCTCCAGCCCAGGTCAGAGGGAGCCTACATCCAGTTTTCACAAGCCCAAGCTGGATGTGTCTGGCCCTCACTACATCTTTCCCTTACAGTGCTCTGCCTGGGGCCCTGCAGCCTCCTTACCCAGCAACAACTCCTGCTCTTGCCAGGGTCATGCTGCACGTTGAAGGCCCTGGGCTATAGCTTTGAGACGTACCTTTGGATGACTCTGGTTTTGGCTTACAGAACAGTCTGTATAAATGCCAGTGACACACCAGAGCTTGGGGAAAAGAGCAGATTCTCACGTCAGTTCTGGTTTCCCTTGTCAAAGAGCCCTCAAGACTGGCCATCTCAGCCTCAGAGACCAAAACCCACCAAAGACTATGGCCATCAGAGCTAACAATGCAGCAACAGTCTCATGGTATTATATACCTATACCTTGAGTAGTATGTTTGATTAATGCTTGGATTTAGCTGTTACTGCTACATAAATAATACTGCTTTTTAAAACATAGGTACAATCACCCTTTACAGGAGACCAGCTGCAGCACCACATTTGCACAGTATCTTTAGAAGACCTATCATCTCATATGTGGTTCAGCCAAAGACAATTACTTTCAAATCAAGGAGGAGATTTTTGTAGTTCACTCTGCAAAAACAGGACTGTACCTATACAGAGAAAGAAAATTCCTTGCTCCCTTTGGTCATGGTTAGAACAGTCCACTGCTGTGTCTCTTTCCAGGTAAGAAAGGTTAAGGAGGCTGTGAGTTTTGCAAAAGCCATAGTCCCTCCAAAATAGAAAAAGTTATTCGTGGGAAGATGCTTTCACAGGGCAGGTTTAGCTCACCAAAGCAATCTGTGTGCTCTTGCTCCTCCAATGTCAGCAAGATAAAAAGCAACAGCTACATTTTTTACAGGGAGGAAACAAGCTGGACTTTGAAGCAAATGTGAAGACACATGTTAGGTACTACACACAGCGTTCAATACGAAAACACATTCTCCCATGGCTACTAGCTTATGACACTGAGCCACGCCATGGCCCACGCAGCCTTGCAATGGCTCAGGGGATACTGCTTTCACAGGGGGGAGAAGGATTTTCTAGTGCATGGTCTTCTAAGTCCCAGACAGGATCTAGATTGCATATCCAGCATGGAGATGCTCAGATCAAGCAGGACTGATTTCATGTGGTTTGACTGGGAGAAGACAACTAGGAAGAGGCAGCAAGTTTCAATGTAAGCACATAGTCTGGATATGCAGCTGGGAGAGGGATTGCCACTTAGGGCTAGGAAATATAGAATTTCTGTTCGGTGTTGTTATCTATGCATTTCACATGCCCACTCTCCCTATCATCTTGTACTGACTTCATTTTGTTCTTCTCTTCGTTTTATTATTGGGCTTCAGCGACAGATTCTGCGACATGTTCTGTTTGCTACAGACAACCCTGTAACTAGCAATAAGGGGAAGATCATTATTTTTTTCTGGATTATCTTTTCCCATCTACCTCTATTTATGACAACATTCTGACTTCACTTTCTATTTTTCTACTTTGTTTTTCCACCAGGTTGTTGACTGCATCTGTTGCATCAACAACACTGTCCTAGGACAGCCCAGCAAAGGTAGCACTGAAATCCACGTACATTCACTGGGAACTGAGATTTTCTGAAGAATAGGTGTTCTCTGTATCCTCTGCTCTTTGCTCATCCATGATATTCTGCTGTTTATCAGTTCTTTGTATACTTGCTCAACGCTGCCGATTGCAGAGCAGGCACTTGTTGCCTGATTAACAGATGGTTGTCTTTCAGGGGCCAAAGTACAGCATCTGGAGTTGCTACCCAAAAGGCACATTATACATCTCCCCAGAAGATTTCCAGGGAAATGGAAATTGCCCCATTAAGCTGTGGTAGATAACAACCCACAGAGCAGCTTTTGGGAAGAAGAGTCCAGAAATAGTAGCAGGTAGGTAAGTACCATTTACCTGAGGTGTAAGATGCTGTAAAGTACCATGTAATAATGGCAGCCACAGCTGCATATACTTAGGTTAACCATACAGAGGAACAGTTCCCTGTCTCACCAAGTAAGGTCAGGATGTAAACTCCTGCCTTGCTTCTATTCAAACACAAACCATTACATCTACATCTTAATCTGCCATAATTTAGATGCTTTGTCAGTGATATAATGCCATTCATGTACAATGGAAACTGCCCTTTCAAATGAAATACCCTCTTACACACCACTTTCCTTCTCACAGAGTCTGGCTTCCATGGATATTGGTATCTATGGGGCAGAAAAGATTATGCCAGGCAAGATACTCTCCCTGTTTGAGCAGTGTGCCTTACACAGTCATCTGCTGTCAGAGATGACAGCAGACACTGTCCCTCTGCATAGCCCCATCTGAGGAGAAGAGCACTTCCAGTCTCATTCACCTAATAGCAATGCCAGGACCAGTAATATCTCTGGGGTGGAAGGAAATATCTCATGGCTGTGCATATGTGCATATGTGAAGCTCTGTAGCTTCAGCAGGACTGTAAATGATTCAACACTTTCTGCAGCATTAATATAGCATCCATGAACATTACGTAGGTCTCTAAGAAACAGCTTAGAGATGGCAATGTCACCAGGTTGCCCCAGTCTACCAGCAGTACGATCTGGCAGCAAAGCACAGCTGTCTGCACAGCTGTAGAATCACAAGGAGAGGAATTTGCCAGCAATATTGACCTTAGCTGTGTCTGCTCCATGCTCTCACTGCCACAACTGCCAGGAAATCGGTTCGGCTTGGCAATAACCTGTGACCCCTGCCACTGCTGAGAGGGCAGCACACCATGTTGGGAGGGGGGAGGACAAAGGGGAGGAGGAGGAATGGGAGTATGTAGAACTCACTTTGCTGTTGAAGGTTTTGTGTTATGAAACTGCAGCTCTGAGATACAGCCAGAGGCACAGTGCAGTGAAGGGAATGCACCTTCCATCTCCCCAGAAAGCATTAGCTGTTGAATTGCTACCATCTGTCTAGCTAGTGCAGTTCCTAGGGAGGCTAGAAGCCTTTCCTGTCACCATCCCTGGACGTATTTAAAAGATGTGTAGATGTGGCACTTACGGACATGGTTTAGTGGGCATGGTGGTGTTGGGTCGATGGTTGGACTCGATGATCTTAGAGGTCTTTTCCAACCTTAATGATTCAATGATTCTACGATTCCACTGGTTGAGGCCTTTTGCCTCATCCAGTGGACACAGTGCAGCAGAGGCTTGGTGTGTCTGTGTACAGTCTTCTCAGCCACCTTTTGGCTCATTTTTTTTCTCCAGGTCCTAAAACAAGATCAAAAGGAAGTGTATCTTTCCATTTCCCCTCTCCTACAGAGCCATCTACCTAATAGTCCATGAACTGAGGGCAGAAATTCCAGCAGCCAAGCTGTCATGTATCAGCAACAGACCCAGCTGTGTTTCTGAAGCTCAGGGACACTGTGATCTAAGACACTTGATGCTGAGATTCCCCTTGGCGTCACTTCCTGCAAAATCCATCAGAAGCAAAATTATGGGCTCACTTTGGAGAGATCAACTGCAAAATCCCACTTCTGAGGCAATCCCCAGGAAGGTAGGCAGTCGAGGGGTGTTTGGTACACATGGATTCCCAAGGAATATGCTACTTAATCAGCATGAGCAAATCTTGTCTGTGCTCCAAATTTCTGATACCCTGAGAAAGATTTACCAAAGCAGATCAATCAGTTCTTTTCTTAACAGGTAAGGAGAGATTATACCTTTCACTTCAGGCATGCAGTTCTTGTAAAACAGCACTTCTACCTGCTACTTCAGGATGAATTCAGCAGTTAACCTTTTCACAGTGTCCTTTGGTTAACCTGAAGGCTTGTGCTTCTGTCTCTTCCCCCTGCCCCAGTCCCTTGGGGTAAATTCAAGTCACGCAACAATTATCTATTTGTTTTGCTCTTCTTCTATTAGTAAATTGATGAAACTTGACTTGTGGAGGACATTACACAAAAATGAGGGTATGCAGAACTGGATGACCTACAAATACATTACTGTAATGCATATTTGTGTTGTGTTCTCTGTGACTTTCTCAGCATGTGGTATTGGTATTGGTCAGTAAATGTCAAACCCTACAAAAGTTATATGATTTCCTGTCCTTTTGTGTACTGTTAATGTACAGTTAATGACTTTGTGTGTTGAGGAAGCTCACTAAATACTATGCCAACACCATTCATTTGTTGAACCAGACACCCTGTTAATAACACAGACAGATGGTCTGGTGATAGAATTATTTTAGTATGTGAGTGAGCAATTATCTGAGACCAAAGTTGACATCTTTATTTCTTGATGCTGTATCATTTGTAGTTCTCAACTGCGTTTACTCCTTTTGTTGCTAACTCATCATTCTCCATGTTGAAGTCTTAAAAATGAAAA
This sequence comes from Aptenodytes patagonicus, assembly GCF_965638725.1. NCBI lineage: Eukaryota > Metazoa > Chordata > Aves > Sphenisciformes > Spheniscidae > Aptenodytes > Aptenodytes patagonicus. Next base: position 59,225,029 of record NC_134982.1, read on the forward strand.
GTAATCATTTCCTTTCATACTCTGCAGCCTCCTTTCCCACTATGTCTCATTATATCTGCTGATGCTGCCTCAAGCTGCCATGGTGTACAGAAGAAGATGAAGGGCAGTTTGCAGTATATACATTTTTTGAATTTGGCCTTGCTCTTTGGAAGGAAAATGACATAGCAAAATGTCTTAAGGCCAGGCAAACTTGTTCACATCTTGAAATCATACAGGCCCAAAGCGTTCCTGGCTCTCCATGTTGGACTAGACATAGGTAGAAAGGAAGCATATGTTGCAAAAGAGTAGTAATAACCCTCTGTACGCAGGAGGGATATGGCCTATGATCAACAGCAGGTGAGTAAATTGCAGAGCAAGAGCAAGTTGTAAGAGAGCTAATACTTCAGGTGTTGCAAAGCCACATGTTCTAGCAGCACCAGTATGCGTAATTACCTCTTTCAATTAACATGATTATTATATGAATTTTTAAAGAAATATTTTCTAATTACTATGCAAAGCTATCACAGCTAACTGTTAAGGGTCTTTTTTTTTTTAAGATGGTAAGCCATACCAACATTATGCTATGTATCTCATTTCATTACTAGTCTGTTGCATGAAAAATTATTTCCATTCCTTGTTTTGAGTGTAGTTCCTTTTCATTTCAGTTCTTGGCCTCAGCTCTTGAACTGAGCAGTTTATCTTCAGTTACTGAACAAGACTACATGATGGCCCAGGCTCCTAGTACTCAAATAAGCTCTGAATTGCTTCTTAATATCTCTCCCCATATCCCCTCTCCAAAAAAATCAAACAACCTCCAAACCACCAAACATGGTTCGGTGAATATGTTTCTCCTGGCCACACAAATTCAGTCCTGTCTAAAAGACTTAACCAGTTCCTGTACCTGAAAGGAGCTAATTTTTTTTCTTGAATGCTGCATATTCTTATTCTGACATGCTTTTCTAAGTGTGTCACACAATCTCAGTTCAAGTATTTTTACCTCACTTCCTATCTGTAACACCACATGACTCAAAAACACTTGGATACCTGTTTTCTCGACTGGATGCTTTTCATGCAGCAGTGACAGCTGGCTAACCTGCAGCAAGCTCACTCCCTCTAGAAATGTTGGGTAGCACAAAGGCAGATCTCCATGTGCCTCTCAGAGATGAAGCTCCAGGGGGTGCAGCAGTTCTGTGGCAAGTCACTGTTTTCAGTGCTGCAGTATCAAACAGACTATTTCTGATAAAATCAACTAGACATTAGTACATGGTATTGTCTATTTCAGAACATTAAAGCCTAATCCATCCACCTCACAACTTTCTCACTTATTCCTGTCTGCTGACTTTCTCTGGGATATTGTGCTCTTGCAGTGGGATCCTCCTGTAGGCTATCTTACCACCACCTTAAGTGTAGGGCACTCATGTATAGCTTCCCTGACTCTTCCCAGAACCTTTCATGTATATGAAAGGTCCTCCTGCTAGAATACAGTTTTCACCTTTCTGCAAACCTCTGGGTACCAGCCTCTCTGCATGCATCAGGCACTTCACTTCTCAGTGTACATTCCTCTGGAGATGCAAAGGAGCTATAATGTACTTGCACATGACTGTGCTGCAGTGTTTTCTCTGACACTTAACACATGGCCTGCCAGCACCAAATGAGCTCATGACAACACCCAGGACCCCAATTTGACTGGGTTCAGGCATCCCTCAGCACAGTCCTCCATGACAAATGTCCTGGGAGATACCCCATGAAGCTTCTTCTATCTCACTGTTTCTCTTCATAGATTTGCTGCAGGTGCTTTAAGCCAAAGAAAGAAGGCAGATACACTCAAAACTATGCTTCCCCAAACCCTACTTGCACGTAAGAGCAGCGGCAGCAAATGTAAAAGCAACACCAATACTGACAATCATCCTGTTTTCAGTTTGGAGTCATTCTAGCAAAACTATTCAAATAGCAATGTTATTGCATATAAAAGAATTTACCAAATCATACAGACAAACCAGTTTGACATCTTGGGTAATACTGCTGACCCAATACTGCTTTCCCAAGGCCACACCAGCAGATGTTATTATGAGTCCAGGATGGATTGACATCAGTTGGGTGGTGCTATTTGAGGTTTATTGCTTCTTTTCTGAAGTAGCTGGTCAAATTGCTACAGGAAAATGAGCTACCATGAGGCTATCTTTAGCTGTTAGTAAACCTGAAATACAGTATGCTAACTAGAAGCTTGGAGGAAAGGTTTATATGCTATTAGGTCAACACAACATGCAACCAGGTACCTTAACACTGCTTGTCTGACACACAACATACCATCAGCCTCTGCTGTCCCAATTGGACATCTGCACAGCTGTTAACTTAGACTCTTCTAGTGGTGCCAGGATGGTGCTTTACCTCTCCAGGTTGTCCATCAGCTGTTCGTTTCAAAATGAAAATCTGCTCAGTTTGGTTCTAGGTACCGGAAGCCTGGTGGTACACGAGTTCTTTCAGAAAGAGAAACTGCACTGTGAGACGTAGTAGAGTGTAAGTGGCACAGTGCAACCCACTGCAAAAGCCAGCACATAAGACTGTGTTAGGCAGAACATGTATTTCAGAATTGGTGACTCACATTCTATTTGCATGTTTGAAAAAGCACAGAGCTTTATGGATGCCATAATTGACAAGGGAAGATCCTTACGCTGTTAAATAAGGCAATCTAAACCTATTAAGGTTAGCAAAGGCTAGAATTGGACAAAAGCTATAGCAATGCCACTGCCCCTGAAAAGCCAAGGACATCTTTAGCATACGTAAGACTAAATAAGGAATAAGGAACTCTCTCTGTTCTTAAGCATAGTATCATTCCTAAATCAGTTGATAAGCACTGTGGGCATGAAAAACATGAATCTGATGCAAGGAGATCCCACAGTTGAAGGTCACATGGTTGTGTGCACCACAGTGTGAGCTGTGGGGGAAGGAGGGTTACAGCAGATACACAAGGTAGAGAAGCTGGAGTTGTGGCCAGCAGGTGAAAGTAAGACAGGCAAAAAGGACCACAAAAAAACATATGGGATGCAGAATCTGGAGGCAGTGATATGATTTACTACAAACTAGTAACAGAAATTGTCAGCTAATTACTGAGAATGCCAGAAGACTCACAAGCAGTGGTAAAGCAGGATCAGCTAAGACAGCCACTTTATAGGCTGAGGAAGAGAGTGAGATGCTGTGACACAAAGAGGGTGGGAGGACAGAGCAGATAGGAAAGGAAGATCTGAGGGCAACCCTGCTCTTCAGGCTAGGACTACTCATGGCCAAACTACAGATGCTCCTGGAACCTTCTTTGCAAAATATTTGAGTGCAGCAAATGTGGCTTTGCAAGTATCCGAGCTCACAGATAACCCTTCTCTTTTCTAGCGCAGATGTTGCCTTGACAATGATGATCTCTTCCGATTCGAACACATATGATTTCTCTGTGAAGCTGAAATAACTCTCTTTGCTGGCTTTGCAAATCGTTTTTTGAGAGTCTCAGCCAGTCCATAGATTTCAGGCATGGCTGGGCTTTTTATTCAAGCAGTTTACTGATGTCATTCATGGAACCATTGAATGGTTTCAGTAGGAAAGGTCCCTTTAAAGATCATCTAGTCCAACCCCACTGCCATGGGCAGGGTCACTGGATCACATTGCTCAAAGATTCCAACCTGACCTTGAACACTTCCAATGATGGGACATCCACAACTTCTCTGTCTCACCACCCTCATCGTAAAAAATATCTTCCTTATATCTAATCTAAATCACTTTCAGTTTAAAACCATTGCCCCTTGTCCTGTCACTACAGGCGTTGGTAAAAAGTGTCTGTCTTATAAGCACCCTTGAATTATTGAAAGGCTGCAATAAGGTCTCCCTGGAGCCTTCTCTTCTCCAAGCTTAACAATCCCAACTCTCTCAGCCTTTCTTCATAGGAGAGGTCTTCCAGCCCTCTGATCATTTTTGTGGCCTTCCTCTGTACCCGCTCCAACAGATCCATGTCTTTGCTGTACTGGGGACCCCAGAGCTGGATGCAGTACTCCAGGTGGGGTCTCACCAGAGCGGAGTAGAGTGTGAGAATCACCCCCCTTGACCTGCTGGTCACGCTTCTTTATGGAACCCATGATATGGTTGACTTTCGGGGCTGCAAGCGGCACATTGCCAGCTCAGTATCTAATTTTTCATCCACTAGTGTCCTCAAATCCTTCTCCGCAGGGCTGCTCTCCATCCATTCATCCTCCAGTCTGTACTGATATTGGGGATTAGCCTTACCCAGATGCAAGACCTTGCACTTGGCCTCATTGAACTTCAGGAGGTTCACATGGGACGACGACTCAAGCCTGTCAAGGTCCCTCTGGATGGCATCCCTTCCCACAAGCCTGTCAATCAACTGCACCACTCAGCGTGGTATCATCCACAAACTTGCTGAGGGTGCACTCAATCCCACTGTCTATGCCAGTGATGAAGATATCAAATAGTACTGGTCCCAGTATGGACCCTTGAGGGACGTCACTTGTTACTGGTTTTCACTTGGACATTGAGCCATTGACTAACTCTTTGGACATGTCCACCCAGCCAGTTCCTTATCCATCTAACAGACCATCCATCAAATATCTCTTTCTCCAATTTAGCAGCAAGAATGTTGTGTGGGACCATATAAAAAGTTTTACAGAAGTCCAGGTAGATGACATCTGTAGCTCTTCTCTTGTCCATTGATGCAGTCACTCCACCATAGGCCACTAGATCAGTCAAGCATGATTTGCCTTTGGTGAAGCCATGTTGGCTGTCCCTAATCACCTCCCTGTTATCCATATGTTTTGATGTAACTTCCACGAGGATCTGTTCCATCACCTTACTGGGCATCGAGGTGAGGCTGATGAAGGAACTGTGTGCAGAAGAACAGAGCATATACTCCACCCTGTGGGACCTCCACTCCTTTCTACAACTTTCTTCTACAATCCCATCACCAGTTGACTCTCTGCCCTGTGATGGCTCCTCTGCATAACTTGATGCTGGCAGATACCAGAAACTTAACTGCAGAAGGGGGGTTTAAGCTTTTTTGCTTAGGACAGTTTATAGCATTCTTGAATCCTTCTGCCCAACTTGGAAGTTAAAACACAAAGGTAAAAAGCCAGCAAGTGGGCTGATGCTAGAAGCAGGAAGCCTCCAGTGAAATCAACACTTGAGATCTACCAATGTTAGTTACTAAGCAATCACTGCCCATGGTTTGATATAGAAAGTTCTTGATAAAACCTTGCAGGGTACCCCAGTGTCCAGCTTTGACAACAACTGAGACAGGCTGCTAGATGGTCCCTATTTTTGCTGACCTTACTACAAGAGTATTGGACAAACAGATGTTACAACGCAAGTTAAAAATCCTGCTTTGACAATGGTGTAGAGCAACAAGGCTGCAAAAGAATACATAGATGACACAGAATATGTACAAATAGACACATACTTGCTCAGCCTACTACCCTAAGGGTTCAGTAGCTGCATGGATGAGATAGATAAGATATAGTAGCTTCTGATCAGTGCTTTCCTGCTTATCATATCTGCAAAGACAGTAAAACTGGACTCGTGGTAGTTACTGAGGCCACAAGCCGGTCAGCTTGCAAGAAGTGGAGAGATTGCTTCCAACAAAGTACTGTATGAAGATATCCTAGGGAAAAAAGACATAGGTTCATCAACACTATGTTTGCCAGGAATGGAGAGCTATATGTATTCCAAGGAAGCAAGAACAGAGATGTGGGGGAAGAAGAAAACTTCACTGCTGGCCAAAGTTAAGGACAACTGCTGGGGTTACAAGGTACATGCTACTCATGGATTTATAGAATGGCTGGAGTTTGGCTTGGTGTTTGTTTCAAGATTAAGGGATTTAGATTTTGAAAGTGGTTGTGTGGGGGACAGCAAAAGAGCAGTATACTCAACAGGAAACAAAGGCAGAAAATCTACAGATTTGGCCGTGAGAAGACTGTCTGGCAAGGCAAACAGACTTGGCCCTTTGTCTACCAGTTGACAAGTATGTTTTCTGAGCCTTACTTCCCCATGCAGAAGGTTCCAGTCAAACAGTCAAACATCATCCTTTCTTTTGCATGGAAAGGTACAGCAGGAAGCTGCCTAGGGATCAGCTGTCTTTCTGCCAAAGGTCTCCCTGTTGCACAAACACTGTGATATATTACAAAACATGTCCCTGCTACAGTACAAACTGTACAGTCTGTACTTGTAGAGCACGGTGAGTTTAGATTAACTCTGTTGCAAAAAAGATCAGTTTTCCATTGCTGGGAGCACTGCCTAATTCAGCACAACTCACATGCATTACAGATTTGGCTGCTGCCTGGGTATAACCTGGTGCTCAGAATCTCACACAGGTTGGTGCTGCACCTCAGAAGTTGTTTGCGGTACATATACATTTGCTGGTGCTGGCAAGGAATAGCGACCAGAGGGAAAGGGACAAAATCCTGGTGCAGAGGCAACAGCTAAACTTACGTCAGCTTTACTTCGGTTCATCTTGTCACTAGTGGGTTTCTGCAGGGCTCAATTTTAGGGCCAGTGCTCTTTAATGTTTTTATAAATGATCTGGGTGCAGGAGTCGAATGTACATTAAGTTCACCATGATACTAAATTAGGAGGAGCTGCAGACTCCCTCGAGTGTAGAGAGGCCTTCCACAGAGATCTGGATAGACTAAAGAGCTGGGCAATCACCAACCGTATGAAATTTAACAAGAGCAAGTGCCAGATTCTCCACCTGGGAAGGGGTAATCCTGGTTATACGTACAAATTAGGGGACGAAAGGCTGGAGAGCAGCCCCACAGAAAGAGATTTGGGGGTTTGGGTTGATGGCAAGTTGAATATGAGTCAACAGTGTGCCCTGGCAGCCAAGAGGGCCAACCGTGTCCTGAGGTGCATCAAGCACAGCATAGCTAGCTGTTTGAGGGAGGTGATTGTCCTACTCTATACTGCACTGGTGTGGCCCCACCTTGAGTACTGTGTGCAGTTTTCGTCGCCTCAGTATAAGAAGGACATCAAACTATTAGAGTGTGTCCAGAGGAGGGCTACTAAGATGGTGAAAGGTTTCAAGGGTAAGACTTATGAGGAGTGGCTGAGGTCACTTGGTTTGTTCAGCTTAGAGAAGAAAAGGCTGAGGGGTAGCCTCATCACAGTCTACAACTTCCTCAAGGGGGGCAGTTGAGGGGGAGGTGCTGATCTCCTCTCTCTGGTGACCAGTGACAGGACATGAGGAAATGGAATGAAGCTGCATCAGGGGAAGTTCAGATCGGACATTAGGAAGAGGTTCTTCACTGAGAGGGTGGTCGGTCATTGGAACAGGCTCCCCAGGGAAGTGGTCACAGCACCAAGCCTGTCAAGAGTTCAAGGAGCATCTGGACGATGCTCTTAGTGATATGGTTTAGTTTCAGGTAGTCCTGTGAGGAGCAGGGAGTTGGGACTCGATGATCCCTATGGGTCCCTTCCAACTCGAGATATTCTATGATCTTTATCAGGAACCCCTGCTCTACTCTCAGGGCCTTGCTGGTACAGGCTCTAAGCCAGTCACCAGTACTTCTAAGTTCTGGGCAGCCCAGTACCTTAGCTTTGTAAGTACTACTGGCAGCACTGTCCATTTTCAACAGTGTAATTAATAATTAACATCTGCTGTATGAAAGAGGGCAAACTAGTTGTTATCCAGGGTTATAAATCCAAACCACATGTAAACAAATCTTTACATAAGGATTCTCAAAGCACCAGTGGATCTTCAAATATGTTTGAGTACCAAGAACACCTGCTATTGATGAAGCTATTAAATGCCCTGTGTAAATGAAAACCTTTTAAATAATCACATCTGTCAACTTAGTTTACATTATCTCATTAAAAACAAACCCAAACAACCCTCCTTTTTTTTTTTGTTTCACCCCCAGCTTCTTGTGTGACCCTGGCTAATCAAACTCCTTATTTTCAGTCTCATCCTTAACTCAGGATGCAATTTTACCACTGTTAGGGCACTGCAAAGTGTAACACATCTTCAGCTGACACACAGTGCAAATAGTATGTCTAAGGAGCACCTCCATCCCTGCAAATTTTCCTTTGACTAAGTAACATCTTTAGAAAGCTGATCTTTTAGGCAAGGCTTTGAGTTCTATGAATTACAGTTATTTCACACTTTCAAAAATATGACACAACATTTCATATAACTTTTTATGATTTCTCAAAGTAGATTAAAAAAAGTCTGTCATGCACTACAATTAAGGTGGCAAAACTTCCCCCCACAACACAAGCATCTGTTGCCAGTATCTAGAGTTGCATGATCATGCATAGAAATATGCAGAGTAACGAAAGAAAACAATGCACCTCTTTCTAAGAGAAAGAACAGGACAATATTGTGTAAGTGTACATCATACATTTATTACTGAACAACTCTTTCAACTCCAAAATTGGGCACAGGGATTAAAAATAAAAATTCATTGCACTACCTAGTAAAGCATTACTAGTAACTCTCATAAAAAATGTACAAATTTTGTTAAAAATTTATCAAGCCTTCAAATGATTTGGTTACAGATATTTATAATACATTTAAAACTACATGTTAAATGATACAATAGAGTATGATTTAAAGAAAACACTTGACAAAATATGATCCCAACAAAATCCACAAGCTTTCATAATCATTAGCAAATCTGAAACACAAGTAGCAAAATGAGGTAACAATGTACCAAAGAAAAAAAACCCACAGTTTTTACAAAGGCCCAAAGATAACTCAGTCAAAAATGTGTTTTCTACAATTAAAATTAAAGAGCTTGGTAAATCTCATCTTAAGTATTACACAATGTGTTAACAGCTGTGAAATCACATTCAAGAGCCTGTACATAATGGCATACAACAAAAGGCTTTAATTTTTTTGTAAAGAAAGTCACAAAATGAGACACTGGAATTATCTGTAGGCCTTAATATCCACTAAAATGTCAAATTAAATTGACAGTTTATGCAAAAAACACAGCAGTGCCAATATGATAAAGCAAACATATTACAGGGTTCGGTTTTTTTTTTTGGAGAAGAAGGAGCCAGGTCATGGCAGAAAGGCAATAAACATAAAAAAAGTCTTGCTGAATTCAGGTGCTGCCAGGCACCATGGCAGGCTGTGGAATTACACACGAATGTGCATAACACATGGCAGTTAACAGCTGAACATGAGTCCCCCTGCCTTGACAGCCACAACAGAGAGGACTTGGTTGTACCTTGTCTGAGCTGATTTGGAACATATGCATGTGTCCTGTTTATACACACTAACCACAGGAAGCAAGTCCACATACATCTGCAAGAGTCCCATGCAAATGAAAGAACCATTCCAGAAGAGATGAGCCATAAGAGTGCAACAATTAATTTCAGGATTTTACCAACTTAGACCCTCTATCTCCTAGATTTCCCACTGCCTCACAGAGTTTTACTGGGGAAAAAGGGACATTACACATCAAGATTTTCCAGTTCAGAAAAACACATTCTTCTGAAGCCAAGGGAAAGTAGTTGTCTTGTTCATTTGTATCTAGCTTAGGAAAAGTGCCCTCTTTCCACGCTTCAAACTGAATACTGAGCACAGTAGTGTTAGTTATGTTTAAATCCATACACAGAGGATTTTTTCTTTTGCAGCTATATAAAAGAGCCTAAGTTTTGTAAGACATACGTGGCATATGCTTTTTAAACAACATGACCTTATTTATTAAAAAAATAAATTTTATTACATGTAATTTAACCTGCTAGGTGTTATTGTGAAAAGCCTATTCTTTAACTCCACTGGAAGAGAGGAGAAATTCTATTATTTTGAAGTTGATGTAACAGCATTTTTATTTATTTAGTGTTCTTAAGTATGGATAGGTAAGGAAAGACTCGCTGTTTTTGAGAACCACCTGCATAACTAACCAGAGGGAAGAGCATCTGAAATGGGGCAAAATTGTGCTTTTATTTTATCTGCACCAGGAGCTGTGACTGGTCTGTAGAATCTTCAAAGAGGGAAATCAGCATGGAGAACATCTAACACTGTTTGAAATTATAACTGATACTAAAGCATAGCAGCATACAAAAGCATCAGAAATGATAAAGAATAAACTTAAAGCTGAGACTGGCAGCAAATTGCAGCGATATTGCTAATTGTGTCACTTGTGCTGCTGCAACCAAAGTAATGACACTAAATGTAGGAGAATAATTTTGTTGCAAAAAGTGCATCCTTTGAATAACTATGGTATATATAAACCTAAATATTTTGCTAGAACAAGTCGAAGATGTTAACAGTCTGAATGTTATAAATGAAGCTAATTTTTTTTCAATAACCCAAATAAAACATTATTCAGAGCATTTGAATAGAGGTTATCACCTCCTATTTCACAGCACTGTTCTGGAAGGTGTTCCAATTTTCTCCTATAGTGGAGTGCTCTGGAAACTCGATTGCAAAAACCAATGGAGTTCCTTCTTCATATGACACTCATCATGAAATAAGGAAGGGCAAGAAGCAGCATCAGGGCAACTGAATTCTGCAGTTAGTGACCAAAACCCACCTTCTCTTGTGATACAATTAAAAAAATCAGAAGTTCTACTTCTCTGAGAAAATGCTAAAAATTTTATTTTATTCATGAAGTTGCAGGAATAAAATTGTAACCTGTTACAAGTTATCTTAGTTGTATACAAACTCCTTTGTAAATGACAAAGAATGTATGTGATTAAAGCCAATGTTTATAAGCTAAAAGATTATGTCCTTAGCAAGTACAATGGCCAAGCTTGAAGAGCTGTTGCACAAGACCCTCAGTGTCCTTTCTGCTTCCTTTCATGGAAGAAGCACATAACTGGCAAACCCAGCTAGAAAAATTTAAAAGGAGAACAGAAAAGCATTGATATTCACATTAGCAACTGAAAATGTTAATATTGCTAAATGATTTGTGCAATATTGCAACTTTACATAGATAAAATAACTTGTAAATCCAGACTTTGTAACATATGCTAAAAACCCCAAGGTTACTCATGTATGAACGATCAATGCACTCTTTAGTGGTACACATTTAAAGCCTCCAATGAAGGGGAAGCATAACAGCTGTTTGAATAGTAGGTAGAAAGGTCTTTATACCTGTAAGTACATTGGGGAGGAAATAGTAAATGTCTGTAATTGCTGCACCCATTGCATTCAGTGTGCAACTGCAAACACAAGGAAAGGAACCAGTGTACAGTACTAGTACTGTTTAAATAACACACAAGATTATACATTGCAGCATAATTATTACTACACACATACGTTCTCAGTACATGCTGGTATATAGGTTCTCAAACACACATACACACTCAGTCACAAGCACACTTCACGCATCCTCTCACAAGCAAACACACATTCACACCATTCATTCCCACTCACAGTATCTGAAGGCTCTATATAAGGTAGATTGCTATACCGTTTGGAGCTACCACTTTTTTTTTTCCTTTTTCTTTTATATAAAAGCACATGCTAAAAGATCACGTCCACAGTAATCTCGCAGCAACACTCGGAATGATCACACAAAAACCAGGGAATGTTAGTGCACACACAAAATTAAGCTAAAAAAAAAAATATATCTTTGGAGTTCCAATCACACCGTTAGTATAACAATCCCGTAACTGTGAAGACTAGTTATAAGCTTTGTAATTGATTAAGTCACACAGTGCAAAGTAAGGTCCATTGACCCTTTTGTGTAAAGGGTAGGCTGGAAGCCACATGGGTAAGTTCAATAGATAGTTCATATATACATGTCACCAGGAACACTCAAACCAGATTTGTGCTCTTAGATTGGTCATTCTGAATCACGATGCACTTCCGAAGCATCAGCTCTACAAATTGGGCAGGTACGATTTGCCTGTAAAACCAGAAACAAAAGAGGATTTACTGTACAGACAAATACATAGTTAAGGTAATGTGTTTATTACACTGAACATCTGTGACCATGATGAGGTTGCTACCTTCAGCACTTGGGTATTGAAAAGCAATTCAAGAGTACTCAAACCAAGAGAAGACAAAGTGTGCTTATGCCTTTTTTTAGTTTGTTTTGTTATGTTAGAGTTGTGTGCTAAGTTTGCCAATTCAAAATTATGTTTACAATTAAAAAAAAAAAGTGCCTTTTATCGTTAAAGTTAAAGCAAAACAGCAAACTAGGCTTTATCTAAGTGATGGTGGTTTTATTAATGCAGATTCATAGTTATAGTATATTGCAATCGGATGCAACTAAGAAGCTGTACTGTGTGCTGCAGAGAAACCCACCAAAACCCGACTAGCAACCTTGGGCTGCAAATAAATGTCCTATATGAGGGTGTCATGTTGTCACAAGCTCTACTGATCAGGGATCACATCTCTTCATACTCTGTTTATTCAGTTATTCTCACAGAAACCCATCCTATAGACTTGGTCAAAGCTGAAAGCAAACTAGGGAAAAATGAAAAGGGTTTTAGTAAAGAGAAAGGAAAAAAAAAAAGAGAAGACAAAACAGGTATTCAAGTAACACACACGAGCAGGTCTAAATTTAGCCCTTCAGTAAAGCACTCACTGAAAATACGTCCTTTGACCCTTTTACATTTATAGCTTCCTTAAGAAGATAAGACAGATGAGAAGTAACATTCCTTAAGCTACTGGGAAAGTATTTGAAATTCTGCCTTATCATTCCCCTTTTCAAATAAAGGCTAATTTCATTTTGGCAAATGATGAGAAAAAGCCCCGAACAAGTATGTAACATCTATGATAAAACATTTCCTTTGCAAAGGGCAGAGTGAAGAGAACTCTTTCCTGCCCCAAATTCTGTATTTCATAGTTCCCAAAATTGCAGGACCAACCACTGTCAACTCTAAGTTTTTCTAAGGTAGCCAAATTTTTCAATGAAAGTACAAGTGAGAGCATCAAGAAATGTGGCTCTGCAGGCCAGAATTCAGAAATCATTGCCACAAATTTCAAATCCAAACAATAAATGCCAATGAAAGTAACACGTTATTACCAAAAAACATTATTTAGTAATGCAAGTTAAAATGAAGGTATATTTTTTCTGCCAATTACTACTGTTATTACTGTGTTATAGTTTATATTGTAGTTATTATTGCTTTATAGTTTTTGTAAAGCATAGATTGGAGAATCAATTCAACATTTATTTCTTGTTCTTTCACTAGCAGTTTTGAAATTACTTGAGGACAATGCCATTACTTGGGTCACTACTTTGTACTTGCATTATTCTAGACATAATTCAGCTAATATAACTTTTAAAAAAAAAGGCATGTTCTTCAAAATTCAATGGATTAATGAATCAGGACATACTTGCTTAGATAAATAATTAAGTATCTACCATTTGTAGCATGAAACAGAGCATTCAATGGGAGTAATTTCCTGATAGGAATTGCAGAAATAAATCCACTGTGCCAGGATAAAATGAATACTCATGAACACTGCAGCACTGCCTTTTAAGTAACTTCTTGAGATCCTGCATGACCATCTGTTTTAAATTTAGTTGCATTCTTGTGCCTTTCTTGAAATTCATGCCCCCTTCCTGGCATTTAACATGACTCTGGCGCAAAAAAGAGGAGTAAGGTGGACATAATATTGTAACATTGACCTTCTAACTAGCTACTCTTTGAGGCAAACTTACTTTTTGTACTGTAAGGAGAGCGAGCTGTACAATGAACCGATTTGTTTTTTTATATTTTGTAGAAATTTATAGCTAAAGTGAAGTGCATTTAGAATAATGAATCTGTAGGGCTACTAGAATCCTCTAAAAAGCATTGCACTACTCTGGTGTTAGTCCATCAGAACAAAGTTAAATTATAGTTACAGTTTGTCTTTTCTCATATATAATACAGCATTTCCTATCAGAATGTTAAATATAAAGGCAAGTTTTCCTTGTTATCTGGTTCTAAACCCTCAGGGTGAAGACAAGGTCATGTTTTCAAGCTCTCCTTTGGAATGACTAACTCTTACTTTACAATAGAACAGATTTCTCATGTATTCATATTTGACTAAAGGATTTAGGATATTAAGAAATAACCAAATACTGTGAAATATGGGAGTTGACAATACTATGAAAAGCAAAAGGATAACCTCACTCTTGTTAATTCTGTTTCCTCCACTGCATTACATCTTCTTTCACAAGTCTTTAACCTTGCTTAACCAGGGAAGTATAAATTAAAGTGGGCAACCTAATGCACTGTAAAAGAACATCTCCTCTCACTTGCTCACACTACGTAAAAGGGTGGTTCTGTACATAGCATTATACCAGCAGGGCAGATCAAACCTTTCATGCACAGACAAACCACAAAACTTTCTTAGATACCTTTTTTTTGCTCCATCATCACCAACAGGCAGTGGAATAAGGATTTATTTTTTTTAAATAATCAAATTGGATCACTAACCTCTTATTTAAATCTTTCACTAACATGGTGAAACTTAAAAGGAATCAACTTGATGCCATAGTTCTAGAACTAGTTCTAGAAATACTAGGAATATTTCTAGATAGCAAATACTTTCTTCAAAGAAACAAGATTAAATCAGTAAAACACAGGGACAAACTGGTAACTTTTTTCTTTTTTTACCTTGTGGAAAAAAGTTACAAGTACTGAAAGCTACGATTTTTACCTTCCCTTGCAGAATTTATCAACATGATGTCGGCTGGATGATGTGAATTAAGTGGCTATGGACATAATTATACTATCAACATATAAAACAAATTGTCAAATACATAAAGGAATAGGCAGAAGCAAAACTATAGCCCAAAATATCTTCCAGTTATCCTCACTTCCAGATGTTTGCTGCTTAACTGTAACCAAGTTTAGACAGAGGCTGTAACTAAAATAGGCTGGTGTTTGATGTAATTTGCTATAGTTTGCAAAGCAAAATAATCTTTATTTCCATACACCATCTTTGTACCAGTGTAACTAAACGCACATGGTGTAAATATATTGCCTTAGCAATCCTACGCTAAACCTTTATGCTATGCTTTAACTTTGTCTAGCTTATTTTGCATCCAGCTCTGGAATACACAATATCAATACAGGCAGTTCTAGGTGGATATAACTACACCCTTTTTAGGTTTAGATTGCGTATCTTTCACCTCATTCCCCCACCCAGCTGACACTCTTATGCTCATAGAGTTTTTCTATGATAAGACAACCTTTAGAAAATACCACACTTGAAGATCTGTTAGAAAATACATAGTTTCTAAGCTGGGACAGGAACATCAGAAAAAAGCTGTTTCACCACTACTACAGTACATCTACGATTATGAAAATAAGGATTAAACTAAATCTGCTTTTTTCACTTTGCTGTTCTGCATTCGATTGCCAGTTCATTACCAGTTGAAAGTACTAAATCTAACTGTAGAACTGTCACACTGAGTCCCAAAGAAGCTTAATTTAACATACTTGTCTGACTCTTGAGACCAATGTCACATAAGAAAGAGCATAAGAACATGACAAGCATGCATGATACTTCCTTGACATGTTCTTCCAACTTCCAGAAATCTGCAGATCAGGGGCTCTATGAATCAGAGGTATATTTTTTTGCATATTAATGCAAAAGATTATGCTGCAAATGCTGCAAAGCCTGGAAAGAGCTGTCTTTTTTAAAACCCATATAATCAGTTTAACCTACAGACCTATAGCATCTACTATCTCACAGGCTATGTTAAATGATCTCAGTTCTTTTTTCATAAAATGGAGTGAATACTATCCCTGGTTACTTTGTCTGCACCACAAATGACTTACGAAGTTTCACGCAATGAAAAGACTTGACAAATCTAGTATGCACACTCCTTGAGAGGAGTAGGGTGACACTGGAGAATACCACTTGAATAGATACAATACACTCTTAATTTGCAGTTACTGAATAAAACATCATACATCTAGCATAGATATATTGATAATATTATGTGTGTGTGTGTGGTGTGTGTGTGGCTTTTTAATCTGACAATAAAACAACTAGGTGTTTATATTCGTGTTGCTGATTCTCAAGTATGTACATGGATTCAGATACTGAAGAACACCAGTTCCACTGAAAGTTACGAGAATTATTGTGGAAACATTCACACTGGCCTCTTTTGTAGAAGCCTTACATTACTGTGGGTACTGTAGCCCAACAGCAATATCCCAGTTTTTAAAATCCTTCTCATTATTCTTGATGTCTTGTCAGCCAAAAGAATGCTGTCAATATTAACTTGCTTTTTTCATTCTCTGCACCAAGTATTTTAGTGTATGCCTAAGAAGTGCATTTTCTTGCTTTTATGAAGCCATAAAGGCAAGGGTTTTTAATTTCTTTTTCCGAAACAACCGACACCATCTGTAATTCTCTAGGGACTGTATCCTGTATTAACATAGGATCATTGCAGTTTCAAATGTTCTACACAACAGACTACACACAGATTAAACTAAAGCTGAATAGAGTAAAATACCGAAAAAAGGTGAGGCAAGATGGGGATCAATACCTTGTTGGCAGTAGATCTGGCTAATGCAGCTTGTAGAGATGTCTGTGTATCATCATCTACTTATTTGTATTTCCTGTTCTTCACACCTTCTGTACTGCTGCTATTTTCTCTGCCCTCTTCCTGGGCTGCCCTGATTCTAGATCCTTTCTTTTCTGCTCGAATTCTCTTGGAAGGGTATATCATAATTTTGTAAAACTATAATTTCTATTTGTATATATTACATTTCTATATGTATGTATATATGCATACACATGTATGTACACACATAACACATTTTATTTGCCCCAGAACCTAACGTTAATAGCAAAGTGGGGGAGGAAGGTATTAGTACTCATTCTTGCAGTGCAGGATATATAAAACGGTTAAAGCCACCATCATCACAGAAACTCATTTATACTTCCTATATTATTATGTTACTTTTTTATTTTCAAGTCTTCTTTAATTTCACAGATTACTTGAATTCACAGTCATTGTTTTGTGCAAATGGAAAACACAGTAAGATCTGTCAATGAAAATAATCATATTCATTTTTCCTTGTTCCAAAGATTATAAAGAAACTTCCTTCATCAGTTGTTAGAAAGATATCGTAAGTAGGCAGTGCTTCCACTCTGTTGGCATTTCTAGCCTAAGTATTGGAAACGTGAAACAAGATGAAATGAAGTGGAACAGCAAAATACCACCCCCCACCCTTTTCCCCCCAACTATATAATGAATTCCCTATAAGATAGGATTATTATTTTTTTTTACCTTCAGCCATTTATCGACACACTTGGCATGGAACTCATGGTTACAGGGTAAGACTCTAAGTAGCTGCCTTGACTCAAAATCACACATGCACACCACGCACCTAAAAAAGACAACAAAGTTCAAATGTATCTGCTGTGTAAGAACAACAAATACATATTCCATACAAAACTTTACAGGTATGACTGCAACATGGTAGCTCTTTTACCCCTTGGTAAAGAGCTACAATTATCTGTATCTGTGGTTGAAGATGTGTAGTGTGACAATGTAAACTGAGAATTGCTGTTGTGGTTTTTTTTTTTTTTCTGTGCTTTCAAATAACAAAGCAAGTGCTCCTGCTCACAGGAGTTCACAGACCCAATCGATAGAACAGATGTTTAATCACAATTCAAAATGGCGGAGATGATGATCTATAAAGTTCACTCCCTATTGATACTAGTAATTCACGCTGAGGGTCACTGAAACTGGAATATCAGAGAAAAATCCTTACACTGAAGTTAAAACATTAGACAGCATTTGGTACTAAGTCACTGTAACTACCTTCATATCCATACTGCCCTTTCCACTTGGCTGTGCAGATCTTTTGAACACAGTAAGTTAATGGGCTTTAAAAATTACAAGATGCACTCTTAAACTGACCAAGCTCTATCAGGAGCACTTGAAACTTCAACACTTGAAGCTATTTTAACACAGGCTAAGTTCCAAGTTGACAATGTCACTTTAATGTCTAGTATGCTGAACAAAACCTAGAACATCTTTCTTTAATTTTAACTTTTTAAATGGCGAGGAACTGAATTGAAACATAGTTAAATGATGTGAGACTAGATAGAGGTTTTAAAGTGAGGATAAATTGTATTTGATCTGGAAAGCAATCCAAGAAAAAAAAGAAAATGAAACTGCTTACTGACATGACTGCTTTTAAAGCCCTTCTGGCCTAGCTCAGGCTACAAGTTAAAGAAGTGAAAATACAGCCACCTAAATTATGGACCTTTGAAAGAGACCAATGTACTTACAATGTCTGTTCTGACTGGTGGTTGTTTGGATTGAACCTGTAGGATGGAAGCTGTTCAATGTCCGCCTTTGTCAATCCTCGTGGTTTGGCTTCTCCCAGACGTTCTGCCAAATTCAGCAGTGCCTGCAAAACATGGAAACTGGACATTTAAAAATTCACTGCTCAGACAGGCTCTGCTTCCACTAGAGATGGGGCTGCCATTACACCTCAATACCCCAGCTGGTAGCACAAAACACCCTTCTATCAAGAAATGTTTAGAATCTTAGTTCTCCCCTACAACACAAGCCCCATGCCAAGTCTTTCAGAAGTCAACCATCTTTCTAATTCTGTAAGATGTTCTCTTTGGGATTTCAAAACCTCCAGGACACAACTTCCAATTAGTCCTGTGACTGCATGCACAGCTTGGTAAGTATTTTGCTTCTGAAGGATCCCCTCACCCCGCTATGAAATTAATAGTGCTGGTAACCACAAAAAATCGTCAACAAATTTGCTTCCTAAGAATATGCAAGTCTGGTCTTGTGAAAGAAACCAAGAATTTAATGGGACAGGTTCTGATTCCCACTCCATGTCTTGGGCTACCTGAATTGAAATACGGTGATTTTATCCTGAATCTGGAAAACAAATACATACCATCAAACTTCAAGCACTTTTTTTGCTAAATTTTATGTTCATTTTCTATAAGCCAAGCATTGCAACTAAAAGCCTCTCATGTAAATAATTCACACTCTGTCATGTATGTAACTTGCACTCCTTCTTAAGGGACCTAGGAAAAATATCACTATAAACGTGATGGAGAACCAAGGCATAGAAAAGTTAAAAGACTTGGTGAAAGCTGCAAACGGTACTGATCACAAAGGGTTTTCTAATACTGTCAAACCTAGGGCCCAAATTCTAAGAAGTAAGATGATGATGGTTCTGAACTAACACAGAACTTATTACAGAAGTGCTCATTGTTAAACTGAAAATGTGCAACTACACAGAGCTGTTAAGGGGAGCACAGGCAAAGAGATGCAAAAGTAAGGGCTGATGATGGCTGTTTGAAGAGAAATTGAATGGAATCCAATAGTCTCAGAACCAGCAAAGACACAACAGCTGGGACTGCCCCATAATTATTTAGAATATTAAAGAGGGTTCTACATCTATAGATGTGAATTACTGTACCCTCCTGAGGGCCAAGAAGAAAAGGCAGTAAGGCAGTTTTATAACCATTACATTTAGATTAATTACTCCTATGACATTAACACTATTCTGTATTAACACTATTCTGCAAAGTTATGCACGTAAACCCAGCAACTTACCCTGTTCTTTTGAAAGTGCTTCACTTCTGTTTGATATTTAAAATCAATTAAAATTCAAAAGGAAAAGAGTAGCATGTAGAACATAAAAGCTGAACAATTTAATGATTACTAGCCTGGAAGGGTGGATTCTCGGAAAGAGCAATAGACAAAAAATAAAGCTAAGCACTTCTAATATCCAGTATTGCAAAAAAATCTGAAAGGATGGTTTCTGGATTCTATCTTCACAGTCATTGCATTTATTTGAAAGACAAAAGCAGGTTTAAAAGCAAAATATAATGAAATTTTATGTATTTGTTGAGCTAACATCCGTTCTTTAAAGGTAGTTGTAGTTTGCGCACCAACCTCATAGTTTTCTACCTCTCCATCTTCCACATCCAACTCAAAGCTGAAAGCTGGTCCAACTGCAGGTGGCACTGGGAGCATTGATCTACCATGAGAGCAAACAATGATAAGGTTCAGCATCTTGCTGAAGGAAAGCACAGAAACATCTGGCAGAGGTAAAGTTACCTTATTGATCCCTCTCAAATCAACAGGTTGTCAGAACTGGTAAAAATGTTAAGTTTGAAGTCAAGAATAGACATTTGAAGTGAAAGAGTCAAATGAAAAAGCTAATTCTGCCACTTTTTGATACTAACAGTGCTGCCTTTTTAATTGCATGTGTGTCTCAACTGGTACTTCCAACCAGGCTCAGCATTATTACAAAAACTAATCTCTTGATTATCACAGATTATGGAGAACTAAAACTGACAATGAATTGACGTTCTGGTTTTAAGTATGTTTTATTTCTTTAAGTGGATAAAATATCAGCAAAGATAAGGAATCCTAAGTTCACTTAGCTCTCCAATAGAAAAGCCCTGAAACTTTTGTAAGCCTAAAACACACAATGAAGATAAACAGGATATGCTACTGGACCAACTTCCATACTGAAGGCAAGCACAAACTCACTTTCTCACATACTATGATATTGGTCAAAGCAGAATCTCTTCAGATAGAGAGGCAAGAGAAAGATGTTTTTCTGGTTTTATATTCAACAAGTGTTTTTACCTCCCAAGATAGTCCTATGGGTCAAAACTTAATGCACAGACACAGAAATCACAAATTCACAGCACTGATATATACTAAAATCCCACTGAAGTCACCAGGAATTACTGAGCCACATTGTGTCCTCAATGGACAGGCAAGAAGCTATGACATCACTCTCAGACTGTAAGATGCAAAGTTGAACAACTTCACTGGATCAGATTTCTTGTGCCATTTTCATGCCACGTCTGAAATTGCACAGAGAGAAACTACAGATCTGGTGCCAATGTTTGCTTATTTCCTTGTCAATGTCACCTTTGCCACCAGAAAATACTCTTTGTTTCCCAAACACTTCATACTTATTTCCAAAACAGAACATAGAAGAGTAATAAATTTCATGTCATATAGCCAAATTCCCCCACAGAGGGTCTACCATAACACACTACAGGTAATTCCCAAATGTTAATTGTCCCACATATTTTCCAGAAACAGTTAATCAGAGGAAGAACAGAAATTCAACAGCTGTAACAGATCAGCAGTTCAGCCAATAAGGAGTAACACATCACAGAAAGCTCCCACCCTTGTGTTTCATAATTAAGAACCAAACCAAATGAATTTATTCCGTAAGTGAAGACTCCTAGGACTTTATCCTATAGTGTAACCATGCCTCTGTAAGAGTGTCCAAGAACCAAGTTTTAAAATTTGTTGAAGATTTTACGAAGAGTTCAGAAACAAGAGGCTACTGTGCCTTAAAAAAATCTACAAAACTACATTGGACAAAACTGTTCACTTATATTTCTCCTTGCTCAAGGGTGTATGTTATTCAAAATAGGCTGAAAAATTTACACAGAAATGGAAGTTTTCTTCCTCTCTGGGACAGCTGAACTATGCCTGTTCTCTGGTACAGTCCAACCATAAAAAGTGCCAAGACTCTTGCTGAAAGTCACGTGACTTCTTAATAGCCTACATGGAAGCAAATGTACTTTGAACTTACAGCACATAAGGTAATAGGCTGGGATGGTAAGGGTGTGGTGGTATTGGCTGCTGTGATCGGTATCTGCTGCGCCCTGTGAGTCTTCGAGGCATAAAAGGTGGGTAAGGCTGTAAGAAAGAAGAAAATAAGCTTCAACTGGAACTTGTGGAACTGGAACTTGTGTCCAGTGCTGGGCTCCCCAGCACAAGAGAGACATGGACATACTGGAGAGAGTCCAACGAAGGGCCACTAAGATGGGACTGGAGCATCTCACATATAAGGAAAGGCTGAGAGAGCTGGGACTGTTTAGCCTGGAGAAGAGAAGGCTCAAGGGCATCTTATCAATGTATATAAATACCTGAAGGGAGGGTGCAAAGAAGACGGAGCCAGGCTCTTTTCAGTGGTGCCCAGTGACAAGACCACAGGCAATGGGCACAAACTGAAACACAGGAGGCTCCGTCTGAACATCAGGAAATACTTCTTTACTGTGAGGGTGACCGAGCACTGGCATAGGTTGCCCAGAGAGGTTGTGGAGTCTCCATCCTTGGAGATACTCAAAAGCTGACTGGACATGGTCCTGGGCAACCGGCTTTAAGTGGCCCTGCTTGAGCAGGGGGGTTGGACCAGATGACCTCCCTTCCAACCTCATCCAGTCTGTGAGACTGTGATTCAACATTTTGTTTTCTTAATAATGAAATAAAATGAAATCTGAATATTGAAATCCACTTTCAGTAAAGCATTATTTAAAAAATCCAGCCTCTGCTCAAATGCAAAAGAACGTCAGCCTCAATTTGAAACGATTCCCATCAATAACACACAATCATACCATTCCATGTGAAAAAGTAGTAACACACAACAGAAATCCTTGCAAGCTCTTGTGTGCTTAGTCTACATGCAGGCTGGTTTGGGAAGTGGGACTTGAACTGCTGACTCTCTTGTAAATATAAAAGCCCAGGCTTTATGCCTGGTGCTATTATGCAGGCTTGTGCACAGGTGGTTGAGAAAAGAAGCCTTTTAAAAAAAAAAGTTTTTAAAAAAACCTGTTTTTTAAAAACAACTTTTAAGCAGTGGTGTATATTTACATTTATGTTAAAAAAGGGCTGAAGCCTTTCAAGTGTACATGGAGAGTTTAATCAGTACAATTTCTGCAGCTGGACAACGCCTAAAGAGACAGTCAAGCCTAAAGCTTCAATGTATTCTTTCCATGGATAAAACAGGGCTTTACTGTCATACTTTTTTTCATTTGCATGCTAAGCTCTTTACTTGTATATTTACATTTTCATTATATTGTTCATTATTTTCATTATATAATTGTTCAAAATTCCTTGCATTACCTACTAAAATGGGGATATACATGGTAAAAAATTTCCACTTAAATGCAAACTATATTCTTCCAGAAATATTCAAAGTACTAAATTTTTTTAGTAATTTTTAAAACTGAAATACATGTACCACTACTGAATTCATATTTGAAGGCCTTGAGACTTTTTTTTTTGAAACAAAGAACACTCCAAGTCTTCACTAACATGTTTTTCTTCTTCCACATTTGAAATTTAATAAAACACAAAAGCCCAACACCACCAATGACTAACCTAAAACCCCCTAACTTTACAATGGAAATGTTATTAATAGGTAGCCATGGTCATAGATAAAATTTACATATGAATATAAACACAATGTAAAAGAGCCAGGGTCTTTTTCTTGAAAGTAAGATCTCAAACTAGACATAGCAAATATCAATTTTACTGCTTTGTGAATTCTGCAATCCAAAAATATAATTAAAAACCATTGTGTTCACTGAATGGAAGAGAATCAGAAATGCAGCCATTCCATCATAATTTTAATATAAATAAAATTTTATAAAGATTTAGGATTGCTTTATGAAAGACCATATGATTACTTGTAATACCTCTCTATTCTATTCCTCAGCGATACAACCCAGAACTGAAGCATCAGAGAGGACAAATGCTATATAATGTGCAAAAACCCGGTATTTTGTTCCTTATCTACCTTAAAGACTGAACTTGGAAATCAAGAAAGCCCCACTCCAACCAAAATGTTTGTGATTAGACTGTAACTTATCTAACAAGCGTATTGAATAAAATACAAGCAGTTTATGGAAGTTTTTAAGTGTCTTTGTCTCCAGAGTGACTCATAGTGACTGAAAACTTCACTGAAAATCTGTACACCTTTAGTTTAACAATGAGCTGAGTGTTTTTTTTAAATGGTGGAGACTTATTGGAACCTTTATAAAAACTGCAGCAAGCATTTAACTAGGTTGTGTGATTTCAAGGGGACTAATTAAAGAGAAGTTATCTGTATATTCTGTAGTCACAGGGCCTTTCATTCTCATTTAAAATTTTAAATAACAATATGTCTCTAAAACCTTCTGTCAACTTGATACATAGGTCAAACATTAAAAAATTCAGGGCCTATACTTCACTTCTAGTTATTTCTTCAAGCATTACACAGGCAGGAGAGATTTTTTTAAAAAAACAAAACACAAAACAACAACAACAAAATCTCAGGACTAATACAATTGCAGATTGAAGCGCACTACAAAGATCCTAGAGGTAGCATTGATACTGGACACACCACAGAAGCACAATTCAGCACAGACTTCATCCTGCACCAGGTTTCATTTTTTTTGTGCTGCT
Organism: Aptenodytes patagonicus; assembly: GCF_965638725.1. NCBI lineage: Eukaryota > Metazoa > Chordata > Aves > Sphenisciformes > Spheniscidae > Aptenodytes > Aptenodytes patagonicus. The sequence goes on from NC_134982.1 coordinate 59,249,157, forward strand.
GTGGTTGAACTGCCTGTAGATTCCTAGAAAGTTGGCTTAAAGCAAGCTTGGCTGTCTTTATAACATGGTGCAGTCTAAATTATGGAAGCACTCTATACAACTGCTTGCCTGCAAATTGCAAACACTCTAGAGAAGAACTATTTTTAAAGCATTCTAGCTTTCCTGACTTGTGGAAACTCAACATACGATGAAGAATTAACTAAAAGTGACAGCAGCTTTTCTAAACTGTACTAATTAGTTTCTTCAGTAGAAGTCCTGGACTGTGTGGCAACATGGAATGTTTTCTAAGTAACTGCTACCACATTCTGTGGATAACATTATCAGAAATCATTTGCTGGTATCATTAAGTTACTCTTAATTTGATTACAACAAGCTTAAAGAAAATACCACAGTATGCAGCTATAGCCAATAATGGAATACAACTGCAAGAAGTGCCACTTTTCAACAAAATGTACTATAGAATAAAGATAGAGGATGTTAATGTGGCATGAATGAGAATGTAGCACAGAAAACAATACTTACTACACCAAATGACACCTCCTGGTGTAAAGTATCGTGGGTTAAGAATTGGAGAGGAGCTGAGGGAGGCAATGTTGGTGGATGGGCTGAGGGTGGGTATGTAAAACCTCCTACAGGAAGATGTTCTCCAAGCAGTTCTACTTCATTTTCTATTCTTTGAAGTGGCTAAAAAAAAAAGAGATAGGCTTTGTTGCAATAACAGAGATAAAATTTTTCCCCAATAAAGAACTGCAATCCCAGCTGTATATTCTGAGCTGCTGTGGTCAATTTTATAGGGGGGGGGGAATTACAGGTATAATTGTACTCAGTTTCACATAGTAACTCTGTGAACAATTCCTGTGCCATTAACACTACCAAAAAGCAAAGACAACACTACACATTTGATATAAATTCACCTTTTCCAGCTAGCCATGCTTATAGACCAGGAATTTATGCGATCTAGCAAATATAGGAGTGGCTGTAATTTCCTGTGTCTTGCATTTTTCAGGACAAATATTTGCTCTCCTTCTTGCCAGGCTGCTCTCACTGTACAACTATGCGAGAGAAAAAAATAAACAACCATAGACAAGAACTGAAATTGTGCCAGAAAACCTGAAAAGTGGAGACGAAACATGGCGACTCCAGGGGATTAAACTGCTAATGATATTCAGTAATCAAGCAGATGCTTCCCTAGAAGGGTCATGCAAGCAGTCCTACTAAGAACACACAGTCCAGAGGTTTCAGAAGCAAGAGATTCCAGTTCAGTATTGTAATCTAGTCAACTGTAGTACATCAGTCAGGGCCAAAAGTGCTCAAGAAATAACAAGGAATTGTCATTGTTTCATTATTACACCTTTCTGTTCCTGACACTGAATTCCATCATTTCAAGAAATTCAGCTAAGAAAGCCACCTTGTGGAACCAAAGGAATATTCTGTTTCCCTGTTACGCAGAGCAAACTGCTCTGCAAACAAGGTATTCTTAAACCACTAACATACAAGCTTTTTGCCAGAGCTGAAAGTTGACAGGCAGGCCTAATCAATAACCTAAGTAAGCAACTCAAGCTAAAACCCGAGCCCATACATTTCCTAAAGGAAAGTCTTATAAAGATTACCACCGAAAACCGTATTTTCCCAGCTGTTCTCCCATCATCATAACAAAGTGATTACAACCCTATCCACACCCGAGACATGGCATGGAGAAGTCTCAGCAGTGTTTGTAAGTAACAGTGAAGCTGTTTTCTACTTCTGTATTAGTGAAATACTGGCATCTTCTAGTCTGAGGGGCAAACAAATGGACACGAGTATACAGATAAGCCCACAGTAAGAGCTGTAGGCCAGAACTGAAAATCTAATTTTCCCCCAAATCCAAAACAGGGTCACATTTTCCCATGTCTGCATAGTCCCTATCACTAAGCCAAGTCTGCTTAAGCAAAAGGCATCAATAACTTTCATAAGTGTGGGGGGGGGAAGAGAAAGGGAGACTGTAGGCTCCTGAATACGTCTGGACGACCTAAGGTCATTATGTTCTAGGAAAGGCACTGGTCATTTAAAAATTAACTGAGAAGTAATACAAAAGCAGCATTTAATGAAAGTAACATTCTGTGCTTTCTCTCTACTAAGCTCTTCTCTGAGACCACTACTGCACTACACAACCTCCTCTGGATTCTCTTCTGCTTCCTGGGAAAGAAATACCTGAAGGAATAGTTGGTGAAGCAAATATACATCTTTTTGACAGAAGTAAAGGCCTACGGAGAAACAGCACAGACAACAGCTGATGAAATCTGAAGAGAAACATGCTGAACTTTAAAATTATTTTTTCATCTTCACACTAAGTGGTTACAGATGTGCTAAGGAAGCATAAGTGCAAAAACTTATTACTTTAAACAAAATCCTTCTGTTTCCTCAATCAGGTATCAGCACTATTCACCCATCCAGCCCCACAAATTCTACAGAGAGGGGAGTAAGAAGCATTACTTACCGACCGTGACTGCTGTGCTTGGAAAGGAACGAATTGTCCGGGAGAAGGCAAGTGAGGAGGGTGGTGTGGAGAGATATGAGGAGGATGCAAAAGGAATGGATCACTAGAAATGAGGGGTGGAAATGCTGCATATGGTACAGGTAGGTGCTGGACTGAGCACGCCTGAAGCATCTGAAATAAAATGAAAACAACATATTTTTGTCTCTAGCACAAACATTCCCTATAGAACATTCTATATTTATTATGGAAAGATACCATTAAAACAAAGCAGTTCTCTTGCCTCCTTGGAAAAGACTCCAAAACACACAGAAATAGTAACTCATTCAAATACACAAGGAACAGTGATTAGTACAGAACAGGCTCTAGAAGTACCATAGTGTGACATCTGCTAGGTGCAAAGTAGCTCTCACTTCTCATGAGGTCAGTGGGAGTTAGAGTTTTCAATACTCCAGGATTAGACAGACTCCTAAGTGATGAGCAGATACATTTATCCTAGTTAATTCTATTTTTCCCATATATTTCCTTCAAAATGACATGCCAAAGCAATGGCCTTGAAACCATTTTAAGCTTTAGATGGAGCTGAGGGTCTCCCAGCTGTCAGACTGTGTCTTAAAACCCCTGTTGCCTCATATACTAAGAATAATTAATAAGCTTTGCCCAGTTCTGCACTTTGAGCCTCATGTTCTGAAGGCAGCTCCCCAAGTGACAGCTACTGTAGGAAATAGCCCATTTTCTCCCCTCTTTGATATTCCTCATACAAAAGCAACTCTGGACACTGAAGTTTGAACGCTAAAGCGATGAAGGCACTGCAGGGGAGCAGGAATGTGCCTTGTGGAAATGTTCAGTTTTACTTCCAACTCTAGATACGGAGAAGCAAGAAAACCTGCATTCTATTCTTCTTGCACTTTGATCCATTATCAGAATGTCAGGCATTTCTGTTACATTTCTGACAATTAAAAGAGCAGTTAATAAGATACTTGTTATCAAATCTTACAAAGAAAGAGGACCCAGTTCTGATCTCTATTTTTTTTTCTTTTTAGTCATGTCACACAACATATATTGTGCATACTGACTATGATGGCATAAAATGGTAAAGAGATCTAGTTTAAAATCAGATAGTGAAGGTGGAACTATCACCTCATTTACTGTGATCATGACCAAACATAAATCTTTACATGCACTGAAACAGCAGCAGATTAATTTGATCTGACTATTTTTTCTTAAATGCTAACTGTTCTTCACCCTCAGCTACTACATCATTTTTCTAAAAAAGAAATACAACAGGCAAGTGCTTCTATTGTTAAAATACATTTTTTATTGTATTTTACTAAATTAAAAACTGTTCTCTGAAACAGTTGAAGATAGAACTGCAGGTAGAACACCACATAGTGTTCTTTAAAACAGGAGGTACTTTGGGGGAACATATTAGAATAGGTTTAATCCCAAGATTCTGTATGGTAAAGATTACCATAGCTCCAATGTATGTTTGGATTGATTTGTGCTATGCACATGGCACTCTTTAAGTTACAGCAAATGAGGCTGCATTACCTTTCAAATAGAAAGAAATGAAAACTACCTGTTTATTCATTCAGGCTTTTGGAAAACTTCTGCTGTTTGAACATATGCTTCCAAGAAGTTTTAAAACTGATGAAGGTATTTCATAAATGACATTTATTTATTTTATAGTTACATATGCTGTGAGAGAGACAAATATTTTGAAAGTAACAAAAGGATACTGGGGAGTTCATAGATGAAGCTGGTGAGCAAACTGACATGCTGGAGGGCAGGGCTACCTTTCAGATGTACTTCTACAGACTGAAGAAATTGGCTGACAGGAACCATGTGAAGTTCAAAGGCACATGTGAAGTCTGACACTGGGAGAGAATAACTCCATGGAGCAGGACATTTTGAGACTGACTGGCTGGTGAGCAAATTTGCAGAAAAAAAAGTTGGGTTCTGGTGGGCACATCAAATAGGAGTATACAAGAGTCAGAGTGTACTCCTGCAGTCAAAAAGGCCTACCGCACTCTGGGCTGCATTACTAAGAATGTAACTAGTGGGTCCAGTGAAGTGATTCTGCCCCTCTATGTGGAACTTGTGAAACTGTATCTCAAGTCTTATGCCCAGTTTTGGCCACCACAGTGACAAAGACAGACACTGACATACTGAAATGAGTCCACTGAAAGACAACATGATGACCAGGAGCTTGGAGCACATGGCATAAAAGAAGAGGCTGCAGAACTGGATTTGTTCTGCCTTGAAAAGAGAAAACTAAGCAAAGACCTTACCACTGTCTTCAGCTACTTCATGAGAGTGGATACACAGAACCTGACCCTTCCTCGAGGGGCAAAGTGAAAGGACAAGGACCAATGGGACCAAGTTGCAGCAAAGAAAATTCAATCAGATACACAAGAGAAATTCTTCACCACAAGGACAGTCAAACACTGGAGCAGAGGCTTAGAGGGGTTGTGAAATCTCCATCCTTGGAAACTGGTACTGCTCTTGGCAGGTGACCACCAGATGACCTCCAGAGCCCCCTCCTAACTTACATTGTTCCTCAATTCTGTGACATAATAGAAGAAAGCATAAAGTCTGCCTGCTGATGTTACATAAACTCAACCTTAATTCTTTGTATTCACTTGTACTGCATTCATTCTCTCCACACACTTGATTAACTGTTGTACATTCAGTCCGAACAACCTGGTTAGAGCTTTACTCCTGTATATATTTAAAGGACAGCTGCATTGTTGAATTATAAAACATTTTATGAATTACACAGATAATATACCTGTTCAAAGGGGAGGGTAAGATTATTCATATCTGTTGTTTAGATTTCCCTAAGCCCCAGTATAGTTTTAGCTTTTTCTCTGTTGCTTTTTTATCTTGCTGAATGTACTGTGCAAGTACTGTTCCAATCTCTAGGTACTCAGTCTGAGATTGCTTTGCTCCACTAACACCACCAGTAAATAGAAAAAAAAAGTTGTCTCTCATCCTGCCTCAGGGATACACACTGACTCATGTAACAGATTTTCACTAATTTGAAAGCTAAGGGGAAATATTGCCCACAAATATTCCAGACTGGCCAGCAGTATGCTGCAGACCTTATTGTCTCTCATGGGGATAAATGGCACCTGGACAAGATGAATGCAAATTATCCTTACTCTTCAACAAGCAGCTTAATGAAATAGGTGGTCACGTCAAGGGTTTTGTTTCAGTGTCACAGGCTTGTTCATGCCCTCAGGCCACAGAATGTGCAACAGGAAAAGTTTAAGTTACACACTGCTGGCAACTGCACAGCTGGCAGAGACCAATGTTTACACCGACATTATAAACGGTTACTGGACACTATATATAGTTTTTATGTATGATATTACAGATTTATACTAGAAAAAAGGAGGGGGAAAAAAAGCTGTGACTCTTCCAGCAGGTTCTGCAACCTTCATTTGTACAGCTGAAACTTCTTGGGGTACACTTCTTCAGCTCTGGTGCCTGTTAGCACTTAATGATGAAATTTCCACAGAATGGTAGCATCAGAATGCTATGACCTGGAAAGTGGTATCTCCAAGTTGATACATAAAAATTTCTGAGAAAACAGTTCAAATTCTTTCAAATTTAAAGCTGGCAAATTAGCCAGTCAAGGCACTTTATTTTACTGCCAGAAAGGCACCAAGAGACATCATTATTAAAGAATATTTTGATTCATTTTCTGAGAGCCTTTTGAGACAGAAGAGCCCTTCTCAGCTTTTAGTGACCTTTCAGGATCTTATTACTTCTCAGAAGAAAACTGACTTTGGAATATCAGATCTTTTTGTATATAACCAATTCCTGAACAAGGTCTCTACTAAGTAAGATTTTTTCCTAGGTGAGCTGCCTCAGAAACCTTCCTCTTACTATCTGAAAGTATGCAGAATAGCTGCTGATAAGAAGTCAGTTCATAAACCAGCATTTAGTTTGAGTTAAAAACCATCAGGACTCTATACAATCAACAGTCATACTCTATAAAGACAGTGGGTAAGTACTATATGCTTACCAGCTCTAAGGTCTACGCTGCTATGCCACTGCAATTTACCCCAGGGGAAAAAAAATGGCTATTTCCAACACAATGAAAGCCATGCAGACACTGAAGCTCCAAGGTGCCACTCCTATGTCTAAGATTGAAGTTGGTGTAATTACAGAGACCCACTTACTGGGGGAGGCACACTGCAAACTGGAAGGTGCTGCCCACTGAAAACCACTGAGCACCCTGGGACCTGCTGTGTGCTGCAGGCTGGGATGTGCTGGCCTGTGCAAAGTGGTATCCCATGCGGAGCCACCGTTGTCACTGTGTATGAGACAGGAACTGTGCCCTGATGGATCTGCAGCAAAAGGAAAAAAAAATTTAATAACTTACTGTAAACTCTTAACAGTGTTGTACAACATGATGAGTAAGGGAACAAGCTTTTACCTACATATCAGAAAAAAATATTCTCACAATGAAGGTGTAAAAGGAGGCTTGTAACTCCTGTTCATTAAAATATTCTTCTCAATGGAATATTACTTATTGATCAGCAGTTTCTGGGCAAGGCCAAGAGGGATCTCTCAGCTTAAAATGTTAAAAACTTCCAAGGCACCTTAGAGTCACTCAGAAGCATCTCAAACTCTATTAAGCCTGCCCCCCACCATATACTAAAGTGAGTCCTTACAAAATAAGAAGGCAGTAACTCCCACATAAAAGCTGATCTACAAGTAGCTAAAGAGTCTTCTCAACTCTGAAGGGACCGATTCAATAATCATACAGAGACTTGTATCTTTAAAGAACAAGAAAATTGTGTAGATTTTCTTTCTTTCAAAGAGACCAATCTCTTGATTCACTCTCAGACCAACACTCAAGCTAAGTCTCCTAACCTAAATGTAACAGAACAGCTAACCGGAAAGCTGAAAAGGAAAGGTAAACATGACTATGAGGCAGCAGACCCTAAGTATCCACATTTATACTAGGAACCAGACCTACGTAACCCAGCTAGTGATATTCCCTAGAATTTAATAATCAAACTAAGATCCAAAGGTATTCTGGATCTAGAAACCACTTGGTTTGTTTTTTTTTTAAATACTAAACAAAGAATCTCTGATGCTTTAATAAAACTGAAAAGGCTTAAGTGTTAGGGAGCATGGATTAATAAAAAGTAATTATTTCAAGGAAGCTCCCTCTTCCTTCATGATCTGCTAAAATGGAACCTGCTTGCTTAAAATGGAACAAGCAAGAACAGCTCATTGGGAAGGTGACAATGAGTGAAAACAGCTGATCTACTGACCTGGTAGTGTACAGTCATACACAGAAGCCAAAACAGAACACAGATCACTGAACAGAACTTAAAATCTCAACCTGCATATCACTAATGACAGAAACCAGTCTCAGGAGAGACACTGAATTTGATCCGGCTCTGGCTCAGGTACAGAAGTCAGGCATACAGTGCAATGCTGGGTGTGATTCCGAAACATTTACTGCTCATAGTAGTAATAAAAAATGACCTCTCAAAATGGTTATGTCCCTGAAGTATAAAACATCACCATGGAAGACCTCAGTGAATCTGGAAACACTGACATCTGATCATAGATGGTGCTTGGAAGGTACAGGCAATGGGATGAAAAACTGTTTATCCAGACTTGTCATCATGTAATCTTGTAACACAAAGCAAGAGCGTGATTCGAATTTTTGAGATGCTGCAGCAGTACAATTTTTCATCAAAATGTAAGGTTGTGAGATGGCTAGAATGGCATTAGCTTCCACCCTTGCACTTGGTCTCAAATGCAAATACTTCCCTACTGTGAAATGCTCTGCACACGTGCCAGTGGTAGGCAGCTGCACTGAATGCAAACCAGTTTTTAAGCAGGGATGTTTGAGTTGCATTCAATGCACGTGCAGTTTGAGAAGTGGACATTTGGATAACCAGTTCTATTTCCCAGTTCATGACTATGTAGCAACTATGCACTTGTACTGCAGCCTGCTGATTTAACAAACAACAAAAAAGGCTACCTCAATAGGACAACTCCTTTTACAGGTCCTCAATTACAGAATTCTATACCAATTGCTGTTGCAGAGAGGAATTATTTACTTTCTGGACCAACCACGCATCTCATTTTTTCATGTCAATTAAGGAGGAGTTGATTAGGCTTGGATGGCTGATTTATGCGACAATACTATCATGAGTTCTGCTGTCATGTAGGCAACCAATTATAGGCATTGTGAATTCTACTTCTAAATAATGTATTTTAACTATTTCAAGATTCCTAAGCTAAGAGGAGGTATTTCACATGAAACAGAATACATTCTTAATTATTATGTCACATCTTTATCACATTAAATTAATTTCAGAAGCAAAATAACTGCATTTCAAAGGTTTGAGCTAGAGGCCTACAGAACTATGCCAATACATGCATTGACAAATTTTTAAATATCATTCTTTATTAAAAGTCTGGACTTTATTTTTGTTTTTTCACTGCCTACTGCATTGCTCCATACACCAATAATATTCACCAGGAAAAATGCTCTGTAAGAGGGCAAACAGAATTTAGTGTTATGTGAGTTTCATTGCCAACTAATTTGGGGACAAGAGAGATCTTGAAGATTTGGGGGGAAAAAACCCCAAACAAACCCCACACCTTCAACACCCTTCTGTTTGTACTCTAAACCTCCTACCTGATCATGAATGTCAACCATCACCGCATTCTGCTGTGGTGGGTGAGCAGCTGGGTGCAACATACGAGGAGATACATTCGGTGGGTGAAAGGCTCGGGGCTCTTCTATTGCTTGCTGCTGTCCATAGGAGAGATGGTGATAGTTTTCATCCTGGCTAATGGAATTATGTCTAGACAAACGATCTCTCCTTGTTCTCTGACGTCGAACAGGAGGACTGGAAACGCATTAAAAAAATTAGAGATTACATAAATGACACAAATCCTTCTTAATAACTAAAACCACAAGAGAATCAAGTATCAAGACATTTTTTGCACTGGAAAATTTGACTAGAACACGTTTATTAGATTGGAATAAAACTTCTTACTGACAAAACTGCTAAAAGCCTTAGAGATGACACTTTTTTCAGCATAAAAGTGCTTAACAGAGCACAGCTTAATGCTGTAAAGGAAACCAGGAGAAGAATTCTTATGTAACCTGTTAAAAAAATGGCACTTGGACTGCCAAGACAAGTGCTCAAAAGTCAAAATAGCAAACTTCAAGAGATTTCCGTGCATTTATTCCAGGTAAAAATCCTTAATTACATGATCACAGATTTCCCCAGGGTCCTTGCTCCAACCAGGCCACAGAATGGTTGCTCACTTAGTGATGGCAGACAAAGCAGTAGACTCCTCTGAAGAAACTTGAGTTTTTCAGCTCTCACATGTTCACTACATAACTGAGTGCCTCATAGAATTCTCTCCAGAAGATCCCAGGAAATTGTGATTGTGGTAATCTTTCTTTTTCAGAGTGGAGAACTGTTGTGTAGATTGATTTAGATGAGAGCATCCACTTTTGAACAACTGATCTACAAATGTTCGATTTGATTATGTATTCTCATATAATTGTGTGTATGTTCCGAGCACAGTTGCTACTATCTTGAGCTGAGACTTCTATAAATCAGAGACCAGCAGCTCAGGTTCAACACTTAGAAAATGAGTAACAAGTAACAAACTCACTATTAGAAGTTTTGATCAAGTCACTTCTCATTTATTTGGAAGGGGAAAGAACTGAAAGCACAAAACCATCCCCCAGTACTTTCAATACATGCCTTCCAATCCCCACTACACATAAATTATAGGTCCCAGAGGCAACAGCAAATTAAAGCTACATGGGACAAAATGGTTTCCCACTTAAGGAACAGGCTGAAGGAACCAAACTTCAGAGAAGAGACAAGAAGGGTCTGTGACCATTAGAACTTGTCCTCTCCAACAGTGCGTGGAACAGAACTCTTATTATTCCCATTGCTATTACCAGGTTTATTTGATAAAAATCAAATAAACCTGAAACCTGTTGGCAAATCCCAGACATTCCTCAAGTTGAGTGCAACTTTTGTGCTGTGTGAAACAGACATACTCTGGGGAAGGGGTAGCGTACCACCAGCTCTTCAGATACTACTGTGAGTGTATGATACAATGTCTCCAGCCGCTGTTTTTCTGCCCTACTTCACAGGGATGTTATGCCATTATTGCCTTAGAACTGAAACAAATGCTAATTCATGACAGGTCAGACAGAAGGCATAATGCCAGACTGTTAACACAGTGTTCTTAAAACAAAACAAAACAAAAAAAAGCCTAGCCTTCTTTACAAATTACCATGTCAGAACCCACAAGCTGTGTTTTCTTCTAAGCACTGAACCTAAATTTACAGTCTTACTAATGTATTTGTCTTAATTCCATCTCCTTTCCCAGAGTTTTTGTTGCACTCTCCATCTCTGTATCACTAGTATGATATACCTGTTACATTCTTATTAGATAAAAGTGGTATATATGATTTCTAACCACAGAGCTATCAATGCAAAAGATGTTCTATTTTTTGGAGTACTAAGGTTGCTTTAAAGTTGCTGTTTCCTGCTATGAAACAGAAATGCTCTGAATACTTTAACGTAAAATGTCTATGCGAGGATTTTTGTTTGGAAAAGCTGCAGGAATAGAGGAAAGTTACAAATGGCAGCTCCAATGCTTTGGAAGAAGTAGTACAGAAATTCTCTAACTGCCACCAGCACTTAGACAAGGTAGCTTCTCACAAAACTACTCTTACCCCTGTCTTCATTAAAAGGTCTGGCTTTACTTTTTTATGAGCCCAGAATTATGAGAAAGCACAGCCAGCAAAAGCTGGCAAAACTTCTGGAGTGGTCTTTTAAATGAATGGAGTATCATTCTCTGGAAAAAGCAAAACTGGGTTTTTTCCTATGCAGAGTTATAAAGAAACTATACTTTTCATTCAGCAAAATTCAGAGCATCCAGATACATAGCTCTACATGCTTCCTGAATTATTCAAAATGACTTCAGGAGAATTGCCAAGACATGGGTCTAAACTATTATTTAACATCAGTAATTAAGTTGTGCTTAAAGTCTTTAAAAAATATCTACAAAAAACCCTCCTCTGGTTCTACATGCATAGTATAAACATGATAAATGCCCAGTTAAAACAAAGAGACAGGATGGAAGTGGTGAAAAAAATGGAGGAATTGCTACCCTCAGGTAGGAACAGCCATCAAAAGGTGTCCGTAACTGCAGAGTTAGTATTTGCAGATCTTAGTATTTTCTAACAAGGGTGATTTCTTTGCAGTAACACATTCTTAAATCCTGTTAGTTCAGAATTACATTCAAGACAAGAGGAAAGGAAGCACAGATGTAAGGTGAGGCACAGCAATCATACAGATCTCCCCATTTCACAATGACGGGTAAAGACAAATTGGAATGGCCTTCTCTGTTTCATACAGGCATGCATTATGCTTTTACATTCACAGTTTATCTGTACTATAAGTAGCTGGACAAAAATAACATCTTTCTGCAAATTCATACCAGAAGGCTACCTTTCTAAACGCAGTATTTATTTGCTTACAATGAATCTGAAAAAAACCCACAATGAATTAGGGCACTGTTGGGCTAGGCACAGTACAACATCCCTGATACAAAGAGATAAGGTCTAAATAGTTAATCAGATAATGGAAAAAAATCCAGATAATAAAAAAACAGCACAGCCTGTGCTGACCAGCAGGTGTGAACTGGTAGGACAAAAGAGTTAATGCTGATGACGTTGGGTCAGAGTAGTGTCCACACTACACACACTTCAGAGGTTTTGTTTGCACTTGCCCTAGTCTGTTCCCTTGAGCTGAATGACCATTTGCAACTGGAGTGCACCTTTCATCTTATCTTCATCTGAAAACCTCATTAACTCTGAGACCACTCTGCAATGGGAAGAGAGAAAACAAAGCAGGGAAAACAGGAAATTGGCTTCAAAAGCACATGCATAACCTCATCTAAAGCATTAATAACAGATGCACTCACAATGATCTTAAGGAATCAAGCTTTGATCCATGAGAGTGGTTATTAGTTCTGATACGGCTCCAGAGCATTCTAAGACTCAAAAAGACTCCTGCAAAATAAGAGACATGTATATGTTGTTCACCCTAATGATCCTGTTCTAGGAGAGAAGACTGGGTGCAGTACTATTCTGGAATTGACCTAGAGCCAGCTCAAATGCAGCAGTGCACCCAAGCTAAAAAATGCCCTGACTCAAGTGTGGGGAAGCAAAGTACTGACACATTCAAATGTCCCTGATTAGAGCAAAAGCAGGTGTTATTACCCAAGAGCAGGTGAGCAGGTACCCTGATGAGAAAGATTTTCCCTCACATTTTTCTAAATGCTTACTGCTCTAGTGCAGAGTGAAAGGAGTAATGCTTTGTGTCCACAATGCTGCAGCCAACCTAACAACTCCTGTCAGACTGAAGATGGCTCTGCACTGAGGTGTCTCTCCATTTGCAGCACAGTTTACTTGCAAGCCACAGGCCACTACCTCAGTAACACCTGACTGCATTTGAATGTCAGACACTTGTCCCATGCACATTCATCTCCTAAACATTCCATTCTTCTCCTTCATCCCACAGTATAGCCAAACTGTCTAGATTCAGCTACCTGGCATTTATCTTGTTAAGCATTCTACTTACTCTGTGGGAGATGTTAATGAACATTGCAAAGAAATCTGTGTAGGCTGATTTTGCTTGGCACTATCAAGCAAAAATGGCCAAATGCAACACATTCTAGGTGTCTCAGTTCAAACCATTTTAAGGTAAAAACCACTTTGTGGACCAAATGCCCCTGTGGAGCATCCCTGTACCAAATTGTACAAAAGGCCTGATTTTCCATCTTCACAATTACCACTGCAAATTCACAAGTTCAACCTCTTTCTTAAGTTTGACAAGCTGTTTTGAGAGCTGTGTATTTTGAATGTCACTGACTGAAAGCTTTCTGATTGATGGACTTGAAGCAAAGATAGAAAACTAGCATGTTTTAAAGTCTATTGCCTCAAAACTACCCCTGCCTGATCATGGTTGACAAATTTGATTTGTGGAATCAGAAAAAAAACAGTTATATATTTCTTAAGTCTAATATTTTATATTAATGAAAAAGCACAGACACTTCAATTTTAGTACAAACCAAGCAACAATATTTCTCAGAAGCAAACAGAGGGACATGGTGTTTTAACTTGCATTAGATGACTCAGCATTTTTGAGGCAGAATGTAAGGCAATGAAAGCTTGTGTTTTGGATAACTAGTTTAACTAGAATAGTAAAGAAGTCTGTGGTTTTATGCTTTCCTGTACTATCATCCATCCAGGCACCAGTTCAACCTGGTCTTCCAAATCTCTACTCTTCCATGACCATTGGAACTTCTTCCAAAATCTCTGCTTTGAAAGGTTAATGAGCCACAAGCTAAAACCAACATGAAAGTATAACTCCTATCACACGTGAATCACCCACCTCAGCAACCATTTGACACTACACTAACCTCCTCTCTCTCCCCAGCCAGTATCCCTCATCTTTATTTAGATTGTTTTTATGTACGAAAATAATTGTGACTGCAGTGAAAATCATGGTACTACATCAATAACTCTTAATAACTTTAAAAGTACCCTGATGAGAAAGATTTTCCCTCGCATTTTTCTAAATGCTTACTGCTCTAGTGCAGAGTGAAAGAGAATCAGGCTCATAATTAAAAATGTTAATGAGCACTCCTTTCCCCGAGTTGTCTATTCACACAAATTATGGGATGATGCACCAACCTGAATTACTTTCAGTAACTTTTCAGTTACAACTATAATAACTTACAGCTCACTGGAAATGTTAACATGTTTACCATGTGTGATCTAGTCAGTGCTGCCTGAAATACACCTCCCTTGAGCTGAAATCAGGAAGAATAAGAAATTGTTTCCCAATCTACACAGCTTGCTTACCTCCTCCTGTTTCGTGCGGGTGTGTTGCATCGTTCCCCTGAGAAGTGGTGTTGGTTGGGTCGAGCCAAAGGAGGCTGCCTATTTGATGTCATCTCCCATGGTCGCATTGGCGGTGATGGGGCTGGTGATGCTGCTGTATAGTCAAAGACTGAATGGGAAAGGCGCTGTCGCTTGGGACTAGGACTGTCTTCGCTCTATGCCAGTGCAAAAAACCAAAACAAAACAAAAATAAAACCCACCTCCAGATGAGTGAATTACAATCCATACTTCAGTACTGCTTTGCAGCTAGCATTAGAAGAGACTTATTGAAGCCTCCACTAAAACACCATGAAATTAAACACCTGCAAGTAGCTGCCTATTTATTATCTTTATAACACAGATTTGTGATGGATCCCTAACCCCTAAAAGAATTACTACTAAGTTATATTTTAGCACCATTAAAAGATAAAAATTCTAACATCCATGCAAAACCAAAACTATATCAGAAAAGAGAATAAAATGAAGAAAATGAGGCATAACCTATTTTACATCCCTCCTGCCCTAGCGTTTATAGGCTACAGAAGCATGAAGAGATGTATAAGCACTGTCTTCACAACAATGGAATCTGTACTTGTCAGTAAGCAGACGTCATACAGAGCTTGCACTCTGCATTGCATCCCTTTCCTATCAGGTCTGTACTTATATGGCTAATCAGACATCTGCTCTGTACTGCAGCCTATTTTAATTCTGCTAGCTCAGCACAGAGGTGCTTCATCCTTCTACTTACTAGTAAAATAATGGTAGTTGAAAAGTACTTACACATAACCTGAAAAAAACCTATCACTGATCTCTGGTTAAGTCTGTGTACTTCACTAAAATTCTGTAGGGACTACATAGCGCCTAGAGTTTTCAGTGCTAGTGATATGAAGGCCATTCATGTCCAAGTAATGTTCTCCCAGTCGATACCGAACACAAGTAACTACCTCTTCTCTTCATTGTGTGACCATGCTATTGAATCATTAAATAGAACTGTCACTCTTCTCAAAAGTTCCCACAGATGTCTCTGAATCCAGCAGCAAATGCAATAAATGCTCCTCCCCTCCACCCCACTATTCTGTCAAAATTATAACACATCATGCTGTTAACAAGTGGAACAACTGAATATATACAAAAATACAAGTTCTACTCCAGAGCTCACTGACTGAACACACAAAAAAAGCAACACATGTACTACCACACCGGATCCATCCTTGAGCCCAAACATCACATAGACTTCTCTGACAGAACACTCCTGGTGCAAGCCAAATTGTAGTGTTTTGCTGCTCTCCAGTTTGTCCACTCATCCCACCACTTGCAGTTCAGTCCACCACAGCATTATTTCAATTACCAAAATGATGCCAAATTTGCATTTAATTGCAGATAGCTGATGTAGAGAAAACGGAACTTATCTGCAATGGCTTTGTATTCCTAAACTGCCCCTCTCAGAGCCTGGTAATCTGCAGATTGTTAGAGGTCTTATTTCAGATTTACTTGTAGACTAGATTATGGACCTCTTCTGGTTCTTAGCTTTACAGGGGCCTATCATTTTCTGAACACTATCAGTTGCTTCTTGGTAAGTTACCACTGACATATGGAGCTTGTCCTCCAGTGTTCTTTCCAGTGCAAGCACGCTCTTTTTTAACACCTAAAAGTTTTGTCCAGGTGTTTAAGAGAAAAAAAAGGTATTTTTCCTCTCTTTTGACTTGTGGCCATTTTAACTAAATTTCGCTCCTTTTCAGCCCCATGCTTTCAAATACTTTTAACACAAATTGCAGTTTTCCCCTACTATACCTTATCTCAAGCAGTCACTAGTAACAATTAAGGAAAAGGTCAAAAACAAAAAAACCCAACAAAAGCATAAATATAAAGTAAATGGGGGTGTCCATTTTTAATTCTACTTCTGTTAGATGTAGAACTATCAGCATGGTTTCCTTAGGGAAACAGGCTGATAATGCTTGTATCTGCTTGTTGCTCAATCTCTTTTGAACTCCTTAACCAACTGCAGTTGAATTTTATAAAGAAAAATAGGTCAAAAGACAGGTATCAACCTGAAGGTTCATGAAAGTAGATGTCCAGGCAGAGGGTGACTCTTCCAGAATGCTGCCTGCTCTCAGGAGCTCAACACCAAAAACACTGGAAGAGATACCTGAGAAGTGCCTTGAGAGCAAAGCTTCTGTGAAAAGATGTATTATGTTAGACTTCAGAGAACCCTGCCAAAGGACAAATCATAAAGAAACTGTGCTACATTTGTTCTGCCATTCAGAGTGCTTACTTAATCTGTTTTGCTGTTGTGATAGAATGAGTTAGAAAGAAGGATGATTTGTGGCCCAACTCAGAGCTTTCAGGATGGGAGAATTTTTTACATCGTGATGACTGAAGTCTGTTCAAAGAGAAACACAGGTAATAAAAACACAGGTAAATAAGGTATGCTGGGGTCTTGGGAGTGCAAAAGGAAAAGTCAAATGGAAGCAGGAAACACTAAGTTTAGTGAAGCTGGCAGAAAACAAAACACTGAAATAACAAAATAACCACTACTGTCCTGCTATATTCTATACATGCATTTGGCTGGGGATCTCCCACTGCTACTGCCTTAATTTAAATCTGGCACCTTGCCCAAGCATTAACACTAATATACCCTGCCCTGTAGAAAATGGTCTACTTTGAAAAAACAGTTCTTTGATTATTTTTCCTTTTGTATATGGAGTGCAGCACTTCAAAGACAGTGGAGATGCAAACTGCTAAGTTGTTAGCCTCCAAATTACTAACTCACACAGCTATTTCAAACTCCATAAGAAGTGCTAATTGCTCTCTGCATTAAGCAATTGTATTTTCACTGAAAATTGTTTCCTATTAGAAAGAAAATAGAGATAAAATAATTTTTGGAACTACACAGAAGTATAGATTTAAAATGTAATTATGTCTTTCTCTGTACTGAAAAGGAAGTAACCTGAAGCTCAGCCAAACTTATTTGCAAACAGATGTCATAAAAAAACCCAACACAAACCTAAACTCTAAGAAGACTTGGTGTTTTATCGTAGTTTTTATTACGAAACTGATTCTCATGTGATGATTATAGCAAGGTATACCAGCACATGGGAAAGTACAGGGAGCTAATGACAGACACATATCCTGTATAATTTATGTTTTCATGTAATTTTCAACAAGCATGTGGAATAACTAGATATTGCCAGTATAATTTTGCAATCTGCATTATTATTAGTCATTAAGTTCAATAGTTTATTTGTGAAATATGATACTTTCAGCAATGATGGTAGCTCCCCAAATCACTCTAGTTCGATCTTGCTAATATTCAAAACATTATCTGGGACTACTGCTGCTTTTTACGGCCATTATGCTGTATTTTTCTCCTGCCCAACAGGCAAAAAGAATAGAATGGCAGCTATCAAGAACATTGTATCTAGCTTTTAACTAGCAAGGTAAAAGCACCTTATTTTAAGTATTAATTCAACAAAAAGAGCATGATGAACACAGAAATAGCTTACTTCATTTTTAAAGGCAACAATATCAGGACAAAGGCATCAGATTGCTACTAGTAAAAGAAGGAACTTATGTCACGAAACTAAAACCTATGACCCCATCTCTAAAAGTCGGCATTTCACAGACATCCCAGTACAGTTTTGCCCCATTCTTATCTGTGTACCCTATAAACTCTCACAGTGTAATGGTAACAACGCCCATCTACAAGAAGGGCTGGAAGGAGGATCCGGGGAACTACAGGCCTGTCAGCCTGATCTCGGTGCCGGGGAAGATGATGGAGCAGTTCATCTTGAGGGCGCTCACAAGGCATGAGTGGGACAACCAGTGGATCAGGCCCAGCCAGCATGGATTCATGAGAGGCAGGTCCTGCTTGACCAACCTGATCTCCTTCTATGACCAGGTGACCCGCCTAGTGGAGGAGGGAAAGGCTGTGGATGTGGTCTACCTGGACTTCAGCAAGGCCTTTGACACCGTCTCCCACAGCATTCTCCTAGAGAAGCTGGCGGCTCACGGCTTAGACAGGTGTACTCTGTGCTGGGTGAAAAACTGGCTGGACGGTCGGGCCCAGAGAGTTGTGGTTAATGGAGTTAAATCCAGTTGGCGGCTGGTCATGAGCGGTGTTCCCCAGGGCTCAGTTTTGGGGCCGGTCTTGTTCAATATCTTTATCAATGATCTGGATGAGGGGATCAAGTGCACCCTCAGTAAGTTTGCAGACAACACCAAAGTTGGGCGGGAGTGTTGATCTGCTCGAGGGTAGGAAGGCTCTGCAGAGGGACCTGGACAGGCTGGATCGATGGGCCGAGGCCAACTCTATGAGATTCAACAAGGCCAAGTGCCGGGTCCTGCACTTCGGCCACAACAACCCCATGCAGCGCTACAGGCTTGGGGAAGAGTGGCTGGAAAGCTGCCCAGCAGAAAAGGACCTGGGGGTGTTGGTCGACAGCCGGCTGAACATGAGCCGGCAGTGTGCCCAGGCAGCCAAGAAGGCCAATGGCATCCTGGCCTGTATCAGAAATAGTGTGGCCAGCAGGAGTAGGGAAGTGATCGTGCCCCTGTACTCAGCACTGGTAAGGCCGCACCTCGAATACTGTGTTCAGTTTTGGGCCCCTCACTACATGAAGGACGTTGAGGTGTTAGAGCGTGTCCAGAGAAGGGCAACGAGGCTGGTGAGGGGTCTGGAGAACAAGTCTTATGAGGAGCGGCTGAGGGAACTGGGGTTGTTTAGCCTGGAGAAAAAGAGGCTCAGGGGAGACCTCATCGCTCTCTACAACTACCTGAAAGGAGGTTGTAGCGAGGTGGGTGTTGGTCTCTTCTCCCAAGTAACAAGCGATAGGACGAGAGGAAATGGCCTCAAGTTGTGCCAGGGGAGGTTTAGATTGGACGTGAGGAAAAATGTCTTTACTGAAGGAGTGGTTAAACATTGGAACAGGCTGCCCAGGGAAGTGGTTGAGTCCCCATCCCTGGAGGTATTTAAAAGACGTGTAGATGAGGCGCTTAGGGACATGGTTTAGTGGGCATGGTGGTGTTGGGTTGATGGTTGGACTCGATGATCTTAGAGGTCTTTTCCAACCTTAATGATTCTATGATTCTATGATAACAAAGGTGATTAAAGAGTATACCGATTTGTAAAACATCCTTTAAAGGAAACATACTACTAAAAAAAATAAAATTGTTTGTTATACTTCTGTATATGTTTCTTGTAGCAATTTTTTATATGTTTTACCTAAATGCTGTTCCACTTAATTTGGGAAAGACTAGATATTTTCACCAAGACAACATCCCTTGAGGTGTTTCTTTTCCATTCTCCTTTTCCAGTCAAATTATAAAGATTGCACACACACATATAGATGATCAACCATCACAGAAGGGAATTATTACCAAAGCAATTGCTGCCAATATTTGAAAATCACTCTCCTCTCCAACCCTCTGCATATTCTCACTTTATGGTCCTGGGAAGTACAAGAAATTACTCCATATCCTCAATCTCAAATTTAGGGCATAAACTACATCTATCCTGCAGCCCATGAAGACCTTTATTTTAAAAGTAATCTAATACTTGAAGAGTATTTTCAAGCATAGCCTTTTCCTTAGAAGGTTTTACACAATAAGTACAATCTGATGGGTATAGCCTATATAACCCTACCACGCTGACTGGAAATCTGCAGCTACATACTTCCTCTTAATGAATGCCTACTAAAAAGGCAATGATTCTTCCCATGATACAAACTGGTAAACACGAAAGTTTATAAGCATTTTCAAACTTAACTATGGGCATCTGATGGGCTAGTAAATGAAGGATTTTGCATATTGTACTTGCAAAAGATCTATACACTCCAACAACAGGGATCTGATTTACATTCCAACATTCCTAATACTCTGATCATACCTACAATAATAGTAAATTCTTGGGCTGAACAGACCAGTTGTGTCCAAATGCAGTGGCTTATTCATAGGCCAGGACTAAGCTCATTTAAAGTATATTATATAGCTCAGGTCTAGTAAGCTCTGAAAGAGCTGTGTCCCATGATCCTAAAACCAAGACAAAGAAAGTCACTTATGTGACTGGTTGGAGTCATCGAGGCCCAGATGGTCTTGTAAGCATTATTGTCGTCTTCCATCTCATCCCCAGAAAGCAGCAGAGGCAGAAGTTTAACTTAGGTATGGCATTACAAGGTAGAGTTTACAAGCCGGTTTAGTGCAGAGCTGTATTTAACTAACCTGTTGCTCTTGGAAGTGCACTGTGCAGTGTAGTTGAGATTCTTTGTCATCAGGTGTCTCTGCACCACAGCATGTCCTGGGTAATGTGTTTTTTTCCAATGTCTAACTATTCACCTAATCTGTCATTACTCTCAACAATAAAGAAATATTAAAGATGTCATCTCTTCACCAGTTTGTCCCTCGCAAAACTTTATGAACCCGTCAACTAGCTCCAACAGAAATTGGTCAATGTCTAAAAAAAAATTCTATTCTGACACCTTTTAGGACAAAAAGTTAGTATCTGGTAAAGGGGAAAGAGACGTGTTATTTCCACTGAGGAAAAGGTAGAAAAAACTCAACTGTTACATACTGTAATAAACATATGCTTACTGACCAATTACAAAAATGTACATGCAACTATAAACTAATCCAGGATAGGTATTAGAGACAGAGCTCTGGTCTTTACTGTAGTCTGCATATCAGAGAAGTGGAAGCACAAATCAAGCTGCAAAGAACACTGGTTTCCAAACATGTTTTATTTCTGCTGCAAGAACGACAGCAGTGTATTTCCACAGAATTATTGCACATTAATTCTCCTGTTAAAGTCCTCTTCATAAAACTTACCTCACAGACTGAGAGGATTTTCTGTATTTGTCTAGAATTTCCAAGCATCTTTTAAGCTACCAAAAACCAAAACACAGATTTTTTTTTTACCTCTTTTTAAAAAGCAATGATAAAATCAACAGATAAAGTAAATGCAACAAATATCCCACATCTGCATTTCAGTAAACATGTAAAAACACTATTGTTCTCAAAATCTTACCTAAAATATCACTCAGAAGCAGTTTACACAGAACATTTTCATGGACTGTTAGTTCACTAATACGCTATAACCAATGCAATAAACTGTAACAATTATTACCTACTCAGATATTTTGACAGCCACAACCACTACAGTAACTGACTACATCAAACTTTCAGCTTTCATTATCTCAGGCCCTGAAGCATGTCACAGGGTACATAGGTACATGTAGGGTGATGTGATGGACTGTTTTTATCAATTACCTATATTAGCCCTGAGAAGAGTAAGTGTACAACGATGTCCACAGATGTTTCTACATTAAAAAGTTGTGAATAATAAAGGTGTAAATTTTTTGAGGAAGCAAGCTTCATAACAAAACCATTTATTTGGAAGATGCAAAGGAACAGTTGTATAAAAACAATCTAAGACAGACATGCACCACCTCATGAAAACAGATCTTTGAAAAATGAATGCTAGCACACTGGTATTACACCCTGGCAATATTAAACAAGAACTGTAATCTTCCAAGCAAGCAGAGCTTTGCTTTAGAAATCTACAATTTTCCTGCATTCAGAATTGAAGCCCACAAGAGAAGCAGAAAACTGTATCAAAACATTCTCTACTTTTCAATTTTTACATTAATGATAAAATGTAATACTTACTATTATGACCAGGGAAATAGCGTTTTATCTGTCGGCTTCTGTGTGTGACTGGGGTACTTACTAGAAGACTGTTCTTATCTACCTACAATTGCATTTCATCCACCTTTAATGCATGAAACAGTTAGGTTTAATGTGATAGCAAATGAAGGACAACATAGGCCACAAAAGCTGAAGCATTAATTACACTATCTTTCTCTATGTGCTGCCAGGCACCAAAGACAAAGTATATTCCCTTAGAAAGATAAATTAGTCTTAGGTCTGTTTTCCCCAGTCCTTGCCAGCACTCTGCCAACCATTTACAAAAGCCAGCTACCTAGATCTGCAAGCAAATTTTCGTTAAAACACTTTCACGGAAACACTGCCAAGTATGTAATTTCCAGAGCTAAGCCATCAGCCTGATTAATACCAAAATTATCAGTTCCCTCAAATGCACTTCCAAAGAGCATTTCGCTTCCTCTGTCCACTCCCAAAATAGTATTTCCTTTCCATGTTTGGTCCACATTAACTGTGTAAGAAATATGGTTTGATCTTTATCTATCTTTAGCCTAAGGAAGTACTTTGGAGAAAGGTACTTGTAGTTAAAAATGAGTAACATGACTAGCTATTTATACTACTTCCTGTTCCAGTGTATTGACAAGTCATCACTATGCTAACACATCTCATGATTTTTCACCATGGTGACAGAGCTCTTGATCCCCTGCATACTGGAGACTGTGAATATAAACATCAGATGCCAAAGCAATAAAAGAAGCAAATCTCCTCTTGGAACGACAAGGAAAAGAAACTTAAGGGATGTTATGTGAGGAGTGGGCATGTCCTCTGGGCCCAGGAATTCCTCCTGCCCAGTCCAGTGTGCTCAGGGAGCGAAGTGGTGGTGGTGTCTCCATCTGAGGCTGAGGGTCACAGTTGCTGCTTTCCTGTTTGCACATTCAACCAGTAGTAACCAGTTTGCAGGTTCAACTGGTAGTAAAACTGAGCATGTATCCCAGAGACATAGCACACACAGGGCATTGACACGGCTGGTCACACGCACTGCCACAGACAAGGCGCTGCCTTCAATAGCGCCCGCATACGGGACTCACATAAACACAAGCACGGACAGCCAAGTCCCCTCCTCCTCATGGGCTGGCAGAGACAGCAGGTCACTAGAGCAGCACATACACAACACTCTCCAGGTTCACAGGCACACGCACGCTCATGGATATCCCAAGTACCACCATGGCGCCTTTGCCCACCCAGCATCCCTGCCCCAATCTCAGGCCCCCTTACCTGCCCCATGGGTCCCTGACTCACCGGGTGGTCCAGCTTGGTGCTCACTGCAGACACACAGCACTCACACACTTGTCCCACAGGCATGTCACATTCACAGGTCCTCCAAAATACCAGCATGGACCCTCGGCCTGCCTGACACTCCAGACTGGTCCCAAAGCCCCTCAACTGGTCCAGTTTGAAGATGGCCAGCAAATACAAACACCCGCCACTGCCCACTACGCACAGCAAGTTTGGGGAATACAGACACGCACTCCCCTCCAGCAGATGGCACCAAGCACACGGGCTGTGACCTGCGGTCCAGCTCCTGCCACTGACGCGGAGACCCTCACTCACCCTGGTCCCCCTAATAGCTGGCTTTGGGGACACACACTGTTCCTGCTCCAGGCGCTGGCAGCCAAGACAATCAGCCACCCCAGTAACTGGTACTTAGACCCCACTTGCTCCAGTAACTAACATAGGCCAGGGGTGCCCACATCCCTGGTCTGACTCCAGTAGCTGGCACCCAAGTCCACTCACACCAGTCCCCCCAGTTGCTGGCACTATGGATATAAAGTCTGTAGGAAACCAACACGATAATCCAGAGAGCTACAGCCCCTCCAACTCCTGACACCGAAACCCCAATTGCTCCCATTGCTGGCACCGCAGACCTGGTGGTGCCTACACCTCCAGTGAGACTCCAGTTGCTGGCCTAGTCTCCACTCAAGCTGGTCTCACTTAGTCCCTGCAGTACTCACACACATGGGATAGAGAGTGAGATTACACAGAAAGAGAGTGAAGAAAAGATCTAATAAAATAGGACAGACTGCAGTGATCAGGCATAGGGCTCGGCCAGACAACTGTAAAGACTGGCCACAATTTACACAATTGGCCCCTTTTCTGTCTGGCCCCATTTTGTCTCTCCCTGACTCCCTTCCTCTTCACATTGCCTCCTCAGCTGGCATAGTCCCACTGATCCCCTCCAACATCCTGGACCCTCAGGTTTGCAATCTTATCAGTCACAAAGTCCTTGTTTGCATGCAGTTTCCTGAGAGCCTATCAGTTAGTGTTACTGACCAGGTTTGTTTCTTGTCTTTGTCTCCATTAAGTTTGTCTGGCAGGTTTGTGTCTCTCTGTATTTATTTTATGGCTTCCCCCTTTTCCTTATCATCCTATTTGACAAGGTCTTCAATCAAATAATCTCACTGAAATAAACATTCCCACATTCCACATACCCTCATCAATTAGTGACTGACCAGATTTGGTCCTTCTTACTGCTTCCGTTACTTTTTGTTGGTCAGGTTTGTGTTTCAGAATGTTCCTATCTATTTCCCCTTTTCTTATTCTCCCCTTTTGGCACGTTAAAGTTCCTTGGCCAGACACACTTACATGAGCTGATGCTCTGTCCTTCCACATACCCTTGCAAAAATAACACAACTCTTCCACTAATGGTACACAGAAAATTATAAGGGTACTGTCAGATACTACAGTCCAGGAAGAGTGAGATGAAGACTACCTCTGAAAACGCTAAAACTAAGGAGAATATGGAAAAAACCAACAGCCACTCACCCCTTGCCCTAAACAAGAATATTTAACAAAAATGAGAAGAGTGGGTGTAGGGTGCGAGAAGACTTTGTTACAGTAAACCAGGATAGTTCACCTCCCCCATCCGAGTATGCAGAGTCCCGAGCACATCTTATCTTGTTGTTATGGTAACCTGAGACAGTTCGCTTCTTCCCATCCCATCTGAGTATGTAGAGTCCCAAGCATGTCTTATCTCGTTGTTACGGTAACCTGGGGTAGCTCACTTTCCTCCTCATCTGCACCTACTTTTGCATGGATGCCAACGATAGCGGCCAGCTGAAATCTCGGGATTCAGACAACAGCACCTGCACTACATCAGTGTGTTTGCTAATGAGCAAAACAGGACACTGCATATGTATGATATGTTAATCAGCACAAGGTTTATTATCCACCCCTGTGGTGACTCCTGAGCAGGGCTCCACTGCATTGGGTCCCCATTTGATTAGCATTGGTGTCGCGGGGCTCCCACTGTGGTAAAGCTACGCTTTCATTAAAGCCAAAGCTTTCACTTGCTGAGTGTTGTGCCTCGCCCCTGAGGGATCCCCACCTACATTTTGTTCATTACAGTGGGGAAAAAAGAAACAGGAGGAGAACAGTGTGATCATGTTAACTTGTACACTGATAGACGAAAAGCTCTTGGGGTTTATACATAAAGCTTGACATTTCCTTTAAATATACTTTTAAAATTCTAGCTCTAAATAAATCTAGAAAGGAGCTACTAAAAAGAAGCAAATATGTGCAATAAATAAAGGGCCCTGTGCCACAAGTGGCAAAAAAGTTACAGATTTTATGGAGAGATGGACTATTTCCAATCCTAACTGCTGTGCTTTTTCCAAGGCAAAATAAACAAAGATTATCCAGTTGGACACAGGGGTGCATGACAAAGGACTTGTCAATGTACAAAGATTTGCCAGCACAATCATACTGTCATGACACACAGCTTTTACTGGCAAAAGCTCTTTAGAGGAACTTTAGCTGACAGAATAAGCATCAGCAATAAGCATCTTTTGCCAGTGTAATTGGGTTTGCCCAAAGAATTTTGTCGGTTTAGTCGCATTGGTCAATGTTGTCCTGGTTTCGGCTGGGATAGAGTTAATTTTCTTCCCAGTAGCTGGTACAGTGCTGTGTTTTGGATTTAGCATGAGAATAATGTTGATAACACACTGATGTTTTAGTTGTTGCTAAGTAGTGCTTACACCAGTCAAGGACTCTTCAGCTTCTCATGCCCTGCGAGAAGCTGTGAGGGGGCACAGCCAGGACAGCTGACCCAAACTGGCCAGAGGGGTATTCCATACCATGTGACGTCATGCTCAGTATATAAACTGGGGGGACTTAGCTGGGGAGCAGTGACCACTGCTTGGGAACTGGCTGGGCATCGTTTGGTGGGTGGTGAGCAATTGCATTGTGCATCACTTGCTTTGTGTATTTTTAACATTATTATTTTGCCTTCCTTTTCTGTCCTATTAAACTGTCTTCAGCTCAACCCACGAATTCTACTTTTTTTTTGTCCCCCGTCCCCCCCCCCCCCCCAATTCTCTCCCCCATCCCACTGTGCCTGTTGCCGGGGACTGGAGTAGCCACAGTGCCTGTCACCGGGGTTGATGGAGTGGGAGGAAGAGTAAAATTGCCTACCAAGATCTGAGTTAAAGGATCCATGTTTTGACATCAACACCATGTAACACAATACAGAAAATGCCATTTCAGGAGACGGTGTGTGAGACTCTCAAGGAGTTAATGTCTCAAGCATTGTGGCAAAGCAGGTTGCGGTCCGCGTGGCAACAGAGGGCCGCAGGTGAGAGGCACGGGACGCGGAGGGCGTGCCGGAGGGTGCGCAGTTCCGTGTGCTGATAGGCCCGGCAGGACGACGCACCACATATGGCCAGAGGTCATACAGAGTTCATTTGAGGAAGGGGCTCACGACCACCCAAAAGACCCTCTCGCGACCACCCCCACGGTGGCGCCTGCGCAGGAGATCAGGAGTTACGTAACTCCCCGAGGGGCGTGACTGGCGCGGCCGAGAGGCGGGGACTAGACTATAAAAGGCGCCACTACAAGCCGCCACGTGCGCGCCCACCGCCGGAGGACCGACGCGTCTGCAGTCGTTATCGCGGGATCCAAGGGTGGTGAACTCTCCCCCCCCCCCCCCCCTTTTTTTTCTTCTTTTCCTCTCTTTCCTTTTCTTCTTATAAATGTCTCAATAGAACCCACGCCACCTGCCATTATTACGCTTTCCAAGTTCAGGTTGCTTCTACCATAAATAAAACGTTTAATCGATCGTCTGGTGTTGTTTCACCTTAATTTAGCCCAAGGGAATCACAAAACCACTACAACCCCCTGAGGTACCCGGTCTGGGTCGTAACACGGTGCTAACAGCAACTTAGCATAGAGAGAGTCCTGAACTTCTATTTTGGTATGTAAATAAAACAGAATGTAAGTTTTAATTAAAATCACAAATTTGTAGCTACAGAAAGAGGGACAATTTCCCTACATACAAGGCTGAAACACATTAAACTTTGCATGTGTACCATTAAAATATGTTCATTACTATAAAGAAATCATAAGATATACTGAAATTGATACAATGATGCCAGGGCAAGAGGAAAGTGGTGAAATCAAGACATGGTGTTCAGATATAGCCGCATTTAAAAAAGATCAAGTTTTCAATTTTAAAAATAATTCTATTCTTTTAGCTGATGGGACAAGGTGTCTGAAAAGAAGTCTGGTTCAAAGTTGTCTTCATACCAAAGTCTTCTCTACGTATAGTTTGAATGTACAGTATGTATTCATTACTGACTTTTTCATTTAGGCATGTGAAACTAGCATACAGGTACATCAACAGAGACAGAGTAATTAAGACAATTATAAAACAAATGACTGTCCACTTAAAGAATTTTTCCACACATTAAACTATATATATATGTACACAAGCATACACACACATGTATGAAACAATATAGGTAAACGGACAAGCTAGTATTTCAGCACTGAAGACACAAACTTCTGATTCAGGTAAATTAATGTTAAGCTGACCATATTTGTTGACAAAGTGTTAAAGAACATCCAAACACCGAACTGAGGCATACTGCTTGCTACCTAAGCACCTGAACTAGTATGTACAGAGACATGAACCGATTTTTGACAGAAGAATACATTTTAACCAGCAATTAACACAGATGATTTAAATCAACCCTCCCCAAACTTCGGCCCCCAAAGAGATAACATTTACACTGATATAAATGTTACTTACACTATTGTAATTGAGGTCCTTACCACAACGGGCACAAAGGCAAGCCAGCACTAGAAATTTGTTCCTAGGAGAAGGACTACTGGCATAATACCTGAACACCTATTGTGGTAGAGCATATTCACATTTGGCTGCCTTCACTGGCTTTGCTTGTCATCACAACACTGAGCTGTGTTAGCAAAAGATGTATGTCTCTGCTCAGCACACCATACCGTTAAAAATGTCTGTGTATAATGCAGTATTACGTGTTCTCAGAAACTGAGGAAAGTCAGGATCTAATTTCTTCAGGAATGTACCACAGTTTACTCTCTACATTTTTCCAGTCTCTCCATATTGCTAGAAATTTGAAGCCTTAATCCATTTTAGAAACTACACAATGAATCCACAAAACAACCTACCTACCTAATTGGTACAACCAAACTGTCATATAAATATAGAATGTTCTTCAATATACTGCAATATACACACAATGGTATTAGTGCAAAAAAAAGTTGTCATAAAACTTAAGAGTTGTATTTAAACACAGGCCTGAAAATTCAAAGAGGGCTGAGACATTTAAGTCTAAGAATAAGGCACTCCAGGTTCTACCTTTTTCAATTTCCTTTTTCTCTGGGGAGATCCCACAGAACGCTGGGGGAAAACACGTCCCAAATGGCACACAGTACAACTGCAACAGTTGTAGTATGTAACTGTCATGGCAGTCTTCAACACCAAAGTGTCAGGGCTCCTCTGACCCTGTATTTCAGTTCTCTGCTTCTCCCATTTCTGATACTTAATTTGTTCTTTCCTTCTTCCAGGCCATTTCCCACATAAAAGGAAATTTTCACAGCTGAAACAAATACAAAGGCTTTACTTCGTCATTCATACAGTTTAGGACAAGTAAACTCTTTGTATCACCTACAAATGGCTGAACACAATGGTAGGCCTACTGAGCATAATGTTATGGCTGGCATCTTATTAATCAATTTCTTTATAAAATGGATTGATTTACACTGCAGAACACTAAGTGTTTATACACTGCAGAACTTAACGATAGTACAAATCTAGGATTCCATTTAAGTGGCTGTTTACCTGGACTTCAGTAAAGCCTTTGACGCTGTTTCCCACAGCATTCTCCTGGAGAAACTGGCTGCTCGTGGCTTGGATGGGTGTACTCTTCACTGGGTAAAAAACTGGCTGGATGGCCAGGCCAAAGAGTGGTGGTGAATGGAGTTAAATCCAGTTGGTGGCTGGTCACAAGTGGTGTTCAGGGCTCAGTACTGGGGGCCAGTTCTGTTTAGTATCTTTGCCAATGATCTGGACGGGGGCATCGAGTGCACCCTCAGTAAGTTTGCAGATGACACCAAGTTGGGCGGGAGTGTTGATCTGCTTGAGGGTAACAGAGGGATCTGGACAGGCTGGATCGATGGGCCGAGGCCAACTGTATGAGATTCAACAAGGCCAAGTGCCGGGACCTGCACTTGGGTCACAACAACCCCATGCAGCGCTACAGGCTTGGGGAAGAGTGGCTGGAAAGCTGCCTGGCAGAAAAGGACCTGGGGGTGTTGGTCAACAGCCGGCTGAATATGAGCCAGCAGTGTGCCCAGGGTGGCCAAGAAGGCCAATAGCACCTGGGTGGCCAGCAGGAGTAGGGAAGTGATTGTGCCCCTGTACTCAGCACTGGTGAGGCTGCACCTCGAATACCGCGTTCGGTTTTGGGCCGCTCACTACAAGAAAGACATTGAGGTGCTGGAGTGTGTCCAAAGAAGAGCAATGAAGCTGGTGAAGGATCTAGAGCACAAGTCCTATGAGGAGTGGCTGAGGGAACTGGGGTTGTTTAGCCTGAAGAAAAGGAGGCTGAGGGGAGACCTTATCACTCTCTACAACTACCTGAAAGGAGGTAGCGAGGTGAATGTTGGTCTCTTTTCCCATGTAACAAGCGATAGGACGAGAGGAAATGGCCTCAAGTTGCACCAGGGGAGGTTTAGATTGGATATTAGGAAATATTTCTTCACCGAAAGGGTTGTCAAGCATTGGAACAGGCTGCCCAGGGAAGTGGTTGAGTCCCCATCCCTGGAGGTATTTAAAAGACGTGTAGATGTGGTGCTTAGGGACACGGTTTAGTGGTGGACTTGGTAGTGTTCGGTTAACGGTTGGACTCGATCTTAAGGGTCTTAAATGATTCTATGATTCTTTTTAAAGCTCATCATATTTAGGCTATGCATTACATATTACAGAGTACTTGTTTTAAACCTACATGGGCCATTTCATTTTTACTAACAGCTTGTATAAGTTAATAGAGTTGTTTTAAAAAGCTTTGGAAAAAAAAATTGTTCTTCTCTATTAGTTGGGATTTGAACACACCTTTTGCCCTCAGTAGCTTGTAGAACTTCATTTTTGCATGCATCAGACTCACCACAGGCCCTGTGAACATATTAACTGCTGCAACAGCGGCTGGTTCCTCTGCCCCTACAAAATACACATATTGGGAGGCTGTCATCTAAAAGAAGCCATCTAGACATGTATATAATCCTTATAATGGGATGTAATGGGTAGAGAACTCAGTTCTCTTAACGTAACTGACAAATTATGGGAGACAGCAAAACCAAGAAAGAATTGATACTTTCTGCTAAGTTAACCTAAAAGACAAATATGAAAAAACATTGCAGGTCCTCAGTTTCAAGAAACAACTTATACTTGTGTAGATCTTTTAATTTACTTTAGAAAATAGGATTATTCTCATGCAAAGTCAGAGTAAGTTTTGTTAAAAAAAACCAAACAAACCACGTATCAGATTATATGTGAAGGAAAAAAAGCCTCACTTCCCCAAATGCACACAAATAAGCATGGTTTGCTGACTTCTCAAACCTCATGCCACATGTTTACTAAGGAGAAAAAAAGACATAAGAATTTAAAGCATGCAAGAAATTCAGTGAGATACGTACTTTTTTTATACAGTCACAAGCTCTGCCCTACGCTGAACAAAGTCACCATCACGGCTATGAACTGTTAAGTCACATTTCAACTACAGATATATGTAAACATCCACATATTGAAAGCAGAGCCAGAGAATACAGTGTACTAGGTCTCTGTATTTGAATTTGAGGAAGAGTGCTCTGACTGTTCTCTGATACAATAAGGAAACTGAGAATAAAGAGGAAGAAAGCTTCACATATGATCTCCAACCTATGCTCAGTAGAGATTCACATACAAAATGACCAAATGCATATTGGTCTTGCCAGGCTCTTTGTGTTCACATCTGAACGTTTTTCTCAAATCCATATTCATCCACTTGGAACCTTGCTATTCGTCTTCACAAGTTCCTTCCACAACATTATTTAAAATGAACACCTGTTCCTACTCTTTTATGTCTCCAATCTCTTCATTTCCCCTCTTGTTTTACATTCAGTTCCAATGTTTTCCCAACAGACTTAGACATAGAGGACACCAAAACAAAAATGCCCTCCCTCTGTACTTACCATCAAAATAGTTTCAAATATCTTTGCAAGATATTGATTTCTAAGAATCAGATTTTGAAAATACAGCTCATTAAAAAAGGTGTGGCATGTTGAATATTTTTGAAGAACAATTCCAACACAGATCATCTAAAGAAATAACCCGAATAAGGAAGAAAAGTTCTTAATTTTTGTCTAAAGAAAAGACAATCTCCTAAAGCTTTCATGAAGACTGCATGCATCTGCATGAAGACACAGCATCTGCTCAGCAGCACCTTAAGTTGTGCCATGAATGCTCTCATCCCTGCTCACAAAATCATTTACTCTTACTGCAGTGTGAAAGAAAAATTAGGCCAGTTCTGTCAGAAACAAACAGAGCTGGCAAAGACAGACCACAAGGCTAAGATAAAAGACTTTGGAGAAAGGATAGGGTTGAGTTCATGTAATTGCTGAGTTTGCCTAGGACAGAGGTGCTCACATATTTCAAGGGTAGGAACAGAATTGCAAGACTGAGAAGATGAAAGGGCAACTTAAACAGAAAGCAAGCAAAATAGAGCATATGTAGTGCTGCTCATGTGAAACACCGCACCTTTTTATAGTATCTGAGGTTGTAGTGGGAAATACAAAAAGCAATGTTATTGCAAGTTGAACCAGGAGGTAAAAAGTTTTAGGACAGCAAATCTGAAATGTGCTCACTGAGAACCAGGAACTGTGGACATGAAAGAGAGAAAGTCTCTATTTTTCTGAAAGGGGAAGAGCAAAGGCACTAGTCTTTTTACAGCTGGAATGCCCATAGAAGACACTAGGTGAGGCAGATTTATGCTGCTTAACTATATTTCTACCAGGTGAGGAACAGTTCCACTGCAATCCAGACAAACTTGCTGGACAGCAATCAGCAAAATGCTTAAGGTGCAAAAGGGCTTCCTTTCTTTCTTTTGCCTTCCCACTATTTTTAAAGAGCTGCTGCTGTTAGCATTTTACTGCTGTTAAAAGACAAAAAAAGCCCTAGCTTTCGATGTTCTGACAAACAGACATCAGTAGAGGGCACCAAAAAGCAAAGGAAGTTTCCTTGATCTTTCAAGAGCTTAGTAAGAGAGGAACCTACCCACTCCTAAGTGAACCTAAAGAGTAAAAACCAAGAAAATCATCCTGTTAAATCAGAGACCTCGGCAAGCTTTGCCCACAACAGAATTTAAATACGTCGTATTAGATTATTTAACTTGATAGAGATGCTTACATAGAAAAGGAAACCACAAGCCGTATTTCTGCATGAACTGGTTAAGTCAAACCTGTATCTTTTCAGAAGTTTAAAGAATCAGTCCTCCAGTCAAAGCAACTCTCTGACTCAAAATAGGGAAAAAGAAATTTCACATCCTGCCTGTACCCTTACTCCTACCTTTCAAATCCCTCTGGGGCGGGGGGTGGTGGAGCTACATACAAAGGTTAAATGACAAAACCTTTAGAAGTCTAAGACTTGCTCTGTACAAATTCCCATTAGATTCACCAGCAATTTAGCCCACGTAGCTTCCATGGACAAACACATACAACAGCTTTGAAATGCAACAAGACTACAATTTAAGTTTCAACTCAGTTGTAGCCCTGAAGAAGTAACTTGTCTTCCTAACTGCACAAATTTTTATACTAAGAGCTTGCATAGAAACCATTTAATTCTTAAAGACTTTCTTAGTAAAGATTTGAAAACTTGACTTCATCAACATATCACTTTAAACCATATAAACCATATAAATTATCTCCTGTTATGTCAATAAACCATATTGAAAAAATGTATTTAGATAAGCTGATACATAAACTTCACAAATCACAACAGCACTGATGCCACCAATGTCCACTTCCAAGCCAAAACCATATCTTTCAGAAAAAGCAATTATATATTGACTCCCACACCACTGCAGGTGCAAAGCAAGGACTGATCAACTTGCAACTTCAATTTAGTACTTATTACACTTTTATTAAAAAAATCAAAGTCAACCAGATGTGTATCAAATAAAGTTTAATCTGCTCTATAAGTCAGGGAATGCCAAAGTAAGTTCACATAGGAGAATCTTGAGATCCCTGATTTATAAGCCCCTTTTATTTATATACCACTTCTTTTCTCACAACTTTTAAGATGTATGATCTCCTGGTAACAATTCCCTGGAAACCTTCTTCACACTGTTACTCTATGTATGCATAGTTTTTTTTTTTACCCCCTAGACATTCAGTCATTAAGGAAGATCAATAACATTATCAACTTTCATTAGCCATTAAATCTGCCATAGCACCTATTTGTTCTCCTGTCTCATACTTAATCCTCCAACAACTGCACCCTCCTTTCTCTTACTGCACACATAAGTATCCAAATGGAGTTTTTTTCCTCTTTCTCAGAACAGTGAGTCTCTAATACCACTGCTGCAGTACCCCCTTAAAGGGAAAAAAAGGTTTGTATTTTTCATTCTTGTAGCGCTGCGAAGCAGTTAAGGAGTCTGTTGGGCCAGCAAATCACAAAATCCCCAGGATGTGGATAAATACCATAAATTCAGCAACTGAAACCAAAGCAGTTGCCTCAGTGGATGGCATTTAAGAACAAGCACGTCATCAGCAACACCTAATCAAGTAGTCAGCAACACTTGAATAAGGCAGACTATTAGCAGTCATGTTCATCTTACCATTCCAGTTGCCTCACTATGCATTTGAAGAACTTAACAGAACATATACATTTGCTCCAAATACTACCCTCAAAAATCTGTTTCAAAATGCACATGCTACACATTCATAAACATTCTCATGACTTACACTTCAATGAACTTCTGCATAAGGAATAACTAAATTACTTGCTATAAACAATTACAACTTAAAATGGATGCCTCCAGAAAACATCTCAATGCATAATCAGTTTTAAAATACACTTCTTGAGAAAACAAGAAGCATCTTTCTGGCCTAAGTGTAAAAAAATCCCCTTCATGTTATACAGCAGTAGGCATTAATTCACATATACTGAAAAATACTAACAAAATGCCCTAAAACGTATGCTTGCTAACATCAATGCTTCCTTGAACAGTTGTTCTTCCCAACTAACTTGACAGGATTAAAGACACCTAGAAACTCCGTTTTACTATAAGAATGGCAGGACAATCAGCTGTTCGGTGCTTCAGAAATACTTGCTACCTCCTTGCATGCAGCACATTGAACCCGTTTGTCTTCTTGAGGACAGCACACAGCAATTCAGTTCTGGGAAGCCAGCTGATTTTTAGGTTCCAGTTCTACCTTTTGTCAAAGCAGACAAAGCAATTTTAACAGGATCAGATGCGTATGTAGCCCGAATTAACCTCGCCGAGCTCTCGTCCACCTTGCAGGCCTCCCCACGTGGAAGCACGGCTTCCATGCAGGCACATGGGGCCGCCCGGGCTTGCCAGCGGCGACCTCACGCCCAGGCCACGCCGTCTCCTTCTCTCTCTCCGTTTACATATGGCGGCCTAACAGAGCTGGGTCCGGCGCGAAGCCGCCCCGGGGCGCCCCCTTCCCCCCACTTTTGCTGTCGGGCTCAACGCTGATAAGCTGGGGGGGCACCGGGCAGCACCGGTAAGGCCCCGCCCCGAGGGGGCCCGCCGCCCTCCTCCACCTCTACCTGCCGTCCCCCACGCCGGTACCTGCGGCCGCGGGGCACGGCGGGGCCGCGGCCCCGCCTCCTCCGTGCGCCCCGCGGTCACTGTCAAGGCTCCCGCGCCGCCTCCTGCCGTGTCGGCCGGGGGCCCCGCTGCTGCCGCCCGGGCCGGGCCTACACCGCCTGCCCGCGCGATCGCTTCCAGGAGCGTCGGCCCGGCGTCCTCCGCCCATCACAGGGTGACTCCCCCGCGGGCCCCCCGCCCGTTCTGCGTCCGCGCCGCTGCCGCTCGCTCCCGCGGCCCGCGACCGCCGCCGCCCGCCATGTTCCGCTCCTCTGGGCCGCTGCGGCGCCGCGCGCACCGCCCCGCCGTCGCCGGGGGCCGGTGACGTCACTCTGTAGCCGGCCCAGCCCCGCAAAGGGCGGGGCGGAAGGAGCTAGCCCCGCCCCAGGGACGGCGACGCGGGGCGTCCGTTGCTGGCACGTGGGGGCGGCAGGGAGGCCGGCCCGCGTACGTCGCCGCCACGGCCGGAAGAGGCGGCGAGGCAGCCAACCCACGCGCTCGCAGCGGCGGGGCGATCTGAACACCTTAGGCGCCTGCGCACTGGGGTGAAAGCCGCGCTCCCCTTTCCCCGTCAGCAGCCAGCACGGAGCCCCGTACGCAGGCGCACGACGGCGCGTCCCCTGCCCCCGTTTAGTTTCGGTTTATCGCTCCGCACCCCACCCCGCGCCCTCTGCCCGTGCAGCGGCGAGGCAGAAAGCACGGCGCAGCTTGGTGCTCTCCCCCGCCCCACAGCGGGGGGAGCGCCCGCGCCTTCGGGCCTCCAGGCGGATTTCCGCTCCGACGGCGCCTCCCCGCCGTGACGCTGCTCTCTCCCCACAGCTCGAAACGAAACGGAGCAAACGGTAGCAGGCAGCTGCCATGCAAGCCTTTGGGCGCGTGCGCGGCAGCACGGGACTGAGGCACCGGGAGGGAAACACCCGTGACAGAAGAGGGGGCGGGAACCAGGCCTGAGGGACGGGCTGTGCCTGCCCCCGGCGGACTACTTACCGGAACGGGGGACGCTGGGGACTCCGCACTCAAAAACGAAACGTCAGAAAAGCCATGAAGCCTCTCAACAGCGGCCACCTGCAATCTGCTCAGCTCATACTTACGGGCCCTGGATTTTCATCTGCTTTCCTGATATGCAGGAGCGGGTGAGACTGACTAGAAAAAGCCAACAAGACCCACAGGAGCAACGTCACCTGCTGATGAGTCACCAGAGAAACACGATCAGCCTTTTGCTATCAATGCCACAGGGAGACTATCTCTTGATGCAGAACTGCTCAGCAAATGGAACAAATGAGGTATCCGAGAACTGATCTACTCAAGCTATCTCCCTTAAATAAGATATCATCACCCTATTTTCACCTTTGCAACCTGCCTCCATTCTCTGTACTTCAGTCTAATTAAAGTTTCTCCAAACCCGATCCAAGAAAACAAAATAAACCATCTGCTGTAGTTATAAAGAATTAATGCTGTGAAGGAGACAATTCACCAGACATGAAAGTGGTTTAAAATCAGTAAATTATATCCTTGCAGCTGCCAGATGTGAAATGAAATGAAAAAGGCGTGAAGCTAGTCAGTAAGAATAGGCAGAATTAACTGAAATTAAGGGCGGGGGCAGACGACACACACCAAGAGGAATCAAATAGTGCTGTCCTAATTGCAGGAAGAATTTTTTCTGGTTTTGAAATTGGAGGGGGCAAAAGAACTTCCTTCTAATATTACCAATTTTCTATGTAGTGTCCCCCACACATTCCCCACACGAGGTGCATATAGTCTTACTTTATAGATCACATATTAATAAATGTGATGGACCTTAAAATACCTTAATTCCTGAATCATTTTGAGTTCAGCTATGGATGAGTCTCTTAGGCTTATCCTACCTGATTCTGCACCATCCAAAGAGCAAAACGAAGAAGTGGATCATGTCTTTTAGGATTAGAACTTACAAAATACTTCCCCTCTTCTGAAAAACATCTTTTTAAAGAGCTGACAGCCCTTTGGATTACAGACTGAGGACTGGGTGCCTGTCAAGACAGACAAATGAGAGTAAGTTCAGGAACAAGAAATTACTAAATAAATGGAAGATATACTAACTATAACTGGGAAATTTAAATGTTAGAAATAGTGAATCAAATAATGTAGTTATGTATTTGGGTCATAAGTACCAAGCAAAGGGAAACTCCTTACATACTGTAAGAAAGCAAAGCTAATAGTAATACTATAAGTGTAAAATAAAGTAAAATAAGTTAAAAAGGAGTAAAGCAAGGTAAGTATTTGGAAATAATAATAATTTCCAACCCCTTAGTGCTAGCGAAAAAATTCCACTGGATTGCTCCCATGGTGCTTTATTTTTTTCATTGCTACTGGGTGGTCAATTTGGTTTTTAACTGCATGAGAACTAATAGATAACTTGATGAGATCTCTGAAAAGACATGTCCCAAGAGTAGTTAAGAATTGCATCTTTGGAGTTTCTTCTCAAATTGAGCAAGCATCCTTTAATGCAAGTACACCACTGGTGAAACAACCACCCAAAGGACAAAAAATATTTTTAAAGCTAAATAAACTGAATATGATTGAAAGGCTCTGCAGGATAATATACTTGCATCTATCTCTGCTTAACACTAGTAGGAGACCACTGCTTGGGCATTAAAGCAAAGTAATATGCCAAGGAATAATAGTTCCTTGTTACAAATACCTTTCCTTAAATGCTGTACTCCATAAAGAAATTTATTCAGTTCTCTGTTATTTAATATTTTAAGAATGACAATTCCAGCTTTAAGTATTTCATTCATTTAAAAATCATAGGTATTAAACACATACAGCATGTTATACTTCAAAGAAAAATCAAAAAATTACAAACATGAAAAAAGGGTCCCGACTCATGCACTGAAGCTTAAAAGCTCCCACCTCCAAAGCAACAATTATTTTAAGATGCATCTCAATTATAACCACTTTGCAACACAAAGTAAAATGGGAAATGTACTCTGTATCTATGCTATACTAGATCTTTTCGTAAGACAAGAGGCAAAGTACTGGTTTTGGTGCTATGAAATTAAACAGGTTCTTAGTACTACCAATAATGCTCGCAACAATGATACATCCTTCGTAATGCAGTGAGGCCACACATGAAAAATCTCAGACTTTGGTTTCCTGCTGATGTCACTGAACATGAATTCAAGATTCTCATGTGCCAAGTCAACAAAATCAAGTAATTGGGGTGGAAGCCTGGGAATTGTTTTCATTAAGATTGCAACATTCCTTTAGCATGTGTGGTGTAGAACTTTTCTCATGCTGTTATCCAGGAAATTAAGACTGGGCTTGTGGAGAACCTACTGTAAAATATATGCAGATTGTAAGTCAAATACTATCCTTCACATTTCTCCTGTAATGCAAAAACTGGTTACACATGGTCAGGCACAGAGCAGTAAATTATTTCACTGAAACAGGTATATTGACTAATCAAAGATATGTCAAACTATTCTGAAGGCATGCTTTTCATAAAGTTTCTAGAATGAATACAAAAAAGTCCAACAATTAATAAAAATTTTTAGATAAATCAATTAAATCCTGTATTTTATCTTTGAATGATATTCCCACCAAAATGAACAGGTGCTGTCTCTTAGTAATGGCAGAACAAATCAGAACTCTCATTTTCTAAGTAATTCACAGTGGAAACTAATAACCAGTTCAAAAACTGACACAAAAATATAGGCATATGTGAAATACAAGCAAAGGGTGGTAGAGAACTGCAATTGTACCCTAGTACTGTAACTAGCTGCTTTTAGAAAGCACTACTTACGATTAAAAAAAAAGTATATCCATATACACAAGCCCTTCAAAAAATTAAAAAACAGAACAGACATCCAGTCGACCTATACCCCCCAGTGACACTAATTGAGCATTAGTGTTCTATCTTCTCTATTAAAACAAGAGCACAGAGTTCAGTGGCACATCTGAGAAGAGCACAGATGCCTGTTCTGAAGATTTGTTCACTGTTTTTCCAAACAAGTGGTCATTTTAATCAAGGGATCAACTAGAATTTCCTGTAAAATGCAAGGCAAACAGCTTCATGTATTCTCACAGAAAAATCAAAGCTCCTACCAAATAAAACTGACATTTGAGGGAAAATATAACTTTGAAATACACCCAAAACACATTCTTTCTGCTTTTTGTACTAGTTCCACTTTAGTCAGCTTTTACAGTTGTGAGTTCTCATTTGGTGCAGAGTCAATACCAATGAGAAAGATTGTTTTCTTCCACCATCCCTAAATATGCAAAAAAGTAAAGTTGTAGCCCAGTTTCTCTATTAATATGGAGGCAGGTGGTGTGCCAGACAACTCAAAAGGCTATGCACTCTTCTGAAATTTAAACCAGGTAAGCAGCCACACCCCTTCGCACTCCCTCCCCCTAAACCTGTGAAGCACTTAACAGACAGAATTTCCAACAAGACTTATAATAGTTTTAATTACCCTGATATGAAATAAAACTAAGGGAAGACAATCAATCTAACACGCAGGTGATCTTCCAGATAATGACAGAAAAGGAAGAATGTTAAAAGGGAATGCCAGTGTTAAGTTGCTGCACTAGGATGGCTCTGAAAGGAAATTTTCCCCCACCTGCTCCTCACCCAAGAATCTTCCAGGAACAGAGTGCACAAGGACCAAAAAAAACCCCCCAAAAGCAGTTAATACTATTGAAAATAGTTAACCAGTTAATCAACTGGAAACTTAAAATAATTTTGCCGTGTTCTGGATAACATGTTTGACCAATATCTGTAGATTAAACCAGGCCCCAAATCTAGGATGGTACCTAAAAATAAAATTACATTTTAAAAAAAGAGGAGGGAAAAAAGAGTGAAAGGGAAAAAAAGAAAACGAGGCAGTAGAGCAGTAAAAGAAACTTGCACTGAAAACAAATCTAGCTCTGGGATAAGCTGGAGCAACTATAAAATTAACTTAGTCCAAATTTCAAAACACAAGGATTTGTGCACTTACCAAGGCACTGCCATGCAGGTTGCGTTCCACTTCCCAAGAAAGATAATTTAAAATTTGACTAATAAATGCCCTTTTCCAAGCATATCAAGCCAAAAAGTTGGTTTACTATGAAGTGTCACACTTACAAACAATATAATACATGTTGAACTAATGTTAATCAATTGGCATTATTTAAGGATAGTAAAGCTTAAGGTAAAACCATCAACAATAACAGGAACATGAAAGCAAGTCTCACAAGCAGTTCAATGTCAAAACTTTTCCTTTCTGTATGCCACACTTAACACTACTGATCCAAGTATCATTGAATATTTAACATCCAGCACTCTACTGACTCAAAGTAAGCTAACCTGAGAATGTGTCAAAAAAAGGTTAGGAAAACGCTTGCACACTACTAAACAGGTCGGTATTTTAAGGCTGCAGCACTGAACAGAAGCTTCCTATCTGTAAAACCTTAAGTTCCCAACTCCAAAACAGGAAAATAGAGCTACTGCAAAAAGGCTCTGAACACTTAGCTAGGCTCTAACATCTGAAGTCAGAAGCAACAAGACATCCTACCTTACTGAAAAATTAGCAAAAACATTGCTGTTCTTTATTAACTGAGGGTGTCAATATGGCAAATCACAAATGTTTAGAAGAGCAAAGGAATGCAAGCAAAAATAAAAATACAGTATTAAAGACAAATCTCTCTTTAACTGACTAAAAGATTGTCTTCAGTAAAATATATTTCTTAATATGCCAGAGAGTTCAAAGAGTAACTCTGAAAATTGACGGCTCTACCTTCAAAACAATCTTTGTAGTAAAAGCAATACATAAAAAACCCCAATGCATATGAACCTTGTGAAGGAAACATTTATGTAAGCCTCACCTTGTCACTGTCATCATTACAAATGTGATCTTGATGGATTGAGTGGCATTGAAAGGATGTGCCAATGCTACCTACAAAAGAAGGTGGGGGGGGGGGGTGAAGAGAAAAAATCATTAAAATGATAACCCAATTCCTGTGAACACTAAAAATAAAGGCAAATTTAGCAAACATTCTTTTTTCCCCACACAGAAGAGAGATTTAGTTGCCAAACAGCTATGTCTGACAAGTCATGCGTTTAATTCTGGTAACACAATAAGCATCAGAGAGACATTTTGCATAGTGTGCCAACAGTGTCTTCACATATATTTTTTCTAAACATTTAAACAGAATAAAATCAGAACTAGTTCATCAATGCAAACCAAACACATGCAGTGAAGTACATACACACATATAAATAAGGAGAAGCTACACACTTCATGTTTAGGCAGTGTAGTCCATATTCTTCACTACAGACAATTTTCAGCACCCTGAGGAGCCACAAAACAGCAGTCTCTTTCCAGTGATATGTTAAGAATAAGAGTGGGTGGAAAGATTCAAGGTCAAAGCAGAGAAGTTTTAATGATACCTATTTTTTTTGTAGTGGAATTTCTGCCTGCTTAAGGTCTTTCCACAGGTTTCTTTATGCCTAGGAAAAAAGGGACAGCACACCTCTGCAAAGGCTTACCCCTGTCCTGTGACTTCTGTCAAGGAGGGAGACAAACTAAAGTTTGATTGTATCCATACAGATTTTCAAACAGAGTTACAGAACTCCTCCTCACATTGTAAAGTTTTATTTAATGTCCTTGCTCGGGAAGTACAGGAGCAGGGTAATGGCTGTTGTTGCATTTATGCTTCCCCAAGATGATTTCTTCCTGCAAATACTAAGCAAAACAATTTTTAAAAAAGCAAGGAGGAAGAAAGTCTTATTTGTAAAGCTACACCATTTCAGGATTTTCCTTACAGAAGATCTACCTAGAACTTTTCTCCAAAAGTTTCTTGTGGCTATTCTGTTATAATTTTGAAATGTTAGTAGTCCTATTCTGTAAGATTCACCAAAAAATTAACAGAAAGAGTTTGTCATAAAACTTTGCAGTCCATGTGTTGTTTTGGACCTGGACAGAACTGATCAAAGAACATAATCGTTTAAACAGGCAGCCAGCCATAGGCAGAAATCATGGCCAATTAGTGCAAGCCCCCTCTAAATCCCTCTGTATTGTGGGAGAGAGAGCAGAGGAGGGGAGTTTGTCACTGCTTATTGTCATCACTACCTCAGGTAAGAAACAATGTATTTAGCATTAAAATTGCATTTCCCCCGCCCTGAATTCTAAAACAGAAAGTAAAGAATGGGAGAGAGGGAGAAGCCGTTTCCGTCTCCTTCACTCCTTTGCGTATGCACTCACACACACACACTCTTTAAACAGACTGGACGTCCTTGAAGAATATGCTGCTGAACTCCAAGGAATATACCGTCTCGTATTTCAACCACAATTGCTACTGCTATCGCTATGCCACATGAATTCTACTGAAGTTGGTTGTGGTAGATTTCCCTTCTTAGCTGTAGTACAAAGTATGGAAAAAACAGTACTGTACTGCACAGGCACTACCCCAGCAGTCAGCAAGAACACGTTGAGCCCTATCCAGCAGTTAGCATCTGGATGTTGTTCATTCATGAGCTTGAGCCAATTCACATCACTTTAGTATTGATTCACACCACTTGCAGGCTAGCTGGCTTTACCACAGCTACTGGGAACCAATTCATGTCATGGCTGCATGTAGACACTCTCCCGAGGTTTCCAAGTTCCATAGAACAGCCAATAGTGTCCAGTTTTTCTGTCCAAATGTTTGAAGTTGCACATGCTATCTGAACACAATTCAATCAGACAAACTTCTAAGTAAGTTTCCTCATCCACTTAAATATTCTTTTTCCAAAGCAAAAAGTGTCCATCAAATAAAATTTAATCCACAAGAAAATTCCAACATACCCTGACCTTATTAAGAGGAATAGAGCATTTGACTTTCTTTTTCCTGAAAGGTACTATTAAAACTTTCATCCCAAAATGTGATACACTTAATGATTTCCTTCTTTTCCATACCTGAGTTGCTTTTAAACCAAACAATTCTTAAATTGGTTTTTAATGTGTAAGAGTGCACAGTGGTATCTAACAGAAGTTCACCAGTAGCATATTTTATTACATACGCTACATAAATCTCTTGAAAGGGGCGGTCTCAAAAGATCCTATAGACTAGGCAATGTATAAGCTTTATATTTGGCTCACATACTGAGGAGGTAGTTTACATACTTTCATTTTTATACCAACATACGAAGTCTCTAAGACTTCATGTG
The DNA here is from genome assembly GCF_965638725.1 of Aptenodytes patagonicus. Taxonomy (NCBI): domain Eukaryota; kingdom Metazoa; phylum Chordata; class Aves; order Sphenisciformes; family Spheniscidae; genus Aptenodytes; species Aptenodytes patagonicus. The sequence goes on from NC_134982.1 coordinate 59,292,602, forward strand.
GGGGAGTGCTAGTGAAAGTGATAGACATCTCAGTGCTTATTGAATTGTAATTGTTGTGGTTTAACCTGGCAGGCAGCTAGACACCACACAGCTATTCGCTCATTCCCCCCCCTCCCAGTGGGATGGGGGAGAGAATCGGGGGGGGGGGAGGAGTAAAATTCGTGGGCTGAGTTAAAGACAGTTTAATAGGACAGAAAAGGAAGGTAATAATAATAATAATAATAATAATAATAATAATAATAATAATAATAATAATAATAATAATATTTATTATTATTATTACAAAATAAGTGATGCATAATGCAGTTGCTCACCACCCACTGACCGATGCCCAGCCAGTTCCCGAGCAGTGGTCGCCAACCCCCCAGCCAACTCCCCCCAGTTTATATACTGAGCATGACGTCACATGGTATGGAAGATCCCTCTGGCCAGTTTGGGTCAGCTGTCCTGGCTGTGCCCCCTCACAGCTTCTCGCTGGCAGGGCATGAGAAGCTGAAAAGTCCTTGACTAGTGTAAGCACTACTTAGCAACAACTAAAACATCAGTGTGTTAAAACATTATTGTCATCCTAAATCCAAAACACAGCACTGTACCAGCTACTGGGAAGAAAATTAACTGTATTGCAGCCAAAAACAGGACAGTAATTCAATAGTCATAGACATGATTCATTAGAGTTTAGACCTATAATTATCAGCTTTATAGATGAGCATAATAATATGCATTGTAATATAATGGCAAATTGATTTGATGGCCTACCATTGACTATTTTACTGCTCTACCAATTTCCTAATAATGTGTTCATTAATTAATAAACTTCTTAACTGCTTTGCATCTATTATGTCTCAAGTCTCCAGTCACAGGGCTGAACTCAAATCCTGTCAGTAAGGCAGGCATGGCACAGTAGACATCAATGCCATGTATCTCCATGTGTCCTTTCCCCTGAATGTGCTTGTAGTTCTGCAGTGTCTTGGGGTACCAGTTCACAGTAACCCAGAACTGTAAGCTGACAAATATGATTTCAGATTTCATGATATTTGGTGTTTCCCTTAAACATCTGTCTTCTGCAGTAATGCTGTAAACATCTCAGAACATTCTGGTTTTAAATTTACAGAAAATATACTTATGAAGAAAAGCGTAAAAGAAATTGAGTGCAATCAATTTTTTGGGAAAAACACACAAGAGGAAAAAAGACTATACCTCCCCGCACTCGCACATTTATTTAAGTTCCCGTTTCTAAGGGAAACTCCTGGCTTTTTAGTGGCCAACCTCATTTTGCAGAAATTCTGAGCTGGCTGTAGACTCAATTCAAGCAGAAGTATTAAAAAAAAAGAACTTTTAGATACTTTAGTAGAGATTTCTATTAGGTGAATGATGGATTGTGGAAATCCATAATAAACAATATGTGTGTATATGTAAAACATGTATATATGTGTATATATACACACATACTTGTATATACCTATGCATATGTACAGACATTTATGTAAGTGTATATATATACACACATGCATGCAGGATACATTTTATTAATCTATTATTTATAACAACATTCTATTATTTCTAGAAAATAGTCTATTATTCATAAATAACCACTCTTCAGAATTGTTCAGTCTTGCAGTCAGTATATTCAAAATATGGGATTAAAGGATAGTGGGATATGAAAGAGTGGTACCCTTTATCATTCAGACATTAGAAGACATTATTTCTGGAAGAAGTTTGCTATAAAGGTTTGGCACCTAAAATGAAGGTGGACACAGAGCAGTAGAAAGGTCTTACTTTGCTTTATCCCTTTGTGCAAGAAAAAACACACAAGCAAATTAATCTCAAATTTGTGAAAACAGAACTACCTTACAGTAACTTCCCTATATTTTCTTTTCTCATCATTAAGCCAAATATTCTGTACTTTTTTCACAGTGGGCATCACAATACTAAGCATGACTATTTTGAGCCTCCCCTTAATGCCTCTCAAAAAATAATAGAGCTAATAATGCCATTTTACAAGTGAAGATAAATATGAAAACTAACACTAAAAAACCTGCAGGTCTTTACAGCAGAATTTTATGCAGTGTATATGCACAGCCAACAGTAGGAAGTTACAATGAACTTCCTTTTTGCCACGTGTTCTGAGAAGAGGTTTTGTTGCAGAAGAAAGGGCAGCTGCAGAAGGTTTGGCATCACTGTGTTAAAAAAATGCTCCACAGCAGACAGGAAGGTCCGGACAGCAGCAGCACATTCCTCCGGGGTCCCTAACATCATTATGCAGTGACAGTGAAGAGAGATTCTCACAGCTCTCGCCTGTCACTACTATTGATTTTTACCCCTCTTCCCTTAGCAAGATTGGCTTTGAGAGTCTGTTATTCGATGTTCTCAGTGGGAAACCTGACATTTAGCACTGACAATTCTGCTTACTGAAAAAATTTTAAAATTCAGTATGAGGAAAACTAGGTCCCTTCTTGCTTGGTCTGCAAAGGAGTCTTTGCCGTTTTGTTTACAGATGCATGTTTGCTAGCAAATGGACCAGCCATAACATACTGATTTACTGAAATTAAACAGAACTAATGCCTTTTTTTTTTTTTTTAAATCAGAAGCTTCAAAAGATGTTAGACAATGTTTATAACAAAGTAACATCTTTTGTTTCAGGAATTTACTTGCACCTACTATTTACTACTGTGTTGTATACCTATCTACACACACTCCCAACTATATTCTGCACGTGTGCATATACATACATATACATTTACGTGCATGTACATACAAATAGGTGTCTAAAAGTATGTGTACATACACACACACACGTTTTACATACGCATATACACATATATTGTATCTTTTATTATGGATTTCCACAATCCATCATTCAGTTACATCACCACAGTTACTAGGAAGGTAATTATGGACTTCATTAAGGATCAGACAGCAGGAGCAGATGAACAACTTGAGAAAGTCTGGTTTTAGATAAGGGTCCATAGTTACATAAGAATCCTGAGAGATACAGTAAATGTGACTCCTGAGCAAAACTGACTCCAAAGCTTTGTTACTTACTACTTAGAGAACTGCAGAGATAAACATGTTCTTTGACAGAATGGAGTCTCTGGGCAAAATACAGCCCATGTTAAAATATGAAAGTTAAGAAAAGTCTTTGTTGGAGGGAATAGCAAAAGGACAACATGGTAACACATTACCACAAGACTGAAATTAGTTAACTAGGTAAGCATAAATAATTAGCAACATGAATAGGCAGGCTTTGCAAAAGGCGGCTCAGGAACACTGGAAAATAGGTACACTTGCAGATTAAAATATTACATATATAGTTTATATAGAATGCCAGCTCATACTCCCAGTTTTAATACTAGCAATAGAAGCTTTGATTGCCTTGTTTCCTCTGTCTCTACAAATAACTGCAGAACTTGCAAGCTGACAGAGATTCTATAAGCAAAATATCCCCAAGATGGAAACTGATTTTTATTCAGAGTTGTTAGGTTTAAAAAACAAAAAAAACCCCTAACCCTCTTATTTACCACTGTTGTTCAAGAAATGAGTATCAGAAAGACACTTGGGGGAAAGAGAGAGGGTACTATAACAGTCAGAGCTTCTCCACATACTTTACTGTAGAGGCTAAGAAGACAACGCACATCTCAGTTCACCCCTCTAGCATGTCACTGTAAGACCGCAAATAACCACACCCAACATCTACAGTACCATTAAACCTACACATTATCCAGTATGCCTTTTGTTTAAATTTCTGCTGGAGATAGTGATGAAGCAAAACCACTATTTTTTTTTTTTATTGTTGTTGCTGGAGATCACGATGCAGCAAAACTCTGGCTTCTGAGAATTCACCTGCACTTCTGCACTACTCTGCACTTCTGAGAAGCCAGAGTTACCTTAAAGCCACCAAGAAAGTTTAAGAAATAATGCACTGAGAAGAGAAAGAAGCAATAAACTGAATCCTGGAGAAGAAAATCAACAACAGTCAGCCTGAGGGCCTCTTCTGATTGTAACACAACCAACAAGACACATAAAAACATGAAACTGATTTAGTTCTTTTCATAGTTCTTAGACAAACGTGAAAATTGATTTAGTTCTTTTCATTGAGAGGGGAAAAGTGAAAAAAAAAAAAATCACTTAACCTCAAACTGATGATTTTGGACACAACACTACTTCCACTCTACAAATTTATCAGTATGTAGTCCAAGACACAAGACTTTTGTCATCAAATTATGTAAGGAATGCCAGTTAGGTTCCCTGGTGAAACTTTTATCAATGCAGATGTAAAGATTGATTAAGATATGTTAAAGACATAAATTCATGAGTTCGTAATGAGTTATTTGGCTAGCTGGTCTCTTCAGACAGAACTGAAAATTTGGCAAAAAAAAAAAAAGAGCAAGCTGATTTTTGGACAGTTATTCTTTTGAAAAAAAAATCATTTGCCCCCAAGCACAGAGCTTCATAAAATTAGCTTCTTTCTGACTTATCACTTCAGAAAAAAAAAGTTATTTTGCCATAGGAGTCATTGACCTTGGCTGTACTGGCTTGAGCAGCAGCAGAGCATGCCCATACTGTGTATTTTTGTAGGAAGGGAGAGTAAAGAAATCACTATACAGTTGAAGTTTCAAAGTAGGAAGGGAAAGAATGACGAGTTTTAAACTGTTCAGAATATGCAAAGTTCCCTTCCCATTTGATTTAGACTTATGCAAAACCACAAGTGTTTTCACTAGGAACACTCCATATGTGTTCTTGAAATTTGGAATCGATTCAAGCTCAAAGGCAAACTAAAAAAACCCAAAGAGAACACAGTGTTAAGCATAAGGCTTGACAGCTTTCTGCCCATTATCCCAGAGGCAGAACTAAAGTAAAAGATGACCTCTTGGATTAGTCTAAGATAAAAAAGATAACCAGCAAGTAATGAAAATAGTTCAGTTTTGACAAATTACAAATACATATAAACTTGTTTTGGGCATTTATGCATCTGGATAATGAAAGAAATTTCCAGAGGTGGTGCAGAGCCTACCTCTAACCTCAATATCACCTAAAATTTGTTCTCTACCAACTTAAATTCATAAATGTGGACCTTGCATTACAGGCCACATTATAGGCTTTACAGATAGGTTTTCAAGAACAGCAGTCACATACATAATCACAATTACAAGCTGGCTTTGTTCTAGCTGCAATGGATACCAGCAGCAGCAACACAGCTGCAATAGTACAGCTTTCAGTTAGTAAATACAATGTAGGACACCTGGACAGCCCATTAGGTTTCATGTTGCCATAGCTTCAATTCTAACAATATCCACATTACCAAGAAAAAAGCTAGCTTGGGTTTTATCCACGTTTCCGTCATACTCACCTGTTCCATAAACAGAGCCACAGACAACCAAATGCAGTTAGCAGAGGATATGGCAATACTTTTTTATTTATTTATTTATTTAAACAGGGTCTTTCATAGTCTTCACACCATACTTGTTTCATTTCTGGTCAACTACTTACCAATGCCCTACAGTACAATAGCAAGATATAAGACACGATCCCTTAACTGTCAAAAGTAAAGATTTTACAGACAACCTGGCTGCTTCGCACCAATTAGCTGGCTGATCTCACCAACAGCCTCACCAAAAGCAGCCTTCGAAAAGGGTTTCTTTCAAAGACAGCAGTGATAATGCAGTCCCTTGAATGGGGCCAGCAGAGGTAACAGATCCAGGGGCACTGACACAGAGGATTACTACCTAAAGGCTCTGCTCCACAACAGTGCAATCTGTAATACTGAGTTACACCGCCAGGAAATCCGGTAGGATTTGTCCTGTTTTTTGTGTTTTTTTTTTTTTTTTTTTTTAACAGGCAGTTTTTAAACAATTATCATGTTTTTAAAGCATTTTCTTTCCGAGAAACATTACACTGAGACAAAGCTGAAGAAAGGTTAATCACCTTTCACCCATCTGCAAGGAAGATCAACAGAGTCAGAATCCCAAGGGTGACCTCAGCAGCTTTCTAGTCTGCATCACCGAAGAGTTTTTGACTGTGGTTTAACAGAGAAACGATGCTGGAGGACTGAAAGGAACTATAAGCCAATTTACAGTGCCCTGACTGCAGGGAGTAGATAGAAACTCGATTAAACTACCTTCATATCCCCAAATTGACACTGAATTTCAGACCAACTCAAGACTAATTGCACCTTAAAGCTAGCAGGTCCTAAGGCTATTATAAGCAAGGCTTTAATTCTGACTGAAGCATTATCTCTGCTCAAAGCTGACTGAGAGTAGGGAAAAATGCCAATAAGACTCCTATGTAAGTGACAGAATATGGCACATGGCCCACTGCCCACAGCACCTTCCCAAATGCATTTCCTTGCTGCAGTGTTCAGGAGATGCAACTGTGAGGTCTAAAGCCCATCATCTTCTCAAGCAACATCCCAGGCTGAACTTTCTTTCCCCCCCATGATCCAAAACATTCTCCCTGCTGTGTGAGTAACAGTGCACTTTGTAACAGTCAGCTTGTTTACTCAGACTCACAGCTTCTAACACCTGGGTGACAAAACTGTAGCCTCAATTTATGCTGAGACACCTCCAAGAGACAATAGGCATCCATGACACATCAGATCAGCCATCCCTTCAGCATTACCAGTATCACGACAGGGTACAGAGTAATGCCGTTCAAGTGATGCACAGATAACATGCGCTTGTATGTGTGTGTACACATATCTATATGTAATACACAGACACACAAAGTCTCAGACTTAAGAACAAATTTGAGTTTGCCTTTTACCTCTTAAATACAGTTAAATTCTTTTTCACTCCCTTTTTCAAATCAAAGTGAGATCCCTGCTTAACATTATGTCTTGAACTCAAGGAAAAACAGCAGTTCTTTTGTAATAAGCAAGAAAGAAGAGTACTGCGCTCCCCAGCTACCACAGGAAAGGGACTGTTTTCCTTCTAAACCCACACTTAAACTAAACACCAAAAAGAATCTTCAGAATCTCATGGTTTCTGCCTAACTTGTGCATTGTAATAAAAAGAGAACCAACATCAGGTTTGAATGGCTTGCTTCATGCCTGCCAGTATTAAACAGTCCAAACTCACACAATGCTAGTCCAAGGGAAAAAGAGGTGGGAGTTCAATCCTTTTAATTCAGTCATTTCAGAGCTACTGGAAGTACCTCATTGCTTAAATGAATGATACTGATTAGTACACTCACTGCCTCCCCTCCCCAGCACCAGTCTGATTAGAAAAACATTTGTATATGCCACCTGTACTAGTAAACTTACTTTATCTAGAGTGATGATGTTGAGCCTCACTAACTTGCATGAATCAGAAAAGTTCCAGGGTAAGCGTTAGATTTGCAGACTAGAGTTTGCAAAGTAGCAATGCATAGAAACAATTAAAGTCTGAACTGGAGCGAGTTTAGACTCTTAATCAACTGCTCCCTTTAAAAAGCCTGTGAGTTGAGTGGAGTATATATATTCTGGTGAGATACAGCCATGGATGACCAGTCTACTTCAAAAGATGCAAGGAAGACAATCAAGAGGTTAAATCATCTGTGATCTAAGAGCCTCAACATCCAAAAAAAGTAATGCAAACCACTCTTGCAGATGTCTGGCATCTGCTAGTCAACAATATTCCTCTATTTGCCACACAGTATTTAGATTTTAGATGTTCCTTCTAATTCAAGAGCCTTTCAAACTGCAGTGAAGAAGTTACTTAACAGGTAAACAGAATATTTTGCTATTACAACGAAAAAGTTAGAGGTGAGTTCAAGAAATAATTCAGCTACTTAGGCTGGTCAAGTAAGAGACGGTTAATTTGCAGCCATATTATAGCACTTATCAATTTTTTTTTTCCTATGCATGCAAATCTGACCATTGTCATGGTTTAACCTCAGTTGGCAACTGAGCACCACACAGCTGCTCGCTCACTCCCCCCCCCGGTGGGATGGGGGAGAGAATTGGAAGAGCACAAGTGAGAAAAACTCGTGGGTTGAGATAAAAACAGTTTAATACTACTACTACTACTACTACTACACAAAAGCAAGTGATGCACAGTGCAATTGCTCACCACCCACCAACCGATGCCCAGCCAGTCCCTGAGCAGCAGCCCCCCCCCGACAGCTTTCCCCAGTTTATGTACTGAGCATGACGTCACATGGTATGGAATGTCCCTTTGGCCAGTTTGGCTGTGCCCCCCTCCCAGCTTTTTGTGCACCTGCAGCCTTCTCAGTCAGTAGAGCATCGGAAGCTGAAAAGTCCTTGGCTAGTGTAAGCATTACCTAGCAACAACTAAAACATCCGTGTGTTATCAACATTGTTCTGGTCCTAAATCCAAAACACAGCACTGTACCAGCTACTAGGCAGGAAATTAACTCTATCCCTGCCAAAACCAGGACAACCATGAAGAAGAAACACGTTGTATCTTGCCTGGGGGTTGCAGCTATGCTAGCTGCATATAACGCATATTAGGATTGCCATTCTTCCCTCTTCCTCCACTCTTCTTTTTAGGAACTCCAACAAACTGAAATGCCACAGGTTTCCCAGAGCTTTGCATTCACTTTAACTTCTATTGTGGAAAGAATTTATTACATGCTGGGAAGAGCTAATGTTCTTCAGTTGTTACCACGGGTAACTTTTAAGCAACTCCTGAGCACAGAGTACACATATCTAAGAGGCTGTGATACAACTCTGGATGACATCCTAGCCAGGAAGCAGCCTAAAGTCACTAGAGAATAAAAAAAGTAAAATGCCTCCTGAACTTCTCTCCTTCCCTTCCTCCTGCTTCCTTTACTTGCCAAGAAATCCATGCTCTTGTTCAACTGCAGGCAGCGTAGGTCTGCTGGTGTTTTCTGGTCTCCCCTTCCACCCCCTGGCCCCAGTCAGACTCACTGGTAAACCTGCCAGCCCCTTTTCCCCACCACAATGCTCAGCTGAGGGATGCTGTCCTCAATTCCACATTGCCAGTGAAAACCTATTTTTGTAAGCATCAGAAAGCATGGTAAGAGTCTGCAAGAAAAGCTCCCTCAGCTTCTCCTTTTCCTGCAGCTATCATGGAAACACACTGCATGCTTAATAATTAGCAAGAAATGGGATGAAAATGACACAATTGTAAGCTCACAGTGAAATCTGGGCCCATGTTTATTTCATATAAGTTAAATGTACCTTCCAGTCACACTTCTGACTGAATGACACCTCTCAGATATTTTAGGAGAAAGAGAGGAACCTAAAGGAAAGACTTTGTATTTTAAAAACTTGAAGTCTGATATATTTTAACAATGCCAGAGCTTAAAAAAAGGGACAAAGAAAGTTACTTTAGTACAGCAAAAGGCCTGAATACTGAGGCAGGCCTCTAAGCTTCATAAACAAAGCTCACGTATAAATCAGTACTGAAGAAAGACCTTTTTACCTGAGGTTTCTGCTGTGTCTCTACAAGTCTGCTTAAATACTTTTACTTCAAACAAAGAACATCTGATTTAAATGTAATAATTTAAATTTACAAATACAAACAGACTGCTTACTCCAGGAACTCTCCACAAAATGGCCCTCAGAGAAGCAGTCTGAATATAACCCCATCTATGTACTCTTTTCCTGTGCTTGCAAACAAGCTTATAATGGCCACCTCACCCCATAGAGGAAACCACTGTGGCCTAACTGTTGCCTTCCTCCTTCTGCATTAACTTTAGCAGCTCCATCTTTTCTAGTGAAGAGCAGGAACAGCTACACTTCAGATGGACTGGTAACCCACAGGCTCAACCACACTGTTTCATCCCCTTCATAGCAGTCTTGCACAGGGGAGAGGCCACTGCTTTGGTAGCCATCCAACTTCACCCTGCAAGGTCCAAATTCTGAAAGGATTTGCATATTTTTAAGTTAAGCACATATCTGTGTGGAAATCTGAGTCACTTCCATACTAAAGTGTCCGAGGGATCCAACCCATCAGCAACATGCTTCCCCATGTACCCTAGATTTGCAAGATTTTTCCTCAACTAACAATGCAGTATTACTGGATAAGCAAAGGCTTTCAATGAGCATATAAGGTTTTATTGACAAATTATTAAAATAATTTCCATACAAGATTTATATGCATAAACTGTACTAACCAGCATGCCTAGGGCAAATAATCAGATTAAGTCAGGCTTCAAATAAAATGAACATCCCTCCCAACATTTAAAGAATTCTTGAAATCAAAGGTGTTAGAGAATACATGTTGACTTTTATAAATTCTGTCTGTATGCACTGTAAAAATCCCTACAAAAATGAAATTATTGTACATGAGGAGCAGACTTTTGGAACATTCTTCAACATTCAACTTTGTTATTTAAAAAAAATACTGAAACACATCAGAAGTAAGTCCTTACTGTTAGCTTTTTTCATCTCAAACATTACTCAAATTCTATTTCGGATTTAATGCAAGTGCAAAACTAGTATTTTAAAGTTTGTATTTTCATATCTTTACAGTGCACATACAAAAGCAAGGAACGTTTTCCATAAGGTTATTGACAGCTGTCTGCTCTGCTCTGGGGATCAGTCTTTCCTGCTTTTTCAAGGAGCAGTTCAGGAAGAAGTCATCCAGGGAAAAATTTTAAAGCAGCAACAAACCTTCAGGAAATTAGGTTAATGCAGAAACACTATTACACCCATAAACACAGTACCACTATTTTATCAGTACTCTTAGTACTCAAAATGTCAAGAGATGAAGGGTAACTGATGAGATTACATAGCAAAACGTCAACAAAATCTGTTAGCAGGTTGTTAAGTCTAGTTCATAATAGTAAGACACAATCAGAGAAAAAACAACTACATATAGCAGGAAGGTAAAAACACTATCTGTGTCAAATAAGCTATTTAATCATAGGGCCAAAAGTAGGAAGTCACTTTCTATTCTGAGGACAACCTCTATGATCTGAGACTAAGAAGTGATCTTCCTAAAGTGATACCATTTAGGAAGTTCTAATCTGTTATTATAAGGCTATTCTAAAAAAATGCTGCCACAATTATGCATGTATTAACAGGTATATACTATCCCCCCCAAATGGCATGTTAAATTTCAATCAAGTCCTACTTTAAAATAGACATTTAAAAGCCATTTCTTCAATTTGGATATAATATGAAACTGTTTATTAACATCATTCCCACTTGCTTTGCCACTCCAGAGTAAAACTTCCATCATAAGTATTTAATATACACTGTTTATAAATAGAAGCTGTTCAAAGATAGGTTTGATTACAGGATAGAGTTAGACCATTCCCTCTCTGTTACCTTTGTATCCTCCTGTCTCTGATGAACTGAGTTCATAAAAATCACACTGTTTCTGGCTATCTCATGCAAGTGTCACACATGGAAGATTGCCAGTAAATTGAGAGTAGGAGACCATTTAAGAATTTTGCAACAGCAAGCCCTGCGTCAGATGACTGCTCAAGTAGCCCCCAGGGAAATTCACTGTGGTTTACATTCAATAGGGCACAAGCTTATTTCAAAGAATCATAAAATGGTTTTGGTTTGAAGGGACCTTTAAAGATCATCTAGTTCACCCTCCCTGCCATTGCCAGGGACACCTTTCATTAGATCAGGTTGCTCAAAGCACCATCCAACCTGACCTTTAACACTTCCAATGAGGGGACATCAACAACGTCTCCACAACATGGCAACCTGGTCCAGTGTTTCTCCACCCTCATCATAAAAAATTTCTTCCTTATATTCCTAAATCTACACTCCCTCAGTTTAAAACCATCGCCCCTTGTCCTGTCACTAAAGGCCTTGGTAAAAAGTCTCTTCCCATCTTTCTCGGAAGCCCCATTTAAGTATTGAAAGGCTGCAATAAGGTCTCCCCAAAGCCTTTTCTTCTCTAGGCTTAACAACCCCAACACTCTCAGCCTTTCTTCATAGGAGAGGTCTTCCAGCCCTCTGATCATTTTTGTGGCCCTTCTCTGGACCCGCTCCAACAGGTCCGTGTCTTTCTTATGCTGAGGGCTCCAGAGCTGGACGCAGTACTCCGGGTGGCATCTCATGAGAGCAGAGTAGAGGGGGAGAATCACCTCCCTTGACCTGCTGGCCACGTTTGTTTTATGCAGCCCAGGATATGGTTGGCTTTCTGGGCTGTAAACACACACTGATGGCTCATCTGATTTTTCATCCACCAGTATCCCCCAGGTCCTTCTCCACAGGGCTGCTCTCCATCCATTCATCCTCCAGTCTGTACTGATATTGGGGATTAGACTCACCCAGATGCAAGACCTTGCACTTGGCCTTGTTGAACTTCAGGAGGTTCACATGGGACCACTCCTCAAACCTGTCAAGGTCCCTCTGGATGGCATCCCTTCCCGCAAGCCTATCAACTGCACTACTCGATGTCATCCGCAAACTTGCTGAGAGTGCACTCAATCCTGCTATGTCATTGATGATGATATTAAATAGTATTGGTCCCAGTACAGACCCTTCAGGGACACCACTTGTTACTGGTTTCCACGTGGGCGTTGAGCCATTGACTGTAACTCTTCGGACATGGCCACCCAGCCAGTTCCTTATCCATCTAACAGGCCATCCATCAAACCTGTATCTCTCCAATTTAGCAGCAAGACTGTTGTGTGGGACTGTGCCAAAGGCTTTATAGAAGTCCAGGTAGATGACATCTGTAGCTCTTCTCTTGTCCACTGATGCAGTCACTCCACCGTAGAAGGCCACCAGGTTAGTCAGGCATGATTTCCCCTTGGTGAAGCCATGTTGGCTGTGTCTAATCACCTCCCTGTCTTCCATATGTTTCGACATAGCTTCCAGGAGGATCTGTTCCATGATCTTACCGGGCATGGAGGTGAGGCTGCCTCATCGCTAATTCCCAGGGTCGTCCTTTTTACCCTTTTTAAAAGGGGATTTGCAAAAGAAAGCCAAGAAATAAAAGTGTCTGTGGGATTATTGATAAAAGATACATGAATCTGAAGCATCTCAACTGCTCCCTGGACATACAGAAATACCACCTAATACATACGCAAACCTTTGTGTGGGGAAGGGAACAATTTTCCAAAAAATTCCTTATTCCCACAACCAGTTCATATTTCTTAAGGGGTGATCTACCTACACGCTCTGCAGATAATTTCCATGCTGCTGGGGACAAGGTGTACAGATTCAGATGAGGGTACTCCCACTGGACTTGGCAGTCAGGTACTTCAACCAAATGAACAACACAAGAATCAGTTCCTCTGTCTGACCAGTCATTCTCCTTAGATCATTCTCGTAACAAAATCATTCTGAAGAATTGACATCAACTTAAATTGCAGCTTGAAACCTACTACCTCTGCTGCTAGAGCACAAAAACATACTTCTTAGCTGCTGTATTACAGGACTTTTACAAGACTTACCTACACAGAAATTGATACTTGAGAGACAAAGGTTGATACTTTGAGACACAGAGATTCAAGACAAGCAATGTTTTATTTTCTATTCTCCTCTCCTCTGCTGCACAGTAAGATTCACAGCTCCTACACTGGAATTATCTCTGATATATATCAAAAGGAATTAATAATTTATTAACAAACTAAAAGGAACCTCATTTTCTGCATTACAGCTCTGCAAGAGACCGACACTATTGCCAACACACTCTGAACAGCATCTCCAGTTTACAGTGTCTGGCCCTTGTGGCAGCTTTGCTTGGAGGTTAGTTACACAGCCCCCTTGCTCTTCCCTGGTGGCTATTTCATCAGGTGTGCTCCTGCACAAGTACAATCTAGTAGAGGATGCTCTCACCTTGCATATGCACATTTGATGCCATTCCAGAGTGAAGCATAACATTCATTTACACAGATATATAGTGGGGTGAGACCCATCACAGAAAATACTATCCAGGAGCCAAAACATAGCAGTGCCTTTTCAGATAAAGCCTCTCCTCCAGGAAGTTCATTATCTACTAGAAAGAAGGAAACATTCTTCCTGTTCTTGTCATCTTACAAAAGGAGGCTAACAGCAGTACCATAAGCCCAAAAGATATCCAAAAGCTTAGGCAAATAGGTATAGAACGAAAGAAAACAAGTAAATCAATCCTAGAACAAAAAATAAAACTGGCAAGCCACAAAGCATTTAAAAAAAAAAGTCTTTTAATCTTGTCATAGAATTCAGTTTTTATCATCAGCTATGTGGGAGCTGAAGCAAGAGACGCAGACAAATACCCAGCATAACTACATTAAAAGCCAGGTATGAGCAGGTAAGAGCACACGGATACCCTTAACAGTGCTCTGTTATTAATAATTAATATTAATGGTTTTGAAGATTCAGCTGTCTTGAGTTTCTGAGCCTCCTGAATATAAGTTATTTTTCAAAAGCTACCTGAAATTTCAAGCCATTTGTTTTTCTCTATTTGTAACTAGACTATTAAACTGATTTTCTTGAAATTAATCTTCTCTTGAGAATCTCATTAAGACTCTGAAAAATCAAAGACCACTTATGCAAACTGTTCAGCAACTTCTTTTTGGATGCAATGAATAAAGTGCTTTCTTTGGCTTAAATTTATTGTCACCATTACAACATAAACTTGTTTTCATCATTAGAACAAAAAACAACCACAGAACCACAACTTTAAATATTAAACTCTAAACCTTAGCTTGTTGCCTCCCTCCTGTTTCTTTATGGCATCACCCACCAAACCCAGCATTAATTTGCACAAAGACTTTTTTTTTTTTTAAATAAAAACCTTAAAGTTCCCACACAGCCTCGCCTGGAGAAGAGAAAGCTTCGGTAAAAATGTTGCTAGTGCTGCCTGACTCATGCAGCCTTTAACACAGATAGGAAACAGCAATCCAGAGCATGCATTTATGATCAACTTTTTCCAATGCCTAGTTTTATCAAGAAATAATGTCAGTGAAATCCTGGAACCAAAATTTTAAATATACCTACCTCAATTTTATTTTATTTTTTATTTTCACTCTATGTTCAGTCTAGCCATAAAGCAAAAGGTAACCATGAGGCACTGCCTACTTAGGAACTGACCTTGCAAATATCTGTTTGAAACAGGCTCAATTCTGAAAGCATGGTTAAAGATGTATGATCAAGCTACCTCTAGGAAATTATCTCAAGGGAAAGCTCAAGCTCTCTCTAAAGACAGCTTATCTGCTAAAATGGGAAAACCTGAACACAATTAAAATTGGTCTCAGAGAAAAGCCAGAGAAGCCAGAGTTAAGTAGTACTTTGTTACCGTGTATGAGCTTTCCACAACCCCAACCTCCCTGCAGCTGATAAGTGCCTACTATTACAATTTACATTAATAATCAGTAGGAGTGACTTGCCTGGACAAAATGAAAAAGTTAATTTATATTTGACGGGCCATGAAATAACCTTCTCTCTTCCTGTATTTCTTGGTCTCGCTCCAATTAGTAAGCATTTGTCTCAGTCTTGTTTCCAAGAAGAAACCATGTTTACGTTCAGCATTTTATGTCTTTTCCTTCTTATACCTGCAGAGTAAGGCCATTAGCAGCCAGAGACACCACACCAACTTTTTAAAAAATAAAAGAAAATATTTAGTAATATTTTTGTTCCCTGAACAGATCAGGTTATGATGATAATACACAGGTTACTTGGAAGGAAAAGAAGAAAAGGTTGACAGCACACGTCTTTTATCCCAGTGCTGTACCTACATGGTAATAGAGATTTCAATTCCACAATATCACAGTTTTCCTCCCTTTCTGGATATATCGTGTCTCAATCTGATAAGCTTTTCACAAAGAGAGAAACTTTCCGAGGAACCTCAACTTGCTTTATCACAAGCAGCAGTATCATTGTAATCAATGAGGCAAAGATTCTGAGAAAATAAGAGGGAAATTTGATATCTACACAGCCGAATGTTTCTCTGGAAAACCAGATTCTGCTTTATTAGACTACCATTGAGTAAGCAAATTACATCAAGCTGTACAGCACAGCAATTCTGTGCTAATTTGTTGTGCCTCTCATGGGGAAATGCTGCAATTCCTTCTGATTCTTTTTTTCTTCTCTGGCTTTTAAAACCAAGATGCACTATCACATACTTTGTCCCATCTTAGCATTCCTTTCCCAGCTGCCTCCATTTGCCTAGGCATCTCCACAGCTCCCAGCCCCTGTCACCATCTAGACCCCACTTGCTTTTGTCCACAGTATGCTCATTTGCGAAACCTTTTTCTTCCACACTGTCTATTCTGAGGAGGAAGGACATCAATGGGTATACAAAGTCCCTAATTTTATCTCTGGTGCAAATACGGGACACAGTTATTACAGTCGTAACCTGTTGTTAAAACTACAAGTAAATCAGCCAGTAACAAGATATGCAGAAAGCATCATGTTTGTCTCTTTCAATTTCCAGCATTTCTGAATTCTGATTTCTTTTTTTTATGATTTTGATTTTTAAAGGCTCTTCTTTACTCTAATTGAAATGGCTTTCCATGGGATGGTAAGTCAGAACACTGCCACAAGAGTCCGGGCCTCTGCCAAGTTTCAAATCCCAAGAGCACATTATATAACTAGAAAATTTCTCATGAAGAAATGCTCTGAGAAACTTACCTAACCAGCCAAAATGCATTTCTGTCTGTCCTGGACCCTGGAGATAGCAGAACATTTCTTCTGAAGTCTTCCCAAATGTTGTGCTCGAAAAATTCCACCTAACATGTCACAATTTGGGAAAAAAAAGCTATGAAAAACTGAATGCTATCTTCAGTTTTTCAGGGAACTACTGCACTCTGATCAGCTCAGCTATCAGGGAATTAGACACATACTTCATCTAGACAAAGAACTCCCTTTTCAAGTAACACCACTCTCATTTCTAGGACCTTCAACTTCTAATTCAATTTCAAAATTAAAAAAAATAAATTATATTAAATTGTTTTCCCATCATACCTTATTGTACCTGTTTGAAAAGGCAGACGGTCAACATTTAATGCACATGCCACCAAACACCACGTCCTGCTGCTCCAGACTGTTCATCTCATCATACCATTTCTTCCTTTGTTTTGAGAGCAGATAATTCACTTGACATTCTCCAGCAATACTAAAGACAGAAAAACCACTCTGAATACATGCTATAAAAACAACCGCATGCCCTAGGATGGAGGTGAAAAGCTTCCAGGGCTAATAGGCTTCTTTCTCAGTGTCAGCAAAACCCCCGCACTGCCCTATTGAATAGCAATGAGGCAACTTTTCAGTATGGTTATGTCAGTCACTATTTTTGCATGCTGTTGCCTTTTCTCTTTTAAAAATATAGAAATTCTTTGGCCTATCCTTCCTGCTTCCATAGGCTACCAAGTCTTAGCAAGTTTATTAAACAGTAACTGAGGTGCTCTTTTGATACATATCCGACACCCAGATTCCACCCTGTCAACCATGGAATGGGTTAATTTTGTAAACTGGAGCAAATGGAGAAACGAAACAAAAATTTGATGTTTACATTTATTTTGCCTTTGTTAGACATTAGTAACTCTAGTAAGGGCACTCTGGAAGATTGCTACCTAAGAACAAATACTCAGGCTTAGATGGATGGCTTGTCTCAACCTGAACCTTGTCCCATTGCTGGTCAATAACAAACCTGGCTGGAGTGAGCACAGAAGAGAGCACTTAATTTCTCCTTATTTTGGCACAGCCTATCAGCTCACAACAACCAGTAGTTCTGGGATCCCTGATCTGCAGGTTGCATGTGGATGGTGTTGATTAATGATCCACCCCTCATGAATTTGTCCAACAATTCTGTGTCCCCTGCTTTTCATAACAAATTTGAACTTCATTCAAATCAATCTAACCTAGTTTGTGTGTGAAGATGCTTTTGTGTGGTGGTCTAAGGGTTTTGTTTGAGGCTTCTCCCCCCCCCCGCTTTAAAGGTAGAAAGAAAGTGCACAAATTGGTACCTGATGTCAGATGTACACAAGGAATCTTCTAATTTCACTCCCCTATTTTCTAAGCTTCAATTACTTATCAGTGCTAACATGTTTCTCCGTTAGTTTCTGATTTTGATCCGCTGTTCTCTGTTCTGTAAGATACGTTCCTAATTTAGCAACAATATCAGAAATCTTCGTTCCAACCATGGGAGTAATGTTCCTCAGTTACACCAGGGAAAAGAGCCATTCCTTGTGGAGTAAGCTCAGTTCTCCGTTTCCCTTGTACCCAGACACCTTCTCACGGCCATGCATGGCTGTTGGGGTTCACCTTCAGTCAGGCACACGGCGCAGGACCCAGCCGAGGGCTCCTGTCCCCTGCCCGACCCGGAGGGCTGCCGCGGCCTCCCAGCCGAGCCGTCCCGCAGGACGCGGGCGTGGCCTCTCGCAGGCAGCAGGGGGCGCCCTCGGCCGCAGGGGTGATGCCAGGCAGGCAGGCCGTAACCCCGCGGCCTTCAGCACCCAGCCGGCTGTGCCGCTCTTCCGCGCGGGAGGCGTTTGTCCCTCTGCAGCCCAGCTGTGCCCTCCTCCCCAGTTGGACCGAGTGCAGCGTAACCTCACTCGCCACCTTTCTGAATTCAAAAGCAGCAAGATGCAAGGCACACTGGCATAGACATATGCTAAGTAAAAACAACAACAAAGGAAGGGACATTATATTTTGTCTTACCACAGCATTTATTTGTAAGGTGTGAAGCTGCAAAACCTAACTGGATTGTTTCTCTGAAATGTAAAGCAAATTGCTAGTTTGTCACTGGCGTGGGGTGGGTGCTGGGAGCACAGCCAGACAAGGAAAGATGTTTGAATGGAGCCATTATGAGACCACAATGTAACTACTTTTAAGTGGCTACAGGTTGATTATTAAAAGTGGTCCTGTCAAAACATTTAAATGATTAAATGGGTCAAATGTTTAGTCTGTAGATGCCTGATATTTGAGAAGTTTCCCAGTTATCAGCCTCCTCTTAGATATACTCATGCCTATGCACCAGTGCGTATATACAAGTCCAGGCACCAGACACTTGCTGAGCCTTTCTTTGCTGCCTCATAGCTCCTCCTACAGCCATCAGCACAAGCAATCTGGGATGCATACAATGACAAGAGTGATCTGTGATCAAGAATTCGCACAGAAAGCCTTGGACCTTGCTGCTATCTTCCTTCATCAATCTCCAACAGACCTGCTTGGTGACTCCTCACACTGCAGCACAACTATCCCTCTCCGAGCATCCATGGTCTTCCCAGACACCGTTTAACTCCGTGCTGAGCAGTTGCCAACTGACTAAAAGGGACATCGACTGAAAAGCTGCCTTAACATTACCAAGCTCAACTGTAAATGAGGTTGTCTCATCTGGAGCAACTCTGACCAAAGTTGCCACAGTCCAGCTCTCTGGTATGGGCAAAAGAGCATTTCCTTTACCAACCTACTATACAGAGAGGTATCGTGAGAAGAATAACTTAAACTACTGTTTATTTTTTAAGCATCAAAAGTATGTTCAATATAAGGAAGACTTTTGTCTCTGTCCTAAAGACTACATCCATTTTAAGTCTATAACCTAGATGAATTGACTAACATAAATT
This sequence comes from Aptenodytes patagonicus, assembly GCF_965638725.1. Classification (NCBI taxonomy): domain Eukaryota; kingdom Metazoa; phylum Chordata; class Aves; order Sphenisciformes; family Spheniscidae; genus Aptenodytes; species Aptenodytes patagonicus. The sequence goes on from NC_134982.1 coordinate 59,312,024, forward strand.
TCCCAATGTAGAACTGTCCCTTGATATAATTAAAACAGTCTTGTCACTTCATTATTCTTAGAAAAAAAATAAAGGGACAGAAAAACAAGCAGCTGCAAATCCTTCATTCACAAAACATACGTAGCACAGAGTCTGCCTGTGAACATTTCCCAGTGCTGTTCCACTTGGCACTACAAGGAAACTAAAATGCATAGTAAGACTAGGAGTATTATGGTTTATACTGGACGGGTTTATCAGATCTTAGGCAGAAGGCAAAAGTGCCTTCAGCTACCAAACAAGTGAACTAAAATCCTAAATGGCACAGAATGAGCTCACTTTTTTCCTTTCTTTAAATGTGTGTGCGTAACTATACCTGCCTGTTTGATAGTTTGTAAAACTTGGGGAGCTGCCTGAACACAGTGCACAGTGTAACACAAATTATAACTTTATTACTTTACCATCAGCTTTAAAAGGACAAGGCAATGTGTATAAACATGAACATTTTTTTTAAAAAAATCATATACAATACTTTGTTTCAAAAGCAAACCTAGGTTAAAGATAATTTTTATATATGAGACTGAAGCAGTTTTTACTGGCAGAATATGCTTTTGCCAATATAAACTGCCTTAGTGCTGGGGACTTGGTTTCCTCATCATACCAGTAAACTCGTACTAGCTAAACTCTGTCATACAACACCCCTGCGACTCCCTACAAAACAAAGTCTTGTTGATAGTCCTACGCCAGCTATTTCTCCACAACCTTGACTCTTAACCCCACTTAGAGTACATAAGGTTCACCTGCACTTTTCCAAAACTGTAGAAGCTAGCAAGCAAAACTGGAACTAGACACAGAGCTACCTAAAGCTGTATAGTAAATATCTGCTGAATAGGCTTCTCTCAAAACCACCCTCTTGCAAGGCAATTCACAAATAGAGACTTCCTTTTAATCACCTGCCTGAATCACTGGGATCATTGCATGATGTCTGCAGCAAGAGCTGAACAGAATGAAAAATAATCAGAAATGTGCACAGGCTCACATGGCAGGAGACTCAGCCCAGGAAAGCTAAGCTATGCTATTAGTCTCAACTGAAATCAGTTGAGAGCATGCACAGACAAACTGAAGTTGCCGAAGTCACAGCTCCGTTTTTTCCAGCTATGACAAACTGTGCATGCGCAGTCTGTTTCTGTGTTTGTGTGTTTATAGGGAAGCATTAAAATGTATTCAAACGGGTATAAAATAAATCCCCAAGATATTCTCGACATAAGTTTTACTGTTAGTTAACAGTAAACAGTCATGTAAAATTTTAACACTGTGTACATACAATGGAAACAAATTAGATCACATTATTGAATTAATAACCCAGCAATTATTATACAAACAAAAAACATAGCTGTAGGAACCATAAACACCAGCCAAATCCACAAAACCTCTACTACTTGGGCTCTTACAAATCAAAATGAAATCATGTTTTTAAATTAAAAAAGAAACAAAGAAACCCAACAGTAGTATTTCCTCAGGCTCTGGCAAGGAATGCCAAATTCTATTGCCTGCAGTATGTTTTCACCACAAAATAATAAATTCTGCCATGGACGAGGTTATAGTGGCAGCAGCAATTTTTAACTACAGTACGAGAATGGGAACAGCTTTTAACAGGTTTCATGAAACTATTAATTCTATTTTAAAATTTGAGTTTGGTAACCAAACATTTTTCTCTCCTCCTTTTCTTGAACAGTCTTAAAAAAAGCCAAACACTGAAACTAACAAACCAACCCAAAAAACCAAACCAACACAGCAAGATTTTGGCAAGGGAGGTATCAGTGGATGCAAAGGGCAGAAGGCAGCTGGCATGAACGGATGCAGGATATTATGCTTTCCACAAAATTCTTTGCACAGCAACATCAGTGAAGGCAATACATCAATTTTTTCAGCTAAATTACTTTTTAACTCACACCATCTCCAACTGGAAAGGGAGATTTTTTCCTACAGTTAAGTGAAGAATTGGGGGACAGCAGCAGAAAGTAAAGGACTCAGAGTGACAGGAACAAGAGGCACTTTGGGAGGAACATTACAGGCTGAAGGGGCACCTTTCTGAAGTGTACATGCACAAACACATGCAGCCTGGGAACAGACAGGAGGAACTAGAGCTCTGCATCCAGTCACAACACAACGTGATTGGAATAACTGAGACACAGCAGGAATGACCAAGTTGTGATGGACAGACAGATGCTTTTCAGGAAACGCAGACAGGGAAGATGAAGGTGAAGTGGTGCCTTTATGCAAAAAAACAGTTTGGATATATGGAGCTCTTTCAGGGGACAACAGCTGAGTGAGAGCTTGTAGGCCCACATCAGAAAAGAGGCCAGCAAGTGTGGCATTGCAGCAGAAATGGCTTTCTTACAGACCTCCCAAGTAGATGAAGCACCCTAAACAACTTGAGGATTGCTCTTGATCACAGCCCTGGGTTCTTATGAAGGATTTTGATCTCCTTGACATCTGCTGGAAAGGCAACAGAGCAGGTGAGACACACACTGGCAAGGAGATTTCCAGAAAGAATATCTACTTGATATAGGTACTGGATAGGCTAACCTGCGATGGTGCACAGCTAAGCACACCTGCTATTCACTGGCAAGGAAGTACTGATTAAGGATATAAAAATTAGTGGTAGCCTCAGTGGTAGTGATCATTACATAGGGGAGTTCAAGATCCCGAGGGCAGAGAGGAAGGATAGTAGTAGAGTACAGGTCATGGACTTCAGGAAAGCAGACTTGGGGAGTGGTAGGTGTGATCCCATTGAAAGCTGCGATGAAAGGTAAAGGATCACAAGAAAGCTGGCAGGTCTTTAAGGACATTCTCCGAGCACAGGAACAGTCCAGCCCAATACTCAGGAAATCAAGCAGATGTATCAGGAGACCAGCCCTGCCAACGAAGGAACTCATGGTGGAACTCCACTGCAAAAAGGCAGCCTACAGGAGGTGAAAGCAAGGTTAAGCTACAAAGGAGGAATTTAGAAACATTGCCTGGTCATGCAGGAATGGTATCAGTAAAGGCAAAGCTCAGCTGCAGGTAAGACCTGCAAGCATCGTAAGGATAAGAAGAGCTTCTACTGCTACATTAACAGTAAAAGACTGAACGAGGAAAACGTGGGACAGTTACTGAATGGAGTAGGTGATTTAGTGACAACAGAAACAGATAAGGCAGAGGTACTCAATGTCTTCTTTGCCTTTGTTTTTCACCAGCAAGGTCTTCCAGTGCCTGTTCTTACAGACAGGGTTCAAGGAGGCAAAGGATGGCCATCAGTTGACGATGACTTGGTCAGGAATTGCTTAACAGAACTTCATCCATACAAGGTCCATGGGATCACACCTGCTGTATCCAAGGGTACTGAGAGAGATGGGCAATGCCATGGCAAGGTTGCTCTCTCACATTTGAAGTATCATGGAGATCGGGGAGGTCCCTGATGACCAGGAAAAAGCAAATGTTGCACCCATCTTGGAAAAGGGTGGGGGGGGGGGGGGGGAAGCCCCAAAGTACAATTTGTGGAACTGCTGGATGGTCAGCCTCACTTTGATCCTCAGTGAAATCATAGAGCAAGTGAGTTCTCTTTGAGCATGTTTCTGAACATACAAATGGAAAGGTGACTGTGAACAGTCAACATGTGCTCCTGCAGTCCTCACACTATTGTTAGTCACCAGGTGGAAAGTTAATATGGGACCTCATGCATATCTGTACCTGTGGTTGAAAGAAATTAAGGAACTAACAAATGGAGGGATGAGAGGGGAGGATGAACTGGAGTCAAAAGCACACACCTGTAATTGGAAACCTCCAATTAAGAGCTGGCTGTGGAAGTACAAATTGAGATCCTAAAGCTTACATCCACTTTGAACGCTTTTTTTAAGCAAACCTATAAAACAGCAATGAAATAAATGAGGCAAACATCCAGGAAAGGCTATTTTTAGAGACACAAGTTTTATCACAAGCTTTAAAGCAAGAAGAACAGAAAAATCTCCATTGGAAACTCAGACAAATCTCAAGTATTTAGAAAAGAAAATGCTCTTTTAATTGTAAAAAAATGCAAGGTGAAACAATAGCATGCTATCTGACAGCCCACTGTAATTTGCAAAAAAATTCTATGCAGCTCGTCTTCCCTCTTACCATTACTGCAAGCCAATCCATTTGCCACTGAAATCCGCCAACTACAAACACCCAAACTGCCACACACCTAAACAGAAAGAAAGGGCTGTCCTTTTTAAACAGTGGAGTATTTGCAGATGTTCCTGAAAATTACTGTTGAAGCTCCTCTGGCAGCTGTAGGTAGCTCTGAAGAACTCAGCTGGAACTGAGAGGCCCTCAGCACCAGCATCCTCCGTAGTCTCAAAGCATGTCATGACAGTACTCCTTGGGTTCTGACACAGACCAGCCCTCAGAGAGAAGAGGCTTGCATTCTCCAAATGTCAGCTTCTCCCTCATTACAATATTACTGTCCAGAAACATTCACTAAAAGCTTCTGAGCAATCTCAGTTTTGTACAGGTCCTCTTTCATTCTATCTCTACATTGCCCTGCTTTGTATATCATACTGGCTTAAAATCACTCACTGAAAACCCATGCTCAGATCACTGAGAATCTGTGGTGCAACATCCCTTCTAAAGTCCCTCCCCTCTGCCCACCTCTAGGTCTGTTACACCCAAGCACCTCCCTAGAAGCAAAGCAAAATTTGCTGGAACTACGAAGTATTCTTTTACTGCAGTTTCAGAAGACTGATTCCAGGGGTGCTATGTGCATTTATTTGAGCTGTTTATGAAAGCTAAACTTATTGTGATAATGAATACTGGCTTCACAAGAGTTCACAGCTGTAGCCAGTGATGGTTGCCATCTTGGCATACACTGGAGACTGTTTTATGGAGCTGTTAGAGCCAAAGTTATGACAAGCACCTTGGAGTCAGGCTTCAACAGATTTATATTCTCACTGTATTGGCCACAGAGAGGGCCACAAACCATGCCAGTATGTGTTTCACAACAGACATCAAGAGAAGCCAAGTTGGGAGCCACAAAACATAAGGCAGCTTAGATCCATCACAGGTTTTTATCTCATGGGAATATGAGGATACTGCATGAATCTAGCATATGCAAGCCATAAGAGGATTGAGAGGCCTAAAGAACTGATGCTACAACCAACATCTGCTGACAAACATATCCTGCCTGGGCAAAAGCTGAGAGTTTGGAGGTCAGGTCTACTTGATGCCTTTTCACCAGCATGGCTACACAGATCAGTTTGAAGGAGAGGTGATCCTTACCTGAGGTAATTGTGCCAAAAACCAACAGATAGAATGTATGCAGCAATACTAGCAAAACCATTTCACCAGTACTTGACTTTTTTTGAATAGACAAACTTTGTCATTACTGCAGCATTCATCCAAGAAGCACTTTGCCATCTCAGCATACTAGAGTAGTCACTTTTGCCACGCACTCTAAGGGAGTTAGACACGGTGCCAGGTAACTCAGTAGATGCACAAACCAGCTGGACAAGGAGTGGCATAAGCAACAGGCCAGGAAAAGCTGTGCAGACTACAGGGTACCAGATTGGACACTAAAAACTGGATCCCATTGTCTACCATCCAAATGAGTAAGGCTGAGAAAGCATCCACATTATAGTTCACCTGCAAAACATTGTGCAGAGGATTCCATGACAACCACCTTGTTAATGCCCCAAATAATCAGCAGGTGAGACTATCCCACTCACAGAAAGGAAGGCATCTGAACATGACTGCAGTAAGAGAGTGCACAGCATAACACTATTATAGAGTTTCACACATTATGTCCTAGGAGAATGCAACAACTTCAGGAGCCCATTTGTAGGGGCTTTCTCTGATCAGATTCTCTGGTTACGTGTTCTGAGTTACAAAACTAAGTTCTTGTTATGTAGTACCGTGTCACTACTAAAGCACACCAGTGAGTCTGAACTAACTTGGCAGAGTGAATGCATTATTTACTACCCTACCCTACCTTCTTTTTTAATCTTTATAGAGAGGAAAGGCATGCTCCTCTGTGCGAGGACAGCATGAAACCTAGTCTGAGAAAAGCCGGTATGTGATCTGGCAGAGGTGGAGAGCAGAAAAACAAATCCAAGGTTTGCACTTTAATCATTTCACTACCAACTGGAGGGGTGGCGGTGTGGGGAAAGGAACCCACTCACTAACCCCTGTCAAATAGTAAAACTGCAGGAAAATTTGAGAATCATCTGCATATAAGCCAGAATGTTTTGGACTACCTCCTCTTTGAGGCTTGACTTTGAGAAAGAAAAAATGAAGAGCGAAGAACAACACCCATCTCTTCTCAAAAATACCTGTGAGCACATGGTTGCTTATTTTTCCTTCCCCCCCATGCCATCCAAAGGTTGAATGTAAACTGGGGGGACGGGGGAGGGAAAACCAGAAAAAGTGAGGAGAATATGTAGTAAAAATAAAGTTTGGTATTCTGCCTTTCTCACACAGACTGCATGGGACAATGAAACTCACAAAGATGCTTTTTCTAGTAACTGTGACATGTAAAGAGATGTCCTTATGTACTCAAGAGATCTAGCAAGAAAACCCTGTTATCCCATGTAGGGCACGAGAAGACTTTGTTACGGTAACCCAGGATAGTTTGCTTCCCCCATCTGACTATGCAGTCCCGAGCACATCTTATCTTCTTGTCATGGTAACCTGAGACAGTTCGCTTCTTCCCATCCCATCTGAGTATGTAGAGTCCCAAGCATGTCTTATCTCGTTGTTACGGTAACCTGGGGTAGTTCACTTTCCTCCTCATCTGCACCTACTTTTGCATGGATGCCAACGATAGCGGCCAGCTGCGGATCTCGGGATTCAGACAACAGCACCTGCACTACATCAGTGTGTTTGCTAATGTGCAAAACAGGACACTGCATATGTATGATATGTTAATCAGCACAAGGTTTATTATCCACCCCTGTGGTGCTTTCCTTTGAGCTTGACTCCCAAGCAGGGCTCCACTGCATTGGGTCCCCATTTGATTAGCACTGGTGTCGCGGGGTTCCCACTGTGGTAAAGCTACGCTTTCATTAAAGCCAAAGCTTTCACTTGCTGAGTGTTGTGCCTCACCCCTGAGGGATCTGCACCTGCTTTTTGCGCATAACACCCTACTATGAGCAAAATTACACAAAGTTGGTATCTTAATCAGGCTGATTAATTTTCTTAGTTTTTATACCTTATCCTCTTCAACCAAGTGCAAATACTTCTTTCATCATTAGAAAGGGAAGAAATGAGGCCTGCGATGGGAGAGCTTTCCCTCATGTTATCATACATAGCACCAAGGAAAAAACCTAGAGGCACAGTAGATCCAGGCACGGGTGTATTAATCAAAGCAACAGAAACTGGATGTCAAAACACAAAACTAAACCTCTGGGTACTCCAGCTGCAGTAGGCTAGGTACCAGGAACCATTCTTACCATCCTGGCTTACTCAGAAAAGCTGAATGAAAACCAGCTAACATTCAAACCTTAAAATGACACCACTACCACACACCCCAAATGCTAAACCTAATAGAAAAGGAATGAAAGAATTACATACTGGTAAAAATAGAAAGGTCTTCCCAGCAATGTACAGAGCTTCTCTTAAGCCACGACTACTGCAGTGTACAAATCACGTCTTCAGTGAGTAACTGTATGTCCAGCAAATCACACCAAAACAAAAAAAAAAAAGGAAGAAAATGCTAATTTAACCATTTGCTACATGCAGGACATGCTGTCCCTCGAGCAATACGATTTCCGATTCTAGTGTGTGAAACACAACCATAAAAACACAAACTGAGAGCTGCAGGACATTTCACTGGGCTTCATAAAGAAGGGAAACCTAAAAATTAAACCAACTTCTTGCTAATAAAAGCCAGCCTAAAAGGAAGCTAAACTGCATTTCCAAAGGAAGTTCATTATTTAGGAAGGCAGAGCATCACTTACAAAAAGTATTTAACATGGCGACTGAAACCAGTATCTCCAACATTCAAGAACAACACTTTGGACAGTCCTTGACTGTTCAGTTTTTAGATAAGATAATGGGTTTAGCCAGAAATTTCACAATCTGAATGCCACCAGCAGAGTTGTTTCTCAGGGGTTTTCAATTTTCCAAAGTTTTGTTTAGCCAAAGACATCTTCACTGTATAGCTTACCAGTATTTTTCCCAGCAGGGGCCAGCAAGACTGAAAACTACACACACACGCATGCACACAGAAGATGCAGCCCAGCTTCCAAGTGAACGAGGAAGCATGAGGACATAGCTACAAAACAAGGACAGAAACAGTCCATGCACAAAGAAAGAGCAGTCAAAGAGTTCATGTCAAGATATAGAAACCCCCTGAAAAAGCTACACCTGCACCTTTGTTGTGGTTTAACCTGGCAGGCAGCCGAACACCACACAGCCGTTCGCTCACTCCGCCCCCACCAGTGGGATGGGGGAGAGAATCGGGGAAAAAAAAAGTAAAATTCATGGGTTGAGTTAAAGACAGTTTAATAGGACAGAAAAGGAAGGCAAAATAATAATTATAATAATGATAAAAGAGTATACAAAATAAGTGGTGCACAATGCACATGCTCACCACCTGCCGACCGATGCCCAGCCAGTTCCCAAGCAGTGGTCACTGCTCCCCGGCCAGTTCCCCCCAGTTTATATACTGAGCGTGATGCCATATGGTATGGAATATCCCTCTGACCAGTTTGGGTCAGCTGTCCTGGCTGTGCCTCCTTCCCAGCTTCTTGCTTGCAGGGCATGAGAAGCTGAAAACACCTTAACTGGTGTAAGCACTATTTAGCAACAACTAAAACATCAGTGTATTACCAACATTATTCTCATGCTAAATCCAAAACACAGCACTGTACCAGCTACTGGGAAGAAAATTAACTCTATCCCAGCCGAAATCAGGACAACCTTGAAGCAGGTTTCTTTCTCCCATGACTAGTCTAAAAAGACCATCTAGTATGTGACAGGAACATCTGTTTTTATGTAACAATAAGTTCATTACCAGGTCTTATTCCTAAGATGTTCTCTAGAGGATGCAGATCTGGAAATTCCTTCCCATATTAATACATGAAACAGATAGCACGAAGTAAGTGAATGCAGCTTCTCTGCTAGATCACACGCCAATTCCTTCTGCAACCAGAACAAAACAGTCATGTTTCCTTCTCTCACGTTACCTTGGAGCTAACCTGAATGAAAATGGTCCCTCTCTTTTCTCATCCCAACAGCCTTAAATAAGCATATCCACAGCCTCCATTTAGAATTTTATAGTGCATCTTTATTTAATCTTCTTGGGGGAAAAATACCCTCTTGCAATTGCTGCTGAAGGGGCCAAGAGTTCACAACCCTCACAATGCTCCATGCTGTGTGTACAAGCAGCAGCCTCTATGTTGGTAGGCACCTTAAACTATCCCACTGATATAATCAGTAAAACGGTCCTGCAGTAACGCACCCGTACTTCACACACAACCCAGGTGGCCAAGCACACTGTAGTTCCTCTTAATTCCCATTTCAAACCCAGAAAATGCCAGTAAATCAGATCTATACACTAAGGTCAGGCTCCCTTTTGTTTGAGTTAAGCACAAAGCTACCCATTTCACTACCTCCATAGATAAGGAACAGCAAGGAAGTTTGACTCCCTGCTTTTTCAACAGTTAAATGCATTTCAGCTATTAAGACTCACTGATCATACCTTAAGACAAAACACTCATGTCATTTTAAGAAATGACACCCGATTTTCTACCTAATTAGAGAAGAATGAGTGAAAAACACTACTAGGTTTTATATGGGCACCTACACCAGCTGCTGAGCAGGGTTTGTAACTGTACGTTTAAGCAGGAAAACATCATTCTCCTTACTTTATTGATACATGGAAGAAACACACACAGAAGTCATCAGAAAAGATCTGCCAAAGTAGCTAGAAGTAGTGAAAAGTAAGACCCACGCATCAATTGTCATAACGTACTTAAAGTAAACAAATCAGGACAAATACTCCAAACTCTCCTGGGTCTTTTCTGAACTTGTTTATTCAAGTTTCATTTCAAATGTTACACATAACAGTTCATATACAGTGCAAAGAAATACAACTTGTAAAGGCTGTAGAGGTTAACTTCTGCATTCTGCCTATATGCCACAACAAACGATATACACACTTAAAAACAAATAAGAAAGAGTCAAAAATCAGACTTAACAGTAGTGCAATATATAAGGATTTTGGGGAAGAAGCTACCCTTTCTCAGGCTCTTTTCATGAAGAAGTCACATAGGTATGTGGGGGGTTTTCGGTTGTTTGGTTTGGGGTCTTTTGTTCGTGTTTTGTTTTGTTTTTTGTAACAGTGACCCAAATGACAACTTTTGGACTACTAGACTCTTAAGTAGTTCTAGTGCTACAACATACCAAAATTGGCATCATATTTATTAATTCTACCTTACAGACAAGGGCTATAATCACCTCAAAATTGCTGAATATAGTTTATGACTGAATATAGATGTTTCAAAATATTTGGATTTAGAATGTACAGTATACCCCATAAATTTTTTCTGTGCAAAACTGACAGCATTTAACTGTTGAGGATCACATGCTTCTCCCATTGGGAAGGAAAAGGAAGCTAAGAAAATTTTAAAGCTTGCCATATCCCTTTATGGGCAACCCCACATGAAAAGCCATTATTAAAGAAAAAAATAAATTATTTTAAAAATAGCATGAAAAGCTATTATTGAAAAGCTATTACTAAAAATAGTTTAAACTATTCAATTTATGGCCTGATTCAATTCATGACTGTTGTCTCTCATTCTCCTGCTGTACAACCAAGTAAAGAGCTTGGCTCTGTCTTTTAGGTAACTCCTTTACAGATACAGGCAGACTGCTACTACATACCCCTGCTCCACAGTTGTCTTTTCTCCAGGCTAAATAAGCCCCAGTCCCTCAGCTTCTCCTCAGAGGGCAAGCAAGCACTTCAGCTTCTGTGGTGCTTCATGGTCCTCTGCTGAGCTCAGTCCAGTTTTTCAGCGTTTTTCCTCATATTGGGGGGTCAAAAGCAAATGCAGTATTCCAGATGCAATCTAATGAGTGCCAAGTAAAGAGGAATCACTTCACTTGGTCTGCTTGCTATGTTCCTGTTAATACGGCCCAGGATGCTGTTAGCCTTCATCACTTCCAGAGTACACTCCTTGTTCACGTGTAGCCTATTGTTGTCCAGGACTTCCAAGAGCTTATTGGCAGAGCTACTCTGCAGCCAGTCAGCCTCAGCCTGTATTGTTTCAGGGAAATAGCATGTCCTGCTGCATTTATCTTTGCTGAATTTTACAACATGCCTGTTGGTCCACTCTTCTAGCCTGTCTAGATTGCTCTGCATGCCAGCCCTTACCTCAAGTGTATAAACTGCAAACCCAGACTGGAGTCATTGGTAGACTTGATGAGGTGCATTACCAATAGCCTGGACAAGGAGATGTAAAGACATTTAACAGATATGAGAACAGACCCCTGTGATATTATCTGGAGGCCAGTAGTGAGTATTACCCACTAACCACTACTTTCTGAGCTCAAACATCTAGCCAGTTTTTCACTCATCTAGTAGTTTTTTACCCATCCAGACCTTATCATCCCAATTTGGATGCAAGGATGCCATGGGAGACCACAGCAATAGCCTTGGTAAGAACCAAGGCAGATAACAGCCTCTACTCTCGCATCGTCCATAGATCTAATCATTTCATCACAGAAGACAATCGGTTTGGTGAAGCTTGATTTATTCCTTTCCTCCTTCATGTACCCAGAAATGGCTTCCAAGAGGACTTATTCCACTCAGACCAATGTAGTATACTTCTTTCAAAAATGAGGAATACTGTGCTGTTGTTCCTTTTCACAGCTCATTAAAGATCCAGCTCACAGGGAGAGAAGATATTCATTCTCCAGCCAAGGTGAGGGGGATGCTATAAATGTTTTATGAGACTTGCATGATCACAGAAGTAAACTTGTCATGCATAAGTAATTAAAAAAAAAAAAATTATTTTGCTAAGGAGGCTCCCCAACACTGCATTATGACTTGTAAGTCAGTGCCTCCCACAATTTCACAGAATCTGTATTGGTATTGCAAGGTTTGTATCTTTTCTTGGTGGATCACACTGAGCTTTAACATGACCTTGCTGCGCTTTAGTTTTCAACCTGCATTTAGAGGAGTGAATGCCTGCTTTTGGCCAGCAGACATAGTGAGTGAAGGAATTCATTCACAGCTTTAACTAACTCTGGACAACAGGGGTCAGTCATTCAATCTTCTCCTGCACTGTACACACCTACAGCATACACCTAAAGTACAGAAGTCGCTTTACTGGCACTCTGGGAGTATTTAAAACCTTCTAATAAAAAAGTATCAGAGCTTACCACCAGGTCTACAACCTGCCCAGTAGCCCCTTGGGGAGGTTGCTCACTTAACTGCTCTGTAATGAGTGAGAACTCCCTGTACAAGCAAAGATTGCGACAATAAACACACACTTGACCTCTCCTGGTTTTCAGTTTGCATGGTCTCCAAAGAAAAATCAACAGTATTTTGAACTACACAACTACTACCATCAAGAATATTTAACTTTTAGGCAATTTTTAAAAAGACTTCTGATATAGCTCAGCTTATTCAAATCTCTATGGATTTTTCTTTTAAATGTGTTTTTCCCCATAGAGCAACCTGTTAATAAAAAGCAAGACTTCTAATTAATGAGAACAGTATATAACTCTGTGCCACACCAATACTCAAAATAACATATAAACCCATGGGATCGTTACCAGCCTCAGGACAGTTCACTCAGCTAAGATTTGAGCAACAACTAAAGGTATTTTTCCTGTTTTCTGCCAGATAGAAAACACTACACTTAAAAAAAAAGAAAAAAGAGAGAGAGAGAATAAAAAGAGGACTTCAACAAAAAATGCAAAGGCTTTAAGAGTTGCAAAATACTGCAGCTGACATAAAAAGAAAGCCCCCATAATATTATTAGAGGGACACTGGAAGTCATTTAGTGAGGTCAGCCATTTGGGCAGATAGAAAAAAGAAGAGCATTAAAGACAAGGAAACACAAAGCATGATTTCAAGGTCAGAAGTAGAGCAGATTAGGAAAAATTCTCATTCAGCATTATTTAAATTGGAATCTGCTGATTAGTCAAAATCTTTTCTTTGTGACAATGCTTCAGTTAGTTCCGCTGGTGTCCCACCACTGGTGTCCCACCACAGCAATCCCCTGCTCTTTGGTGGACTGCCAGGCAGGTTCTCCAGGAGTCTGGACCACAACGCTCCCAGGCTGTGTCTCTGGGGCCACCTGCAGGACTACCCTGAGGCTCCCATCTATTCACAAACTCTGCAGTAATCAAATCCTTCATAAAACCCCAACCTCCTCCTCCCCAGCTCATCCAGAGTCCTGATTAGGGAGCAAATGGACACAGTAACTACCATCTAAGTATGCCCCTATTGTCATCCCTGCCTCTGCATGCCTCAGAACTAAGAGCGAAAGTAAGGGAATGGGGAAAAAACCCACATACATAAAATTCCAAAGTGTGGCAATACAAATATATATGAAGTAAAAGGGACACTCTGATGAGATATCTGTTAGGAGCACTATCTGACCAGTTAGAGGGTGAGGCTGAGGCACCAGTCTGGGGACAGGAGGGTAGATCAAAGGAAAAAAAAAGTTTCTGGTTGATTTTGGAGAAGGACAAGTTGTTTTTGTAATGGGAGGGGAATTTTTGCATGGAGGGTAATGCACTTAATGCCTACCCTTAGCTACTTTCCCCCCTTAAGAAAAATTACCCCATGCAATGAAGAGTTCACAAAAACATTCCAACACCAGAAGTACATTTTACCTTCAGGGAAACACGAAGAATTTCTGTGCTCACATCCTAAAGCTAGACTGGCAGCCCCCTAGGTTGTTTGGACAGAGTCCCTTTCACTCCAGCAAAGATTTAGAGTATTAGAATAGGCTTCTCCCTGACACAGAACAGTATCAGCAATACCTCTTAAGTAACGCGACCCAGACTGGTGTTTTTCACATTCACTAACACTTCCTGAGCACTTCAGATATTAGAGTAACATTTTCCAATACACGACACAGACTCTGCCATTGGAAGAAGCGGAGGCTGATCGGTAAGGAGCAATAACGCTGGACAAAAATTTGCTCTGACTTTAAATCCTTTTAAATATAATAGGACACACACAGCACTCCACCTGCAGCACTCTTTTTAAAGCTGCTATACTATGGCATTAGTGAGTCACTGCACAGCAGCTGCAGTGTACAAGCCTGCAGTAGGCTGCTGGAAATTCCATGGCTTGATAAACCTTTTAGTGGACCTACCATGCAAGGAGGGCACTGGCCATTAGAAACATTAACTACTACATGCAAATCAAATAACCATGTATGTGATATGCTGGTGGGCAGGAAAACCTCAGGGAGAAGCCTTTGAGAGAGCTCAGTCAAGCCTCCGGCACTGCACTCCTGGTCAGCGGGAGCTCCAATTTAGCCAAAAGGCAATTAATGTTGCTGAATTGTTGGCACAGAATTTTGGTAGCATGTTGTTAGAGTGAAGAGCTCCAAGAAAATACCAGTACAACAGAATTATGAACCATTTCAATTTGCTTGACTTCAAAATCACAGCAGACAGTCTACTGTAGGAGGTGAGCAATTTGATATAAATCATCAAAGCTGTTGCAAAACATGAACATTTGGTTTCTAAAAAGAATAAAATGCTTCCAACACAAACTCTATGCTCATCAACTTTCCCAACATTTAATTACATAAACCAAACAGTATCAAGAAGTTAGAGGTATATCACAAAGAAGCTAAAGTCCAACAACCACACACACAACCCCCTTCCCCCTCCCCCATTTGCCTTATGTCTTCTGAACAACTTTCAGAGTCAAGAGTAGCTGCAATGGCCAGTTACCAAACACAGGGCCTCCAGCAAATACTTCTGTTGGCAGCAATGCACAAAACAGCCAGGCCTGAAGCGACCAGTGGATAACAAACTCACCTTATTCAGTAACACCATCTTCACTAACCAAGGTGAATTTGTTATGATCTCTATGACTGAAGACCTTGTAGCTGTTGTAAGGTCTGACGTGGTTAAGTTTTCTGAAGAACTCTGCTTTTGTGTAGGTACTTTTCTGCCAGTGTTCCAGGCTAGCTCTGCAAGAATGTCCAGAGTTCATTTCCTTGTGAAAGCTCTGGTGAACAGGCTGCCCATGCCATCTCCAGATAGCAAACTGCTTCACACCCCATCCACCCCCCCAATCATTTTTGCTGCTAAAACCTAAAAATCTTATGTATGGTATTTCACAAAAGGTATGTGGAGAAGTGATAGTAATTAAAAACTGGCCCAACAGATCTTTTTGTCTTGTACATTTCTCTGGAATGGCATGGGTTTCTTTTTCTAGCAGCTGCTCTTTCATACTGAAGGGAGTAAGTTCTTGCAAGGTAAAATGCTATCTCAGCAGTGAATTAAAGAACAAATGAACAGATTTTCCTCGATAATCAGCAATTTACACTGCTGACACATCTGAATGTGTGCCTTGGTTCGACCACTTCATCTGTTTGCCACTCCAGAGGCAGAATATGCATTTTGATTTCATAGATTCATCAGAAATACCTCATTTTTCAAAGAACTTTTTTTTTCTTCTTTCCTAAAAGCTGCTTTTTTCCACCCATAAAACTAAAGAGCTTTAAAACCTCATGATCTCAACCTTGCAAAACTTTAGACCCAGATGCCACCTAGTTCTTGACAACACAGAACGGGAAAGCAAGCATATCACGTTGCCTTCAGAAAGACTGTCATAACAAAACAAGATGCTTCTGCAATAAAGCCAGCTGTTTTTTGAGCCAGCTAAAAGCTTATGTTTCTGTTGTCCCCCAAAGGAGTAGTTCTCATTCTCATTGTAGGAAATCTTGTATCACTCCCTTTCTCTCCATGGAGTGGGAGTTTTTCCAGAGGGTTAAAAGTTAGGCTACACTTGCCTAGTGACAAAGCTTTAGAGGGATTATGCTTTGCAGCAACAGAAAAAATTTTTAACAGGATGACAAACCCAGCCATTCAAAAGAAAGCATACCTCTCACCTTCCTTTATAAAATTAATCTGGTATGTTACAAGAGACAGTCAGAAAGCAGTATTCTGGTCTGTGAAAAGCTGTCGATTTTTATTTAAATTCCAAATTAGAACAGCAGTTGACATTCTGAAAAAAAAAAATCAAAAGTTTAAATTCGTAACCAAATATATTACCAAGGTACAAATACTTTAACAGAAATATGTATTTGCTTCAGTTTTCCCCTCTCCTTCAAAGAGCTTATTATGGGAAGATGCCTTCCACATCTGCCATTACAATCAGGCATACAGTTAGAGGCAGCAGAAGGTGTTCTGCAAGAGGGCTTCCAACTAAAAAGCAGAAGTTGGGATGCTCTACCTAAACTGATCTTCATCTACAGCCTTCAACTGAAACTTAACAATATTTGATTTTCACCTTCTGAAGTTAGTTTAAATAATTCCTGGTCAAGTGTTTTTCTTTGAAATGCCTTAAAAATCACCTTTAAGTATTAGAAGAGAAAGCACTTCTGGAAGAAAGAGAACATTTTTGGAGGTAGCAACTTCCCATTTCATGCTTCAGAGCATAATGTTGACAGTCCTTTTAATGTGGAAGAAATGATCCATTATGATTGCTGATTACTATGGAAACAAGCCTTTGCTGTGAAAAAGACTAAAGAATCACAGACTAGTTGAGGTTGGAAGGGGAAGGGATCTCTGGAGGTCATCTTGTCCAACCCTCCTGCTCAAGCAGGACCACCTAGAGCGGGTTGCCCAGGACGATGTCCAGATGGCTTATGAATATCTCCAAGGTGGGAGACTCCACAACCTCCCTGGGCAACCTGTGCAAAAGCTCAGTCACTCTTACAGTCTCCTGATGTTCAGAAGGAACCTCCTGTTTCAGTTTGTGCTCATTGCCTCTCATCCTCAATCCCACAACCAGAGTTGTCTCAACTGATGGCAATACAATTACATTTTCCTCCAAATTTCAGCTGTTTTGGCCACTTCTCAAGATAGCATGTAACCCACAAGTGAGGATGCAAGAACATAATATACTGTCCACTTGCTTTAGGGTGAGAATATATTGAGGCAGTGAAATGAAACCACTATTCCAAAACCACAGTGCTGTCTGCCTATTTGGAGAATAAGGAAGAAAATCCAGCAGTTCGTTCTTTCAATGTGCATTTGCAACATTCCCAGTATACAGTCACATCAAATATAAAAAAGCATTTCTATCTTCGGTAGGAGGTAAGTATACCAGAGGAAAAGAAATGTACAGACAAAGAGCAGTTCCCCAACTACACACATTCAGACAATCAAAAGCCATGAATTTACAAAACATGTTTCTAATTTCTACTCAATTTAACCTTAGCAAAGTTCAATGCAAGAACTAGTCATAACTAGTAAAAACTAGTAATAACTATGCCTTAATTCTTTTTTCCTTCTAAAAAAAGCATAGTTTGGGAGAAACTTGCTGACCTTACCGGGTTGTAGTAAAAGTTCTGAATCCACAATCTTAAGCATGCAGAATCTATTAAATTTTGGTGGGTATGTGACAGAAATAGGAAGCTTGAACAACCATAGTTCATCAGAACTTGGAAACGTTATAAAGGCCTTCCACAAAACGTTCCCTTTTTTTTTCAGCTTGCTGATTTCTGTTAAGTTTTAAGAGCACCACAGTTACCAAGTGGATGACCCTATATAACTGACTGCAAAATAAACTGAGATATAATGCCAAAGACGTAATGAATGTAAACAAGGAATTTACATATCCAAATGCTTTTCTTGCAGAGTCATAAAACCTGTGGCACAATTTATTTGTATTAAGGAAATTCATTACAACACTGCTCACTATCTATGTTCTTGTCTGAAACAGGTATAATTCAATATAGTGATCCAAAATAAGGACTAACAACTACTGGAAACAAGCAAATTAAGTTTTCTGGATCAAAAATGGTTCTCTTCCAAAAAATAATTATATATATTGGTGGGCTCCTGCATCAAAGATTCCATTTCTCATGAGCTTAAAAGTCCTATTAATTTCAACCAGAAAACCTGAAGATACCATGCTCTAAGAGGAGTAAAAAGATTAAGTGTCAACACTGCTCAGAGAAGGGTGTTAAGTGCTATTTCTTGCACGTACTATTTGCTGACTGACAAAACTTTGTTGTGAGGTCACGCATGAGTGACATGGAACTTAATCTGGCCTTCTTTATTTATTACTGGCAAAATGAAGAAAGAATTCAAAGATACTTTGAGTTCAGGGTGAATTTTGCTTGCAGTCAAGAAAGTCTTTCTACCCTCCAAATGACTACATATGATAAGGAAATGAAGAAACACAGAGAACCCAACTGCGCAACCTTTCCAGAATTAGTATGCTTTCTGAATCACTCCTTACATGAAAAAATTGTACAATTAATGAAGCTAATTATCAAGGTATAGGGATAAGCACCTGTATACATAACAGGATATTCACCTGGTTTTCAGTGCAGCATACCCATGACAGACATCAAGCTACACGAAGTCTGAGACTAGGCTAGCTGAGGGTTTGTCCTGGTTTCGGCTGGGACAGTTAATTTTCTTCCTAGTAGCTGGTACAGTGCTGTGTTTTGGATTTAGTATGAAAATAATGTTGATAACACACTGATGTTTTAGTTGTTGCTAAGTCGTGCTTACGCTAGTCAAGGACTTTTCAGCTTCTCATGCCCTGCGAGCAAGAAGCTGGGAAGGAGGCACAGCCAGGACAGCTGACCCAAACTGGCCATCATCACTGGATCTTCCATACCATGTGATGTCATGCTCAGCACATAAACTGGGGGGAGCTGGCCGGGGGGGTGGTGGCGACCGCTGCTCAGTCTACATAGCTTACAACATTACTAGGAGGCTTTAACAGTTCATCTACAAAGAGGATGCTAGAGCAAGGCTTGAAAGGTTAGGAGGGAGTAAGTTGGTAGCAGCAACACACTCATGGACACACTCCAGTTACACAAAATATACCTCTGTCCTTCACCAGCCTTCAGGGAATGAGGTGTGAAGATTACAAGACAGCTGAATTTGTCAAGGAGGCAGATGCAGAGCTGCAAGAGTCAAAGGCATAAACCAGGTTATGACTCAAACCTGGCAGACAGCACAGAGACTTGCAGCAAGAATGATCAGGACATGAAGAGATCATAAAAAGCCCAATACATTTCAGCTTAGAGAAGAGGTAACTAAGGGACACTACACTTAAACCTAAAAACATTTGTGTGATGAAAATAAGTAGAGAACTCACTAATTCTCTCAGGACAACTGTCAGCATTGTGAAGTTGTACAGTTAAGTCATAATTTTCCTACACAATCCCTCTCTCAGCTGTGGAACTTTTTGCCATAGGATGCCACAGGCAGCTGTGGATCAAAAGTGATTACAGACCATGAGATCACCATCCATTACTAGTTGCCAAAAGCTGGAAGCACAGACCAAGAAAGGATCCTTCACTGTTTATTTTGCTCCTAAGCTTCTCCTGAAGCATCCACTAGTTGCTACTCATTGAAATGAAAGACTAAGGAAGAGGCATCTGGCCCAAGGACTCATGGTCTTTCGCTCCCACACAAATAGAGACCACAAATATAATCTCACTCTTTTACAGCCACAGCCAGCACCCGCCAAAAGAAAAGCAACAACTTCCCAAATTCTGCTTTAAACTCTGTTCAGTCGAAGTCAATCCCAAAGTCAAACTACTTATCTTCCTACAATGGTTTGGCAACTTCAGCACTCTTGAGAAAAGGCATGACACTTTTGCAGCCAGCTGCTTACAACATCCACCAGAGTCAACAGTGCACTTGTTACCTGAAGATCCGTGAAAGCCAGGATTGTTACCAAGGAAGAAGGAACAAGAACTTCAACTGACGTCCTCGGCCAGCTGGACTATCCTCTGCAATCCACTGAATGTAGTGTAACTATTACAAATTATTATTATAGCAGAGGAGATGGAGTTACTTACAGGTGCTACAGAGAAATCAGACAGCCTTCAGCCCATTTATCAAAATGCAGAACCTGCTGTTCTTACTTCGTAACAGGTGAAACAATGACATAGTTCAAACTAAGAAGTAGTGAGAATATACCCACTGCATTTTAGTAAGTAAGGCTTGCAGGAAGTCCCCTGCCGAACTTACTCACCAGATGCTGTAAGGGGATTTCTTTTTTCATTATCTTTTATGGCTACCAGAAGAGACCATAAAATACCTTTAAAAAGGTATGGGGGGAACTAGACCTGAGGTTATAAAAATGCATTCCTGGCCTGGAGACAGCCTTCCAGTGGAACAGCAAATTAAGTCTCTTGCGCACAAACCCCCAACTTCCATAGAGTGGGGACTGCAGGCTGCACTTTTCTCCAACCATTGGCTCACCTCGTTTACTCAAAATATTAACTCTACAGAGTGCCAACCCCAGAACATTTCTGTTACTACTGGTAATCCTGAGTCATTCACAAGTTAATGTTCCATTTTTATTTATCTCTGTTTGCCAGCATGAAGACTGAGAAATGAGATCAGTTGCATCAGGTTTTCTCTTTTCCTGCTAGTCTGTTACAGCAGAAGTATTCAGATGCTTAGCCACTAAATCAGCTTTAAGCAGAAAGCTGAAGTATTTGGACTGTCTTGTTTTGGAAGCACAAAGAAACACAGACTTATGGATTTTTTTTTTTTTAAAAGGCCATTCTAAAGATGTTTCTGTGCATGACAAAGCCAGGTGCTCTGTCTGGATTCCAGTGAACAAAGCCAACTATGAGGTATGTTACTTCCATAGTAGTTCTGCTTTGTAGCTGTGAGGAACTATTTGCAACTGGACAGCCTACATTCCTCTACACTCTGCACATCTAATAGGCACTCTTAAGGCACAGGGGAAATGCTGTGTTTTCTAAACATTTTTCACACCTTCTAATTTAAAAGCTGATCAGCTGCCAAACAAGTTGAGGCCAAATGACAAACCTATGTCCCATTTATTCCTCTATGGGGGGCGTGGGGGGAAGGAAGCAAGTGCATGTATGTCCAAGCATAAGTGTGTGTACAGGAGACTAACACAAACTCTACATTTTCTAGCAAAGTTCTTACAGATTTTCTGGTTTGTCTGCTCCCAAGGGGATGCAATGTTAGATGCATGACTTCTTGAAAAATAACTGAAAGCTTCTAGTGCTTAACTTCATTCGGAGGTCATCTTCACACATACACAGTCCCAGCTCAAGAGGTCTGTCAGTGAGGGAGGGACAGAAAATTGATAAAACAGAAGGGAAAGGAAAAGAAAGGATCCTGTTCAACCTGATACTAACATTCTCACTAAACACAACAAATCTTTCAGAACAGAACCTCCTTATTTGACAAAAACAAAAGGGAGGGAGGGCATAGTGTTCATCTGGACACAATAAGAAAAATCAAACATGAACAATTTTATGTCCAACTGAAGTCAGCAATACCCTTTGAACAGTTGGCTAAAGTATTAGCTCACTGGTTTCACCTTTTACAGAGGAAAAAAAAAAAAAGTATCTCAGCTGAGAGTAAGCAGAAGTTTTTGAAAATACTGTAAATGTTTTGAAATTCCAGCTGAATCTTTTAAATGGCTCTAAAGCAGAATCACATTACAAATGAGAAGTGAACTTCAGGAAATAGTTGAATTACTATAGCTTGCACAACATTAATTTCAACCTCTCTGCATATTATGACAGTGTGAAAACAGTCACATTTTCTCCTGCACTCCTAACTCAGTTACACAGGACACTCAGCATAGAGAAGGATCATTCACCATTTTTCTTTTGCCTCATCTTTCAAAGCACAAGTTGATGTTGCACTCACTGCAAGCTGCTTGCTTCCCAACTTTGACAGTACTGTTTTCACGGATCTCAGTTGCAGTCACATATGCCCAGAGCTCTACAAAACTAGACCCAAGCTCACATAAGGTATCTAGGAAGGGAAAAACAAACAGCTCCTGCAAAAAGCTTAGCTTGTATGGTATATTTGCCTGGCATCATATAGCAGAGGCACGAACAGAATTGAGTTTGCCATGGCAGTTCCTGATGTGTAATCAAGAAGTCCATTTCCTCCTGGAGTGCTCCATCCTATTCACTGCTCGCTTTCCCACATTAAATGAAGAAGTGTTCCTAGAGCCCATATGCTCTTGAGATAGAACCCCAATTCTTTCCACAAGCAGCATCTGCTGTCCACTCTGGACACAAAGTTGAATTGCAGTTAAAAAAGTACATACTGAAAGGCAGCATCATCATAAATACCGGTCAGAAAGCCACCTTAAGGCTGCCCATGCAACTCCAAGGTTACAAAGCAGGTTCAAAATTCTTGATTTATCCCAGGTTAACTCCAAATATAGCACTTCAAATAGACCTTTAGTTTCTCGCTTTTTAGACAAAAATTGACCAAAAGTTTCATTCTGCAGAATGAGGACGATGCATAAATTCTGCTGCACACAGGAGACCTCAGCAAAGTGATGTGGATTTTAACATCTGCTAAGTTTTCTACTGAAAACTTAGCAATTGAACATCCAGAAGCAGCTGGGATCTGCAGTGACCAGCTAACGGAACAGAAGAATAAAAGGGAGTAAAACCTTCATAAGTACCTGCTAGGCAGCTAATTGTGTTCCTTAACCCAACTTTGGAAAGAGAATCTTACCTAATGGCTACAGGAAGGTCTTGTCCTTCTGCCAAAACCTCTGCATCTTTCTAACCATAACCCTCTGCAGGACCAGGTAGTATGAATAAAAGAGGTCCTTCAACCCAGGAAATTAAAAAATTAATGCTGCTTCACTAGTTCTTATGCAGTCAAACTTACAAGCTATACAGACTGTGTGCCCTGTGGCCAGCAGGCAAGTCAGTAGCAAAGTGTCTGTATGGGCACACGTGAGCATACCCAAAACCTCACACTTTCACTTGGAAGGTAAAAATTCTCACACTAACCCTCCCACCCACTACCAGTTTCAACAGGTGAGACACTACAGATTCTTAATGAAATGGTAAGAACATATATAACAAGGAAGGAAAGGCAGTACAGGCTGTTTTTTTTAAGGTGTCCACACAATGTACCTGTAGAGTCTGAAAGTTTTCAAAATAATCAGGAGGTGACCCTCTACTTTCAAACACTGTAACTAACTCTCTCATGATATCTGTCAAAATATCAGCATAGAGATTAGTGGAAAAAGATTATGTACCACAGAAGAAAGAAATACAAGCAGTCCACTGCTTTGTATGAAAGACCAGAAATGAAGCTTTTAGCTCCAAAACATTTTTAGATTGCTATCAGAATGTTCCTGCCACCACAAAAATAGTTAAAAAATTGCTCTGATAAATTAAACAAAAAAACCTCTCTGGACTAAAACTGTACCTGGGCAAGGCACGGGAAAAAAATCTGCAATATTATAGTCAAATGTGACATAAATCTTAGAACAAATAAAGAATAACTTTTGTGAATCATAAAAAAAGATTTGTCTTAGTACAGTAACTACAGAATATATGCAGAGGATCCAGTATATAACATTGTAGTCATGAGCTTTATATGTCAAGAACCCAGATATTCTGCATCTTGGTACCTAAAAGCACTTCAAAGATTAGGCACCATCATGTGTTACAGTCTCTGCTGTAACTGACAACTGTTTCATGACTTCAAGGGAAAAGTCACAAGAACAGCTCCCCAAAGCATTCTGTTCAAGAAACACTGACTACCCAGATAGTTACAGCTGATGTAGTTTTCCTTCAATGGTGAATAAATTAGAATTCAAAAATAAAATAAACAATTAAAAGGTAAATAAATTCTTCAGCAACATTCACAGAGGACAGAAAACCAGGCATACAAGACCTACTAGTATGCACAATTTAGGAAAAAAAAATAATAGTTTAAGGAAAAGCATAATTAACAAAGCACTTGGCTACTTCTTTAAGTGATAATTATGAAATCTAACATAAAACTACACTAGGTACTTCCAGTTCATTTTCTATGAATGTATAACAGGAGTTTAACTACACCCCTGACGCTGACTAACGATGCTTGACTGAGAAGGAAGAAACATGTTTTGAATGAAAAATTTCAAACAGACCCTTTTACCCCTCCCTTCTACCATTCCTCTTTCAACTTGTCTTTGAACTTTCTTGTTTCTGTTCTTACAGTCTCTTTCTGAATTCTCCACCAAAAAGCTGTTCTAAATTCCTTAGAGTTTCTTCAGCAGCGGTAGTCACCACAAAGAACAAATGCTTTTATCATGACACCACCTTCTGCAAAGGTGCATCTCATTATATGGCAACTTCTGGCCCTGTTGTCCAGACTCAAGTAACACATTTCAATACACAACACTTTGTTTGAAACTTCATTCCCTGGAGAACTTTGCAGTCTCACTAAAATCACAGTTTGAGTTTTCATAGAAGGGAAAGGGAATGCAAAACGTCCTGCTGTTTCATGAAGGCTCACAATGCATTTCATACCTAGGCTCTCAAGCTTATGATCCAAGACAGGCATACCTAGTTCAAAGAAAGCAAAGGGCACGATCCACCAAAACCATCACACAGTCTGACTGCTACAGCATTGCCTTCCCAGAGTTATGTTTTCAGTGAAGTAGTCCAAGAGTTGTCATTAAAGTTGGACACTTTAAAGGCAGCAAAATCTGTAAAACTGTACACCAATCAGCTAAGCCAGAAGAAAAGGGTCAAGGCACTTCATATACTGAGGACTAGTTCCACTCTTGCAATACAGAGTGCCAGCTGTACTGGTGGTACCACATCACTTACCACCCCTAAACGGTTATCCTCATCATCACTGTCAGGCAGGTTCTGAATTCATGACAGTGATACTTAGCCAGCCACAGCCCACCTTCTGACAGACAAGCAACCAAGCACAATTTTTCTGCCTCATCCCTCTCCTGTGCAAGGACAGGTTAATTGTCCAGCACTTCCCTGAAGTCTCTGGGAAGGCAGGGGGAAGTGCTGCCAATCTAACCAGACTACGTCTGTGCTTACTCCTCCCATGTTTCCCCATGCTGTCATTTCTGCTTGCACTCCTTACAAGATAACTTTGCAGGCAAATTTTTTAACACTGAGGACCTTGTAACAGTATTATACTTCAATACTGAAACAAGATTACACACATACAAGAGCTGCCATTATGAAAGTATTGCATGAAAACTGAAACTAAGACAGCAGTTAAAGCTCTTCTGGTTTTTAACTTGGTTTTGAATAGCATTAACACAACAGACACCACAAATAATCTAATTGCATAGAAAGCTTTGTAGTCCATACAAATACTAACAACACTGACTTGAGTTGTACCATATGTGGCGTCCTATATGTCCTTGGACAGGAGGAATAGACAAGTTTCAAAGAGAAAAACTGAAAACTCAAAAGTCAGGAGAGAGTTTAGTTACATGAAAGGTATAGACAGAAATCAAATTAGCCTGCTGCAGAAATTTATGATAGAAACATTTTACAGAGTAGTAAGTTAGATAACAGTATGAACGTCAGTGATTAGACAGGGAAGAATGTCTCTGAAAACTACAGAAAAGACAAATCAGTAGAAAAAGCAAAAGGTCAAGGGGCATAACGTAAGTTAAGGAGGGCAACTTTACAAAAGTTCTGAAGGAAATTACCTGGAAGGAGCTTTGATACAGGAGGAATTGGAAAAAGCATAAAGTGCATCTGGCATGAGATAAAGATTATAACAATTATATTGTTAAATAATATTACATAACAAAGATTATAACAAATTATAACAATTTCTGGGATAATCACACACCACTATTTAACCTGCAGTTTCCTAAGTTACACAAGATGCTTTAAAAATTAAGACTTTACAGGGACAAGAAGCTGCCGATGTTGCTCACAGGAGAAAAACAGTAGCGGAAAAAAAAGGTCAGGTAACTGCCTTAACACTGAGCAGCTGAATTGTGTTCATAAAACAGACTTTTCTTACCCAGAACCGAGAAACAGAAAAGCTATCCTATGTTTGTATGGCTATAACACAAACTAAACCACAGCACAGAAGTTTCTTGAGCATTCTTGGAAGCTTACCCTTTAAGCATGCAGTGGTTCAGTACCACACATATTGCTTCAACTGTTCAATTTTCTTTCTCTCTTAACCCCAAATGTGCCAGAATTCTTTGCTGCTATGACTAGATCTGCTATCCCATCCAACATCAGTAGCAAAATGTCCATTTCTCTCACTGCAGCGCCTTTTTTTTTTTTCTTCTTTCACTCATCCTCCTTTCAGCCTGGGTATTACTGACTACCTGAGGCATACTGCCAAATAATACAAGATTGATAACATGAAGTTAAACATCCAGCCAGTAACCTAAACCAACAAGCATGCTAATGATAATCTACATCTCACTGAGGATTTCTTTTTAATAGAAAGTATTAATGCTATCCAGACAGGACACTTCAGCTTCCCCATCTATCAGAAGACTCAAATATTCACTCATTTCTTAAGTTGGACAGCAAGCAGGTGTCATGTATCAGAAAGCTCAGAACTCCAGTGAAAGCTTATTTGGGAAACATGAAGGACATGGTTGCGACACTGATGAAGTACAGCAGGGTGAATCCTTCTGCTTTTTCTCTTCTCACCAGCTCAACTGCAGATGCAAGATATGAATTCTGTCTCCAGCACTTCCACCACTGCAAAAGCTCACGAGGGCTCAGCCTACTCTTCTTTTGTGACAATGCCTCAATGAGAAGTCAATATATTCACAAGAATATTGTTAAAACATAAGTTTCCTTTGCCTCTGAAAAACAAAGTTCTTAGAGCAGGGAGACTGCCCACAGTGTGCCACTACCACATTCAGTTACATTCAGGAGACTTTTCCTCAATAGCATTGCTTAAATCTTATTCAAGAAATTTACACAGCTCTCAGGATAAATTACCACATGGAAAGGATTCTTTTGTTCTCTGTTTAAAAGAAAACAAAGATGACTTCAGACATACTTTTTGGTATTGCTAATTTCAAGGAAGCAGCAAGTCGCTTTAGCTAGGGGACAGAACCCAAACTTCCCAAGCAGGTGCAAAAACACAAGCTAAAATTGGAATACAGCAAACAGCTGGAAGCACTCCTCGCAGCAAACTGCTAGATTTCTGCCGGCATTTTAAGATCTTCCAATCTCCATCCAACTCTAGTGAAATTACAGCTTTGTACATTCTGGCTTGACAGCAAGATTATCTACTAGGATCTCTCTGAGAATGATATGGAGAAGAGGCAATCCTAGCAGTGGAATGTGGAGTGCACACATTCCCAGAAAGCAGGGGAAAGAGGGATCAGTAGATTCGTAAGTAATCTTGAAGAAGCAGTGACAGGTTACTATAAAAGCTTCCTAATTATTCATAGCAATTAAAAATCAAGGCTGTTGACCAGAAATCCAGTTACTTACCATTTTAAGGAGGAAAAATGGTTTAAGTAATTTCAGAAGTAAAAGCAGGGAGATGCCAAAAAATACCTTCAAGGAGATAAAAAGGGAAGCAAGAAGACAGAATCAGGAGTGAAGCCAGCGGGAGGCCACAGACCTCCGTCCCCCTTACCAGGGCACTGCCTCCACATTTCCAGAACATCCTCAGGGCATGCTCTGTTCAGGAGAGGGCCAAGTAGCACACTGCCAGTAAAGCAAACACGGGAGACATGACCCAGCCAGTTCCACACAGACATGCAAATGTGCTGGATGGGCAGAACTGTTCAACTAAGGAGTGCTTATCCTCATCTGTCTAGCACTGTTCTGCGATACCAGATAAGGCCTTTCAATGCAATCCTCATTTTCTAGTCTATTAAGATCAGAAACAGACACAACCTGGGGTCAAATGGAAGATAAATAAAACAGAACTATGACAGGATTTAACAATAGCAAGTGAGGGGCAAATAAAGTGACAGATGAAGTTCAGTGCCAATAACTACAAAAGAACCCACACAAGGAGAAAAATAATCCCAGATAAAGGTGTGGACCAAAAGCTTCCTTTTGCTTCCTCCCCCTAAATGGAAATGGTCTCTTTGCAAAGCTTCTGATAGAATTAACAGATGAACATTCAGAATTAGCAGAAAAGGACTACAGAACAAGACTGAAAATGCCGTACATTCAGGGTTTGCTCGTATCTTGAAAACTGTATTCTTAAGAGCCTGTAATTAGTCACAGAACAGTGATAAAGTAGAGCGGGGCCAGGGGGAAGACAACATACAGACCTGGACTCTTCAGCTTACAAATTAGATGACTGAGTGAATATCACAAGTGCCACAGAGAAGGTGGACAAAGAAAAGTTACTCACCATGCCTCAAAAAAAGTCCAGTCCACTGAACACAATGTGTCTGATACAACTTCCAGCTCAGAAAGTCCCTGACCAGGACTTCCTGAAGCTTAAGTAATATGATGGGAAGAATTACTTAGTTTGTGCCTCATTCAAACTCCATTCTTAAGCATCTACTGAGGGCCACGAGCAGCAGCTGGGTACAATCTAGATGACCTAGGACTAACCTGTATCTGACAATAAAAGAACAATTTGTTCCAAAACCACTGCTCGCATTCCGCAAACATCCCTCCAGACTTTTAAGTCCAGTTGTAGATAGGTTCCAGGTTTTGGAAAGCACTTCAGCACTTTTATGTGGCCTCAATAAAGCTGCAAGACAGAACAGGACATCACCAGCAGGATCGACAGCAGTCCCTCTCAGTGTAGGAAACCCATTAACAGACATTGTGTGGCTTACTGGGCACAAGCAGTTTTCCACAGCCCTAGCAGTCCTATCACAGACTGATAAGTGCCTGAACAGGGCAAAAGAAACCTCCTGGCACCAGGTCAGATGGAATCTATATGACACTTTCTCCCTACTCTGAAAGTAGTCTGCTTGATCACGAGTTTTTCTTTTTGCACTATCCATTTGCAGCACTTTGCAAAATACAGCCTCTCTGAGCACAACAGCAATGTAAGTAAAAAGATTCTGCCCCATGAAGCAATAAAGCATGGCACGTTATTTCCTGGTTCAGAAGCCAGGTACCAAGCCTATGATTTTCCTGGAACATGACCAAGGGTCAGATGTTGACTTCTGGCAGGATACAAGGACTGAGCAAAGTCTGAACTTTCTTTAGATTGCCTAACACTTCGCACATGACAGACCCTTCTGTGCTCAGGTACCTGGAAACTGAAACTAGAGGAAGGAACAGCAGATAAAGTTAGGGGTAGAGAAGTTAAGAAAGAAGAAAGCAGTAAACAAAATAATACGTACCTTCTCTGGAAATGATGTCTTTGTTCCTCTTCCTCCTCAAGACACCCAGAGGTGATGGATGGTAAGATGAGTTGGAACGTAGGGGAACATTATTAGAAGTTAGGATCTGAGTACCAAGGAAATAAACAAAGGTATGTGCAGCCAAGACTAAACATCAGGAAAAAAGGAACTGCAGAGAACACCTCTCAGACACAAGCTCAACCCAGGGACTGTCTAATATTAAAAGATTCCCACTTCTGCCAATAGTGGGATGTTACAACGCGTTCAAAGTATCCTTTAACAAGAACCCAACACAGAGCAGGAACTAAAGTAAAAGTGCTCTCAATACAGTCTCTCAGAAGCCATCAGAAAGACTGGAAGACCCTGCTTAATGCTCCTATGTCTAGATCTGCTTTCAAGAGCTACTTTGAGAGAGAAAAGCACAATCCAGATTTTATAACTCAAGTATTATCAGCAGCCTCCTTCAATAAGCCATTTAATGTTAGTTCTCCTAGAGTCAAATGACTAAGCTATGCTCTAGATTTCTAGACACAGATCCTCACTTGTCTAACTGCCAATGTTTTCTACATTATTTTCGTAACAGAAGCAACATCTTACGATGGGAAACTCTCCCAGTTTTTACAGGAAATTATTTCTCTCCAATACTGGCAACCATATGACAAAGCTTATGAGAAAGAACTCTAAGTTGAAAATAACTGCGATGCTAAAATGATTTTAATGAACAGTTCAGCTAGGAAAAAAAAAGTGTAGTAAGATATTTAGTTCTTAACAGGGTTAATACCCTTCTGTGAAATGGTAACATGCTTTTGGGTGATAAAGGCAATTCAGGTTTTCTGCTTTTTACTTGATAAGAAAGAAAAGCTAGCTAATATTCATCATATGCCTTGAACACAGTTTACATCATATTTGCCTGTGCATATCAAACATGAGGCAAAAAGCACCAAACGTATTAGTTCTGTAAGCACAGGAGGAAAGCACTGGAGCTACATGAACAAACCATACAGCAGAGCCTGGTAAAAATTACAGTCAGCAGCTGAGGTTGGTGTGTACCACCTTGCAAGCTTGTGCTTTGCAATATCATTGGGAGTTAGGTGGGAAGGATCACTACCCTCAAAATAAGAGGCCTCTAGCTTCAGTCTCCTGAATACTCAGGATTACTCAAAACTGCAGGTACAGAGTGGAAATCAAGCTATTCTTTTTGATTCATGAACAAACTGAATCACATAAATGAAGGTAAAGTTCAAAGAAGTATCTGCACATTGAGGCCATTGCATCTGTGAAATTTTTCATTCACTTTGCGTTACTATAGAGCTGCATGCAACAGAAAATAAAACCTTTCCTTCCTGAAATACCAAGTTATTCTCTTTTTCTCCCCCTCTCAAGTATATGTTCCTTCATCATTCATGCTACCTCTATCATTATCTCCACATGGGGAATTTTTTTAACTGCCAAAAATATAAATAAATCAATGCTATCACTATTCATTTACTTTTACAAAGCACTTGTTTACTGTGTGAGTCTGTCCGAAATGTAATCTCTATATCCTAATAGACCCCTAAAGACTACCAAAACAGATTACTAGTTACAGCAAATAATCTTTCAGATTATTGAAAAAATAAAAGATCTCTATATTCAACATTGTAATAGCCAGCAGCCCTCCCTGTTACTCTGTGCTCCTAGCAATCTACCCAGCAGGGACAATAGATGAAGAGAGGAGGAAACAAACATCACCTAGAAGTTACTACACAGACTGAAAAGAAGTGGTTGCAACCTCTTTGCTTTCATTTCTTGATCCCATATTAGGGCAGCACTGCACTGAGCCACTTCCAGCCCTCCCACATACTGTAGGTATGCATCTGTAAGAACACCCAGCGAACCTGGACAAGGGATTTACCTCAGTTAACACCTAATGCTAGTGTTAAATTGCAGCAGTTGATTCATCCAGCTTAGGAGCGAGGTGGTCAGAAGCCAGGTGATAATGCGCAGCTTTTTCTGCTATTCCAGCTGCAGCTTAAGTATGCATGAAGTTATGACCGTAGAAACAGTTTTCAGGACATTCCTTATACTGTTTCTAGACAGCTAATAAGTGGGTGGATGCCTCAGTCAGAACTTCATGACACGAACTAGAGCAAACACACACACAAAGCAAATGCTTTATGAACTCTGAAAAGACCAAAGCTGTCCTTATCTGGCTTTATGCAACCAATGCCAGTCAAACAATCAAAAAAACCAAACCCAAACCAGCTCTTGCAGTATGTCCTGATTTCACCTTCCTCCCCTGTTTTGCCACAAAGGTCCCACA
The DNA here is from genome assembly GCF_965638725.1 of Aptenodytes patagonicus. Classification (NCBI taxonomy): domain Eukaryota; kingdom Metazoa; phylum Chordata; class Aves; order Sphenisciformes; family Spheniscidae; genus Aptenodytes; species Aptenodytes patagonicus. Next base: position 59,343,580 of record NC_134982.1, read on the forward strand.
GCCTCACACTCAATACAAAGAAAGAGACTGCCCAATATTGAAACACTGCTAGCAATGGATTCAGATGGTGTTCTTTACTCTGAAGAGACTGTGAGTCATCATGGTAGAAGCCTCCTGGAGGGACCGCCTACTTAAGAGTTCATTAAAAGGTCCCACACCCACTCATTCCAGTGAAAAATTGATCCCTTCAAACATATTTCATAACATTTTCTTCAAACAATACTGATGTCTTGGATAAGCCACAGCATCTGCATGACTTTGGAAAGGCTCAAAATGGGCCCATTTTCACCACAGTACAAAATACAAGATAGGTCACCTAGAGCAACACCAACTGATCCTCACAAATACAAGGGTTCTTAATCATTTCTTCTTGGTATGCGAACCAAATGCTACTCGGAAAGGAGCACTTCCTTATAAGCACAAGGACAGAAGCCATTTCCCTTTCCTCCTTACTCATAAACACCATGCACTCTTCCAGAGACATGGTTTCACTGATGAGCAAAGTTTATTACTCTCTATTCCTGCCAACAACCTTGCTGACCTCTGTCCTTACATGAAAATACATAACAAAGCTCCCTCTGTCCTTGTGATGGATGTGACTGCTTTCTGAAGTTCACTCTGAACACCACAGCCGTCAACATTTGACCACAAGATAGGTATTAGACAGATGTAACCCACTTAGAAGATTCTTGCAAAAATACACACAAAAATCTAGGTACTGCATTTACCAAAAAAATAGACAAAGTGCAGCAATTTTATCAAATGACAGAGCAGCAGGTCACTCATAAGTAGATTTTACTGCAAATCACAGATCAGTCTGAACACTACTGTTTGCATCCCATTTATGTGGCTGGATTATTTCTGCATCTTTGTTAGTCCTGCAGTAGTTTTCTCTCTGCTGTGTGAAAAAAAAAAACCACAACAAACAACACAAAACCCCCACAACTTTCTGGAAGCCTTCTGGGTAAAGTTAAAAAACTGAAATCCCCAAAAGCTAAGCAAAAGACACAATGTATCAATCTCTCTCTACATCAAAAGGTTTTGGTTTAACATTTCATTTTGAATTTGATAATTTTATTTTTTTTTATAATTCCAGTCTTTTCCCCCATGGCAAACTTACAAGTATATACAGTATCCTAAGATTTCTGACTAGTGAGTAATCTAGAGAACATCAGTAGGATTCATAGCCTTTGTCCTTCTGTATATACACATTTCTTTATTCAAAATAATGGCTGCTGTGCAGCTTGTTTTCAATTTTACATGCAAGCTATAGGATGAGGAACCCAGAAAAACCTGCCTCTGGGGTCAACTGTATTACCCTTTTCAGCTGTAGAACTTTTCTAGGCAGCAAACTGCTTAAGTTATAAATACATTAGCTTTTTCACCCAGCTCTTCATACACCTCATCTTGCCCCAGGACACCCTAGGGAAAGTAGTTGTGTTTCCTTCTTCAAGCACCTGACTTGGCATTGTGACAAAATTATGAGCTCAAATTCCTTGTGTAGTCAAAGGAGAGATAAGCACATACAGATAGGCAATGTTTGTCTGCATTGGTTATCTATGTGAGTAATTCCAGATCTCTTTATTCCAGGCCATCTTGTATTGGCAAGGTTTTGGTAGCTGGGGGGTACAGGGGTGGCTTCTGTGAGAAGATGCCAGCAGCTTCCCCCATGTCTGACACAGCCAAAGCCAGCTCCAAGACCGACCCACTGCTGGCCAAGGCTGAGCCAATCAGTGATGGTGGTAGCACCTCTGTGATAACATATCTAAGAAGGGGTAAAAACTGCTGCGCAACAGCAGCCAACAGAGAGGAGTGAAACAACTCTGCAGACACCGAGGTCAGTGCAGAAGGAGGGGGAGGAGGTGCTCCAGGCACCAGAGCAAAGATTCCTCTGCAGCCCATGGTGAAGACCACAGTGAGGCAGGTTGTCCCCCTGCACCCCATGGAGGTTAACGGTGAAGCAGATATCTACCTGCAGCCCATGGAGGACCCCACGCTGGAACAGGTGGATGTACCCAGAGGAGGTTGTGACTCCATGGAGAGCCTGTGCTGGAGCAGGTTCCTGGCAGCACCTGTGGTCCCATGGAGAGGGGCCCACACTGGTGCAGATCTCCTGGCAGGACCTGTGACCCCGTGGGGGACCCACGCTGGAGCAGTCCATTCCTGAAGGACTGCACCCCATGGAAAGGTCCCATGCTGGAGCAGTTTGTGAAGAACTGCAGTCCGTGGGAAGGACTCATGTTGGAGAAGTTTGTGAAGGACTGTCTCCCATGGGTGGGACCCCGCGCTGGAGCAGGGGAAGAGTGTGAGGAGGAAGGAGTGGCAGAGACAATGTGTGATGAACTGACCACAACTCCCATTCCCTGCCCCCCCCGGACTGCTCGGGGGGAGGAGGTAGAGAAGTCCAGGGTGAAGTTGAGCCTGGGAAGAAGGGAGGGGTGGGGGGGGAGGTGTTTTAAGATTTGTTTTTATTTCTCATTATCCTACTCTGACTTGATTGGCAATGAATTAAATTAATTTCCCCAAGCCGAATCTGTTTTGCCTGTGACTGTAATTAGTGTGTGATCTCCCTGTCCTTATCTCAACCCACGAGCCTTTTGTCATATTTTCTCTCCCCTGTCCAGTTGAGGGGGGGAGTGATAGAGCAGCTTGGTGGGCACCTGGCATCCAGCCAAAGTTAACTCACCACAATGTGATAACCTTCTTTCTCCACAGGATTTCATTTCAGTTTCCATAGTTTCTAATTTTTTATGTTCTGTGCAAAAGAACTGCACTCTGGAATTTTCTTCATGTCTCCTAATTCAGTAACAGGCTGCAGAAGTAATCAGCTCACTTTTCTTTCTAATGGATTTCTTAGTGTTTCCTTCTCTGTAGTTGCCAATTCTCAACTTCCGATATTTTTTCCTTTGAACTTAGTAAGGTATCTCATTTCCTGGTGGTCTTGCCTGGCTAGTTATCACCCGCTCTCACTCTATTCCATCAGGAGTTCCCACAATCCCATCACACTCTTACCTTTCTCAAGTAAACAAGACCCAGCTCTCCCAAACACTCCTATTACCATAGCTCCTTGTGCTCCAACTGATACTCACGGTAACATCTGAAAGCAAAAGCAGCAACACAGATGCATGTCAGCCAGTACCTGTGACATATCCACATAGCTCAGCAGTTTTCAGTTGTTCATCTAGCAGCTTAACAGCAAAAATACCCTTTTGAGTTCAAACTCTATTAGATACATGAAAACTTTGAGAAAAAGGGCAAATTACTGCAATTATACTCAGTCTACATGGTCATTTTAAGTGGCTACTTCTGATGGGGACTGCTATTACCAGTATCTTTATACAACTGAACACATTACCACTTTTGCTTTTAATGAAGGCATACCTCTATTCAATCCAGAACAGAGGGCTCTCAGATTTACATACAATGTGTATACACAGATTTAAAAACATAGTCTAGTTTACTTCTGGACATATTTCAGTTGAAGCCAAGATCTCATGAAGTAGTGTGTAGAACTGGAAGGGAAGTATCTAAGTAGCTAGGTCAGCCAGACCCAATAGCAAGTCATTAGCTAGTAGAGTTACATACTGTAGACAGTTTCACAAAAGAACCCTGTAAAGTTTGCAATGCATTCAACACACATAAATCTAGGATGCCGTAGAGCCAGTGTCCTCGTCAGCAGTACCTCTTTTTATACCTTAAATAATGCACTGAGGCAATCAGAAGTCAAGGAATGTGACCACTGCTAAACTGTAGATCTTTTTAAGAGATACAGAGGTGACTTTTAGATATTGAGGTATGAAAGTTTGTGTGCCTGCCTGTAAGCATTCCCACATGCATGGGGTGTTTGTCTCTAGCAGCAAATGAACAACTGAAAATATGCAAGGCAAAAGAGAGTTAGAACCTAAGACATGGGATTTATCACCAGTTGTGCTCTTTGCCTACTTTCTGCTATGCTCCTATTTTGTGTTACTGACTGAATGTTTGTACCATTTTTATTTAAAAATGCTATAGAGGATTTATGCTCTAGCAGACTCATCACATCCTAAATACTGGTTAGGTAAAGACTAACAGAAAAGGATGAAAATATGTCAGTGAATATCTTTTTTTTTTTCATTCTTTATTTGTACATATTCTACTCACATACCCTACTAGCTTGAAAAAAACCCTCCCATTACTGAACAACACATCTCAATTAATTTATCTGGCACCTTCTGAGAAAGTGTACCAAGTATGACAGCAAAGACAAGACTCAACATCCCCTACACCTCTAAGACTGGGAAAAAAAAAAATTTGAAGTGCACACTTTTGTCTCTCAGAAGGAAACAGACTGCTTGTACATAAACTAGCAAGCAAATAAGTTAGGAGGAAGGGTTTAAGAGAGGCAGAAACATAGCTCTGCTTTCAGCACTCCTTTAAATACAAACAGCTATTGATGCTTTACCCAAAAGCATTTATACACAAAATATCCATCACAAAAGGTATTTTTGGGTGTGCAGGGAGGAAGCGTGTTAAGATGATCATTGTGAAAAAAATCAAAGTTGGAAAAAAAAAAATCTTGCAAGACAGAGGTGACACTTGTATGCCTAAGCAAACTGAGTTCTCACCATCACTTTTGACCATCTGCAACTATACCAGTCCCAAATTACTGTTACTTCTCTATTTACAGTGCCTGAAGCAGGCATCCCCAGGCCAAGGGTAACATACCAACTACAGCGTCATACAGAGTTACTCAGGTTGAGAGAGACTGCTGGAGGTCACTTAATCCAATCCCCCTGCTCAGACCAGGCCAATTCAGAGCAGGCTATCCAGCACCCTGTCTGGCTAAGTTTTGTAAATTTTTGGAATTTATGGAATTTACAAATTACTCCAAATTTGTAAATTCCATAATGTCTCCAGTTCTCTGCTCCAGCGCTTGACCACCTCTGGAGTGAAAAAAATTCTTCCTAGTATCAGAAATTCACGTGTTCCAGCCTGAGTCCTATTCCCAGCCTCTTGCCCTACCAGCACGCAAGAGTCTGGCTTTATCTTTTCTGCATCCTCCCATAAGAGAAGGGTAGACAGCATTGAGATCTCCCCTGAGCCATCTCTTCACCAGGCTGTACAACCCTAGTTCCCTCCACCTCTCCTCAGAGGTCACATGCTCCAGCCCCTACATCATCTTGGTGTCCTCAAGCAAGCTCACTCCACTAAGTCAGTATCTGCCTTTTCAGCAGAGCTGCTGCCCACCCATTCAGCCCCCAGCCTGACCTTTGGCACACAGTTATTCTGCCCCAGTGCAAGACTTTGCATTTGCCTTTGTTGAATGCTGTGAGGTCCCCAATTCTCCAGCCTTTCCAGGTCCCTCTGAATAGCACCCAGCATACTGACTGGTCCCCAGAGCATGGTGTAATCTTTGAACTAGCTGGAGGACCACTATTCCACCAGAGAGATGTGTTGTTCAGTAATAGGAGGGTTTTTTTCAAGTTTGTAAGATGACGCCATCCTAGTCACTGTTGTTGTACCATTTTTACCATATTTACCACTTTCATGGCTCTTCCCTGATCCCTCATGTTCACTATGCCCTTTTTTAAAAAAAACAGCCAAAATGCAACAAATAATTTATTTTTCCTAGTGTTCAAATTCTTCATTATTAGTACTTTTTGTATCTCACTGCATAAAAGCAGGATCAATAAGATTTATGTCCCATCCCCTCCTCCCCTCTCCCTGCCCCCCCCCCCCCCCCAAAAAAGAATATCCATTTTTCCAGACTAGAAGCTAACCACCATATCATTTATTTACAGACTAGCTAAACATTTTCTCCTGAGAATTCCAGTGTGGGTTTCAGAATGTAACTGACTCAACCAACAAATGCAGAGGCATTCCGGATGACCAATTTTTCCTACCCTTAGACTAATTTAAAATTAGGAGGAGAAAAATAAATCCATTTAACATTTCATTAATCCAAAACTGCTACAGATTATTGGTTTAAACAAGGATTTATATATACACTTCTATGGCTTAGCATCATGGATGACCCACCAAAATATTACAGTCAGCAAGATGAAAGACCCTATGGGCACAAGAGACTGCCAAAGTTTTAAAAATAAAATTAAGTTTTAATGAAGAAAGGAATATTTTTCTGGGTGTGTCTCCCTCACTTTTTCTGTCCAACTCAACAGACCCCTATGAAGAACATCAAATATATCTTGACTCCCAATTTCTTGAAATATGCCACTGCAGCATGTACCACAGTTTGCTGCTTTACTTCCTTACAAGCACAGTCACAGATTTCTTAAATTTCAACACACTTCTCATACCAGTGGCTAAAAGCCTCTACTCCAACCCCCCCCCAAAATCATAAGGAATTTCTGAAACTTCTCAGAAGTCTAACCTGTATCCCTCCAAAACCATCTGCAAAAGTAGTTTTCAGATCATATCATAAACACTTTATGTAACCTTGCTCAAAAACACACACAAACCACAAGGATCATAGACTCCAGGGGTTCTGAGCCAAAAGGCTCAATAACCTACTACTAAATCTGCATGAAAATTCTTTCCAAAAGCAAGTGCTTACTCCTGCTTGGCTTACTGCTGTGTCAACTTACAAACAGGAAAAAGTGATGCCATGCAGAAGATCTATACAGAAAGCCTGCACACACTAAAAATAGGCAGATAAACACGTTTTCAAGGGGAATAAAAATCACTCAAAAATGTCGATCTGTAAGCAGGGAAAAAAAACCTACCACAATTCAGATCCTGCAAACATTCGCACATGCTGTTAATGAAAGCAGAAGTATCCATGTGCCTAAAAAGCAAATCGCAGAGCAAGAACCCAAGCAGATAGTAAACATAAATCTCTAATGTTTTCACTTTGGAACCTGAACATACACCAGGTGCAAAGTAGCAAACGATAAAGAGGGGATAACTTTCAGCTGTGCTGAAAAAAAAATATATGCAGCAAATGTTTTCAAACTGTATGTTGCAGTTCCTTAGTGCAGGTTCAATCATACAGCGCTCATGCTGTTCCACATATTCTCCAACAGACCCAACTGTTCTATACACACAGTTAATGTTACTAGCCATACTTTGTAGTTTAATAGCCACTCCCCAGGCTCTCATACAAATAGAAGTCATGTAAACAAATACTGTGTATGGCTTTTACCAATTTTTAAACTATTTAAGGGTAGTCTTCCTACCAGGGAATTTTCCAGGTATGCAGATTATGAAGTATTTTAGTAAGATTCACAGAATTCATACTTTACTCCTCAATATACAGACTGGCAGAAAATATGTAACTAACAACCTTCCTCCGGCCCTCCTTTCAAAAAAGTGTGCCCTGGAGCACAAATCAGCAGTATTACAGGAAAAAGTGCAATTCCCTTATTCATAAGGGGTATCGAAAACAATCATAAACACCCTTTAACAATGTAATGTTCTTTTTGATACCGGCTGCATACCCTTGTGCTACAGTTGTGTACATTATACAAAAGAACAAAAATTCAATGAAATACTTAAGTAAGCTTTTCTGATTTTTTTTTTCCCAATTAAAGTGATGGAGTATGTCTCCTATTAAAATTATTAAGATTTCCCATTTGGGATTGTCCCAGAAGCTGGTGACCAAGCCCAAATGCTTGGAGTTGTGAGCTCTGAAATACTACAATGTTTCATTGAGGGATGGTTATTATGACAGCCCATGTCCAAGAAAACCACACCAGCTGCTGGACAACACAGCAAGCAACACAGATTACCGTTGTGGATGCAGAACCCCAGTCATTACAAGAGAAATTAGAGAAACACCTTGACACACTTTACCACCAGCAGACTGATCACAGATGTTACTTTTTCATATGTCATGGCTGCAAAGGGCTTGCATGAGAAGGGAGGATGCAGAGGCTCAACCTAAACACGGTGCCAGTGATAATGGGAACAGCAACCCAGGAGCTTAGAGCTGGGATGCCAGGCCCTCCACTGAGAAAGGTCTAGGGAAGAGTGTTTTAAGAATGAACATTTGGAGCACATGTGTGCATTTGAGAAGCTCAGAAAACAAAAATGCTGTACATTATGCTTGCTTAAAATACCTCTTAAAATACCTATGACTTACTATTTCAAACACCACTTCCTGCATCTTTCCCCAAATAAAATGAACTATGCATTCTTTGCTCTACATTACACATCATGTAACTTCCAGAAGGAAGCTTTATTTTAAGCCATCAGAGCACAAGAACAACAGTATTTTTCCCCTCAAGAATGGAGAATCTTTTTCTCATTCGGGAATTCTAACAACCAAGCATCTACTGTACTTCACATACACAAAGAAGAAAAAAATAGTTCAGAACAAGCATAGAAGAATGCAACCAGAAGGTGTTAAAAAAAAAAACCCCAGCACCAAAAAAACCCCACAACAAAACAAACAAAAAACAGAAAAACAAAGCGGGGAGAAAGCAGCACCATCATATTAGTTTATTCATGGAAAGGGAGCTCCCACTGCAAACTTCGTAAGATGCTCTGTGACATTCTGGTACTCTACCTCCTTGTTATCCCACCCACATCTTGCATCACATTAACACTGACAACTCTTATGTTTAGATGACATCTCCATTTGAACTTCTGATATGAAACAGATGCCATATGAGAGACCACTTAAAATACCTGAGGTGCAAGAACTAGGAAAAAAAGCTGCAATGCTCTTGGTTGAAAAAGATTTAAAGCCTATCTTTGTCAGGAAAAAAACATGTGTCAAAAAGATTCTGTGCACATGTGGATTTAATTTTTCCAAGATAATTTGTGGGTGAAAAAAGGGCTGTATAAGCAGCAAAACTAACTGAAAAGAGGCAAGAAAAAACCACTTTTTTTTTTAATTGAGCACAGCTTTTCCAATGATTTACAACGTTAACAACCATGTTTATTAACATTCTTTAAAGCAATTTCTCATTTTAACCTTTTTGTGACAAGGCAAACATACTTCTCAAACTACGTTGACTAGGGTGTTTACTTTTCAGTCTCTACACCCACCTGAAAGCATGGTTGAAGCAGTGAGAGAATGAAGCAGTGAGAGTATGAAACAGTGACAGTACAAAATCCGCCCTGCTGCCTAACTTTTTTTCTGTAGTAATTTCATCTTGGAAAGAAGTAACTCAAGGCTCAAATAGCACATGTAATGTGCCTGGGATGCCAACTTCAGATGGATATGAAAATGCAAATGTTGTAGCATTGTCATTAAATACAGGAAAATCATGCAGACTAAGAGGGAACTGTTAGGACATGAACCAAGCTAATACACACACATACGTATGTATACCTGTAATTTTTTGTGACATTTCTGTTCTTTGAACTGAGACCGCACTGCACATTGAATCCTCAATTATCTGTTATTAGTTACTTTAACTGAGATGAGACCATCAGTTTCAAAACCAGACAAACTAATCAAACTGTACAAGACGTCAGACCTAAATTGCTTTTCAGCTGCAAATCCGTGGCATCTTCACTAATGCCTATGGAGTGACACCAGTAGAAAAATTAACACACACTCAATCTAACACTTCCCTTCTTAATGAAAATTAATCTCTCACCCATTTTCTAGGCAATTAACAACTTTTAGCCAAGGCAGTAGCTAACAAAAATGGGTGAGTTTACAAACCAAATCAACTGCCAGGTACATTGCAGCTCTGTATTATGTTTTTCTGTGTAGCCCCCCAAACTCACAGTCCTTCTGACAGCTGAAGGATCAGTTCCAGTAGGTCATCCAGTTCAAATCAACAGATACTGACAATAATGAATATCTTGATGGATTAGACCAAAAGGATAATTTTGATTATTTCATAAACAGACACTGCAAAGCAGAGCATGCATTTTAAAATTAAATGCTTATCTCTGGTCTTTTTCCCATTATTAAACTGAAATTTGTACTGTAGATACAATTTGGAATTTTTCATTCCTATGCTCCTGCATATTTTACATTTGAAATATGCCAGTATAAGCAAGGATAAAGTTGTTCATACTGCAAGAACAACAATTAAAAGATCTGCATACTAATTTTGTTTTATTAGTTTTCCTTAAAATACATATATCTCAGTCTCACACTATCTTTAATATCAACATTTGCTAGCAGTCACTTGAGCTGGTTGGTGCTGGCACCTAAAAAGCATACTCCCGAAATAACTTCACATAGTACATTTATGGCACAGAACAATTTCAGGCCATAAAATTATTGTTTCCAGTTCATATAAGCACTACATATTTATTTACCGAAGAAAGTCAAAGTGAAATAAAAAATGAAGTGATAGTCACAGAGAATGACTTCAAATGAACGTACATTGTCTGAAAATAATTGTTAAGGATGTACATTTGTATTTATTTCCCAAATTAATCCCACAAATATGCAACTCATTTCTGTTATAACTAACTTCTTGAAATAAACATTCAATGTATGTCTGCTAATATTAATTCCATGATTACTAGAATCTATTCAGAGTACAACTACTTTATGTGAAAAACAAAGCCTTCTCTCTTCCTTTATAATTCAAAACTAGCAAAAAAAATACACCAACATTATAGTAAATAATTCTGAGATACTAAAGGTAATTACCATCTAGTGTCCAAGACAGGTTAGTTCTACCCAACAAACATGCACAGTAACAGGTTTACAATATTGTGGTAATTCTAACCAAGAAGTACCCCCAGGCCATTTCTCTACTTACGAATATCACACTTTAACCAAATTCAAATAAAGGTGCTGCAATACTAGTTTCCGGTTTGGGTTTTGTTTGTTTGTTTTTAATCTATCAAAATCAATTGCAACTCTTGAAAACTATCCACATATTGAACGTGCTTCACTTGTTCTTACTAAGAAGTTATCTTTCCATCTTACTTTATTTTACACAGTTATAAAGCTGTGAAGGCATCACCGTGACATAAATCAGAAAACTTGCATCTATCTCCAGGCATGCCAGAATTAAGTATGACACTCACTGTAAAGCCACAGTAACTGCTTTCCAGTTTGAGAACAAAACCACACATACCATGCACAGATGGTATAACTATACACAACTGCTAAAGGCACAAAAGCCTACGTGTGCCGATATGAACATACAAGGAGTTTTAGTACTTATATTACAACCACTTAGCATAAACTGCATTACGCAGAATCACTATGAGTGCAGCTTTCTACTGCACTTAATTGACACACTAGTACTATCTTTACAAGCAAGTCCATCCCCTCACATTCCACAGTTATGCATATGTTTGAAAACTGGCACTGATCCTTTCATCAGCAGTTTCAGCTTCTCCAAACTGAAAGACTTAGCAGATGCCTAGTTATCTGCCTAGATAACTTAGCCTTGTGCATCTTAAACAATAATTTTAGTTTTAAAGTTATTCTGACTAAAGACGTTGCAACATAAGGAGACCAAGCAATATTAAATTTAGCAAAGTTTACCAGACGACATCCAAAAAGCTGATATGCATAATAAAGATGTTTAAGAAAAAAGCTGCTTTCACCAGCTATAGACATCACACCAGTATCTTAAGTACACCGCAACTTTCCTTTCCAAATGCTGCAAAACCTGAAAATATTAATATAGACCTTACAAAAAAAGTGAAGCTGAAAAGGTCTAAGAATTTCCACTACGGACATGCTTTTCTCTTCCTAGCTGACAACCTTGCCTCTAGGTGGGCTTCTCTTTTTCACTGAGAAGATGCATGTACCCCAGCAGAGGCAAAGTACTTTATGGAAGGTGAAGTCCCTCTTTAAGGGCAGGATCAACTTCCTGAATGAAACAAAGAATTGGCTTTTCAGTGCAGTATTTTCTAGTCCAATATTCTTTCACTAATTTGACAGCCATGCATAGAGACTTTCCCTTCTGTTGACACACACTGTTTGGGAGAAAAATACAAAAGAAACAACAACAAAAAAAAAGAAGAACCAGCCATCACTAAACGTTTTTCTGCTGGGGAAAAAGAAATAGTAAACATTCTCTCAACCTTGCTTGTAAACTACAGTAATTTCACTAACCCCTAATGTTTGAAGACCAGATCACAATACAGTTTTTTATCAAAAGTTAATATATTAGGACCACTAATAGAGGACTACCACTTTCAAGAGCACGACTAAGAGGATGCTCAGGCAAAACAATCCAAGTTCAGCCCTGATGCCAGAGTTTGGTGTATCATTTTTTCCTCTGGTGGCAAATATTTGAATGAAACAGACAGACTTTCACAAAGTCAGAATAACAGTCTTTCCCTTTGGAGAAAAAAAAATACATTTCTCATCCCCAATGTAGAAATCTCCTGGATTTGTCTGTAAATTATGACATTATCTCAAAATCAGAAGATGAATCAGAGATCATATGACATGAAAGTGTTTTATATACTTTTGAGATCACGACTAACAACATCCACCTGCTACTGTGACTTAAGTATATTGCAAAACTTAACCATTTAACTTGGGCATCTGCAAGAGCTCGTTTGAGCAAACTGGTTCTGACTATTCCAGTTACCATTAAGCACAGGATCTGTGCTAGTGAATACGAAAGCTTCAGGACAAACCCAAAAAGCCCCTTTCCTTTTTGGAGAAGAAAAAGCTCAGCATTCCCTAATCCAACAGTAAGGTCTTTGTACACTAGGCCTGTGATGAATTTATTATATGATAAGAGTTATAGTTCTTTTCTCCACCAATCATGGGAAATACAAAAGCTTTTATCTCCTAATAGTAGCATACTAGGTCAATTTGTCTATCAGATTATTAAGAACGTGGGAAGGTTAGGAGAGGTTTTGAGATCAGGTTATCATCTACGCCAAGAACATCAAGCAACTTTAAAACAAAAAGTTGCAATACAGTTTCATCAGGTAAAACCTCCATTTCCAGATCACCTATATTGGAAGAATATTTTTCTCCTATGTATTTTATTTGGAAGGTGCAAATAGCTAGACAGGGGAGACTGATCTTCCCCATGTGCTGTGTGGTCTCAGCACATAGGAAAAGCTATTTTTGAGCTATGTAATACAATTCAAAGGCAAAAATTCAAGTTATTCCTTAATGTTCTGCACGGTAATCCTTCAATACGCTGTCAACCACAAATTTCAAGAGGAACTTATTTATAAAACCTACTTCATTTCTGAGCAAGATTTCCATCAGTATAAACACCCATGCTGCAGACTCCTGTAAATCATCCAAGTTGAGCACCACTAAAAATATGTTCTAAGAGAAGACTAATTAGATACCTCATTTCTTCACCCTCCAGGCCCAAAGAATGGTTTTGTTTTCTGCTGTTCTCCCATACCACTTCCTAATTACTAACTTCATATATACATAAACAGTTTCATTCTTGCTGCCATTCACAAACAACAGCTTAGGAGAACACCTAAGGCCCCAGTCCTGAAACCACACAGACACTCATTTAAACTTAAGCATGTGGGAAACTGCACTGCAGTCTTGGAAGCGGCTCTGGTGTCTGACAATAAGCACATCAACCCAGATGCTGGGATCTCAGTCCTGAGAACATCGTAGCTCCAGGACAAGCGAACCACATGCCCAAAACCAGTTCCAAAGAGAGACTGTGCTGCTGGCTGTTTCTAACAGAAAACTCAAGAACACGTTTAAGGGGCAGCTGTTGAGGGCCCCGAAGGCACTCAACGGGGGCTCCCACAGAGGCAGCCTGACTTTCAAAGCATTTTGGAGCTACACGCAGGAACTTGAGGTGACCTGCCACTGTAAATCGTGAATTTCCACAGATACCGGCAGGGACACGGACACATCCCCCCCGCCCCCCCAAAACCTTTCAGGAGCGCTGGCACAGCGGGCGCCCCGCGGAGCCCGAGGGCAGGCTGCAGGCCGGCGGACGCCGTAGGGAGGAGGGAGGGCCGGCAGGGCCGGCCAGGCCCCGGCGCTGCCGAGGGTACACCAAAGTCTTACATGAGACGCAGCCACCGCCGCCGCGAGGGCGAGCAAGCACCGACGCCCAGCGCAGCGCAACCCCTCCGGCTGCACCGGCGGCCGACAGACGGGAGTGCAGGGCGGGGAAGCGCTGGCAGCGGTACGACGACCGGAGGCGACAACCCCAGCCCCAGCACGACGGGCCGCCCGCGCTTCACAACGCCGCACCACGACCGGCAGGGAAAAAGCCATGGCCGCGCCGGCCACCGACATGCAGGGGGCCCCGGACGACCCGCGGCAGACTCCGGGCACCCCGCGGCTGGCCGGGCAACGCACGGGCTGTCGGCAGCCGCCGCGACTTGCCTCGCTCTGCTGTGACCGGCGGGAGTTTCTCCTTCGTCCCGTCCCGCTGCCCGCCCCCCTCCCGGGGACGGACTCCCCAAGGCGGCCGCGACTCCGGGCGCTGTGGAGGACAACTTCGAGGTCCTCCGGGCCGGCCACGCTGCCGGGCGGCGGTGGGACGCCCGGAGGTACTCCCCCTCCCCCGGGGCCCCTTTCCCGCTCACCTGGTGGCGGGCCCCTGGCGCCCGGGGCGGCGCGGGGTGCGCCGTGGCCGGCGGGGCTACCCCGGCCCTGGCTGCGCGCTCCCGGCTCCGGCAAGCTCGGCCCGTGGAGGGGCGGCGGCGGCGGGCAGAGGGTGGGGGGCGGCGGTAAGCGAGCGGCGCCGCCGCTCATGGCGAGTCCGGGGAAGCCGGAGCGGGAGCGAGCGCGGGTCCGGGGGGGTGCCGGGAGGAGGCAGGCAGCCGAGGGGGAGGCGGAGGCGGCGGCGGCGGCCTCGGCAGCGGGGGAGGAGGCAGCGGAGGAGGCGGGGGGCGGCGGACGGGAGGAGGAGAAGGCAGGCAGGAAGGGGGCGGCGGAAGAAGCCACCCATCTGCCGCGCCGGCCCGCCTCGCCAGCCTGGCGGAGAGGCTGGGGCCGCTCGCCGCCGCTCTCCTCGCCGCGCGGAGCGGCGCCGCGGTTCCGCCGGCGGGTGGGGGCGAGGAAGCAGACTTCGGACTGCGCCCCGCGGGGCGCCGAGCGGGCGGCGACCGGCATCGCTCCCGGCTCCGGCCAGCCGGCGGCGCCCGCCTTCCCGAGAGCGGCCCCGCCGCGGAGACGGAGGAGCACTCAGCGCCAGCGGGGGCACGTGGGCGGCATGGGCGACGCGGGGAGCCTCCAACCAGGGCGCGGCCCTCAGCCGAGCAGCGGAGGCCGGTGCCAAGACGTGCCGTGCCGGCTGCTGCGGGAGAGAACCTACCGCCGCCCCCCGGCTCGCTGCTGAGGAGGAAGTCTCCCCACCTGCTTCCTTCCTTCCTTCCTTCCTTCCTTCCTCCCTCCCTCCGTCCGCCCCGTCCCGGGCCCAGCGGGCGGGAGGGCTCAGCGCGCCGCCGGCGGCCCGGCGCCTCCCCAAGGCCGCTCGCCTCCGGCGGGGCCGACGCCGCTCGCTACGGCGCTGCCGCAAGGCGCGACGACCCGCGGAGACCACGCAGGCGCGGCAGCCAGTTGCCCTTTACTGTGGCGGTGTCCCCATCGCCCCTTCGGCCAGGCGGGGGAGGGGAGTGGGGCCCGCGCCGCCATCGGCCGGGCCCCTCGGGGGGCGTCGGCCCGCCCCGAGCAGACCCTGCGCACAGAGCCCGGAAGCCTCCTCGCCCGGTCTCGCGTTCCGTCTCTGCGAGCCGCTGGGCACGGGCGCCGCCGCGGGCCCTTCGCCTTTGCGGCGTGCAGGGGCCTCCGCGCTCCCGCAGCGGGCAGGCGGGCCGTCCGCCCTCTGCTCCGCGCCCCCCTCCCTGCGCCCAGCGAAGTGGCACGGTGCTCCGCCGGGGGAGACCGACCCGGGGGAGAGGGCAAAAGGCCACGATCGATCGGTCGGCCGGGCGATTGCAGGGGCTGCGCTCGGACCCGGTGGCGCGTGCACAGTGCGCGGCGGCGGCCCAGGAGAGGGCGGCCTGGGGCGGGGCGGGAGTGCTGCGGGAACGGGGAGCGGCGCTTTCTTCGCCGTCGCCGGGCGGTGCGGGGTGTCCGGGCGGAGCCGGGCCTTTTAGGCACGTGTGGGGACGAGGGACCGCCCCACCGTCAGCTTGGAAGGCGTCAGCGGGGCACGGTTGATGCAGGCCGCTCGTGGTGCAGGGGCGAACGGCGCCTGCGGGTTTATGCAAAAGATCGGAGATGTCGGTAAACTCCTTAATTTGTCACGGTTTAAAGTAATGAAGTTATGAATGTTAAAGTAATGAAGATGTCTCTGCGTGCGTGCGTCTCTGTTGGGGTAAACGGCTGCATTTGCCGAGCCAATCCAGCTGGGTTTGGTTTTCAGGAGAAGTAAAACAATGGGAAAAGTGATACGTACATACATAACCAAAGAAAAATCGCTGCTTAGTGAAATTTATTACCTAGAGGAGTGCGCTGACTGTTGTCAGAGGAACAACAACAATTCTTTGAGATCTAAATGTGCAGATGGAGAATTAATTTCATTTTGCACATCGCAGCAGTGCCATCTTCTATGCAATGCTGTGAGTGTGAAAGGTTTCTGCAAATCAAGCCTTTGCCAGCGTTAGCCTGCTGTGCCACCCTTTTCCCTCACCCCTTCACATCATTTTAGGTTTTCACCTAGTGTGGGAAAAGGTGGCCATGACTCCCCAGCGGGCTAAGACCTCAGGGACTTATAGCCTACCGCGGACATGATTCATGTGTCCCAGCAGTTATATAAGGCCATTCAAAGCCTTTCTAGATTTGTTTGCTTAAACTCCACACACCTAACCCCTCAGGTCTCCAGTCCCAAATCAGGAAACAACTTCAACAGCTCCTGTTTTGTGATCCTGTGGAACACAAGGGTCGGAAGTACTTTTCTGTCACATCCTCTGCTTCACCTTCCTGAGGTGTCTGCACCTCTTTCAGATTGCTGCTATAGGACAAGCACATGCAGCCTGCATGAAGCTCCTGGCAATACACAGATGGCAGAAGAAGATTAACACAGCCACTATTGCTTTATGATGATTCATTTTTCACTCACTTCATGGGGGAAAGTTGCTTTAAAACTACTCCCGTACTGAAGATATTATATAAGACTGCATTGTAGGACAGACTTCCTTTTTTGTGACCCCTCTAAAACTTTGCAGATTTGAATACTGGAGGATTTTATACTACAGGAAAAGGTGTGAAAATAGCATCAGTCCATCAACTAGGCAATCTTTCTAACTCTTTTGCACCTAGATTCCAGAAAACAAGCAAAGAAAAGATATTTCTGCAGTATGAAGCTACTTCAACTGTTAATCTAACATCCACTCCAGACTACAGGCTATCTGGAAGTTCAGGAAGGCTGTTTCTGTGCAGTATGGGTCAGCAGTCTTGCAGACATGTAACCTGGCAGTTCTGATGCATTACACTTCTTTACTTCTGGAGCTGAGGAATTCCATTTTCCTGTTGGTTGGTAATTTAAATCAAGCCTTTTCAAGATAATATCATTACAAGAGCTAGATACAGATTTTTTTCCAAGTGTCATTTAACTCAAGTGGGACAAGAAGAGGTAATACCTTTAGCCTAATATCTTATTAGGGTAATTACCACATTTGGAAAACAGACAAGCTTTTGGCAGTGTACAGAAAGCCTTCTTCAGGTCTGCTTAAGGTCTTCAGGTACTTGAAGACATGGTTTTCTCTCTTTAAGGTTTAAAACAACTAGTATCTTAACTCATTTTTCTAAACAGAAACATACTGATGGATGTCCAGAGTTAAACTTGTTCATAGTTTACATCAAACAGATCCAGGGAAAAGTCATAACAAGTGATTTTTTTTTTCTTTTTCTCTGTTGTGACTTTTATTTTGTTTTAAAGTTGACAAACTTGAAATACTGCAATGATCAGAAAGCTATTACACTCAGTATTGTATACTTCTTTTCACTTCATGTGAACTCGGACCTCACTGGTTTGAGTCAGAACAATCACTACAAGAACATCTGACACTGATGCAAGCTCTTTTGCAGACCAGGAGTGCTTGTTTCTTCCAACCTCATAACTAATTCTGCCTAAAAACCAACACAAAATTTGAGTCTGGATTTCCATATCTCTAAATGGTCTGCTTCTCAGTCGTATGGTATGATTCTCAGGGTTCTTACTGTGGTCCAGTGTTGAAAACAGTGATATTAGGTATATTGTTTCATTAAAAATTGAACAAGTTAAACCTCCACTGTGCCCAAGGCATCTCTTAAAAGCTGGTAACAGCTGAAGTGGTGTTTAAGGCTTTGTGTAAGCCAGACTTTGCAATGGGACGATTTTTACCTTGAATCCTTCATTATCTCTGTTTTGTCCCCCTCAGTGCTGCTGAAGTGCCTGATTATGAGAGGGACACATAGAAAAGATCTACTGCAAGTAAGACTGACAAGATGGTAGTTAGTTGAAAAAACTGATTCAGCAGGGAGTTGTGTCAGATTTTTTAAAAGTACACCTCTCTCAACAGAAAGCTGATATGCATATTTTAAAAGTGTTTACTCCACAGGCAAATAAACATGTTCACCTGCAAATTTCCTGTAGAGAAAATGCATATCCAGCTTCCTGCAGACATTAATTTGTCTTTTAAGTAGTTGAGAAAGACACGTGAAATCAATAGGACTTAAAACTCTCATTGCTGAGTACAACGGTACAGGTGGCGTACAAGATATTTCCACTGGTGCTAACGTCATGACTGCTGCTTCTTACTGCAAGGGTAGCCTGAGTTGCCATTTATGAGTTGGAGGCCAGTGTCAGATGCTAAGTTTCTGCTGTAGGTGTCACTGGACACAGGACTCCTACAGGAGTCATGGGCTTAGCCTCTGGCTAAGGACTGGATCTACAGGGACTAGAGTGAGTCTGTTGTTGAAGCTGCCACTGGCACATTGCTAACCTCATTGAAGAATGAGAAATGCAAAGGCAGACGATGGGACACATCTCTCAGGAAACAAACATTAGCATTTGTAATACATGAAAATATATTGAGGTCCTCTATTCCTGCTGTAAAATAACATTTTCCTAAGACTGCATACAGAAATCTTAGAGCTTTAAGATGGGCCCTCTGATTTCCTTCTTCATACTCCATCCCAGCATTTACTTGCTTTGAAGTTGCACTGTCGGTGGGCTCCCTGTTCTCAAATGGTAATTTCTGTACTCTGCTGTAGCTTCCATTTGAGTTGCAAACATCTCACCCTAGGCAAAGCTCAGAGAGCAGAGGAGAAAAATCATGAAGCTGAGCACACATCATAGCTGAAGAGTATGCACAATTACTTGCTTATTTGTACACAAACAGGAGCAAGGAATGTATGTGAAATGAGAAGGGTTTTGCCTGTGCGTGACAAGAACTGGCTGCATTGTTGACAGTTCTTGCAGGACACACTTGTTACCTCCTATCTTCTCACTACCAGTGTGTCACCCTTAATGGACTTTACCAATATCTGAACACAGAGAGAGCAGAAACACGTTAGCATTCAGAGTGACTTTGATGGTGTAAATGGAATGGTGCAATAGGGAAATACCCTAAATGGTAGACCTCAGAGAAAAAGGAATGTCAAATGCTATGGGTTCTCTTGCTTTTGCATTTGCAGTGTGACAGCCTAGAGAAAACTCAGTCAACTGCAAGACCCCATTGTGTTAGGTGCTGTACAAACATGTCCGTAGCCCTGAAAAGCTTGGAATCCAAATATGCAGAAGAAAGAGGAAGAACAGAAGCAAAGGCATGGAAAAGTGCAGTGATTTGCCTGTAGAGATGTGGCATCTTGGTGGCAGAACTCATATCCTGTGTCTCAAGTTTGATGTCGCCTGAACACACACCATGTCTCTCTGGTTAAACTTCACCTCAGGATGGAGAATAAGCTTGGAACACTGCCTTCCTTGACAGTGCCTAGGAACATCAGAAGCACTGAACTAATAACAGTTCATCAGTAACCATAAAGTGATAAAGCAGATCACCACTCATAAAGGCAAAAGGGCTAAAGTGGCTATTGTGACTATTCTCTGATGTGCAAAGTCAAACCCTTTTGAGAATATTTTACAGCTCTTCCCATTCATCACTGTCTTTGCTTCAGATAAAAGGGTCTTTGGGGGGCGAACCATCCTTCATGTCAGACTTCACCTTCCTGAAGGAACTATACTGATAAGAAGAGGAAATGCAGTGACCAGTGTGACCTAAGTTAAGGGCTGGAGTGGATTCACTGCCTTGGCATAATACTGACACCCACACCCTGGTGCAGCAGAGTGCACACCCTGCTGTCACTCTGTGTTGACCTACAGGGGCCAAAACAGGAGTTGGTTGCCTACAGGGCAGCTTAAATCAGTGGAAAGACCATGCTGAAGTCAAGATTCAAAGCTCTTTGGTTTAGTGGCCTCAGAGCACAATAGGAGTGGTTTCTACCTCAACAGGCAAGTGGAGAGGCTGCCTCACACAAGCTGTCTTGACCAGTAGGCTCATGCAGAAGTACAGCAGGACCACAGGGTTTGGTGACAGTGGCAAGAAAGTTGGGAGACTGGGAAGGCAACCAAACTAAAGCTGTCCATACTTTTTTGAGAACCCTTCCCAGAGCATGGCTTGCCCCTCAAATAAATACATCAAAGCAACACACAATCTTAATTCCACATGCTATCACAGTGGCACTTGCCTCTTGCTCTTCTCTGTACTGTTTCAAAGCTGGCCGCTCTGCAATGACCATGCCCTGTCTTTCTAGCCACTAGACTTGTCTTGGAAGTGGAAGTTGGACCTACTTCCTCTCAAGGGACGAAGCATAGTGAGATACAATTGCTATATATTTGACACATTTTCTTCCACTTCTTATATCATAAATATTGAGCAGGCCTGGAACAACCTTAGCTTGAGTTTGAGGATTAAAATATAATTCAGCTCATGATAGTGTATAAGGGATATCATCCTTTGTAACAGGCTTATGAATGTGTGTTAAAGGGGGCTGAGGAGTTCTTGGGAAATACTACCACTTAGTTGTACTTGCAGACAAGTATTTTGAAGTTGACATGAATGCAAGCTTTAAGCAGTCTGGAGACTCTTGGAGTGCGTTGAGGATAATTTCTTAATCCAGGTGATAACAGCCCAACCAGAGGACAAGCATTACCAGAATAATAATAAGGGCTTCTGCAGGTAAGCTGGCCAGAAAAGGAAGACAAAAGAAAATGTAAGCCCCTGATAAATAAGACAGGAGAACTGGTGACAACTGACACAGAAAAGGCTGAGGTGCTCAACAATTTTTTTGTCGCAGTTTTCTACAGTAAACTCTCTTCCCACATCTCTCAAGACCCTGAATCTCAAGGCAGGGACTGGGGGAATGAAGTCCCTCACATCGCATGAGAAGATCAGGTTTGAGACCACCTGAAGCACCTGAACACACATGTCTATGGGACCTGACAAGATGCATTCCAGAGTCCTGAGGGAATTGGCTGATGTCGTTGCCAAGCCACTGTCTGTCAGTCATGGTATGGTGAACTCCCCAGTGACTGGAAAAAGAGAAACATCCCGTCCATTTTTAAAAGGGTAAAAAGGAGGACCCTGGGAATTACCGACCAGTCAGCCTCACCTCAGTGCCCAGTAAGATCATGGAACAGATCCTCCTGGAAGCTATGTCGAAACATATGGAAGACAGGGAGGTGATTAGACACGGCCAACATGGCTTCACCAAGCGGAAATCATGCCTGACTAATCTGGTGGCCTTCTACAATGGAGTGATTGCATCAGTGGACAAGAGAAGAGCTACAGATGTCATCTACCTGGACTTCTGTAAAACTTTTGATATGGTCCCACACAACATTCTTGCCTCTAAATTGGAGAGATATAGATTTGATGAATGGCCTGTTAGATGGATAAGGAACTGGCTGGGTGGCCATGTCCGAAGAGTTACAGTCAACAGCTCAATGTCCAAGTGAAAACCAGTAACGAGTGGCATCCCTCAAGGGTCCGTACTGGGACCAGTACTATTTGATATCTTCATCACTGGCATAGACAGTAGGATTGAGTGCACCCTCAGCAAGGTTATGGATGATACCATACTGAGTGGTGCAGTTGATAGGCTTGCGGGAAGGGATGCTATCCAGAGGGACCTTGACAGGCTTGAGTGGGTCCATGTGAACATCATGAAATTCAACAGGAACAAGTAGAAGGTCCTGCACCTGGGTTGGAGCAATCCCCAATATCAGTACAGACTGGTGGATGAATGGATGGAGAGCAGCCCTGCAGAGAAGGACTTGGGGATACTGGTGGATGAAAAATTGTGTGTGAGCCAGCAGTGTGCACTCGCAGCCCAGAAAGCCAACCATATCTTGGGCTGCATAAAAAGAATCATGGCCAGCAGGTTGAGGGAGGTGATTCACCTCCTCTACTCTGCTCTGGTGAGACCCCACCTGGAGTACTGCATCCAGTTCTGGGGTCCTCAGTACAAGAAAGACATGGACCTGTTAGAGTGGGTCCAGAGGAGGGTCACAAAAATGATCGGAGGGCTGGAACACCTCTCCTATGAAGAAAGGCTGAGAGTGTTTGGGTTGTTAAGCCTAGAGAAGAGAAGGCTCCGGGGAGACCTTATTGTGCCCTTTCAATATATAAAGGGGGAAGTGGAGAGGGAAGTCCTAGTCTCTTCTCCCTGGTGTCCAGTGACAGGACACGTGAGACTGGTTCAAAGCTGCGCCAGGGGGGGTTCAGAATTGACATTAGGAGACATTTCTTTATCGAGAGGGTGATCAAACACTGGAACAGGCTTCCTAGAGAGGTGGTCGATGCCCCATGCCTGTCAGTGTTTAAGAGGCATTTGGACAATGCCCTGAATAATATGCTTTAACTTTTGGTCAGCCCTGAAGTGATCAGGCAGTTGGATTAGATGATCATTGTAGGTGCTTTCCAATTGAACTGTTCTGTTCTGTTCTGTTCTGTTCTATTCTGTTCTATTCTATTCTATTCTATTCTATTCTATTCTATTCTATTCTATTCTATTCTATTCTATTCTATTCAAATTTCAGGGGAAAGTCTTCCACTGCTTTCACTCATCTCTAGAGAACCTCTGATGTTGGCACAAATTAATTTTGACTCTAGCAGAGAGTTCTCCATTGTCCAAGTAATGGAGCTATCAACTCTGGACTTTTTTTGGAGCTTCATATGAATTTTTGGAGATCCTGTTATCACAGGACATGGTATGCCTTGAAAATAAGTAATATTGTTCCTTGAGAATGTCGCCACAGGAGTGAAGGACTGATTGGATAGACTTTCATAGTCTATTTGACTGAAGTGACCTGCTGCTCTCTGTAGAAACAGATGTGTTTCTACTCAGTTTTACTCTACTGCTGTTATTGAGACACCTGAACAGGACTCCTGTCATGAGCAGAACAAATAATTAATCTTTAAATGAATAGAGAGAGCTCTTCTTTTAGCTCATCTTAAGCTACCCTAAATGTATACCACATGTTAATAATACCTATTTTTCTGTTGTCCACTGCCTGAGCACTGCAAGACTGCCCCATTGCAGAGAGAGAAATCTTGCACATAAGGTCTCAGTACCTGCCTCTGTGAGGCTGATTGAAAGGTCCAAAGTCTCCAGGCTAGCAGGACTGAGAGCAGTCCCTTGGTTGTTGCAGGTTGCACCAGAGACCCAATGTTGCCTACAGCGCAGATAATGTAAAACTCACCTCTGTTACCCTGCATTCTGCCATGTGCATTGTGTGCACTTGCACAGTAGCCCAGAAGAGAGGCTGAACTCCCAAGTTATTTGTTGGATTTAAAATAAAAATCTGATAATTACAAGATGGCTTGTTCACCTGTTTCTCTTTCAAGGACAGAAGGTCTGGTTCTGGGGAGCAACAGAGGAAAAGTCCCATTCCCAGACTCCCAGCTATACTTCCTCATGCTTCACAGCCTAATGGATGATTAAAGCCAGCTTTTGCATGGGACTGTGAAAGCAGGAAGGAAAGTGGAGGCAATTTTATCTTCTCAAGGCTCATGAATTAAAAGCAGTTATTATTAAATTAGTCCTGAATAGGAAATTCAGCTGACTGATAAATTGTAGCATATGCCTGCTGTTGGTAGCTCATCCATTTGATTTCTAACAATAATCTCCTAGACCTGTGCCACCCTTTTTATGTCCCTCTTTTCAATGGTCCTAGTGATCTGTGGCATGATTCTGAGCAAGTGGGTAGGCACCAAATTTTATGCAGGGAATTCCATTGCCCTCCTTTAAGCTTCTCCTTGCTTCTTTCAATGAGAATTGGAGGTGCCCCTTAAATGACCCTGCTGTCTACACCTGTAAGTTCCCCTTTTTACCCTCCAACCTACACAGCAAAGGTATGAACTAAATGTGGCAGCAACACTACTGTTGTTCTCAAAGCTGTTCATTCTGGAGAACAGTGTGAGGTTCAATCCTGAATCACTCCTCCCTTCTTTCTGTCCCTTAAATATTGCAGTCTCAACACAGAACCTTTGTGTGGAAGAACAACCATATACTTGGAACTACATACTTGTCTGAAGACATCCATGCCAGGACCTTTTTGCATTTGCATTTTTTCCCATTGATCTTTTTCTGTCCTGCAAACTCTGTAGTACCTGGCTTTCAGAGAGCTCTCCAAGGAAATGGTGACTGCATAAGAGCCACCTCCTTTCTCACATTTTCTGCCCTCTGAATGGTATTTTTGGATGGTGCAAGCAATTTACCTTCCACTTCTCTCAAGGGGCAGGGCTGGGACTGCTTCTTACCTTCACACCCCAGGGAAGACAGTATCTTATGAACTACAGAATTCGTAAGAATTACAGAATTAATGTTGGAATTAAGCTGCAGGGCATGTCACTCCCCTTCCTCCTTTTCATTACCACACTGGAGAATGTACTTGTATTTGCTACATTTTCATCTTTACCTGAGAAAGCAGAAATGCAATTTATTGTTAAGGGGGGTATGGACTATACCTGTCAATGTCTGAACTGACACCACCAGGTTTCTCTAGTTCGCAGCACATGCATGATCACTATGTTGTTAGCACCAGCTGCAAATCCAGAGGGACAGCACAAGAGAATACTTCAGCTGCATTTTTGTAGCTATTATGTTTCCTGCTTTGGGGCTGAGGCCATTCTCTTATGGTTAAACTTGTCCTGGGGACAGATGAGTCCACATCTGCTAAGTGTTCTCCTCCTCTTCCCCGGTAGGTCTATTGATACCCACTACTTATAGGTAGCACACAGGACAGTGCAAACAGTGGTTAGATCTAGCTAAACACTAGAAGCCTAGCTTTGTCTTTGCTACATCAGTTGCACACACAGCTATGCAGTTTCTGGTAGAAAGGGAAGAAAGGAAGGGGGAGATTGAAGGGAAATGTATAGCTTGCTCAAGGTCTGCACCACCTTACTACATGGGGAGACACAAGACCCTTGCCTTGTCCACTTTCCCTTGTGTTCTACATGAGCAGCAGCAGACAACTAGGGCTATGCTCTCCTCTCTTCTTGCTCCCTCCCACTCCTGAAATGGGCAACCCCTTCCATCACCACGATTTGGGGTGGCAGGGGGATGTTCCTATGCTCTCTTTCTTCAGGGCCAGTTACCTTAATGCAACTAGTGAAGTTGAAGAGCCTTGTGTTATACTGTCACATCCGCATGCTGTAGCTGATTTGCAAGGCTGTGACAAGTATGTATATGCCTGGTATATAACTGCTCTGACAGGGTCCTCTGCCACAACTGCTAAACATTTCTTTTAATACCTGAACTACCAAGCTTTGAGATGTGCATACGTGCTTCACTCTTGCACAAATGATACCACCATCAGCTATGAACATTATACAGAGCCTTCTAATGGTGCGTGGACCATTAGAAGGCTCAGACCTCCGCGCTACATCTGAGGAATCCCAGTGTGTTGTTTTGATGGTGTTAGCAGAAGGCAGTACAGGTCACCCATCCATTCCAAATTAGTCACAGGCTCACCAAATATCAGCTTGTTTATTTCACTGGAGTCCTTCACTATGTTTCCTCCTGTAAGTTTGTGGCATTCATGATGGCCACTAGAGATACATAATTTTATACTAGCCAGAAATTTAGCACAAGTATATGGTTGTTCTTTTTCCAAATGTTTTAAAGACACACCACATCCAATAACCAAAATTTACGAAAGGAGACAGATTTCACTTCTGAGGTTCTGCCCAGCAGTTATTAACACTAGTGAGAAAAGAAATTGCAGCTTATAAGAAATTCCTTGATAGTGTTAAATAGTACCCATGTTTCATATCTGTATTTCTGTGATAGTGTTCAACAGAGTCTGAGAAATCTCCAAAATAAAAGAGAAACATGTAGTTTACCAGGTAAAGTAACTCTTCTGCAGTAAGTTTTGATTTGTACAGAAAAAGTATGCAGTTCAAATAAGTATGTGAAATACAAAGGGGGAGGGACAGTGCAGGCAGAAGGACAGGCAGTTTCAATATGTATTTAACTTTATCACTGTGAGGATGTTTCTCCTCCTTATAGCTGCTGCTCTGGAATAAGGCTGATAGAGTCAGGCTCTATGTAGATTACAAGATTTTTGCCCTGTGGTGGCACAGGCTTCCCACAAGAAACCCAGATAAAACAATTTCAGTCATTATAATTTCTTATACTGTAGTCTTCAGATGTATTAAAACTCACACTGAAGAGGGATGTTGTGAAGCTTTTCCTGGTTATGATGGAGAATGTGACACTGTTTGGAGTAGATAACGCAGCTTTATCCCACATTGTAAAACACAGCGCATGTGTCCCACTGCTTCTGAACAAGTGGTAGCAGACATATGGACCAGCTTTTTTAAATGACAGTTAGACATTATGGTCAATATTTAAACCCCATATGAAGTTTCATGATTGTCATAGCTACTGAGTAATGGTAGCAGAGCACAGTCAGACTGACTGGAACACCACACTGATGAAAAGTAGGCCTGTTATTGCAGTGTTGAAATGCAGATTTAAAAGCCAAGCTTTAGGCAGTTACACTCCTGAACTGTGACTGTTCACTCAACTCCTGCTTAGATTTTGGCTAACACCTATTAAAGGGACAGTCATGGGTGGACTTGTGGGGAAAATGGGAAATAGGGACACCACACCCTTTGGTCCACAGTTTACCTCATATGAATGCATTCCTGACTGTCAATCTGTTGCAAACAGCTGCTCCTTTACCCCATAGCAAACTAGTTAATATTCCACAATGCAAGTTACCTTCTGATGCTATTCGTTCTGTTACTGAATTGATAAAAGAGCTGGAGGAATGGGGAATCATTATCAAGTCTCATTCCCCCTACAATTCTCCTGTGTGGCCAGTAAAGAAACCTAATGGCAAGTGGCGACTAACAGTAGATTACAGAGCCTTGAACAGTGCCACTGAACCACTCACTGCAGCTGTTCCCAGTACAAGCGATATAGTTAATATTCTTAATGAATGATCCTCTGTGCTGAACCAACACCAGCAGTATGCTTTGAACACCTTGGTGTGGCATCCAGGAGATCAGGTGAGAATTCAACACCTATCACTCAAGAAAACGCTGGGTCACTTTGCAGCACTTTCAAGGGAAAGGAATAAGGGAAACTGTGGATACTGTGGGAGTGAAATTAATCATTACTGATTAATTATTGCATTAAGCCAATGTAATAAAATTATTGTATCTTTTGGCAATGTCAGCTACTTTGAACAATAGAATTCTTTTGAAAACACCAGCCAGCAGTACATTTGTGTGGCACACACTTCAGTTTTGTGAAATTATTGTTTTTGTTTGCTTTGGGTTGGATCGGTGATTGTAAGCACATTTTTAAAATTGCCTTGTCATAACTTATTTTCTTTAAATCATTATATTTTTAATGTTTTTGTGCCTTCTGATGCCTAAATTGGCTGCATCATTAACTCCTGGTGAAAAGAACTACAGATTTAAGACCTACTCTATCTTTCTGTTAGATGGATGTTGGCATGCACTTAGAAAATCTGCCCCATTGGTAGCTATGACAACTAGTGATAGATTCTGGGGTATTACAAGCAAATTTGGAAGGTGGTGAATAGTACAGAGGCTAAGAAGAATTTCTCTTCAAGTTTAGTTAGTCTGTTTTCCTGCTGAATTTCTTTACAGCCTTGATAGTGAAGGCACTCTACAAGTACCTCAAATTTAGGTCCAAGCTTGCTTACATCCCAGATACTGTGTGTTTATGTGTGAGAGGCTGTAAAGAAACAAAAGAAGCTGAAAAGAAAATAGGCACCATGTGAAATATGGATATTGGGTATGATATTGGATATGGTCTTGGATACGATTCAAGACCTAAGTCTTCTTTGTCCCTCCCTAGGAATTGTTAAGTGAGTAAGTGAAAGCTGTTATTCAGCCTGCATACTATGGAAAGTATCCATCTAGAAAGTATACTAAGTATTCCCTGGAACTTGGTTAATACTCTCTGGTGAGGTGTTATCACTGGAGACAATGTTGACAACATCTAAAAAGAGAGGAAGCTTCATGTATCAGACAGTGCTAACCCTTGCATTGGGAAATCTGGCATTCTATCACATGAAAAATCAAGCAAACCCACAGAAACTGGTAACCTCTGCTGTAACATGGACAGTGAGGTTCAACATATCCAAAATCTCACATCAATGCTGTCAGAATTCTGGCCTACAACTTGGTCCATACCCTTAGGACCAATATGGGACACAGTATACTCTCAAATTGAAGACCTGGAAATCTTAATAACCAGATGAAAAAGCTATTACATACCAAAAGCAAGTGACTGTTGCAATCAAACATGATACTGGCCAGATTGTCAGAATCACAACAGAAATTGAACAAACTGCTGGACATCATTGGTGCGACATTTTTATGGCATTACGCACCATCTGCAACTGGAATATCACATCTTATGTTACATCCTATGATCATTGTATTACTGTGTTTTGTTTTATTAGATTTTTTATTATTATGCTTGTATATCTCTGTTTATCACTTATTTCACCATGTTGAAAACATGTACCATCAATTGTTACCTGATTACAAACTGTGAAGACAGACTTCAGTGAAAGTGCTCAAAACTTTCCCCTACCCTCACCCCCGCAAGGCAAGAGGAGTAACAGTACCTCCAGTCACTGATGTAATGCTGTGGAGTGTGACTGTTCACCCAGCTCTGCTCAGATTTTGACTAACACACAGCTCATGCTAAGGCTTGATGTATGCTGGGAGCAGCACCATTAGGTCAAAGTGAGGGCAACACATGGGCAGGACACGATGGCCAGAAAGGGCTAAAGGTCTTTATGCAGCCACTATCAGCTGCAGCTTGCTGTCTCCTGCAGTCATGTGTTAGGCTAGTCTGTACAAAGGGGACTAGGCCCTTGTTTGTCATGTTTGCTTGTTTTCTTTCCTAATAAGCTCATAAAATAAAGTTTGTTGTCCTGTAAATTTGAGAGATCCAGATCGACCATGACACTGGACACCTTGGTCTTCAGGCATTAATGAGACATTTGCTTAAAACAGTGACTAACCTGGTACTGACCACAGATCTCAATAAATATAATAAGACCATGTTAGGGTCATTCCTGAGAAGGTGGAAGTCTGCTACCCAGTGCCCACCAACATCCTCTGACTTTGCTGTTTTGGGGCTTGTACGGGCATCAGATGTATTCAGATATAGCCACTACCTAATCTGTAGTTCTCTATCTTGTTCTACAGGCTACACTACTCCAGCCATCCTACCTGTCTTTTTCTCTGTCATGCTGGCACTGATCTGTTCAGAGGTGCAGGTCTCCTCCCTTTGTAGAAGAATTTGTCACCAGGAAAATATTCAGCGTACTTCATTGTAAGTTGCCATCTGGAATAAACAAGATGATAGAGGTAAATATGATTTATGTCATGTTTATGTCAGGCATTCCGTAGCCTGCCAGAAGTCCCCAGTGTCTGAAATGCCAGGGGAATATGTGGCTGTTGCCATCATGCTTACCTTGGAAAGACTATATGTCCTGTTTGGAAAATGCTCTGGGTAGCACCTGCCAAGCTCAAATGGACACAGCAACAGGCACCTGCGTAAGATGGCTCTGTGTCTGGGACTAAGGGTTCCTGCAAGCACAGGACTTCCCACAAAGCCTCCAACAAAAGAGATTTCTAGCAAGCTACAGGTAGATCTGCCTAAGTAAGTAGAAGATGTGGACAGAACTGCTTTATCCTTTCAGCAAGAGCAGCAGAGCTGCACATAGGCTGAGTAGACTAATGCCCTGCTGTTGTGAGCTAATTGTAAGTCTCTCTCTCTCTTTCCTCCCATGCAGCAGAAAACTGTAAGTCAGAGAGGCATCATATAGTCACACTGCCTGCTAAGTACACTCCTGTGCAGTTTCTTGTCCTCAGATTGAGCATGTATGTATCACTGAGACTACTGAACACACTGCAGCTGTGTCCAACAGTGCTAAGTACTGCGTAGATATCTAGAAGTATGAGATTCCTGTCCGTGGTCAATGAATCTAATAATAAAAATGGTGCTTAGCGTCTATGTTAGAGAAGGCAATGTCCAAAAATGGGAAATTTGTGTGTGAGAGAGACAGGAACTAGGTTTGGCCCCATGATTTCAGGCCACCACTCATGAAGATGAAGTCAGATCCACCAAGTTTTTCCCCAGCTGGGGGACTCCACTTTACAAGAGGATGTGGAGTAGCAATTACTAATGCTTTACCTGGTCAGGAATAGCCCACGTTCTTTGTGAAGGCTGCAGGAGGAGGTCAGTTGGAGACCCATTAGTTGAGAGTCCTTTTTTTGATACTACTCAGCACCAACTGTGGCAAGGGTCTGATGCTCATGTCTAAAGGACAGAAACTGTGTCACAGAACACAAAGTTCAATATCTCTTCCCTACTTTTAATAGCATCATTTATTATATTAATTAACATAGCAGCCAGATAGAAAGAACCTGTTTTTATAGAAAAAGGGAATGAGGAGGAGTAGAAAGACCCTTTACACTGTTTAAAAATTTGTGATAGTTTGTTATTTTTTAATAACATTCATACCTTGTTACAATAACATTTATGTGAGTATAAAGGTGTCCTCTTCAACTAAGAAGGATATCTTCAGAAGATGAGGCCCCATCTCCTGTTTGCCATTGTTATCAGTATTAGTTGAAAAATTAATATAATTTTATGGAGGTATCGTACTGTTACAGTGGCTAATAAGTAAGATGAAAATAATTCCAATTTGTGAAGATGCACTCCTTTGAAAGGCAATGACATTTAGCAGTACAGTATCGCTCTGTAGGAGTACTGAGCTAATGTTACTGTAGTGTATGTTTGATATAAAACATCTGGCCTTTAAACTGTTAAGTAGTTTAATGAGGGGGAGAGGTATCTCTCAAATTAAACAGGATTATCTTTACTTCATTGGTATGTTTCATAAAGAGTTACGAAGGTTTTTGTATGCGAGGATTCCAGGTCCTGAAAGATGTCTGATGAGGACCGGTATCAGCCTGCACTGGTGATGGGGAGCTTTCCTACATGATTATCACTAGTGCACAGATTATGCATGTTTTTGCCTGCTGTGGACACTTGTCTACCGAGAGCTGGACCTCAGTGCCCTCTCACAGTGGAGCTACATTGACTCTAGTGGTGCAGAATCAGAGCCTAAGACCACACGTTAATTTCATTCAGGTCATTGAATGGCTGGCAAATGGTAGACTGACCTGGAGCTGAAAGGCTGTCTACCTCATATCAGGCCCATGAGCTGTCCAGACTCCAGCTTGAGCTGAATGCTACTATTTTATGCATGTAAGGCCCATGTATTTGCCCTGCACACAGTGTCCTTTCCATCCCAGCCATGCTGTGAACAAGCGGAGAGGCTCCGAGCCAAAGACATCATGTAATTCATATCTCTGACCTTAGGCGATGCCAATGTCTGTGCTATGAAATAGCTGGCTTTCCTTACAAGCATTATTGCTAGATGGTAACTGTCAGACCCAGGGACTTTGTGCTGGTTTTGGCTGGGATAGAGTTAATTTTCTTCATAGTAGCTGGAATGGGGCTATGTTTTAGATTTGTGCTGAAAACAGGGTTGATAATACAGGGATCTTTTTGTTATTGCTGAGCAGTGCGTACACAGAGTCAAGGCTTTTTCTGCTTCTCACACCACCCCACCAGTGAGTAGGCTGGGGGTGCACAAGGAGTTGGGAGGGGACACAGCCAGGACAGCTGACCCCAACTGACCAAAGGGATATTCCATACCATATGACGTCATGCTCAGCAATAAAAGCTGGGGGAAGAAGAAGGAAGGGGGGATGTTTGGAGTTTGTCTTCCCAAGTATCCGTTACGTGTGATGGAGCCCTGCTTTCCTGGAGATGGCTGAACGCCTGCCTGCCGATGGGAAGTAGTGAATGAATTCCTTCTTTCGCTTTGCTTATGTGCGTGGCTTTTGCTTTACCTGTGAAACTGTCTTTATCTCAACCCATGAGTTTTCTCACTTTTACCCTTCTGATTCTCTCCCCCATCCTGCTGTGTGGGAGTAAGTGAGCATCTGTGTGGTGCTTAGTTGCCGGCTGGGGTTAAACCATGACAGACCTCTAGCTGGAAAACGCAGACTACTCATGCACATACTTTTTTTTTTGTAGCAGTGGTGAGGCAGAGTTATGGGAACACTCCTCCACTGACATTAGAGCAAGCTGAGCTCTAGCCACTCTGCTGCCTGCCTGGAAGCTGGAATGCAGCGCTGGCAATAGTGCTAGCACAGCAATAGCAATTGTAGCCCAGTTTGAACCCTCTGTGGCTCTATGCACTGTCTTTGCAGCCCTTCCAGGAAAGAAAAGCTTGTACCACATGATGCACTGGAACCAGTAGCACTTTGACACTTCTCCACTTTAGAACCTGAACTTCAGAAGAATATCAAACTTCAGGATTCTTGCTTTAACAGTGTGAATCCAAGCAGTTGAGTAGGAAGTGTGACTGATTTTCCGTATGTCTGTTACATTAGTAAATTAGATTAAAGTTACAGAGGACCCATACTCTTTCCCTCATTTTTTGCAGTTAGAAACTGGTAATTGGACAGGGTAGGCCTGGCTCTGACTCAGCTGGGAAGCTCCCATATCTTTTTCTTCCCCTCAAATCTCCCACATCTAAGCAGATGACCTCAATAGACCAATGTCAAATGTATTCTTCCATGTCGAGGCCAATTTCTAAATCTCTAAAAAATGATACGAAGGCCATGAAAGCATGGGCCATTAATTAGCAGTCCAGTCAGTGATGCTGTTAATAAAACTCTTGCAGTTCTGAGCCCTGTTCACACATTCCTCAGCAAATCCCAAGTGATCTACGAGCATCCTCTGTCTGGGCTGTACCATCCACATGCTTATGCACAGCATTGCCAACAGCTGGGTTTCTGCACTGCACCAGACCAGGTTGTGGCAAATTTCCTTCGTGGCTGTTCTGCAGGTTTGAACATTGAGCAACCATGCTCTTGCAAGTTTCCCCAGGGTAGACAGGAACACATCAGTAGCTACAGGCTTTATAATGTCTGTTAAATGATTTTGGGTTGTGGTGCACCAAAAAGATCATCCTGGTGGCTTTGTTTTTGAATGAACAATCATGGTGAAAATGTAGACTCAGTTAATTTTGTCCTCAAAGTTAATGCTTTTGTGTTCTTCTAGGACTTCTGTGGGCACATCACACAGTACCATATACTCCTGAATAATTTTTTCTAGAGAATCATGGAATTGTCCTGCTGATCATTTGCAAAGAGATCTGGAAAAATACTGATGGACATCAACACTAAAGTGGCTTAGTTGAAGTTTGTGTCCTCACTGCAAAATGTGAGGGTCACCAGCCTGCAATGAAGTCTCATTCCAGCTGAAGACCTAAGCCCCAGGTTCATCTGCTCATCTCATTTAGGATCACCCTTATCCTCAAAGGAAGCAGCTGTGTACATGAAAAGGAGCAGAACAGAGATCCAGCCATGAGTATGAACCTGAATTTAGCAAGCAGCAAAGATTCAGCTGAAAGGGACAAGGCAGTAAAGAAGCAGGGAACAAACCAGAACTGGAACATTTTGATGTTAACTCACCTCCCTGTGCTTCAACATTGCAGTGGCTGCATTTAAACTCTGGGAACAGAAGTCCAGCATGCCAAGCAAACACATGAGGAGTGATGAAAATGGCAGGAAAGAAAGGCAGCCTACTTGGGTAGCATGGAGAGGACAAACCTTTCCAAGACAGCACCACACATCCTGGGAGCTCAGCCCCTTCCAGGGAGCTGTGCAACTGCAAAGGTGGTCCCCAGCACTGAATTCCAGGTTGTCTCTGCTCCTCACTCTGAAAGCAAAGATATTGGAATAAGGCTTTGCTGAAACAAAACTATTTTTCTGAAAAGCCTCCTTGTTTTGTCTGAAATACTGAATTAAGCGTGTAAGTTTATTTGTGTTTATTTCCCAAGTGCGTTATTTGGAGCTTGGAAACATGGGAAATTTTTTTTTTTCATTGAACGTGGGAGCCAACCCTGCAAAATGGAGGAGGGTTGAAAGTGTTTACAGCAATGCAACCTAGCAGAAAATTTTTTTCAATTCTTTTTTTTATAATGTCTTATGCCCAGTAGTAGCAAGTCACAAATATCCTAGCTTGGCAGGTAGCAGAATACTCAGGCTGTCCTGGATTGAATTTGTTGCTATGTATGCTTCACCTAGGGTGCTTGCCACACTACCTTCTACTGTAAATGGACTTTAGACCAATGTTTTAAAGGATAATAGTTTTGCCTTATAATGCAGTAGTGACACAGAAATGGTCCTTGAGTGCATTTCCCTTTAAGTGAAGCACAAAAGACAGCAATTCAGGGAAAGAGTGCCTTGAGAGAAAGTGAATAACTATTTTACACACCAAGGTTAATAGATGTTTTTCGCACCATACATACACTGAAAGCATGATAGGAATAGTCTGTAGTGCTCCTTCCACTACACTCAGAATACAAACATGAAGGAAACTTAGAGAATAGGAGCATGCAAATGGAAAAGGGGAAAAAACGGTAGGCAAAGCATAGCCATACTACTGTGGTTTTTAGCTGCATCCGGTTCTCAGTAAGACATTGCAAATCAGCTCCTTAGGGCTGCACTGAATACATTCCCAATCCTCTCCCCATCTGGCTTCCTACCAGGACAGGATTTTGGATGCCTGATAACTATTGTCAGGTAAGCTCCTTACTGAAGTATAAGGCAGGTCATCCATATTCTGGTGATTCAGGCACTGTGTTTAAGAATACAGGAGCACTCGTAGACATACAGGCAGCTAATGGGGAAAGACTGATATAGTTTCATTCCCTTTTGGTGGACTGCTTCCAGAAAATAGGGATCAGCAGCCGTCTCTTTTATCAGGAGGAATTTCATAAAGATTCCTTCTCCACATCATTATTCTACAGGTGTCTCTACCAGGTACTGTGGTCCCACACACAGTGACATGTGGGAAACTCAATAATGGACACAGCTTTTGATCTGTCAGTTCTGTGGACAGGAGTTCAGTGGCAAGTTGTTCTTTTGAGATCTACAGTTATGAGTGGTTCAAACCAGGGTAATTTCTGAAAGCAGAGTTTATATCTGGCTCTGCAAATTCAGTGCATCCTAAAAAGCATTGAGGGCTCCTCAATAAAGCACTGAGGGTTGGATGCACTGCCATTAGAGTCCCATTGGCCTTAAGAAAGAGTTACATTAGGCATTACTTCCACAAGGGGATTTAAAATACTTTGTACTGTTTGAGGTCTGTGAGTGAAGGGCACTAACAAGATATTATTTCAATATAGAGGGGCATTGGAAAGTTGAGCACTAAAAAAAAGACAGCTAAGTAATTTTCTTGAGCATGAAAGAGTAGTCAAAATGCAATGCTGTTTCTTCATGTATGGTAGCTTCACAGGTATAATCCTCAAGCGCTATACAAAATGTTCAAAGTGTTAAAAATGATGGAGAGAGGAACTTTTAGGACCAAAGGTACTGAAAAAATCCCATTCATGAAAGCTCTTTTATTCCCACATAACATTACACTTGTAAGTTGCATTGTTAATGTCCAATGAAGACAGAGAGGGAAAATGATGTCTGAAGATGACATAGAAGAATTTGAAATACCAGTGTGTAAGAGCAACAGAAAAACTTTGCTGCTATAGTCAACTTACCATCTGTGAATAACAGAAAGATGTTGCTTAATAATAAAGCATTAAGTGGAAATATAGTAACATTTTGCACTTTGATGTTTGTCTCAAGATCTCAGAACTGTTTTGGAAAAATGGCTTACAACTTTGCCTATGAGACAGGGACAGAGCCATTGTGGGATAACTGCTGACTGAGGTACTCTGTCACCTCTGGGCAGGTAGCAGTTTGGGGGTGGCACTCTCAGCTAGTAGAAGCCAACACAGAAGTTCAGAGGTTTTCATGAGCACAGTGCTCTTCAGAGCCAAGGTTTGCTTCACCCATTTCCAAACAGAAATGAAACAGAGCAACATCTGCCTGCCATCTTCTGGGAAAGATTTTGCCAGTCCTGGCATTTGGTCCTGGCACAGGGATTTCTCTCCTCGGAGGAAAATACCGTATGCAATACTGTATAACATTTTAGAACATAAGTTCACCTGAGACAAGATTTTCTTGCCCCTTTGCAGGTAAATCCTTCACCCCATGTAATAAGATGATAGTCAGCCTTTGGAAAACAGCAGATGTAACCCCAGCTAAAACTGTGGAGTTGTGAAGGGGGAGATAAAAACAAGTGAATTGAAACAATCCAAGTAATTGTTGACTCCAAAGTATGAAGCAACCCCAGATCACTGGGACAAATACTGCAATAGAGTAGAAAGGAAAAACACAACTTCTGAGAGGGTACTTCCAAGGACTGAACAAGGTAGAAATACTTGCTGGTGTGACAGCAGAAATCCAGAGACCTCGAGGGTTAGATAAGCAGTATTCAGAAAATGCAAAGAAATCTCACCTTAATAGAAAACTGAGATAGGGGAAGTAGGGGAGATCCCAAGACAGGAAAAAAGGACACAAAACCCAACATAATTAAATTTTGTACTGTCAGCCCAATATAAACTTATGGGGCTAGAGGAACTTGTCAGTTGTACATCACCAGCACAGCAAAATGTTCATCCTGACAGGGGCCTCAGGCTACTGCTGTATATTATGAATGCAATGTAATAACCATCATAATGATCTGAAGAAAAGAGAAAGTAAGGGTCTCATAGTTGTGCAGAAGCAAGGCTCTGCATCGCTGTAAGCTCAAAGCGTGTAAAGGGAATTTTTGAAGAGCAGCACAGTCTAGGTGGGAGATACAAGACACACTGGTCAGGGATTCAGAGCTGTTCAGATGACACGGGACAACCTTCTATCAGAACAGAAGAATTAACAACATAGTCTCCTTAAAAATTATATCAAAGCTCCAGGTGTGACTGGGATGATGAGAATACACACACAGAGAAGGAAGAGAGACATGGAAGGGTCTGTAAGTGAATCTCTGGCTCCATGACACTGTCAAGGGAGCTTTGCTGCTCATTTAAATGGAGAAGATCTCTGATGGTGAATTTTCCTCTCTTGATGAGATTTAATTTGGATTAATCATCCAAGTGGGGATAAAAGACTGGACAGGTAGAGTTGAAGAGAATAGAAAAGAGGACAGAGGAGAGCTGTTTGGATTTAGCTATGTGCAAGTCATTAGTAACACCAGTGAGGGCTGTCATGGTAGAATGACCAGAAATAAAGCCAGGGTATGAAAAAACAAAGCTAGGATGCTGAGCGGAGCCATGGAGGATGTGATAATATGCAGAGTTATCTCTGGAGCCAGAAATAGCAAGAGGACAGATGTCTGTGGTCCTGTGGAGCAAGACCATGGCAAGTTCAAGAGAACATCTTCTGAGAGTTGGAGGAGACAAAGGGAGGTATTGATAAAAGCTGTAACACAAGGAGGAAAAGAAAATGACTGATGTTCTTGGCACTATAAATGCACATAGCTCTGCTGAATTCCATGGAGCTTTAGTGATTTACACCTAATGAAGTCCCGGCCTAAAAGTCAACAGCTTTAGAGTGCACTTATCATAATATGGAGTGAGACATCTCCAAGTAACAAGTGACTAAAAGGCTGAAAGAAGAAGATGAATGAATGGTGAGGACAGGAGGGAGAAGAGGATGGAAAGTTGAGAATCAGATGAAGATTCTAGATGCAGACACAGAAGGTGAGACTTTTGAAGGACATGAGAGGAACAGGGTGGAAAACAACACAGAAAGGAAAAGCTGATTAATGTTAGTTATGATAACAATAAACTTGGCTTCATTGCTCCTTAACTGCAGAAAACATGGCATGAAATTAAGGAGTTCAAGTTTTTGCACCAAAAGTGATTTACACTATGAATGTGCAGCTAGTATGCATGGCATGGAGGGAAGGGTAATGGAGGAAACAAACACTGCCTGATACTCTTTCAACAACAGCTATTTGGGGGCAACTCTGTAGTGCCCAACCTGAGACAATTTCAAAGGTCTGATTTTCAAGGAGGGCACCTAAGCATTTTTTGAAAGTTGGGCACTGTTAAGGTCTTTATGGGCTGATACCCCATGTTTCAAAAAACAACCTGGGACCAGCAGCAATGGGAGGAGCAGCAGAGGCCATTCCTGAATCAAAGGATGAGGCAGATTCCTGGGATAGCACGCATCAATCAGAGACACTGTATAAAACTTCTCCTGAAAGATGCAGTTCTCTCCACAAAGCAGTGTTTTGTTTCAATGAATGCTTGTTAAGAAAGGGCTTGTAAAGTACTAGTCTAGTTACTGGCAATGCTCCTTATAGCCCATGAAAGTTAACTCTGACTGTAAGAGTTTGTAAATCAAGGACCCAAAGAACACAGCACTGATCCCCAGTCTTGGTGATGTGAACAGTAGAACTAAAAAATTGTCTTTTCTAAGATCTGCACACAAACTGATCTGTATGAAAAAAGAGCATCTTTATGCAAAACAGCCAGTGTCTCTGTCACTATCAATCAATGGCTCTATCACCATCAACCTTACAGCAAAGACAATAGTGTCTGCAGGGTGGGGTCTTGATAGGTATTATGGTATATTTGGAAAGTGTCCAGGACACTTTGAGGTATGTTTCAGCAGCCAGTGAGAAGCAGCACCTTGGACTAGCCAGCTCCCCACATGCATACCAGCATGCTGAAGAAATTATCACCCCCTCTGAGTGACAGAAACAGTTTGGACTGCAGCAGCTCTTCTCATTGCAGAGACAGATGGGAGCTTCAGCCAGCATGCTCATCTGCACCTTTGTTGCTGAACAGCTGTCAGTAGGTGGGAGAAGAGCCTAGCAGCCTACACTTAGATTTACCACCTGCTACAAAACCTTCTGATTCATTCTTGTTTCCATCAGTTGTTGAAATATAAGCACCCATTTCTTTTAGGGACTCCATGGAATATCCCTTGTGCACCACTTTGAACACATGCCTATACGCACACGCGTGTTGCACAGACTTCATGGTGGTCACTGAGGCATGGGACTTGGCCCCTCAATTCCCCCGTCCCTCAATTCCCCCTGCCTGGAGCATAGTCATGAAGCTTAGACAGTGCTTAAGGCTGATTTTAAGTGAAATCACCAGCTAGTCCCCTGCAGGCAGTGAATTTCATGCTTTAAGTATGGCATTAAAACCAAGCTCACTCAGTTTTACACCTAATTAAAAAATCTAAATTAGAGAAAGCACTTTGAGTAAAATATATTTTTCTTTGCCGCACAACCATCTTTCATCTAATAGCAGCAATAAGTAAGGGTGAGACTTTCCAATAGCCTCTTTCCTAGGCTGAAAAGATGAACTTGTAGAGAAATGGTAGAGAGGCTGATGCATGGAAGACTTTCCCCTCCACAATATTTTGCTTTTTATGTTTTCAACTGTGTTTGGATCTCCTGTCTTTAACATTTAGTGTGTGTGCTAAACGTATAGAGACTAAACTTGTACAGAGCAAAGGGATCCTGTTTCTTCCCGCTCATCATATACTGGTGCCAGATTTAAATTTGTAGTGTCATATTAATTAGTGGCAATTAAAAATTATTCAGTGTTCATGATAAACACATTTTATTAGCACTTGTACTCCCCCATTATTTACTTTACTACGATTGATGGTCTAAATGTGAAAAGAGAGTGGCCCTATTTAGATAAACAGTATGCTTAGAGACCATGTGCCTGGTGGTACCTCACAAGATCTCTCAGTGTTCTGGGACAGTTATTCGCAAAGTACCAATTGGACCTCTCTTGTCTCAAACTCATTGTCTCTATATGCTACAACATTTATTAGAACATGCTTTAAGAGTATTTATAGTAATATATGTCAGCTTCCTCTCTCCCAGAAATTTATTTCACTCCTGGATAGGTTTTGTGGTAACATTCCAGGCAGCAAGAAATGGAACTGTAGTCTTGGTGGTAGGGTTTCCCAGTGCTATTAAAAGAACAAAAGAAATGGTATATTTCTTCCAATGGGCTCTTCCTCATCTCATGCTTTTTTTCAAAATAGAAGCACTCACAAAAGGAGCTGCAGGCCCACTGCAATATGGTTGACTGCAGGCTCAGGAATCTGTGGTACTGCTATGTGTTGTTCCTCTGCTGGGTGTTCAGTCAGCCCTGAGCAAATCTTAAGGCTAGGACCCATGTCTCCAGTCACAGTGTCAATGCCTGAGCTCTCAGACAAGCCTAGAAGAACTGGGCATCCAAGGTGGCTCTCATCTCTGCTGACTTCAAACATCCAAAAGCTGGGCATGTAACTCTGAGACTGGCTTCTCTGCAGGGTAAGCCATCTACTCTACTTTAGATCATTGTTTCAATCATGATCAGAAAGTGACATTGACTTAGAGAAGGACACAGGCTGATTAGATGTCCCACATTTAGGTATGTAAATAGAACAGGTGAACACCATCTCATACGCACAGTGAATTTCAAGACGTCCCCCTTTTACTATGGAGATGATGAACCCCTGTGACATGGACATGCTCACTCTCCCCACGCGCAGTTCACAGTGGAGCCCTGAGAGGTACACAGGTCTCTAGAGGATACCTGGCTGCCAATGGCAGAAATAATAGACTCAGTGTCATAATGCTGAGTGCACTAACTGCCTCCTAGGGGTTTGCCTGCCTGTGCTGAAAGCTAACTCTGGTGAGCTGTATACTGTTGGATCAGACCACTATGAAAAGGAGGGATCTCCTTGCTTCTCTAAGGACCTACAATTAGGCTGATACTCTTACCTTTGGTCCGTGTCTAAGCTACATTGCAGCTGTGGCCATGCCCAGTGAGTTACCTTGCTGACCCTGGCCTTGACTTAACTTCCTGGCTTGAACTTGGACCTGCCTTGTAATTACATATTTGCTTGATGATCCCAGGACAGTGGCTGACCCTGGTAATTGCCTTCCAACATGTGCCGCTCTCCTTGCAGAAGTATTGTGGGACTGTGTCACTGATTGGTGAGCTCACTGCCCTTCCATTTGTGTGGTCCCCTTGGCTCCTGTCTCATCTTCCCTTGCTGGGCAGCCACTCTTGCTGCCTTGTAGAATTGTAGAATCATAGAATGGTT
The DNA here is from genome assembly GCF_965638725.1 of Aptenodytes patagonicus. Lineage (NCBI taxonomy): Eukaryota > Metazoa > Chordata > Aves > Sphenisciformes > Spheniscidae > Aptenodytes > Aptenodytes patagonicus. The sequence goes on from NC_134982.1 coordinate 59,384,950, forward strand.
TGGGTTGGAAGGGACCTTTAAAGGTCATCTAGTCCAACCCCACTGCAATGAGCAGCGATATCTTCAACTAGATCAGGATGAAGAAAAAGAAAGACTTCTCTTAATACTTTGTGCTCTGTTGTGATCCAAACCAACCGGGAGAACATGTATGAAGAGAAAGAAGAAAACAGGATATATTTTTTCATAAGGCTTATATTTTCCTCTCACATTTTGCTCAGTTCTAACAAAACGAAGAAGACAAAAGGCCTAGCTTACCTCAGAGCAAGAGACTGTACTGCTCTGTGACCTCAACTAAACTGTTTGGCTCTCCTGTTCCTTGCCTGTGACAAGAAACCTTGAGGGTCTGCGAGGACAAGAGGCAAAAGTCAGTATAACCCCCTGCTTGATAAAGCTTTGGGCTCTCTATTGCTACTCTTACCCTTCGTATATGGAAGATGTAAGGGGAGGCCTTCCTTCCTCAGAGGTCTGTGGAATCTTCACATCTCAGGCTAGACAGTGGAGAAGATGCAGCACAGCCCAAGCATGCAGTTAAAACGGGCACAGAAGACGTCCTTGACTCCCAGCCATGTCCTAGTAATGGTCTCTCCCAGCCAGGGGAGCTGCAGTGTTCAGACCCACCTGTAGTACAGCCCCACATTTGCGCAGGCTAGGAAGGGCCCCACTGTGGGGTGTTCATCCTATGGAGCTGTTGCATAGGCAGCAACAGCACGACAGACAGTGACAGAGTGGCTCAGCAGCTCAAGTGCATTGAGGCCTTTGGTCACCAGGGTATTTGACCCTCCAAAGGAACTACACCACCTGCTTATAAAGCTATCACAGGCTGCATCAAGTGTTTAAACAGGGTGACAACAAGTGGCTTTCATGTGTCTCACGGTCATCAGTGAGACCCCTGAATATGCTCACTGCATATTCAGTTTGCAGAGCAAGTGTTTCCATGCAGCAACAGAACACCCTCCTTTGCCCTTTTGTACCCAGGTGACTCATATGGCACTACATGGGAGCATACCTTGTGTGATTGTGTCTAAACTGCAAGACTCTGGGGTTATGAGACACAGCTTAGATCATATGCACGAGTATGTGTGAGCTAATAAAAAGAGGATGCAGATGGCGATGGAGCCAAATGATTCTTAGACTCATTACTTTTCCAGTGTTCTGCCCCATCTTAGTATCTGCTAGCACAGAAATAAAGGGCAACCTCTCCTCTTCCTGCCAACAGGAAGATAAATGTTCCCTATAGAGAGCTCTTCTGTTCTTTCTGGCTCTACTGGCAGACTCCTAAGAGACATGGCAATGATTGGGATCCCACTGTACAGCTTAGGTCATCTAGGGAGAACACAGACTGAGAATTTAAGCCCTCCTCTCACTAAATGCCAGACCAAGTATGGGAGAGGATTTGTAGTCTGTTGTAAAGCCTGCATTTATGTCCAAATTTACCTCCTTTACTGAAGCTAGGCTTCCCACTCGCCAGTACACCACCTGGGCTTTTCCTGGGACTCGGCTTGTCCTTGTGTTCTGTGTAGCATGATCTTTTGTGCTCTCGCCCTTCTCTTACACCATTCTGGGTTACAGCAGCTGTAACCAGCCAGTTGAATGTAAGCATCCAGCTTTTCGCAGGTCTAACCACTGGGGATGATCAGCTGTCCTCTGTATCCAAGGAGCTCAGAAACTTCAGGGATTCCTTGCTGGATGTCTCTGCACTCACAGAGAGCCTGACATAGCTGTAAGTTCCCAAAGCTCATCTGAAAGGTCTCATTGCTAGAGACACTGCAGAGACATTCCACATGGACCTGCACTCCCTGTGGGCAAAGGCAGCACTATCCATATTGGTGTACTCTCTCACAAAGGTAACAATTGAAACTTGCATACATGCCATGCATGACAAAGTAAATAGCTACTGTTATTAGCCATGTTGAAGCAAGGCTACAAATGACTGGGGACTTTGGGCAAACTTCTTACCATATCTCCTTCCAGATGTTGCATCATAGTGTATCAGAAATCAACAAAAGACCTACAAGGACTCCTCTGAAAGCTAGGTTTATATTTACTTATTCACTGACAGGGCTCCAGAGCCTGGTTAAAAAAAGTATTCAGTATGCAATCTTGCGCTGTGGTCAATCTTCAATTTTTTTTTAATCACTGGGTGCCTTTAAATATTGTTGTATGTTCCCAAAAGGACAGAAAGGTACAGGAAATAAGGGAGGAACAAATAGGCATTTGATTAGGAACAGAGGGATTGTCAATCATAGTGACAAGTTTAGTTAGAGAGGGAGAAGAGGGCAAGCTAGACTAATGCACTTTGAGCTATAGCATCAACAGAACATTAGCACTATTTTTTGTCTAGGTAACAGAATTTATTGTCTGCCTTGTTTTATCTTTCACAGGCTTTGTGTTTATATCCTTGTCAGTTGCACACTGAAGTAATTTCTCCTATCCCAGGCTGAAGTTTCCTGGAGAAATAAAATCAGAAATTTAAAAAATGGTTTTGAATGACAGAAACCATAATTGGTGACTGTGTGGGTCTGAGACATAGAGAGAATTTACAAGATGTCTACAAAATGAGAACATTCAGAACTGGCAAGCTCTGACTCTCAGTGCCTTTGGAAGCTGCATTCGCTCTTAGGCATATTTAGCAAGTAGTAAAGAAATTACCCATTCATCCGCTAAAATCAGAAAACACACCTACAGAGGCACTGATTGCACTGTGACATTTACCTCCTTGCTTGACAGATCTACATGTCTCGTTGATGCACATGCATTTTTTTTGCTTTCACATGCTGCATCACTTTGGTGAAGACAGTCACTGAGAAAGGGTTCTGCCAAACAGAGTGAGAACATCCTGCTCTGGTAATGGAAAACCTGCACTGAGCTTCCTCCTTTTCTCCAGTTAGACCCTGACATGCGAATTCACATTCACATGTGAATGTCCATGTGTACAGAGAAGCAAGCCTAGGATGAGGTGGCAAAGGTTGCCATTGCTTGTTTTACCTACTAGTCTTTGAAGGCTTTGTAATTTACAAACCAAAAAATACTCACTAGCAAAAGTAGATCAAATTCAGGTATCATGTGACTAATATATACACATCTACTATGGAGTTGACTGAGGACTGAGGCAGAGTCAGAGGCATTTGTACTTGTAAGCCTTTCAAAAACCTTTGAAATCTTGACGCAATAGAGGAGTTAAGATGACCTCACCACCTTCTGGAACTGATGGGGAGATTCTCTAAGCAAATTAATTTCAGTGGGTGGATTTAGGTTCGGATTAAGGCTCCTGCTGGTGTTTGGTGAATTAATATAATGGCATGTATGTGTGTGTGCGTGCACACATGCAAACGTCCATGTGTACAGGCTGTGTAACTATTTTCCATCCAGTGTGAGTGTAAGAAGAAAACAAACCTCTTCGTGGATGCAGAAGGAAAGAGGGTGCAGAGAAACCCCAGGCAATTCCAGAGTATGCTTGACAAGGAATACAGAGGAAGAAGCTAAAAGAAGACTCTGGGGGTAAAGTATTGGCTGACGTGAGCACAGAAGGTGATACTTGATTCTTGTGTTCAGGCAAGCAGGACTTTATATTACTTATAAATAAACAGGTAACGGTTGTTTTTGTTATACTCCTTGGGGCAAATTAAAAAATGTGTTTTTGCTTGTAATGGCTGTTTTTATTGTACTCCTTGGGGCAAATTAAATTTTTTTTTTCCTTAAGTATGAAGTGATTTAATGAAAAATGCCTTGGACAGAGACCTACCATCATAAGCAGTTCTGCAAGGAGTCTGCAAAGATGCAGCATGAACTGAATCCTTATATACACTTGCACCTGCACCCATCTTGTGAGTGCTGGCATGGGGAGCCTCAGCCTAGCATTGGGTTAATCCCCCAGCACCAGCTGTTTACCAAAAGTGCCCCCCTGAGCACTTGCATTACACAATCCTAGAAGATAATACTGCAGCATTTCTTTTCTCATCAGCAAGGGAATCTTCACTCCTTTACATGGAGTTGTTCTGTCTGGCATTCCCGCTTCCAACCAGTTTAACCAGTTCTGCAGTTAAGCCTTCTTCTGTGCTACACCAGGTCATTCCTCTGTCACAGATTGCCATTGGTGAACAGTTACAGTTTGAATTTCCCCTTCATTACAAAAAACTTCCTGGCTTGATCATGGGAAATGAACCACATGGCCCCAGACTCTGGCTGTTTGGGACTAAGGGTATCAAAGTGTTGTACATATGCAACCACGGGGTATGTACATAGTTCTGTGGGGTGGTAGAATATATTGTTTGCTATGACTTTCAGGTGTATTAGACACAAAACCCCCCCAGCTGTATTCAGTCAACATGAAGAGACAGTTATGCAGCCAAGTGTGCAATAGTTTAAGTGTCCTGTGCCTTACCCAACTTAACCGTTCTCTCTGTGAACAGCCCTCTCTCTTTTGTAAAATCACCTCCAAAGCAAGATGTTTCTTATAGCTTGATTAAAGGAGGCAGGACAGGACTCTAAAAAGAGACTCCCTCACTGGCTGCCATGCTTCAGATATGATTTATATTGTAATTTCTCCTGACTGAGGTGCCTTTCCCTCCTGGCCAGTACAGCCCTGCCATATCTCTCTCAGAATAGTAGATTTTCTGGATGGATTTGGTCAAACCAATGCCTCTTTGCCTGAGGCAGTTGGAATTACTGTCAACATGATGACTAAGTTATTGGTCTGCTTTTCCACTGAGCCTTTTCAAAGCCACTCAGCTGGGCAGATGATGAGACACATTGGAGGACTCCAACTCATCAGTTAGTAACTAAAAGAAAATGTCATTTCTGACTTTATCAGCATTTCTTATGAGCAGCATAATTTGATAGTGGCTAGTGTGGAAAGAGATTAAACAGTTCCCATCCCTCAGATGTTTTGATTTGCACCAGCCTAGAGTGAGTGATAGTGCAGGGCAAGGTATTGTTATAACTTTATGACTACAGGTCTGCATGTAGCAGAACTCGGAGGACGTATGCTTATGAGAGGATTTTTGTGACAGAACACATGGTATATCCAGGCAGTGAAGAACAAATACTCCCAAGCATCAGCTCTCTCTTGTGGATCAATAAGCATACACATCTTCAGGAACTCCAAAGGCAGATTGCCTGTTCCAGTGATGCAGAAGATATCAAAAGAGAGTCCAGAATGACTGCAATGGGCAGAATATTTTTCACAAAGATGAAAGAGCCTTGCTGAAATCAAAGAGAGGTTGAGAGTTGGCTGTGAGGATCCGGGAGGAGAAGGTGAAAGGTGTTTCACTTTTGTCATGCCAGGAAAGATATCAAAGTCACTCGCAATGTCTGCTACAGGGACTGCCTCTCCCAACATGCTGTCCAGGAGAGAGAAAAGGGATGAGGTCACCCACATGTCTGATTCTGGCCATTTTATTTATTTCTGCAGTACAGCCAGATTCCTGAAGATAGGCCTGCCTTTGAAATCAGACCTTACTGAGTTGGGACCAAAGAACCTCACTCATTTGTACTAAGCACTTTATGGAGAGCACCATGGGACCTACCACGTGCATGAACCCACATGGTGTTTTGCATTGAACTCAGGCATGGGCAAGCAAGAGTGAAGGACAAGGACTGGTGAATGCTGGAGTCACAACCTTGCCCGGGACAGGGTCACAACTATGGTTCCCTGTTTGGGAACTTGGGTGAAAACCTAGCGTCAGCCTAAATGTGACTATCATAGAATCATAGAAAAGTTTGGGTTGGAAGGGACTTTTAAAGGTCATCTAGTCCAATCCCCCTGCCATGGGCAGGGACATCTTCAACTAGATCAGGTTGCTCAGAGCCCCGTCCAACCTGACCTTCAGTGTTTCCAGGGATGGGGCATCCACCACCTCTCTGGGAAACCTGTGCCAGTGTTTCACCACCCTCAGCGTAAAAAATTTCTTCCTTATATCTAGTCTAAATCTACCCCCTTTTAGTTTAAAGCCATTCCCCCTTGTCCTGTCGCAACAGGCCCTGCTAAAAAGTTTGCCGCCATCTTTTTTAGAAGCCCCCTTTAAGTACTGATAGGCTGCAATCCTCCCAGTGCACCCCTAACCCTAACCCTAACCCTAAACCTTCTCTTCTCTAGGCTGAACAACCCCAACTCTCTCAGCCTTTCTTCATAGGAGAGGTGTTCCATCTTCCTGATCATTTTCGTGGCCCTCTTCTGGACCCACTCCCACAGGTCCATGTCTTTCTTATGCTGAGGGCTCCAGAACTGGACACAGTACTCCAGGTGGGGTCTCACCAGAGCAGAGTAGAGGGGCAGAATCACCTCCCTCGACCTGCTGGCCACTTTTCTTTTGATGCAGCCCAGGATACGGTTAGCCTTCTGGGCTGCAAGTGCACATTGCTGGCTCATGTCCAGCTTTTCATCCACCAGTAGCCCCAAATCCTTCTTGGCAGGGCTGCGCTCAATCCCTTCATCCCCCAGTCTGTAGTGATACCGGGGGTCGCCCCGACCCAGGTGCAGGACCTTGCACTTGGCCTTGTTAAACCTCATGAGGTTCACACAGGCCCACTTCTCAAGCTTGTCCAGGTCCCTCTGGATGGCATCCCGTCCCTCTGGCATGTCGACCGCACCACTCAGCTTGATGTCATCTGCAAACTTGCTGAGGGAGCACTCGATCCCACTGTCTATGTCATTGATGAAGATATTAAACAGTAGCGGTCCCAATACAGACCCCTGCGGGATGCCACTCGTCACCAGTCTGCATCTGGACATTGAGCCGTTGACCACTACCCTCTGGATGGGACCATCTAACCAATTCCTCACCCACCGGACAGTCCACCTATCAAATCCATACCTCTCCAGTTGAGAGAGAAGGATGTTGTGGGGGACCGTGTCAAAGGCCTTACAGAGGTCCAGACAGACGACATCTGTAGCCCCTCCCGTGTCCACTGATGTAGTCACTCCATCGTAGAAGGCCACTAGGTTAGTCAGTCAGGACTTGCCCTTGGCGAAGCCATGCTGGTTGTCTCAAATCACCTCCCTGCCCTCCATGTGCCTTAGCATAGCTTCCAGGAGGATCTGTTCCATGATCTTCCCAGGCACAGAGGTGAGACTGACCCCCGGGTCTTCCTTTTTTCCCTTTTTGAAAATGGGGGTTATGTTTTCCCCTTTTCCACTCAGTGGGAACTTCACCGGACTGCCACGACTTCTCAAGTACGATGGATAGTGGCTTAGCAACTTCATCCGCCAGTTCCTTCAGGATCCGTGGATGGATCTCATCAGGTCCCATGGACTTGTGCACCTTCAGGTGCCTTAGATGGCACTAAGTAAAGAACCTGATGTTCTTCCACAGTGGGCGGCTCTTCATTCTCCCAGTCCCTGCCTTTGCCTTCTGCGGCTTGGGCAGCGGGGCTCAAGCACTTGCCAGTGAGGACCGAGGCAAAAAAGTCATTGAGTACCTTCGCCTTCTCCATCTCCTGGGTAACCAGGTCTCCCGTTTTGTTCCGGAGTGGGCCCACATTTTCCCTTGTCTTCCTTTTATCGCTGACGTACCTATAGAATCTTTTCTTGTTGCCCTTGGCGTCCCTGACCAGATTTAATTCTGTCAGGGCTTTAGCTTTCCTAACCTGATCCCTGGCTGCTTGGACAATTTCTCTGTATTGCTCCCAGGCTACCACCCTCTGTAGGCTTCCTTTTTGTGTTTGAGTTTGTCCAGGAGCTCCTTATTCATCCACGCAGGCCTCCTGGCGTTTTTGCCTGACTTCCTCCTTGTTGGGATGCATCGCTCCTGAGCTTGAAGGAGGCGAGCCTTGAATATTACCCAGCTTTCTTGGGCCCCTCTTCCCTCCAGGGCCTTGTCCCATGGCACTCTACCAAGCAGATCCCTGAAGAGGCCAAAGTCTGCTCTCCTGAAGTCCAGAGGAGTGAGCTTGCTGTGCGCCCTCCTCAGTGCCCTAAGGATCTTGAACTCCACCATTTCGTGGTCGCTGCAGCCCAGGCTGCCCTTGAGCTTCACATTCCCCACCAGCCCCTCCTTGTTGGTGAGAACAAGGTCCAGCATAGCACCTCTCCTCATTGGCTCCTCTACCACTTGGAGAAGGAAGTTATCATTGACACATTCCAGGAACCCCCCGGATTGCTTATGCCCTGCCGTGTTGTCCTTCCAACAGATATCGGGGTGGTTGAAGTCCCCCATGAGAACCAGGGCTTGTGAGTGTGAGGCTGCTCCTATCTGTCTAGAGAGGGCCTCATCCGCTCGGTCTTCCTGGTCAGGTGGCCTGTAGCAGACCCCCACCGTAATGTCACCTGTCCCTGCCTTCCCTTTAATCCTGACCCATAAGCTCTCGGTCGGCTCCTCATCCATCCCCAGGCAGAGCTCCAGGCACTCCAGCTGGTCATTGACATAGAGGGCGACACTCCCTCCTCGTCTCCCCTGCCTGTCCTTCCTAAAGAGCCTGTATCCATCCATCCCAGCTAGCAGCACCCAGATTTCATTCCTTGTGTCTGCCATACAAGAGAAAGGTCTTGCTTGAATCCAGGGAAGAGGAAGACCCCAAAACTCCCTCTGACCATAGATATGTGCAAGGATCCTGGCTGGAAGGTCAGGGTGACGTGCCCAAGATGACATAAGAAGTCTGTAGCCAAGCTAGGAGGTAAAGCTAAGTCTCCTAAGTCCAATCTAGTGTATACTTGATAATGTCTTCCATTCTACAAGCCTCACTGTACCTCACTGTCTGTAGGGAAGGTGTAAATGTCATGAGCTTGATACTGGGACAAGTTCCAGAATGAATCCAGACCGTCAGTGGTGCAAGAAGGGAAATTTTAGGAAACCCTCTACAGGTGGATTGAATAAGCCACAGTCTAGAGCTGCTGCTGTTTTGGCCATGTCTTCTGCAGACCAAGAAAACATGAGACTTCGTGTTGGGTTTCCAGTCACAGTCTGCACCCCCACCCTCCACCCCAGTTCCTCTCTCCTACCACTCAGAACGATATATGACATGGAGGAGTACGGAGCCTGTGGTACAGTGATACTTGACAAACATTCTTGCAAGACCAAATCTCTCTCCTATATGACCCCAGCAAGCCAATTAAATTCCACCAGGGTGTATTTTTTGTCTCTGTTCTTACCTCATTTCTCGTGCTATGTGGAGAACTTCTTCCCAGTGAGATACTTCAGGACCTGTGCAGCTTTACTAAAAGAAGCACTCTGAAGAGACTTCTTCTGGATTGGAGGAAGTACTGGGGAATTCTTTGATTTGCAGCAGAAAAACTGAAAAAGAGCCAAGAGATGTCAAGACTAGATGACACAGAGAACGAGCTGCCACATTTTTAACAGGCAATGTTCAATTTTTGAACTAGTTTCCAAAAGATCTGGTGATTTCTTTTGAAGCCTCCAAAATCAGATTGGATGGTTTTCCTGAGAAAACTGTAAGTCAAGTGCCAGTCTAAAGGCCCAATATTGACGTATCTGGAAGCCAAACAAGAGGCCAGACCTGAGGTCTAAAGTGACCCCCTCTGGTTTGTGAATCTGCAATATGTCTTCACTGAATACTGGAGGTCAATGTATTGTGTTGACAAGCAGCAGCTGGGGGGTAGTCAGAGCCATTTGCTTCTCTATATCTGCTCCTCTGATAAAACCTGCAGAGCTTTCTGGAGTTATGCATATGACCATAGGCAGTCCTGGTCCTTTTCTGCGAAGAACTGCACAGCAATCCTAGAAATAATAGGATATACTCTTGCTATGTGTATACATGTACATATACATATGCACATACACGTACATGTACACACAAATGTGTGTGTTTTTTCTTAAAACCAGTTTTTGCCCATGAGCAGTCATGTTCACTGCTAATTGGGACACAAATCCCACTCTGCTTACTGCTGCTTCCTAGCTCCTCATTAAAGATGGCCTGAGCAGCCTAATGCTGCTCTCTGCAAAATGCAAATTCCTAATCTGCACTGCTGGCTATCTTAATCCTAAGAAACCTAATAGTTTTTCATCCTTTCAGCACATAGAAGAACATCAATCATGTGAGTGACTACTGTTACAGTTTTTATTTTGAAAATGTGGGCTGATTAATGCAGTGAAGGCTGCTTACTCCCCTTCCTTCTCCTTTCCTCCATTCAGGCCAAGCAATATCAGATTCTGATTTACTAATGAGAAACTGGAAGTCATTGAACAACAGTCCTTACATGACATATTTATAAGTCTTCCAAATGACAGAAGCAGAACTGCATTTTAGCTGTTGGAACATTAGAAGAGTAAAGAAGTCCAGATAACAGGAAAAGCTCTATGAAGAAAGTTTTAGTGTATGTTTTGTACATTTGTGATGGTTATAGATGAAAGATGACAAAAATACATTGCTTAATACTTTGTGTTTAAATTAGGTTAAAATTTCTTTAATGGCAAATCAACTTCACTTAAAGCCCAGCAAAAAGTTTACAATAAATCTTGCATGCATTAACACTTGTTCTATAAAAGATACAGATAGCATGATTAAAACCCCAGCCTGATTAAAAGATTAAAACCCCAGCCTCTCCTGGCCTTAATGAGAGCTGAAGGAACTCATATGTGTGACCATAGGAAAGTGTGAGTGCACTTAGAAGTAAAATTGAGACGTCACAAATAATCACAAGAAACTAATGGTTTCAGACGAATGTATTTAGAACATGATTTAGAGCAAGTAAATTACTAATGCTTTAAACTGCCTCCATTTCATCTCTAAAACATTTCTGTGTGTTTCTGTGCAGTGAATGGTGGGCTGCATATGTTTGTTGTTGAATTAAGCTTGAAGATATTCTCACAGCAGCAAACTGTAAAAATGACACCAGCAGCATCACAGTGATTTACATTGACCAGTAATGTAGGGGCCTAGTTCAGAATTTTTGTTGTTCCCCTCCCTTCCATGGAGGGGAAGAAATTGCACAGGCAGACTATCACTTATTAAGATGGAAACTTGGTTCAAGCATTGAGTATAAGTGCTCACCTTCTAGAATTAAAATTAAAGCCAAAGACTGCTTAACGGACTATATATATAAAAATTAAGAATCTTACTTTCCTCCTTAAATAAGTAAGAGGAAGGGGGAAAGTAAATAGTAGATATCTATTTAAAACAATATAAAATGGCCTTATGTGGTTTGTTCTGTTTTGACTTGTTCCTTGTCAGAAAGGTCCACAGAGATCAGAACCCTGCTTAGCAAACAGCTGTTCCATTTATAAAGTCATCGTAGCTACACCTAAAGTAATACACCACAGGACAGGCAGTAATGAAAATATATGCTTATTCCAGGAGAATGCAGTAAAGTTTAATATGGAGAAACAGATATGGTGTAGAACTGAAGCAGCAGCAGTTATAACTGATATACAGAGAACAGGATAAATATTCTTTATACTTGTTGGGGCATAAACAGGCCTTAAAGTACATCTGAGAAAATAAATCAGATCTTGCTAATTCGTTGAGTCACCAGGTTGGCCGAAATTTGTGCTGCAATGGAATGATCATCTAGACACAGCTGATCTTCAAATCTGACCGCAAACAACTTTGAATAAAAGAATAAAATTACAAGCATATGCAGGTAGAAGTGCCAATTGAAAATGAAATACATGTGTAAAATTAAGCAGGCCGCAGGGTTGCTGCATGCTAGTTCTTCCCTGCGTCATCAAAATTAATGAAGAGGAAAATAAATCATGCTACAGAGAAACAGAGGTAAATTCAGATGCTATACGGAAGATACCTGAGCATTATGCATGGGCATTGCTGTATCCTATGAATATTGATGCACCCAAATCTGAAGTGCTTGCTCACAACACTTACCCTGTGTGGGCCTCAGTGGGAGGGCAGAGAAGGATGGTCTCCCGCATGGACATGAGCACCAGAATATATTCTGTTACTTAGTTCTCATGTTTTGCATATGGACACACCTGTTCAATTGATTTTCAGCCCATCCTGTGCTTTGCAATTGATAGTAGGATTATGAAAATCCCAAATCACCAGCAAGCTGTCCTCGTCTGACTGGAAGGTGCTATGTCGATACACTATATCTGGTGATACTCCCTATTCCTCTGGCCCTGCTGCTGGAATCCTTTGGGTGCACACTGGGGACTCAGGGCACATAACCAGCACAGACTGGAACCCAGTTTTCTCAGATTTAAAAAATAAGTAACTGCAAAAATATTCTGCAATGCAAAAACGATAAGAAGAGTAGGAAAGAAAACTAGTGCTTCAGATTTGAAGCATTTTGAACCTGTCTGGGCATTGCGAGAAGAGCATGAAATTGCAAGGTTAATTTTCTAATGAGACAAGATTAATGGTGTGTAATTTCTGTAAGGTGTTAAATTGACAGGATGATCTGCCAAGCCAGATCATTTGTTCAGTGCCTTGAAATGTTTGGCCTCTATAATATGTAGATATCTGATAACAGAATAACTTTTGCATAGCTGCTACAGATTGATCAGTTTAAGTTACTCTTCTTGAAATCCACAGTATTCTCAAGACCAGTCAAGACCCAGGCTTTCAAGAAAAGAACATGTGAAACAGCTTGCTTAGGCAACAAGGGGAGAAAGAATAATGCTAATTATGTTGCCAGCCCTAAAGTCAGAAACGCAGACATGAGGACCCTACTGCAAGTGGAGGAAACAGTATGGTGTTATGTAATACAGCTGCCCTGTAATACAGCAGTCCTCATCTCCCAGGTCTCAAGCGTATTCTCAGTGTTATTCCTAGATAGGATGCAGTGCTATAAAATGGTGGCAGACTGATCCCACAGCATGTTCCTGTCATTTGTCTCTGGTGACTTGCTGTCTGGGTTCAGGCCAGGTCCTCAGCAATCTTACCCATCAAGCAGCTCAACAGCCAGGGAAATGCTTCCCTAATTATCCTGCAGGTCTATATTATTTTGCTTCCTCTGAAGACTTGTTCTTGGAGAGTCCTCTCCTCTGACTTTTGGGGTATTGCCATTCAACTGGGGAAACCACTCTGCTTTGTGCTTGTTGAAGGATGAACTGATCAAATATGCAAACTTATGCTAATTTCCAGCAACTGCCAATGTAAGATACCCAACTGTCATCAGTCCTGCAGTCCATAGATAACCTATGCTTTTGAGATAACAGCATGATAAAATCTGTCTTCAGAGGTGACCAGATCTTCACAAGTCAACTTCTGGTGATGGCAAGGGGACAGTGACACTATGGTGACTCCTGAGTCAGAAATCATGAGTTGATCACTGTCTTCCTGGAACACAACAGCTGTGGACCAAGTCCTACAGAAAGAGGATGTGAAACTGAGAAAATACAACTGATTTCTTTAGGGTTATGTGTCTTTGTTCTGCTTCATCTTTTATAGTGCCCTGCACGTTGTCTCCCACATTTCCTGGGCACAGCAAAGGTAGACTGCCATCTGCCAAAAACAGAGGCCAAAAAGGAGCCATGTCACACCTCTGCATCCTAGGCTGTAGGAGTGGCCAGACACTAGTCTTAAGAAGTCACATGCAGAGCCAAGGCTGTAATCATCAGGTTTGCAAGACAGGGACACTGTCCCTGAGCTAACAGATGAGGGCTTCCCTGGTGGGAAGTTACTGGCTATCCTCAGCTCGGTTGGAACTGGGGGAAACAATTCACTACTCCTTGCTCTGCTGTATTTCTTTAAGCAGGAAAGGTATCCTGCCAGAAGAGCATGTGGCACAGACTCCCAACCTCTAGGTCCTACTGCAATTCAGGTTAGTTAAGTGGAGGTGAGGTTTCCTAACTCTTACTGGAGACAGGCAAAGCAAACACTAGTCTTTCTATGTGGTATGGCAGTACTCCATTACCTTCTATCATCCCTGGCCATAGCTTCTCTGTCTTAACCCCATCTCAGGGAATTTTCTCAGGACTTAACTTCATGCAGAAGACTGACTTTCCTGAGTTCCGTTGTTTCTTTTCCTCTTTCACACCATAATATTATTTCAAGCTGTTTTAAAGAACAGCGTATCATCCTGAGCTCTGTCTGAATGAGATTTCTTCTGAGAATATAAGGCTTTGACAAGGGCTATAAACCCGCTCTAGTCCCTTTTCATCCTGGTCCACAACAACATGCTGTTGAATTCAGTTCATGATGTGTATATTTACATTAAATGACTGAAAATATTCATCTGCACAAGTGAGTCTGTTTGTCAGATCATAGAGTCAAACACCTCCAGTCAGATAATGTTAAGAACTATTAACTAGAAATTATAGCAGACCCAAATCCTCCCATTCAGACACTAGAAGGGTGATTTTAGGGATCAATGTCTGGACCTGATGCAAAATTTTACAGCTGATCATTATTTCTGTAGTCAGATTGAACTCTCAAACTTAGGCATACTTGGCCTGGGAAACACACACTCAGCTACAGGCCACCCATCATGACCTCAGGCCACATGCTCTGCTGGTGTAGACTGCACTACCTCCCTTGTGAGCTGGATTTCTTTTCCAAATTCTTGATCCCACAAGCAGCTGAATGCTTCCTTGTCTCAGAGACAAAGGTGCTCAGCACTTGGAGCACTGAGCCCTGGACTGACAAGGATGAATGAATGAATTCTGCAGCAGATTGTGCTTTACTCTTCCACTGGCAGGAAGGGGAGTCCAACAGGTGAAATTCTCCTTGGCAGCCAGTGATAGACAGAGACCTCTGTGTGACTGTTCCCTGGCCTTCCTCTCTTTCATTTCAGAGCCTGTGAGAATGAATAAAGAGCTGCATGAAGAGATATCCCTATTACTCCCTCCTTAGACCTCACTCACTCTTGACAATTTTTTCTTCTTGTGTACTGGCTTTGTCTGGGATTGAGTTCATTTTCCTCATAGGAGCTTATATGGTGCTATGTTTTGGATTTGTGACCAAAAGTGTTGATAACACAGGGATGGTTTAGTTATTGCTGAGCAGTGTGTACACAGAGTCAAGGCCTTCTCTGCTTCTCACACCACTCCACCAGCAAGAAGGCTGGGGGTGCACAAGAGATTGGGAGGGGACACAGCCAGGACAGCTGACCCCAACTGACCAAAGGGATATTCCATACCATATGATGTCATGCTCAGCAATAAAAAGCTGGGGAGGAAGAAGAAGGAAGGGAGGACATTTGGAGTTATGGGGTTGTCTTCCCAAGTATCCGTTATGTGTGATGGAGCCCTGCTTTCCTGGAGATGGCTGAACACCTGCCTGCCGATGGGAAGGAGTGAATAAATTCTTCATTTTGCTTTGCTTGTGTGCCTGGCTTTTGCTTTGAAACTGTCTTCATCTCAACCCATGAGTTTTCTCATTTTAACCCTTCTGATTCTCTCCCCCATCCTGCTGGGTGGGAGTGAGCGAGCGGCTGTGTGGGGTTTAGCTGCCTACCAGGGTTAACCCATGGCAATCTGCCAACAGTAAGCTCTGGTCACTGTATCCGAGGTGGGGAGCTTTCAAACAAAACAGAAGTTAAAAGCTGTAAGACATGGACATATGCTTTTTTCCTGATGTTGCATTTTAACTTTTAAGGCAGCCCTGTGATTTCTGAGCAGATACTGTGACTTTGTCTGCAGCCAGTTGTGGAACTACAGTGACAGTCTGGCAAACCGCTGGTCCCTGGCTCTTCAAGCAACTTCAAAGGTGTTTTCCTGGGTGAAAACACAGGGCCAGACTCAAAAGCAGCATTTTCTGTTCCTTCTCCTGGTGGAGAGTGGCACGCACTGCTCACATCTTCTTCATCCAGTCTTACTATTTAAACTCCTTCGCCTGTGCAGGGTACCCTGAAATGTAGCATCTCAGCACAATGATCTGCCGAGTCTTGAGGCTCAGTATGAGTGTTAAACAAGTAATTCCACAAGTAGCCTCATACACCTAATGGGATTGCCTACTCAAGACTGACTAAGAGGGGGCTTTATAGGCCTGCCTGCCTACCTGTCATTACCTTTGTTCAAAAGTAAAAGATTTAGCTGGAAATGCTTAGACATGTGCATGACTCGGGCATCAAAGTCCTGTTCCAGAGATGTTAAGGCGCAGATCTTCAAAGGCAGACATGTGCCAAGCTGTCATAGATTTGAGCAGGAGTTAGGCACACTGGCTGGGATTTCAAAAGATGAATGCACAGCACCAACATTCTGGCCTTCATGGACCCCACAGGGCTTTGTGAAAATGGCATTTTCAAACTCAAAAGTAACTTTCTACTCCTCTTTTCCACAGTTATCTACTAGTTTTCAGTATTTTAAAAATCTGTATAGAACACCCACTTCAGCAAAAAAACAGGTAAATGTTTACTTTCTCTAGAAATCATGCTTTAATGAGCTCTAAAAAATTGAATTAATAATGTTAATTAACATTAACACCGAGGTGTGTGTGTACATGTACGTGTATGTGCATATGTATATATACATGTATACACATAGCAAGAGTATATCCTATTATTTCTAGGATTGCTGTGCAGTTCTTCGCAGAAAAGGACCAGGACTGCCTATGGTCATATGCATAACTCCAGAAAGCTCTGCAGGTTTTATCAGAGGAGCAGATATAGAGAAGCAAATGGCTCTGACTACCCCCCAGCTGCTGCTTGTCAACACAATACATTGACCTCCAGTATTCAGTGAAGACATATTGCAGATTCACAAACCAGAGGGGGTCACTTTAGACCTCAGGTCTGGCCTCTTGTTTGGCTTCCAGATACGTCAATATTGGGCCTTTAGACTGGCACTTGACTTACAGTTTTCTCAGGAAAACCATCCAATCTGATTTTGGAGGCTTCAAAAGAAATCACCAGATCTTTTGGAAACTAGTTCAAAAATTGAACATTGCCTGTTAAAAATGTGGCAGCTCGTTCTCTGTGTCATCTAGTCTTGACATCTCTTGGCTCTTTTTCAGTTTTTCTGCTGCAAATCAAAGAATTCCCCAGTACTTCCTCCAATCCAGAAGAAGTCTCTTCAGAGTGCTTCTTTTAGTAAAGCTGCACAGGTCCTGAAGTATCTCACTGGGAAGAAGTTCTCCACATAGCACGAGAAATGAGGTAAGAACAGAGACAAAAAATACACCCTGGTGGAATTTAATTGGCTTGCTGGGGTCATATAGGAGAGAGATTTGGTCTTGCAAGAATGTTTGTCAAGTATCACTGTACCACAGGCTCCGTACTCCTCCATGTCATATATCGTTCTGAGTGGTAGGAGAGAGGAACTGGGGTGGAGGGTGGGGGTGCAGACTGTGACTGGAAACCCAACACGAAGTCTCATGTTTTCTTGGTCTGCAGAAGACATGGCCAAAACAGCAGCAGCTCTAGACTGTGGCTTATTCAATCCACCTGTAGAGGGTTTCCTAAAATTTCCCTTCTTGCACCACTGACGGTCTGGATTCATTCTGGAACTTGTCCCAGTATCAAGCTCATGACATTTACACCTTCCCTACAGACAGTGAGGTACAGTGAGGCTTGTAGAATGGAAGACATTATCAAGTATACACTAGATTGGACTTAGGAGACTTAGCTTTACCTCCTAGCTTGGCTACAGACTTCTTATGTCATCTTGGGCACGTCACCCTGACCTTCCAGCCAGGATCCTTGCACATATCTATGGTCAGAGGGAGTTTTGGGGTCTTCCTCTTCCCTGGATTCAAGCAAGACCTTTCTCTTGTATGGCAGACACAAGGAATGAAATCTGGGTGCTGCTAGCTGGGATGGATGGATACAGGCTCTTTAGGAAGGACAGGCAGGGGAGACGAGGAGGGAGTGTCGCCCTCTATGTCAATGACCAGCTGGAGTGCCTGGAGCTCTGCCTGGGGATGGATGAGGAGCCGACCGAGAGCTTATGGGTCAGGATTAAAGGGAAGGCAGGGACAGGTGACATTACGGTGGGGGTCTGCTACAGGCCACCTGACCAGGAAGACCGAGCGGATGAGGCCCTCTCTAGACAGATAGGAGCAGCCTCACACTCACAAGCCCTGGTTCTCATGGGGGACTTCAACCACCCCGATATCTGTTGGAAGGACAACACGGCAGGGCATAAGCAATCCGGGAGGTTCCTGGAATGTGTCAATGATAACTTCCTTCTCCAAGTGGTAGAGGAGCCAATGAGGAGAGGTGCTATGCTGGACCTTGTTCTCACCAACAAGGAGGGGCTGGTGGGGAATGTGAAGCTCAAGGGCAGCCTGGGCTGCAGCGACCACGAAATGGTGGAGTTCAAGATCCTTAGGGCACTGAGGAGGGCGCACAGCAAGCTCACTCCTCTGGACTTCAGGAGAGCAGACTTTGGCCTCTTCAGGGATCTGCTTGGTAGAGTGCCATGGGACAAGGCCCTGGAGGGAAGAGGGGCCCAAGAAAGCTGGGTAATATTCAAGGCTCGCCTCCTTCAAGCTCAGGAGCGATGCATCCCAACAAGGAGGAAGTCAGGCAAAAACGCCAGGAGGCCTGCGTGGATGAATAAGGAGCTCCTGGACAAACTCAAACACAAAAAGGAAGCCTACAGAGGGTGGTAGCCTGGGAGCAATACAGAGAAATTGTCCAAGCAGCCAGGGATCAGGTTAGGAAAGCTAAAGCCCTGACAGAATTAAATCTGGTCAGGGACGCCAAGGGCAACAAGAAAAGATTCTATAGGTACGTCAGCGATAAAAGGAAGACAAGGGAAAATGTGGGCCCACTCCGGAACAAAACGGGAGACCTGGTTACCCAGGAGATGGAGAAGGCGAAGGTACTCAATGACTTTTTTGCCTCGGTCCTCACTGGCAAGTGCTTGAGCCCCGCTGCCCAAGCCGCAGAAGGCAAAGGCAGGGACTGGGAGAATGAAGAGCCGCCCACTGTGGAAGAACATCAGGTTCTTTACTTAGTGCCATCTAAGGCACCTGAAGGTGCACAAGTCCATGGGACCTGATGAGATCCATCCACGGATCCTGAAGGAACTGGCGGATGAAGTTGCTAAGCCACTATCCATCGTACTTGAGAAGTCGTGGCAGTCCGGTGAAGTTCCCACTGAGTGGAAAAGGGGAAAACATAACCCCCATTTTCAAAAAGGGAAAAAAGGAAGACCCGGGGGTCAGTCTCACCTCTGTGCCTGGGAAGATCATGGAACAGATCCTCCTGGAAGCTATGCTAAGGCACATGGAGGGCAGGGAGGTGATTTGAGACAACCAGCATGGCTTCGCCAAGGGCAAGTCCTGACTGACTAACCTAGTGGCCTTCTACGATGGAGTGACTACATCAGTGGACACGGGAGGGGCTACAGATGTCGTCTGTCTGGACCTCTGTAAGGCCTTTGACACGGTCCCCCACAACATCCTTCTCTCTCAACTGGAGAGGTATGGATTTGATAGGTGGACTGTCCGGTGGGTGAGGAATTGGTTAGATGGTCCCATCCAGAGGGTAGTGGTCAACGGCTCAATGTCCAGATGCAGACTGGTGACGAGTGGCATCCCGCAGGGGTCTGTATTGGGACCGCTACTGTTTAATATCTTCATCAATGACATAGACAGTGGGATCGAGTGCTCCCTCAGCAAGTTTGCAGATGACATCAAGCTGAGTGGTGCGGTCGACATGCCAGAGGGACGGGATGCCATCCAGAGGGACCTGGACAAGCTTGAGAAGTGGGCCTGTGTGAACCTCATGAGGTTTAACAAGGCCAAGTGCAAGGTCCTGCACCTGGGTCGGGGCGACCCCCGGTATCACTACAGACTGGGGGATGAAGGGATTGAGCGCAGCCCTGCCAAGAAGGATTTGGGGCTACTGGTGGATGAAAAGCTGGACATGAGCCAGCAATGTGCACTTGCAGCCCAGAAGGCTAACCGTATCCTGGGCTGCATCAAAAGAAAAGTGGCCAGCAGGTCGAGGGAGGTGATTCTGCCCCTCTACTCTGCTCTGGTGAGACCCCACCTGGAGTACTGTGTCCAGTTCTGGAGCCCTCAGCATAAGAAAGACATGGACCTGTGGGAGTGGGTCCAGAAGAGGGCCACGAAAATGATCAGGAAGATGGAACACCTCTCCTATGAAGAAAGGCTGAGAGAGTTGGGGTTGTTCAGCCTAGAGAAGAGAAGGTTTAGGGTTAGGGTTAGGGTTAGGGGTGCACTGGGAGGATTGCAGCCTATCAGTACTTAAAGGGGGCTTCTAAAAAAGATGGCGGCAAACTTTTTAGCAGGGCCTGTTGCGACAGGACAAGGGGGAATGGCTTTAAACTAAAAGGGGGTAGATTTAGACTAGATATAAGGAAGAAATTTTTTACGCTGAGGGTGGTGAAACACTGGCACAGGTTTCCCAGAGAGGTGGTGGATGCCCCATCCCTGGAAACACTGAAGGTCAGGTTGGACGGGGCTCTGAGCAACCTGATCTAGTTGAAGATGTCCCTGCCCATGGCAGGGGGATTGGACTAGATGACCTTTAAAGGTCCCTTCCAACCCAAACTATTCTATGATTCCATGATTCTATATTCAATGTTTTTAAACAGATTTAAAATTCAAGGCATGATTAAACTATTAATAACAAGAGTCTGCAAAATGAACTGTGCTAAACTTTGGGAACTGGTCTTTGTCAGGCTCTAGCAAAACGCTGTATCAGAAGTGCAGTCTGCCCACCCCTGACCTTTCCTTTGGCTCTGCAGTACATTGCAGCACTGTCTATCATCGTGAGATTGCAGATGAGCTTTTTTCCCATAGACCTTATTTGTCTTACGTGAGGGACCTGGTCTGGGTGTGAATAATGGTTTCCCCACTGCCCTGCCCTTTTTTAAAAAGCTTATGAGAGCACGTTGATCAGTTTTGATTATAAAACCTCACTTCACTTGTTAAATATATTAACAATGTGGTGCAAAATATTTGCATCTTCTAAATCAGCAGAGGTACTTTTACAGTTTCAATGAACACAGGATATCTTTGTTGCAGAGAAACAGTGACATACTTACATAGCTACTCAGCTGGCTCAGGAAGCTGTGTGAAACATTCTGCATTCCCTCTTCATTACCTGCACACTCCTTACTAAGGATCAGCTTTGATTACGCTGATAGAATTTCCTTTGGACTAGGTACATCCCATTCCTTATTTATTTCTGTTTCTGGCTTCTGCTGTGTTTCAAATACCTGGTGGTGATTACGGAATGACACTGTGTGGGCTTCCCCTTCCCCTCAATTTATAAAAACTATTGTGGATGCCTTTGGTGGAGCTGTGTATCTCCTTACGTGGGAGTCGAGTTCAGTAAATGAAATGTTACTAAATGGGAGGCTGAATCAGAAATTTTAAGCATGAACACACCTATAGATAGGAGTACGTAAAGCCATCATATACTTTCCTCTACTGTGGTCAGACTTTACCTAAACCCGTTAACCCTTTATGGCTACATTTTCTTCATCAATAGAATAGAAATACCTTAGCCTGTGGATATACCTTACAGGAGGCTTTTGAAGCCACACTGTTATTTGTCTGTGTGTTGTAGTAATAAAAACAAAGACCCTCAATGCATGGCAGTTCACAACCACTTGTGGTTTATGATAAATGCAACCAATCAGCAAATCAAAGGCTGGGATAAACCACAAACTTGTCTTTACAGTGTACTTGGTAAGCTAAAGGTTTGCCTTGAGCAACAAATAGTTGTGAATTGCCAGTGTTATACAAAAGATCAGTTCTTAGAAGATGTGTTGCCAAAACTGGTCTGTGTATTGGATGTAGTACCACAGAACGCAACAGCAGGCTGCAAAGAGAGGAGAGGAGCTTACTGGTTGGAGCAGTATTCTACCTGAGCCTAACATCAACCACAAGATAACATCCTGGAATGCTTCTTCACTTCATTTATAGTTACATTTATTCTATTAACAATATTCAGTGAAAAAAATAGGATGTTTTGGCTCAGATTTTAAACACTTGATTAACTTCAGTAGTATATATATTAAAGTATTTCTCTGTCAATAGCTATATGGCAGTATTTTCACAGAAAATGTCTCAGCATAAGAGAACAACTGTGGCAATGCATGCACAAATTAGGCAGGCAGCAACAATTCTAGCTCACTTAAAATGCAGGTCCAGCACAGTATGATTCTCTATCTCCTGAGATTCTTGGTGCAAAACAAAATGAATGCTGGTAGTTATTTTTATGAACTAATTCCCACTGTTCTTGTATTCCCACTGCCATTACGTTGTTTAACACTAGATGTGCACACAGCAGCCAGCCAGACATGGCTGAAGATCTGGTCCCTTTTTAAAAAGACATGAATGCTACAGTATCCACACTGACATTATAGACCCAGGTAAGCCATCTGCCATCTGTAATAACTTCAAAGTTAGCATTTTTAACGGTCTCCCATGACTGGTGTTTCCTTTGACAGAATAATGTTTTCACTTTTTTTACTCCCAAATTAGGGGCTAAGCACCTTGCTAGACCACGTTCCTATCTTGCTGTACAGGGGAGGAGATGCAAAACACCTTCTTCTGGCAGCAATTGCACGGTGCTCCATAAATGGAAGGCAGCAAAGGCATGGAAACCATGGGTTTAAAACCAGGCATGAGCCCAACATGTGTCACAAACATATCTGAGCAGACGCAATGCCACAGGCAGTGCTGGCATCTGCTCACAGCACTAGAGCAGATGCTGTCCACTCACAAGGAGTGGAGACTTCATGACTTTTCAGGAAAGCTTGCAGACTGCTCTGAGGACTGGACTGAAACTGCCTCTGCATGGGGCAGAGGTTGCCAGCTTCTGCAGCAGTCCATGGACCCCATGGGAGCTGGATGTCCTGTTTCTCAAAGATGTGCTGGCCAGGACCTACTCTGTCTTCAGCAGGCCTGGAATATCAGCATTTCCTGATGCTAGGCTACAGGATAGGTCATCCTAACCAGAGTTTCTGGAATCACATTACTGTCTACATTTTCCTGCTTTCACAAGACTAAACTGTAAAAGGGCATGTTAGTACTTTCTCTTGTGTGCTAACATCTGCACTATATCTACAAGTTGCCTCTATTACTTCATTGTTTTGCTTGAAGTAAGAAATCAGCGGGCTACAGGTCCTTTAACCAGAGCCAGAAAGACTCTCTGTCTCTGAACTAGTCCTGGCTTGTAATATACCCTCCTACACTGAGACATGATTCAGTTTCAAGGCTGTCATTCTGAAGGCAGAGCAATCGATGGAGTTATTAGCAGAGCAATTCCCATTGACTACATTTTCAGTATGACCTAGAGTGCTTGGGGAATGAGGTATTTGGAGCTGTCTTTTGTATCAGCCCTGCTGGACTTCATGCAATGCCCATACATTGAAAGTTTATGCTGACTTCTATTGCAAAGGTGAAACTGATTTGAGAACTGAGATGTGAAAATGACTGATCTTTGGAAAAACTGGAATAGAAGCTGTTGAAAAATCAAATTTCCCCATTAGTAAGCCGAGACCTACAAATCAGAAAGGTATCAATCATAATAAGGCAGAAACAAAAGATGCACATTCCAAAACTAGTCCTGGGATCTGTTAATGCCTCATGATGGAAAGAATCAACCCTTGCAGGGAGTTTTAACAGTTACACTAACATAATTATAATAGTGTCACTTTCTGTGTCAACAACCTTACTCCAAAGCAAAAAGACTGTTTAAATTTAATTTGAGACCTTAAAAAAGACATTAAGGAACTTGCAGAAACAGTCTGATACTGCTAATAATAAGAGGTAGCAAGGAAATGGCTGATTTCACTCGAGGATGATTATATTGTATAAAGCTGCTCATCTCTTCTCCCTCTTCCACTGCAATCCTCAGAAATAAGATTTGGACAGCTTACACAGAAATGCCTTGAAAAAATCCCCTTAGTTTTAACCAGAAATTGGGAGCACAAACCAAGGGTGGGGGCTGTGTATCACATTACTGAACTTCTATAATTCAGAAGTAGTTGCATGATTTTATGGGAAACATCAAAACTGGAATAATTTTCTTATTGCCTGCTGCCACAATTTTATCATGGTATCACAGTATCTGGTATAATTAACTCTCTGACTCCTGAAATCATATGACCAGATTCAAGTTTTTCAAGAGTAACTTTTTGGGTTTTTTTGACTGAAAAAAAGAGAAAACTTAAATATCTGACCACTATGAAGAGAGCCAAGATGTTGTTGAAGATATCTTCTTTTCTAAAATTAGCATGATTCTTAAAAAACTCAAGAATGTCTGGGGTGAAAGACACTTATATTTAAATTGTTTTTGTGCTTCTGAGTAAACATGATTCGTGTTCAAGGAACAGAAATCAGATCTAGCAGATACATTTTTCCATGGAATTTTATTTTAAAAGAGAGAAATGTAGAAAGATAAACCCAACAAACACATACAAACAACTCATTGCTAAGTATTGCTAGGGTAGCACTCTTGGCAAAAAGCCTTCCTTGACTATGACAGAAATTTGTAATAGTGAACAAGCCAGTTGCAGACTGTGAAC
The DNA here is from genome assembly GCF_965638725.1 of Aptenodytes patagonicus. Lineage (NCBI taxonomy): Eukaryota > Metazoa > Chordata > Aves > Sphenisciformes > Spheniscidae > Aptenodytes > Aptenodytes patagonicus. The sequence goes on from NC_134982.1 coordinate 59,409,255, forward strand.
TTGAAAAAGGATAGGTTTGAAACCAGCTAACATACACCTCACATTTGAAATATGAATTCCTCTTTCTGTGAATATTGTGACCAAAACAAATTCTTTCCCTTCCTACTGAGCTTATCACTGATCCCTGTATCTGAAGTCTGACTTGAGAAATTCCATTTACAATAATTTTTCCGATTTAGGTCACCTCACTATGAGAAAGACCCTTTCATAGCTCTAGTGTCTTCCATAATGAATGAATAACTTCTGTATAAGTCATGTCACAGAAACTGTTTGGATAAGGGAATCTTTGCTTTCCAAAGAAAAAAGAAAAAGATGTCTGTAACTGAATTACATAACATATGTACCAAATGAATCAAAATCTTAACCCTTCAAGAGGTAATCTGGTGCTTGTTTCAACTAAATTTTCACAAAAATATGTCATTTCAGTTTAATGAAGGATTGGAACTTGGAATCTCCTATGATGTCATAGGAACCATTAACACCTACTATAGAAACTGCTTCTTTCTTTAAAGGAGCTCTTCCTTCACAGGTACATTGATCTGTCTGCCTCATTGATGTCCTGTATCAATCAAAAACATTGTAGTCTACTTATCAATTACAGTGACCAACATTTCCAGACTCTGGTTTCGTGTTTCTGCCTTGGCAGCTGCAACCCACACAGCAGAGCTCCCCTGTCGATGTGAATCGCTTTGTTCAAAATGCTGAGTGATATTCTCTAACTTTGGCTATATGCAGCAAGATAGTGTGGGTCCTGTTAGCTGTTCCTGAGTTTCTCCTGCTAATTGTTTTAGCACTGAAGTTGGAAAACCATGCAGATGCTGCCTCGTTAGCCCTTTATGTAAGCATTTTTGCCAAACATGACTAAGTTCCTCAGACAAACTGCCTGTAGAAATTTTGCCCTTAGTATTTCCTGATTGGAATCGAGGGCGAGTGGTATTGTGGCTGGGTTAACCATCTGTATGGTCTTAATTTTTACCTTAGAGCCTGACATTTCATATAAGGGTAAAGCAGACAGCATCTGCTGCAGAACCGTCTGCCACCAAGTTTTTGCATTTATTGCTGTCATTGTAGAAAGAGCAGCGGTTTAAGCACTGCAGGTTCTCCTTCAGCTGCAGGACACATACACCCCCTGAGTGGCATAGGCTTGCCAAGGGTTAATGTTTGGGCATTAATATTGCCCGTTTTGACCCACAGGCTCTGGTCTGTCTAGCATGTTTGGGAGAACCAATTTTTATCATGGCAATTTGAAATTCCTGTGTAGTCTCCCACAGCCATTTACTTTTCCCATCCCTCTCGCTGGTGGGGAGCTGCCTGGCCCAGCATGCAGTGCAGCCCCACAGAGAGTCAGCTTGCTACATTGCAGGAGTTTGTAGCAGAATTCCTGTTCCTAATACTAAACTTTGAGCCTCGTCCATGGTGAGGACGAGGTTTGCTCCTTTTCCCCGTACAGAGGTCATCGATTCTAGGGGGTGTATTTCCGACTTTAGCTGAAAACTGAGTTTGGAGGTCAGTTAACTCCAAGGAGACAAAACCTCTCACAGTTGTCCAAGGAAGTACGTCTAGCGTTTGCTCAATTTTTATCATAGGAGCAACCACTTTCACATTATTTCCTTCTCCCAGATCATCTGAAATCACCATCGTAAGGAGGATCAGGAGAATCGGAATCAAGCCAGGTATCTCTTGACCATTCATTGTCCTCAGTATACTGATATATATATATATATGCTATATATATCAGCTGTGACTTTAATAGCGTCTATTTGGGTAGACTATAGTAAGTGATCCCTAAAAATGTGGGCATTGGCTGTGATACGGGGCTGCAATTTTGATTCTAAGAACCTATTCTGATTTTCTAGCTGTGTACGTTGGGTTTTATACATCCTATCATCTTTTATAATTGTTTCTTTTCCCTCTTGCATGTTATTCTTACATGTCTCCTTCTGTGTTCTCCACTACTGCTTGCAAGCAACTTCCTAACAGCCATCACAAGCCTGCTTTTCCTTTTCCCTTCTTCAACTTTTTAGAACCTTTCCATTTTTCAAATTGTTCCCAAATATCAGTGGACTCAGTGTTTTTCTACCCATGAAAAATCCCAGATGGGACTTTTTCCATCCTTCTTTTCCAGATTTATCACCTAGCTTTTTCCAGCCTGTTACTATTCACAATGTTTTATATCCTCTTTAATGGCAGCTGGTCTTATCACTACCCCTCCCAAAGAGCACAAGTCGCCCCTATTGGGGTCTTCTTTACGACTAGAACCTTAACTCAGAAATCCCAGTATTGCCGAAATGTTATCAGTACAATAGATAACATTCACCCTCAGGAATATCCTGTCCATGACGCCAATTGTTGCAAGAGTCCAGTACTCTCTGACCAGGTTACTTCAGATATTCCCCAAGCTTCACAGGCACATTGCCCTGGCCCATCTCCTCTGAGCCTTCTTCCATGGTAGGTGTTTTTTGGTCAGTCACAGTGGAAACATGCTGAAAGCATGGACGGGGGAGAGCATCCCTGTGAACCCCTCTGCTCTGTGGATACCCTCTCTTCCCCCAGGAGCCCTTGGTACCGTGTGTGACACAGCACGCTCTGCTGTATGGAGCAAGTGGGGACGTCGTCGTCAATTTGTATGTTAAATGTCAGTAAAGCTCAATTTCTTTATTGCTTTTTTTTTTAATATAAACTAAATATAAATAGAATTTCTTTCTTCCCACATCCCAAGGGATATTCTTGCACATCCCCAGGGTTCCTTTTGGTGGGAAGTGGGTTTCCATGGTGAACTAGTGTTCCCACCTTGGTTTGCTTCTATATGACTTTATGCAAACTTGAAAAGCTCTCAAATTAGGTGAAAGATCTCAGATTTCTCAGAATCTGAGCTTGATTGTTATGAGAAATCATGCAATTGCTTGTGGTTCAATTGCTCCTGCTTTGACTGGTGAAATATAAACTCAGTCTGGGATTCAGCTGTAAAAACAGGACAGGATAACCGGAAGGGGTTTCTTACTGAGACAGTTTATTTCCAGATGTCTGATACTCTACTTGCTGGGTACCTAGTGTGTCTACTTTATCTAGTCTATCCCGTGGTGGGGTCCCAGCCTGCCACCTGCAGCGGCAGGGTTTGGGCTGCAGGTCCAAGTCAGGCAATGAGGGGCTGCTGGGATTTGGCCATGCAGTGGCCTTGGCATGGCTAGAGCAGAGGCTGCTTCCAGCATGACCATTGGAAACCATGGGTGCCAGAACGGAGGCAGAGCAACCAAGAAGGCCTGCAGAGCTGCTGCGCCTGTCTGCAGGGGTGGAAAGGTGGGAAGCCCCAGCCGTGGTGTGCAAAGTGTCAAATTTGGCATGGAAGGTATGCCATGGTTTGATGAAGGAGCAGCTGCAGCAGAAGCAGCCTGCTGGAGGCCAGCCAGAGCCTGGCTGCAGTGTGGTGGTAAAAGGGAGGGGACCTGAGGATTGACCTTCTTCCTGCCTGCTGCTACAGCAGGGTCTGAAAGCGTCAGAGCAGCTGCCGGCAGAGATGGACAGGCAATGGTGATGCAGGGAGTTGCTTGAGCATGTTGCTTGTTAGGTGTGGACTTGCTGGGTGCAGCTGTGCAGCTGTCCGCATGTCCTCCTGTGGAGCGGCTGCGAATGGGTCGTCCTCCCCCCCCCCAGCAGCGGTTTCCCGCCCAGGCTGTACATATGGGCTTCTTCTGGGGTGGTTTTCTTTCAAATCTGGGTGCTGTGAAAATGCAGCGGTTACTCTCCTCTTGCGGCAAACTCTTGGCTTGCACCTTTTGAGCAGGTGGGGATAGTCTCTCTTAAAGTTGGGGTTGTAGTAGAAGAGTAACTGAAAAATCCAAAAGAAGAAGAGTTAGTTGCCAGCATTTTGAGACGGAAAAACACCAAGGCAGGAGAACTGAGCCTTGTAATGGCAAAAGACCAACGTGGGTCCTGAAAAGGTCTATTGGGCATTTGAAACCTAAAGCTTAGGCTGACCAAAACATTACTCTATGGTTCTGCTAAGTAATGACCAGCCTTGTGTTTTCACCTCAGAAATGACCTGAGAAATAAATTAATCTCAGAACATTTCCTGCCATCCTCTCGTGGTTTAACCCCAGCCGGCAGCTAAGCACCACACAGCTGCTCGCTCACTCCCCCCAAGTGGGATGGGGGTGAGAATCAGAAGAGTAAAAAATGAGAAAACTTATGGGTTGAGACGAAGACAGTTTCACAGGTAAAGCAAAAGCAAAACAAAACAAGGAGTTCATTCACTCCTTCCCATGGGCAGGCAGGTGTTCAGCCATCTCCAGGAAAGCAGGGCTCCATCATGCGTAATGGTTACTTGGGAAGACAAACGCCATCACTCTGAACGTCCCCCTCTTCCTTCTTCTTCCCCCAGCTTTATATGCTGAGCATGACATCATATGGTATGGAATATCCCTTTGGTCAGTCCGGCTGTGTCCCCTCCCAACTTCTTGTGCACCCCCAGCCTACTCGTTGGCAGGGCTGTGTGAGAAGCAGAGAAGGCCTTGACTCTGTGTAAGCACAGCTCAGCAATAACAAAAGGATCCCTGTATTATCAACACTGTTTTCAGCACAAATCCAATACTGGCTACTATGAAGGGAATTAGCTCTACCCCAGCCAGAACCAGCACACACTGCAAGATTTTTCTTGAGTATGGCTTACTATTGGTATTGTGATTATACCTAGAGAGGTCTGTAGTGAGTGGTGTTCCCTACTTCCAGGAATAAGATTTCCTACTAAGCCTTCCAAAATCGTGGAAATTCACTTTGTGAATCATGTTTTTCAAATAAATGTTAATGAATGTCTTGCTGTAATATTAGTGACTTTGAACTTATAATGAATAGCAGCACCTGTAGATTTGACCAAACGAAATGCAAAGAAGAGAAGCATGTAATAGTGTGACATTGTTCATTAGGTTCAGGATTTCAGAGCACAGCGGACACTTTGCAAACCTGTTATCTGAAATGTCTAGGCTATGCTTGATTCAGTGATGATCCTGGAGTATTTTTGGCTTCATTTAAAACTGGGCTTTTGCTCTTGATCTTGGGTTCCATTTACAGTGGTTGCTGAAAAATACAGTGCTGGTGGTTGCTGGAATGAAAAAACAAGCATCTTCAAATAACACAGTCCTGGCAGTCTCTGACAAAATTCTCACCAGCAATTTTTTGTGGTCAGCTATTAGTAAATCATTTTTTGAAAAATATTTGGCATGTTCTAACTGAAGTAGGACATGTAGTCTACTAGACTAAAGATTATGGTATTAGACTAAATTCTTTAAATAAGAGCTATATTCCTGTGGTGTTCTATGCCAAAATAGTCCCAATAATTAAGACATTTAGTTTGCATGTCAAAAAGGATGTTACTGAAGGTTGTTTACTGTGATTTCTCCTGTGACTGAAAGTTTAGCTGAGTTCAGTTTCTAATTTTCTGTTTACCTTGCTAAAGCTACTACAGCACTTTGAGTAAGCTTAGTTTTCTCCAGTTCCTTATGGTAAGTAGAATCTTTGATGAAGTTTTAAAGATGACAGCACTGCAGATCAGTTTTGCGTACCAAATTTTATAGCACATCTCTGTATTTTAATTACCCATGCGTTCTGAAAGGAGTTTCCTTTTGTTCCTTTCCTCTGTGGTCTTTCTGATGAATTTGCTATCTTGACTTTTCTTTTTAAAGAAACAGGATGTCCAGCTTCTCACTTGTCCCTGTTACTAAGATTTTATCCCTACAGTATGAAAAAGAGCAGAAAAACCATAAAAGACAGTGCTTTTCTAAAATTAAATAATACTGTAGATTAAAACTATGCTGTGACAAGTGACTTTTAATTTACAAATTGACATTTTACTCAGCTGAAATGACACTAAAGTTTCTGAAAACTGCTGCCTTTCCCAGTGTATTGAACTTCTACATAGAAATTTTTTTAGGACTGGTCTTTAGGTATTTGCAATGGACAATTGCTCATGGAGGTACAACAGAGTCCACATACTTCCAGCAGTTGGCTGCTGTAGAGGATGTGAGTAAGATTCTCTAATTAAATTTGTCTTTTTTTCAAGGGCCAGTGGATCTCCACAATTACAGGCTCAGAGATTGAGGCATACAGAGCTGACAAAAATAGACATCTACATACATGTAAAGACAGCTGACTGTATTTGCATGAAAATCAAATTGACACTTAGTTGTATGCATATCTAAACTATTCTTTAGGACTCTGCAGCTAACTTATAATGAAAGTCAATCAGCAGACAGATTTCATAGCAGTTTAGCTATACTGGTACATTATGCTTTACACACTTGCAGGTATAATATTTATGTTTATAGCAATAAAAATGCATTATAGTCTTATGTCATAGATAACTAATGCTGAATTCTACTGCCCTTAATTTTGTACCTGGATCTGAGTTTATTAGTATATGAGTAAATGCATTGAAAGCAACAAATCTGGGCCTACATTTCATCGTCTTCTGACCATCAAGGAGAACACAGTGTTATGCAACAGTGTTATAGGCTCCTTTTGATCTTACCTTGTAAATTCCTATGCTGGTTTTTTTTTTTATTATCTTCTCACTGTGCCACCTAATCCAGTGTAGTAAATTACGTGATATGTAGATTTAACACACTGGTGCACCAATCAATCCAAATTTTTATATATATGAAACAAACTAATTTTAATTAATGCAAGCAAAGTACTCCCATAATAATGTGGCATCATTACTCTGAAATTATTCATTTTAAAATAAACAATGGATTTGTAACATGTAATATAGATTTGAAACAACCAAATCAAGTTTTAAAATTTCCAATTACTATATTTTTGCTATAGATGTCGCTGTGAATAAGTAGCTGCATCCTTTCATTACATGGCATAAACTCTTCCATTTGTGACTTACTCGCTAGTACAAACTTTCCAAGTATGGGTCAGTGCTTAAAGACTAATTCCCACGTTTTACTGGAGTATTTTATACAATGAATTTCATTCAGATACAAATGGAAAACCTTTTCAAGGTGCTTGATGTTCTTCCGGAAATTTACATACTGATACGTCTTAAATGAAGAGACAACTTCATTGACAACTCTTACACAACTGAACTTGGACAAAAATAGATGTTTGGGTTTTTTCCTTCTGTATTGTTGATTTTGTGTGTTAGAGCTGAAGAAATTAATTCACTTTATTAAAACATATCTGACTATGAGAGAGAAGAGGAACAAAAAAATGAAAAAAGATGCTGCCATTAAGACAGGATTCTGGACTTTAAGAGCTTTCAGCTCATCAGAAATCTGTCACATCCTGATTGTGTAGTAGCAGGACAAGACTTTTATGCTTTTGATGTCTCATTTGCCTGTATATAAAATGTGCTGAAGAATGGGGTTCTGGCCTGACAGGGATACTACTTCATTTGATTGGTTTTGAACTGCTATTAATTTAAGTGGAATTTGGTCAACTGACTGAGGAAATGATTCCAGACTGTAGGGATGTTATTCTGGTGGTAGACATAGAAAGATCTGGAAATACTAATTGTGCATTCCTACCAATCACAGCACTAGGGAGTAACTGCTAGAGTAAGTTTCAGGTTTCATTCCCTCCAAAACAACAGCAAAAAAGAAAAACATCTAATATAAGCATTGATGATGTAACAAGTTCTGGACTTCATCTTACCACAACTTGGAGTGTGAAGTTATATGATCTCCTGCAATACATTTATTTTTCATTTTGACAGCTAACTCAACAAAGATTTCTCTATCTGCTAAAAAATGCATTCTTGACAATTATAAAAGAGAGAATATCCAATTCTCTCTCCAATTCTCAATCCAAATAGAACATAAAAATGAAGACTTTTGTCTTTTCATAAAGAAAGGCAACTTTCACTGTCTATGCTAAATCACAGTCTTTCAGTTTGGAATATTTTCTTCTTCATTCTATGTTCTTCAAATCAATTCACAGCATCATAAAACTTCACTAATGTTATGACATTCCCTTCATTGTTTTCCTCAGTCAGTTGACCAAATTCCACTTAAATTAATAGCCGTTCAAAACCGATCAAATGAAGTAGTTTTTTCATACTACATGTAATTACACTATGGGACTCACTCAGGAGATCATTGAATGCAAGAAAATAAAAAATTTTAGAAAGAATTTAATATTTTTATGGGAAATAAGAAAACGCAGAGTTAGCAAAGTTCATGAAAATAAGTATATTTTCAACGTTCAACTGTTTTTCTAGCTCTAAGTCCAGAAGAAGACTTTCCTTGCAGTATGCTTACACATTGATCTTACTATATCTGGTACGAACGGCTTCTGCTGGCAGGGTTTTAGAAAGGCTCATCTTCAGATCTTGCATGCCCAAAGTTAGACACACAACAGCTACTAGCCCCATTATGCTACACATGGAGCTTGGCTGCTCTGGGCACAGAGCATCAGGGTCCTGAGGGCACCAACAGCTTTAGCTGTCCCTGGCCACCCTGACACTGCCCACAGCCCAGGTTCCCATGCCAGCCCCCAGGGCTGCCAGCCCCTACCCCAGAGACCCTGCAGTAGGGCCTGTCTCCAGCTCTCCACAGCCCTACCCTGGCTGGCCATGGGCCCTGCCAAGCTGGGCCCACACGCAGGCCCACCTGTGGGCTCACATCCTGCCCAGCCTTGGCCTGTCCCCATCCCCAGGGAGGTGCCTGATGCCTAGGGCTGGGGCTGTCCCTGGTGCCCCCTGTCCTGCGCTGCTCCTGGCTGGGGCAGTGGCATAGGCCTGGGATGGTAGGACAGCCCCTCCCTGCCATCCCTGGGGAATCCCACACCGCTCCCCACCCCAGGCAGCCCCCTGCCTCTGACATAGCTGCACCCCTTGACAGTAATAAACCTGCAGGAGAGTAGTTATCAGTGTGGGGCATAAAAGGCCACTGGTTCTCCAAGGATTTTGCAGGAGCTAAGCTTACAACAGCTTTACAGCTCCACAGTGAACAATGTCTTTGTCTAGACTATGCACACAGTTTGGATGCACATCACTGAGCACAAGCTAGACTTATTCTTATTTTTATGCCAAACTCCGAAATAGCTTGGAATAGTAGTGACTGTGGAAATAAGTTAAAACACAGCAGCAAACTGTCTGAAAGCAACAATTGCCCAAGTGATGTCATCAGCGTGGCAATAGACTTGCTTTACTGCACAGTAACACAGGATGGTGGTAGGAATTGTGAAAGGCAAGATGATAACTACAGTACCACTTGCTTAGAAGAATGAACACTACCTGAAAACATGAGCTTTTACCTCAGGGTTGATGTGACCTGAAGACCCAATGTAAGCGAGCTCTTACCAGCTCAGAATGCCCCATACCAATGATAAAACAAGATTTACCTTTCAAAAAAACCCAGACATATAACCACAGCCAGAAGAGCAATTGACCAGAATTCGGTATAAATGCCCCCACACCTGCACAGGACATCAGTTTAGAGCAATGAAGATTAATACTCCACTGACCATACGTCCACACCACCTGCATGGGACAAGCATGTACTGATCCTGCATGGGACAAGTAGATACTGATTACGTGAGTGATAGTAACTGATTAGCCCATCCCCTAACATGAGTAATTTGATTGGTCTACACAAACTGTATTATAAGATAGATAAACCCTGCTTTCCTCTGTATCAGGGTCCTCCATGCATTAGGCTGGGACACCACTATGTGCATCACTAAAATAAGAGAATAAATTCCCTTGGTTATTCTATGCTAAGCATCCTTGTCTCCCTCCTCGGCTGGCAAAGAACTGACTTTTACAGAATCAGCTGGGAGACGGCTTTGTACTTTTCACATTTCAAGAAGAATATGTATTACCTCATTCATGCTGTTTCGCATCTTGATTTTTCTCCTTTTACCTCCCTCTGGACGTGTACCACGTGAAAGGAAATTATGTTGTACAGGTTGTGTATGCCGTTTTTCCAGTCTGATTGACTCTGGCTCTCTGTTCATGATTAGAACAAAGTAATTTCTCAGTCACTGTACAATATGCAAATACACATATTCTGGCTCATTGGCAGTCCTCCCCAGCCAGTGATCATGCAAGAGTCTTTGTAATGACTGTTCTGTTATTTCCTCTATGAGCCTATAAATATGAAAAATTAGGAAAAGAGCAGTTCATCCGCTGTAACAAAGTAACATTTTATGCAGTGACCACTCTCCTATATTAGATCCCTTCACAAAATAGCTTATATCTGCTGTAACTGTATGTAAATCCTAGTATTACTGTCTTAAGTCAGAGTTTGTAACAGTAGAAGGCTGAACCTCTGCCACTCTGTTCTCTCCAACAGATGTAGAAATAAACCATTTCTGTCTGACCTGAATCCCCAAAATAGACTACATGTTCATTCGTGACAGCACAGAATCTCAGATTTTAATGCCAGAGTGGAGTATAGTGCAGTAGAAGTTAACTTTCTGAAGACAATCACAGGTGTCTTGCTAGAGAGGTTCTGGTTTTGAAGTGACAAAATATATAGAGCTCTTGGTATCTTCAGACAATGTGTCAAGCCTGTATAAGCCTATCATGGAATTCCATGGAAGGTAGTCCTCATTCCCTAAAGGTACCATTAGGGACTGATTCAAATCCAGTAACATCAATGAGAAATTATTTGCATGAGCTATAGGTGACTATATGACTCTGGCTTGCTTCAGTCCTATTAAATATAAGTTTGTATAGTAAACTCCTGTCTTGTCCTGGCCAAAACTTCCCCATCCAAGCAGGATTTTGACAGGAATCACCAATTTCACAGAAAGCATCAGCCTTCTGACTGAATATTTTTTAAACAAAAATTCTTAGCCAAAATTTTTTCAAGAGTTTTGAAGAGCAATCTAAGGAGAAACATTATCTTCTGAAGAGAGTAACACAAGGCACATTTTGATGTCTTGAGACCCAGCAAGCATAGCATTTCAGATGAAAATAAATTACTTTCACCTCTTGCTTCCCCATCAACAGTATGGTTATGTTGCTGCAGCAAAACATGCTTTCTCTCTGTCCTGTTCATGCTGATACCATCAGCCAGGTATAGGTCCACAGATCCACACGGCATTCCTTTGATGCACAGGAAAGGAACAAGAGGATCTGAGTGCTCTTATGGCTAAAGAAACTCTGCTAGATGGGATTCTTCAAAAGATGGGATTCTTCAAAAGGCCTCACCCTTTCTCTTTTCCATGACTGATCCTGTCACATGTATTGATGTACACAGAGGTTCACACTTTGAGGGAAATAAATTTGAGAGTTCTTCTGATAAAATTAAAGGGAACTGCTGGTAAAAATGTACTGCTGGAGTATGTTCTTACTTGTCACACACACACACATTCCTCCACCTTTCTCCGTTTACCCATGAGTGTCACAAGACCCACCTTCATATTATTTTCCAGACCTATTCACAATCTAACTCTGCATCTTCCCCTGCTGTAAAAAGCAACAGGCTGCTTGGTAATGTAGTACTGTTATTCCATGAACAGCCACAGAAAAGAGATGCTTTGGAGATACTCTTAGAGCAGTTTGCCAGACTACAGAAAGCTAAGTGACATGCAGTGCATGTTAAAAACTCTGCTTATACCTCATGCTACCTGATTTAGTGGTTAGAGATGACATTGACACAGATCTTGGCTGCAGCAACTTAAACATTGGTTTTTGGTAGGACTTCCTCCAGATGCCTTCAGAGTGACTTTGGATCAGCTCAGAAAAATGAGCAATGCACAGGAACAGCAACGTAGCATTGATTTATCATGATAAACCTTGCTTTATGAAATACATAGTGACTCTCAACTTCTCGTCATTTTCAGCAGTTTCTGTGCAGGTTATGTGTAAGAAACCAGTAGGCAAAATAAACAACAAACAATTCCGGAAACATTAGAGATTTTCTTCCTAAAATAACAAGTTGAGAACAATAAAAAGACTCATTTTTACTGGCAAGTGTGGCTAAGTGATGATAAGAGGTGTTGATGAGTAAAAGGGCAGTATAGTTTGCAGTGACAGTATTGAAGCTGGAGCAGACACAGTTTATACTGACTCCTATGCTGTATGGGCTGGAGCCATGTAGCAACTTGGAAAACTGGCAATGACGTGACTGGCAAGTAGGGAAAAGAGAAATTTCAGGATGCCCATACTGGGAAAAAATTATAAAAATTAGCTTTGTCCCATTCCCTTTGAGTAGGACATGTATCCACCCACCAAAAAGCTAACACTATAGCTGACAGTTCAGCTGACTGAACTCAATGCCAAAGCTGGCTAATTTGAGTTAATATTGCTATAGATCCTGATTCCACTAAATGGAACCGGTTAGCCCACTGGCTGTATGCCTCATTAGGACATACTGGTACAGATGATTTACTTAAGCATATATCAGGGGGTGGCCACTAACCACTTGACAAGCATGTGCCTTGATATCCAGCTATGAACTATGTGCAGAAATTAGAAAATGTTGCAAGGAAGGCCAAACCTTCACTAACCTCAGAGATGGTAAAATTCCCTGGTCCACTTGGCAAACTGATTGCGTTGGACTTCTCCCTTGAACACCCGAAGGGCGGTGCTACCTCCTTACTGGATTTGAAATGGTATTGGCTTAGGGAAAGCTTTCCACTGCTGAAGAGTAGACGGTCTTGCCACAGTGGCAGGGTTTAACTGATGGTTTGCTGGTACTCCTATGCCCTCCGCCATGCAATATGGCATGCACTTTAAAAATAAAACCGTCCAAAGATGGCGTGAATGCCGTGGAGTCAACTAGATATTCCAACCACTCCATAGACCTCAAAGTAATGGTATGATTGAGAGGTGGAATGGTCTTTTAAAACAACATCTAAGACAAAATTTATATACAGGAAAATGGGGCAAAGTCTAACCTGAGGCCATTTGTTGCCTAAATAACCAGGAAACACCCACTGGATACCCAGTGAAATGAGCTCATTTTCCAACTATCCAACCCCACAAAACTTCCAGAGAGCCCACTGTCAACTCGTCATTGTTCTCAGGGTGACACCGTTCTTATTGATCATTCTTCAATGGGTAAAATGTCTGCCTCTTTACTCTCTCCCCAAGAAGAAGGCATATGGATAGCCATTTCCAAATGGGGACTTTCTTTCACTGTCACTGAGGCTTGGCTAATTTCCAAAACTGGATAATCTCTTCTCTCAGGTAACAAATTGTATCTGGATGGATTCTTTAGCTAGGACAAGACTAGAGTCCACACAGGAAATCCTAACCTTAAGATGACCATGACATCTGTGGTTCTGTGCTTATCCTTATTTGTATCTTGTTTTTCCTTATCCCAAGATTGGACCAATAATCCTGTCATTCAATTTATGATTACAATTTCTCAATCAGGTAAAGTACCAGATTGTTGGCATTGCCCACACCACCCTCAATCATTTTTTTGGGTGGTTAGCTGAACCTGTTTCTGAAGCATCTTGGTATCAACCTAATTTGAAACACTTACTCCCCAACAGTCCAGTTTATCAACACCAATCTTTTAAGGCACATTCTTATGATACAGCCCTGTATGATACAGGGTGCATTAGAATGCCTTAGAGTACAAATTCAGCTCAAGTGGGAAAAGCAAGCAATTGTGATTACAGTCTGTATTACAATCAAACCCAAACATGGTTTTAATTTAAATGTAACAGAGTGTAAGCTTGTATTGGGTCTGACCTGAAATCCTCATGGACCTGCAATAATGAGTCAGCAATAGCAAATGATCATGGTTTTGGTAGTCTAAAACTCTGGAATCTTACATAGATTCTATCTATTATATATAAATATGTATAATATATATAATATAATATATTACTATATTAATATAAATATAATAATTTATATTAACAATAATTTATATTAACAACAAAAAAATGTGACAGATTCTACAACTTCAGTGATCCTAATTAAACATGTGGTCCAGGTGGCACATCTGGCTGTTTAGGTTACTACCCCTTTTTAGATAATCCTATTAAGACAAACATGCTTAATGAAATTTGATTGTCCTTCCTACCCATGGTGCTCACTTTGCCAATGCCACAAAAACTGCTGGCAAAACTGGTGACCTACCATTTTGACAACTGGATGGTTCTGGCTCTGCAGCACAAGTGCCTATAAAAGTCTGCCACCACAATGGGCAGGTACTTGTCTTGCTCCTTATGTATTTCAATAAAAAAATTTAACTTTTACCTTTTTACACAACCATTGTCCTGTACACAATAAGTGTAATGTGATTAATCACTTGGTAGAAAGACCAATCAAATTCCACCAATTTATACATGCATTGTTTCCAACTTTAGGTACTGTTGAACTTGAAACAGCTATTGTAAATATTTCTGCTATGCTTGAAGTTATCCAGAATGCTACCGTAAAGCCTTTAAAAGATTTACAATCTGAAACTGACTCACTTTACACAATAATAAAGCTCTAATTATAACTACAACCTTGTGGCGAGTTCTCATTTTACAAAGGAGAACCTGCCCCCATTGTGTTGGGTAGCATTGGGTGACACACACCACAGGGTGAGATGCCCAACCAGCAGCCCCAGGATTGGGAAATGCTTCTTCCTGGGGCAGGATGAGCTGTCACTGTTTCCTTCTAAGCAGAAGTGGAACTGTGAGGTGCGTGGGGGAGGTGGCACTGGCACCAAAGCTCAGGGGTGCCTGTTGGGATCCAAGCCCTGAACCCACAGCTCATCCAGGGCTGGATTCCAGATGAGCCACAGTTTTGGAAGGCCTGATGATCTCTGGAGGGCCCCAAAGCAGCTAGGCAGTGGCCCTGGGCCAGGGACCACAGGACTGCCAGACCTGTTGGGCTCACAGCATGCTCCTATGGTAGTGCTGCCCTGCACAGGCCTGGTGGCAAAGACCCTGAGAGAACAGGGAGTGGAGACAGAAGCCCACAGAGGAAGGGCTAAGATCTTAGTTTCAGGATAGGGCCTGGGTGAGAGCCCTAACCCACGCCCAGGCTTCCCTCAGAGGAAGCCCAAGGTTGCAGAGCATTCCCTGGCACCGGGAAGAGACAGCTGCAAGTTGACTGAGTGGAAGCTTCTTAACTTTATCAAGGAAGAGATGGCCAGAAGCTGACTCAGGTAGGTAACTCCATGGCACTCTCATAACAGCTGCTGGCTGTAACACAGCGAAGGGCAACAGGACCTGGGAAAAGAAAAGCTGCTGCTCTGCTCTGCAACCTGACAGCTGGTCCAAGAGGCAGCTCTGCTAAGGGCCTGACCAGGTTTACACTTTGTCTCCTTGGAGCAGGAGCAAAGCCTGTAACCCAGTTCTCACCTCCAGAGTCTCTGGCAGCCACAAGGGAAATGTCCCAGACTGACCTGCTGTGGCCAGGCAGAGAGCCAGATCCCATCCCTGCTGCAATCTCTGCTCCTTTCAAAAAATGGCCCAGGGCCAGAAGGTTCTGAGGCAAGCACACTCCCAGTGAAGGCAACTCTAGGGCCATTATGAAGACAGAGGAACAAAGCTTCAGGGCTGGGACAGGCAGGTCCAATGGGTTGCTGCCCTGCTCAGGCCTAGGGAGAAAAGAACAGTGGAGAGTGCCCAGCAGTGCCGACTGCCAGCTGTGTGGGGCCAAGGAAGGAGGTTCTAATGCCTCCCTTGCTTTGGTGCAAGGGAAGGGTTTGGGTGACTGTCAGCCTGTAGGGATAGAAGGCAGTGCTTTCCCCTTACACTGCAGGGGTAGGGTGGAGGGAGATGGGACTCTGACTGCAGCTGGGAGACACTGCACTCACAGATGAGCATGGTGGATGTATTGGGTCTGGCTGGGATGGAGTTAACTTTCCCCATAGCAGCCATTATAGAGCCGTGCTTTGTATTTGTAGCTAGAATGGTGTTGATAACACACCAGTGTTTTGGTTATTGCTGAACAGGGCTCACACAGCATCAAAGCTGTCTCTCCAAACCCTGGACAAAGGCCAGTAAGGTCAGGGTGGGCAAGAGTTTGGGAGGGGACATAGCCAGGACAGCTGACCCAAACTGAACAAAGGGATATTCCATGCCACATGAAGTTGTGCTTAGCAATAAAATAAAAGCTAACGGTGGGGGAGAGGGATTTGTTATTAAGGCATTTGTTTTCCAAAGCCTATGGGTATGCGTACTGAGGCCCTACTTCGCAGGAAGTGGCTGGACATCGCCTGCTGATGAGAAATAGAGAATAAAGCTTTTTGCTTTGCTTCCATGCATGGCCTTTGCTTTTCTTCATTAAACTGCCTTTATTTTGACCCGTGAGCTTTTTCACCTTATTTTCTCCCCTATCCTGTTGAGGAGGGGGAGTGATAGAGCTGCTTGGTGGTCACCTGGCAGCCAGCCAAGGTCAACCCACCACAGTCTTTTTTGGTGCCCAACATGTGGCTTGAGACAATGGAAGTTTTTAATTGAGCATGCTATAGCTACAGCAGTTATTAATTGGCAGACTCCTGTGTCTGTGGAGTTTGCTTGCTGCACCGAATACCTCTTTATTTTGCTGAGATTTGGAACACATTAATACAAAAAATAGCCATGTGCTTGGCCTTGGCACTGGTGCACTTACTGTGCTGGGGGGCTATCTTGTGGTGAGGATGAGAGAATACACCTCCCTCATCTTATCTGAGATTGATGTGGGTGATTTTATTGCACAGGCTCCTGAAGTCCTTGTTCACCCTTATGTGAGCTGTTTAATATTACTAACTAACATTCTTGGCTTATTGTCGGGTTTGTAGCAAAACCAGCCTATTGTGGCCAGTCCTGGAGGCCCCATGGCATAGACTACCTGAGGACAGCGTACTTGGATGACCCACAAAGGTACCAATGGGCTTTTAGTGTAGCCACCATGAATACAGAAAAGATTAAACAGCTTGCCTGGCCTCTCGGAAGATCCCTCTGTTGTGGGCTTACTGTGGGTTGATGAACAGCAGGTGCCAATTGCTACCATGACAGTGCACCAGCAGTGATATTGCACCAATTGAGACTCCCTGGTTCCCTTCCATGAGCTGATTCACCCACTGGAGAGCCAAAGAGTGATCAGCAAGACTCAATCATCTTTTAAATGTTCCATATGGCCAGTGCAAAAGTCTGATGGAGGGTGGAAGTTAACAGTGGACTATCGTGGCCTGAACGAAGTCACGCCACTGCTGAGTGCTGCTGTACTTGATGTGCTAGAGCTCCAGTATAAACTGGAGTCAAAGGTAGGCAAGTGGTATGCTACAACTGATATTGCCAATGTGTTTTTTTCAATTCCTTTGGCAGCAGAATGCAACAGTTTGCTTTCATGTGAAGCGGTTTTCAATACACCTGGAATCAACTGCCCCAGGGTTGGAAGCACAGTCCTACCATTTGTCATGGACTAATCCAAGCTGCACTGGAACAAGGTGATCCCCCTGAACATCTACCATACATCAACGACATCATCATGTGGGGAAACAAAGCAGTGCTAGGTGGGCAGCAGGGTCTAGGGGTGGGAGTCTGGGATTTGATGTCTAAGGAATTGAGCAGCAGGGTCTTTAGGGGCTGGTGAAGAAGCCAAGACACCTGGGTTCTTTTGGTGTTGAGAAAACAGTGGGCCTAGCAATTAGAGCAGAGCAGGGGTAGTGAGCAGCAGGGCACCTGGGCTTCCTGGAAAGCAGCAGGATCTAGCGCTCCTCTCCCCAGCCTCTCCTCTCAGTCATACCCGTGCTGATGGTCGAGGGTTATGTCTGCTTCCCTGGTCTTGCAGGTAGTCTTGCATCTACATCCCATCACTCAGCTGAACCTGGAGCCTCAAATGGCCCTGCTGAAGTCTGCCCCATGGGGGATCTGTGTCCCCAGGACAAGGAGATTCTGAGTGGGGTGATCCCCCCAGTATATCAGCCCTAGAGACATGGAATGGGGCTGGGGGAAAATCTCCCTTCCCTCTTCCTGCACTCCCTGCCCCGGGGGGGTGTCTCTACACAGCCCCCAGTTGTGCCACATAGATACATAGGGGCAGGGAACATGAGGATTCAGGGACATGGCAGGGGCACGTGAGAACAGGGGAACAAGGGTCACTGCCTGTGGGAGGGGCTCCACCCCTGGAGGAGTTTCCTCATGCTCTGCTCCTATATCAAACAGGGCCCCACCGCAGGCCAAGCCAGGGGAAGTTCTGTCCTCACAAGGTTGGGAAAGACTGGGTTCTCTCCGTCCCCTTCCCCTGCAGCCCAGCAGTGTCCTGGCCCATCCCAGCTTGGAGAGTGTCAGCAGTTCTGGGCAGAGCATGCAGCCCTACCCACTTCAGCCCCTCCAGAGCCCTGGGGGCTGCACTGTCTGACTGGCCCCATCAAGACCAAATGGGCTGGGAGTGGCCACACCAGGCCAGGCTGGTCTGGAGAACATGAAATAAATTAAAAGAAAACATTTTCATTCTCACATGAAAACAGGTACGTTTTTTTCATTTTCAAAAACTGAAAGCAAATTATTTGGCATTTAGATTTGAGCTTTTCCAGTTTGTGGCAAAAGGAGGAGGAATGAGAAATTAAGATAAAGGAAGGAAAGGAGAAATGACCACAAGCAGGCTAAACACAGTTTGTTTTCCTTGTTGCTGTTGTTGAAATAACCAAAATGCTAGGATTCAGTAACAACTCAATATGAAGAAAAGCCTGGAGTATGATGAACGTTAAGTTAACATTAAGCTTAAATTAAAAAAAAAAGATCGCAATAGTCCCTGCTATAGTTGCTCTGGGCTTGGTTAATGCGTCGTTTCTTTAAAAGCAGGGAAACTTCGTTTTGCACGTGAACCAGCCTCCGTCTTCAGCCGCTGGGTGGCACACGGACGTAAATTGAAGAAATGCAACCCGTGAAGGAAGGGTGCACACACGAGCAGCCAGCGGCTCCACGTTGAAAAAACACGGCAGCTCCGCAACGTTGGTGATCCCAGAATGATGTCACAACGTGCGTTTTCAGGAAGGCTTTGGGCTTTGCAGAAGTTGAGAAAATGAAGTTAATGAGAGCTGCGTCTAAGAACTCCACGAACCAGTTTGCAGCATGTCTGACGGTGCGGGGAAGGGCTCTGTCCTACAGCTGAGATGGAGATTGGTGCTGTGTTGGTTGTTCTGCGTGTTCCAGCTCTCTGATAACACCTTCAGTGCTACATAGTTCTGGAAACAGCAACAATCAAAAGTTGGAAGGATGCTTCTACCTCCAGCTGCATGTTAAAGGGCTATTTCAAAGAAGTGTATCATTCTTTACTGAAATGCAATCACACGTCCAGGAAAAGCACCTCTACAAGTGACCTTGTTCAGGCCGCAGTTACAGTCCCGTAAATAAGAAGTGAGTTTCTGAGTTGGTGAAGTTGAATTGGATCCAGCTCTAGAATTACAAGTTACAGCACAGTAGATTCTGTGAGTGTAGATGGGCTCAAACCATTGAAAACAGAGAGGAAAAATAGCTGGCAGGAGAAAAGGGAAAGAAAGAGAGAACCACTGAACTAGGTAAATGGTAATGAGGGCTGCCTGAATACCTCTTTCCTGCTCAGCAGAGTGCGCTCCCTGCAACCCAGGGTTCCAACAGCATGTTGAAACTTGTGACATATTAGACAAGGTTGCTTTTTAGACAAGATTTCCCGTTTTTGTGGCTGAGGGCAGCCCTGCTACCCCACCATGGCAGAGGATTGCAGTGACCAAGATGGAGAACATGGACAGGCCTGTCATTTCTCTTGCTCTTTCACACCACTCTTTCTTCCACCTCTGCTACAGCAGTACGTGATGTGTGTCACGTGTCACACTGCTGTGACAAGCAGCAAACCAGGTGCCTTTTAACTCACTGTCTTGACACTGTTTCCTTCAGCTTCTCTCTGCCCCTCTGACTCTGGTCCTGGTTTCATTGACACCCCCCCCCCAATTCAAGCAAGCAAAATAAACACAGACTGTGCCAACTATGCCAAATTATTATTTTCTCACTGCACAGAAGGAATAAGGATTAGGAACCAGTGCAATGAGGAGGGCTACAGTGCTGAAAACTTCTCTGTCAGTGCATAAAGAACCCTTTGTTGAACATGGATGGAAGATAGGGCATTGTGTGGAATTAGCAATGAGATTTTCTATCAGAAGTTCTTCCTTTCTCTTACGGCTAGATTAACTCTTCAAGTGCTACCAGGAAAAAAGTGGGGGAAGCACTATGACAAAATTAAAATCTTTTGGGTTTAGAGTAAGAAAGACAACCTCCTTGTCTTGTTCTCAGGGAACACATCCTTCAATACAGCCAAAATCCGGAAGTTGCTTTGGACCAGATTTTTTGGGGAGGCTTAACATGGGATAACGTTCTTCCTTCCCTCCTCGCACAAACACAAGAATGTCAGCCTCAGATCTGTATTTCTGGTTTCTTTTTGGGAAGCAAAGCTGAAATAAAAAATTAACTACATTGACCACGATTTACTTTTCCAAACAGGCTCAGATTTAGTGCAAAATATTTAATTCTGCAACTGAACTGTAAATTTACGTTTACATAAATATGAGTTTAATCCCATGTAAATAAGTTGTAAGGCTTTTATGGAAAGCTTGCTGTTTATCTGGTTAAGTACTACTTAGCTGTTCTTCTAGTGTGCTGTTGTGGCTCCTCCAGAATATCATATATGTGTATCTTGGTATACTTGTACTCATTTAGAAAAATATTATTTATTGTCTTGGCCTTTTTCATAAATCAGTATATATTGAGGTGATTTTTTTAAACTCAAGAAACTTGTCATGGATTAACAGAAATCCTTCAGAGTACAAAGCCTGAACACTCAGTAGTGATCTTCAGCCAACTAGAATGAATAGTATTTGTGTGGCTCTCTTCATTCTGTAGTGGTTAGCAGGAGCTGCATAAGTACTCTTAACTATAGCTGAAGTCAAGAGGAACTCCACATCTTATGGGTCTGAGCTCGGTAATTACAGAAAGCTCTGCAGCAGAAAAGATGAATGATCAACACCTCTCCACACAATAATGTAACAGTATAGTGCCATTTTGATCTGATGTCAGTATTCAGTTCAAAGATTCAGACTTAATCATTCCAGTCTATGGGTGTTCCACAGACAGGAAACAGTAAGGGAAAGTCTAGGACAGACAGACTACTTGCACAAAGTAATATTGCAGTATTGAGCCTAGACACATTTGGAATATATTTTCCTTTGGAAAAAAAAAAATCTAAACAGCACCAACAATTTTCTCTCAGCAGAGAATATTCTCAATTATTCCATTAGAAGATGTAAGGATATTCTAGAACTGTATCAATATCACAGTCCTGCCCTGTTCTCACTGTTTGGGATGTGGTCTCAAATTCAGATGGGAGTGGAAGGGGGTAGGCAGAAGATAAAAGCTGCTTCATTCTGCACCCACAATTATTCATGCAAATTTTTATTTCAGCTTCTTAGACTGTGGGTACTTTTTCAGATATTCTATAGATCCAGTTCATCAACAAGAATGAAGAAAACAAGGAATTTGTATTCAGTCAGTTAAAGAACCAAATATCTGGGAATTAATGTAAAGAAACAAAGATGATCATATGTATTGGGTTTACGTGGCAAGGTTTTGGTGTCGGGGTGGCTACAGAGGTGGCTTCTGTGAGAAGATGCCAGAAGCTTCCCCCATGTCAGATGGAGCCAGCTCCAGCCAGCTCCAAGATGGACCCACCACTGGCCAAAGCTGAGCCAAAGAGTGACAGTGGTAGTGCCTCTGTGATATTTAAGAAGGGGTAAAATCTGCTGCACAACAGCAGCCAAAAGAGGAGTGAGAGAAACAACTCTGCAGACACAAAGGTCAGTGAAGTGGGGGGAGGAGGTGCTCCTGGTGCCAGAGCAAAGATTCCTCTGCAGCCCATGGTGAAGACCATGGTGAAGCACGTTGTCACCCTGTACTCCATGGAGGTTAATGATGGGGCAGATATCCACTCTGCAGCCCGTGGAGGACCCCACACTGGAGCATGTTGATGTGCCCGAAGGAGGCTGTGACCCCGTGGAGAGCCCATGCTGGAGCAGGTTCCTGGCAGCACCTGTGGTCCCGTGGAGAGGAAGCCACACTGGGGCAGGTTTTCTGGCAGGACCTGTGGCCCCATGGGGGACCCATGCTGGAGCAGTCTGTTCCTGAAGGACTGCACCCCGTGGAAAGGACCCATGCTGGAGCAGTTCGTGAAGAACTACAGCCCGTGGGAAGGACTCACATTGGAGAAGTTCGTGGAGGACTGTCTCCTGTGGGTGGGACCCTGTGCTGGAGCAGGGGAAGAGTGTGAGGAGTCTTCTCCCTGAGGAGGAAGGAGTGGCAGAGACAACATGTGATGAACTGACTGCAAGCCTGGTTTCCCACCCTCCTGCGCCACTGGGGTGGAGGAGGTAGGCAAAATCGGGAGTGAAGTTGAGCCCAGGAAGAAGGGAGAGGTGGGGGGAAGTTGTTTTACAATTGTTCTTATTTCTCATTATCCTACCTGATTTAGATTGGCAATAAATTAAATTAATTTGCCTGAGTTGAGTCTGTTTTGCCCGTGATGGTAATTGCTGAGTGAATTCCCTGTCCTTACCTTGACCCACGAGCCTTTTGTCGTATTTTCCCCCTGTCCAGTTGAGGAGGGGGAGTAATAGAGCAGCTTCGTGGGCACTTGGAGGCTAGCCAAGGTCAACCCACCGTATCATATCAGAAAATGGAAATATATCTTAAAACATAAATTCCCAAACAAAAATCAGAACCAAGTAAATTGTTTGTGCGCCAGCTGAATACCATGAAAAAATGCCCACATATTTGAAGAATAGGGGAACAGAAAGAAAAGCTTGCTCCAAATTACATCTTTGCTACTGTTGTACTTTGTTTGCTATACTTTTTACTTTTTATGCAACAGGCCCGGAGAAGTCCTAACTAATCCATGCAGGTGTTACTATACATACTTCAAAGTTTGGTTCATACCACACTGCACAAGCAGGAGAAGAGCTTCTGCCATGTATTTATGCTTGATGTGTTTCCTGCAGAATGGCTCCACAGCAAATTAATCTGCTCAGATTTGTAGGTGTCAGGGCCCTGCCTTCCCTTGTCACATGTTCCCACTCTCTTTTGGTCTGCTGGTGTAAGGGGAACCAGTTGTTACAACTCTCCTTGCTGAAAGCTCACCAGCAAAACAGTGATGAGTTTTTTTGGTTGAATTGCCTTCCTGAGGCAGCTCAATCCTTGATCAGATCAGTACCAGTGCCCTGTTCAGGAAGGGTCAGCTCAGGCAGATGAGGTATGAGGGAGCACAAGGTCATACCAGCTCTAGGTCTGATTGTCCAGTTCTACCATGGAGCCACCTCCTGTATTAAAAACTGCAACAGCAGAATGGACCTTTTGGCAATAGAACTCTTCGGGATGCTATCAAACAATGGAAAAAAGGACTTTGTATAGTGGATATACACCTGAACACCTGAGGAAGGACAAAATGCTGACTTTGTGTTTTCTTTGGATGCCGGGTTTATCTAAGTTAAACTAAGGAACAAGGGGATGAAATCTTAACTCCTACCAAAGAGGTAGATGTGGTCCAGTCTTCAGCCATTGTAAACTGACTTTCATAGGAATGTAATAATTTATATCATGAAAAGTTTGGATCTTATGTGTACTACTTCCTCCCTTAAAATGTTTCTTTGCTTATGTTACAAACTGCTGTTTGAAATTTGAGATTAATTTTAGCACACTGTTCTTCTGAATTTCACAGGCATATGTATTGATACCTAAACTTTTAACCTGTCACAGAATTTCATGGACTTTTTGTTCAGCTTGACTTAATAAGCTATATCAATGGTTGTAGGAAGACACAATCAGGGTAGGATCCTGATGTCTGGAAAAAGGTAAGCATCACATACACCTTCAAGAAGGCTAGGAGTGTGGTCTGGGGAACTACAGGCCAGTTAGTCTCATTTCAGTCTCCAGGAAGCTTATGGAGGAAGTCTTCCTTGGAAACCACTCTATGATGAGATGATTGGCTGACCAGACAGGGGGAGAGCAGTGGATGTTGCACAATTTAGCAAGGCCTTTAACATTGCCTCCCATAGTATCCTTGTAGCCTAATGGGTAAGGCAGGGATTGACAAGTGACCTGTAAGGTGGATGGCAAACTGGCTGCACCACTGGGTGCAAAATGCTGTGATGTGTGGTACAAAGTCCAACCGGCAGCTGGGTATGAATGGCATGCCCTTAGGGATTGATAATTAGGCCAACACCTTTTAATGTCTTTATTAACAACCGGGGTGATGGGCACAGTGCCCTTGCAGCTAATTCACAGAAAGTACCAAACTTGGGGGGGGAGCAGTAGGTGCAGAGAGCAGGGCTGCTGTTCAAGAGGGACATCGACGAGCTGGAGGAATGGGCCAAGTGTGAACAAACAGAGATGTGAAGTCATACACACACAATGGATTGAGGCCCTGTACTGGTATAGAACTGGCACTGAATGGACAGAAAGCAGCTTTGCAGAAAAGAACAAAGGAGTCCTGTGGGACACACAATTGTACATGAAACAGCAGTGCACACTTGGCAGCAATGAAGGCCAACTGCACCCTAGGATCTCTTAGCAAGAGTATAGCCAGCAGATTCACTACAGAATAAATTTCCAGAATTAAGTGATTCTTCCTCTCTACTCAGCCCTTGTGACACCATAGGTGAACATTGTGCCCATGCCAAAAATTGAGGCTGTTTGATTTGTCCCTCATTAGCTCACTTCCCAGGTTATCCTACTTGCAAATGCCTTTGGGTGGTACTTGTTCTGTTTCTGTACACCTTCTCCCACCTTCTGGAGATTAGTGACATGCAGCACTCTGTTCCCATAAAGAAGCTATGGAATAGGCTGTCTTGTGATGAGTGCTACTCCCTTGAACCTCCTGAGGTAAGCAATGTCTTCTCTGGTATTGTAAATACTGTATCTCAATGATGTCTCTTACTCCTGCTTCATCCCTGTGCAGCCCAGGGTGGTGCTTTCTGCCTTTGCAGGAGGTGAAGTGTCCTGTTTCACCATATCCCAAGAACCATAGATGGCAGGGGATATAACAGCAGTGCTTGTTGCCACCCAGAGATGGGAAAAGTTCAGCTGTTGGTGTTCAGGACAGTTTTCACAGCCATCCAGCTGGGTGTTTGCCTCTCAGTTCAGCCAAGTGGGAGTCCTTTTTCTGGTACTCAAACCTGAGGTTCTTCAGCCTCTGGAGTTTGTCTCAGCTGCTTTGGAGCTGTATTTTCATTTATGGGACAGGGGCTGCTGCCACCTGATGAGGCCTTTGGAAGAATAGGACTCTGCTCGTCATAGAGTGTCTGACCTCAGATAGTTCTTCCTCCTGAAAACTTCCAGGCAGCCATAATCTGCAGCAGAGGGTGACTGGGGGAGAATGCTGATAGGAGCTCTGTGGCAGTCCAAGTGCTGATAAGCTCAAGAAGAGAGGAGGAGTTCCAGCAACTCCACTGCAAATGGCGGTTGGGCTCTTGGCTACCTACCATGTCCCATTTGGCACAGGGGCAACTCTCTCTCCCACTGCTGGTCTCTGGTGCTGCAGCTCCCTGTTGGGGAAGATCCCACAGGTGTGGCACAGCCTTCCTTCTCAAACACCTCCTGAGTAGCTAGAGTCCAGTCACAAAGGCCAAGACTCTGACTCTCCTCTCCACAGAAAGAACTTCGTCCTTCTCCCCACCCTTTCCTGCTCCTTAGGCAGAACTGCTTTGAGAGAGGACATGGCAATGCAAGATGCAGCCAAAGGAGATGGCAGAGGTGGGTCTACCACCGTGTGCAGTACGGTGGGAATGCCATATTATAGCTTCTCTCTGGGCCTGGATAGGAGTGATGCCTAGCCGACTCCACACCTATCAGAGAGGTGACTGCCAGGTCACAGTAGCACAGCTCCTCACATGGCCACTCACTCAGGATGTAGGGGGGTGTCTGGCTTCAAGCTTTGTTTTTCAGAATAAATTATGTCTTCCTTGGGATTTTATTGCAATGCCTGGCTGATGGAAGGGAAGTTCCTTCAATCCAGACAAATGGGAAGGGTTTATCCCTGACTGGGGCTCAGAGGACATTCCATCCATCCTACCCTAAGTCCTATGAGGATGCCAGTTGCCTTTCGGAAAGCAGACTCTTTCTTCTTCTTTAGAACTCATAATTGCAGTTCCAAATATTTTTTCTTTTTTTACAGTGAAAGTTTTCCCAAAACATTCAGCTAGGGCTTTGCTTTTTCCAAGTGTACAGGAATTTTTGTTTTCCTACCAAAAACATTCCTTGGTGGAAGAGTTTTGATGCCCTTTTTGCCCTTCCTCATGTCTCCTTCTCATACATCTCTGTGGAAAATCCACATGTATCCAAACACAACAGTGTTGTTTCAGC
Source organism: Aptenodytes patagonicus (assembly GCF_965638725.1). Lineage (NCBI taxonomy): Eukaryota > Metazoa > Chordata > Aves > Sphenisciformes > Spheniscidae > Aptenodytes > Aptenodytes patagonicus. The sequence goes on from NC_134982.1 coordinate 59,435,523, forward strand.
AACCTCTTCTCTAGACTATTTGTAACCTCTAGGCTCCATGGGGATGGGCCCCAAAGTGACTACACCTCCCATAATCGTCTCCTGGAGCTTAGCAAGGCAAGGATACAGCTCCATACTTCAGCATTTCTCTTCCCTAGGACTTGGCCAAACACAGGTCTCCCACCTAGAGCATGTTGATTATGGAGACAACACTGGCCTGAAAGATTGTAAGGATTGTTCCAGAGTGGTGACACAATTTATGCTTCCAGAAAGGGGTGTGCCTAGCTGTGAGCTCAAGGATACTCCATCCCATAAGGTGTCACAGCTCAGCTCTTCACAACTTTTCTTTCACTGCTATCATTGGAGAAGGTCTTCTAGCTCACGCTCTTCCTGCATGGGTGGTACAAAGAGTGGCCAAGAAATGGAAATCAAGTTATCTCTAGTAAAGCAGGCCCATGCATACTGGGGAAGCCCAGGACCCAGGTAAGAATGATCCCAAACATCTGCCCTGCTAAGGTAGAACTAGAGTCTCTGCCTGGGACAGGAGATAAAACATACTCAAACCCAGACAAGGGTTGACCAAAACCCAACTAGAACTTAATTTGGCTACTGCAGTAAAAGACAATAAAAAAATGTTTCTATAAATACATGCATGAGCTGGAAGACAGAGACAGGGAGCAGAATGAAGCCCCCATAATCCAGCGGGAAAGGGTTAATGACCTGCTACACCACTTAGACATACACAAGTCTACGGGACCAGATGGGATCCACCCAAGGGTACTGAGGGAGCTGGCAGAAGTGCTCACCAAGACACTTTCAATAATTTGTCAGCAGTCCTGGCTAACTGGGGATGTCCCAGTTGACTGGAGGTTAGCAAATGTGACGTTCAACTACAAGAAGGATCCGGGGAACTACAGGCCTGTCAGTCTGACCTTGGTGCCGGGGAAGGTTATGGAGCAGATCATCTTGGGTGCCATCCCATGGCATGTACAGGACAACCAGGTGATCAGGTCCAGTCAGCATGGGTTTATGAAGGTCCCACTTGACTAACCTGATCTCCTTCTATGACAAGATGATCCGCTTGAGGAGAGGAAGGCTGTGCGTGTTGTTTACCTGGACTTTAGTAAAGCCTTTGACACCGTTTCCCACAGCATTCTCCTGGAGAAACTGGCTGCTCATGGCTTGGACGGGCATACTCTTCACTAGGTAAAAAACTGGCTGGATGGCCAGGCCCAAAGAGTGGTGGGGAATGGAGTTAAATCTAGTTGGTGGCCGGTCACGAGCTGTGTTCCCCAGGGCTCAGTTTTGGGGCCGGTCTTGTTCAATATCTTTATCGATGATCTGGACGAGGGGATCAAGTGCACCCTCAGTAAGTTTGCAGATGAGACCAAGTTGGGCGGGAGTGTTGATCTGCTTGAGGGTAGAAAGGCTCTGCAGAGGGACCTGGACAGGCTGGATCGATGGGCTGAGGCCAACTGTATGAGGTTCAACAAGGCCAAGTGCCGGGTCCTGCACTTCTGTCATAATAACCCCATGCAGCGCTACAGGCCTGGGGAAGAGTGGCTGGAAAGCTGCCTGGCAGAAAAGGGCCTGGGGGTGTTGGTCAACAGCTGGCTGAATATGAGCCAGCAGTGTGCCCAGGCGGCCAAGAAGGCCAATGGCATCCTGGCCTGTATCAGAAATAGTGTGGCCAGCAGGAGTAGGGAAGTGATCGTCCCCCTGTACTCAGCACTGGTGAGGCCGCACCTCGAATACTGTGTTCAGTTTTGGGCCCCTCGCTACAAGAAAGACATTGAGGTGCTGGAGCGTGTCCAAAGAAGGGCAACAAAGCTGGTGAAGGGTGTAGAGCACAAGTCCTGTGAGGAGTGGCTGAAGGAACTGGCGTTGTTTAGCCTGGAGAAAAGGAGGCTGAGGGGAGACCTCATCGCTCTCTACAACTACCTGAAAGGAGATTGCAGCGAGGTGGGTGTCAGTCTCTTTTCCCAAGTAACAAGTGATAGGACAGGAGGAAACAGCCTCAAGTTGTGCCGGGGTGGTTTAGATTGGATGTGAGGAAAAATTTCTTTACTGAAGGAGTGGTTAAACATTGGAACAGGCTGCCCAGGGAAGTGGTTGAGTCCCCATCCCTGGAGGTATTTAAAAGATGTGTAGACGTGGCACTTAGGAACACAGTTTAGTGGTGGACTTGGCAGTGTTTGGTTAATGGTTGGACTCAACAGTGTCTGTGTGGACACAACAGACAGATGGCAAAATCTTACAGGCCATTCTCTCCATTAATGGATCTAATTAATGGAGCTAATTAATAAGATTATTTCAGAAGAAAGTTTACTTCACTTGTACTGAAAGGAAGTTATGAATGAACAGCAAAAATCAAAGACGCTGTTTAAATGGCCCTTACTTTCACAGAACTGACGATACTCAGGCTGAAAACATGGAGTCAGCAGAATAGGTAGCTTTTTCCAGGGCTTCAAATCTGAGTCCATCCCGGCCATATGAAGTCACTATCTGGAATCCTTTTTATTATAATGATTTAGTACAATTATATCACATACATTTGTATTTGGAAATAATTAACAATAATTTATTAATAAGGAACAGGGAGCTCAAGGCTGGTTGTTGCAGTTTAAGACCAAATTGAAAGTGCAGAGACTAAATGGAGTTGGATACCAAAACACTCTAGTCATGGATATGTGTAATGTTAACGATGAGTAACATGACTTCCCTGTTCCACAGGACAGATTGTGCAGTCCAGGAGAGAAGTTGGGTTGGCCACTGTAGTGGTTCCTGACATAAATTCCTTGCCCTGTGTGGGAGACCACATGGTCTGGGAGAGAAGTCAGGTGGGTCAGCGCAGCAGTTCCAGCCCTGCTGTGTGTAGTCTGGGTGTAAGGATGTGGGGTCCTCTCTGTTTATCCCAAGGGATTCCTGTAATATCCCCATTTTCTCTCCAGGTCTTTGCTTGAGGTCTCTTCTGAGTCTATCTGGATTCTCCCCAGGTTTCTCTAGTCTCTCCCCATATTATGTCTCTCTGGGCTCTCTCTTTGAAGTCTCTTCCAGGTCTCTCTTGAGTGACTCTGGACAATACCAGTTACAGACTGGTAGAGAATGCCCGATTCCTGATTGACTCATCCAAATTCTCTCATTTGGCTCTTGCCTCACTGGCATTCACAGTCTGCCCTTTCTAAAAGTATCACGACACATTTGCAACTTTCACATCAATTAACAGGTTGTTTATTCTTAAATAGTTCCCTTATTCTTCTCTATTCATTTATAGCTAAATTTCAGCCAGGACCAACCCATAACACCTGCCACACAATCTAGCCCATATTCTATACACAATCCTGTATCTCTTCCTACAGATTCATTCCATGTAATCATCAGCAAGTTCCAGTCATCCTCATGGCTTGTGCAACTAAGCAGGTTTCCAACCATCCTGTCGATATTTCTACCATGGCTAGGACCATTGTTCCTTGGAGGCAGACTTGGGGAGTCGGTTAATATAGTCAACTTGCCAACAAGCTTCACCAAATTTCCGCATATTCTTTCAGGTGTAAGCAAAAGGTAATTTCCTCTGCCAGGCTTCCTTTACTACAGCACATACTTCACAGTCCCAAATGACCTGGGTAGTCATTGCTAGTGGTAAATCTATCCCTCATTCTCTGGCCCAGTGACGGGTATCATCTTGGCCTCTACGGCCTGCCATCTCATGGGCCCATTGGGCCATGACAGATTCTCCTTTGTGTTGCCAGTTTAGGTTCATTGTTGTAACCAGGGCTGTGATGTCCCCCTTTGTACATTGGTTGGCTTTAGTGTTTTGGCACTCTTCTGTGTCTCAGTTGTTTGGGATGTATGCAGTCACATGATGTATGAATACTCATCTTTGCTGCAGGCAATCTGTTGCCATACCTTGGTGATCCAAATGGGTTTAACTCAACCTTCCCATCCTTGTTTCTTCCTGTGGTTCTATCTATCCCTACTCAGCATTGGCCATCAACAAAAAGTCAGCGTAAACATACATTGTGGGACACTTTTCCTGTTAGGTATTTCTAGGGCTAATTGCATAGCCTTGGCTTCTGAAAACTGACTGAATTGTCCTGTTCCACTCCATACAGCCACATAATGGGTGAGGGTACTCCATACTACTGCTTTGTGTGCAGGGTGTTCTTTATTTCCCAAATGTGCTCACTGAGTCATCAAGGCAGTCCACTCGTTCCAAGTATGGGCAGTAGCATGGTGGATGGATGCCACCCCTTCTTTGAACATCCAGTGCAGTACAGGCAATTGGAGCACTTATGTAAGCCATTGTTCTGTTCCTGGTATTTGAGATGCTGCTTGGACTCTTTCATAGGTGGAAAGGGTCTTATTCTCTTGAGGTGTGCAATTAGCTTCTGACCCCTGGTGGCTGTAGCTCCAAAATCTCAGTGGTCAGCCTTGGATTCATTGGAGTTCCTTTGCCACACACTCCAGGAGATTACAACATCTCCTGACGTGATATATAGGATATCTTGCACTTATCACCAGTTTGGATAGGGCCCAGGGCTATTTCCTGTGCCACTTCCAGCTTCACTTGTTGGAAGGCTTGCTGTTGCTTGGGTCCCCACATAAACCAATCTTGCTTACACCACTGTTTATAATGATTTCGCTAGTTGACTGTATCCAGCAATGTGCATTTGTCAGAATCCTACCATTCCAAGGGAATGCTTGAGCTTCCTTTTTGTTGGTAGCTTTGGGAAACATAGTAATCTTTTCTACCACTTCACTGGATATGTCATCTTCCATTTTACCCCTAGTAATTGTATTTCTGTGTTGGACTTCAGACTTCTTGATGGCACACCTGGCCTTCAGCAGGATTTTAATGACAGCTTAACCTTTTTTCAAATATTTAATCTTTTGTTTGTCCCCAGAGTATGATGTCATCAGCGTACTGCTGGTGTTTAAGGGCACTGCCCATCTCTAAGGTTTCTTGAATCAGTCCATGGCAAACAGTGAGCCTGTGTTTTCACTCCTGGGGTAATTGATTCCAGGTGCACTGGATTCCTTCCCAGGTGAAAGTAAACTGAAGGGAATTCCCATTCCCTTCCATTATGGGAATGGAAAAGAATGTGCTGGCTATGTCAGTGCTGGCATACCATTTTACTACTTCTGCATCCAACTCTTACTGCAGCTGGAGCATGTCTCTTAAACTAAACCCTGAAATTACTCCCCTATTCCTGTCTACTTCCTTGGAACTAAAGTTTAGCCAAGTCCAACCCAGGTCAACTGCCACACTGGCCAAAATAACAAAGCTTGTTTTCAAACCTGCATTGTAGCTGGGTCTGTGTGGTGTTCCATATGCCCCCCAATGCTAAATGCAGTGCCTGCTCCAAACCCACTTTGACAGGCTGCTCCCTGCTGCCGCTGCAAACCAAATGGTAGTGATGAAGATGGGAAGGTGTTGGTGGTAGAAGAGGCCTAAGCAAACTCTGACCCTCATCAGATTGACTGACAGCAGAAAGGCTCTGCCAAAATCCCTACCACCCAATCCCCAACACTGAGCTTGCAGCACCAGAACACCATCAGTGGGCTCCAATGATACCTTCCAGAGTTCCCATGGGGAAACTGGAGAGCAATGCAGGAGGGAGAGCTCAAGCCATCAGCAGCCTGAGGTGATGCAAAGCACCAGATTAGAAGTAGCAGCAACATTTCTCTCCTTGTAGGCCAGGTACCCAGGCCCTGGGATACCCCTCCTTTTGCCTTGTCTTCTTCCAGCTAAACCAGCCTGATTCCCACTACCTGTCCTCATACGTCATGTGCTCCAACCCCCAGACCATCCTAGAGGCCCTGCTCTAGACTTGTTTCAGTTTGTCAACATCTCTCCTTGTACCCGGAGACACCCAAACCAGACGCAGTATCCAGATGCAGCCTTACCAGTGCTCTGTAGAGGAAATAATCACTTCCTTCCACCTGCTGGCTACACTTCCCACTCCTGACTGCAGTAGGCCTTCATGACTGCAAAGGCAGACTGCTGACTTCTGTTCAGCTCCTTGTTACTTTTCTCCCACCGGTGACCCTCCAGTACGTCCTTTTGCAAAGGGTCAGCGCATCCCAGTGCAGGACTGCCTTTATGGAACTCCAGGAGGTTCATGCTGGCCCATTCCTTGTGTCAAGCAAGCTCCCTCTGAACTTCCTTCTAGTTTATCAACAGCTAACAGTCATCTCCAAAATGTGGACTGCCAGATGGAGTCAGTCCAGGATGTCTGTCTGAGACACAGACATAGGAGAGTCATTGGATTTATTCTTGAATAAACTCTTCCTGCTACACTTTGACCTTTAGCTGACAGGGAAACAGTCCTTTTCTGGTGGCAAAATGGCTTGACTCAAAACAGGGGAGATGCTGATATCAGTCCCACAAAGTTACTTCTCTGAGTGGTGTGGCTGGCAGTAGGAACCTTGAGATTTTTTTCTGTGGCTTGATAGTGCTGTAGGCTATGCTGTAGTAATTGCATAGACCCCAGAAATAGAAGTCAATGACAGAAATGCCACATCAGCTTTGCTTATAGGTAGGCATTGAGGACCCTGTGTGCCACTCAGGGCAATACCAGGACCAAGGAAAGCTCTGACAGTCTGGCACAGAATGCAACATTTTGTTTTTCCTAGGCTGCTGCAATGTCACAGTAATACTAACCCCCGAACCAAGCTTAGGAACAAAATTGAGCCCTGCAAAGCTGCAATTAAGCTACGGTATTTGTGTCTTGGAACTGTCAGCAGCAATAAATGCAATCCAGGGACCCTGAAAGACACTTAAGAAAGCATAGGCAATGTTTGGATTGATCCTGACACTGAACTAACTACAAGGTCCAGAGCACTGACGTCAACACAGCAAATCTGAATTGTGGGTACGTGGTTCTCAGAGTGAGCTCAAGGCCCGAGACAGACAATAACATGCTTCAGAAAATGGGATTGTACATGGTCATCCCTTGCAACCTATGAACATCGTTTTTCAGTAGGACTTCTACTTGCTTTGTTTCAGACCAACAACTTTGTTCAGCTGCTGCCATTTAGAATCATAGAATCATAGAATATTTTCGGTTGGAAGGGACCTTTAAAGGTCATCTAGTCCAACCCCCTTGCAATGAGCAGGGACATCTTCAACTAGATCAGGTTTCCTTCCTTCTTCCCTTCTTACTGGGGACTCCAGCAAGAAGGAATAAGAGGAAGCCATTAGCAGTGTTTTATGTGGGATCATTGCAGATCATTAAAAAGGAAAGAATGTACGAAAACCAGTTGACTCTCCACTGTTCATTCCCTCCTCCCCTTGCTCAGACCAGGAGTGCAGACAGGTCTGTTTCATTTCTGTTTTGTTTTTCCTCCTCTCCAAGGAGCTAGTGCAGCAGTGTGTTGGGTGGGGTTGGTTTGTTTATTTATTTATTTATTTATTTATTTAAATAAGTGTTAAGACCTTACTTGTTCTGCTCAGGCACCACCCTAGGTACAACCTGAGGACAGCATGAATAACTAACAGCAGCAGAGGACCAACTGAGTACCCCAGAGTGTAGCTTAGCAGTGCAGCAGGGTGAATATGGAATCATAGCCTGGATGAAAGATGGCATTTGCAGCCTCCACCAACATTGCCACCCAGTGTTTGTTTTGCCAACTTGAGCCATGACAGCAAGAGAAAGGGCAAATCTTGAGCCTTATTGTGGTGGTGAGGAGCAGCACATAAATGTGTCATCCTCCAAGCAGTTTTCCTCAGAGCATAGACTCAGGTCATGTTCTCTGAGAAGCTGGAAATGTGTGTTTTGTACCTTTGCACTTAAGAGAGCCCTGCACTTTGCATCCTGGCTCTAAAGACTTAATTTCAGAGTCAGAGAATAAACTATTATCAAGAACAGAACCCATGGTGATGACTGTACTTCCACAAACCTTAATGATTTTTCCAATTATGAAAGGAGCTGTGAGATGTAATCTTGGCCACTAAAACTCTCCTACCCATCATACAAGATGTTCCCAGCTCGGGGCTTTCATCATGCTGTGAAATACTCATCAAAATAGAAGCCTAATTAACACATCTTATAAAGTCTGCAAAAAGTGATTCACCAGTGTTACACAGTAAAAAGCAATAACTAGATTCCTTGAGCACCTCAAGCAATTGGACAGCAATGTCCTTCACCCACACACCTCTGTTGTTTTGGCACAGCCCTTGCAAAGGTCCATATTGTCAAGAGAATTACTCAGGATAGAACTGAGCTATATGATTTTCCAGACTCCAAACCAGATTATAGCCTAATGATTACTTTCACTACACAGTTAAGACCCACAGACACAAGTTGTTCTGAAAGGCCGCTTCAACTATTAGCTGTTCAAGACAACCTGAGTACACATTGACAATGAGAGGAAGAAAAGGAAGAGGTTTATAATTTTTTTTTAAATAAACTTTTAATGTGTTATATAGGCATGATCGCTATGAGATCTTCCACCTATACGCAATACTACACACTGCAACACACTGTATTTTCACTGTACATTAAAAAGTCTGGGAAGAATATTCCTTCACTGGAAAAATATCATACAATCACTTAAATAAACAAAGACAACATTACAGTGCAAACAAAATCCTGGTTTTATTTATTCTGCAATTACTGAGTACTTTCTAAAAGTCTTTTTAAATAATAATCAAAAAACCTTCCCACAGACAACCAACATTTTCTGAGATGATTTCCTCTTGCTGAACCAAGAATCCTGTTCTGATCCTTGAAGCTGTAATAAACTGTATACATGTTTGTATGATGCATATTGACCTGATTTGTATGAAGCAAGGGATCCCAAACCAAAATCTGCAGACAGCCATAAAGTGGCACCTGCTGGTTTCAGCTGACTTTCGATCAAGCCCATGACAAGAAAGATTCAGTACAACAGTCATCTCCATGAGCTAAAGACAATGTGCTTAAGGAAGTCTGGCAAGGCCTTGGTTAACGATAATGTTGGTTTCTACTGGTAATATCTGTTAGAGAGAGTAGGGGCTTACTTTTCCATTACAGAAGAAGAAAAATGGCCATAGAACAGCAACAATGCCAGATTCTCAAAAATGCACTTCAACATGCAAAAAGAAGGAACATGACATATTTCTGTCCCAAGGGGCATGATGGAGTTGCCAGAGCCCACACATGCAAAGACTCTGACAGCAGTGGATGCAATCTGATTCCTAATCCCTGTGAGCTCTGCCATCTTCATGAACTCCTACTCTGGTGAGAGAAGAATATGCTAACTTAAAAGTGCCTGTATGCTTTTGCCAATGGGGTGATGTTAAGAGGAGAATGAAGAGTTCTGCAAAGACTTTAGGGAAATAAAAGGTGCATGCAGGTGAATACATGAAAAAGAGGATATTTGGTTTCACTTGGAGAGGAATGTTGTCTCTTTCTACTCCATTGTGCCACCCTTCTCTCAGAAAACCAGTAAGAACCTAGTCCAACGCAGCTTCAAATTTGGGGTGAGATAGGGACAGCTTGTCCCACTACTGTTGCTGCAGAGAATGACACTGGGCTCCTCACATATGTGTGATCCACTCCTGTTCAAACTCTGTGTTGGATGTCATATAAAGAACAAGGCAGGCTTAAAAGGAAGCAGAACATTAATCACCGATGACATTATATGGGACATCCTTGAGGTTCTTATCAGATTAGACAATACAATGAAGCACTACTTTTACAGGCAGTAAGTGGTTATTCCATTACAATTTTCAGATTTGCACTTCTTTCTAAGCATACAGAAAAGGGAATAGTAGGTAAGAAAGCTGAATTAAATAACACACAACTTCACAGTCCTATTGCAGTCTGCAAAATACATAAACTGCGTATAACCAGTTTGCTCCTACAACAGCTGATGGGTTAACGCGGAACATTCTAGACATAGGTGGGAGATGGCACAAAGTGAGGACTACTGGGCTATTGATTACCCAGTTCCAATTTCTGCACAATTATATTTTTTTCACTTATCCTATTCAACGAGCACACAGAGCATGTAGAAAATATCCCTCAAGTGGATGGGCACTGAGTTGGCAGGACCAAGGTACAGAGCAGCTTCTGCAGTGCTTCTGGCTGACAGTGATTGAAATATAGCAGGGGGCTTCTGCTCATGGTGAAAATGAACACTGGCCAGAAGGTATGTGTCAAGGGACCATGTTTTAAGAATGCCTTGGTACACCAGAAAAAACCCTTCTGCTCTGCTACATACTGCCGTTCTCATTTACACAGCTGCAAAAGCCATCTTATGAAAAGGCAGTGTGACACACACTTGTTAGTCTGCTACCTCAGTGAGACAACTGTTTGATCCAGATGAATGAGCAAGTGAAGATTTTGCCTACTAAAGCTTTATAAAAGCCTTTGACCACGCTCATGCATAAATACTAACCTGCATATTAAAATGATTCATTCTCAACTACTTAAAACATTACAGTGTAACTACCCCAAGCAGAATTAGCTGCCTGCATCTATGAATGAAACCTGCAAATGAAGACAGTAACTCTTAAGAGATTATTGTACCAAAAAGGGTAAAAATGTATAACAAACTACTTTTTAATTACATTCCCTATTCATAAATAATTGACCATGATTTGCCGTCACAAAATTATTTTAAGATAAAATGTGTGCCTAATAGGAGTTCAACATTTGACTACCCCAAGAAACTGCATTAAAAACCCAAAACCCACCGAGCTAAGTGACCAGAGCCACAGGGACTTGCCTGCTAAGCAGCTCCTTCTCAGCTCCACCAAGAACACCCTAGGGTTCCTCAGAGTCACATTACTCTTTCACATGGAGAAGTTTCTCAGGGTAGCAAGAGAATAAAAGTTGCTGGTGTTTTACTGCTAAGAAGAACTTGTTGATTCTGCTCAAAACATGGAGGAAGAACTTTCACTGGGAAGTACTTTCATTCACAGAGAAGCTCTGGGAAGGTTATCTGTTCTCCTTGCACTAAAATAAGATTTCTTTCTCTCATGTAGAAGCACAGTTCCAGAGGCATGATGCAGCATAAAAGTACCATACACACAGTCCCATACACAACTCTGCAGAGCGCTCATGTTCCCAAGACTAAAGGCTGCCACTCTCCATCACAGACTCAAGCACTGAATTCTGGCAGTGAATTCTGTGGAACCCAGCTTACCTCTCACCTCCCATCCACAGGAAGGGGTGAGACTAGGTTATTAGAGGGTCCGCACAGCCACAGGGTAGAGCAGTGACAAGTGTTCTGCTCCTTTTATAGGCAGCTTTTTTGTGGTGTAGTAGTGGATGACTTCAGGAACGCTGTCGAAGGGAGGGCTGTTCTGACCCAGGATGTATTTCTCTTTGGTTTTCATCAGTTTCATGTGCATAAAACCTTGACTGCTCCTGCAAGGAAAGCAAAGCGTTAGTTCATGTTTGTGCATAGGGAAGAGGGGAGCAGCACCACGACAGGCTCTCCTTCACGATATAGGGGAATGTAGGAGAACAAAATGCAAGTAGTTGCTGGGTGACAGGCCAAGACAGTGGCCAGACTCTGACAGACAGTGACTCCTAGCTGCAAACCCCCAAGGACAGTCCAACACAAAGCTAGTATTTTGTTTTCACCACCTGTGCTCTCTGGATCCAGATGCAAGGCTGTCTTACCCTGGAATTGATCCAGAGGCATGCCAGAGGACAATCCCTTTCCTGTCCCCCCCAGTGTTTTCCTGTAAACATTTACTTTTCACTACAGCCAATCATTACTTCTGGACCAAAAGGTGTCATTGGTTTTGGCCTGTCAGAGGCCTGCGGCTCTCTTCATAGACACATAGGCAGACCATGGACCTCACTCAGATGAGGCAAGGCCTGCCGTGTCCTGTCCTGTGGAGACTTCAGGACAGACCACACCCATCCCACCCTAGCAGCAACTGCCCAGAACACGGCTACGTGCAGAACATGGTGGCTTCAGCTGGGAAAACTTCCTCAGATGAGCCCATTCCCAAGATTAATGGCATAAAGACTTTCACCTGCACTGTACTGAGTGATGAAGGCTGCTATCCTGCAGCCTTTCTGCAGGCAGAAACCAGTTGTGACTTCCACACCTAGAAGACCTGCCTGCCCACACAGCACAATGCCTCTTTGAGTGAAGGCTCATGATTACACAGGTAAGAGGGAAGTGGCACGGTAACTGCCCTGTCTGCTCCTGCAAAAGCAACCCATCCCACATAATACCACTCTGATGGGTAGGACCCACACTGCCATATAGTACAGTGGGTAGTAGAGCTGACCTCATCTCTTCCCAGCAGTGACCCTGCAGTGTCGGCTGTCTTTAGCATGTCATACAGGCTATTTTAAGAATGTAGAGTTTAGCCAGGGCAAAACAAAAGCAAAGGACACCTCCTATGCTTCAAGATGTTAAATGAGGCCTAGAGGGTTTTTACAGCTTGCTTGATGCCCCACTCCCTAACTTTCTGGCTCTAAACCATTGTTTCTTCCAAGGATGTCCAGGGACAAAGACGAGTGTTAAAACTGGAGCTGGTCTATGTCAGCAAGGAAACCCAGTTTAAGATGACACAGAAAAGCTACAGCAGGAAAACAAATCATGCCATGTTAAAAGCAGCTTCTATAAAATCTGCCATTTTCTAATTAGCAGGCGCAGCATTCCCACTGGAAGTGCTTGTAGAAGAATCAAGCTCATATCTTTCAGATATGTTCAACAATTCTCTGATGAAGTGACCGTTTCTGGTGAGCAGAAACCACTGCAGGCACTGTAATTATAGGTCTACACACTTAAAATCTTGCTTTAAATACCAGTTTCTTAGAGGAAAAAAATCTCTTTTGAATCATAATTGCTATTTTCTTTAAGCAAGAGTGGCATCTTTAAATACTTTATTATGAGGACAGATGTCACTTCCTTCAGTTCACTATGCATCTGCTTTGCTACAAAATGCCTTAAAACTGTGCAGATAAATTAATAGACTCACAGGTGCATGCCAATTTCAGAAGTACAGCAAGAACTGGAGAATGATCTGCCAAGTGCATTTTAATGCAGAAAGGGCAAGGACACATGCCCTTTTTAAAACAGAAGGAAAATGCATATAATGTAACCAAACTGCTACAAGCCATGTATTCATGACAGACAGCTGTTGCTTCTGTAACAAGGACCTCTGTAGATACTTAGGTTTGGGTAGTACATAGTCATTGAGCTTACAGTATATGATGTCTATGGCTACCAGAATTCCACAAATGAACAAGAAGCATCTCCTCTGTGTCATGACAGATCAGCCTTTTGGGAGGCCACACTATTTGTGAAGATGAGTGAAAAAGAATGTGACCTAGAAGTTATGGATAGCAGCCTAATGGAATTCAACCAAGGCAAATAGAAACCTTCTGCCCTTGGGATGGAATAAACCCAGGCAGCAGTGCAAGCTGGGGCATGACTGGCCAGAAAAGGAACAGTGGTGGACAGGACACAGAACATGATTCAAGTCTGCCCATGAAGGCCTATGGCAGCCTGGGCTGCATAGCAACAGTGTAGAGAGCTGCTGGAAGAACGTGACTACTTCCTCTACAGAGCACTGATGAGGCTGCATCTGTACCTGTACCTGTAACTGGTGTGAGGGCCCCCCATAAAAAAGAGAAGCCAACACTGGAGCAAGTCCAGAGCAGGGCCACTAAACATGGTCTGGGGGTGGGAGCACATGATGTACGAGGATAGGATGAGGAAACCGTGTCTGTTCAGTCTGGAGAAGAAAAGGTGAGGTGGAGGGTGTCAGGTTGCAGTCATCCATTGCCTAAATAGAAGAGTTACAGAGAAGATGGAAGTTTCTCAGAGGTACATGATGACGCAACAAGGACAAGCTGCAACAAGAGCTCCCACTGGACATAAGGAAAAGCTTCTTCCTCATGAGAGTGGTACAGACATGGGACCAGGCTCAGACAGGTCGGGAGGTCTCCATCCTCACAAGTTTTTCCAAATTTGCCTGTACAAAGCACTCAGCAACCTGACGGGTGTGTCCTGCTTGGAGCAGGGGGTTGGACTAGACACCTCCAGAGGTCCATTCCCAACTAGATCTCTGTAGGAGTCTATGATTAATCTTTACCATTTGTATATTTTTAGAAACCACTAAGTAGAGCTTCTAGTTCAACAACAATTTTGATTTGAAACATTTGTAAAAATCTATTATTAAAGAAAAAAGATCAAAAAAAGAATCAAAGAAACCTGTGAAATTAAATTTCAGGACTCCTAAGTAAAACTTTCCTGAAATTGAAAATGTGGTTTTTTTGTGCAATTATTTCACAACAAAGCACAATAAAATCCACCTCCATTTCAAGCTAGGCACAAAACACTATTAAGGGCAAGACTTGCAAAAGGGACAAGTTGTGACACCTGAGAGGTTCAAGAAAGTGAGAAGTCAATCCAATGTGATGGCAGAGACTACAAGGTGCAGGCTGCATGGCAGATTGCTCACCTCCTGCTGTTTGGTTTTGCCCTTTGCCAACCAGCCAACAGGGATGACATCACCTTGCAACTGTCTGTAGAGAAATCTTATAGTTAATGGGGACAGGACTGTAGACAAGCTATTGTCCTGCATGCAGGTCTACCCCAGTCTGACACAAATGTTGAGGAGCTAGCTATCCTAAAGTGGGCAGAAGAGCAACTACTGACTCCTGGAAGCGGGGAACATGGTACTTTCCCGTGCACTTGTGCATTTTAGAATAATAAATTCTTCCTTTTTTTTTTTTTATTTTATAGGTGCCATCTAAAAATTAGCAGCTCAGACCTGGGAAAGCAAAATCTGATTGCATGGAGAAAGGATGAAAACACTTTAGCATAATGGGCTTACCAGACAAATACAATGGAGACCATCTCCATCAGTAAGCTAAAGCCATGGCCAGCTAAGAACCAGCTCCTTTGGGGTAAGTAACCTATTCTATTCTATTCTATTCTATTCTATTCTATTCTATTCTATTCTATTCTATTCTATTCGCCGCTTCAGCTCCATTTGGACCAGTGCTGTGGCTTGGCAGTCAGAGCTTCAGACCGTTTGCTTACAATCAAGGCAATATTTCTGCTGCTGTTTTTTCCCTTCACAGCAAAGCAGCTGAAGTTTGGCATGAATTAATAGTTCTGTGATCGTATTGCTTCACCAAAGCACCGTCTATGTCTCACAGTGATGCTGCACAAGGCCACTCCAGCAGCCCTACTTCTTATCAAAAGAAGAATCTTGTCAATTTCTCTTCCTTTGATAAAGTATGTTTGAAGAGCAAGCTGCAGTCACAGAGAACTCCCCAGCAGGTAACACATCTCATTAATGTATGCAATCTTTAATGCAATTCACACCAATGCTGAGTATCACTCACTGTCATAAAAAAGAGAATTTTTTGTTCAAGAAGACTATGAAACACCGGCAATGAAATTGACCCTGGTAACAAAATCACCCACTCCTAAAAAGCAAGATATTTAATAATACATTACATAATTTTGCAGGTGCTGATGCATATTACCGGCAGCCAGTATGCACCTCTTACACCTCTTCCTTTTCCTTGTAATTGCTCAATAAGTTTTTCATGAAGAATATAGGGCAATACTTACACTAAATCAATTCCTTTCATGATAGATGACTTAAAAACACTTGCATACAAAACTGATATGACTGGAGGTAGAAGGGTCACCCTCATCTCTCATAAACAGTAGTATGCAATCCACATACAGTTTGCATTTTGAGGGCTAAAACTCCGTCACTGTTTTCTAAGAATTCTATCTTATTTCACGGCAATGGGATGTCACCCCACATCCCTTCTTTTCAGGCAGTTTGCATTACAATTTCTAAGGGGTGTAGTCCTGCAATGTTAGAATCAATAACAAAGCAAACTGACTTGTGGGGTAGAAGGATTAAGCTCAATGAATGAAGGAACTCTCCCTGCGTTCACTGAATCATCATTTTATCATCACAGCCCTCTGTGACAGTTGGCTCATTTAGCCATTGAAAGCTGACTGCCTAAGACTAACAAACCTGGAGATTTTATTTGCAGATAGCTTTTCTGTTAAAACCAACTGGTTCTTTGTGGAACATCCCAGATGATTCAACTGTCAATTGGCCATGTGCAGATGAAAACCTGTGAGGTTATCTTCATTCAGTTATCAGTAACCTTCAGTCATCTTCATTCTCAGCTATCTCCTCTGATTATTCAGTGACATCTCTAACAGCCCTCAGTCAACCACTAGCTCCCATTTTCTTTTCAAGGCAGTATGTTGGAAAACTGGGAGGAAATGGATGGCCATCTAACATAGCATTTTGACCGTTGAAAAGTGGTTATTTACCACCTCCATACTGCCTCATGTCCTACCTCCTTTGTATCTTCTCCCCTTCAGCAAATGTGGTGTTTCTTCAGCTTTTAGAGTTAGAGCAGGTTGAAACCTAGAGTTTCCCTTTTGCAGGTCTTCCCCTTAATAGTGTTTTGTGGCTGGTTTGAAATGGAGGTGGATTTTATTGTAGTTTCTTGTGAAATAATTCCACAAAAATCGTATCCCAATCTATTTCTCCCCATGTATTTCTATGTTTTTTTGGTTCTCCTAAAAGAACAGAATTACTTTCATTAGGTAAAACCCAGTCTCAATGGAAAGCCCTCAGAAATGGATTTCAGAGGTCATTTTGTGTGAGGGTTGAGGAAGAGTAGAGGTGGCAACTGGGAGCTGTGTGAAATTGACCTCAAAGCTTTGCAATGTCAAGCATGCAAATTTTCTGTTCATAAAGGAGAAGAACTGAGAGGCAAGAACATTCAGTCAATGAACTGATTTTACTGATTGGTAGTGTTTGTAGCCAATAGTTATCACCACGTTGTTAATGATGGGCTGAGTTCTAATTTCTAGCCTGGCTACTTTTCTGGATGTCCAGAACTCTTTAAATTGAGCATTATTCCAGGCTTACTGGTGGATGAAAGCAAAGATTATGTTTTCAAATACTTTCCTCCTTCACTCCCTTCCTGCCTCCTTTTAGTTTCCAAAAAGTTACATTGTGAATCCCTTATCTGCCTTCCTTGTTCCAAGTAAACCAGCTGAGCTGTCACTAGTTGCAGCTAGAAATATCAAATGAGATACTTCTCATCTTCTAGAATGAAGAACAAATTAAGTTGGAAGAAAGTCAGCTTAGCACCTTGAAACCATGCCCTTGAATTAAACACTTCCAAGTTTATAGGATTTGAAACTGTTCACATCTACACTAAGGATCCTTCTCTGCTGCCTCCCCCTCCCCATTTGTTCTTGAAGTCTGTCTTACAGACTCCCCTCTTCTGGTATGCCTGGACTCATAGAGAATCAGTGCCTGCTAGTAACTGGCAAGGGCAGAATGCAACTACACATGTTTAACAGCACTATTGCTGCTAGATCAGGGACTAGGATTATAGGGACACTGTTCAGAAAGGAACGTGGAAGTTGTACTCCTCCCTGTTCCTCTCCTCCAAACCCTTTCGATCTAAGCTCTGATTTTAGTATGTAGAGAGATTACTGAAATTTCGGGTAGCAATGAGGAAAAAACCTCATGACTGAACTGCTCGTAAATCAGTTTCTGCTTAGTTTTCTATGCATTGTTGGAGTCTACCTGAATAAGTACAAGTAGAACATGTGCCTGATAGTGAGTAGTCCTGGTTTTGGAATACGGCTTTCTCAGCTCTTTCAACAGCAATAACTATTAGAACCTGCCAGGCCCAAGGTTTTCAAAGAGCAGAACCTAAATGGCAATCCCAAATTCACATATGTGAACGCTGATGAAAGCCAGTGCCTTGAAGAGATGAGACATACACATTTTGCAAGAGAAGATGCTGGGACCTGACCTAAGTCATGTGATATCATTACTATATGAATTCTGAATGTCACTATGGTTTCTCAAATGTTGCAATAATTCTTTCCCAAGTTTTCGTTCAACTGAGGGAAAACAGTGACAAAACAGTGCCACCACAGACAATATTCACTCCTTCCTTTCCTTATTGCAACCGTTCCCATGAGTTTCAAATACAGGACAGGAAAATTCCTAGTTGCTAATCCTTGCAACAAATTGCTTTGGAACTCTCAAGCATCAATGTTTACACAGACACAATTCTTCATATATGACTAATAGTCACACCTTGTTTAAAATGTTTTGCAACACAACCATAAAACCAAGTAACTTTGAATTACAGCTTTCACAGTTTTCAAAACCCAGTGAGGATGGGAAAGGAATTGTGCAGAGAGCTCATCAGACTGTGCATTGATCTTATGCCTGAAGTGTGATACAAGAATGTTCAAGAAATATTATTAGGTATTAAAACTAGTAATTTTTTCCAGAAAATGTTAATGGCTTTGAAACATCATTCATGTTCACAATCAGAAAAATTAGCCAAGCATTCCGAACACTGTTTTTGCTGAAGAAAGTGCTGTTTTGTCAGCATTCTGCATTCATTTTGATGAAATGTCACTTGGACAAGGAAAAAAGCAACAACTTTGCAGTTAACATCAGAAAAAAAAACATTCTAGCAATGTAGGAAACACATGTTGTGTTGTTTTGTTTTTCCATTCTGAAATGCTTTTCCATTTCAAAATTTTATTTTATATTATATGCTGTCACTTTGAACAAAACCTATAATATTTCATGCCAACCTACAGCAACAAAGAAATAAAATAGAATCTCCTCTGAAAAAGAAAAACCTCATTTCCGCCCCCCCAGATGAGTGATTACTTTGAAAAAATACTTTACTGGAGACATTCAGAGGCTGACCTGTCCACTACTTTTCCTGTCTCAGCTCTCTTTTTCAAGCACAGAGTATACAACACTGTAATTCTGTATCTGACAGCCACTGTCTTTATGGTACAATAAACAATGTCTCTTCCCATACTAGCAAGGGCTAGCAGTGTCCATTTGCAACAGCATCCAACACGTGTGAAAACCACTCTATGGAGCCCAGGCTTCATTCTCTATAACCAATTCCTATCTGCTGCTTTGAAGGTAGTAAGGATGTTTAGTAAGGTAGTAAGGAGTTCTGCAGGAGTGTCAGAATCCTTGCTGTCTGCTAACAGACACGTCCCTATCATTACTGCTTAGGCCAACAGCAGACTACTAATACACTTTTAAATACTTTTATTCAACTGCTGATTCAGAGAGCCATCAAAAATCCCACTACCTCTTTATAAATTATATTGACAGGAAGAAACTTATATTTTTTACAATATCACAAGTTACTTTCCAAGAATATATTACATGTTTTAAATCAACTGAAAGGTACCAAGTCCAGCATTAATCCAAAACCCAGAACCTTCCCAAAGTCTATGTTCTCAATTTTGGAAAACAGAACCTCTTCTACAGATCAATCCTGCATTTTCATGATGACAAAAAACTTTGCTTGTAGTCCCCTTTGCTATTTAGGGAAAACCACATGCCTGTTTATGAGTCCACAGGATCAGGATACCAGTAGATACCATCCTCTCTGAATTCAGCTCTGTTCTCTCTCCAGTGGCAATGATTGTGCAGAAATTATCTGACAGAGCAGAAAGCAAAGCCCATGACTGTTTTTACTCACAGTTTGTACATTTAGCTGACTTGTGAAATAATCCTAATCTAAAATCGAGACTAGCCACATTTCCCAGAATTGTAATGTGAGTCAGGAAATGAAGTGGTGCAGGTGTGATGCACAATCCTGACTGAAAGAGTTAGCTATTAAAGCCCAGCTGGTGGCTGGTCTTCATTGAGCAAGATTGAAACGTAATACCCTATACTGAGATGTTGTTCTATTGTTACATTAGGAAGGCACCTCTATGAGCTTGATGTGCAGTGAAGTCATTGCTGAACACCCAAACCACACTTATAAGTGAGAGATGGCTCTCCTCTTCCCTTTGCGCATCTACTTCCACTTCTTTCACCAGCCTGTTTGCTAGTAAAGAACAGACCTAATATAAGGAGCTTGCAACTAGGCATTTCAATGGCAGCCAGAGACTGGGAGCCTTGGTCACAACATAGTTACCAGGAGTATGGAGCTCCAGTTTTTACCCAACCTTATGCAATTAAAACTGGGTTTAAGGAAAGAGTGAGCCAAAGCCCTACAACCCTGAAGGAATACACAGAACAGGAAACAAAAGGAACAATGCAGGGCTGCTGCAGAAGGTACAAAAGTATGCATAGGTGCCCCTCAAGCCTTTGGGATCATTTTGTTCTGGGAAGGTAGATCATATTCCTTCCCTCTTCTGCTATGGAGAATTTAAACAATGCTGACAAGGAGGCCCAGCTTTCTGGATCACAATCCATAGAAAGATGCTTTTTGCCTCAAACACTTGCCATCAACAATAACAATTCCTTGTTCCCAACTGAGATAAGCAACACATGAATCTGTACCTCATAAAGACCTTCTTTATGCCCCCAGAAGCAGCCAATTCACATGAAATTAATTTTCCCTGTGTAAACTATGGTATCTCAAAATAACAGATATTGACATGAGCAACTTAAACTACCCTGATGAATGTTTTATCTACAGATGCATTTTAATTTGGTAACGAAGCAACTTTGATGTTTGTTTCATACATTTGGAATGGTCATTTTTGGAATTTGAATCAGACAAGAAACTCATGTGCAAATTCCCCATGCCAGTTAAGCCTGTCTGGCTCTCTCAAAGTCCACAGAACACAGAAAGCTTTCCTGCTGTTGGAAAAGATGGTCTTCAGAGATGTCTCCATTGCACAATATTCAGTTATAGTAAATGAAATTGAGCAAGTGCTACCATCTTTTAACTTTTCAAATACAGGTAATATTTGTGTAGATTCTCATTGCCAGACATTGCTGTGTTTTGGGAAACCTAAAGTTAGTCTTTTGTTACTAGAGAAAAGAAAACCATAAACCCAAAGACTAGAGTAAGAGCTTTCTTTTTAAATAAAAAAAGCTTGCCACATGAAGCTAAAGAATAGACTTTAAAGTGCTGTCACTTAATCTCAGTACAAAATCAGGGTGTCATTCTTCCTTTTTCCCTGAATCAGAAATGTATGACATTTAACTGAAAAAAATGCTGACTCACACATGCTGGCGAAGGTCCCTGAGAAGCACAAACACACCTAAAAGACAATGGTTAATATGAATGCCTGGAGGATGTGTGCAACATTTAGATAGGAATAGGTGCTGCAATTTTTGCCCAAGAATGCTCTTAGAGACACAGAGCTACACAATTATCAGAGCTTACCTTACCCCACAAAGCAATTCCACATCCCACTGACCTATATAGATCAGCTACTTTCCCATTTCTATGACTAAATAGAATAATTTTGGCCTAAACAACAATAGAGAAAATACAGGGTGTCGTGGTTTAACCTCAGCCGGTAACTAAGCACCACACAGCCGCTCGCTCACTCCCCCCAAGTGGGATGGGGGAAAGAATCGGAAGAGTAAAAGTGAGAAAACTCATGGGTTGAGATAAAGACAGTTTAATAGGTAAAGCAAAAGCTGCGCACGCAAGCAAAGTAAAACAAGGAATTCATTCACTACTTCCCATCGGCAGGCAGGTGTTCAGCCATCTCCAGGAAAGCAGGGCTCCATCACACGTAACGGTTACTTGGGAAGACAAACGCCATCACTCCCAACGTCCCCCCCTTCCTTCTTCTTCCCCCAGCTTATATACTGAGCATGATGTCACATGGTATGGAATATCCCTTTGGCCAGTTGGGGTCAGCTGTCCTGGCTGTGCCCCCCTCCCAGCTTCTTGTGCACCTCCAGCCTTCTCAGTTGGTAGAGCATGGGAAGCTGAAAAGTCCTTGACTAGTGTAAGCATTACCTAGCAACAACTAAAACATCGGTGTGTTATCAACATTGTTCTCACCCTAAATCCAAAACACAGCACTGTACCAGCTACTAGGAAGGAAATTAACTCCATCCCTGCCAAAACCAGGACATAGGGTCATCGATCAAGCAATGCAACCACAGATGACAAAATTACCTCATTAGATTTCAGTACCAACCCAATCAGATTTTGGAACCCTTGCTTTAATGAATCAAAATGCAAAAAGGTAGTTCTCCTACATATTGAAACACAAGTGCCTTTGGGTCCTGTAACACTCAGGTAGGCTTGGAACTGCATTTTAGAAAAGTCAGTGTCAGTTGTCTTATTTTGTCCAGTTGTAGCCAGCATTCTGTCAGTCTCTTGACAACCTATTTCCACAGGGTGATTTTTCTTAAACCTAAATTAAATCCGTATCTTTCCACTCTTTAATGGGATTGATTTATGCAGTTACACCACAAAGACTATTTTATTATTTGTCCCAGAATGTGCCAACAATTTTTACACATTTTGCAGTGAGAGCACTAGTAGTACAGTGCCAGAAACTTAATATTGGAGTTCACGGTCTTTTTCCAGTCAACCCTCATATATATAAACATACAAATCATCCACATTCACAGCAGAGTTTGTTCTCAACACAGATTAAAGAATTTGCCAGGAGATGACAATTTACAGTCAAGTGCTCCAAACAAAACAAGGGGGAACTGTGAGTTCATTCCTGTGTATGTGTGTGGGTTTGTGTAAACTCAAATTTTCCATGATATTTTCCTTAGATGTTATCTCTTCCTCACAGATATTTTGTGTGCCCCTTTATTTCATGTAGTCATTTATGTGGGTATACAGATACTCTGCCTGCCCCTTATGTATCCCTATCACAGGCTGAGAGATATCTGGCAACTATCCCATTTGCTATAAGAGCCAGCTGGAGACTTTCTTTTCATATTTCATGGATCGTCCATAAAAACATCATACTGCTTCTGTTCCTGTTGCTGATCCACTGCCTGATCCCAGGGAGGTCATCACCTCTCTGCCCTCATCCTCCTGCTCATACAACATACCTGTGCCACTTCTGGCTTCTGGAGCTCTCCTGTTGTGCCTGCCTACATATTATGATGGTAAAGATGCAAAAGCATCAGTCCAAGCATACAATAGAAACAGCAGGCTTCATCAGTTATTGGGGGGAGGGGGAGAGAGCAGACCCCGCCCCCAGAAAACCGACCAAACAGGGGGCTTGCACTCACTAGTTATCCCACCAGTGAGTTTAGGTGTCCCCCGTTCACGAATTGCTGTGAAAAGCTCATATACTGCATAAAACACTGCAAAAGCAACATAGTTGCTGTTACTAAACACAGCTTCTCAGGACTGCCACGCTTGTACCAGGTAAACCTATGTAAAAAGTAAAAAAACCTACAGTCAGGATGCTCAGCCTGATGGGAGGATGCACGCTACAGACTGCCGAGTGCTTTTTCAGAACACATTAATTAACAAGTGAAAGGTGACCACAGCCATCTGAAAGTATTTCATTAAGGTTTCTGCAGCCAGTCATAATTTTTAATCGATGTGTCTAAACAGTGATGCAATCTCTTCTCAAATTTATTACACTTAAAGAAAGTAACAGCAAGACATCACACTTGATTAGATAACCAAGAACAAATTCAATAATCACTTTAGGACTCTAGTTCAATACACAGTCAGAGCAAGCCTGGATGGCTTATTGCTCTAGCCTCACAGCTTAATCTTCAGCACTGCTTTCCCACGTTCAAAGTACAGTCACAACAGAGACCCATATCCATTGCTTCAGGGCTCTGTTACTGCCTGAATTTCCATTTCAACATAGCTCAATTGGGAAACAGGCCTTGAGGGGGCACCCAGAAGCAGCTGTAGTGTTCCTGAGGGAAATATCTAATCAAGCTGGACTCTGGGAGATGCAAATCTAGTATACATCCTAGTTCTCCTGTTGTAACATGAACCCCTTCAGTTTGGCTGGTGAACATTTGCCTTACACCAACAGGTTTTACTTGGTTTACTGTGCCCAGCTGTGGGGTAGTACTCCCTTCTCTCCTATACATCAGAAAGTCTTCCAGCCTCTCATGTGGAGTGTCCTAGCTCAAGACAATTCCACCTGTTTTTACAAGTTTGACAACATTGTTTTTGGGGGGAGTTGGTTTTCACACAATCAACATACATACAGGCCTTAAGGTCCCATTTGGTCTGCCATGACACCATACAGCTGATAGAGGACTTGGTGCTCTACCGTGGCAATTCCCCTACCTAATGAGTATGGGGAACGTTCTTAGGAACAACTTAGGAAGAAAAGCAGAAAGTCACAAGGACATTTGACAAAGGTGGGGAAGCTGAGAGACGTTATGGTTGAAATCCAGTAAATCTTCTTATCCCATGTGTTCCTAGGAAGCCTTTGTTCTCCTTCTCTCTCTTGCTTCTGGCAAGGAATGCAGCCAAGGATGTGCTTTTGTGAATCACAGGTAACTTACTATTTGAACAGACACATCAGCACAAGAACATAAACCAGCAGCAGTGGTCCCAAACCCCAGCTCCCTCCCTTTGGTTCCAACAAGCCAACAGAAGAAGCCATGTGCTTTAATGGAAATCAAACAGAACCCAGATAAGTTTGTCCCAGGCAAAGGGTTTTAGGACAACCTTGCTCCATAGGGATTTCACAGCACTGTGCAACAGCCCATGGGGAACACATTGCCTCTAGTTTCCATTGCATCAGCACATCTCCTGGCACTGACAGAAAGCACCAAGCATGCAGGTGCAAGGGAAAGACAGGCTTCAAGTAGAGGGGGAACTGGAAATAGCTAAGGATACTAGCCCTTCAGTTCTGTCAGAGTGTAAAAGCCCCTGCTGCTCTTATGCCTCTCTAGACTACTTAAGATCTGCTGTGTGGCACACAGTGGTCTCTGGTTAAGTAGTGTGGAGAGCCTGAGGACAGGCATGCTTGGGCCTATCATCATTTGGAGTGGATCAGGCTACACAGCACTTGATCTAGAGACCTTTAGGGTCCCGTTGGATAACAGGCAGCCTTGAGTCATTGCTGAAATCATTCTGGCATTTCAATTCACAAGGTCAGGGCTCAGTCACAGCCTGCCTGTGTTAAGTCATTCTATATGTTTTTTGAATCAATGTACTGAAGAGGTGGGACTAAATTATGAGATTAAGGCATAAGGGAAGTGTACAAATATGCAAAGCCTGCTGGGGTAGACTTAAGAGGGTAGCCACGGGGCACAAGGAGCCTTACTGGCTGTGATAAGTACCTGTTATGCCTGTGGACCTAGCAGCAAGCCAAATTGAGATTCACTGGTCCATTCTGGGAGACAGAGCTATAGCTATAGCGAGCAATAAAGGTCCCAGTCCTTCCTGCAAAACATACCATGATGGGGCTGGCAATCAGGACACCCCTTAATTTTCAAGAGAAGGGACATGCGCTGACAAGAAGAGACAATAAATAGTAAGGTGTGGAGAGTAACATGTTATCCAGCAAGCAGCTTATGCAGAAAAAAATCAAATAGAAGTTACTGTAATTGTACCAGAAGCACGGACACTCACACAGTTTTTGGGAAATGGGCAGTATACCTCTAATCAAAAGGCCTCCAAGAAACAGATATCAAAAACCTGGCAGCCACTCCCACAGGACACAACGACTAGAACAGAATCACAAAATGTGGGGCTTGAGGCCATTGCCTATATTCCCTACAACCTCTTATCATCCACTTCAATTTGCATAGCAATGAATTTGGTGAAATCATGGCAAGAAACAGTTAAAACTACAGTCAGCTTCAAAGCCAGTAGTTGCATATTAGCATATGCCTGCACTCTCTAACGTTAGTGTCACAGAGTGCTTCCTGAGATGTCATTCCATGGAAACACAGGCCATACAGTGTGTGCTAAGCAGGGACACTGTACAGACCATATCAGAGCAGGATGTAGGACAAGGACCTAGGGCAAGTTTCAGCAAAAGTGAGAAGCAGAGTCCAATGAGCATGGACATTCAGGAATTACTCACAGAGAAGATCTGCTCATTTTTTCCACTGTAGCATCTACCAACTCCAGAGCTAGGATTCAAGAACCATATACTAATGCAGCTATTGTAGGTTAATGAAACAACTGACAAGGTTGCAAGTTTATAACAAGAGTAAATTACACATGGCTGGTCAGATTTAATTTTGTGCCACAGCTTTATTAATGAGTATCCCCCATAAGTACCATGTGTCTTTATAGTGTGCTACCAGATGCTCTGCATCCAGTGCTTTTCACTTCACACATCATAAATGCACCAGTAAAATAAAATAGAAGTTTGATGCTGAAAGGGTCTGTTCCAAACATCATTTGACTATGCACATTCAACAGCAACATTCAAAAGCCTCCATCTTTTGTAGGTATCTGACACCTACAGAAGACCTCAAGTACACCCAAGCCTGCTTGTTAAAGGAAAAGTGAGCAAAGCCTGTTTTTATACCATCCTATGATGCCTAATCCTGATTCTAGTCTGTCCTGGTTTCGGCAGGGATAGAATTAATTTCCTTTCTAGTAGCTGGTACAGTGTTTTGGATTTAGGATGAGAACAAAGTTGATAACGCACCGATGTTTTAGTTGTTGCTAGGTAATGCTTACACTAGCCAAGGACTTTTCAGCTTCTCATGCTCTACTGACTGAGGAGGCTGGAGGTGCACAAGAAGCTGGGAGGGGGCACAGCCAAACTGGCCAAAGGGACATTCCATACCATGTGACGTCATGCTCAGTACATAAACTGGGGAAAGCTGGCCAGGGGGGGCCGCTGCTCGGGGACTGTCTGGGCATCGGTCGGTGGGTGGTGAGCAATTGTACTGTGCATCACTTGTTTTGTGTGTTATTATTATTATCATATTATTATTATAATTTTATTTCAATTATTAAACTGTTTTTATCTCAACCCACGAGTTTTTCTCACTTGTGCTCTTCCAATTCTCTCCCCCATCCCACCGGGGGGTGGGGGGAGTGAGCGAGCGGCTGCGTGGTGCTTAGTTGCCGACTGAAATTAAACCACGACAGTCCTTTTTGGCGCCCAATGTGGGGCACGAAGGGTTTGAGATAATAACAGATTAACCAGAGTGTATTAAGGAACTTATATCTGTTAGTAGTTGTGGGTCACAATGTTGGTTTCTCTGTTCTCGATATTGATTTGTATAATCTGCATCGCGCTCTTTTTCCTGCTGTACATATTAAAGATTGGTGTTGGGTTTTGCAGTTTGTTGTGGTCTGCAGTGAATAGTAATGTCTCGCTTGTGAGGTTTGTTTTTAGAACAATGACCTTGACGTTAGTGTGGTATGTAAACTTCGCAATGAAGCCGTTACTGTACCACGGAGACCATTTCGTGGAGACAACTAGCAATTGCAGTAACTTTTCTGAGAGTTTTTTTACGGAGGAAATGCAGAATGGCAGTGTCACTACCTTCTTCTATGATGTTTCCTCCTTCATTACATTAACTTTTCAGTATTTTGAACAGCCTTGGGCAGTTAAGATACTTCTATTAATACTTCTTGGGAATATTGTTTCGGTTTTGTCTAAAGTTGGTAAGCAATTTAAGAATATCATCCAGAGATCTGCCCCAAGGCTGAATAATTATGAGTGGCAGGGTGTGTGGGACAAGATGGGCAAGTACCTAGGCCAATGGGCACCCCCAGTGTTTTGGAACTTCACTCCTGAGCAAGTGCAGAATCCTGAAAAGTTAGTAGAATATTTGGAAAAAGTATGCTGTCACCCCGGCAACTCCAGAGAGATGCAGATCATTGCAACGTGCTGGGGCCTGGCCCATGCCTACCGAGCCCTGTTCAACACCATTCAGTACCCTCAAAGGGAAGAGAAGGTCTCTGGCTCTGACAGTAAAACGACACGCACTGCGGCCACTCAGACCCCAGCGACAGGCCCTGCAGCCACACCGACCCCAGCAACATGCACTGCAGCTACTCAGATGCCGGCAACAGGCCCTGCGGCCACTCAAACCCAGGCAACACGCACTATGGCCACTCCAACCCCGGCGACAGGCTCTGCGGCCGCTCAGACTCCGGTGACATGCACTTGCACTGCGGCCACTCCAACCCCAGCAACATGCCCTGTGGCTGAACCAAAGAACCAGCCTGTGCCGGTATCTGTTGCCCCTGTACACAAGAAGAAATTGTGGAAGCGGAAGTCGGCTCGTTTAGTAAGGGAGGAAGAAGCTTCTTCTAAAAGGGAAGCGGAGGAAGAAGTATACGAGACAGATGACCCTAGAGAAGGGCCATCACGAGAACGGGAGGAGGAGAGCCGGCCGCTGATCGGGGAGGAGGAAGAGGAAGAACTCATAAACGAGGCAGTGACCACCCGATCTCTATCCCTGAGTGAGCTGCGAGATATATGAAAAGATTTCAGCCGCCGTCCAGGTGAGCATATTATCACCTGGCTGCTCCGATGCTGGGATAATGGGGCCAGTAGCCTGGAATTAGAGGGTAGGGAAGCCAAGCAGCTGGGGTCCCTTTCTAGGGAAGGGGGCATTGATAAAGCAATTGGAAAAGGGACACGTATCCTCAGCCTTTGGAGGCGACTCTTGTCAAGCGTGAAGGAAAGGTATCCCTTTAAGGAAGATGTCATATGTCGCCCAAGCAAGTGGGCCACCATGGAGAAAGGTATCCAGTTTCTGAGAGAATTAGCTGTGCTGGAGGTGATTTATGATGACCTAAACAATGAACAACTATCCAAAGATCCAGATGAAGTCAAGTGCACACGACCCATGTGGCGGAAGTTTATAAGGAGCTCACCATCGTCATACGCCAATTCATTGGCAGTGATAACCTGGAAAGATGGAGAGGAAAAAACAGTGGATGAATTGGCTGGTCAACTCCAGCAATACGAGGAAAGTCTTTCTTCCTCCATCGTCTCGGCTGTGGAGAAACTGTCCGAAAAACTGTCCCGGGAGATCCAGCAACTCAGAGAGGATAGGTCCTACTCCTCACCTGTACGGACCAGTATCTCGGCTATTAGAAATAAGTGTTCTTTTGCTCAAGAGAGAGAATATAAAGGGTACACACCACGGGGCACCCTATGGTTTTATCTGCGTGACCATGGAGAGGACATGAGGAAGTGGGATGGGAAACCTACTGCAGCCCTAGGGGCATGGGTACGCGAATTGCAAGGGAAAACAATCACAGAAAGAGGTTCTTCATTAAGATCAAGAGTAAGATCAGCCCTTCTACTCTCTCTGGGGAACTGTTCCAAACATCATTTGACTATGCACATTCAACAGCAGCATTCAAAAGCCTCCAACTTTTGTAGGTATCTCACACCTACAGAAGACCTCAAGTACACCCAAGCCTGCCTGTTAAAGGAAAAGTGAGCAAAGCCTGTTTTTATACCATCCTATGATGCCTAATCCTGATTCTAGTCCCATGTTGCAAGGAGGGCACTGGATTCGTACGGCAACACGTGGTCAGGTTCTGTGCAGCAATTGTAAGACAAGTGCATTGTTACAAAGAATCTCTTATTCGGTTGGCATTATCAAAAACACTGCAATGAGGCACCTACACACAACCCCAACCATGCTCATGCCAGCAGCCCAATGCCGGCAGCTTCTTTACGATTTTTTTAAAAGCGGAGTCCAGTTGCATATCACACTCATATCCTAGTGATCATAATGGAAATTAACTGCCTGCCAGTGACATCAGCCAGCAACTGTTTCAGGGGCTTTTTTCTGTAAATAGAAGTGGTTTTACTTCCAGCAGTGGGATTACCACCATGAACTAGGCTATACACATCCTCAGTATGATCTGAGGAGTGGATGGCTGTTTGCCATTGTGTCTATGATTAACTTTGCCAACTCCCCCATCCACACCTTGTTTGAGCATTTCTGTACAAGCCATGTATCTCTCCTGGTGAAAATGGGAGGTGAAACAGAGTGTCTTATATAATGTCACTGAAAGATGAAGCACTGGGAAGAGTACAAAGTCACCTGAACACTGGCTGCACCACTGGTAGACTTCTTAGCCTATTCATTGAAGTCAACAAAACTGTGAAAGAACACAGGGCTGCTCTCAATCCCTTCATCTCCCAGTCTGTAGTGATACCAGGGGTTGTCCTAACCCAGGTGCAGGACCTTGCACTTGGCCTTGTTAAACCTCATGAGGTTCGCATGGGCCCACTTCTCAAGCTTGTCCAGGTCCCTCTGGATGGCATCCTGTCCCTCTGGCGTGTCAACCACACCACTCAGCTTGGTGTTGTCTGCAAACTTGCTGAGGGTGCACTCGATCCCACTGTCTATGGCATTGATGAAACTATTAAACAGTACTTGTCCCAGCAGGGACCCCTCAGGGACACCATTCATCACTCATCTCCATCTGGACATTGAGCCATTGACCACTACTCTCTGGATGTGACCATCCGGCCAATTCCTTATCCACCGAACAGTCCATCCATCAAATCGGTATCTCTCCAATTTGGAGAGAAGGATGTTGTGGGGGACCGTGTCAAAGGCCTTACAGAAGTCCAGATAGATGACACCTGTAGCCCCTCCCGTGTCCACTGATGTAGTCACTCCATCATAGAAGGCCACTAGATTGGTCAGTCAGGACTTGCCCTTGGTGAAGCCATGCTGGCTGTCTCAAATCACCTCCCTGTCCTCCATGTGCCTTAGCATAGCTTCTAGGAGGATCTGTTCCATGATCTTCCCAGGCACAGAGGTGAGGCTGACAGGTTGGTAGTTCCCAAGGTCCTCCTTTCTACCCTTTTTAAAAATGGGTGCAATGTTTCCCTTTTTCCAGTCACCAGGGACTTCACCTGACTGCCATGACTTTTCAAATATCATTGAGAGTGGCTTTGCAACTACATCAGTCAATTCCCTCAGGACCCTGGGATGCATCTCATCAGGTCCCATAGACTTAGTATGTTTAGGTTCCTCAGGTGGTCACGAAACTGATCTTCTCTTACAGTGGGAGGGACTTTGCTCCCCCAGTCCCTGCCTTGAGGTCCATCCACTCGAGAGGTGTGGGAAGAGAGATTGCCAGTGAAGACTGAGGCAAAAAAGTTGTTGAGTACCTCAGCCTTCTCCTCGTCTGTTGTTACCAGTTTGCCAGTTGTGTTCATCAGGGGGGGTACACTTTGACCTTCCTTTTCTGGCTGACATACCTATAGAAGCCTTTCTTATTATTCTTTGTGTCCCTTGCCCAGTTTAGCTCCAGCCGTGCCTTGGCCTTTCTGACCCCACCCCTACACAACAGGGCAACGTCCCTATCCTCTTCCTAGGATACCTGTCCCTGCTGCCACTGCCTGTGCATTTCCTTCTTGCCCTTTAGTTTGACCAGCAGGTCTCGACTCATCCATGCCTGTCTCTTGCCTTCCTTGCCTGATTTCTTACACCTGTGGATCAAGAGCTCTTGCGCTCTGTGGAAAGCATCCCTAAAGATCTGTCAGCTCTGTTCTGCTCCCTTGTCCCTGAGGACAGTTACCCAGGGGGTCCTATTGACTAACTCCTTGAACAGCTGGAATTTTGCTTTCCTAAAATTCAGGGTCCTGACTACTCTTTGCCTGACCCATACCCCTCAGTACTGCAAACTCCACCACTGCATGATCCTGCAGCCCAGGTTGTCTCCAATCTTGATGTCTTTGATTAGTTCACTTGTGTTGGTGACCATCAGGTCCAGTATTGCATCCCTTCTGGTAGGGCTGTCTATTACCTGGCTTAAGAAGTTATCCTGAATGCACTCCAAGAGTCTCCTGGATTGCCTACAGCTTGCTGTGCTACTTTTCCAGCAGATGCTAGGGTGGTTGAAGTCCCCCAGCAGGATGAGAGCCTGTGAGCGCAATGCCTTCTGTAGCTGGAGTACGAAGGCTTCACCAATAGGCTCCCCTCGATAGGGTGGCCTGTAGTAAACACCAACCACAAGGTTGCCCTTGTTGCCTTGGTCTCTGATTCCTACCCGTAAGCTTTCAGCCTGCTCGTGGCTGTTCTTCCATTTCTTGATGTAGAGGGCAACCCCTTCGCCCCTCCTTCCTTGCCTGACCCTTCTGAACAGCCTGTAGCCATCAATAGCCACACTCCAGTCATGGGATTCGTCCCACCAAGTTTCAGTAATGGCAACTAGGTCATAGTTTTCTAGCAGCATGGTGGCTTCCAACTCCTCCTGTTTGTTGCCCATGCTGCGCGTGTTGGTGTAGAGGCACTTCAGATGGGCTGTCGACCTTGTCACCTTCTTAGAGGAACACCCCTTAATTCCTTTGAGGTATTTCACCAGTGTTTCCCTGTTGGCTCCTATTGCCTCAGGAGCCCCTGGTTCATCTACGTAAAACTTCAAGTGTGCTCCAGTGTATCCAGCGTGTCTCAGAGCAACAGGCTGAGGGCCCTCACTAGCACCCCATCCCTCTAACCTTGGCGTGTCGTCCCACAGCTTGTCACAGGCAAGCCTGATATTATCCCCCCGCCCCTCATGTCTAGTTTAAAGCTCTGTCAATGAGCCCTGCCAGCTTGTGAGCAAAGATCCTCTTCCCACTTTGAGAAAGGTGAATCCCACCTGATGCCAACAGGCCTGGTGCTGTGTAGACCGTCCCATTATTGAAGAACCTGAAATTGTGGTGGTGACATCAGCCACAGAGCTATGTATTAATAGACCAGGTCCATCTGTTTCCTCCAATGTTGCTGCCTGTAACTGGAAGGATAGAAGAAGAAATTACCTGTGCTCCAGATTCCCTTATCAATCGTCCCAAGGCCCTGAAGTCTCTTTTGATTGCCCTTGGACTACACATTGCAGCTTCATCGCCACCCACATGGAAGAGCAATAATGGGTAGTAGTCCGAGGGCCGTACCAGGCTAGGAAATTTCATAGTGATGTCCTTAACCCGGGCCCCAGGGAGGCAACAGATTTCCCTAACAGGCAGGTCTGTCTGGCATATTGGACTCTCTGTTCCCTTCAGAAGAGCCTCAGCTACAACTATAACCCATCTTTTTTTCCTCATCGAGGTGGTCGTGGTATAGGGGGTAGGCCTTTCTGACCTTGGCAACACCCCTGGTGTAGATGGACCATCATCCATTGACCGACCTTCCACACCCAGAGCCTCATACCTGTTGTACAGAGGGACCTGGGAAGGTGAGGTAGGCAAGCAGGGTGTTCACCTGCTGCCCTGAGCAGGGATTTGCCTCCATTCACTCCTTTCCTTTAAGCTACTGTCTTCTACCTGGCGGGGGGATGATACAGGATCCCCTTGATCTTGGTGTTTTTCTGGTGGCTGTTCCTGTTTCTGTCTCAGGGAGGGCAGAGCATGGTTCCACGAGTCTATCTCTTTCTTGGACTCCCTGATGCTCTTTAGCCTTTCTACTTCCTCTCATAACTCTGCCACCAGGCTAAGCAGATTGTCCACTTGGTCACACCTCATGCAGCTGTTCTCACTACTGCCATCCATTACTAGTGAAAGGCTCTGGTACACCCTGCATTCACATTTCAACAAAAGATGAAGGAAGCAGGAGGTCCTGCAAGTCAAATAGTAATGAGAATGTAAGATTGCACGGCAATGAAATGAATGAAGGGATTTCTGGCTGACCTCAAGGTAGGTGCAAAATAACCTCATCACAGCCTGATCAGATGCCTCTGGGCAAGGGAATCAGAACACAAAATAGTATCATGTGTTTGGCACTTTGAAGGGCTAGCTTTCCACAGCTAAAAGTAGTTATAAACCAGGCTGACTGTGAGGAAATGTATCAACCCAATGTATCTGAGAACTGTCCAGTAATTTAACTCTTTGAGCTTAAGGAACAAGATCTCCACAATTACCAAAACTCTTCAAAACCTTACTTTGATTGGAGAACCATCTTCATTAAGGAGAGGATTAGAAAACAACAATAAATTATAAATTCAATGTCTTAAATAGGGGAAGAAGGGGAAGAGAGCCTTACGGTAGTGAGTACAAACCGGATGTGAACAACAGCATCAAACATAACTTTGTCAGTAGTTTGCAGATGGTAGTGGTCAGTGAGATGGCAAGTAAAATAGAAGCAGGTTTCTAGCAAAGGAAGCAGGTTTGCATGATAACTTAAGTGTGGTTAAATGACATGGTCCTTTATTCAGCTAGATACTTCGAGAGAAAACACTGATTGCATTTGCAGGATGTCAGGAGAGCTCCTGGAAAAAAAGAAAATTGATCATTGGCTAATAGACAGGACATGTATTCTAACTGGAATACCATGGGCTTAAGAGGATTATGTGAGCTTTGGAGGGGCCATAGGAGAATGATCATCATTACAGGGAGCTGGTATACAGAATTAAGAGACTGCATCAAGAGGCTAGAGTCAGCACTAGTTTTGACAAATGTATGGCAGAAGAGCTGAAGAATACTGAAAGAATCTTATGCTCCAGAAAACACAGATTGGAGGAGGTCAGTCATTTAGCTACCTTACCATAGAGCAAGTTATGGGAATACTTAAAATAAGTACCACCAGGAAATCTGATTTAGAATACTTTGGAATACAACTTGCAAAGGGACTACAACACACAAAAGGACATTAAGGGCCTGCATCTAGATGTCCAAAATTGAAAAATACAAATTTAACTGTCACCTTTTTCTTTTGAAGTTGTGCTCTGGCTGAGTAACAAAAATCACTGTGCTGATGCAAAAATGAAGTGAAATACTTAAAAACAAAAGTCGTATTCCAAGACTTACAAGAATTTAAGGGAAAATTTAAGCCTACATATATCTGAAGCCATTAATGCTTCAATGTTTGAAAATATCTAGAGGACTACTATATCAGAAAATACACAGATCAAATGATAAAAGGGACAACAGGGCTGAACTGCATTTCTAAAGCAGGTGTGTTCCAGTTCAAGATGGACCTCTGTATTACAGAGAGATCCCAACAATATGTATATTTTATATATATATTAAATATATTTGGGGATATAAAACCAATCTGAAATTTACTGTTTAGACAATCAGACTAAACCAGGGTAGAGTAGATGTGGCCCTCTATTTCTAACAAACCTAAGAATGTAAAAAGGATCAGGTTTGGTGCTGTCTATGAAAGCGTTACCTTGTTACTATCAAGTATGACCATCATCCCAGCTGTAAAATGTGTCTCCATAGAATCATAGAATCATTAAGGTTGGAAAAGACCTCTAAGATCATCGAGTCCAACCATCAACCCAACACCACCACGCCCACTAAACCATGTCCCTAAGTACCTCATCTACTTGTCTTTTAAATACCTCCAGGGATGGGGACTCAACCACTTCCCTGGGCAGCCTGTTCCAATGTTTAACCACTCCTTCAGTAAAGACATTTTTCCTCACATCCAATCTAAACCTCCCCTGGCACAACTTGAGGCCATTTCCTCTCGTCCTATTGCTAGTTACTTGGGAGAAGAGACCGACACCCACTTCGCTACAATCTCCTTTCAGGTAGTTGTAGAGAGCGATGAGGTCTCCCCTCAGCCTCCTTTTCTCCAGGCTAAACAACCCCAGTTCCCTCAGCCGCTCCTCAGAAGACTTGTTCTCCAGACCCCTCACCAGCCTTGTTGCCCTTCTCTGGACACGCTCTAACACCTCAACGTCCTTCTTGTAGTGAGGGGCCCAAAACTGAACACAGTATTTGAGGTGCGGCCTCACCACTGCCGAGTACAGGGGCACGATCACTTCCCTACTCCTGCTGGCCACACTATTTCTGATACAGGCCAGGATGCCATTGGCCTTCTTGGCCACCTGGGCACACTGCTGGCTCATATTCAGCCAGCTGTCGACCAACACCCCCAGGTCCTTGTTGTGGCCGAAGTGCAGGACCCGGCCTTGTTGACTCTCATACAGTTGGTCTGGGCCCATCGATCCAGCCTGTCCAGGTCGCTCTGCAGAGCCTTTCAACCCTCGAGCAGATCAACACTCCCACCCAACTTGGTGTCGTCTGCAAACTTACTGAGGGTGCACTCGATCCCCTCATTGATAAAGAATATTGAACAAGACCAGCCCCAAAACTGAGCCCTGGGGAACACCACTCGTGACCGGCCACCAACTGGATTGAACTCCATTCACCACAACTCTCTGGGCCCGGCCATCCAGCCAGTTTTTTACCCAGCACAGAGTACACCTGTCTAAGCCGTGAGCTGCCAGCTTCTCTAGGAGAATGCTGTGGGAAACAGTGTCAAAGGCCTTACTGAAGTCCAGGTAGACCACATCCACAGCCTTTCCCTCCTCCACTAGGCGGGTCACCTGGTCATAGAAGGAGATCAGGTTGGTCAAGCAGGACCTGCCTCTCATGAATCCATGCTGGCTGAGCCTGATCCCCTGGTTGTCCCGCTCATGCTTTGTGAGCGCCCTCAAGATGAACCGCTCCATAATCTTCCCCGGCACCGAGGTCAGGCTGACAGGCCTGTAGTTCCCCAGATCCTCCTTCCGGCCCTTCTTGTAGATGGGCGTCACGCTGGCAAGCCTCCAGTCGTCTGGGACCTCCCCTGTTAACCAGGACTGCTGATAAATGATGGAGAGTGGCTTGGCAAGCACCTCTGCCAGCTCCCTCAGCACTCTCAGGTGGATCCCATCTGGCCCCATAGACTTGTGAGCGTCCGGGTGGCGTAGCAGGTCATTGACTGCTTCCTCTTGGATTATGGGGGGTTCATCCTGCTCGCCATCCCTGTCTTCCAGCTCGGGGGGCCGAGTACCCTGAGGATAACTGGTCTGCCTGTTAAAGACTGGGGCAAAGAAGGCATTAAGTACCTCAGCCTTTTCCTCATCCTCGGTGACAGTGTTCCCCCCCGCATCCAATAAGGGATGGAGATTCTCCTTGGCTCTCTTCTTGTCATTAATATATTTGTAAAAACTTTTTTTGTTGTCTTTAACGACAGCGTCCAGATTGCATTCTAGCTGGGCTTTTGCCTTTCTCATTTCCTCTCTGCATGACCTAACGAGATTCCTGCACTCTTCTTGAGTCACCTGCCCCTTCTTCCACATGTGGTAAACTCTCCTTTTTTTCCTGAGTCCCAGCAAGAGCTCCCCGTTCAGCCAGGCCGGTCGTCTTCCCTGCCCATTCTTCTTATGGCGTACGGGGACAGCCTGCTCCTGTACCTTTAAGACTTCCTTCTTGAAGATCGTCCAGCCTTCCTGGACCCCTTTGCCCTTCAGGACCGTCTCCCAAGGGACTCTCTCAACCAGCATCCTGAACAGGCCAAAGTCCACCCTCCGGAAGTCCATGGTTGCGGTTTTGCTGGCCCCCCCTCCTTACTTCACCAAGAATCGAGAATTCTTTCATGGTCGCTAAGCCCAAGACAGCCTCTGACCACCACATCTCCCACCAGTCCTTCTCTGTTTGTAAACAGCAGGTCGAGCGAGGCACCTCCCCTGGTAGGCTCACTTACCAGCTGTGTCAGGAAGTTGTCTTCCACACACTCCAGGAACCTCCTAGACTGCTTCCTCTCTGCCGTGTTGTATTTCCAGCAGACGTCCGGGAAGTTGAAGTCCCCCACGAGAACAAGGGCTAGCGATTGAGAGACTTGTGTCAGCCACTTGCAGAACGCTTCATCCACCCCTTCATCCTGGTTGGGTGGTCTATAACAGACTTCCAGCAGGATATCTGCCTCGTTGGCCTTCCCCCTCATCCTTACCCATAAACACTCAACTGTATCATCATCACAATCATTGAGCTCTAGACAATTGAAACACTCCCTAACTTACAGAGCCACCCCACCGCCTCTCCTTCCTCGCCTGTCCCTTCTGAAGAGTCTATAGCCATCCATTGCAGCACTCCAATCATGAGAGTCACCCCATCATGTTTCTGTGATGGCGACTAAGTCATATCTCTCCCGCTGCACAATGGCTTCCAGCTCCTCCTGTCTGCCGCCCATGCTGCGTGCATTGGAGTAGATGCACTTGAGCTGGGCTATCGATTTCGCCCCCAGCATTGGCATGCCACCCCTAGGCTCATCTCTAGTGGGCCTGGTTTTATCCCCTTCCCCCTTCGAACCCAGTTTAAAGCCCTCTCAATGAGCCCTGCCAATTCATGAGCAATGATTCTTTTCCCCCTGTGAGACAGCTGAACTCCATCTGTCGCCAGCAGGCCCGGTGCCATGTAAACCTCCCCATGATCAAAAAAGCCAAAATTCCTCCGATGGCACCAGCCCCTGAGCCATGTGTTGATCAGGTGTGTTTTCCTGTTCCTTTCAGTATCCTTCCCTGCCACTGTAGGGATTGAGGAAAACACTACCTGTGCTCCCGATCCTTCAACCAGTCGCCCCAGTGCCCTGAAGTCCCTTTTGATCACTGCAGAACTTCTCTCTGCAACCTCATCGCTGCCAGCCTGTATAACCAACAGCGGGGAGTAATCGGAAGACCGTACCAGACCAGGGAGCTTCCTAGTGATGTCTCTGACCCCGGCCCCAGGGAGGCAGCAGACTTCCCTGTGGGACAGGTCCGGTCGGCATATAGGGCCCTCTGTTCCCCTCAGAAGGGAATTGCCTATGACAATTACCCTCCTTTTTTTCTTAGCAGCAGCAGTCATAATGCGTGGGGCTGACTGCCTCACCCTAGGCGACCCCCTGGATGGACCTTCGTCTACATCCTCGTTTGCCTGGCCCTCAAGTTCCAGGGCCCCATATCTGTTGTGTAAAGGCAACCGGGAAGGTGAGGGAGGCTGGGCGAGGGTTCACGTGGCACCCCGAGCAGGGACCTGTTTCCATTCCCTCCCGTTGCTTAGGTCCCCTCCTTCTACCTGGTGGCAAGAGGGCAGGGGATCCTCTGCTTCTTGTGGAGCCTCCATCTGCTGCCTTTGCCTCAGGGACGGCAGGGTGCGGCTCCACCAATCTATCTCCCTCTCACACTCCCGGATACTCATTAACCTTTCCACCTCCTCCTTCAGCTCTGCCACCAGGCCGAGCAGATCATCCACCTGGTCACACCGCACACAGGTGGCGTCTCTGCTGCCCTCTGGTACAGCGGACAGGCTCAGGCACTCCCTGCAGCCAGAGACCTGGACAGCTGTATGCTTGCGTGAGGGCTCCGTCTGGGTCGCCACATTTCTTCTGGCGACGGCTTTCAGCCGAGTGGAAACCATAGCTGGTCCTCTTCTGGGAAGGCGACGATTACTAGTTGAGTTGGCCTTTCAGAGCCAGGAGGGTGGCTGTGCCTTGCCCGCTCGCCTTCCCTGCACGCCCTGCCTGCGCAAACTGCCGCGCCACGCCCTGTTCGCCGCGCTGCTGGTCGCTCGCCCTCCCCGGGGGTTGCTCTTGCATGTGAGGGGGTTTGGCCGCCGTCCCTCCTGTCCCCGCCCACGCTGAGTCAGAGCTGCCGCTGGTCAGGAACTCCCTCCTCCGGGTGGGGGAAGGGGGGCGGGCTGGGGCACCCTCTCGCTCCCTGCGCTTTTGCCTTCGCGGGTTTTGCCGCGGTTTTGCCGCTTCAGGAAGGGTCCCCCGGCACGATCGTCCGCTCCGGAGCCCTTCGCCTCGGTGGCTTTGCTGAAATGGCTCCAGAACAGACCAATGAAGAAACCATGTAAAAGCCAAACTGTCAGGAGTAATGCTAGCAAAAAAGGCAAGTAGACCTGTGTCCCAGACCTACTTGGAAGGGTAGGTTCCACATCAGACCCTATCTTGTAAGAAGGAAAGAAAGGAAACAATTGTCTTTGCACTTGTACAGCCTATACCAAGGTCAACGGGCTTCTTGTTCTGCACGGAAAACCTGGAAACTTTTCCTCTGCTGGAAATGCAAGTGAGGTTATGTCCCTTCTTGTGGCAGGAGGGTTGGACTAGATGATCTTTGAAGGTCCCTTCCAACCCAAATCATTCTATGATTCTGTTCTATCATATGTTGAAGCCAATGTCTGTAACATACCCTGATCAGCCTAAGGTAGGTGAGGCAAGTTCAAAGCAGCATGAAGACTGGAACAATGCTCATTTCCTAATTCTGTAGATCTTTTATTCTTGATCCTGGGCTTTTTACTTTCAAGAATTGTAGCAATCCTGTACAGCTCTACCACAGTAAACCACACGAAGCCTTCCTTCCATGTATGAAGCAAAAGGAATAAAATCCCCAAACAATACAGTTGCTTATTCAGCCTGAAGCAGAAGCAGCAGAAGCATTTCAAATCAGAACAAGAAAAAAAAAATTCCAAGTTTATTTATTTAAATGGGCACCAAATGAAGACTAAAAATCTCTCAACATCCCCAAATTGCAAGGTCCTAATTTAGTGATTGTCACTATTCATCATGCAGACTGACAGTCTCAAACTCTCTGGGTGCCCTTCTGAGCTGAACCACTGCAGCAACAGACTGGATCATTTTCTCTTCTTGCACCAGAGAAGTTATGGCTTATAAATTACATTTATTATATTTTACTGACAAGTACTTACTTCAGTGAAAGAGAATAGTCATGCTTGCTTGTTTGACTATTTCTTACAAGGTAGCTACACTCTTTACATAAGCGTAACAGGTTTTCTGCATCTGTCCGACTGATTGCTCCGTGATACCATCTAGGAAAAAGCAGAGAGATTAATACACACACACATTCCAACTCATACTCCTTTCACTATTTTATTTCTTTAAATAATGAATAACGGTTAATATCACATGGATATCTTTAAGATCTAACATATTATGGATAAAAAGCACATTGCTTGCATTATCTGAAGTTAACTTTACAACTTGTAGAGGCCTGTAGTTCCTGTCAGCTGAAGGAAAAAAACATAGATCAGAGGACAGCATGCGACAGGATTGGTGTACATATTTATGTAAGAAATTTCCACTCAGAGGAACACATTATAATCTCTGTCTTGCAAGCAGTAGATCCACAATATACACATTTACTCTATTTCATCCCTGTGATATATCAGTATTTCAACTAATACACAAAAGAACAAAAAGAAAACAAACAAAAGCAAACAAAAAGAAAATCACATCTGAAGAACACGAACAGTTAATAGTGGAAAAGATTTGCTAAAATAAATCTTTGAGAAAGGAAAAAAGTGATAAAGTGTGAAGATTTATAACAAATACACTTGTTCTAAACACAGCTGTGACAACTCAGAGCGCTTTAAGTAAATCTCTGGTGGATCTGTGGAGTGGGTGTGATCAATTCAGGAAAGAAAGGAAATAGGGAGAGGAGAGCTGGGTCCTTCACTAAACTGACCACTGCAAACAAAAAACCTCCTCAGCACATGCTGCTCTGTATCAGCAATCAAAATCTCACAGTCCAGTAGTAAAAGCTTTGACCCTTCCCCTAAGTTTCCCGAGCAATGTAACGTGCCTGGCCCTGCACTGGGTCAATCGCATCTCTGAGGAAGATCCCTCCGTTCCTGCAATTGCCAGATGCACTTTGAAGCACGATGTGACACTACCATGCCTGCCTAAGCAGGATAATGCATACATCAGAAGTGCTCTCCATCTGTTATTACCAGGAACTGTCATTGGCCTTGTGCAAAAAAGTTTTCTTCCATTTGTGCTAATTTTATTTCTCTGCTGAACTTACTCTGAGGGAGATGTTCCAACTAAAAGGTAAGTGAATAAAGACCAGAGAGATCCCTTTGACAGAAGTCATGCTCTTAACTACCTTGTGCTGATGTCAGCTCCATTGTGAAATCTGATGAATGTGCTAAACAAAAGTTAGTGCTCAAATTAAAAATTCATTGTGTGCCTGGTTACAACCGAAGTTTGCATTAGAGAAAGCTAAAAAGAGGGTTATACTATTGTATATTCAAGACAGACTAGAAAGGGAGGCCCTGACAGCTCCATCACTTCACAAATAAAACTGAGGCACAGATGCAAATGTTTTCAGGCAGTGTTCTCCCTACCCCCCATTAGATATTTACTGCTGAAGGGAATTTCTCAACAAGCAATTTAAAGACTAGGTGGTCTTCTGAGTGTAAGGGAAGAATATTAACACTAAGTGTAAATCAGAAAATGGATTACAGATAGTCTAAAAATTATTCTTATTAGCTATAAATAATTTTTCTTTCTGTTCTCCCCAAAGGTCCAAATAAAACCAAAATAAAATGTGACCTAGTCAAAACCAGGGAGATACCCTGGACTCTCATATTGAGAGGGAAGTATTTAAAATATTCTTAAGATCTGGTGTTCCCCAGTTGGCAGAGAAGTTCGTGGAAAAAGAATACAGGGCTGGTTCCAGGAAGCAAAACCTGCTTTTAAAACAGGTTGAAGAAAAACAGCGAAGTATGAAGGCAACTGCTGATGGGAGAACATCTGATTCAGAAGTGACACCTGGAAGCTGTTTTGGCTACAGCTGAGAGTAAACAGCAATATCCAGAAGTGTAATTGCTTGTGAATCATATGCTCATGTAAATGGGACACTGAGGTTGCTCCTGTTCCAGCTAGCTAGAGAGATAAGCGTAGTGGTATAATCAGCTTAAAGTTCCTGACTAATTTACTGTTTCAGATCTATTGGGGCTATTTGCCCTGGGTGTGTCTATTTTTTAAATGTCAGCATATAGGTATTTGTGCAGAAAGGTCAAAGATTCAGATGTCAATGATGTGATCACAAAATAGTGAAATGACAACTTGCAAAAGGTACCAATGTAAAAGCATGGGACATAAAAACCTGAAGACATGCATGTCTTCTAGGTTATCCTGGAAAACATAGGCACACAATGCAAACCTGAAAGCAAAATTCAAACATAATCACACACTTTGACCTTTATCAGGATCTCCTCCCAGGACTGAAAGCATCCTGATTGTGGTTTATAGAATGTTCTTCCTGATGTCCCTTACTTTCTCAATGGTCAGGTTTCAGGCACTAAGTGGCCACAGCTCCACTGAAGACAGGACAGCTGCATCAATTATACAGTAAGTATAATCAGTTTTTACAGCTCATATAATGCACAACATTTCTCTGTTTCTGAATTGGTTGGAGCAAAACAGAAAGTCACCAGATCTTCTATATAAGGCTGGGAGGGATTCACTTTCAATAAGACAACAGAAACAGCAGAACACACTTTCTTCTTCACACTGTTATTGAGGAAATGGAACAAATTCATTACAGTCCCCTGGGTCCATGAGCTACTAAGTTCATAGTTACAGATTCCTTAATGACAAGCAACTAGAAGTATTTTCTTCATATATTATCACACCTTGGTATTTCTGCCTGTTTGGGAAACTTCCTAACCTACCTGTTAGAACTCCACTTGTCAATTTGCGTGCTTCCTTTCCTCTAGATCTTGTACTCCTCTCTACAAAAACAGACTCAATTTTTTTACAGAAAGATGGAATGGCTTGTCATGTGCTGTGGAGAGGTTCCACGCTACTAAAACTTGAGCAGTTTGAATGATTATGAATAATCTAAGGTACAATAAATCTGAACTTTTCCATTTTCTGACATATTATTGTTAACTGTGCATTCATTTCAGGTTTGATCCTGCATAATGAAGAATCAAAAAGAATCTCATGTGATTAACACTTGAATAATTAAAGGAAGCAAAACTAGCTCTGTGGTTTTCACTTGTTATTATCAATTGAAGTTATATATAACTACAGTTATACTAAAAGAGAGAACTACACAACAATATATTTATGAGTCAAAATTTAATTAACAGATGCTCAACTTCCTGCAGTATTTTAAATGTATTTTTGGGGGATATGGTGGGCTGGAACCAGCCAAGTCTGAGGACCAAATTTTACAGTCACATTATAGCCTTTTAGTCATTTACCTAACAGTATCAGTGAGTGATTTCACAATAGTGGTTGCTACTTCCTCTGTTGGAGATAAGTCTACAATCTGTCAATGAGCAGATGGTTCAAAGGCTGAGGTTGATTAGATGGAATATGACACCATGTGGATGATATTATTCTCTGTTTCAAGCTTAAGTTTCCAAATATTGCATGTAAAAATAGAATGTCAAAGGAAAAGGAATTTCTGGAACTATCTTCTCTCAGACACAATTGACAGAGGGGATTCTCTCCTACTGAGGATCCAAAGTGCAAAATGATTGCTAATCCTCCCAATACCACTACCATTCAGGAACGAAGTATTCTCACAAAAAGCACACTCACATCCATGCTAAACTATGTCCTCCCTCTCCCGTGAAAATAAATTCTGCACCTAACTTAGAATGACAGTGTCTGGAGTGGGACTGCCTTCAGGGATTCAAGACACAGCTTCCTCACTTTACTGTGTGAATCCATTGGACTTCTCAGTGCTCACAAGTATCAGTGTAACCTGTGTAAACATCTTGCTCCACAAGAAGATTTTTCTTTCTTTGTGTAACAGGGGATTCTGGCCCCTTCTATGAGGCTGCACCTTTGGTATGATACAGGACAGTGGGTCATTCCATCACACAAGCCAGTCTGTCCAAATGGTTCAAGGAATGGTAACAATGAGGCAGGGCAGACACCTCCCTTGTGGATACCAGACATTCATTCACTCCAGGG
The DNA here is from genome assembly GCF_965638725.1 of Aptenodytes patagonicus. Classification (NCBI taxonomy): domain Eukaryota; kingdom Metazoa; phylum Chordata; class Aves; order Sphenisciformes; family Spheniscidae; genus Aptenodytes; species Aptenodytes patagonicus. The sequence goes on from NC_134982.1 coordinate 59,479,603, forward strand.
AATTCCCGCAGAACTTGAGTTTGGAGCTGACAAAACTGCCTTTAAATACCATCCTCAAGTTTGACACCACCAGAGTAGAAGTAACAGTCTCTTTTCTGAAAGCTTTGTAAGTGGTCTTACCAGTCTTTCCCTGGAGCAGTATTACAGACAGATGCAAGGCATGTCTGAGGTACTAGAAACATGTTATGCAGCCACAAAGATATGGAATTTTTGCAGCTTTAAAGCACAATTTGTATATATGTGATATACAACTGTTTTCCCTAATGCAATGTAATCAACATGCTTGAAAGTTGAAAAACTGCACATACTTGGTGGATAAAATTCACTGTTCCTGAAATGAATTTCCTGTTTAACTCTATTTTGTCCCCCACAAAAGTTACTTACACTTTGCAGGATTAATAAGAGAAATTTTTTGTGAGCGCTAACACAGGGGATGCTGAGGAGGAGGAGCTGGGCAGCAGAATCTGGGACACTTGCTGCTCCTGTAAGCAGGGAGGCAAAGAGCTAGAGAGCAATTACTGTGCTTACTTACATCTGCTTTTCCAGTTGAATAGTTGGATCTATTCTCTCTCCCAGGATCCCACAAAATTCTGGACTGCCATGTTTGATGGGTTTAAAGCCTCCTCCAGGTGCTCTTAACTGCCTGTGCTGGTCATTTGAGGGAGAAGGAGATGCTTGCCGTTTCTCACTTCCATTAAATTGGGCTGCAAGATACACAATGATTACCTCTCCAGGCAACATTAACAAGGACCAAAATAGTTGTAGCACTTAGAGAGGTTTCACACTTCCCAGGGAGAATAAACATGCATCCACTAGCATTAAGATGTACTGATTTGTCTACAAAGCAATGAATTAAAAGTGTATCCACTTATACAATGCTGGCACAAAGATTTTGTCTTGAAACACTAGGGTACAAAGTGATGAAAAGGGAAAATGGCATGTGTTACTTTCTCTCACAAACTATATTATTCCAAGAAAAGCAATACAACTTATCTTGCAAAGCTGTAATTTCTTAGACCAGTGCAACATCTGTAGCCAAGTGCATACTAATGATGTCAGCATCCTCATTCTACATTTACTACACTTACAGATTCTACATATCTATAATTACAAAAAATTAAAGGACAGAATATTGACAGAAACAGTGAAAGGAGCTACTCACACCATCTTCCTGACTCTCACTGCCCTCTGTGGTTTGCTTCTTGATCAAAACCTAACACTTCCAGCTGCAGATGGATTACTGTTTTAAGGTCATCTAGTGAGGACCAGGCAGAAAAAACTTCACTGTATCAGGAGGCAAACATCACAATATGCATAAACACACACAGTGCAATCAGCTCCTCTGTAAGTTTCAACAGCAATATCACAGCAAATGTTACAAGGAAGGGATGCCCTACAACAGCATGTGGTAGATCTCATGCATTTAGAACTCAACTTATTATAACACACAGCCAGTTAGGCATGTGACTGGTAGTACTTACTGTTTTAAAGCAACTCTATACAACAGGAAGACAGCTGTAATGTTCAAAAAGACAATGCATACAGAATAGAAATGTGTTGGATGTGGAAAAGGTTTTGGAGCATCTTTTTTTTTTGTTGTTATTTTTATATGCTTTCCTCATGGGGCTTAGGACACTTCCAAATTCCTCCTCTACTCAGAGAAAGTAGGCACAAATTATTGCAAAAATTGGGCAAAGGTACTAAATCATATTCTGAAGTATGCATGGCAGAAATATGCTGTTTATTTCTTAAAATGGAAACTCAGATTTAACCTCATTACTGGATAATGAAAGCTGATTAGCATAACAAAGAGAAACATTGCATGTGTGTACTTGCCAGTGACATAAATGAACAGCACTATTATTTCAGCTGTAAGAAAAACACCTGGATGTAATTTGGGAACCCTATGAATACTGGGAACTTAATGTCAGCTTCTGACGAAGCAACATCTTTCAGACACCAAAAAATTCAGTTCACAAAACAAACATGAAACTCAGTTCTGATTGTAAACAGCCATATCTTTTCAACATGATGGTTGGAAGTAGGATGTGTTCTCCAAAAAGAGCATAAAGTTAAATTTCAGATGCTTTTGAATATTTTCTCTGTCTGAAAAGCTCGGACATGTCTCTGGACTCCTACCTTATTTCTTTTTTTTGTGAATTAAATTGGCAGGAAGCAGCAGTCTGAAAGTGATATCCAGGCAGATTAAACTGACAAGCATGATACCCAGTCAGGCACCAACCCACACAAAATTGTTATCAGGACTGAGTTTCGGCTGCTATAAATCTCCTCTTAGCCAAAGCTGCAGTATATACAGTGAAGGTTCAGAAGCTCAATTCCATGCAGCTGGGAGTGTAAAGTTTTTTTTATTGCTATGGTATTTCTGTTTACATAGCCACTACAGTTATGGAACTGACTGCATACCTGACCCTTCCTCGCTCTCCATGTGGCCCCTCTTCCTCTGCCCTGTAGCTGGTGCCACAGCCCTCTGGTGGTGGCGTGCTCTGGTGGTGCCATGCCACAACTCCCTTGCTTCAAAGTCCCCCAGGGTCCTAGGCACCAGCTTTCTGTGCAACAGCAGTTGCAGCCAGCAGAGGTGACCAAGTTTGGCATCTACAGATCCTCCTTCAAGGAGTCCATGATCAGTGCTGAAAACTACTACTAAATGGCCCTCTTCATAACAGAGGGCCACTTATTTTGTAAAGCAATACTAAGATGGGCTTTACAGACTTCACATGCATTTCCTTTACCCAAAGGTTTGCTATCCCCACACGACAACCTGAAAAGGCCTGATTTCTCACACAGTCAAATGGGAGCCAGTGTCAGCCTGGCATTCCTGAATGGGCTCTGCGGTGTTGCTATCTCCTTTTCCAGCCAGACTTATGTACCAGAAAGCTACTTTGTTCCTGTTACTTTGCAACCTCAGCTTTTCTGGGCAAACCAGTTTGCCCAGCTCAGCAGGAGGTCTAACAAGACCTGCCCACTTCCCATAAAAGCCATCAAAAACACATTTCAGCTTCAGCTGTTCAGCCTCCAATGAAACAAAACCAAATTTGTTTGTGAAAGAACTCAAGCTGCAGCCAGTCAAAATGCTGCACTCCAGCTCTGCTACACAGAGACACACCTTTCAGCACTGCAGTTAACAGCAGAAGTCCCTGAGGAAGGCTATACATAGCTTGCTTCACAAGTGTCAGCATGGCACCAGCCCCGTGCTTAGGAGCCACAGCGCAGACACGCTCCCATAAACCTGAACAGACTTCACACCTTGTGCACACTTCGAGTCTGGCACATCTCAAACTCCAGTTTGGAGATAAACAGGTTCTATCCATGCTTCAGCAATAAATCTTGAAATCATGGCAGAGGAACAAATGTTTTCCTTAAAAGACTTGCATGAGTAATTAACTTCATGATAATTCTAGTGTTGCTTGCCATTTTGGTTTGTTTCCTAGCTCTGTTACCTGACAAATCAAAAACATTTGCTGCATAAGTCTCTTTGTGTCTGCACTTCCCATCACAAACGTCTGTTGTTCCCTTCAGATGAACTTCTCAAAATAGGAAAGTTTTAGCAGAGGGTCCCTTCAGGTTCACAGCCTCCACAACTCCAAGTAGCTGGGGGATGGTAGTTGTGGGCCTGTAAAGTGGGACTTGGCCATTGCTAGAATTTCTAATACCACTTAGACCAACATTGTGCTCTTCAGAGAAATCCACCTCAGCTAAGCACTGAAAAAAATCCCACCTGGTCTAGCTACATTACAGAACCACAGCGCACAGTACGTCAGAAAAGCACTTCATGCATCTCAGCAGAGGGTCAATACTTCTCCATTGCAAACTTTCCACTGTTTCTAACTTAGAAGTTGGACCTTTTCTTTCCTTATTTTAAACATTTACAATTCCTAGGAGTTAGATTAAGTATAGAGACACTAGATGAGACAGCAGCTTGAATCTATGCTTGCAGCCAATCCTCACGCATTCCTTTGTAACAAATAACCAGGTACCTAAGACATACTAAGTTGTAATGAATGACAGATGCAATCAAAGAAATCAAATTAATCTCAAAAAACCTTTACTCTCTTAGCATTTTAAAACAGAACACTGCATGCTGAACCCATAAGGAATTCGACCATGTCATAATACTTTTTAATTAAACTTCTATTTAGTCTGTTGCTTTTGTAAAGCAGTATTTTAATTTAGTGTGCTTTCATAAAAGTTAACTACATAATGCTTAGAAGAATATTTACACATAGGCCAATCATAAAATCTCGTATTAGATGGATTGTGCCTTATTAATTTACAGTCACATGTAGACAAACTAAAAACTACAGATGAAGAAAAAAATCAACAAAACTAAGACTGTTTTTTTTTTTAAATCAACACTCAGAAAAACTATTTCAGTATTTACCTGATAAAGACCAAAAAAGTGAGCATGAAGATGGTTACAGAGCTCAAAGACTTTACAAACACCAAATGAGTTGTGTACGAAAAGGTATGCAGTAGAAACTAATAAATTTGTTCTCTGGATCCAATGAATTTAAAATCAGCCATTTCATATAATATGCACAATACATGAAGAATAAGGTTTAAGATTTCCATATACACACATATGACTCTTGAGACAATAACTTTTAAAACTAATAATCCCATTTCTGTGGCTGCTGTATTACTAATTGAGAAATCTGTAAAGTGTGGTCTCACTGCAGACAGATCTCACAGCTTGTATCTCAGTGTTGCTAAACAATAAATTTTCTCATTTAGGTATTTTGCATACTTCAAAAGAAAAATGACTTCTGGGTAGCACACAATCACTGTTCTTGTGTGGGAAGCTCACAATAACACTGATATTATTCTTTGCCTTTGGAAAAATATCAAAACTAGTATGTAAGGAAAAAATCAACTCGCAGAAACCCTGTGCTACGCTAAACCACAGAAACAAACTACAGAGAGAAAAACAGCCCCAAAGAATTCCACTTTTGAAGACTTTAAGTGTCACCTGCTCAAGCATTTGTTCCTCCCTGCCCTTTTATGCAGTCCAAGGGCTTTACTTACCCTCTCACCTTCAAACAAAATATTCTTTGCTCAAAAGTAGCTCTAACCTCAAACCCTCCAAGAACACATGCAAGAATGGCTGAACACACCTCCAGCCAAGCAAACACTGGACAGGTTGGCAAAAAAAACCTGGAAGCCTTTCAGCTAACACAGTCAGCAACAATTAACTGTTCAGCTTCCTTGTAGGAGCTCTTCAACAGTAATCTGTAGTCACTGTAGCCCAGACATTCCCATGGCATCTGGTCTAGCCCAGAGGGCTAGAAGGACGGGGATGAATGAGGAAGCACACCATCCTTCTTCCTTGTGGGCAGAAATGCACACACAGCTAATAGGAGAGGGTCTTGGGTGGTAGGGAGTGGGTGTCTGAAGGTGGGAGAAGAGAAATCCCAGGGAGATGTTAGAAGGTAGCAGAGTAGGACAGGTGTCAGGTAGGAGGACGAAGGAGAGAGTCTAGACATAGATGCAGTTCTGTGGGACAAAAGAAAGGGGAAAAGAAGACCACAAACAAAAGATGGGCAAGATGCAGATGTGGTGGCAGAGGGAAAATGGTGGAAAACCCTCCAGAATCTGGAATGAAGAATAGAGAAATTCCCTGGAAAACGATGCAGAGAGCAGCCTAAGTCCCACTGTAAATCCACTGCTTGTGGCTCTGCACAGCCCCTACATGTGCTGTGGGTAGCTTGTGGATCCTTCCAGGTAGCAGACACCCTACCTCTACAACAGAGTTACTGTGGATCATGCTGCTGTGTAGTAAGGCTCACCTGTCAGGAGATGGAGGCTGCACATATGCTTTAGGGCAAAGGCAGCGTTGCTGCCATCAGAGACACATGAAAAGGCATGGAAATATCTGCTGAACTGGGGCAGACACCAATGCCATAGCATAAACCCAAAGCAGAAGGCTTATACACATAAGCCAGACTGATATTCAGCATCTGCAAAACAGCCATTGTGGCACTGGAAACCTAGTGATACATGTTTCTGTTGCTTAGCCTATTTTGACACACAATAGATATCCCAAATCATAGCCAGAATCTCACCGACAAGCAATCTCCCAGCACAACTCTTGCAAGCATTTTCATTGGTCCAGCAAAGGGGATGAGTCAGCTCAGGCAAACCTGAACCAAAGCCTGCTTCCACCAGGCAGAGCTCAGCAGCAGAACTGTATATCCTACTAGAAGCCACACAAGCCAGTTAGACGTTTGTGTTAGAGTTCATGCTCCTTAGGGAGAGAGACTACTTCACCTGCACAGCATCCAGCAGAACTGGATGCTGGTTTAGATCCAGGTTCGAAAGAACTATCAGCATGTGCTTAATGGGAAAGTGACTGAGCCTGGAACTCCACAAGATTATTAACAGCTCACATGCCAGAGCAAACCATGCTGCTAGGAAGTAGAAATCAGTTTTCTCTAACCTCCTTTTCTGTTCCATAGGAGCCCAACAAGAGGAAAGGGAATGCTGAGCAAGAGGTTTCTGTTTAAGCAGCTGCTTCAGGTTCATCCATGTGTCTCTTGCTCCCACCCACATTTCACAGGATGGATACTGCAGACATCAGCTTGGCCTGGAAACAAACCCAAATCAACCACAACCTAAAGATGTAAGAACAAATGAAGCAGAGAGGCAGAATCACTTTCACAACAGATCGACACTGCTCTACTCCACTGTCCTAGAAGAGAAACACATTTCTATCACCCACATCTGCCTACCTATTAGGGAATCAGGTCAGAAACACCCAAGAAGGGTATTGTCACAACAGGCTCTGTTTGCAGAACATTAGACCTGTATAGCTGTGGACAGAAGTCACTTCTCATTTCTGTAGTGTGGCAATATCATGGCACACAGAATTGCAAAATCATAGAATAACTCAGGTGGAAAGGGACCATGGGAGGTGTCTAGTCCAACCTGCTCAAGACAGCGTCTGCTATGTGATCAGATCAGGCTGTTCAGAACTTTACCCAGTCATCCCTTCACACAGGATGAAAAAATCTGAAGATGAAGACTGCAAAAGCTCCCTGGACAATTGGTTCCAATGCTTGACTGTCCTTGCAGGGAAAAAAATTTTCCCCATATCGAGTCAGAACCTCTCCTGATTCAACTTATCTCTCATCTTCCCATCACACACCTGCTCATTTGTGAAGAACCTGGCTCCATCTTCTTGAAGATCTCCTCATAGGCATTGGAAAGTTGCTATAACATCCCCCCAAAGCTTTCTCTTCTCCAGGCTAAGCAAGCACAGTTCCCTCAGTGTCTCCTCAAGTTATGTGCTACAGTTTCCTGTCATTTTGGTGGCTCTCTGCTGACATCAACATTTATTAACATCCTTCTTGCATCAGAATACTGGACACAGCATTAAACATGTTGTCCAAGAAATGTGAAGTAAAGAAGAACAGTCACTTTGCTTGATCTTCTGGCTATGCTTCTGTTCACATAGGCCAGGATGCTGCTAGCTTTCATCACTGCCTGGGAGCACTGCTAGCCACATTTAGTCCACTTGCCCCCAGGATTCCTTAAGCCCCTTCCAGCAAAGCTGTAACACAGCAAGTCAGCCAGTCCTCGGTCCATATAGTTGCAAGGGGTTAGTCTGCTCCAGATGCAGGTCTTCGAGTTTGTCCTTGTTGGATTTTGTAAGCTTATTGTCAGCCCATTTCTCCAGCCTGCCCAGGTCCCTCTGAATGGCAGCTCTACATACATATACACCCTCCCTGCATTTGATTTCATTCCAGACTTCAAGAGGTGCATTTCCTCTCCTCCTCCTCCGGGTTACTGATAAAGATGCTGAACAGAAAGGGTTCCAGAACAGATCCCCTGAGGAATTACACTTGTAACCACACTCCAGGAAGAGTATGAATCACTAAGCCCTACCCTTTGAGGTCAATGACCCTGACAGGTTTTCATGCATCTGGTAGTCCACCCATCTAGGCAACAGCATTCCAAACCAGGTAACAGAGCTGGTGCCACAGCACAACATGCTGAAGGCTAAAGTCAACATAGATGACACCTACTGCTCTCCTTCCATTAACAGATCTAGTAGTTTCAACGCAGAAAACAAACAGGTTTGTCAAGCAGGATTTATCCAGGGTAAATGCACACTGACTACTAATCATTGCTCTCAGGTTTCTTCCATGCTCCCTTCCAGAGCCACATCTGTTTTCTTCCCTCCTCATCCCCACAGTCATCACCACACGCAGCTCTCCTTTCCAAGCTTTCTGCCAAGCTGACTCATAAAAAGGAAGGAGAACAACCCTGCTCCTAGACACTGCTTTTCACGAGAACATGTCATTGAGGGGAAAATCATAGAGCATGTATGACTCTAGCACCCCACAAGAGCATCCCAGAACATGGTCAGACCAACTGATACAGCTGGGCTTTGCTGGGCTCTGTATGAAGCTCTATGAAAGAAAAAGCCTTGGCCTCTAGAATCACATCCTCACTGAATGAAGCCCCCCTCAGCCATTTCCGCAAAGCAACAGACAGGAAGAAAAAGAGCAGTGTAACCAACACCAAGCACAGACATTCACAGAGATAGAAAACAGTTTGTGTCAGATCTCCGTGACTAACAAGTTCTGATGTGGGAGAACTTCAGCAGTTCAAAAGGATTAATCCTAAAACAAGTTCTACATATCCACAGAAATGCTTGCAATTATAATGAAAATACTCCAAATACCAAGAAACTCATCACTGAGTAGAAGCATGGTACTGCATGCATGTTACACAGCTATTTTTTGTCCTGCCCGTTTAAGAAGTGCCCCACAATTTAAGGACCTTGCAAAGCAACTCCCTCATCATAGAGCCACTCAACAATAAACACTATCTACATCACATCCATTAAAACGGGGGTAGGGGCAAGGAGTGGGAGAAACAGAAGTTTTACTAACATGAACCAAGTGCTGAGATGGTTGACAACAGGTCAGCTGAAGCACCAAACAAAAAGTGCAATGTTCCACATTTCTGCAGCAGGTAAATATTTGAGACTACCCACATTTGCTTTTCAGTGATTTCTCCCCCAACACACACCGGAAGAGTAGAAAAACTTGAATGCTCCCAAAGGCAAGTAACTATGCTATGAGTCTGAGAGAGATTTTCCTGGTTGGGATCTAGGAATCCTACCTGCCAGAGCTGGGATGGTGACTTTGTTCCACTCCCACGGCTGATCATACTCATCTGCAGGCCTGTCATCATCCTGTGGCAATTTGCCTTCTTGTAAACGGTGACTCACCACACTTTCAGAATCGGATTCCACAGCACTGCCTTCTGGTTCATAGGGTGTGTCATAGAGCTGCATGTTTTTCTGATGGGACTTCATGCCTTCCTGCTTCTGAAACTCTGTTGGCAAGAAAGAAAATTGCATCAGCACCACTACTAACCAAGCCTTATCATTACAGTCAATAATTTGAGAGCATTCAACTTCCATCCATTCCTTAATAGCCACATAATTATACAGATGGCAAGCTTGTACAAGACTTCTAAATTCTATCTCTACATTTGGTAACTGGCTGGAAGCAAAAGTTTGTTCCAGCTAACAACCACAGCACAAACAGTTTCATGCCTCCACCAATATTCCCCAGCTTGCACAGAGCCAGATTACAGGAAGCACACAATCCTTGTCAGCCTCTGTAAAGCACGCTTACAAGCAACTGTACATAAATCCCCAAGAACACTGAAATTTGTGTATGCAGTTAACTCTTCAAGAGGAGATAATTCAGAAGTGCAATTCAAAGATACAAAGATCACAAAATATAAATCCCACAGTATAATTATATATGCTGGTAAAAAAATTCTCTGCAGTTACCTCTACAGAATATCAGCAGAAAATGAGCTAGGACTAGAGTAAGAACACTAGACAAAAACATTGGTAACTAGAGTTTAGTTCACATTGTATTAAGGAACATGTATTTCTTTAAATTAACACTGACCTTATAAAAAAATAAACATGTTGAAGCTTCACAGAAAGGAATAGTGTACTGCCCTCCAGAATACAGCAAACCAAAAACTGGGCTTTGTTAGGGAGAGCACAGCTAGCAAATCAAGAGGCAAGCTGTCATGCCTTCACCCTTGGCCCCAAGGAGGCTACACCCACCAACAGGTGGGTCCTACTGTGTCCAGTCTGCACACTCCCTACAAAGAGTGTGCAAGGAGTGAGCTAGTTCATAAAACTATAAAGGAGCCCGTGCAGAGCTACCAAGACAGCAGGGTCCTGGGGCCTATGATAAGGAGAGATGGTTTTGGTTAGTCTGATGAGGGGAAGGACAAGGGGGATGTAACAGCAGCTCTCAGCTGTCTGAAGGGCAGTCAGAGCCAAACCCTTCTCAGGAAGTGTCAGAAGACGCAATAAGGAGAAACAGACACAAGACGTAGCTTTAGAGATCCAAGTAGGACACTGGGGGAACCTTCTTCCCCTGGTGTGTAGTGCAGCCCTAGGATAGGTCACCAGGTAGGTCATGGGAGATGTCTCCATTCTTTGGAGTTTGCAGAGCCTTGGCTAGACAAAGCCAGGGTTGCTCCACCTACTGAAACAAAACTGGATGGAGTGAGTGATAGACCAGATGGCTGTGCTGCCATTCACAGGGCCCTGGAGATGCTGGAAAATTGCAGGCTAACTGGCTGGAAAGCCACTCAGCAGAGAAGGACTTTGGGGTCCTCTATGACAGCAAGTTGAACATCAGCCAGCAATGCACCCTCATGATAAAGAGGGCCAATACTAACCTGGGCTGCATTAGGAGGAGTGTTGAAACCACATCAAGGGAGGTGATTCTTCCCCTCTACTCAGCACTGGTAAGGCCACATCTGGACAGCTGAGTCCAGTTCTCACCTCCCCAGCGCAAGAAAGACACAGACATACTGGAGCAAGTTCAGCAAAGGGCCATGAAGCTGATAATGGGACTGGAGCATTTTTCATATGAGGAGAGGCTGAGAGAGCTGGGACTGGTCAGCCTGGAGAAGATAAGTTTCAGTGGGGACCTTATCAATGCATATAAATACCTGATGGAAGAAAGTGAAGATGGAGCCAGACTTTTATTGGCAGCGCCCAGTGACAAGACAAGAGGCAACAGGCACAAATCAAAATACATCAAATTCCATCTGAACACAAGAAAACACCTTTTTACTGTGATAATGGTTAAACACTAAAAAAGCTTGCCCACAGAGGCTGTAGAGTCTCCATCTGTGGAGATATTCAAGACCTGACTGGACATAGTCATTGGCAACCTGTTCTAGCTGACCCTGCTTAAACAGGGTTTTCTATTAGATGATATTAAGACGTCTCTTCCAACCTCAGCCTTTCTGTGATTATCTTGACCACTGCAAGGACAAAATAAGAATTTCATTAATTGTAGCAAATTGCAAAGTTACTTAAAAAAAAAAACCAAAAACCACTCAGGGAGAAGGGAGAGAACTTTTTAACCTACAAATGAAGAAAAGATTTAGAGCAGTTCTCTCCATTACTGTAACAAAAGCCATTCATCAATTCATCTATCAGCAAGAACATTATAACCAAGTAATTGCTCCAAACCATTTCAAAAGTACTGTGAAATGTCTACAATATGATGGTGCCCTTATTGCTTGGAAAAAAATTATTAAATTTATACATTACAAATACAGTAAACCTGAAGAAATATATACCAAAATCAATGATGTAAATACCAGCAGGATAGGTTATGATAATACCTAGTTATGAATGATAACCACATTATCACCTTTCAATACAAGTGTCCTGGTTTCGGCAGGGATAGAGTTGGTTTCCTTCCTAGTAGCTGGTACAGTGCTGTGTTTTGGATTTAGGGTGAGAACAATGTTGATAACACACCGATGTTTTAGTTGTTGCTAGGTAGTGTTTACACTAGTCAAGGACTTTTCAGCTTCCCATGCTCTACCAACTGAGAAGGCTGGAGGTGCACAAGAAGCTGGGAGGGGGCACAGCCAGGACAGCTGACCCAAACTCGCCAAAGGGATATTCCATACCATGTGACGTCATGCTCAGTATATAAAGCTGGGGGAAGAATAAGGAAGGGGGGGGACGTATGGAGTGATGGCGTTTGTCTTCCCAAGTAACCGTTACGCGTGATGGAGCCCTGCTTTCCTGGAGATGGCTGAACACCTGCCTGCCGATGGGAAGTAGTGAATGAATTCCTTGTTTTGCTTTGCTTGCGTGCGTGGCTTTTGCTTTACCTATTAAACTGTCTTTATCTCAACCCACGAGTTTTTCTCACTTTTACCCTTCCGATTCTCTCCCCCATCCCACTGGGGGGGAGTGAGCGAGCGGCTGCGTGGTGCTCAGTTGCCGACTGAGATTAAACCACGACAGTCCTTTTTGGCGCCCAACGTGGGGCTCAAAGGGTTCAAGATAATGACAGGTTTGTTTGGAATGTGCTAGATCAATTTTATACCTGTTATAGCTGTTTAGCTACTAATTGGCAGGCTCCTGTGCTTGCCATGGGGCTTGCTTGCCTTACTGTATATTAGAGTCCAATGCTTGTTAGTGGCTGTTTTTTGCTTTCGCTGCTTGCTGTACTGCTGTACTGCTTATCATCGTATTCTGCTGTGCCTGGGAACATTTTGATAACGCAATGGCGATGTGCCTGGGCTGGCAGATGGCCAGGGCATCGCTGCTGTTTCTGTGCTGCTGTACTGGACAGGCTGGAACTCCAGTGTGAACTCGAGTCGAAGGGACTGTGACCTGTGGATGAGTCCATGCGGGAGCAGGACACCCCAAAGCGTCTGTGGCTGTGGATAAGCCCATGCCAGAGCAGGTACATCTCGAAGCGTCTGTGGCCACAGTTACGTTTGTGCTACAGCAGGTTTACTTCTGAAGGGACTGTGGCTGCGAGTAAGGCCACGCTGGAGCAGGTATATCTCTGAAGATATTGTGGCCCATGGAGAAGGCCGTGCTGGAACAGGTGCATCTCAAAGTGATTGTGGATAAGTCTATGCCGCAGCAGGCGTATCCCTGGAGAGACTGTGGCTCATAGATAAGGCTCCACTTGGAGCAGGTACTACCCTAAGGGACTGCAGTCTGTGGATAAGTCCAAGCCGGAGCAGGGGCAAGGGGAGGAGTTCATTGCAATGTTAAAACCTATGGTTTGATCCGAAGGGACCAGGGGTGGAGATTGTAATGGAAACACCTTTAAATTGTTGTAACCTGGGATTTGAGTTGCGTGTTATAGAAATTACTATAGCAGGAACCACCCGAACCAGTGGAGGACAAGCCTTACAAGAAGCAGTGCAAGTGCAGCAGTGACCCAACCTGAGCTGGCTTTGGTACCCAGTAACTCCACACAACACACCACCTCTCCTGTCCTGAGTGACCACCATCACAGATGGAGCCCAAAGTCACGGACTAAATGAACTCAATGGATATTTCATGGACATTTCTGGACATTTTACAGACATTCCACAAGGGTGGTCCATAGACTAAGGGAATGATATCTGTGTGTTATATGAAAGGATGGAAAGCGGGGTGGGTGGTTAATGAGGTTGCACTGGAAAATATGGGACTTGAGCATGACGTAGATGGTATAGAATAAGGGGTGGATACTGTCCTGGTTTCGGCAGGGATAGAGTTGGTTTCCTTCCTAGTAGCTGGTACAGTGCTGTGTTTTGGATTTAGGGTGAGAACAATGTTGATAACACACCGATGTTTTAGTTGTTGCTAGGTAGTATTTACACTAGTCAAGGACTTTTCAGCTTCCCATGCTCTACCAACTGAGAAGGCTGGAGGTGCACAAGAAGCTGGGAGGGGGGCACAGCCAGGACAGCTGACCCAAACTGGCCAAAGGGATATTCCATACCATGTGACGTCATGCTCAGTATATAAAGCTGGGGGAAGAAGAAGGAAGGGGGGGACGTATGGAGTGATGGCGTTTGTCTTCCCAAGTAACCGTTACGCGTGATGGAGCCCTGCTTTCCTGGAGATGGCTGAACACCTGCCTGCCGATGGGAAGTAGTGAATGAATTCCTTGTTTTGCTTTGCTTGCGTGCGTGGCTTTTGCTTTACCTATTAAACTGTCTTTATCTCAACCCACGAGTTTTTCTCACTTTTACCCTTCTGATTCTCTCCCCCATCCCACCGGGGGGGAGTGAGCGAGCGGCTGCGTGGTGCTCAGTTGCTGACTGAGATTAAGCCACGACAACAAGCAAAACCTAGAAAAGATTATTTGAAAAAAGTGCTTTAAACCTTTTCAGTTAAAACACAGTCTTTGTCTTTCAGCTATCTTTTGAAAAGAATTTTGCTCAAGGAAAAATGCTGCATTAAGAAAAACCTGTATTAGGAAGAACACACAGCTGATACTCTCTTGAATGCTCCTGGATCAAAAAGTTAAACATTTTATTTCTTCTAAAGTCAGAAATGTGGTATGTATCTGTCTGTCTTTCTGTACTGTGAAGCCAGCCATTGCTACAACCAGGAAGTGTGCATTTCTGAGGAACAGAAGCCATGATCCTACCAAATCAAAGACTTTACACAAAAAAAAAAACCCACCAAACCCCACCCAAACCCAAAAAACCCAAACCCACAAACCAAACCAAACCAAACTATTCATTTTAAGTGCCAAACACCAGCTACACCACTAGCTCCTGGTGTGTGAATATATTTCAATACAGGAGCTCATGATCAACATTTTTCTTTTACCCACAGGACCAAAGCATCAGAAAAGATTACCTGTAAATAGAAGGTGGTACGCTACTGATTCACAGTTCATGTTCAGGGACTACAATTAGAAAAATTACAAATATTTGATCCTAAAGCAGAAAAGTTTCTCTAGGAAAAACTAAAACCTAGGGAGAGCAAAGAAGTGGAAGAAGGAGAATATATATACATGCATATATAAAAATATATGTGTGTATACACATACACACTTATACACACATATTTACCTACAGCCTCTTTTATAAAGCTTCCTATAAATTTGCTTGAAAGTCCATCTTTTACTTAATATATTGGAAGAGTATTTGTAAAGAAAAATGATTTTACTAAAAGTGAAATAGAAACAGTTCCTTTCAATAACAGGCAGCAAAGCTGAATCTGCACCACAAGCATTATTAGCATTATGCACACTGATAGCTCAGTGCAGGCTTGATATTTAAGAATTGGGTAGTTGAAAACAACAGAATATTTGTGATGATGCATTTCTCATGGTTTTCATGCAATCTCTAACAATGACAGCTCTAAGTGCTAAAACAGTTACTGGAATGACCAGGGAATCCAAAACTGTTAATTTAACTTTTTTTTTTTTTCACTTTTATTAATTTTATCCTTTGAACTCTTACTGCTGATAAAGAAAAGTACATTTTTATAGAATTATGCTCATTAAGTTAATTAGCTACTAAAAGAAGAAACAAATGAAGTTTTGAAAGAACTTAAGTTTGCTAGCAGGCTGGAAGACCCCCACAAATAATTCTTATTCTCACAGATTAGCAGTTATAACAGAATCAGGCTCCCGGAGTCTGGACTCCTTTGTAAAACCAAGAACCTGACCAGCAAGGTACAGAAACTGAGACATCTGGGAACACAAGATTATGAGATACAAGACTGAACTTGACATTCTTCTTCTCATTTGGTGAACAATTCTAACAAACACATACTGAACAGACAAAGCTCCACAGGACAAGCAGGTAACCTCATAGTAACCTTTCCAGCAGCCACATTAAACCTCTTAATAGTCTTAAATAATTCAACAGCATTACTCATAGATGCTGAGGTGAGTTTGGAGAGAATTAGGGGATATATAATCAAAAAACCAGGACAGCTATGAAGCCAACAAAAGGAAACTGACAGTACTACTTGCTTACAGAACCCAATAGGTGAGCTTCTACAGCTTTCCTTCCAAAAGGATGCAACAGACAACAGAACAACCAGATTCTTCTACAATGTACAGATGCCAATAGACATTTCCTTCATCTCAAACTAAAGCATGCAGTAACAAGAGGTCAAACAACGTAGCTGCACTCTTAAAAAAAAGTTTTGACTCACCAGTATGTCAGATTCCAAAGTGTACTGACCCACACATATCAGGTGCAACTGTGATAAAACAGACCCATCTCCACTTCAGCTACAGATTTCAGGACTGGTGCAGGATTTAAAATGACAATCCTACCAGCTCCTCAGCTTCTTTCTCTACCACCAAAGTCCTATCCCAGTGAGCCAAATCTGACTATGAAGGTAACGTGCTGGAAACAGTATTGCCATGCAAGGCCAGCTTTTGAAAAGCTAGCACTGAAATTGACTTTTAGCAAAGTACAAGGGCTATCAACACCCTTTGTACCTGAGAAGCCTAAGAGCAGAACTCAGGACAGATGACAGAATTCTACTCCTGGGATTTTACACAGCACACTTAGTTGCACTCATCTCCATTCAACAGTACACAGCTCAGTGTAGAGTCGGTCGTACTGATCATACTGGTGGATAAAGCTTCACCCTATTTTCTAAAGCGTGGGACAAAATATTTGGCAATGCTCCCAACCCTGACAAATAGCTGTTGATAGAAGCCCTTGAATGGAAGTACAATGATTTTTCAAGGTCATTTGTGCATGTACTTAACTTTGTTCAGATACATAGCTATTTGAAGGAAGCCCAGCAGATTGTTCATTCATTTATTTTAACACACATTAACATGTAAACACTGTGCTGGAATAGGATAGTACAGAGCACAGCTGTCAGTTTTAAGAATTTCTGCCTCCCTATCTCTGAATTCAGACTACAGGTCTCCTCCAGATGGTAGTTTCACTTATGCCCTCTTCCCAGAAGTCAGCATTTAAACAGCTTCAATCCTAGAGATCTGGATTTAGCTTCCTGATAACCATATAAAAAATGCAACCTGCTATCAACGACACAACATACAAAACTATAACCAACCTGGAGTGAATACCACTGTGATGCTGTTCTCACTTAGTACATTTGCACCACTCAAATCTACTAGATAATTCCAGCTGCAAGGATCTTAGCATTGAAGCACTTTATCTGGAAATCACAGATCTTTCTGGTATCATGTTTTCAAGGCACACAGAGAAACTAAACATTTATCATCAGAAAGATCTGGATGTTTAATTAAAACAAACAAGCAAACAACAATCCCTTGCTAAAGTCCACTATTTGCATCTTGTTCTCCTACATAAACAAAATGCCACACAGGAATAGGGAGCATTTCGCCAGTTAGGGAACAGGCTAACCTGTCTTCAAGTAGGACAGTCAGAGCAGAGTTACGAGCAACACAACTTTTGAAATGTGGATTCAAACATTTTATATCGAAAAGCCCCAGAAGGGCAGTCTGCAAAGTGTTTGGAGGACTTGCTGTAGCACACTGGCTTTCTATAGATAAGCCCGGGATAACTAGAAGAGGACCATACTAAAAAAAAAAAAAAAAAATAAAAGGTACCTGAGAACATAACTCAAGAACAAGGCCTGTTTGTGGACAACTGACACTTATATTCCTTGTATTCTCACCTGTCACTGAAAAGAAACTTGGGAAGGCTCAGGCTCACGATGAGACGTACTGGTGAATACCTGATGCATCTCCCCAGACGTTATCCTGACAGCCTGGCTGTCTCTAGCAGGTGAAGGCTACATCAGAGACAGGTCTGAACACAGAAAGCCAAGTCTCGTCCGGAGTTGTTCTCGCTCTCTATCAGGGAACAGGTCTTGCTGCATTGGCCCAAACCTCTGCTCTCCACATGCTCTGCTCTTGAGGCTTCCAATGGAGAGCCACTGAACCAGCATCTAACTGCATTAAAGGGCAGCAAACTATTTGTACCAGGTGTATGGGTAGGCTACACATCAACCAATAACTTGCCAGTTTGCCAGACGCATAAGACAAATGCTAATGCAAAGATAACCCTGACACAAGAACATTTGCTCCCATTGAATCCATTTCTTTTCCCTCTCCATAAACAGGTCAGAAATACTTAGCCAACTGCTTGCTTACTCCAAGCCTCACCATTAATGTTTCTTTTCACACCCATCTTACCAAGATAATCTGGAAACATTTCAGAATTTCTGCTGCAGAATTCTCATTGTATTAGTGCAAAGTCTATTCACCACAGAAGCTATGTTTTACCTCTGCTCAAATTTCACCTCCAGCCACCAGAAGTCAAACTGCTTTCTGCTCTGCTTCCAGGTCCAGCTGGATGCCTCCAACTGCTGGGACACAAAAAAACACCAATAACATTCCAACAGCAGGGAGGGCTGTTTTGCTTTGAGACTGCAGCAACTACCTCCCAATGCTCATGATTCCAGATTTTGCTGCAGGAAAAGCTGGATATGAGAAGATCTTCCCTCATTTTCCCTTCTGAACAGAAGCCAAGTGACTCAGAAGTGAGCTGCTTTCCAGGAATGAACAACAAATATTTGTTCCGCTGCCTTGGTGTGAGAGCTTGGCATAACCTCTTGATGTGAAAAGCAATGTCTTTAAACGGCCTGCATCATGACGGAAATCCTACTAAAGTCCAAGCATGACTCATTATCCCAGGAAGAAGCATTCAAAGCAAATTTACATTCCAACAATCCTGATAAAGACTATTAGGCCAGTCAGAGCAACGGCAGGAGGGGAGAAGTCCCTTTATGATAAGTGTGAATAAACCAGCAACAAAAAACATTAATATCTTCCACAGAAAGTATATACTGAAAGAAAACAAAGAGGCAAGCATACCCTGCTCAAGAAGACAGGAAATACACGTTTTTCTTTGGGGGTGGAGAGGGGCAGGGAAGAGGAGGAGTGGGTGTTGGTGGAGTCGAGTGAGACTGATTAAAAAAACAAAACACATGGGAAGAACACCTAAATCCTGGTGGATTGGAAGAACAGCAGTACTGCTTCCAAAGGACATGAAAACTGTCCTTGGAGACATGTTTCTTTTATGGCAGAGGCAAGGAAATAAAAAATTAAATTTCTTCAGTTTTCTGTAGGCAGAAGTTTATTCTACAAAGCTTTCCCCCTCAACACCTAATTTTCTGTTAAATAAGCAGTGATTAAACATTATAACTGCCATCTTAAAATTAGGAATTTCTGCAAACTTTACCTCTTCAGAGGTGCTTTAATGATGCTTAGCTACTTAGTCCTTACACATTTCTCAGAAAGACACAGAAGAGGCATAGGGATGCCCTTTTTATTTAGGGGAGAGGGAAAAAGAATCCAAAAAACCTCCACAGGATTCTGTAAATTTACTGCTGCTTGGCCAATGGCCAACTCTAGATGTTGCTACAGCCAGTTGCATCATAATAGTACATCCGTGATTTGCTTGCAGGTTTTCTTGACCTTTCTGATCAGGAGCACTGACCTTTGGGATTCAAGGATCATTGTTCCATGGGCTAAGTGGAGCAATTCAAGTGGCAACGATGCAAACCAGAGACTTTGGCTCAACCAAAATCAGTCATTCTCATTCCATACTCTGAAGCTTCTAAGCTGTGTAAAAGAGGATTCATTCCTTGTGGTAAGTGGGAATGGAAGTCCGTTTGGAAACAGAGTGCAGTGCAGGTATTTTCATGTACACCTATTAGCACAATGGTTCTCACCAGCCCATAACACAAACTACAGTGTCCCAAAATATTTGTTCTAATATTAGCATAAGCAGAATCAATTCTCCTTGAAAGACATTCTAATACCAATGTGGTGGCTATTTTAAACAAGCTAACACTCTCCAGTGTCAGGACAGAGAAGCTTGCAGCAAATATGATTACTATTTCCTGCAGTTAGATCAGTCTTGCTACTCATGGCTGCTACTGATGCTCACAACGCCCTTGCCAGCTCTCTTGAGGCCCACAATCTCACCCCTTCACAGGAATCGCCCTGAGAGGGGAAAGGAGTGGAAGAATAACCCATTCATAATGTAAATGCCATTCAACCTTTACACAGAAGGAAGATATTTTCTTGAATCTTGTCTGCCTGTGAGAGTCTCTGCTTACTGAAAGCTTACTCAAAAGCATCGAATGAGATAAGCACTGATCAAAAAGATTTTTAGTGAGTATAAAAATTTATTTTTATACCTTCAAGATGATATTGCAAGGGACATCTAGATGTGAGCAAAAGTGAGTTTATTAAAACCAAGAGAAAATACGCAACTATTTCCCTGATAGCTTGAGGTTTAAGTTCAATGAGAATTACCCAGAGAGGAGTTATCTTCTCTGCATGTAACTAATTTTGAACATGGCCTTACTTGGGATAGGGGAGGGGGCAGAGAAGAAGGGGAAGTGGATAAAGGCCTCCCTCCAGACTTAATTGCCCTGTGATACATAGTGGGGAAGAAGTTGCCTACAGGAACTACATATATGGCAGACTGAGACAGTAGACTCATGTAGCCAGAAGAGCTGCCATATCTGATTTAACAAAACCAGATGAGATGTCCTCTCAGCCAGATGAGATGTGCTCTTACCTTCTGTTAGCCACCTGCTAGCATTCCCTATAGAGAGTACAAGGCAGGGAGAAGGACTGCTGCTTAAAAATTCCTGGAATAGATTTCTTCCATAGACATGGTGGCTACATGGTGAAAAGCAACACAGAAATGTGAATTGCACATTGTTTCTAAAGAAACATCTAGCCTGTGAATGATTGTGTCACTATGATTAAAAAACAAAACAAAACTGAGAGCTCAAAACATAGCCTGAAGCTTCCCTGATGACTAATGACCATTATTTTATGTTTGTTAGTAATTTTTCAGAAAAACACCATGAAAACAAAGAGAAGTCAAAGCTTTGGAAGTGATATCTGATGCATCTACAAGAGATCTTTCCCTCTGACCAGAATTCCAGCAAGACCAGGCACCATCAGTACTCTCCTTCCTCCTCTGGCAGGACTTAAAAGCCACACAGCATCTGTATACTAAACCATCTGTTTTCTTCGTGTTCACTGCAAGGAATAGCCACAGTGATTATTTGCCACAGTGACTGTTTGCAATTTTGCAAATGGCAAGTTGCAAGAAATAGTGATCAGCCACAGTGATCATTTGCAATTTTGCCCACTTTGACTTGCTTTCCCAAGGAAAGCGTTATCCTAGTTGCAATCTTTCTGTTCTGTCACTCAAGTTGAGCTATTGGCACAATCTAGGAACTCTGATCAGTACCTAAACACCTAATGAAGATGAATCACCATCTGTTGGATGTAAAAGCCTTCAGATATGACTCCAAATGTTAGGATGGGAGATTCAATAAACTCAAAGTCCAGCATGGTCCTGTACATGCATACAGCAAGGATTATTAATGTAGACATGAAAGATGGTCTACATTTGCTGTTCAGCTCTGGAGACAAAATGTTTTCATTTAGAATTCTACCTCCACATGAGTAGACCAAGAAAGCTGCTCAGTTGTCATCACATCCAGCCATAGATTTTTGCTTTTCACAATCCAAGGCCTTGCATGCAGTAAAAGACAGCTGACTTGCTAACACAGAAAAAGTGTCAGGGATATGAACATTGAAATTACTGGGAAAACATTTCAACTCATCCCCTTTGGCCTATGATCCCTTTACTCATTGAGTCAGCTCAGCAAGTGATTGATGGACGGAGCAACTAGTACCTAGCATTTGTAAGACTTCAAATACTCTACACTGAGCTGTCCAGCTGCTAATATTCAGTACCTTGCTCTTGTTTGCAGATTTGTCTGTAGTTATTATACTACTCAGGCAAACCCTGACTAGATGGCAATGCTTACTTGAAAGCCCACTTACAGAGTAATCTGTTAGTAATGCAGTGTTGTTTTTTTCCCCTTGGACAACACTTTTATATAACAGTACAGAATGTGAAGCAGTGTTTGAATGTATACAGCCATTGATAAAATGCTCTAAAGTATACAGTCTATCATGTCATCACTCAAAAGCATTTGTGCTTACACAGATATCTAACCACAGCAAATAAATCTGGTTAGCATTCAGCAGAACATCATTAAGAACAGGCCCTACTGTCAAGGAAAGCAAACCACAGTCATGCGGACACCATAAATTAGTCCTCTTCTTCCCTCTTGCAACAGAAGCATCACAAATCATGAAGAGTAACGTCTGGTATTTTCCACTTCGGTCGTCAGAAAATGTCATGTTATAAAAATTCATTCCAGTCATGATCTTGATGCATACAACTGAGTCAACATTTTCTGGTAATTTTTCCAGTTACATTCTTATTTTTCAATATGCGTCTCTAAACCACTAACCAATCTGCATGCAAACATTTTCAATGCACAAAACCACACCCAAAAAGACAATTGTGGAAAGCTGGATTTTTTGCTGGGTGTTTTGTTCTTTGTTTGCCTTCAAAAAAAGATACAAAAAGATCCTTAAAAAAATTGATTAGGAGAGGCTCTCTGTTGATATGCTTTATATCCTACCATGATGCCAAGTTTTCTCAGTGATGGTGCATCTCACAACCAAAGGAAAGGGCAATAATAAATGCTACTCAGCTTAACATACAAAAGCAATGGTATATCTGAAAGACACCACAGTTTTTTCCTTTGTTTCCCTCTTCCCTTTCTATTTCAATTGAGACAGCAGCACGGACACCTTCTAGCCCACCTCAGGCTGCGTTACAGCCGTAACAGCTGCTGCAGGACTTGCTTAGGAAAAGCTCAAGAGGGCTCAGCTATGCCATCACACTTTTCTGCCTTGCAGCCCATCCTAGCCAAGTGCAACTGTTTGACAGACCATACAAGAGCTGCAACAGCACAAGAACCGCAAAACCCACTGCTTCTTCACATAGCTTTTCAAATTACCCACTCCACAGAAAATTAATGCAGAACTCAAAGCAAGCCCAGAGTTCCTCCTGGCAAGCCTCATTTCCGCCCACTTTGCCTGGTTTGTTCCTAATTGTTACTCTGACCTACAACAGCATCAGTTTTGTATGCCTACATCCTGCTTCAAAAAAACAAGCTGTATGTGAACTGTCCCACCCCAAGCCACCAACACATGAAACTGAACAAGACAGAACCAAGAGCAAGCTCAGATCAAGATTGAATATTTTCATCTTCTTTTTGCACACATTGATATTGCTAAAGAAATTCAGCCACAGTAGCACAACATGGTCCAGCAGCAAGCAGAAACACGCTGCAGGCTTCCTAGATCTTTGCTTGGGTAGGCATGACAGAAAGAAATGCACATATCAGCACACCAACACACACCAAAACAAGACGAGGCTTACCTGAACCCATCCAGAAAGGGCAGGCTGCTCCCACAGAAAATAACCTCTAATAATTTTAGCAGCCAGAATGGTAATGAACAGCTGAGTTTGCATAGGTATTTGAGCTCCTCCAAAAGAGCACTTTCAAGCAGAGTTCTTCATAGCCAGAAACCAGAGAAGGAGAGAAGCTGTATGTTATTGCCAGCCTACATGAAATGCACAGTGCACAAAGGAAGTTGTGTTTCTGACCACTTCCCACTGAAATTTTAAGCTCATTTTATGACACTGCTGTGAAGCCACGTTAAAATGTTGGTAAGCTGATATGGCAAGATGTTCAGTCTCTGTGGCAAGCAGACACAGAACTGGCTGAATCTTCAACCCCCATTTATTTTTAAGGATAAGAAAAATCTCCTCTAGTTTGGGTTACAAAACCAAAAAAGATGCAGAAGAAACTGTAGTTACCGCATTACAGCTGATATCAGAAACAGACTCCATTTACTCAAGGTTTCACTCATGTTTTGCCACTAGAGACTTTCAGAGTTTGGATGCAAAGCCAGCAGTCAAAAATTCTATCAATTTACCAGCAAGCTAAGCACAACAAAGATGACAAAATATCACTGTTGAAAGGGTATCTTATTCCTTCCAAGAAGTATTATGTTTACTTCATCACATGCTTAACTAATACTTCCTGTACCATCTTGTTTGAGCTTACTTAACTTTCCTGTACAATATAGAGAAAAAAAACCTCTAGAAAAAATAGAGATTGGAATAAGAGAGAATGTAATATGAAGGGATAATTGAGAAAGTACTTCTGAGAAAAAAAATCCTCACTAGTTTAAAAAAAAAAAAAAGGACCCCCCAGCAGGACCTTTGACTTGAGCACAGGTGGCTGGGTAAAGGGTAGAAATTCCTTCTCACTTCATAGCACATATAATGTCCACTAGTTTTCTTTTAAAAAAAATAAATCCGGGTTAGGGTAGAAATATTTATTCCCAGGGTTGTAATCCTGATACTAGCTTGGTTATTTAAATGCTGCTCTTAAACATTTTCACATGGGCTTCAAACACTTCCTTTGGCTAAAAGCCTCTTCGCTAAAGAACAAGAGGAAAGAGAAGAGGAAAACAAAGCATAACTTTGAAGAAGAGGCATATGAGTGCAACAAGGGAGTTTTGTCTTGTTTTTGTCCCAAGTGCTGCCAGTCTCATTTTTTCTTTTAGCATCACTGTTCCAGCTCCAATTAACAAATCCCTGTAAAGGTCATCAGCAACAGTGCACATCTCTCCCAGGTTGCTGACTCTTCATGTAACAAATTCTCCCTGCTCTGCTTTTGAGCAATGTTGCAGAAGAACAACAGAACTGGGACCAGTTTGGGAAGATTGAGGGCTGAACTGATGAGTCAGCAAGATGTACCACTGATGTCCCCCATCCAATAAAGTAATACTCCTCCCAGTCAGAGCCAACAGTGAGAGCTTACAGCACTCCCTTCCTTTTCCCTGCAGACTACAGGGGTATCAGTCACCTACACTTCTACCACACTTCCAGCTGGAAAGCACCCAGAATTCCTGTCAACAGAGTCCAGGCATGCACATACAGGCCCAGTCCAGCCTGCAAGCCCATCTGTCAAGCCTCTGCTCCTTCATCCCAAGAAGGGATAGTGAACAGCTGTCAGAAATCATACTCACTGCTGCAACAGCATGCTTTCAGCATGCATATCCCTCATCCAGTGTTACCTCCAGAAAACTGGGATACCCCTGCTCAAGCTATATTTCAGCAGGTTGCTTCTTTATGCCTCACAAGCACCTGTCTGGGCTTTCCAGTGATTAAGTTTAAAAAGACCAGTACTGGGAGCATACTGACATGGTGGCAAAGCTGGAAATGGACTGAGACCAAACAAACACGGATTCCCACAAGCTAGCCTGGGATATCCTGATTCTCACAGCCATTTCTCACTTTCACAGAACAGCTACAGATTAGTCGCAGGATCATAGGATAAGTTAGGCTAAACAAGATCTCAGGAAGTCATCTTGTTCAATCTCCTACTCAAAGCAGGGTCAGCTATGTGGTCAGATGAGGTTACTCACGTTCTGGTTCCTCAGTCAAGTCTTGAAAAACTCCAAAGATGGAGACTACACAATCTCACTGGGCAACCTTCTCCACCATTTGACTGTCCTCATAATAAGAATTTTTTTTCATTACATTCAGTTGGAACCTCTTATTTCAATTTATGTTCACTGCCTCTCACCCTTTCCAGGCATGGAAAGGACAGATGGAACACTGATGAAATCAGAAGGAATTGCAGTCTACAGAACTCTGCTTTCAAGGGAAAATGAAAAACAGTTTCATTTTTAATTTACTTGATCCAGTTTAAGGGTTTAACACAACTCACACGAATCTTTAGAGGACAGGGAGAAAATCCCTTAGCTGCCACATGCCCTCATGCACAGGCATGTTCTACATAAAAGAATCCTTTGCAGCAAGCTGACATTCATCTCTTCTGTCTCACTGGATGGCCAGAGCAGTGAGACATCTTCAAATTTAACATACCTTGTACTAGGGGGTAGGGGTGGGGGGAGGAGGGTGGAAGCAAGATGGGAGGGAGACTAAAATGACCTTGAACAGAGTGGCAGCAAGTTGCTTAATCCAGCAAGATATGAAATGAGAAAACAAGGAACTCTTTCACCTTTGTAGCCAAAAGATTGCCAAGTTTTCCAGTGAATTCAGACTTCACTGAATTCTCAGTCTAGGGTCACAGTTCTCTTTTCTGTATTTCTCAAGAGACAGCTGCTAGAGTTCTAAAATGACAGATCCTCTTGGACCACACAGACCTCAGTGCTCCTCAAACTGCTGCCAGTAGCATCCCTGTCTTGAAGGGACAGGCAATTCACATCCAATTTTAAAAGGACTACTGTTCTTAAGAAAAGCAGCCCCAAAACTTGAAACTTGTCTGGGGGTGAGGGGGATGGGGTAGAGGGAGAGGGAAGACCTGTGGTAACTGGCAGGCTAAAACAGACACAGAATTGAAGCAGCATGTTAAGAAACTTAAATATAACCCCCTAGCCAAAGGCAATGTTGTGTTCAAACCACATACAGGCACCAAGGAATAAGCACCATCATACAATACAGAAGTTGCTTGTATAAGGAAAGCAGATAGGTTTTGTTTAAGTAACCCTCTTGATCAGAGTGGCTTGAACCTACTGCTTCTTTACCAACATGATGCAGAGATGCTTCCAAACTGTGGGCAAGGGTTTAATAGCATTTTGGGCTCAATGGTTTCTCTTTCCCAACCATCCAAGCATCCATTCCTTCACTTCGCTTTTTGTGGAAGAACACAGGCCAGATTCATCAGGCACTGAGCAAGTAAATTGCATGAATGAAGTTAAGTTCCTTCCATATGCACGCTCACCTAGTCTGTTATGATGCTGACCCACCTTTCCAAAGATCTGAACATCTTGTTCCTATTATTTTGGGTGTAAGTTGTGTCTTAATGAGAAGTGGCAAGAAACTCCAAAAAACCTCGATTTATATTCATGCTTATGATTCAGGTTTCATCATTTAGTCCATTTCCAGACTATATCAATAAGAGCAAGATGAGGGTGTTGAAACGGGGGTGGGGTAGGTGGGTGGAAAGACATTTAAACCATAGAATCATAGAATAGTTTGGGTTGGAAGGGACTTTTAAAGGTCATCTAGTCCAACCCCCCTGCTGTGGGCAGGGACATCTTCAGCTAGATCAGGTTGCTCAGAGCCCCGTCCAACCTGACCTTGAATGTTTTCAGGGATGGGGCATCCACCACCTCTCTGGGCAACCTGTGCCAGTGTTTCACCACCCTCAGCGTAAAAAATTTCTTCCTTATATCTAGTCTAAATCTACCCCCTTTTAGTTTAAAGCCATTCCCCCTTGTCCTGTCGCAACAGGCCCTGCTAAAAAGTTTGCCGCCATCTTTTTTAGAAGCCCCCTTTAAGTACTGATAGGCTGCAATAAGGTCTCCCTGAAGCTGCCTCTTGTCTAGGCTCCTGGCTTAAACCCATTCTGGACAATATGTTTGTACACTGAAACTAAGCAACAAAATTCTGTGCATGCAACTGATGCATTGAGTGGCAAGACACAGGGTGTCTCTCTTTCTAACTCCTATTCCAGACCAAGGTCAGGGGATGGTTACTCTTTCAGGAAAAGGCCAATTTTACAGTTACCCATCTGTAGAGAGTAGAGATGAAGAGTTAGTTTTTAATTTTCAGGCATTTGTAAGCTGGTATGCACTCTCCAGAGCAGGAAGCACCACCATAATAATAAATATTAGAGAGAATGCCTTAAATAATTTTAAGGGAGGAGACAGATTTAAACATAGAGGAATATTGTTCATTTTATGCACAGCTGGTTTCCACCCCCAGTTAGGCACCTAGTTATAGCAAACACACCACACCACAGTCTCTTCCAACATGAGAAATAAGACTCCATACATTCCAGCCTCATCTCCTCACACTCACTGATGGGGTGTGAAGTGCTCCATGAAGACAGGAAGAGAAGTACACTTGATCATGGAGGCAACTGGCCATGGATCTAAAGTGATACAGTTTCACAGCACGTGAGATCTAGTGCTTTGCTCAGAGAGAAGGTAAGGACTTATGTTGAAACAGATCCAGCATTATTTCAAACATGCCACCCTCAATTCATGCACATCAGACCTAATGCAAAGGAAGAAGTCCTCTTCTGTAATTGTCCCTAGACAACTTCTTTCCTTTAAATCATTGCTGAATGAAATCTCTGTCCAAATTTCTAATGAAGTAAGAAACAACTTGAAATAGATGCGGAAGCCCAGGAGGTTTCTAACTAACATTACTTCTGGCATATTTTAAAGAAGGAGCACAGCTGTTCAGAACATAAGTCCTCACTTCTGCTGGGCTGCAGGGAATTCTGCACTACAATCAGGCTAGCAGCAGGTGAGGTCCACACACACAGTAACACTAGCACTATGCCCCAAATCATGGGTATGCTCAGGACACATCAGACATCCCCTTCTTTGTCAGCTCTAGGAAGAGCTCCCCAAGATTTCCAGTGCAGCCCTTTAGAAAACTCCCAACATGTAAATAAAGCCATCTTGTTACCAGTCACAAGCTTACTCCTGTGTGCTATTGAACTTCTTCAAATCTTACCCAGTGGCTCTCCACATTGCAAACAATGAGTTGAGAGCACATACATCAATTTCAAGAGTGAAGAGTTACCTTGCACTTTGTCCCACATTTTTTTTAAGAAAAAAGCATAAACCTTTTTCTGATAGAATGACCAGGATGTAGTCTTATTCACACCAGCTGGCAACAAGACAATGAACATAAGAGTTGTAGCAAGGAATCCACAGTATCATATGAGAGATTGACGATGGATAAATTCTCATTTTGAGCTGATTTCTAGTCATGGCTAGCCTAGTGTTAGATCCTCAAATAGAATGTAGAATTGGAACACACTCAAATGTAGGAATAAGAGAAGAAGCTTAAAGTCTTTTGAAAACTATGCCAGCTGTTGAGCTTAGTGGGCAAACACACTGCCTCTTCTGTGTTGGCTACAGCTGTTTGCCATGTTCAAATACGAGCAGATAGCAAATCTTAAACAGAGCCACTACAGTGCTTAAAGATCACAGGTTGGCTTGCTAGGCTCAGTGACCTTCAATAGACCAGAAATGTTCTTTCTAAGCATTCCATGCTGTATGTGCTAATCTATGCAGCCTAATATGTATCACAGTAATTATCACTGCTCTTTTTACATTATTTGCAGCGGTAAACTAGGCGCCAACAAGCAAGATGCCAGAGGTAAAGGATGTTACAAGTACTGACTCACCACCAATGTGCTGTAGTGACTATTCAGGTGAAGTTACATGTCTGAACAAAAAAATGGCCTCACTAGCTACAAGGGAAACTGACACCCAAGACCTTTTGAAGTAGGTCCAGGTTCATGGGAATGCTGCTTTTCCCGACACTCCCAACATTTCTGTGATAGCTTGCAGCAAGACAGAGTTAATGCTCCCAGCATGTCCATGGGGAGCTCCCAGTCAAGGCAGGTGCACTGCTTTTGCTAGGCTGCCTGTCATGCGTTGGAGATTCCATTGTGATTCAGGCACAGACTCTTACTGCAGTCCCTAGAAAGAAGCAGTGAAGTACATGAAGGCATTTGCTCTCCTAGCACTGCCTGCACCTATAGAGGAGGCTCAGCATTCTGCATCCACGGGGAGGGAGGCAAAGCACAAAATCCCTAGGTGTGAGCTAATTAAACTTGCTCACTGCTGTTCTACTGCATAGCCAGGATGATGTATGTAGAGACAAGATGATAAATACACAGAAAAAGAAGTAAGGAAGGAAGAAGCTAATGTTGTGAGCCTGTGAACGAAGCTGTGAATTTTCCTTTGGAATTCTCTCTAACATTCCCCTTTTTTAACCTCAGAAAAGCTCCTGTTGACAAAATCCTCACATTTATTAAGGCCGCTCTGGATGGAGGCTCTGCCCTTCCTCATCAAGCACTTCCCTTAGTTTATGTTCACCTTTGCTGATAGTGCAGATGTATCATCACCCAGGTTGATGAATGCATTGAAGAACACAGGCAAGACAACAGGTATCTCTGTGCCATGATCCAAATGCTCTACAGCATCCCTAGAAATAATTTCCAGCTCTTCAGGCCCAGCACACAGATCCTTCTCCTGTACCAGTCACCCACCCCTGGAGCATGTACACGAGCTTATCTGTTCAGCCTGCCCTACACAGACCAGGCTTGTATGGGGAAGGACATGTCCGGGAGACTTGAATTCAGCTTTCCATTTATGGCCAGAAGCCCTTTTGCAAAAAACTTAGATCTTCCATTCTTCAAGGGGTACTGGCAGCATGCTGCTCTGTTGATTCGGGACTCAATGCACATCGAGCACTTCCCCTGATCTCGTGGGTCAGCATATCCCACCTACCACATCTAACATGCCCAGGTCCCAGGACAACTGTGTGACTAGCCTCTTGTGAGAAACGCATCAATAACAAAACTGCTTCCTCAAACACCTGCATTTGACTGTCCGGAAGGACATTTTTTATGCCCTGAGTAGCCTCTAAAGTTACCCCAAACAGAAGAGAGGCACAGTGTATATTTTATCAATAGTGTTATGACAGCCTTCTGAAGTCTGTTCACAACACAGCATTTGCTCCATGAGGAATACCACATGGCATGTTACATCTCAAGGAAAGTAACTATTTTCAGAAATGCTACCCACTGAAGACTACAGAATTCTGAAATACAAGAAGAGGGGTTTCTCCCTGTCTACCATATCCCTGAGGCAGATGCATGATACAGAGGCCAGAATGCCATGCAGGGGCTGATGTTGCTGGCACAGTGCTAGGTGATGCCTAAAAAAGCAAAGGAAAAACATGGTGTACATTCAAACTTACAGGTAGGGCACAGACCTGAGGCACTTCTAGATTGCTAACAAATCAAGGCACTGATGTACCTTATGCTTACCTCAACTTTCAAACCATTGTCCTAACTCAAGGGCCTAGCCTGCCTAACTGTCCTTCATTACCTGTTCTAGAGCACAGAAAACAGAGCTCCTGATCTGGAAAAGACAACAGTGTTTTTGCCACCACACATCCCTCAAGGTAGGCATGCCCCTCAGATAATGCTTTTTACTTCCCCTCTCACAGACGCCACCCCCCCATTTTTGTTAATGTGGTTCCAAATTAATTTGAGACTTGAACTGACCTTAATTTTACTGTTGTTAAAGTAAACTGATTTTTATAGTATAACATGTATCATGCTAGGCACCTTGTACACAAAAAATTGTGAGTTGGAGGTAAGGGGCTCCCTTCAAAGCCAAGCAGCAAGTTAGGAAGGGCAACAGATGCAATCTATTATCTCATTCTTGTAGCCGGTATTCTTCATCATACCTTGAAAGGATACATTTCTTTGTGCAACAACTTGGCTGACAGTGTATCTCCATCTGAGTGACAATCCAAAATTGGATCCTCCTCCAAAGGTGTGTTTTAGATGCAGTCTATGATCCAGCACACAGATGGCTGTGGTAGAGACTGCCTTGATTTGGCATTTGATTGCAAGTGTTTCATGCAGTCTGAGGACTTGACTAAATTCCTTCTGAGAGGCAGAGATACCTGGAAAAGTGGTGTCAACATGCACAGTTGTCACGAGAAAGGGGAAAGGCACAATCCCTTCCAGCTCACAGGGTAGGACCTTATGACTTTAAGGGGATTTTAAAGGGAAAAAAGATACCCACATTTTTTCCCAGCATAGCCATATCCCTGAATTGAGGGCACCTTTCCACCTCTCAGGTAAGGGATTATCACAGAAAACAAACAGACCCCTCTCACTGGATTTGACATCCAGTGCAGGCTGATGGGAGTAAATACTCAGGTGGAACCTAACTTCTCTTCTCCTAGCATTCCCTGAGAAGAATGGATGACGGAACAGCCTGGATGTTACGGGCACCACCACTTTGGCCTCACAGTGTCTCAACCATTCACTTCTGTTCAAATGCAGCATCTCCAGTCACTGCTCCTCTGGGGAACTCTCTCTCAATCATGAAGTACCTCCTACACCTGATCCAAGCAATGACGCTTGGTTACAGGCTTGGTAAGGCAGCACAGGCCTTTTTCTGTGATGGGCCACATGTTATTGCAGCAGCTATTGCAGCAGCTACAAACTGATGCTAGGGGCAAAATAAGAATTGAAAGCTTGCATAAGAAAGCAGTGGAAACACCATACTTACAACACACTTGGATAGACAGTCTAGCCCTTGCAAGGGAACAATGGGGATTTATACTGCTGTTCCAAGAGAGAACAGAGTCCGTTCAGCTGTCAGACAGCTCAGATGTAAATCAGCACATGTGGTTGCAGCTTTATGAGGAACCCCAGTCACAGTAATGTTATCTCGCATTGTTTCTTCTTTCCTCTTTTCTTTGCCTCCAATCCTTCCTCATCTATTTCTTCCATGGACATGGTTATCCAGACAGTATCAGCAATGCCAGTATCTTCTTAGCAGGTTACTTTTTTCTCTCTGGTCCACCTACTCCTCAGGATCCTTAGAAATCAGCATCTTCTTAGCTATCTCTACTTGTGTTCATGCATGCATGCATGCCTGATAGCAGCCAGGCCAGGATCTTATTTCATGCATAGTCCAGGATACAGTATGTCAGATATTAAGATCACAGAGAACTTTCATACACCTGAATTTACTCTGGGATGTCCAATCCCCAAACAGGTTGGGGATAAGGCAAAGATGCAACACTGTTCCTGTGGCTTTGGGTGCACACCCACCCAAGCTGAGACTCACACCACACAGCACACCAGGAACTGGATTCCCAGCGATTTTTTCTGAACCTCTGGCATGGACTTCTTGAAGACAGGACAGACACTTACGAATATTAGCACAGGCCAGCAGATGTGTTTGGCTGCCAGGAGATGACAGCTTCTTACAAACATGCATTCATTCTCAACATGCTCTACCTTAGCCTCAGGTCAAGCCTTTCCTTGAAAAGCCTTTCCAAACCTTAGCATAAAGGTTGCTTTCTTTCAATCAACATAACCACAAATCTAGGAAGACAGTATTTTTACTGTCTGATAGTATTACACTATCAGCAGAAGAAACTTCAAGCCTGATAAAACCCAATTCTAACCACAGACAGCATGGAATCAGATAGACCATTCAATAGTTTATTGAAATCATCAACTTAAAGGCTTTTTTTTTTAATTAAACATCAGCTGGGAACCAACTGCATCACAACTATGAGCCCACAGAGCTTTCGGGGAGGAAGAATAAGGTTTGAATGAACATATTCGTTATTTCAGACATGATACATTTCTATTCAGGTGTAAGCTTAGCTTCTCAAATTGAAATAATAGGGTCTTATTTCATATGGACATTTGCTTTTGCCTAATTCTCTACTAACTCAAGGAGCATGCAGCATGCAGAAAAACTTTAGGTTCCTTTTTCAAACTAGCCCTTACACCTGGTTTCCAGAGTTGATCAAGAGTACATCTGTAAACAAGGAATAACTGACAAAAAGCTTGTTTTGTTTTCTGTCTCTCCTAATGTGCATTCTGCTGGGGTATGCAGATGCCCTCTCTCTGGGATTAATCCATGTTAAATACAGTCAGAAGGACTTCACCAGATTAGTTAAACTAAATGGATAGCCATATAACATTCTTTTGTTCATCAGACAGCATAGCTAACAAACAAACATTACAAACAAAACAGTAAGCATTTTGAGGCCAACAAAACTGCAGTCCAAAGGTCTTCTTTAGAAGTAGTAGACACATAATAGAACTCACCTGTGAAATATAAACTGAATCTTTAAAAACTCTCCAAAAAGATGCCTTTGGATTTTTATTTGTCAAGTAAAATGCAAAGGCAACATCAGTGCAATAAAAAATCCAAACACAAAACCACATGCTTGAATATAGTGGAATATAACCTGACCTCACTGAGTTTTATGGGAAGACTTTCTCCATTTCTACCAGCATTAGGACAAGATGACTGGAAACCAAATACCGGAATCTCAAAACACTAAACATCTTCAGGGAGACGTCAAGCATCTACTACTGGCTCAAATGCATTTTCAGGACACTTGCTATATCATTATAGTCAATTAAACCCCAGTTTTGAAAGTGCCTTTACCATCTTTGAGAGCTCCTCATGTTGGCTTTATAATAACAGACAGAGCAGATAGAACAGCTTATCAGCTGCACCAAACACCAATTTGGCAAAAGGGTGTCTTGCAATTGCAAGGGTACACAAATTTACTGTCCCTTACTTTAGCTAAGCCATCCAGTATTGTCCGCTAAGCCATCCAGTATTGTCCACTAAACCATCCCATTTATTATGGCTCTAATCTGGAAAAGGAGATAGAATAAGCTCCTGTCCTAAACACAGGAAGAAAGAAATCAAAGCACTGTAAACTTCATCGTTAAAATTACAAATGCTCATCACTGCTGTATAAAGAGCAAGAACTTATTGGGACTAATCTAGTTTTCTGAGAAATTACTCAACTAGAATGAATAGATTTACACCAATGAGAAATAAAAGCTCCCAGCCCCTCTATAAGATACTGAAAACTTCCAAACAATATAGTCTACATGTCATTTCCTGTGTCACTCTTCAGAAATGCTATTTAAGAAAAGAAAAATAGGAACACTTGCATGAAAAAAGGATCTTTGCATCCAACAGCCTCATCTTCCCCCACTGATTAATCTTTTCTGAGGGCTCAAAACAGGAGCTGCCAATAGAAAAGGAAAGCATACAATCAACTTAACTGGGCACAAGAGTGACTTTTACCTCATAATGAGAAAAAGAGGACCTGCAGTACAAATCTGAGAAATGCACAATTGATCTGCACAAAGATGTATGTTGACTGAGCCAAATCATCATAACTCAAAAACATATGGCCCCATACCCGAGAAAAGTTTACAGACTGCACAGCCAACAAGTAGGAAATGGATGCAGATAATATGAGGAAAATACATGGACAGTACAGTTGCGTAATGCCAGGACAAGGGGTTCAAACAGTCCAAACTCCTAAAACAATACCACCATCAACCACCTCCCTACATGACAGAAAAGAAAGGACGCTACCAAGAATAGCAGTTAAAGGCTCACAGGCATCCTAAAGTGTCTCATTTTGCCATTGGTACAAAAAACCATCAGAGAAGCGAGGAAGGAAGGAAGGAAGCTACACAAAGATGTAGCTTTGCAGCCCTCCTCCAACAGAGGGAAGACCAAGAAGTCTGAATCTGACTGAGGGAAAAAAGGCCATAAGCAAATTGATCAACTCTTTTTAAGTGAACTAACACAATGTCATGTTTTGGCCATCCCTACTACGTACACACATGACAGCCTTGACATTGCCAAGCTGAGCAATATACACTCCAACTCCCAGTGCTCACATTTTAATCTTCCCACATGACAGTACAAACCATCTATATTCAATAGTGAAGTCCAGAGCAGTATTTTTAGATATCAAGGCATCTGCAGGCACATGAAAAGCCTCCACGGTGTTTACTTTTGACTACATAAGCATCTTCATAAACATGGTTTTGCATGCCAAAGGACATTTCTGTTTCATAGCAGCTGTAATATCCATGTGAACTGCCATGCAATTAAAGCTCACATGTGCAATTGTCTTTTCTTACCAGTCATTATTCTCTGGGCTTCATATGGTTCCATATAGCCAGTGTTCTCCCCTTTTCCCATTCTATTCAACTCACTTTTGGCATCAAATGGATCTGAGTAGTCGTCAGCTATCAATACCTGAAAGACAAGAAAGTAACTGTTACTAGAATCTCCAGTCAGATGTGCAAACTAGAAGGCAGTAACACCCTACCAGCAAATAACCCAGTTTCACACAGCTGCATCCTATGCCATCTTCAGAGTACAGTCTGAGTTCAGAGGACAAATACACAATTGCCACAAATCAGTTTACTAAATGGTGCTGAAATAGAAGTGTGCTCCTGTTCACACCAGAAACCTCACAAAGGCAGACTCTATGTCGAAAGATTTCTGACTAGCGCAAGATATGGAATAATCGGGATGGACAAATTAGAAAGATCCAATCAGTCAGCACATTCAATCCAGTGCAATTCTTATCAGAGAAGTTTGCTAATATTCAGCAAAAAAAGCACACTTTCACTTGCACTTACTTCACCCCCTCTGCTTTTTAGGTTTATCAGCTACAACTGAAAATATTGTTAAAGTATTTTCAAAGAAATACTCAAAGGCTATTCTTTTCACTGCATTAATAAGAAGCTTTGTAATTTTAGTTTTCAGTTGGAAAGGAACAAAACAGAAAACAAGTTTCTTGTTTAAACTTAGTTCCTTGAACCCATCTGTGCCAATCTTTCTCTCAAAGGAACATTATATTTACCTGTATTTTGTGAACTAGGACAAAAGGCAGCAAAAAGAAATTATCTGTCAGAAGAACAAGTTTCCTTTCAACATTAGGAGACTAGAAAAAACTGAAGGTTAGAAAATCTCACCCCTTACTCCACATTACCTTGCTCCCCTGACCCCTACAAAACCATTTTGTGCTGTGTAAGTCCCATTGGTTATATAGGCTTTTTAATCAGCTGATTAAAGTAACAGGAATCATTTCTCCATGTTACTGAAGGGGTAGAATTAATCTTGGTTTCTATAAACTGACAAGGGGACCAGGGCGAAGAAAAAAATCCTCATATGAGAACTGCAGGGCACAGAGGTGTAATGTAGGACAGGCAAAAGAGTCTGAAGCAGAGAAAGCAGAGGCAGGCCTCAGCATCAGAATCCCCACAGAATCATAAAATAATTCAGGTGAGAAAGAACCCTGGGAGATCACTGTGTCCAACCCCTCACTCAAAGCAGGGCAAGCCTAAAGGGTTCTGCCCTGAAGGCCTACTCTCTTTAAGAGGGATTTTTCAACTAAGACTCTTTCTGTCTCACCAGTTACTCTACATCTTTAAGACCAGCACCAGTAAGACTGACAGCAGACTGCTATTCCAACAACTTCAATCTTTTCAACAAAGAACCATGAGTACATTGCCAGTTATGAGACTGAAGCTGCATCTGCTTCTGTCTCCTGCTCCCAGCATACCCCATCAGACAGAGCAAAAAACGGGACACACAAGCATTTCCAGATCGAACGCCTGCACAAATGCCATGGAGTAAAGGAACAATTTATTACAAAAGGCAGAGATCTCCATTAAGATTAGGCAATAAAACATCTAACACACTTTGGAGTCACTACTCAGGCCCTGCAACACTGCCACACTGCAATTTTATACTAGTTATTTTGCTTGCCAACCCTTCCCCCAAAACAAAACAAAAAACCAGTCAACCAAAAAAATCCCACGACATTCCTCAGCATAAGCTCCCAACCCTGGACTACAGACCACCCGCAAGCACATTCCAAAGAAGGGACATTTTAGAAGATGTATTTGTTATCACTGAATACACGGATGTGAGTGTCAGAGCAAGACTTAGCTGTCCTACAGTCACAGGTTAACAGCTGGGATACCAAAGTATCTGGGGTTGATGTTTTAATTAGAAATTAATTGTGTTTTCCTCCACTCAAAGTTTAAAGTGACTGGAAGTTTCTGACGAGAAACTACCAGACTGACATGGATAAGAGGGAGAAAAAAATTCTTTCTCTCACTTAGTGTCCAAAATTACTGCCTCATTATTGTGAAAAACAGTTAACCCAAAGGAAAGAAGTCCCCTCTCCCATGTCTGGCAACATATGCCCAAGCAGCAAATCAAGTGACAGCAGCTGCACACACTTAAGACAAAGACAACAATCACGCAGCAGTAATTTCTCCTAGTCACAAGGACAGGTTTATCTCCAAAAGTGCTGCAGCTG
Organism: Aptenodytes patagonicus; assembly: GCF_965638725.1. Taxonomy (NCBI): domain Eukaryota; kingdom Metazoa; phylum Chordata; class Aves; order Sphenisciformes; family Spheniscidae; genus Aptenodytes; species Aptenodytes patagonicus. Next base: position 59,517,079 of record NC_134982.1, read on the forward strand.
AAATGCCATCCATTTAGTCTTCTAATGCAATCCTGTCAAGAGCTGCTGGATGATAGCATGGGCTCTGTGCCGCTCTCTATTACAAATGTTGACAAGTAATACTTGCCAATCCTTAGCATAACTGTACTAAAACATGAAACATAGCAGTCTAACACAGTTATTTGATATTTCTTCTTCTCAATTTGCCAAAAATACACTAGGAGGAAAATTACACATATACAATGCTGTCAAACAAGATAAAAATTAAGACTGATTTGCTTTAAGCTTAATGGTAACATATTCAAGAGCTTCCTGTATTGCACATGAACAGGAGGACTAAAGCAACTAACTTGTTATTCAGAAGAGGTCTAACAAAGCAAAAGCTGCTTTCTAACAAGTAAAAAAAAAAAAAAATGTAAGGAAGTCCAAACCCACGTTATTTTATTATTGTATTTATTACTATTATTCTATTTTATTATCTGTAAATCTGTACCAGATCAGATTGAGGCTGGAAATATATCCACTACAGTAATCCCTGGAGTGAAAACTTCCCCTAGCTTGGACAGTGGGTGTAAACTCCTTCCCTTCAGATGAATAATAGTGTCACAAGCACTATGAGAGCTCACCATAACTATGTTTTCAATCAGGTAACCTATCAAATCTGCCAGATTGGGCAAACCAGCTCCCCCAGATGACACCCCACCACCCCCCCAAAAAAAAAGACCACCCCAAACCAAAAAACCAAAGAAACCCCCCCAAACAAATCCCAAACCCACTTTTCAGCACTCAGTCAGGCAGAAAGAGCAGTCTGCTTCACCTTCCTGGAGCTGTATACCTGTATTTCCTTATTACAAGTAGCTTTACAGCTCTGAGCTGCCAGAAGGCTCCCCAAGTGACTGCTACCGTTTCCATATATATTAAAATTTACTAATTCTCAGCCTAGACATAGCAGCTGGCCAGTGCCATCATTTGATTTCTTCTATACTTGCTAACAGCTATAAATTCTCCACTTACAGGAAGGCTCAAGTTTTTCTACTTCTTTAATAAAGAAGCATTCATTCAAAAAGGCTTGAAAACCTCAAATGAGTATGCTTGTTAGTTCTGTTATAACATACCTACTGTAAATGTCTAAACTCCTTTTCACAATCACATTATGGAAGATTATTTCTCCTGTTCTCAGAGATCCCAGCCAGAAAAAGGGTTCCTACTCTGCAAATCTTCGTGCCATCTCCCCAGAAATTACTTTTACCTTAGCAAGCCTATATGCAGTAGGTCAGACAAAGTCAAAGTACAGACAAAGTCTTCTGATGAATGACAAGGTTCTGAATACAAGAGTTTTCTAGTCATGGTACATATAATAAACAAAACATTTGCTTCATGTCAGAGGGTATGAATACATTGTCCTCATACCACTTCATGCCATCCTCACAAAGCCCAAGCTTGCCAATCTTACATTCAAGTTCTGTTCACAAGCCTATGAGTATCCCAGGTACATCCCTTGAATGTGCAGTAAGGCTCTTGTGGTTTAATTTCAGTCGGCAACTAAGCACCACGCAGCCGCTCGCTCACTCCCCCCCACCCCGCTGGGATGGGGGAGAGAATTGGAAGAGCACAAGTGAGAAAAAACTCATGGGTTGAGATAAAAACAGTTTAATAATTGAAATAAAATGATAATAATAATATGATAATAATAATAACACACAAAACAAGTGATGCACAGTACAATTGCTCACCACCCGCCGACCGATGTCCAGCCAGTCCCCGAGCAGCGGCCCCTCCCGGCCAGCTTTCCCCAGTTTATCTACTGAGCATGACGTCACATGGTATGGAATGTCCCTTTGGCCAGTTTGGCTGTGCCCCCTCCCAGCTTCTTGTGCACCTCCAGCCTTCTCAGTCAGTAGAGCATGAGAAGCTGAAAAGTCCTTGGCTAGTGTAAGCATTACCTAGCAACAACTAAAACATCGGTGCGTTATCAACTTTGTTCTCATCCTAAATCCAAAACACTGTACCAGCTACTAGGAAGGAAATTAACTCTATCCCTGCCGAAACCAGGACAGCTCTGCAGATCATGATCTTAATCACCTCCATGCCATGTGAGGAAGATCCAATATGAGAGCACCATGCTGTCATTTGTCCCCCATGGGCATGTAGGAACAGGCCTTTCTGTGTGATAATCAAAGTGCCTCCATGTTCACCAGGGCTCATCAGTGTTCCAGACAGGGGTATTTGTGTTGTGATTTTTTTCTCCCAACAACTTTCAGCCACTGCCCAGCAAACTGGTCTCAGTCAGTCATTTGTTTTCTGTGGTCCAGAGGCCAAGGCCACCACAGAAGATCCCAGCTTCTGGCCTGCAATGCAGTGCCCTTCTCACATCTTGGGTTACGTGCACTTCCAAGGCAAATGGCTAAACTTGTGCAACTGGCCTCCAAATTGATCTTTCATGTTAGTGACTGACAAACACAGGACAGGAAAGAGAAGGGAATGGATGCCATCCATCATCTACCAATGCATCCCTCCCAGAAGTCTCAACTAGTCAGGCTACCCAGGATCTAAGGCTGTACCTGCCACATCTGCCTTAGACACAGAGGAGTGGCAACATGCTGAGGTTTTGTAGCTGCAGGCTAGAGAGGGCATTCACACACAGGGTCTGACCTTTACAGTGGGACACAGTTAACTTGCCTTTCCTCTCTGCCAAATCCAGCCACCTTTCATGTGGGTCCTACCTGTCAAAATGAATCACAGCTATCAGGGAATCCCCAGAAGGCCTCAGGCAGCCATTCAAAATTCCAAATTCATGTCTCAATTGGCTGCATTTGTCAGGGCTATTGTTAAAGACCTGTGGCTTATCTCTTAACAGAATGCAAGATTATCAGAGTGGACTGTGAGCTCCTACAACTACTGATTCCTGTTCTATACAAGCCCACCCTATGGCACCCCATACACATATTATTTTCTATTGTGTAGATCTAGTAATAGTAACTTGAGGCATGAGTAACTTCAAGCAAAAGAAGCTCCAAAACATAAATAGAAGTGCACTGATCAAAAGTAAGTGAAACTTGAATTCGATCTTCCATGATCAAAGGGAACAAGGATTTAGCAAACACTCACAGTTCTCTCTAGCAGGTTGTCTGTTAAAACTCAAAGGCAAAAGAAAAGGAATATGGCTCAGTTACCAGAGAAGTTGACAAATTCAAAACCATAGTTTTAGCTAAAAGTCAGTTAGCAGAGACAAGATCAAAAAACCCCACCAACACCACCACCCCCCTCCCCCCCCCCAAATATTAAATACAAGCTGAGATTCTGGTTTACCCCTCTAATATATATTAACTAAGGTGCAAGCTTCACTGTTGATGCATAGTCTTTGTTCTTCTACAGTCTTAAAAATTCCATTTAAGACCTACATATATTATCATCATAAATACAAGTTTAAATGAGTATCTGCATATGCAAAAGAATGATTTGCATATGCAGCCACAGGAAGAAAACAAAGAACATACCTAAATGCATAATTCTGCAGATATCTCTATCTGACTAAAAAACACATTTTAAAGGGAACAAGCAAAGAAGAAATCAATGAGAACTTAACCACATTGAAATAAACTGAGTCTTTAGGAATAAACCCTCTTTGAACTGAAAGGAGATACAAAAGATCTATCCTTCAAACAGCAACTTCAGCACAGAACTGTTTGTTATTCGACTGATTTAGTGGCTATCATGATTAAGGACACACTATTCTGGAAGAATGCAAGAGGAATTATGGTAAATAACATGAAGCAAAAACCCAAAAGACCTCTCCTGCCAGCCAAACCTTTGGGAGGCTTATTATGGGAGACTCTTTTTTGGGGGGAGATTTATTATTAAATATTATATATTATAAATATATTATTAATATATACTTAAATTAGAAAAAGGCAGACCATATAGTCCTCTCTTGGCTTTTGTAACTGGCAATTATGTCCACCAATATCACAGACTGTCATGTGACTGTCAGCAGAGATATAGAAGACGAGCACTTAGAAACTGTGAATTTGTGTCAGAGAACACCATGGTTAACACATTTACACAATGTAATGGAAGTTCCTCATCCTCTTTGAGAATTTATAGTCAGAAAAGACCAGTCACTAGCTACAGTAGATGTCACTCTATATTAAGTGTTTTTTTACAACAACCATGTGAAATTTTTGACAAATACTAAATTTCTTTTCTTGTCCCCAAGCAATCTCCAGGTCTCAGATCCCAAACAGATGTGAGAAACAGAAACATCCCTAGGCAGATGTTTCCTTAAAAATAATATTTTCATTTAATACTCAGACAACTACACATTGGAAAGGTCTCTGATGATGAAGCCGGGACAAAGCTCAGCCTGCATACAGAAGGACTGCAAAGTTTGGTCTAGATTTGTTTTCCAAATGAATAAAGACTTGCACTTATGCTTTCTTCCATGAAGCATTGAATTCAAGAACTTGTTGAGTAATCCTCCCCATAGCCTTAGTACCACCTTTTTTAAAAATAAAGTTCACAGCCTTGGAAAACCTGCAAATACAGTGATCTGCACGTGGCTGAATTCCCAAAAGGGTCAGCAAAAGGATCAGGAGAGTAAAAGAAGGATTTTTAATATCTTGCTAGTGAGTCAGAAATTTAGATCATGATTCTAGAGAACTTCTCTACAGATGGAGCTGTGTTATAGAGCCTTTCCTTCTACTCCCAAATTTGAGTGTTGGAAAGACCTCCATCAGCTCTGTCCCTGGAATAAATCACAGGCCTCGTTCATAGCTTTGACTTCCGGAGAGGAACACATTCCTTGTCTAAAATGTAACTGAAGCACAAATTGGGAAAGGTAGCTCCTAAATTTCTGAGACAGATGTGGACTGTAAGGTGTTGGGGGGAAAAAAAGCGCCAGTATTTAAATGGCGTTTCAAGAGCTACTCCCCATACACAAGACTTAGTTTTCAGCGAAGATGAATTGATCTTTGCAGTTTCTACAAGTCCACACACTCACAGTGACAGGACCCAACTGCTAACAAGCTGATACATAAACAACAGTTCTTGTCTTCTTGCCTCTTCATTCCTCTCTATGCCCTTGATTTCCCAGGCGGTAATTGCAGTTCCCTGCTTTCCCATGTGTGTCCCTGCTTCACATAGGGCAACGCAGGCCACACAGATGCTGCTGCTGCAAGTTTAAAAACAAGAGTTCTACCTGCTTTCCCCTCAGCAAGGAAAGGGTCCTTCCTTGACCCATCCACTCAACTATTTCAAATTTGAAAATACACCTTCCAGCATCTGCCAATAGATCCAAGAGTTATGGAAGGATGGACAGACAGAACAGTTAATAGGCATTGTTCCCTTCAGAAAACCAGGTCCAAAAAAAAAATGTCCAACAAAAAAAATGTTTGTATCCCATTCACTGCCATTAGCAGAATAAGTTTTATAAAACAATTTTCTATACTTCATGCACAATGCACAACTACTCCAGTAGTTTTACAGTAACATTTACAGAGACAGTGACATGTCTGTCACATGACTGTACCACAGTCCCTTTCCCATCTATCACCAGAATCCACCATATGCTGTTTCAACTGCCAGGTCTCATACTACTTCTTCCACTTCAACACAGTGCCTAGCATACAGTTAGTCAAGGATACAATCACAGTGACACAGGGCAGCAAAGGAATGAGAAGTCAAACCATATTCTTTGCCATGGGGCAAGCTCTGCATGAATGTCTGAGAATCAGACACTGTAACCAACTGCTGGTAGGCAAGGACATATACAAGGATGTTCAGAGACACAAACATCTCTCCTATATCACACAGTGCCCGTGAGCTTGGGGAGCAAAGGAGCGTGTAAAAATATAGAACAGGTATTTCTTCAGTGATCCAAGCAAATACAATGGCAAGCTGGCCACCACAAGATCAGATTGCAAACTAGAAGTTTACTAGCGAACTTGATGGTTAAAAAAATAAACACAGATTCACCTTTTTCCTTTCTAGATCCTTTCTCTTCATTAATCAGTCTAAAAGACATTTACATAAGTTCCAATACATGTTCTTACTGTGCCTAATTTCTCATTTAGAGTTAAATGCCCTTTAAATCACAATAAACTGCATAACCTTATCCTGTCTATAGAAGGTTTCACTTCCACATATACATTACATTAGAATAGTCTTAATGCTAACAGTTTGCTTGCAAGTTTGCCTTAAGTTGGATGTGTAAAAAAGTGTAATACAGACCTCCTTTCTTATCTGACCAGTTTTGAGGGAAAGGCTGCAGATAATATCTATGCTATCATGCAATAGTAGGAAAGTTGGATTTATGGTCGCCCAACTGTTGAAACTTAATTGTGTAATGCTGTTTTAGCTATGCTTAGTGTCTCGGTACTTCCATGTTCACATGCAGACTTAACTAACCCAGCTCCTGCACACACCTATGTGGAAATTCAGAGGACAATCTATAGAAGCAAACACAATTCATTCCTTCTTGCTGATGAGCACCAGTATTCAGCCCTGCTTTAGTGTCCTCTCAATATCATTCTCTCCCATTGACTCACCCAGCCATGCCCAATGGTATACACATGCACTTGATCTGAACAGAGCCTTATTCATTCTTTCATGCTTTCGCAGAAGAAGATATGCTTGTATGCTGTAGAGACTATTGTCAGACTAACTCCACATTCACTTACTGCACAGATTCATCTACAGAATGGGGAAAAGCACTCCAGCTTGACAGATCCTGCATTACTGTCCTTGCAGGAATGCACTATATTAGCATAAGTCTGTTGGCAACACTCCGGCTCCAGGGCAGTTTTTGAACATCAGAGTTACCTTAAGACTTAGATTCCATGAGATCTCTGAAGACAATTAAACCTTCTGCTCAAAGCAGGGGTAATATGAAAGCTAGACCAGGTTGTCAAGGGTCTTGCCCATAGAAGTTTTGAAAGTCTCCAAAGGCAGAAGGTCCACAACCTCCTTCTCAGCAATATGCATGTTTATGTATATAAAATAACACATAATAATGATAACGATATATTTTATATATTTATCATATTTTTGTGTATGTATGTGTATGTACATACATATAATGTAGATTTCAGAACTTTACAAATCATTTCAACATATGTAACAAGAAAACCTAAATTTACTTAAATAAAACTGGTAGACTATCTATCCCTGCCGAAACCAGGACAAGCAACAGTTTGAGAAGATGTGTAGACCAGAGAGACAGAAGGTGCATTAGACCAGAGGATGTGATTAAGTAGTCATTTGGATTCCATTCACAGATATTACATTTCCCATGAAGATGGAACACATGCAAATGCTACACTGATGGACTGCTCTGGACATAGCTCAATAATTTAGAAAAATCCTTCCACAGGCAATACATGGTATCCACCATATAGTTTTCACTTGCATTTAAAGTCAGAACCTGTAAGGTAATAAATCTGCTGTTGTGATTTTTGACTCTTTTCACCTGCCTTCTTTTGCCACCCATGCAAACTCCAACACTACATGCACTTTTAGGTAGATTTTTTTTTTTCTTTCACTATCCAGTTTAGCCTTACCCAACATTTAGCCATATGCAGATTGTTACTACCTTTTGAGGTTAAACAATATACCTCCTCCTTGTCTCCTACAGTTAACTTTATCAGCATGAAGACTTTAATTAGAATTGCTGGCTGAACATAAAAACGCAATGACAAAAGAAGTGTAATCATAGGGACATATCTCACTACTACTATTAATATTTGTTCCTCTAATACTTTTGGTGAGCTTGTTCGCAGCTGCAAATTTAACTTTTACAAGGAGTGCTCTAGGGTCTTCATATGTGACATAGCAATCTACAGATATTGCAAGAGCATGAATTGCATCTACAGCATGCAGCTTTCTCTTCTGCCTCCATGAAGTTGTCAGCTGCTGGAACCAGGTCAAAGTCATCACTACTGAATCAGCAAAGACATGTAAAAGTGATAGATTACTTCCCTCTCTCCCACAGCTGGCTTTTTTGAGTATAGATTCTCATAGCAATCAATGGATAGAAAGATTAAGTGGTGAACTTATGCAGAAGCAGTAAGAGGTAAATCAACTGCGAAACACACAAGGCAAGCTTGTAATGGGCATGCCAGTGCCATAACCTGGAAGGCTACTGCATGCAGTGATATCCTTCCAGGGGCATCCCTGCAGCCCTGACCTCTCAAAGATAAGGCACCAACCTGCTGAGAAGCAGTAGGGCCACATGGCTCCTCTTTCTGCACTAGAAAGCTGAGGGGAGGAGAGAAAGAGGTGCACCCTTCTGCCAGCTCAGAGAGGCCTAGCTGTGTAGCTCCAGCCTATCACCCTGTAAAGAGCAAAACAGCCAGCGTCCTGCTGTTCTGCCCAGAGGTCTGCACACAGCTGGTCACGTCTGCAGTCAGGGTATTTCAGTCTCACCTACAGCTGCCATTGCAAACTGTTTGTGCCCCCTTCCACCTTCCCTTCAGCAACAGGAATGTGTCGACTCCTCCAGCACACTAAATGCTCTAACTTTGGAGTGGTGCAAGCCCCTCTGTGCAGGCTTTCCAGCTGCAGGAGAGCCACTCTATGATACTATACTACAGCTGGAAGACCAGTACAACCTGGATATATCAAGCCAGCAACAGCTGCCTATTATCACAAGGCTTCTCTAGAGTCAGTGCCGAAGAGTGACCAACCACAGCCCCCCCGAAAATTTTCCTAATAACACAATGGTGGTGGAAAACTATGTGTGATTAGCTTGTTCCCCTGCACAGCTCAGGACTCACTGAATTGCATTATCCTGGGTGGAAAGTCACTCCAGAACTCCTCACTCTCCAGTCTGGTGTTCAGCTTTACTCAAGCCTGTTTCATTGAGCAGACAGACATTATTGCCCAGCACTCAGTCCACATTGGACCAGGGTAAAACAATCCTCAGACAAACCTCACTCGCTGATGAGCCAGGATCCCTACATCACAGCTCAGGACTCCAGCTGAAATTCCCCCTGGACTGAGTATCTCCCTGTATGCCACAATTCAGCATCTCTTCCCCCATGCCAGATCAGTAGTTAAAATTACTTCAGTATTTAGCAGACACATATACCACCAAGCACCCTCAGAGGTATGGTGACGGCAAGCCCAACTCAACAGCACCTGTGTTCCCTCCAATACTTTCCATCATCCTTGAAAGCCAGCTGGAAACCTGTCAGCACACCTGTGCAGTTCAGTGAACCCAGACTATATGAGTCATCCATTTCACTACAAATAGAATCACAATCATGTACAGGCCAAATCAATCATCCATTGATTCGAAGAGTGTAGTGTTACACATAACAGTTGGGAGCTGCACCCCGCAGCCAAAGACCTCTCTGAGTCTCCCACTGGAACTTTCCCTGTGTGAGCTTCATAACAAGAGTGAAGGGGGGAAAGAAAAAAAAAGGCAGGCATTTGTCTGCAGCCTTAGGGACACTTGTTCTTCCCAAAACAGAATGCAACAAGCATTTGCCTAGAATAGGCAGCTCTCAACCTTCCTATTATAATCTTGGAGCATCTGGCAGTTTTTAGTTTCTCCTAGGTTGCAGGCTTCTGATCCTTATCTATCTTTGAGTCATTTGTGTAATCCTTGCAGTAGAAAAATTGCTCCAGGGATTTACCAAATCATCCAGCTCACCTTCTTCATTGCTGCTGCAATCTCAGTAACTTTGCACTGCCTTTACCAGAGATACATGTCTGTCAGCCACAGCAGAGCTTCTCAAATGAATTTCAGGTTTTAAACTGCCCGCAGTGGCCTTTCATTCTTCAGTATCCCCTGCAGATCTCTGGCAGGGCAATCATGCCAATCACTATGGCTAACCAGCTTATTTCTTTAACGTAGACATATCAGGGTATGGGAGACAAGAAAGGAGCACTGGAGATGGAGGCAAAGGAATGTCTCTCTAATCTGAAACAGAAAGAAATTAGTACAGATCACAAAAGCTACAGCAAGCTGGACCAATGCTTTCTGTCTGACTGGCAGCATATTCTCCTGCTTTAACCCTAACAGCACTAGTCAGCAGTGTGCCCTGGCAGCCAAGAGGGCAAACGACATCCTGAGGTGCATCAAATGCAGCATAGCCAGCTGGTCAAAAGAGGCGATTATCCCGCTGTATTCAGTGTTGGTGCAGCCTCACCTTGAATATTGTGTGCAGTTCTGGGCCCCACAATTTAAGAAGGATGTTAAGGTACTTGAATGTGTCCAGAGGAGGGTAACAAAGCTGGTGAAAGGGCTGGAATGCATGTCCTGTGAGGAGTGCCTGAGGACTTTGGAGAAAAGGAGGCTGAGGGGTGACCTCATTGCTCTCTACAGCTTCCTGGGGAGGGGAAGCGGAGAGGGAGGTGCTGATCTCTTCTCCCCGGGATCCAGTGACAGGAGGCCTGGGAGTGGTTCAAAGCTGCAGCAGGGGAGGTTCAGACTTGACATTAGGAAACATTTCTTTACCTACAGGGTAGTCAAACCCTAGAACAGGCTTCCTGGAGAGGTGGTCGATGCCCCATGCCTGTCAGTTTTTAAGAGGCATTTGGACAATGCCCTGAATAATATGCTTTAACTTTTGGTCAGCCCTAAAGAGATCAGACAGTTATACTAGATGGTCATTGTAGGTCCATTCCAACTGAAAATATTCCGTTCTAAGACAGGCCAAAAATCTGTTTGCTGGAACAATAGTGGTTGAAACTAGGGAAGAAAGGTTGTATCTGAAAAGGAGCACTTTCTTTAAAGAAAAAGAATGCCCTAAAACTTCACTTGGAGACAATCCATTGGATGTAACATAACTAACTTCCTCTGCAGTCCCACTTTACTGAGCTACAATCTAACAATCTTTATGAGGTCCCTACACAGAAACTACCCACATAATACGAAGCACAGCTGTAGGCTGTTTGTACCTCATTCAGACTTTGCATACTGATCTTTAAAATTACATTTGGGACACTTGTGACTTTTCTTTGAACATTTAAGAGTATCTTACGTTGCTTTGGGTTCTATGGTTTTTTTAAACCTTGCAAGATTAAAATAGATCTTTAAACATCTCAGAAGCATCTCAGAGCAGAGGTCTGAATTCCAGGATGGTAGTCTGTTCACACACACTCCTCCTGTAGTTCCCTTCAGCAGCCTTTAGTCCACAGTCATAAAGAACTATCACATTATAAATTTTAAGTGGCTGAAGTCCCCACAGTGGTCACTATCACTCTCACACATAAAGCCTGTGAAATGCTTTGAAATCATTTGGGAATATAGCCACTGATAATCCAATATCTAGCATTTTTGCAAAGCCACATGGAGACAACACAAGAATTTAAGCATTACAGTTTGACATCAACATACGGAATTCAGCTACAGAAACAAAGCAGCTCTGCGGGTTTTTTTAAGCCAGACCAAACAGACTGTAGCTACTTTTTAGAGTCAAATATTAACAAGCAATTAACTTTAAGCTGGCCTTCCATCCCTCCAGTGGAAAACATCCCAAGTACTTGCAATCCACTGCAGACATGAGTGGTTCTGTTAGTTTTTCAGCTAGAACTGAAAACTATGGTCAGGAAGTCCAAATGACTGGCCTGGTAGATGAAGGGAGAGCGGTGGATATTGTCTACCTGGACTTCACAGGCACTTTTAAAAAGAAAAGTGTGTCCCTTCTGAGTTTTTGCCTAGAACTTTTAACCTCATACCTAATATCCTGTATCCCTCACTCTCTCAGTCCAAAAGGAATGAGCACTTTGTACCATGCAATGAGCCCAGAAATTAAGCACATGACAGCTCAGAGTGTGTTCCTAACAGCAGTGTGGATCTCTTGGATTTGAGAAGATAGCCCAGCACAGAAACATATTCATCTTGCGTGCTTTCCTGTGAAGCAAGAGAAAGTACATATGAAAGAATGGTGCAAGCATGTGTTCTTGCTTATTGGCGGCCAAGTGAGCACGGTTCATAGACATTAGATACACAGGTTGCATGGAAAGGGGTGGAAACAGGACAAAGGTCCACCACCCTGCCCAGTTCCCTTATGGGCATTTGTACTGCAGTATTAGCCTTTTTCAGAATAAGGGCATGTTGAACATCTTCAGTTACAGTCTCCCACTAAATAGTTCAATAAGCACATCTTAGTTCAGAAAGGGCGAGTCAGTCTTCTCGCTTGAATCCAGTAACTGAGGTACTTTCTTTCAATGGTTTGGATCTGCTTATTGCAAGGGTATATTCATGATACACTCTTCCAGAAGACTACCACTCCCTCCCTCACAACTGCTTCATAGTCCTTCCTGATAACCTTTCCCTGCTCAGATCTCTCTGTGTCCAAGAGTCTGAAAATCTGGATGGTTCCCAGAGCTGAGACTGTTCCAAGCTGTGCAATACACTGCAGATGCCAGGCATACTTAACTGAACAGCCTACCACACCACTTTGAACAGCCCTAAAGTCACTAAGACTCCACAGACTCAGGTAATAACTGAATATCTTCCCATTAATAAGACTGTGATAGTCCCTTAATCATGAGACTGACATATGTGGAAAAATCCATTATAGCAACATGAGATACATGGAAAAAATGTAGCTTGCTGCCTTTATCTGTGGCCTTGCCCAAGCCATTCGTTCAGGTTCACAAGACCAGTGGCCACTGATATCTTTTTCTTGAGACCTCTGACTCAAAGGCAGAGCCATATGCCAATGGGAACCACGTGCAGAGAGGAAGACTGTTTCAGAGTAGAACCAATTGTAAAGAGTGGCAGCCTGACACACTGCTGCAATGGATTAAACATGGGAATAAGACATGGAGTTACATCTGTAGTTTAGGATCTCTAGAAACTATATACTTTGATATAAATAACCCCAACACTGCTTAGACATCTTTCAAGTGTTTTCTCTGTGCACCTCGAAATACCAGCTGCAAGATTCTGTTAAATACACCTGACACTTTGCAAGATCAAATAAAAATTATACCATATAAAGAAATAAGACAAACATAATCTCAATGTTTACTAAAAGGTTTTAATTATATACAGATATTAATAATGTTCCATGGAGCCTAAGCACTTTTATGCAAGACCTTAAAAGTTGAAACACCATTGCCATAGTCTATTGCAATGTCAGAAAGGTACTTGTTTCTTATGTAATGGGAGGAAAGCTTTCAAGGCAAACAGGTTTAGCCCTCATGCTTAACTAGCAGTCAGATCTCCACATCACACACTTCTGAGGTGGATTCCATGGAAACAAACGGTTGTTTTTTTTTTCTTATACAAGCGTAGAATTCACACATAGACATTGTTTTCAGACTTTTGTAAATCAAGTCAGCAACTATGTTGCCTTGAACAGTTTCCTGCCTGATTGCTGCTACCACACGACATTTACATGCTTTTGCACTGGATCAGCTCTGCCTGTGCAGAACTGAGCTATTTTCTACAGCATCAGATATGTCCTGTCCTGTGGAAATGGATCCTGCAACTCGCGGTGTCTTCTGCATTCAATATCCAGAACTGCAGCACAGTTCTGCCTCCACTGCAGGGAGTGCAAAATGCTGCTTCTTATGAAATAATTATCTTTTAGAGGACAAGTACACTACAATCCCAGCTTTTAAATCCTAAGAACTTCCTGCAGTGGAGTATGATACAGTTGCTCTTTGAATAGTGTTCTAGGTTCTTCAGCTGCAAAGCCAGGCAGAGAAATGTTTAGGTTCAAAAAAGTGTAGTAGGTGAGAAAATACACAAAGTATCTCTTCACACAGACACTTTCCCCTCAACTATTACTACTTTCATGGATTTACACATATCACACAATGCCAGATAGAGGAGAGTCACTCAGGAAGACTTCAACTCATTGTTTCAGATCCCCAGTTCACCAAGTGGTTTGTCTATTGAGTTGATGTTAAGCCAAGTCTCACATTTATTCTTACACAAATACAGTAGCTGCCAGGTTGTCCTGGCATATAGCCACATGTTGTTCCAACTTGCCTACGCTCATTCATCTGCCACAGGAGAGCTAAGCAGTTAATGTCTCCCAGGCCAGCACTAAAGGTGGAAGCCAGTAATTTCTTATCCTCCATACTATGGGAACTGAGCTGCTTCTGCCATGAATTCTAACATAGCCTGCTTTCCCTTGTTTGAAGATAAGCATCACTGTTAAAGCCCCCAAACCTGCCTGATTGTACTACCTAAATAAAAAAATCCACCCACCAATTTGAATTTAAAGACATCTGGCAACAGTGACTCCCTGGGGCATCTGTTATAAAGGTTAGTCACCTCGCTATTAAAGATGCATGGCAATTTGGGTTTGTCTGCTTCAACTTTAGTCAGTACATCTACCTCTACACATCAAAGCCTCCTGAACCCCAGATACATTACATCTCTGTGGTTACTTTTACAACCTATGCCTGGAATCTTGCAAAATACAATCATGCCTGCCATAGCTTTTAATCTCCATCTCCTTTAGTCCCTGAATCAGCTAGTCTATCATTTTTTTCCCTGGGAATTTTGACTAACCAGTCTGTCGTTATTCATACTTTGCCATTTGTCCTTTATAAGTAACCACACCAAACAAGCACCTTACTGAATCTCCTTCCCATTCTAGTAACTCTTTCAAGTTTAACACACAACTGAGCTCTTCAGCCAACTCTTTACTGATGACCAGTCACAAAAGTTATAAAATCGCTCATTGAATTTGTTGAAAACCATACTTCTCACTGGTCAGTTACCACATAAAGGAAAACAGCACTCTATCCTTGTATGTGAAATAGAAAAAAAACAGAGATGCTGGAACTGAACACAAGCATTTAGCAAACACTATTGGATCATTAAACACTAACATATTTCTATGATGGCAGACCTATATGGCAACTAGATCTTTTTTCATTCCGAAGGTACTTACTAGCTTAGGCTATGCTACTCAGATTTTTTTCCCCCTTTCAATGTGTTTAACATATCTGTCAACTCTTCTGAATGTCAGACACCTAGGGTTTTTTATACCATCTTTACTGTCCCCTCTACTATATCCTTCTTACAGAAGTTTATTTCCACTTGCTTTATTTGCCATTGAACTAGACATATGCTGTTAACCAAATTCCTCATTTTTTCCTTCTCAGTGAATGGCAGGTGTAGGAGAGAAGCAGTTCTCTGCCTGCCCACTATGACTACTGCTTACCAGATTCACCTGTCAGGCGTTACATTTCAGGGCTGTGAAATAAGAGATATTTCATTTCCATTACTGTGAGAAAATAACACAATTGAACAAAAGGCAAGCTATGTAGCTCCTCGCAACCAAATTCTGTTGTGGGTGGGGGCAGGCACACTTACCTTTTGAGGTGTAGGGACGATTTTATTTCTCAGACACGTTAAGATTTCCTGCTTGTCACATACAGTTCTCTCTCTCAAAAACAGAAAGAATGTAACTATGACATGAGTGTTCTGTATCTTTTTTAAAAAACTGTAGGCTGCTCATTCAAAACAAGTTTTAGAATCTGCAACAAGGGCTTGGGAGCAGCACACAGATTTATGACCACACAAAGTAGCAGGTTACCTAGCAACAGATGTAACTGCTTTGAAAATTGCTTCAGTAGAGTCTAAAATGGAAAGATAATTTAAAAAAAAAACCCCATGCCCTATTAAAAAAAAAAAAAAAAAAAAGAATAGCAGTTGCTCTTGGAAGCGTTTTGCCCCAAGCAGTTATTTTCTCTGAAGTATGAAGTTGCTGAAAGCATTTGCCTAAGAGCAGATACAGCATATGGTATCAACACAGGCAATTGAAAGAAGACTGAATACACTGAGACTGTAACATAGTGAGACTCTAACTTTAATCATTCACTTCCACAAAAGAAGTTGCTTCTAGTCAGGAACTACACCTAAAATGACAGACAATGCAACAAATTCTAGACTTTTAATCTTGTATCATCACCATCGCAAGCTGATTTATTTGGAATTCCACCTAGACAGGATATAATTTATCAAGTTATCATGGAAATGTGTCACCACTCAATGCAATCACGTTACGTATTTAAACATGTACACACAGATCATTTAAATTGATAACATCCAGCACATACTTAGAATTCCTGTGATGTGACTATTAAGTTGTAAACGCCAATTTACAAAATGGAGAAATATTAATTCCAACATATGAAAAAACTAAACTATACTCACAGGACCAACAGAGGTGGGGGGATATGTGCTTTATACACATTTATATGTAATGATACAAAATAATTAATGCTACTTCCCTCTGCAAAGCCTCCCAGCTGTAACCTGAGTTCCTGAGCCCAGCACTTTCTAGTGCTGTGTCTACAGTATTTTGTTAATATTTGTAGAGAACAACCAGTAAAAGATAGGAGAACATTTGCACCTGAGCCAGTAGATATAGAGTTTGCTTCAGGTACCTGTCAGTTGGAAACACAATTATCGTGGAAGTTATGATGCTGTTGTAACACGGGACTTTCAGCTACTTCACCTTTGACACTGAACTAGGAGGCAAAGGAGTTATTACTGAACACATGACAAACTGTCTCCTTAAAAACAGGCGGTCCGACTTGAGATGGCATCAGATTTTTTTTTTAATTATTTTTTGTATATGACTGCTCCATACACATGCAATGGGGCTGAGGCCACAACTTTGGGTCACAAGCACGGGGCTTCTCAGGTGACTCTAGGGCTCCCCAAACGCCCCCTCAGAGACTCACATCCTGTTCTGCAGGAGCATGCCAACCCAAGAGCCTTGGTACCAGTCATGAGGTTTGCAGTGCACTGTGCCCCAAAAGCAGGGCTAGGCACACCTGCAAACCTGACGCATCAGAAGGGAGGTGAGTTTGAAAGCCCAGAGAACAGGGCACCACCACTTCGTGTGCAAGCCTTGCACATGCCCTGCCTGCCCCGAGATGTTAAAAGGGGCCAGGCCACCCAGTGAAGCATGGGAGAGCAGTGGCCACTCCAGATGCATTCAGACAGCAGCTAGACCCCTCACCAAAAATCCTTCCAGGGACTGACATAGCCCCAGCCCTACTATCTAGTCTACAGGGGCGGAAACAGGAGCACAACACTTACTTTATCTTTCATGGCAGAGGGGACAGAGGTCGCCAGCTGCTTGGAGCCCTTATTGAGCTTCTGGCCTGCGCCATCGCTGCCACTGCCGCTCTCGACCTTGATAAGCCGGTGCTTGGGGGAGATGTACTTCACGTTGGGCGGTGTTGCTGGGCGGCGCTCGCTGTGGCTGCGAAAGAGGTGAGGGGAGCCAGCTGCGCAGGTGGCGGGGGGTGCGGCGCAGCATGACGAGGAGGAGAAAGCCTTGGGGGCTGCCTCGCCCAGGTCCTCGGGTGTGGAGTAGTCCGGGCGACACATGGCGCGCAACTTGCGCAGGGACGAGCCGGGCCCGCTGTAGGGGTCCTCGAAGTCGCGGTCTTTCTGGGCACGGTAGGCGCGGAGCAGGTCACTGGTGTCGTCGCGCAGGCGGCGATGCGGGAAACCAGGCGAGGTGTGGTGGTGAAGGTGGAGGTGCGGAGGCCCTTCGGGGCGGGACATGCTGCTGGCACCGTTGCGTTTCTCTCGGTAGTCGGGCCGGGGAGGCTGCGGGGGACTCTTGGTCTTGTTATTGCCCAGGCTGAAGTACTTATTCAGCCATTTGGCCATCGTCTCTCCCGGCCGAGGCCTGTCAGCACCGCGCTCTGCCCCCGGCGCCCCGCGCGCCAGCCCCGCTCACCGCCGCCGCCCGCATGGAGAAGCAGGGCGGCGGGGCGGACCAGCCGCCCCCCTCCGCGCACACGCCGCTCTTCCGCTGCCAACGACTGGAAGGGCCCCGCTTAGGCGCCCGACTTCCCAGCGGGACGGAACCGTTCCCGACCCGAGCCGGGCGCTCACCGTAGCTCCGCGCCCTCCCCCACAGCTCCCGGGCTCTCGCGAGCGCGGCCCCTGCTCCTCCGCGCATGCAGCACAGCCCGGCCTGACCTCAGCACGCACCGGGGAGGCGGGGGACGCATCTGCATGCAGGCCTCGCCGCCAGGGCCCGCCCACCGCCGGGGGCGGGGAGAGCCGGGAGGGGCCGGGCCAGGTGCCGGCGGGCGGTGGCTGTGCGGTGTGCTCCGCCCTGGCCGGGGAGCGGGAAGAGGGCTGGCCGAGCGTCTCGGAGGGGGCCCGTTCCGGGGCTCATCGCTGTCTCCTCGTAAGCCCTGGGAGGGACG
The DNA here is from genome assembly GCF_965638725.1 of Aptenodytes patagonicus. NCBI lineage: Eukaryota > Metazoa > Chordata > Aves > Sphenisciformes > Spheniscidae > Aptenodytes > Aptenodytes patagonicus. The sequence continues at coordinate 59,535,214 of NC_134982.1, forward strand.
GGACGCGCATCATCATCATCATCATCATCATCATCAGCAGCAGCAGCAGCAGCAGCAGCAGCAGCAGAAGCAAGCGTCTCCGTGGAGCGGGGAGGTGTCGGCATGGCCTTTTCCTGCGCTCCGCAGGACCCGCCGAGGCTTCCGTTCTGCGCGTGTGAAAGGGCGGGGGAGCGGAGCTGCTACCGTGAGGAGGCAGGAGGCATGGGTGCTTTTCCTTTCCTAGCTGGCCTGAGGTTCAGGAGCCTCTGTCTGTCCTCTAGCTTGTCGTCTGGAGGAGCCATGACACCTGCAGCCAGGGTGATGTGGTCTCAGCCACTGTCTCCACAGTTTGAGCTCTGACTTTTCTAGAACCGCTACTTCTATGTCCCCCTTCCCCTCAGTGGTGTAAGGGGTCTTAGACTGGGCCCAACTGGCCCCTATCAAAGGGCACCAAGCCCTGTTGTTGGCTAGGGCTAATGCTAAGCAAACAGGATATTGTGTATTTTGTCAGTAGATGCCTTTCCCAAGTGCACGGACATGTTCTTAACATGAACAGCAGAGGTCCTAACATGCTTTCTGGGCAGAAGAGTGGCCTGAAATTAGAATTGAGATGTAAGCCCCTTTTGAAGATGGGAAAGGTAATGTTATGCAGTGTTTGGAGAGTGGTGTGAAGATGTCAGGAGCTAGTCACATTTTACACTGTTGCTTTTAATCACTTGGGAGATGGATCTCTTCTTATCTTCTTATATTCAGAATAGGGGAGGGGAGAGAAGAGGAACCCTTTATCTACTGCTCATTATAAGTCACCTGTGTAGTGCCCTGTTGCATTTTGGCAAACACCTGTGCAGTGTCCTGTTGGCATCATTGAAGCCCAACATCAGAATCATACCTGTAGTACATTTTACACTCCCACTCCCAGTGATGAATTCTGAGGGCAGAATAGAGTTATCTTCATAAGCTAATTATCTTCATGAGTTAAAGATGGATTGGATGTTCATGTGAAGTTTTTATCTGGTTTTATGGACCATTTTAACCTTGCTTTTGGCTGCACATTCTCTATAGGAAGCCTCATTGTCTCTTTTGAATGCAAAGGAGTTCCCTGAGTTTGATCATTATCATGCAGCTTGCTCAATATAAGTGTGTCTGTATGTTTTAGTGACCTCCTGGGAACAGAGCTCCTCCACTGTAAATACAGGGTTCAATTATAATTCCTTCCTGGCAGGATTTCCTGCAGCATTGCCATCAGCTTGTGTGGAAAGGAGGATAGCATGCTCCCTTTACTGGCTTGGGCAACTGGAAAAACTTGTGGTTTTACATCCTTAGTGCTGTTCTCCCATCTCTGCTCAGCATATTCATCCCGTCTGACTTTAATTTTTTTCAGAGCAACTTCTAAGCCTGAGCCTGAGAAGTGTCCTGTTTCTTGACTGGCTAGTACCAGTGTTTTTCAGGGGGTTGCAAGACTCCCAACAGTTGCTGTTTCTAGGAATGGCATGTTCTAGGCCCTTTATACAAGGGTGAGATTTTGCCCGGAAGCAAGATGAGTTTCAACTTCTTTAAAACTCTCATTACCCACAAGTCTAGCAGCTCCCTAATTGCTGTTCTGCCAGTCTTTCCACCAAGAATTTGGCTCCAGCATGGAGGCATGGGTGGGGCAGGAAGGCCCCAGGAGTATCCCAAACTCAGACCAATACTGTCCCTTGTGGCTTAATGAGGAACTACATTTTCTCCGCTGCATTGACGGGCAGCTTGGAGTGACAGGTGGGCAAAATGATGCCAATGCAGGGCAGCTTCTCCAATATTTCAGAGGTCCTCTTAATTTACCTACCATCAAATCTTAGCAATGTGGGAGGATAGGAAATATGGGGTTATTTGGTAACCCCAGGAAAAGCCTATAAATGAAAACAGAAGAATCTGCAAGACAGGCATAGCAGAGAAATGAGATTAATGTTTCTATTGCTGGTGGAGCATGCCAATGTCAGAGGTTGTTCCAACCTGAGTCTGCAAGGACCACAGCACTCATGGATGTGCACAGGCTGCTTTCCAACCCCAGTCTGCTCATGCAGGGTATATCTGCACCTGCAGCACTCCTAGTCCCTGCTGTGAGTCGTTTTCACATGGCTTTTTGGAGGAACCAGGCTTCATCTTTTCAGAGCTTTGACTGGAGTTATGAGTTCTGGTTGGTTGGTTTCTGGCATTTTTTTTTTACCAAACGTAGGGATGGAAGGGTAGTGGTGAAAGACAACTTTCTTAAAACTTCTCTGAAATAACAAATCCTAAAATGTTAGGATCTGAATTGAACATCTGCTTCTGCTTGGCTCTGCAGCTCTTGAAGTACCAACTGCAATTTGTTTCAACTTAGAGAATGAGTAATAAAGAGATTCTTATCTCCACTGAGACCAAATGAAGAGCTGCCATTTGATACATGTATATTATTGCACACAAGTAATTTATTTGTGCTAAGTGTGCACACTCCTAATCATATTAATTTAATTAAATAATGAAGTTAAGTAGCAACTGCTCTGGAATTCACAAGACATTTGTTTCCTCTCATGCTTCTGGTTTCTATGTGTAATAAATGTTGCAGTACATGCAGTGCATTTCAAATTAAGATAAAGAAGAAAAAGTAGCAAGTGACATACAGAGCAAAGAACTTCCTGGATTAATAACACTCAAGCAGTGCTGCCATATCTAACTTCACAGTTATCCTACAAGAAAAGGAGTCCAATATTTTTAGTATTGATCAGCTCTTCACATTGAAATATCCACAACAAAGCTGGAAAGGAGGAAAATCCGTCAGGTTATTATGGCTTTGGGCTAGGCAAAAGATCACAAACATTCAGCACACTAAGAACTGCCATCACAAAACAGAGAAATGTTCTGTTTCTTGATATGCTTCTTTCTTAGTGACTAATGTCAGCTAGTTCAGAAAGGGTGTGTAGCATCCATGATGCATTTGACTTCCTCCTGTTTGTGCATATTGCATCATATTCAGGTAATGATTACAGATCAGTTTGTTACCCACAGGCTATCAAAATTCTGAGTATTTTCCTTTTTGTGTATGTGTATGACTAAACGCGGGATTACTAGGACGATCTGATTTTTCTACTTTCCAGAATGACATCTTCCAGCAACTAGTTTATTCTTGAGTAAGGTGAAGTGCTCATACTGTGATCATCATAGAATACCAGGTTGGAAGGGACCTCAAGGGTCATCTGGTCCAACTTTTCTTGGCAAAAGCACAGTCTAGACAAGATGGCCCAACACCCTGTCCAGCTGAATCTTAAAAGTGTCCAATGTTGGGGAATCCACCACTTCCCTGGGGAGATTATTCCAATGGCTGATTTTTCTTATTGTGAAAAATTTTCCTTTTGGTCCAATCAGAATCTCCCCAGGAGTAACTTGTACCCATTACCCCTCGTCTTTTCCATGTGACTCCTTGCAAAAAGGGAGTCTCCATCTACTTTGTAGCCACCCTTCAAATACTGGAACATGGTGATAAGGTGTCCCCTAAGCCTTCTTTTCTCAAGGCTGAACAAACCCAGTTCTCTCAGCCTTTCCTCATATGGCAGGCTTCCCAGTCCTTTGATGATCTTTGTGGCCCTTCTCTGAACCCTCTCCAGCCTGTCCACACCTTTTTTGTATAGTGGGGACCAAAGCTGAACACAGTATTCCAGGTATGGCCTGACAAGCACTGACTAGAGTGGGATAATGACTTCTTTACCTCTGCTGGTGATGCCCTTGTTGATGCAACGCAGCATCCTGTTGGCTTTCTTTGCTGCAGCAGCACACTGTTCACTCATATTGATCTTGTTGTCCACAAGGACCCTCAGGTCCCTTTCCACAGAGCTGCTCCCCAGCCAGATAGATCCCAGCCTGTGCTGCATTCCTGGACTACGTTTTCCCAGGTGCAAGACCTTACACTTGTCCTCATTGGACTTCATGAGATTCTTGTTAGCCCACTCTTCCAGCCTACTCAGGTCTTCCTGCAAGGTGGCCCTCCCTTCCAAAGTGTCCACTTCCCCTCTCAGTTTGGTATCATCAGCAAACTTCATCAGGGTACACTTGACCCCATCATTCATCCCATCATGTTTTGGTTATTTAAGTCCAACCAATTTGTCCCATATTTTCATGGTGCAGGAAAAGAGAAACAGGTAATATTCCTCTTGAATTTTACTCTTGTGATGTTATCTTTCCCTCCAAGAACCAGTGTGGTTCAATCATCTTTATTTTTCTTGTATCGCATGGGCTATTCAAAGTCAGATTTTGAAGGGTTTTGTCACCTATAGATGCCCTGTAGAATCTGCAAAAGCAGCTTCATAAAGCCAGCTGGAATTAGAGTATAGGGTGTTTGCAAGCATCCCACTTGCCATCTGCCTGCATCTTCTAGGAGCCTCTCTTTCTGGAAATCTCTGGCTTAGGTGACAAATCATAGGTGGCTGCATCATAGATTTGCTTTGGGCACGAGCAGTCTGTAATCATTGGAATTGTGTCCTTCAATCCCAGCTACCCTTCAGAAAATTATGAATTCTGATAATGATGTGGCTGCAGCAGCACAGGGTTCTTCATGGGTTGCAAAACCTGGCTGGGACCTTGATTCAGCCTGAAGTCAGCTGGATAAACGGGAGCTCTGTCACTTTGATGGAAGCACTTTTCCCTGCTTTGTGCTGTAATGTGCAATGATCTCAGAATTTCTGACTTCTTCTCTGTTCTGAGTTCCAATGCAACACAACCTCCTGGAAGTAATGGGACCCTCTGCACAGCGGTGAAAAGTTGGGCTCTGGTACAGGGGCCCAGAGAGGTAATGAGATGTCCATTGTTGGAAATTCAGACCTCAAATGGAGAAGGCCCTGAATATACCAATTTATACTATCCCAGCTTTGAGCAGGGCGGTGGTCCAGAGATTTCTAGAGGTTCTGTTCAATCAAAATCATCCTGTGCTTCTATGAAGCTGCTCTCCTATCTGTGTTCTTCCCAGTTCCTGTGCTCCTGTGCTGCATAAGGCAGGACATGGTCTGACCCAAAAACCTGCACTGGCACAACAGGATGATTTTCCAGTGGGATATGCCTGATGGCTACCCTACTGAGATGTCACTATTCATCCTAAACTGAAAGCTGTTGTACTACTTGTCACCTGACACTACGGGGACAAACAGATCCTCAGAAGAATGATGATGGCACTAAGTTGTAGTTACAAATAAAGGTGGTTTTTTAAACATAATTTTATGATCAGCATAGTATAGAATTTTATGATCACAGTAGCACAGGATTTTTGTAATTAGAATCAGTGTAGCACAATTTTATAAATAGCATAGCACTGAATTTTATAGCAAACCTTAACTTATGGTTCCTAATCACCTGGATCCTCCGCAGATAAGGTCAAATCTTAATACTTGGCTTGCAGTATCAGTATAACAATTGTAATCTAGACTCAATCCTCAGAGGAAGCAGACAACAGTGGAGGTGTCCCGGGCCACTGGGGGATCATGGGTTTTGCTGTCCAGCAGCAGTTCTGGTCCAAGTCCCACTTAGATCTTGTAACTGTTTGATTTTATAGACAGTTCTCTGTGTGCAGTTATGCTTCATTTTTCTGTGACGGGGTCATCACAACCTGGTTTGCTGGGTGCCTGGGACCTTCAAGGCCAGTAAGGAGGGAAGAAGGTGGCTTGGTACCCAGAAACCTTGAGGCTGATATGGAGGTGGAGAAGTCTGCCTCGCGCGCAGGACCTTCAAGAGCTGATGAGGGTGGGAAAGGGGTGTGATATGTGACCAGCTCAGTCACAGAGAATGGCTGTTTGCCTTATAAAATGGTGTTAGTTATGCTAACCATATTACCAGGGGTCAGAAGCAGGGGTTACTGGTGACACTACTTTACAGTCTTCCCATTGTGTGTTGCTTTGCAGTTGACTGTGTCAGTGCTTCTCAATCTACCTAGTTTTTCTAGGTCTTCTTGAGATATCCTCAAACTCTTCCCTATCTGTAGGTAACCTACATAAATTTAAATCATCAGTGTATTTTGCCAGCTCAGTGTTCAGACTCTCTTCCAAGTAATTATAAGTTAGTGAACCTTAGCAATCCTAGCATGGATCCCACAGATGTGCTGCTGTTAGCCTGTTTCAGAGAAGAGAGTTGGCCTGTTGTGGTTTAACCTCAGTTGGCAACTGAGCACCACACAGCCACTTGCTCGCTCCCCCCCCACCCCGCTGGGATGGGGGAGAGAATTGGAAGAGTAGAAGTGACAAAAACTTGTGGGTTGAGATAAAAACAGTTTAATAATTGAAATAAAATAATAATAACAATAAAAATAATGTAATAATAATAATAATAATAATAATAATAATAATACACAAAGCAAGTGATGCACAGTGCAATTGCTCACCACCTGCCGACCAATGCCCAGCCAGTCCCCGAGCAGTGGCCCGCCCAGTCAGCTTTCCCCAGTTTATGTACTGAGCGTGACGTCACATGGTATGGAATGTTTCTTTGGCCAGTTTGGCTGTGCCCCCTCCCAGCTTCTTGTGCACCTCCAGCCTTCTCAGTTGGTAGAGCATGGAAAGCTGAAAAGTCCTTGACTAGTGTAAGCACTAACAACTAAAACATTGGTGTGTTATCAACTTTGTTCTCATCCTAAATCCAAAACACAGCACTGTACCAGCTACTAGGAAGAAGACTTCTTTAAGGCCTTTGATATGGTCCCACACAATATCCTTGTCTCTAAAATTGGAGAGATATGGATTTGATGGGTGGACTATTAGATGGATAAGGAACAGGCTGGATGGCTGCATCCAAAGATGTGTCAAAATGCGGATCAGTAACAAGCGGGGTCCCTCAAAGGTTCGTACTGGGACCAGTACTGTTCAATCTCTTTATTGATGACATAGATAGTGGGATTGAGTGCACCCTCAGCAAATTTGTGGATGACACCAAGCTGAGTGGTGGTGTTGATAAGTTTGAGGGAAGGGATGCCATCTGGAGGGACCTTGACGGGCTTGAGGAGTGGTCCCATGTGAACCTCCTGAAGTTCAACAAGGCCAAGTGCAAGGTCTTGCATCTGGGTGGGGGCAATCACCAGTATCAGTACAGCCTGGGGATGAATGGATTGAGAGCAACCCTGCAGAGAAGGACTTGGGGATGTTGGCAGATGAAAAATTGGACAGGAGCCAGCAATGTGTGCTTGTAGCCCAGAAAGCCAACCATATCTTGGGCTGCATAAAAAGAAGCATGTCCAGCAGGTCGAGGGAGGTGATTCTGCCCCTCTACTCTGCTCTGGTGAGACCCCACCTGGAGTACTGTGTCCAGCTCTCGGGTCCCCAGTACAAGAAAGACCTGTTGGACCTGTTGGAGCAGGTCCAGACAAAGGGCCACAAAAATGATCAGAGGGATGGAGTACCTCTCCTCTGAAGAAAGGCTGAGAGAGTTGGGGTTGTTCAGCCTAGAGAAGAAAAGGCTCCGGGGAGACCTTGCTGTGGGCTTTCTATATATAAAAGGGGTTTATAAGAAAGATGGAGAAAGAGTTTTTGCCAGGGCCTGTAGTAACAGGACAAGGGGCAATAGTTTTAGACTGAAGGAGGGTAGATTTAGATATGAAGAAATTTTTTACGATGAGGGTTGTGAGACACTGGAACAGGTTGCTCAGAGCAGTTGTGGATGCCCCATCATTGGAATTGTTAAAGGTTAGGTTGAATGGGGCTTTGAGCAACCTGATCTAGTGAAAGATGTCCCTGTCCATTGCAGGGAGTGTTGGACTAGATGACATTTAAAGGTCCTTTCCAAACCAAACCATTCTATGTTTCTATGATATCCAATATGACAGCATAGAGAAGAACTGGGAAAATCAGTGCCTTCCACTGTAAAGCTCTTGAAAAGTTGAGAACATTTTGATTATTTATCTGGGTGTATTTGGTTTGCGTGGCAAGGTTTTGGTAGTGGGGGGCTACAGGGGTGACTTCTGCGAGAAGCTGCTAGAAGCTTCCCCTATGTCCAATAGAGCTAATGCCAGCCGGCTCCAAGACTGACCTGCTGCTGACCAAAGCTGAGCCAATCAGCGACGGAGGTAGTGCCTCTGGGATAACGTATTTAAGAATCATAGAATCATAGAATCATTGAGGTTGGAAAAGACCTCTAAGATCATCGAGTCCAACCATTGACCCAACACCACCACCCACTAAACCATGTCCCTAAGTACCTCATCTACTTGTCTTTTAAATACCTCCAGGGATGGGGACTCAACCACTTCCCTGGGCAGCCTGTTCCAATGTTTAACCACTCCTTCAGTAAAGACATTTTTCCTCACGTCCAATCTAAACCTCCCCTGGCGCAACTTGAGGCCATTTCCTCTCGTCCTATCGCTAGTTACCTGGGAGAAGAGACCAACACCCACCTCACTACAACCTCCTTTCAGGTAGTTGTAGAGAGCGATGAGGTCTCCCCTCAGCCTCCTTTTCTCCAGGCTAAACAACGCCAGTTCCCTCAGCCGCTCCTCAGAAGACTTGTTCTCCAGACCCCTCACCAGCCTCGTTGCCCTTCTCTGGACACGCTCCAGCACCTCGACGTCCTTCCGAAGTGAGGGGCCCAAAACCGAACACAGTATTCGAGGTGCGGCCTTACCAGTGCTGAGTACAGGGGCACAATCACATCCCTACTCCTGCTGGCCACACTATTTCTGATACAGGCCAGGATGCCATTGGCCTTCTTGGCCACCTGGGCACACTGCCGGCTCATATTCAGCCGGCTGTCGACCAACACCCCCAGGCCCTTTTCCGACAGGCAGCTTTCCAGCCACTCTTCCCCAGGCCTGTAGCGCTGCATGGGGTTATTATGACAGAAGTGCAGGACCCGGCACTTGGCCTTGTTGAACCTCATACAATTGGCCTCAGCCCATCGATCCAGCCTGTCCAGGTCCCTCTGCAGAGCCTTCCTACCCTCAAGCAGATCAACACTCCTGCCCAACTTGGTCTCATCTGCAAACTTACTGAGGGTGCACTCGATCCCCTCATCAATAAAGATATTGAACAAGACCGGCCCCAAAACTGAGCCCTGGGGAACACTGCTCGTGACCGGCCACCAACTGGATTTAACTCCATTCACCACAACTCTCTGGGTCTGGCTGTCCAGCCAGTTTTTTACCCAGCACAGAGTACACCTGTCTAAGCCGTGAGCCACCAGCTTCTCTAGGAGAATGCTGTGGGAAACAGTGTCAAAGGCCTTACTGAAGTCCAGGTAGACCACATCCACAGCCTTTCCCTCATCCACTAGGTGGGTCACCTGGTCATAGAAGGAGATCAGGTTGGTCAAGCAGGACCTGCCTCTCATGAACCCGTGCTGGCTGAGCCTGATCCCCTGGTTGTCCCGCTCATGCTTTGTGAGTGCTTTCAAGATGAACCGCTCCATAATCTTCCCCGGCACCAAGGTCAGGCTGACAGGCCTGTAGTTCCCCGGATCCTCCTTCCGGCCCTTCTTGTAGATGGGCGTCACATTGGCAAGCCTCCAGTCGTCTGGGACCTCCCCTGTTAACCAGGACTGCTGATAAATGATGGAGAGCGGCTTGGCGAGCACCTCTGCCAGCTCCCTCAGCACTCTTGGGTGGATCCCATCCGTCCCCGTAGACTTGTGAGCATCCAGGTGGTGTAGCAGGTCGTTGACTGCTTCCTCTTGGATTACGGGGGGTTCATCCTGCTCGCCGTCCCTGTCTTCCAGCTCGGGGGGCCGAGTACCCTGAGGATAACTGGTCTGCCTGTTAAAGACTGGGGCAAAGAAGGCATTAAGTACCTCAGCCTTTTCCTCATCCTCGGTGACAGTGTTCCCCCCCGCATCCAATAAGGGATGGAGATTCTCCTTGGCTCTCTTCTTGTCATTAATATATTTGTAAAAACTTTTTTTGTTGTCTTTAACGACAGCGTCCAGATTGCGTTCTAGCTGGGCTTTTGCCTTTCTCATTTCTTCTCTGCACGACCTAACGAGATTCCTGTACTCTTCTTGAGTCACCTGCCCCTTCTTCCACACGTGGTAAACTCTCCTTTTTTTCCTGAGTCCCAGCAAGAGCTCCCCGTTCAGCCAGGCCGGTCGTCTTCCCTGCCCATTCTTCTTATGGCGTACGGGGACAGCCTGCTCCTGTGCCTTTAAGACTTCCTTCTTGAAGATCGTCCAGCCTTCCTGGACCCCTTTGCCCTTCAGGACCGTCTCCCAAGGGACTCTCTCAACCAGCATCCTGAACAGGCCAAAGTCCACCCTCCGGAAGTCCATGGTTGCGGTTTTGCTGGCCCCCCCTCCTTACTTCACCAAGAATCGAGAATTCTATCATTTCATGGTCGCTAAGCCCAAGACAGCCTCTGACCACCACATCTCCCACCAGTCCTTCTCTGTTTGTAAACAGCAGGTCGAGCGAGGCACCTCCCCTGGTAGGCTCACTTACCAGCTGTGTCAGGAAGTTGTCTTCCACACACTCCAGGAACCTCCTAGACTGCTTCCTCTCTGCCGTGTTGTATTTCCAGCAGACGTCCGGGAAGTTGAAGTCCCCCATGAGAACAAGGGCTAGCGATTGAGAGACTTGTGTCAGCCACTTGCAGAACGCTTCATCCGCCCCTTCATCCTGGTTGGGTGATCTATAACAGACTTCCAGCAGGATATCTGCCTCGTTGGCCTTCCCCCTCATCCTTACCCATAAACACTCAACTGTATCATCATCACAATCGTTGAGCTCTAGACAATTGAAACACTCCCTAACTTACAGAGCCACCCCACCGCCTCTCCTTCCTCGCCTGTCCCTTCTGAAGAGTCTATAGCCATCCATTGCAGCACTCCAATCATGAGAGTCACCCCATCATGTTTCTGTGATGGCGACTAAGTCATATCTCTCCCGCTGCACAATGGCTTCCAGCTCCTCCTGTCTGCCGCCCATGCTGCGTGCATTGGAGTAGATGCACTTGAGCTGGGCTATCGATTTCGCCCCCAGCATTGGCATGCCACCCCTAGGCTCATCTCTAGTGGGCCTGGTTTTATCCCCTTCCCCCTTCGAACCCAGTTTAAAGCCCTCTCAATGAGCCCTGCCAATTCATGAGCAATGATTCTTTTCCCCCTGTGAGACAGCTGAACTCCATCTGTCGCCAGCAGGCCCGGTGCCATGTAAACCTCCCCATGATCAAAAAAGCCAAAATTCCTCCGATGGCACCAGCCCCTGAGCCATGTGTTGATCAGGTGTGTTTTCCTGTTCCTTTCAGTATCCTTCCCTGCCACTGTAGGGATTGAGGAAAACACTACCTGTGCTCCCGATCCTTCAACCAGTCGCCCCAGTGCCCTGAAGTCCCTTTTGATCACTGCAGAACTTCTCTCTGCAACCTCATCGCTGCCAGCCTGTATAACCAACAGCGGGGAGTAATCGGAAGACCGTACCAGACCAGGGAGCTTCCTAGTGATGTCTCTGACCCCGGCCCCAGGGAGGCAGCAGACTTCCCTGTGGGACAGGTCCGGTCGGCATATAGGGCCCTCTGTTCCCCTCAGAAGGGAATTGCCTATGACAATTACCCTCCTTTTTTTCTTAGCAGCAGCAGTCATAATGCGTGGGGCTGACTGCCTCACCCTAGGCGACCCCCTGGATGGACCTTCGTCTACATCCTCGTTTGCCTGGCCCTCAAGTTCCAGGGCCCCATATCTGTTGTGTAAAGGCAACCGGGAAGGTGAGGGAGGCTGGGCGAGGGTTCACGTGGCACCCCGAGCAGGGACCTGTTTCCATTCCCTCCCGTTGCTTAGGTCCCCTCCTTCTACCTGGTGGCAAGAGGGCAGGGGATCCTCTGCTTCTTGTGGAGCCTCCATCTGCTGCCTTTGCCTCAGGGACGGCAGGGTGCGGCTCCACCAATCTATCTCCCTCTCACACTCCCGGATACTCATTAACCTTTCCACCTCCTCCTTCAGCTCTGCCACCAGGCCGAGCAGATCATCCACCTGGTCACACCGCACACAGGTGGCGTCTCTGCTGCCCTCTGGTACAGCGGACAGGCTCAGGCACTCCCTGCAGCCAGAGACCTGGACAGCTGTATGCTTGCGTGAGGGCTCCATCTGGGTCGCCACATTTCTTCTGGCGACGGCTTTCGGCTGAGTGGAAACCATAGCTGGTCCTCTTCTGGGAAGGCGACGACTACCAGTTGAGTTGGCCTTTCAGAGCCAGGAGGGTGGCTGCGCCTTGCCCGCTCGCCTTCTCTGCACGCCCCGCCTGCGCAAACTGCCGCGCCACACCCTTCTAACGCGCCGCGCTCCCCGGGGGTTGCTCTTGCATGTGAGGGGGTTTGGCCGCCGTCCCTCCTGTCCCCGCCCACGCTGAGTCAGAGCTGCCGCTGGTCAGGAACTCCCTCCTCCGGGTGGGGGAAGGGGGGCGGGCTGGGGCACCCTCTCGCTCCCTGCGCTTTTGCCTTCGCGGGTTTTGCCGCGGTTTTGCCGCTTCAGGAAGGGTCCCCCGGCGCGATCCTCCGCTCCGGAGCCCTTCGCCTCGGTGGCTTCGCTGAAATGTGAATGAAATTCAGTGAAATGAAAATGAAAGAAGGGGAGAAAAACTTCTGCACAACAGCAGCCAGGAGAGAGGAGTGAGAGAAACAAGTCTGCAGACACCAAAGTCAGAGAAGGAGGGGGAGCAGGTGCTCCAGGTGCCAGAGTAGAGATTCCCCTGCAGCCCATGGTGAAGACCATGGTGAGGCAGGCAGTCCCCCTGCATCCCATGGAGGTCCACAGCAGAGCAGATATCCACCTGTAGCCCATGGAGGACCCCATGCCGGAGCAGGTGGGTGTCCAAACGAGGCTGTGACCCCACGGAAAGCCGTACTGGAGCAGGCTCCTGGCAGGACCCTGTGGACCCATGGAGAAAGGAGCCCACACTGGGGCAGGTTTGCTGGCAGGAATTGTGACCCTGTGGGGGACCCATGCTGGAGTAGTCTGTTCTTGAAAGATTTTACCCTGTGGAAAGGACCCACGCTGGAGCAGATCGTGAAGAACTGCAGCCTGTGGGAAGGACTCACATTGGAGAAGTTCATGGAGGACTGACTCCTATGGGTGGAATCCCATGCTGGAGCAGGGGAAGAGTGTGAGGAGTCCTCCCCCTGGGGAGGAAGGAGCGGCAGAGACAACATGTGATGAACTGACCACAACCCCTGTTCCCTGCACCCCTGTGCCACTGTGGGGGAGGAGATAGAGAAAATCGGGAATGAAGTTGAGCCTGGGAAGAAGGAAGAGGCGGGGGGAAAGTGTTTTAAGATTTGGTTTTATTTCTCATTACCCTACTCTGATTTGATTGGCAATAAATTAAATTAATTTCCCCGAGCTGAGCCTGTTTTGCCTGTGACGGTAATTGGTGAGTGATCTCCCTGTCCTTATCTCAACCTATGAGCTTTTCATTATATTTTCTGTCCCCTGTCCAGTTGAGGAGGGGGAGTGATAGAGCAGCTTTGATGGACACCTGGTGTCCAGCCACGGTCAACCCACCACACTGAGCAAGATAAACAAGATATCCAGATCAAGCTTCTGTTAATTTGTACTAGCTGTTAAATGTAAGTCAGTCTCTCAAAAATTATGGTTCATCTACCTTTGTGCTAGATCCCAGAGGTAAACTTTGTAATTGCCAGTGCCAGTCTGGTTCCTCCTGGAGGAAGAACGAGAACAGATTGTAACTGTCAGTTACTCTCAGATTTAATTGTCAATAGTTCAGTAGTTCCTCTTAATGTAAACAAGTTATTTAGTTCACTACTCAGTCTCTTGTCCTCAAGTAACTAACAATTTGTGGACAATTGGAACTCTTTCATATACCTTTAAAGGTTAGTGTTTTAGAAAAAAAACAATTATCTAGTGTTTTGACAGTTGCAGTGCAAGTGAATAAGGCTGAAAGGATGAATGATAGGAATATGGACAAATAAGGATGATAATGCCTTCCCAACCACTATAGAATGCTGCTGTCTTATCTCACATTAACAAGTTTTCAGGACTAACTTAGTTAATGTGCCTGTTCCACAGCTACCCACTACCCTGACTCTTAAAAAGGACTAAAGAAATTGCCAACACTGGACCTCTCCATCCACTGTCTCAATGAAGACTATGTTCATGAAGAATGAATCCACAGCAGATAGATCCAGATAATGCATTTTATAAGAAATGATGATGATTCCATTCCATGATCCCAGATGATTTCATTTTATAGGAAAAATGTGCCTCTTCACTCAAACGTGCATTCTTCCAGAAAGGAATCTGCTATTTCCTTTAGAATACATCTCGTCAAACAGAAGATACTTTGCATTCTCTTAGATGGTGAAAAAACCCTAGGTCATCCTTTACAGTTTTCTGTTCCTTGGTAACAGAGAAATCAATAATAGTTATCACTCAATTTTCACTCCAAGATTGCAAGCAGATTATTCTGTATGCATTTCCCTGATACAAAATCACTGGCCTTATACCACAAAAAAGAATCTAGAACAGCTAGCTATTAAAACGGCCTTCATTACCTTTTTCCAAGTTACCTGCTTTGGAAAATACAGAGAGACTCATCTGTTCAAGAAACATTAATACCCCTATTCCCTTCCTATATCAGAATAGGAAGGTCCAGCAATTGTTTTTCAAACACACACAATAGTGATCTCCACAGGAAATATCGAGGGAGAAATAAGGGTCAGGTACCAACTTCAGCTGTCTTTTTAGAAAAACTGCTTGCCTACAAAGACCCTCATTACTTGGACCTCTCTTCCCATTCAGTGAAACAATTAGTGAAATGGAAGGTGTAATGCCTACCATATCTATAGGGACTGAGGCAGCAGGAAGGTCACAGATACCTACATATTTAATTCCAGCATGTTACTTTCTAGATACACATATAAGCAGCAATCATAAACAGCAGGTAAACAGTTTTGTAAAAGAGCCATAATTACTATCATATACAAACATGTCTTTATTAGACAAGGAATGTAAAATAGTTTTACTAGAGGAAGTATATATCAAGTCAGAAATCTTGAATGAATGTCTTGGCAGAACTTCAAGCTGTCATCTTGTGGATATCAACTCACTGTGATCACAGAACCATATGATAATTTAAACTGGAATGGATCTCTGGTGGTAGTCTACTCCAATCCCTACCTCAGAGAATGTACAAACAGATAAGCTGCTGAGGAACTTGTCCAGTTTTGTTTTTATCATCTTCAGGATGAAAATTCAACCTTCAGCCTTTCAGGGCAACCTACTCAAGTGTTTGTCTACTCTCATGGTGAAATTTTTTTCCTAAGACCTAATGAAAATTTCTCATGTTGCAGCTTGTGTCTGGTTCCTCTTGTCCTTTCACTGTGCACCTCTGTTAAGAATCTGGCTCCACCTTCTCTGCCCTCATATTAGGTAGTTGAAAATAGCAATGATCTCACCCCTTGAGCTTTCTTTTTTTTTCAGGCTGAACAAACCCAGTTCTCTCAGCTCATTTTGTATGTCGTGACTTCCAGCACTCAAGTCATATCATCATGACAAAATGATCTATCTTAGTCTTCAGGAATAGCCATCAGAGATAAGTCAGAGCATGATGGAATATATTTGATTATCCATTCTTGACAGCACTGGTTGATAATTAGTTGCCCTTGGCTTTAACCCAAGAATCTGAAAGGCGACAAGATGATTTGTGAAAATCCCTGATCTCATCAGGGTAAGAGCAGAAAAAGCTCATTTATTACCTATATTATGACAAACTCACCCTGAGAAAATTATTCTAAGGGATGAACACTAGCAGACAAACACCTTTTTTTTAATGAAAATAACGTACTCCTTTAGGAGGTAAGTTAGGAGGTTGATACAGCACCTGAACTAAAAGATACTTGTACTGGGTATTAGTGCCCAGGTGCTGGCAGTGGGGGGCTGCAGGGGTGGCCTCTGTGAGGAGAGGCCAGGGCTGCCCTGTGCCGCACACAGCTGGTTCCAGCTGGCTCCAACGAACCCACTGCAGGGCATAGCTGAGCCCCTCAGCCAAGATGGTGCTGCCACTGGGAAAGCATATTTAAGAAAGGGCAAAATACACTGAACAGGCAGAGGAGGAGTGAAAAAAAAAGAGTAAGAAAGGGCAGCGTGAGCCTCAAGGTCAGAGAATGAGAAGGAGGTGCTCCATGGTGAAGCAGATATCCCCTGCAGTCTGTGGAGGACCCCATGCCAGAGCAGGTGGATATTCCTGAGGGAAGTGTGGCCTATGGGGAGGACCCACGCAAGAGCAGGTTTTTTTCCTGGAGGACTGCAGCCATGGAAGGACCCACACTGAAGCAGGGCAAAAGTGTGAGAGGGAAGGAGCAGCAAAGAAGGAACCACTAGCATTGACCATAGTCCTCCTGCCCCATGCCCTCCCTCTGCACCGCTGGGTGGGTAGAGGAGTTGGGACTGGAGAAATGAAGTTGAGCTTGGGAGAGGGGGATGAAAGGTGCTGGTTTAATGTTTGTCTTTGTTTCTCACTACCTGAATCTATTTTGATTGGCAATAAACTAAATTAATTTTCCCAAAGTCAAGTCTATTTTCCACTGACAGTAACTGGTAAGCAATCTCCCTGTCTTTGTCTCAGCCCATGAGCTTTCTCATCTTATTTTCTGCCCCTGACCTACTGAGGAGGTGTTTTGCACCAGGGGCTGTTGGCCTGTTATGATCCCAGTAAGAAACATACTCAGACTCTGTAAAGTATGATTAGAGCTAACACTGTAAGGATAGAATATTATAGATAATCTTACATCCCCTTAGATGCTGGGAGCTCTGCTTGGTGTACCATCACATGGTCCTCTGATGCATGCTGGGCAGACCCTGTCCATAGAAGAGATTCTCCCATTTTGGTAATTTGAGGTATTATGGGATTTTTCTTACAAGGGAACAACTCTATTAATCATTTCTCCTGTCAAACAGGAAGGATGTTCACATGAGATCACTAAATCCTCGATGTACAATGCTCTTCCTGTCCAGATCACTACAGGAGGGGGAGTCAGCAACTGTATGGGCATTTGGCTGTTAGCCAAGGCTAAACCATCACAGTTAAAACATCCATGCGTTGGTATCAGGTACTTAACAATTGCCTTGTCCTCCAAAAGAAATACAAAAAGTTCACTTCCTTACAAAAGACCTAGCATTTGTTTCCCATCTTGCTGGTGTCATTCTGCCCAAAATAATAATAATTGTGAATGAAAGGCATTCATGAGCTGAATGTCAAGATACTGCCAACTGTGCAGGATTGCTTTAGATTTAATTTACATCAAGAAACATTTAAGCAAGTGCAGATCAAAAGTGTTGTCTGCATTTACAAGATCGATTGTAAACAATATTTAATATGTTTTGATGGAGGATTTCTCCAGCACAGCAACACTATTAAATCAAATTTGATCCACCAGACAAAGAAGAATCAATCCCTGAAAGAAGGAGAAATATCCTTAAAATGGAAAGATATTATCATCACAAGAAAAGAAGGATACAAGCACATCCATGAATAAAGGTAGACTGAGAATCATGTTTCTAACTGCTAAGTTGATGAAATACTGGAATCAAAGCAACAGAGCAAAAAACTAACATATTTTTCTTTAAATGAAGCTTGATCATATCAGAGAAAGGGGTCCTATAACAAGGTTTTATATGACAGTAGAGAACTGGTAACTGTCAATTGTCGCAGTATTTGTGGGCAGCTGAATGTCATCCCACTTGCTTTGCTTCAGCTGAGATGCCCACTCTTGAACATCAGGTTCTTTTATCAAAGTTAGTTAAGAAATATCTCCTGGAAGTTCTGCCCATGTTCCGTACCCTGTTCAATTTTACCAATATGAGAGATACTAGAGAATTAAATACTAAAGACAAAGGTACTGAAATAAATTCTTTCTTTATTTAAGAAAACCCACACAGTGATGTATGTCTGAACTTTATATGCAGGAGAGTTGGGTGGCATGGCCAAGTTTTAGGTGGCAAGTGAAATGAAGTGCAGAGCTGCATTCAGAACACATGAGGAATGGAAATAGGAAGGCAAGCGTAGGCAGGCTAGAGATGCTGGCTGAGAGGTCTTTTGTTGGAGTGAACAGCAGGTGTGTGTCTTGATCTCATGAACAGTAGAGGACTGAGTGGCTAGATCAGTTTTAGGTGGTGAGTGAAATGAAGAGCAGAGTTACTTTCAGAGTGCTATAATGATGGGCTTGTGAAGGCAATTTTAGACAGGCTAGAGAAGTTGGCTGCAAGCTCTTGTGTTGGTGTGCACAGTAGGTACATGTTGCTTAATGTGCACTGGAAAGGAAAACTGAGTGACAGGGCTATATTTTGGGTGGAAGCTGACATGAAGGGCAGAATTCTTGTGGGAATATGAGAGGAATGAGTGTTGCAAGGTGAGTGCAGGCAGGCTAGAGAAGCTGGCTGCCAGTTCTTGTGTTGGTGTGCACAGCGCGTGCATGACAGAGCTTATTGCACACTAAAGAGGAGAGGTCAGCTGTAGGGCTGAATTTATGGTGGAGAGTGAAATGAAACACACGAGTTGTGGGAGCGTGAGAAGAATGAGTGTGGGAATGTGAGTTTAGGCCAGGCTAGAGAACTTGGCCAAGTTCTTGCCCAAGCAGTCACTGGGCTCCTGTTGCAGCAGCACCTGGAGAGCACACCCAGGATGGGACATGGGACCTGCCAGTGCCTAGTGTGCAGTCTGGTGCGTGAGCAGAGCCCAGGTGCCCCAATTCCAGCACTGGCTCCCAGAGTGGCTCCCTCTCTGCCAGGGTCCCAGCTCACAGGCTCTCAGTGGCTCCTGGAACCTTGCAGAGGGAAGGTCTGTGCACATGAGCAAGTGCCCCACACCTCCCTGTGCTTGGACACTAGAGTCCTGTGCATCATTAGTGTGCTCCACTAGTTTTTCCCCCTCCTTCAGGTCTTGTTGAGTGTTGTCTTGCCTCAACCATCTCTGCCAGTTCCTATCTGCAGAATAAAAGCGGCTCCTATATCAAGACATTAGTGCTAGCAGCTTTACAGACAGATGGAATCAAGAAAACAGCTTCTGGGCCTCTTTCTGACACCAGGAGGAGAGAGACAAAAAGAGCCGAGGTGGGGTAGAGGCACAGCCTACTTCATCTTTAAAAGTAGATGAGCTCTTGTTTGAAACTGCCTAGGCCTTGGACCTGAATGGAAGAATCCCTCACCTCCAGCTTCACACCTCAGTGGTTTGAAATAGTGCAGTGGAGAGTTTGGTTTTGTTATCTAAATCATTAAGATTGGCCAGCTGTAGGTTATCAGTTCAGAAGAATGGCCTGAACATGGAACTGCACTATTATCACAGAATGAAGCAAGTATAATACAGTTTAATGTTTCTTTCCTTAGGTCCAGTATTTTCCTGTTGCTTATCAACACCACAAGGTCAGGGCCCTGAAGGCACCAGTAAGCCTTAATTGTCCCAAGTGGCCTCCCATGCGAACATCACTCATGCGCCCTCTGCCCAGGGGACCCATTTAAGCTCAGCCCTGAGCACCCAGTCCTGCCCTGAGTTACAGATAAGGTATGCCTGTCTCCCATCCTGTTGCCTGCTGTTCCTGACTGGATGTGCTGGATGGACCCTGCACCTGATCCCTTAGCTTGCTTTGCCTGGGGCTGTCAATGAACCCACCAATGCTGCCCTGCTCAGGTGCTACAGAACTGCTCTTTGCAGGGGCTGGTGCTGCCTGTACTGTGGTTACCCTTGGCTCCCAGTTTGTTGACCCTTGTAGAACAGCCCTGTTCTTGCTACTCCCTGATACCCAATTGCTCCTTCCTTGCCATTTATACTTTGTATTTCACATTTGTGTTGTTCTTTCTCTGTTATATCCCACTGTTGGCCATAAGGGTCTAAGAATTGATGTGGTGCTATTCAGTGGCTGTTCCTCTAGCAAAATCCTGGAGCAGAGTTTCACATGACTGTAAGCATTTTGGGAATGTGGGTAAATAGCAAGGTGGGGTGCAGGAAAAGCTTTTTTTAACAAGTCTTGCTGTCCATGCAGAATATTCAATGTATTGCTGGATAGCCTTTGTTGGAGATAGGTATTTTGCAGAAAGAAACTCAGGCATTTAACACTTGTTAAAAGTGTTAAAAAAAGAAGTATTAAAGTAAAAAAAGTAAAAAAGTATTAAAGTTTTAGAGTATTAAAACATGGGAAGGGAACAGATCTGTTTCCCATTCTCTTTTCCTCTCTCTGGTCTTGGGACTTTGGGTAAAGGTGTAGAGCAGTTGAAGCAATGGATAGAAGGGCTGCCTTTTAAAAGACAGTAGCCCTGTGTTGTGTACTGCAGTAGTTTTGCACACAAGCAAGTTTCTGGGGATCTTTCAGCTGCCCCAGTTCTTTAGCACTGTAAGAAGAATTGTAGAATCAGTGGAATGTTCTTCTTCATGGCTTTTTTTTTTCCCCTTGCAAAGTCCATGCAAGCCATCATGGGTGGCCTCCCAGTGCCTTTCGGTGCACCCCAGAGGCCATCATTAAATTTTCTTAGTGCCCCAGAGCTCTCTGAATGCCTTTATTTGTGGCCGAGGAGCATGTGAGTGCCTTTCTACTTGACTCAGGGGCCTCTTATAGCCTTTGCAGCCAGTGTCTGCCAAAAGCATTCTGTGTGCCCTGGGGGGCTCTGAGGGCTTTTCAGTGCATCCCAGAGTCCTTGGAGTGCCTTGCTGTGCTCCAGGGGCCTCCTTGTGCTTCTCTGTGTGCACCAGACACTACCAAGTGCCTCCAGGTGAGCCCCAGGTGCTTTCTGTGAGGCCCAGGGGCCTCAGACATCATTTTGGCAAGGCCACAGAGCCTGCTGGCAAGCTTTGTGTGTGTGCCTGTGTCCCCCTAAGGATGAAACCATAGCAGGGAGTTGGCTATTGGAGGGAGCACGGGAATCCCGGTCAGGGCTGTATGTACATGCACATGCATGTGTGTGTGCGCACGAATCGGGGGGTGGTGGTCTGTACCAGCAGCTGGAGTGGCATAGCAGATCAGGGTTGGGGTGGGGCTCATATATCCAGGTACCAGCACGTGGGGAGACTGGGATCTGGAGGCCAGCTACTGGGCAGACCGAGTGCAGGAAGAATCAACTAAAGAACAAAAAGCCCTAGACAGTAGTGTCAAGAGTGTTTCCTCTCTTTATTACAGACCTGAATGATTGCTAGGGCTGGAATGATTGCTTAAGCAGGAAGAGACACAAACACGTCATTGCTTGCTTTCACCTGCTGGTCCAGCATGGAACAAATTTGTATGTCCAATAGTACCAGAGAACTGCAACTTTATGTCTTCTAAGCTTACATAAAACACTTGTCAGCTACTGTGGCCTTGGTATTTCTTGGAACTCTCTGTAGTGTCAGTGAGAAAAAGAAATAGGAATACAGGAGCCTGCATTGCTTTGGCTCTGGATCAAGGGCAGAGGGTGGAAACCTTTCAAAACTATGAGGAGCCTCTGGAAAAATCCAACACAGATCAAAACCATCTCAGAACTCACTGTCATCAGAGCTAACACAGGAAAATGTTAAGGCTGATAGAATTACTGCATTTTTAATACCACTACTTCACTATAAGGAAAAGTTTACTTTATGTTGACCAAAGAACTTGCCATTATTCATATCCTCATTATCTTCCACTCTTCCCCAAGTTTTATTAGACAGTTTCACTATTTTTTTCAGCTTCAGAAGTACACAGCAGTGCCTGTTACAAACAAAGCTCTGGACAGACAAAAGAAAAGTCTTACAGAAAGAGGAAATGGATTATAAATTCAACATGTGCTTGAAGTTAATTTCCCAGGCTACTGAACTGACTAGGACACAAGCACCTTTAGAGTCAGGAGACCCATAACCTCTAATTGCTGGAATCCAAGAAAGTTGGTCAAGGAAAAAAAGACTCCGTATGTGCTCAGTTTCTTTTACAGGTTCCCTAAATCCAGTATATAGCGTGCTATTGAAGCCAGGACACTGGAGTAGTGGATCCAGGATGGCTGTCCTGTGCTACAGGAACTTTCTTCTTGAGCACACCTTCAGGCCCTTCTCAAGGAGGGCTTTACACCCTCCTTTACAGGCAGTGCTCAGAAGTTGTGCCAGATGGAGACAGTTGTCTATAGGACGGATGATCCAAAACATCTGGGCTCTTTGTAGTAGTGGGAATGTAACAAGCCTAAGGAAGGCTGGGGTGTGGCATGGGGAGATCCTGGCCACCTGGTTTCTCTGAAAAGTGGAGGATACAAGGGT
The DNA here is from genome assembly GCF_965638725.1 of Aptenodytes patagonicus. NCBI lineage: Eukaryota > Metazoa > Chordata > Aves > Sphenisciformes > Spheniscidae > Aptenodytes > Aptenodytes patagonicus. The sequence continues at coordinate 59,557,355 of NC_134982.1, forward strand.
TGAGGACTTTCAAAAGAGGGTAGAGTTGCTGGACACAGTGGTTTCTTTTCCACCAGGAGTATTAAGGAATAAGAGTTTGGAGGCAGGGCATTCCAGACACTTGGATTCCCTTCAGCACTAGGTGGGCATCAGGGTCTAGGGGTGGTGACAATTATTTGGGATTTAGATTTGAGGCTTTCCAGTTTGTGGCAAAAGGAGGAGGAATGAGAAATTAAGATAAAGGAAGGAAAGGAGAAATGACCACAAGCAGGCTAAACACAGTTTGTTTTCCTTGTTGCTGTTGTTGAAATAACCAAAATGCTAGGATTCAGTAACAACTCAATATGAAGAAAAGCCTGGAGTATGATGAACGTTAAGTTAACATTAAGCTTAAATTAAAAAAAAAAGATCGCAATAGTCCCTGCTATAGTTGCTCTGGGCTTGGTTAATGCGTTGTTTCTTTAAAAGCAGGGAAACTTCGTTTTGCACGTGAACCAGCCTCCGTCTTCAGCCGCTGGGTGGCACACGGACGTAAATTGAAGAAATGCAACCCGTGAAGGAAGGGTGCACACACGAGCAGCCAGCGGCTCCACGTTGAAAAAACACGGCAGCTCCGCAACGTTGGTGATCCCAGAATGATGTCACAACGTGCGTTTTCAGGAAGGCTTTGGGCTTTGCAGAAGTTGAGAAAATGAAGTTAATGAGAGCTGCGTCTAAGAACTCCACGAACCAGTTTGCAGCATGTCTGACGGTGCGGGGAAGGGCTCTGTCCTACAGCTGAGATGGAGATTGGTGCTGTGTTGGTTGTTCTGCGTGTTCCAGCTCTCTGATAACACCTTCAGTGCTACATAGTTCTGGAAACAGCAACAATCAAAAGTTGGAAGGATGCTTCTACCTCCAGCTGCATGTTAAAGGGCTATTTCAAAGAAGTGTATCATTCTTTACTGAAATGCAATCACACGTCCAGGAAAAGCACCTCTACAAGTGACCTTGTTCAGGCCGCAGTTACAGTCCCGTAAATAAGAAGTGAGTTTCTGAGTTGGTGAAGTTGAATTGGATCCAGCTCTAGAATTACAAGTTACAGCACAGTAGATTCTGTGAGTGTAGATGGGCTCAAACCATTGAAAACAGAGAGGAAAAATAGCTGGCAGGAGAAAAGGGAAAGAAAGAGAGAACCACTGAACTAGGTAAATGGTAATGAGGGCTGCCTGAATACCTCTTTCCTGCTCAGCAGAGTGCGCTCCCTGCAACCCAGGGTTCCAACAGCATGTTGAAACTTGTGACATATTAGACAAGGTTGCTTTTTAGACAAGATTTCCCGTTTTTGTGGCTGAGGGCAGCCCTGCTACCCCACCATGGCAGAGGATTGCAGTGACCAAGATGGAGAACATGGACAGGCCTGTCATTTCTCTTGCTCTTTCACACCACTCTTTCTTCCACCTCTGCTACAGCAGTACGTGATGTGTGTCATGTGTCACACTGCTGTGACAAGCAGCAAATGAATAGCAGCAAAACAAGAATATTCTCCATGTGTGGACACAACAGACAGATGGAAAATCTTACATGCAAAACCTTACAGGTAGCAAAAACTATAGTCTCAGATCTTCTTGTAGCTTTCTTATTGTTACAAAGCTTGTAAATCAGATCTTGACCAGAAATGTGTTTGGAAGGCCACTTAAGTTCAATTTAATTACAAAGGCATTTCTCCTTAAGATTCACGTCAGCCACAAAGTGCTAAAGAGTGACTGTGGCTGTAGGGCTATGGGTCTTATAGCAAAGACAATGACTTTCAGATTTTTAACCCCTGTTTTGACAGATTCTGCTTTATGCTCTGACTCCTTTGTTTTGCTGCTTTGGTCTGTTAAGCTAGACCTATTGTTTTGCTCTGCTTGCCTTAGTGTGCTGCAAAGGAGTGAAAGTGTACATAAGAATCTCTTCTAACAGCTGCTCCTCTGTTAAACATGAAGTTTGGGTGTAATTATAAGGATATGTTCACCTGGATAAAGCATGAATCTGTAGTTCCTACAGAACATGTCTTTCAGCTTTGTCATATTACAGGTAGTCTCAAAGGCTTGTCTACAGCTCTATAGCCAAGCATGTATAGAGCTATCCCAGTGGAAATATAGAAGGTGACATGGATGGGGAGGACTGTAGTGACAGTGTCATGCGCTTAATTCTGAGATCTTGTTAGGTGTACCAGAACAACAGTAGTGCTACTTTATCTTGAAAATATGTTACACACAGACTTTGCTGAGGAAGGGTCCTCATCCTTTTCAGGATGTGTTTGTGTTCTGTTTTAATTTGGGGAGGCATATAACTGTGGTACAGAAGATGAAGCCAATTAACTTCTCAGTAAAATGGGTTCAGATTAATGATTTTTTCTTTACTTTCTAGTGTAAGAGCAGATAACCAGTTTTGTTTGTTTACTCTCCATACGTTTACTTAAGTATTTCAGGTTTTTTCTTCAGATATTACGGAACTGACTAAAATGTTTTAGCAGATAGGAGTGTCCTTTCTGATCCAACATCTGTTAGCAGGCACTGTCTTCTAACATAATCTGAAAAGAAACAGAAATGTTGAGTAAAAAAAATGTTTTGTTTTGCATTCTTCTCAGTATGATTATTACCTCAGTGAACACTTTGATGTTTCCAAGAAAATGGATGCCTGAACTGTCCAGAAAGGACTTCCATTGATTATTTTTTAATAAAATTGGAAGAGAATCAAAGTAAGACAACAATGTTTTTGAAGGGCATTTTACCAGATGATCCTGCAAACTGGGTAAATGCAGGGACTTTCTGGTGATGTTTACAAAATTTGTTTCAAATGTTTAAAAACTTATTAACATTTATCATTTTGTTCTTGTCAACTTCTTCACTTCCTGTGGTATGCTCTTTTGATGTACCATCAGTTTCTTTGCTTCTTTGTGTAGAGGGTCAAGGTGGTGCACGAAGATGAATACACAAGGGGGTTCTGCCTCACCAAGCCTCTGAGGTTTTCTTCTTTCAGACTTTTGAACCCAGGGACTGCAGTAGTGGAGTGACCCTTGGCTGAAGAAAAGGAAGCAGAGGGAGGCTTTTGGCAGGCAGGCCACATTCTTGTATAAATATAGTTTATTAGGATCTTGGCAACAATCTACTGATTGTTCATCATTATATTTTTCTCCATAGTTAATAAATATTAAAGTGTCATCTCCCCCCTCCTCTTGTCATCTTTGGTTAGAAAGACATTAGCTCAGTAAGAACTACCTGTTGGTGCAGGGAGACAGAGTCCTGGATCTAATGCGGTATCTCCAGCATGAGATGAGTAACACAGCACAAGGCCTACAAGCTGCGTAAAGCCAGAAAGGCCTAGCTATCTGGAAGTGTTCTATCACATGACGGAGAGCAGATGTATATCTCATGTTACAGAAAGTCTCAAGGTTCATATTTCAGCATCGGACAAGTAACATTTTATACATGTATTAGCTCATTTGTTTATTTAGTCATTAATGTAGTCTGTATTTGTTTTTACTGATGCTTTGTGGTGACTACATTCTCTGCATTTCAGAAAATGTTTCTTGTAATAAATACAACAATGTGCTTACAATATGTAGAAGGTACAGCAGTACATTCTGCAGTATTTTTAAACCAGTGATTGACAAGCAGACCTGGAATGATGAGGGCTACACTTCCAAAAGAATGCTTCATTCTGATTTTCTGGAGCTGGTGTGTGACCTTCAGTATCTTTCCTGTATCCAGAAGGCAAGTAAATTTTTCAGCAAATGAATAGAAAATGGTGCAAAGATAAAGTAACTAATTTTTTTTTTCTTACATTTGCTTACGCTTCTTTTATTCCACCCTGAGCTTTGATTTTTAGAACATAGACTTTGGAAGAAAAACAATTTCCTGTAAGATATGGGAATCTGTGTCACATGAGGCTCAAGCACCAGATACAAACTCTTTATTTTTAGATCCAGAATTTCTGGCTTTGGTTTTCCATTGCTGACAACCCATGAAGAGAGCTTACACTACGGCAGCGAAGTATAAACACGTTCCAGTTAGTTCCTCCTACTCCATTCTTATGGTTACCTGAATGCTCATCTTGTTCTTGAACTTGCACATTGTCCTACTTGAAAGGTGGAGTCTTACTGAGTGAATCAGATGGAGTGAATGATCCTTTGTTGAAATATTACTTATCTACAAAGTCCTGTTGCCCTGACAAGAGGCAGTGAGTTTTATCACCATTCCAAGCAATGACATGAAACAAAATTTTGATCACTAATTTCCTATGAGGATACTTAATTGTTCCTACTAGATGGAACTGCCACCACCTAAAATGGTGGTTGATATTTTTACTTTCTTCAGTTTTAAGAAGGCTTAACCCAATCTTTGAAACTCTCTTCTGATTCTGGTATGATTCACTGTGTGAGAAGTTTTCCATACACACAGAAGAAGATTCAGTTTATTTACTGAAAAACTTGCCTGGGATGAGTGCAGTGCTGTACTGGGATGGTAGACTCATGTGTCCACACACTTTTGCTGGTTTCAAGTGAATGCCATAGAAGCGGAGCTCTACTTGGACTGCAAGATAGGACTTGTTGCTTCTGTGCATTTTTTTTCTTTTCCCCATTATTTTTGAATATATGTGACAGATGATTTTGATCTTTTAGCACTGATCAATGTCTGTCATCTATCAATGGGAAGAGCAAGCCAGTTAAATCTCCTGCCATGTTCTGTGACATAGTATGGTTGATATGCATCAACAGATGTATTATGTGGTCCTTCCCACATTTGTTGATATCTTATTACTTCTTTATTTGTGTTCCATGCAATGGGAAATATAACTGAGTTCAATGGTGTGTCAGATTGGGCAGAATCATGAATTGGTACGTGCTGATGGCCACCCACTATATATTTACGGACACAAATTCATCTGGAAAATACTAAAGTAACTTTTTGTCATGATAGATGCATATTAATAACAAGACTATTTTAAAACTAGAACATCAATGATATTCAATTTTAGAACGCAGGAAATTCCTGTATGTTACAATGCGATAATCACTGCAGAAAGATTCAGATCCTTATATTTAAGATTATTCCACTGTTGTTCAGCAATCAAAAACACTAGATTGCAACTCAAAAATGAATCTTTCTTTCTTTCCTCTTTAGTAACATTCCCTCTGATGTCCTTGGAACTGTGTACTCTGTTGGAGGCAAAACAGCTGCTGGCTGGAGTTTTCTTTGAATAGATATGAAGTGTCCATATCTGTTGCTGAACAGAGAAAGGTGTATTAAGCTCTATCAAGCAGCAGTGATGATAATGAATTAACAAGGTAGGAAACATTCCATATGAATTATTATTTAATTCTATCTTTATAATTATCTGACACACTTTTTTTGGTGAATACAGACTGACTACTGAGCAGGAAATGAAAAATTCTGACATGTTGAATCTTTTTAAAGGATAATAAAAGACATTCTTCCTTAGGCGAGTTCTTCATTTTCATGTTTTCTGTAAAATCTAGAAGGTGTAAGGAGTCTCTGGAAGAGTTATCCACTGTTTGACTTAAATAAAAGTTGTAAAAATAATTTCTTAATTCCAACACGTAGTTTTGATAGCTTGGTTGGATTTTTATGTAGAATTTAATCTTTTTCTCAGTCAGTGAGAACACTGACTCCAGATTTTATTTTTAAGAAAAAATATGTTGAAATAAAGTAAATGAAGGACTGATCTGAGAAAATAATTTCCACAAGTACAGGAACTGAAATTACAACAGATAGGGTTTAGAATGGGATTTGCCCTACATTCCTTTCAGATGCGGAAACAAAACTCTACAGTATAATAAAACTCAGAGGGCAAGAGGCAGCTCAAAGAGATGCAGCAGCCCCTAAGAATGGGGGCAGGCTTTATGCAGGTTTTTACTTGGAATAGTGTCAGAAGTGCTTCTTTCCAGTGGTCTCACTTAATACACAAGTCAAATATGGACTAGTCTGCAAATGGGATCATAAATATCAAAACTGATGATGTGTGGTACTAGCTTGATGAGAAATAAATCATGTATCCTTGGCAAAGTTATCTTGCTCCCACAGAAGATACCTTTCCTTAAATGTTTTAATTTCATTTCATTCTTAGAAACCTCAAAATATCTGAAAAGGTTTTTGTTTGTTCTCTGTTTCTAAGTCACTCAAACTCACACAAAATGAGATGTTTCATTTATGTTAAAAACCCTTCTGCATTACATTTTACAAAGCTGTTTCTTATGGTGTATTTTATCTATAAAAGGATTTAATAATGTTAATTTTATAGTATATTAATAAAGTACAGCTGAGAGTAGACTAACCAGAATTCTGGTCTGAAGATGAGGATTTGTCATGGGATAAAATTAGAGGGAGGAAAATAAAGCTTGAGTTTCTTGTACCACTTTCTTTTAGGGTGCTGTACTGCATGTAAAGTTAGCACTATTCTATTAGAATCATAGAACATGTAGAGCAATTCAGGTTGGAAGACAGCTCAGGAGGCCACCAGTCCTCTTTGAACCCCTACTTAAAGCAGGATCGGGTGGGAGGTCAAACCAGGCTGCTCAGGTTTTTGTCCTGTCTAGTCTTGAAACCCTCCAATGTTGGAGATTTGTTAGAGTCCAATACTCTCTGACCACACTCCATGTGTGGAGGGTGTAATGTTTAATAATATTAAATTTACTTATTTGAAGATAGTTGATATTACATGGGACTTTTTATTTAGTAGCATGATACAAAATATACTGAAATCACAATACAAATGTAAGTTACACTTAGCAAAATACAGCAATTGCACTACACAGTTCAATCACAATACAAATGTGATTGCAGTCTCTATAACATGCTCACCGTCAAAACGCTGGATATCCCCAGTTATCAGGAAAGCATACGTGGGCTGAAGCCAGCTCAAGTCAACAGACTTGTTGCTCTTCAAAATTCTGTTAGTTGTTCAATTTTTATACTCCATGTTGGGCTGAGCCACATATTCACTCCCCACATGCTGGTCTGGCTAACTCAGGGAGGCTTTCATACTCTTCTAATGAATTCAGGGAAAACATTTACACCACCAGCTGATCCACTCAACTGACATGGCTGTTCATCTAAAACAAAGGACACTCTCCAGTCCCCTTTGTGTCAAGAATCAAGTCAGCTTCTTTGCAACAGCTGTGGTCAGCCACACCCTGCGTTATCCCCTGAGTTTCATGGGCACAACACCCTTGCCCATCTCCTGTGAGCCTTCTTCCATTGTAGAGAGTTTGTTGGTCAGGCAGAGCTTTCCACAGGCTGCAGTTTCCTTCAGGATGTATCTACCCGCTTAGGTGTGTGGTCCTCTATGGGCTGCAGAGTGGGTATCAGCTCCAATGTGGTCCTCTCCATGGGCTGCAGTGGGACAGGTGCTTTGGTGCCTGGAGCACCTTCTCCCCCTCCTTCTTCTCTGACCTTGATGTCTGCAGGATTGTTTCTCACACATTTTTTTCTCACTCCTCCCTCTAACAGCTGTTTACCCTTTCTTAAATATGTTTTCACAGAGGCACCACCAGCTTTGCTAATGGGCTTGGCAGTTGGTCAATTTTCAAGCTGGCTGGAGCCGTCTGTGTCTGACATGGGGGCAGCTCCTAGTCTCTTCTCACAGAGGCCACCCCTGTGGGCCCCCCCACTACCAAAACCCTGCCATGTAAACACAGTACAGAGATGAAAGGTAAGTAATAGCATTGGACTGACAGAGACATGAAAAATAAGTGTTTCCAGATTTAAAGCTTGGAAAACTCAAACTTCAGTTGAGTGAGTTGCACAAGCCTGCAAGCTCAAAAGACTTCAGCAGGTTCCTGGTGAGCACCCTAGTTGGGAAGGCAATCCAGGCCTCAGGAGCTATAACCCTGAAGTCTTTTTACAATACAGTGTAAGGGCGAGGCATCTTGCTACAAACAACCAAACAGGAGCACATGCTAATGTTTTGAAACTGTGTATGTTTCCTCTTTTCAGTGCAGGATGGCTCTCACTAGGCCAAGCCCTAGTCCTGACCACATGCGTTCAACGTAAGAGCAGCAACAGATTTCTCCAGCAAGACCTTATGTAGCTGGAAAAGATTTACTGTATCATGGAGGGAAAAAAAACCCCTTAAGGTCTCTTCTTTACTTGGAGAAAACAAATGTACAAATAAGCCCCATTTTGCCTATGGAAGATTGGGACACACAGAACAGTCCCCTAACATGTTTAGAGAGTATCTTCTCCAAAAAAAACCCACCCCAGAAAAAAGCCCTCAAAATCAGAAGGCCCATCTTGATCAACTGGCTGATCTGGAACCAAATCTGTTCTTTCCATGTTCTGGTTTATGATGTTCAGCATAGTATTAACTCATGCTTTAATAGCTCATAACTGATTTCTGCTGCTTCTGTTTCTCAAGGCTAGCTCAGAGGAAGCTGCTGCAACCGCAGCTGGTGTTCCGCACTGGCAGGGGTGAGGTGAGACACAGAAATGGTGAGATCCTGATGGCTCTTTCTGGATCTCAATAAGAAAGGCCTGACAACAAATGGCTTCATAAAATATTTGTTTTAATAAGACAGAATAAGAAGAGTAATATAGATAATGAGTAAATTTTACTTCCCTTCAGATGCTGGAAATGCTGTGTTCATGCAGCATTAGATGGACCCCGGAGAGATTTTCCCTCCATGGACAGGACCTGCACAGCATGCAGGTCCTTTCAGCACTGCCAAGACACACTGACAGTGGTGCATAGTGATTGTTGGGAGACTTTGCATCGTCACACAGAGCTACTGGTGGCCTATGGTGCATACTGATGTCACAAGCTATGTTTGGTCTTGCGATGTCTGTGCCCAGGTCAAGAGAAAGATGCTGAGGCTACAGGACACTTACCAACTCCTGAGTGGCCATGCAAAATTATTGCAGTGTATTTTATTGTGGACTTGCCTGCATCTCAGGGTTGTACAGTAGTGCTCATGGTGGTGGACTTGTTTACCAAGGTGGTTATTTTTATTCCACTGAGGAGCAGCCCCTCAGATGGCACATTTGTTGCTGCAGCATGAGTCTTATTGCCATGACAAATTGTGGGGCCCAGTTTTCTGCCTGGCTCTGAAGGTGCAACTCTTTGTTTCCACCCCATATCACTCACAGTCTGATGGTCAGAGGGAGCAGGTGAACCTGCTATCCTGGAGCAGTATCTCCATCGTTGTATTATTTACCACCAGGATGAGTGGGTCTCCGTTCCTGTTGGCAGAATTTGCCTGTAACACTAGTGTCCACTCTTCCATGCAGCAGACCTTTTTGAATCCACAGTGTGGTTTTCATCCCTGTTACCACCCAGCTACTCCAGTGTTTGTCCAGGGGCTTTCTCCTGCAGACTCCCTTGAGTGGTTGCTGCATGTATGTTTGTTTCTTTAAGAGCAGATGGGAAAAGCAAAATATGATCTGGCTAGATATATGTGAAATATTTACATTGCAGATTTAAAATTCTGAATATTTTCTTAACTTTTTATAAGACCCGTATTATTTTCATGGAAAAATTCCACAAAATCATAGAATGTCATCTCATTCCAAGCTATTTTCAGAATGCAAACATGAAGTTTTGTGATACTTTACCTCAAGTCAATATGAGAGAGATAAATATCAAGTACATTAAAATGCATTAAGCAAAATTGCAGGAAATGTTATGTAAGTTCAGCATTGATCTTGTGATTGTGACAGATACACTTGACCCCTAGCTGTACTTTGGTTCAGGCTGACTAAGGAGCAACAGGCCTCACACCCTGTGGTCAACCTGTGAGCTGGAAAGCTCCTGGCTCACGTACAAGGGAGTGAAAGTGCCTCAGAAAAAATTTTCAAAAGGTGGTTTTGAAACCCAAAATGCAAGATAACTAAAGTACAGAACAAGATACCAAAGCTAAAATGAAGACATCTGTCTTGTCTATACTGTTGACTAGCAGCCAACTACTTCACTCTATAAATAACCATCAGGATGGGCCCAATTTGAGCTCTCCCTGAATTGCAGCTGGACTGCATGCCAGGTGACTCTCCCCTTGAGCAGGGGTGCCTTTCAAGGTTTGAGATTCCTTACCTGAGACTAAGAGATCTTTCCTTACCCAAGGCGGAGAGATCCCTTACCCGTGACTGGATGATAAAAGGAAAGAAGGTGAGGCAAAGTTTGAATATTTATGTAATCATTTGGTAACAGTTTAGTCCAATTTCTGTGTTAGTCAGGTCTTTATCTAGATAGTATGTTATAAGCTAGCGTCCTCCAAATGTATTGCTGTAGACAATGTTTCTTACCGTAGTATGTGCAGCCTTTTCAATTTATACAGAAGGAGATTTAACCTTCTGATAACTGTGTTTGTGTGCTGGCTTTGCTTTGGAAAATGTATGCAGTTCACAAAACAGACATGCGTCTTGATCAAAAAATCACTGTGTCAAGTTTTCTGGAAGCTGAAAAGGTACATTTCTATATGTGTCTGTGCACATGTCTATATCTATTGCTCTTTTGTTTCTCATATTTATTCATTAACCATTGGCAATGGGATACCATTAGAGACCACCTACTGGGCCAGAGGATTTTATACCACATGTAGTTCTTACACTATTAAATTCTTATTAAAATCAAAGTGAATTTCTTATTGAGAAAACTGCCCCAAACAAGTTTATTTTAATCATTTTTAAAGTGGTGTAAAAAATTCAGTGGGTGCTCTATTGTATGATAGGATGACCCTCTGTTCCTCAATACAAAGACTATCTCAAGAAAAATGTAGTCAAAAGATGTGAGCAGAACATACCACAAACTAGTGCCATAATGGGCTGGAGCACTGCTTTACAGAAAAACAAACTGACCTCGCTCCTGTGATCTTGTGAATTTTCACAAGTCACTGTGCTTTATGAAGATACAAGGCTCTTCTCATGTACAGTGCCTCAGAGGTCACAAGAAGGAAAGCTCACAACTCACTAATATGGTTCCATACTTTAAACACATTGTTTTCCTTGTCTACTATACTTGATAGAAACTGCTCTTCTGGTAGAGGTGCTTGACTAAAGCTGACCCAGACCAGGTATTGATGAACATTTCCTTTTTTAGATGAAAGTTGTAAGCCTCTGGAGAACCATGGATCATGGCTGGAAACCAATGGGGTTGCGTTGGATACCATCACTAGGAGCATCAGATGGCTGGAGAAGAATCTCAACAGCCTCAGAAACTGTCTGCTAAATCCAGGCTGGAAAGAGGGTGGTATGATGTCCAATAGATATGATCTAAATGAGAAAGGATGCAATTAAGTGTTTCTTTTCTCTGCTGGTGGTGGTGATTTGGGTATAGTGTTCATTCAGAAAGAAAAACTCAGGACAAATAGTCAAATCTGGTGAAGCTGGCAAAAGCAAATGTACATGTACAAACCTGAAGGAAACTTGAGAAGGTCTTCCTGGTTCAAAATGGGCAAGTATGTTTGGAAAGAGAATCTGCTTCATAAAACAGGCCTTGAACAGGTTAAAGTGTTGTCACAATACAATGTTTTAAATATCAGCCTGAGGATATACTTTGTTTACAGCTTAGTTTTAGGAAATTGAGTACATATTTTTTCCTATTTCCTTTTGTTCTATTGTTCAAATTAATTACTATTTTTGTCTTTTATGGTTTTGGTAACAGAAGAAAATGAATGTGATATTGCTAAAAGTGTTTGGGTGCAGGCTGAATTGTCTCAACTGGAAGGATGAAGAACACAGAAAATAGATTAAAAAGTGCTTCCATAGAGAAGTTACTTGCTACAGAGAAGTAGTCCAGTAGAAAACACATGACCATGGGTCAAAGGATCTTAATTCTACTTTTGGCTCTGTCATTGACCTGCTATACGGTTGTAGGTCAAATAATTTCTTCATTTGTCTCTTCCCATCTCCTTCTGTTGAGAAGATTTCACAATCTATTTAAACTTTCTCTTAAAAGCTTTCTCTGCAACAGTGGTCTAAAATGGACTCTCCTCTCAGTGGTAGTCTGAAAAATTCACTAGAATTGATAATGTCAGAAACCTGGGAGAAGGGTATACCATTGTTAACTCTTTTCCTACATAGCAGGTTCTTAATTCAGCTTCTCCCCTAGCTGAAATTACAGTGTGTTTCCTCACTTTGTTAATTTAGAATTTTCAAAATAGTTAAAGCACTAATAGGTGGGATAAACAGTGTACAATATTACACCCTGTTCCCCCCTACTCCCATGTCCCACAGATCACTGAGCAGTATGTAAAAGCACAAAAAGACAACTGGTTCATTCAAGAACCCGTAGCACAAGCATTCTAGAGGGCTTTCATTGTTATGTTGCCTTAAAGGCATTTAGCCAACAAAATATCCTATACAAGCCATTCAAGTTAGTCAGGAGTTACAATGCTTTGACTCGTACTTTTAAGATTACTAGAAATTAATATATTGAGGCTTTTAATAGAAAAAAAATGATTTATTCCTGTGAAAGCACACTCTCATGAAGCATACAGTAGCCTCAGACAATGGAATGCTAAGACTGTGCAGCTAGATTTTCAAAAATGTCTAAGGATTTTACACGCTTCAGTCTGGATGCCCAACTTGAAACATCCTTTTGCCCAAGTCATGAGCACTACAGCTCACTTGGGGGTTTCTGGGAGCTGTGAGATGCTGTATCTGTCACTTGAACACACACTGTTATCTCTAGCTGGTTTTTACATTGTTATGTATGGTTCATCTTCCACATAAGCGTTGGCTAAATGCTTTCCTTCTTGAAGATCTTGGTTTTGCCAGATCCAACACAGAAACTGTGTTCTTTAGATCTTTTGCAAGTTCATCTGCTTTTAGCTTATCTGTAATTTCCAGCATTGGTTGGAAAGAGGTGGGAATCAGCTATTGTTCAGTGGCTGCATGCGATCACAGTCAGTCTCCTCTGCTGGAGAAGTGCTCTGCCACTAGCAAGTAAATGTAGGTGGCTAGTGCAGAAACTTACAGCCAGTCATTATAGCCAGTTCTCATTTGTATGCCCTGGAGAAAGCAAATTGCTAACAAATAAGGAGAAGTGAGGAGCTGCTCCCTGACAGTATCTGATACCTTGCACTTCCTATGAAGTTCAGGGTCCCAGAGTTTGACAAATGCTACTGTATACAGCAGTATTTTTCTTTACATTTAATAAGATGAAAATTTTACAACCAATTAAACCTCCTAATAGCTTTAATAGTCCTCTCTGGGAGGACTAGACAATATATTACTCACTGTCTGTACAAATAGGCCTGTTGACAGCTGTTCTTTCCACTTGGCCATTACCAATTTGGTCTGCCAGTTCTTGAATGAATACCATTGCCCAAGTGCTTAATGCAGCTCAGGTCCCACATTGATGCCATAGAGCTGACTGTCTTGAGGAGGCAGCATGCTCCCACTGCTTCCCAGCTGCAGCCTGACTTGTTTATGATCAGCTCAGATTTCTCTGCATGTAAATGCTTTGCTCTATGTGGGCGTGCCCAGAAGCCTTTGCCGTAGAAAGAGCCTGTGTGAGGCAATGCTGTTATTAGATACCAGTGTCCTTTGGGCACACGCTCATCTCACACATCTTTTTGCATGATGCACAGCAGCACCTTGTCTGCTGCCTATGGAAATGTTTTTTTTTTTTCAGTAGCCTTCTCATATTAATGTGACTGGTTTTGTTTGTAGTTTGTCTTCTCATCTGGCAGTCTTAAAGCATTATCTATGCTTGAAACATACTGCTGTGTATCAGTACTAAGTGATCCGAGGCAGTTGTTGAATGTGCAGTTGACTACCCCTGATATTGTTACATGGTGATTATATTACATATTCCTAGCATTATATCACCTCACAGCACACTGATGTTTCAAAATACATACTCTGCATTCCAGCCAGACACCCGACCAAGCATTGCTCTGTTCCAATACTGTGTGCATCTGGTGGTATTCATTAAGTGTTTTGTAAGATTCTCTCCAGACATGAAAAGTACTTTGAAAGTTTCAGCTACAACATAGTCTTATCAGCCTTCTTTTAGCCTGTACTCTGTTCTTTTCCTTCAAGACAGTGCCATTTTTCAATGCCCAGAGAAGGTAGCACTGGTGAGTGCTAAAGTTCTTATAACAGTGAGTGCAAACAGGCTGCTGCACACACAACTGAAGTAATGTAAATTCCTCAGAAATAGGATGATAAGACTCTTAGATGTTATTCACAACCTTACATTTTATTTTCAGTAGATATGTACTTCCTAAGACTGTTGAAGTAACTATAACATCCCTGGCATCATGCTATTTGGTCATTGTTGTTGCTAATGTATCACTGAAGAAGAATAGAGGTTAGTGTGGAAAGTTCAAAGCTGTATGCTTCAGGTGAGTTGTTTTACATTCCCAGTTCTCAGGAGCTTGGTCCAAGGTTTCTGAGCTTAGGTTCTCTGCCTAGGTTTCTTACACTAATGAGGATAATGAGGGTGGAGAGAGTGGGATAGAAAGAATGGTATTTTAATTGTGATGGAGACTGATAAGTGCCAGACATGCTGTAGGTATTGTGGGAAGCTACCTAGGATGTTGCAACAGCAGGCTAGCAATTGCATATGCATACTTGCAGTTGGTTATTCTGGAGAATGATATTTTTTTCCTTTTTTTTTCTTTCTGGAAACTGAGTTGGAAATGTACTGTTGCAGTGGGGTATCCTAGTTCACCAAATCATGACAATTAAAATTACTGTGAAATGCAGAGCTCTGTTTCTCCTTTACCTAGCTGGCAACCGTCATATGTGCTGGACAGATTTTATTGCATTGTAATGGTGATGATTCTACACTTGGATAGAAGTCACCAGCTTGAGAACTGAACATATTCTTGCAATTAGTGTGCAGATATGTGTGTATCATTTCCAAGGTTTCATTTCCAGGGAAGGTAGCAATTTTTTTATTTCTCCATACCAGCCTATGGGAAAACTAGTCTTCAGTCTAGAAACTATGGAGTTAAATCCTTAGCTTTTGTAACTCATTGTAAAACTACTAAAGTCCAATAGAACTATGCCAGTGTACCCATTCATATCAGCAGTGTGGCCCATTAACACAAGAGTATACAGAGAGTCTTGAAAATTGGGGGCTTTCTAAAAGTTTTCAGAAATTGGTGCATTTAAAACATTGCAATAAAGGAATAAAAATAGACAGAGCTGGTTAACCCTGAGCCCTTGGGACTGACATTTTTTGTTATTTGATTCTCAAATAAGTTATACTTTACTTCTTTCTCTTTGAGTCCTGTGACAATATCTTGTTTCACTGTATGACTCTGTCTTGAAGGAACTACTAGAGTGAAAGGTGCCAAGACAAAAAAGGGAGCACCAGCCATTTTATAGGAGCATAAGATCTTCAGTTAAATCCCCTCAGGAAAGCTGAACCACAAAATGACTTGTTTTTTAGTGCAAGGGCTTGTCAATACTTGAAAGGTGTTCCAGATTAAATTTCATTATTCACTACTATGTCTTATGCCCACAAATACTTTTTTGTGCATTATTGGTGCTTTAATAACTGGTAATTATTCCCTGCCTTTGGAGCCAGAGGTGTGGGGATGATGAATTTCTAATCCATGCCAACTTTTGCTATCTGACAGTGGTATCCCTCTGGTGAGCCACATCATTGCTTTTTAGCTATTTGGATTGTCTCTTTGTTTACACCTATACTATCTACTGGTCCAAAGTTATCCTGACCAAGTAGCATGCTGATTTTTAAATCAACATTTTTGTGCACCACCCAGAACTATCTTTTCCAGTTGCCACCAGCTGCAAAGTTCACATACCTGTGTGTGTGAACATGTATCTTATCCATGACTATTTACTGCGCTATTTTGTGACTCAAACTGCATTGACTTTCTCTGCAGAAGTCTTGTAATTATACTGCTACTCTAACAAAAAGAATCACATGAAATCAGTGTTTCTTATGAATGCAGTTGTGGAACAAATGTTTGGACAGAGACTTTCCAATGGACAGGATGTAGACTATAATTTTAATACCAGTAACAATTCTATAACTAGTTTCTCACAATACAAGCATAACTAGCATCAAGCAGCAGCACACAAGCCCCATTAAGTCCGATCTCTTGCTTAGAATGGATGACAGGAATAAAAAGGGGCTAAAAGCATTAAGTATTCCTTAAAATAGAGGAAATAAGAGGGCTTATATTAACCTCTAAAATTGTTTTCACTTTTTATTTAAAAACATAGCAGAGTAATTATAGTGTTTGAATAGAAACAATTATATGTCTTTTCAACATAGTGTTATCAGGTTATTTGTTACCTGCTGTTCTCAAAGATTTGTTTTTAAAGGAACACTGCCAACATGTGATGGATGGACTTTCAGTGAAATGAATAAAGCACCAGAAAATTCACCACAGGCAAGTGGAAAGAACTCTAGCTGCTGAATAAATACTTAAATCACAGCTCAAAAACATTGGCAAGACTTTATGCTTTCTTGTTGCCTTGAGATGCTGTAAGTTGGATTATCATGGTTTAAAAGATGCCACTGACATGTGCATCTTGTTTACCATATGCTGTGATCGCTATCCTGTTACATACATTATCTGACTGAAGGCTACATTTTCATAGAAAGTAAAAGCTCTACAGCCTTCTACACAATTTAAGACTATAAGAGAACATCACTAAAGAACATTATTTTGCTACAAAAGTATCATTCCCACTGTTTTCTTACATTTTTCTTTTATAATCCTCTTCAGATGATTGCAAGGGTTTTTGCACTCATGAAAACCTTGTGCAACTGGAATTAAATTAGGGGTGTCAATACTGAACGTTTCAGAGAAGTATGTGCAATAATATGCGTGTTCTGTAGCAGTAGCCTGACGATTCTACTATGCCTTGTGCTTGCTCCCGCTGTATGGAAGAAGAAGAACACATCAACTGGTATAGTACCCTATGGTATTCTGTGCTCTGTGAACATGCCTATCAGAAGCCAAGTTACCTATTTTGGATGATTCAGCAGTCTCCTATTTCCTAATTCAATACATCCATGATTCACATCACTTAACTTTGTGATACTAGCACAAAAATTAATAAATACATAATATTAAAAGCCCTGGTGCTAGCTTTGCACTGCTTCTGATAAGTGGCTGATAATTTCAGTTCATAGTTCTTTTGCAGTTTACCAGTTTGCAAAAGGAGAAAATAATACTAATCAGTTGCCTAATGGGGTACTTCAGAGACAAGCTGTGAACATGGATGACTTCTTAAATTCCACAATCTTATTATGGCTATAAAAAATAGGATACTTATGCATCCTTTTAATAACGTATTCATTAAGAATTCTCAAAATTCATGACTGTTGCTGTGGCTTTACTGCTATTGATATCATTTAATGTTGACTTCAATAAGAAAAAAGTCCTGCCAACCCTGAGTGCTTTTAAAAATGCTCAGCGTGGATTTATTCTGAGAAGATTTCGTACTTTAGAGAGCTTCTGCCTTAGTGAATCAGTTTACTACCATTTTTCCCAATACAAGAATAGCTATTTTCAATCCTATAAAGTTTCAATTAGTAGTAGATAAGAGGAACCGACTGCTTCCTGAGCTGAGCTGAGAATGGAATCACTGGAAAGAGAGGGCCAAACCCATACGTGTAGAAAGCTGAAGAACTGAACCCTAAGGGGGAGATTACCATAGGCAGCTTACCTCTGGAAACAGAGGAGAATCTTCCTCTCTTCTTCGCCTCTCACTCTGAGCTGAGGTTTCTTAGCTGCATGTTCATGAGCCCTCCTTTCACTGATGTTACCCAGATCCTTTGCAGATTCTGACAAAACTCTGTAACCCAGAATTAAATTATCCACTGTTTTGCTGAATTAGTTTTCTGCCAGATTAGGCAGTTAAAGAGTTGAATCAGCCTGCAGAGAAATATAACAATCATCAGAGTTGGTGCAAGGCAAGTAGCGAGACCATGAGCTAAGTGTGGGCAGAAAGGAAGAGCTGAGCAGGGAAAATGACATTGCCATTTTGGCAAGCGGCAAGCTGTTAGATCTGCCTAAATCATCATGCTTAACTGTATTTGAATTTCACCTAAGGAAAAAGCAACTTTTTAATCATGCCCTGTAGCTTTCTGGCTGTGCCAGCATCTGCCACAAAAGCTGGCAAGTTACTTCTGTGCTACCTGGTGGATATATTAAAAGTACATGATAATTTCTAGCTAGTACATGCTTAAACCCCCCCCCCCCTCCAAATTAGATGTGCATCTTTACAGTCTAGAGGTGAGATACAAACTTACTAGAAATATTCCAAGAGAAAGAGAAAAATACATTGATTTAATTTCAGGACCTGGAAGGTTTTACAGTAGTTTATTTATTTTTATGACTTATACAAAACCAGCAAAGCAGGAAGAGAATTCAGAGGCAAAATGTCTATACTACAATAAAATGTTCTAATGTTCTAATCCTGTCATGACTCTTCCTTCTTAGAATATCTCTGAGCTTGTTTTTTTATCTGTAATGTAGCACTGTAATCCATCTAGAGGCTCATGCACCACTGTCATTTAGTTCTATGTGGCTCCTGAGAATGGGACTGCAGTTGGTATCCTGCCAAATCCTTGTTCTAGGCCTTGGAGAATAAAAGATTTGCTGGACTCTAAGAAAATACACAGTTAAACAATTAAAGTAAATAATTTTGAGAGCAATGGAGTTAAATGGTTGTCTTTGCATATCTTAACTCACTGCAAATTCTTGATAGAAACTTTTCTTGCATTAGCATCCTTAAATGCTCTCTCTCTTATGTACCTCTACATGCACATAAGTGTTCCTATGCAAGGATTCTATGGTGTATAGTTCACGTTGGAAATTTTTTTCTTATTGAGGCACTTATGGTACCTATCCTCTCAGATCTATTTTCATCTAACTGGTAGAAATTTTATTGCCCTTGAGATGTTTTCCCTAAGATAAAAACAAGTGGTCTTGAAGTCTCAAGGAGACAGAGAGAGAGAGGCAAGGTAACAGTGTAAATTTAACTACAATCTATTCAAAAAGGAATGTAGATCTAGGAAGTACTGCTGAAAGATATGTTGTGTGACAACATAAAATACATAGCAATGACTCTTCTGTGGAAGCAGCTGCTTCTCCTAGGTATGGATACACCTGTAGAAATAGATAGATAAATAGATAGATAAGGATATTTATTTTGTAAACACAGTGCTATGGATTGCTTGGGATAATACTCTGAACAGACAGTGGTTACCAACAGCTGTAGTTCAGGCTGGCAGGGGATGAGGGTATGATCAGATTTATGCAGCGTAGTGTGCACAACAATGAAACAATTTTAGCTTTAAATACAAAACCTTACATTAAGGAGGAAATTAACACATTAATCAGTAGTGTTAACTATTTCAGTCAAGGAATGAAGAGAACTTCCCCATTCCTTATCTCTGCTTAAGATTTAGGCACACATATTTGTTGGGGCAATTTTCTTCATCTCCTTTTTAGGTTGTCAGCCAAATGGCTCACCAGTCCCACACCCGATTCTGAGCTACCTCTGACATGTTTTAGTAAGACTGATGAAGTAACTCCCTTGTCTTCAAACTCCTGGCGTCCTGGCAACTTCTCAACTACAAAGCTCCACATCCTATTACAGTGTAGCTGCTTCTTATGTGCAGATCTGGCTGAAAACAATTGGAGACTTTCCACTGTGTCAAAGGCACCCAAGTGTCTGCCTGACACTTGTAATGTTCATGTGGCCAAATCTCTGTTCCTCTCTCCTGAAAGATGAACCGGAACAAAGAAGGTCTGAGTCATGTTTCCTGCTGTTTAAAAGCTGAAATATCTCAAGCATACTATAGAGAAAGCAGGTCTTCAAAGATGAGAAAGAGGCAGGCTTGCTACCAGTCATATTTTACCCCATGGAAAAGACTCAGTTAAGATCTTGCCGAATGGATGCTGCCAAACAAAAGTGACATATAAGCCATTGCAGATGCTCTAAGGATATATTTAGAGCTTTGAGCAATTAAAGAAATATTTTCTTCTGCATCTTAAAAAAAAAAAGAAACCAACATTGTCGTAATAGTTGACTTAAGGCCTGAAAAAAGAACCAATTTAACATTCTTCACTTGTATCAATCACTCATACCACTAAATTGTAACTAAAACCTGTATTTTATAGTGAAAAGGATCTGTAACGTTTGGACCAAGATTTTTTTTATCATATTGTAGAAATTTTAGTTTTTTAACAACTCCAGCAAAGCTGGAGCTTCAATTCTCTTCAATTCTGTTCTAAATGATGTTATGCAAAATTACACTGAAACCCTTATTCTTCTAATATTGGACAGATGCAAATAGGTGCTACTGTGAAATGACCTCTATACCTAACTTTGTCTGTATGAATAGTTCCCATTGTATTCTCTTAAAACTTGATTTTAATAGGAAGATCCAGATATGGAAATTTCTGCACATGTAATGGAGCATGATCTTATATTGGTGATAATGAAGAATGGTGAAGAAAGCGATGAGGAGCCCAAAAAAAGTTATTCAGGCCTCTCTGCACTCCCTGCATCACACTGTGTAGGATCCCAGCACTGCAGAGTCAGCTACATGGTTATTAATGTTTCTTTAATATATTTAAATATAGGCCAGGCAGGGTCAGTGCTTTGAAAAGAAAGCTCTCAGGACATCTCATACTATTAAAAGAAATGCTTTACTGATTTAATAACATAAGTTTTTATTTTGAGGATGGGCTGTTGTCATATGTTAAGGAGTGTTTAAGAACACATTGGTGAGTAAATAGTCATTAAAACTCACCTAGCTGTGTGCCCAACATTAGGGCTAGTATTAAACTCCACGTACTTAGTGTGAAACATAACTATGACCTAGTTTACAGGGTTATCAATGTAACTGTTTGAAACACTTACACTAAGGTGTGACAAAGTGCACTTCCAGTTTTATGAAACAGTGAGAACAGGTACAAGTCTGGGAATAGGGTCTGAGCTCTTGTGGACCTCTGCCCCCCCTCTCCTCCCCCCCCTCCCCCAAAGAAAAGTTAAACTTAGATTTCTTCTTTTTTGGAAAAAAAAAAATAATAGGGTGTTTAGATTTTGAGTTGTTCAGGATTAATCAACTCCCATTTTCCTCTTTTCCAACAATCAGTGGTTAAAATTTTCCCAATATTAAAGAAAAAAATGGTATTTAGTCATGTGATAGCGTAAGTGTAGTGGTCAGGGAGGAGGGAACAGGTAAGGCAGCACTAAGGCTAAAAATAAAAAATTAAGGGTAAATCGCGACGAACGGAGGAGCACAGTGGTGAGATGCAGGCAAAGCTGGCCTGGCCGGGCCCAGCGGTATCGCCACGGCCTTCAGGCGCCCGCGGGGCCTCAGCGCAGCGGGCCGGCGCGCCCCAGAGCCACACGGAGGCCTGCGGGGCAGCGCCCGGATCCCACTGCGGCCGGGTCATTCCGCTTCTGCAGCGGCAGGGCGGCGGCCGGCATTCGGCTGACACGCCCAAAGTAGCCCAGACGAGCAGAGGGCAGGTGACCGACACCCCGACACTCGTTCCTCCGCGGTTTGGAGAGCCGCGCTGCGCGCTGCGGCCGCTCGAGCGCCTGCCCCGGCCTCCCGGGCGTGAGGCGGGCGGGGAGGCGGGCCTGTGTGAGGAGTAGGCGGTGCAGCGTGGCCCAGCCGGGGCGACAGGGAAGCAGGCGCTGAGGCCCGGGCAGAAGATGGTTCGTGCGGGTTCGCTCCCCTGAAAAATCTGCTGAGCAGGGAGCCGCGGGCTGAGCCTGCTGTGCCCCCAGCCGCTGGAGGGCGGTATAGGGTCGGCAGGCAGTGGCTGCGGCGTGAGGGGCCGCAGCAGCCCGGCGGAGCCCGAGGCAGCGCCCGTCCTGGGAGTATGCGTCGGCAGGAGGAGGAGTGAGGAGTCGTGGCTGCGCCTCCGCGTCGTCTTCTCCCCCCTCGCCAGGGCTTCGCTCTCGCGGCCTGAGGGCGGGCGCCGGGAGGAAAATGGAGCCGTTTCCCAGCGGTGAGTACCGCGGCAGCGCCCCGCTGCCAGCGGGCGCACCCCGAGCTGGCGGCGGAGCCTGGGCCGGGGACGCGCGGCCTCCCCGCGGCAGGCCTGCTTTCTCTCCTGGCAGAGGCGCTCCCGGGCGGCCCCCCCCGCGCCGCAGGGCCGGGCGCAGCTCGGGCTCCTGGCAGGAGCTGCTTGCCCAGAGGAATAGGGGAGGCTTCTTAGTCTTGCAGTCCGCGGCTTGGAAACTACCTCAGATCTTTTTTTATTTGGGTTCATTAGGCACACATATCTTTAACTAGGAAGGTGAGAGGAGGGTCCCTTTCATTTTCGGTACTGTTGCGCTTTTTATTGCCCGGCCGTAGTCTCACAGTGGCAGAAAACGGACGCTACGAAGCTGGGGCAACTTCTACACCAAGGTGTGCTCTCGGTATGTATTGCTCCGAGGAAAGAGCCTTACATGTGTCCGGAGTGCCAAAGCCATCATGACTCTCTGATGGGAAGGAGGAACCAGACCCTCTGTTTATGCCTGATCGAGGCACTCTAAACTGTCTCCTCTCATCGAGGGAATGGAGCAATAAAATACAGGAGGATCTAGGGTGTTTGAGGGTGTTCCTGGAAGCCAGAAAGCTTTCAGAATTGTCCGTGCATTGACAGAAGTGCTTAAAATAACGATGTGGTTGCAGCTTTGAGATAAGCATACAGGAGCGTTTGTTGACATCGTGATACAACAGTGTGTGTGCGTCCTGCACTTGTGACTGAAATGAAGTCATGTGAAGTCCATGTAACTACTGCCTTTGTATTAGTAACACGTTCTACCAGTCCAGAACAGAGGAAGAAATGAAGCTCACAGCTCAAACTGAAACTAAAGTGTGTTTGGTTAGACACAAAAGCATAGCCACATATGGAATTAGGACAAGATACAGCCTTCCGTTTGAAAATGCAGCGCTTTTATTGCAGGTGGGATTTGGTTTGTTAAATGACAAGCATGCTGGGCAGCCATAGCTAAAGCATGAGGTCGTTTGCTGCATTATATTTTAACTCCTCAGTGACTTGCCAATTCAGAGTACAAAACTTCTGCCAAATTCAGAAAAACCTCATGCAGTAAAAAGTAAATTTTCTCTTTCACTTGAGAAATATATTGTCACTGCCTTGTGCTTCCTTCTTCTCAAATACACTAAAAATTCTCTATCCTTTATATGCTGTTTTTCGAATCTGAAGGTTATGAGCTCTGGGCATATTTTGTTGGTTTAACTAGCAAGATGGACCTTTACTTTTTTTTTTTTCTTTTTAAATTACACTGCTGCAGAGGGGTTTTTTTGTCATGTTAAAGTTACAGTTTGTACAAGCAGTTGATGTTCTGATTTTGTACTTAATCTTGGCCTTAGTAGAAGATCTTTCAACTACAGCTTATTACAATCATAGGGTTGTAATCTGCATTCCTGTATGCATGGTAAAAAGACCTTGGCTTTAATAGTAATGCAGTTTTGGGGAGTTTTTTTTTTAGGTCATCTTGCTAAGTTCATTCCCTTTGAGTGAGACAACCATCATGTTGCTATAACTTTAAAAGTCTGTTTGACGTAATACTGTTACTGCATTGTGCAACAAAACATTAAAAAAATTCTGCTCTTTATCCATGCAACTGGAAGAAATGGTGGTGTGGGCCTGAGCATACAGCTCAAAGGTACTTTGTGCTGCTACTGAGAAGCGATGTTCGTGCACAGAGCTTCCTAATTTTGTTCCCTGAAATGAAAAGCCTGGAGATGATGGTGAGACCGTTTGGAAGAAAATTTGGAGCTGAAGCTGGTCAATAAATTTCCTCCAGAAAGCCGGCTCTGCTGGAAGGGACACTAAAGAGAATGTGCAAATATGAGAGCAGAGATGTTGCTTGTTATTTTGATGATCATGAGGCATGTTTGGTGCTCAATAGCAGCTGCTAAAATCTGAAGTGAAGAGGATGCTTGCACTATTGGCTTTTTGAATAGAGTTTTCATTTCCACGGCTGGTGATCTGGGAGCTTTTGTGGGCATCAAATCTTTCAAATAAACTTCATGGTAACTGAGAAGTTTTTTGTTTTGTCTTATACAGTAGTAATGAGTTTTGTTTGTGAGTCTGTATGTTGATTTCCTGTGCAAAGTGCTGTGTAAATTCAGAGGAAAAGACATCTATCACAGGAACTTTACAATTACATTTGTAGCTCTTTGGGGCTTTTACCCTTGTAAAACAGAGGGAACAGACTGAATCTTAAGAGTCTCCAAAAGCATTTCAGTTGGATGCAGAACTCTGATGCCCATTTGTCAAACCGACAGGAAGACAATTTCTTGTTTTACTTTACTGATGTAGAGCTGTGTCAGAATGGATATGTGTCTTAAAATAGTCTTTAAAGCAGCAAATGCACTAAAGTGGCTATGGAAGGTCACTGTTTTTCTAATTCAATATTTGGTGGTTTTTTTCTTTTCTTTAAATAAAAGCAAAAACACAACCATAATTCATTTGAAAAGTCAAAGAAACCACCCTTATCCTTTCCTTGAAATGCTAGTGGGTGTGCTGAACTCTTTTTTGTTTGAATAGTTTCTCCGGTGGAAATACTCAGATAACCTGAATAAAAATATTTAAGATTTCCTTTTTGACTTCACCCTCCCCACCCCCCACCCCTGTGCTGGAAACTTAGGTCCAGTCTTCTTTGGAGATCTCTGCTATGCCTTCCCTCCTGCCCAGGAGTTTAGTTGGAGATAATGTGTGAGGTCTGTGGCTCTGGAAGAACAGTTAACTGCAGATCTATTTTTAGGGCCTGGAATAGCTGAGTTAATCATAGAATCATAGAATATCTTGAGTTGGAAGGGACCCATAAGGATCATCGAATCCAACTCCCTGCTCATTGCAGGACTACCTGAAACTAAACCATATGACTAAGAGAGTCGTCCAGATGCTCCTTGAACTCTGACAGGCTTGGTGCTGTAACCACTTCCCTGGGGAGCCTGTTCCAGAGACCAACCACCCTCTCAGTGAAGAACCTTTTCCTAATGTCTGATCTGAACTTCCCCTGAAATGTTATGAATGTTATAATTTAATAAATGCTTTAGAAATGGTTACTGGTAAGATTTTATTTTTTGAGACAAATTCCTTTATTTTACATGACTGTTCATAATTTGAGACCTTTCCAGAAATATGAATAATCAAAGTGTAATTAAAAGTGCATGGAAGACTTCCTTGTTGTTGCATATAATTTTTTTCTCTAAGTTTTATGATCTCAAATTCCTCTGAATTGGGAACTGCAAATTAATGAGCAGAATTTATTAATTCTGACGAGTCATTTGTTATCTAAACAGTTTCACTAAAACAACCAAAAAAAGTGAAATACTGACTAAAGGGGATACGTCATGTAATTGGGGGCATCTTTCCTTTGGAAAATATTAGAAAATACTTTGCAAGCCTTTTGCTTTTATTTTTAGATTGTATGTGTTTCTGAAAGATCATTTCACCATTTCCTGTTTAATACATTAAACATAGAACTTTTCCGTTTGAGATGAAAGAAAAAGGTAGAAGTGAGCTATTACAGTGTTACTTAAGACAGGTGATATGCATAAACAAGTAACTGCAGAAGGGATAACTTTTGATGATCTGCTGAAATGCAAATAACGTTCACTTTCACTGACTTTCTTGAATCATTTTTATCCTTTTTTTTTACACAGCAAATGGAAACTTTGAAATTAACTACATAACTAAACTGATGAACAAAATAAAAAGGCTCTCATGGGAAGAATTGTGTTTTTTTGTTGAAGATAGAAATAAACAAATTTAGGTAATGTCATTTACAAAATGAAAAATGTCATTTGCAAAATCTAGTTATTTCAGCTAGTTCCTGTCAAATCGAAAATGTTTTCTTTGTGTTAGTTTTGTTCAGTATATAAGTGTATTGGAGATAGCAGGAACATGTTCTGTGTGCATAGCCTAAGTCTATTGGGGGCAACAGGCATACCCTTAACTCAATATTGTATACTGTTGTGTCATGGAGCAGAAGGGTTCCTGTTTGTTTTGAACTGTATTTTTCAGTCCTAAACAACAGACCAAGTAATCTGTTTTGGTAAGATGTTAGATAAAAAAAATCTAAGACGTCTGTTCTCAGTGTCCTCCCTCCCCTCCATGTTTTGCATATCACAGCATTTTACTTTAGTCAAATATTACTGACAGAAAAAAATGCTGATGGCATCTGTTTCTAAACGTGAGTTTTATGTTGTTCAAGTGCATGTTGCTGGATAGTGTTGTTCCACAAAGCCATGTTGTAGCATCTGTATCTTCTGTTCCTGTGTCAGCTAAGCTAAACAGGAACCTGTTTTGTCCATGACCTGGGTATGTATTTGCTTTTACTGCATTTCTGTGAACTTCCCGTCTACCAATGGATGCTCAGAAATTAATTCAGTAATTTGGATGCAGTCTGTGTAGCTGACAGAGCGATCATCCCTCTACTTCCATGCTTTCTTTTGCTGGCGCTTTACAGTACAAGCTGGGATCTGGGTGTATTAGCAACATATCTGGAACAGAGTATTCCAGCACCTGTTATAAAGTGAAAAGCAATTTGATGATCAGAATAATGAGGGAAGTAGATGAACATATGAAGAGAGAAGAGAGAAAGAACTTAATCTGCTTGAAATGTTTTCTTCTGGCATGACCAAATACTGTGAGTTGGAAAGAGACTGAAAATCTCTTTCCCTGTTAAAACAATGTCAGAAGATCAGTGTATAGATGTTCACCATGGATTGTTTGTTAGTATTTTTCCACTAAGGAGATGGTATTCCACTTGTAGAATGAATGAAGCCACTAAGTATCTGCATGATATCTCATGAGTCAAAAATGTTGAAAGCTTATGTTGACCTCAGTATCCACCTGTAAAAGTATTCAAGGACTGTCTTGTCATCTTTTTTGGGAAGATGATGCAAAGTCCAGCAACCGTGTTTGACAGTTCTGAGGTTATGTGCAATGTACTATATAAAGCCGCATAATGACTGCCATAGAAAGTGTTGAAAACTAATAAAAGCTAGGATAAAACCACTTCTGTTTGTTTAACTAATCAGAATATTTTTTTCATATTTGATGGGCATTGGTATAATAATTACCTATGAAGAAGCTGAATTTACCTTTATTTAATGCATGTCTGATTTCAGTAGTGATGAGTTCAGCTGCATTCAGAGAATTAAAGTTTTCCTTTTCCTCCTTCATTCAGTGATTTGAGTGAAGGAAGCGCAGTGAATTTCCAGCTCTGCTGGACAGTATTTTTTTTTTTTATTAGGTACAAAAGCAAAGATTGTGTAGAAGAGCAAAAACATTAAGGTTTCTTTATGAGTGAGAGCAATATTATTCCTTTGTCTGTCAGAGAAATTTGTATGCATGGCAGCTACTGCTTAGACTTCTGTCCAGCACTACCTTAAAATAACATCAAATTAACTTTCAAAATACACCAGCATTTTTTGTGAGCTGGGTTTTAAGTGTCTGTAAGTGTTTTAAAGAGTACATATGTACCTTCTAATAGCTGTGTTTTGACTATTTTTGATACTGCTTTAAATAGTGGAAGTATATTAACCTTAAATTGTAAGAATCACAAAAAGATTGTGTACCTTGTAGCCAGGAAGAAAGAAGGAGAACAGATGGAGACTCTTGAAGGAAATGGGGAGGATGGAGGGGAGGGAACAGCTCTGGAAAACTCATCCAGTTGATCAAAGAGACAGGAATTTCAGGGTAATACGGTGTGTGGGTTCTGCTCAGTTTGCCTCCCTGGGGCACAGTTGATGTTTTATTCCATCATGAGGGTTGTCTCACAAAAGGCATTCAAAGAAGATCTCTGTGCCCAGTTCTTCTATTGGATTATTCAGGGTGTGTAGTAATGTACTGCAGCAGTGGTGGTCTTTACTACAGCTAGTGAAGAGTGAGAGGGAAGAATCCTGATTCCACTGAAGTGTGAGACAGTTTTGGTGTTTTGATTGTTCATGTGGAGATAAGGTGGTTTTTGGTTTGGGGATGTTTTTTTCCCACCAAAGCTCCCAACAAGCTGTTTGGAGGAGTCTGTTTCACTGTGCTTTAGTAAGCATAGCTGAGTGCAGAGAGCTTTTCTTGGGTTGTAATCACTCTTTGACATTTAAGGATCGATTCTGCAAACACTGGAATTCTTGTGTAACAGCACTTCCGTCACAGTGCCATTGACTTTTATGGGGAACCAGTTAAAACTAAGAATGTGTCTAATTTACCTACTGCTTCAGGGCCTAACACTGCTTTTTATTTAAGCCTTTCTTTTGTATAAAATCTGGCAATTTCTTCTGCACTAATAATGAATTCTTAACATGTCAATAAAATCACTTGTAACTGTTTTTCATGCATGTAAACCAATCTTTCTGGAAACAGCCAGGCTTGTATATCTGGGATTCCAAAAAACTTCAGAATACTTTAGAAGCCTGATTACTTCTGAGCTGTAAACCATTATAAGAGAAAGACAAAGAGCAGTTTTTCAGAAAATGGAACTGTTAATACAGCATGTGTAAGCTGTCAGTTTTATTATACAAATTTGTGCTTTTTATCATTGATGGAGATATTAATGAGGCCTCGGTGTCTCCTTTGGCACAACTGAGTGTTCATAAGTGTGAATACTTTTACGTAAAGTACTATTTTACAAACAACTGGAAAATAATTAAAGGAGCCATTACAAAATATGCACTTTAGCAATTAAAGATACAAATGAGAAGAAAATAAGAATTAATAATGTTTAAAAGCATACAACCTGTTAAACTTTGAACAAATGAAAAACAAAGGAAACAGATTAAATCTTCCTTTGTATCTATCTTCTGTTATTATAATACTGTGATGCTACTATGACGGTGGTCTGCATTGCAGTGGTAGGAATGCTGTGTTTCTCCTGCATTATGTACACTGATTAGGCTAGCAAGCTCCATCAAAGCAACTGACTTGCTGGCAACTCTATTGTTTGATTTGGCAAAAGTTCAGGCTAGTGTTGTGCTGAGGGATGGTGCCTGGAACACAAGAGGCTAGACTAAATGTTAAAATGCAGGAGGGTCAATATCGTTTATAGTTAAAAGTTCTTTGTGATTGTTTTTTTCACCCCCTATGTATACATAAAGCAGTGAAACCCATTCGTGTGGAGTACCTAAAAGAACAATATGTAGATTCTAAATACTTTCTTTGCCAAACTTGGGTGCTTTTCACAGAAGGAGTAGGCCATATTGTGGTACCTTTTCATCCATTAAAATTGTGGAATTAAGATCAACAAAGGCAAGAAAACCTCATGTGTGGAGCAGAATGGAACTGTTATTATGAGGGGTTGCATCATTGGCAGGGCTATGATCTACAGAAATTCCTCTTTTCTAAATAAAAATTAGTGATTAAAAATATGCTTTGTCTAGAGAGGAACCAAGGGTTGTCTTTTTTATTTCTGTTGTATCTTTTCCTCTCATTTTGCTATTTTCTTTCTTTTCCTGGTAGCAGCATATGTGTTCTGAAATGTATATACATTCTAATAACAGTGATGTGGCCAAGGATATGTACATTGCTGGGCAAAGCAACCTAGAGTACTCACAAGATCAAAAAAGCTGCCTGTATGCACAGCTTGTTGATTGGAGCTCCCTCAGGGTTGGCTCTAGAGTGACCCTGCTGATATTTCTGCAGAAACCTTTCACAAACCCTGCGGGGCATGTTCATCTGCTGTGTACATCGGTCTGGCACTCTGTGCAGTCTGCAGCTCTCCCACTTGCTTTTTCCATGGTGAGAATCAGTGACAGAGATGATCCCAGGGTACCTTCTGAAAAGCGTCTGGTATCTGAGCTGCCCCGCCCCCATGGTGGTGGTTGTAATAAAGCTGATTTCAAAGCTGATATATGGTACCTGGGTAGGGTTTTGGAGCAATTTAGATCTCAGTATTTCTTGAGCTACCATGCAGGCACACTGCCACTTCCTTCTCTATCAATGTCCTTTGTCTTGTTATGTAATGAGACTGGCAAAAATTTAGGGAGATGTATTGTTGCCCTGTTAAGACCATATAAAATTTATTGTGTTGCGAGTCATAGGCAATAACCTTTAGACATTATTGCTTCTGTGAGCTGAAATACCAGTTATAAAGCAGTGAAAATGCAATACTTGCTTGTGACTTACAAATGGTTTTGTATAGCATTATGACTGGAGTTGTCAAGTGTGTATTAAGTAACAATAGTAATCCGGAAGGCACATTGAGTTGTTTTTTTAGAAACTGTTCAAGATGAGAGGGTATGATAGTTCGAATTTATTGCTTTAAAAAAAAAAA
This sequence comes from Aptenodytes patagonicus, assembly GCF_965638725.1. NCBI lineage: Eukaryota > Metazoa > Chordata > Aves > Sphenisciformes > Spheniscidae > Aptenodytes > Aptenodytes patagonicus. Next base: position 59,587,567 of record NC_134982.1, read on the forward strand.
AAAAGACTAAGCAAGCATCAGGTTGTATGCAGTCTGTCAGATTGTATGCCTGACAGTCTGTTAGATATTTTGCAAAGTTCTCTGAAATTTTTTCCTCAGAATAACTGGCACTGGCAGAGAAATCTTTTGTAATGTCTGCTGTGATGAGCCTGGTATTTATCAGCCATGAAATCGATGGACAGATATAGTGAAGAAGATAGTCAGCAGTCCTGAATATGGGAGTTCAGTAGCTTGATAAATTTGAGACACAACTTCCTGCATGTCTCCAAGACTTGGGACCTTTTCATTAGACTCCTGTGGTTAAACGTCTTTTATCATTTTAATTGCAAAACATACCCTTGATCAGATTGGAAACAGGAAGCTAAAACCACATGCTCTAAAATTAAAGTTCAGAGCCCTCTTTCCCATCCTGTGTTTTGTTCAACCAGTGGCTGAGGATGGAACACTGGCTTAATGTTGTTGGGACTTGTACAAGATTTTCTCTCTCAGTAGTGCCCAAAGAGCAAAGCGTCATTTAAAACAACCTCCTGCTCTTCCCTTCCCTCCACTTCCCCCCTTTTCACTGTGGAAACCTAACTTGTACCAGACTGAAATTTGAAAATATTTGGTAAGATGTGAATGGACATGATATTGGACCTGTGTTGGATATCAAAATCCAGAGTAAGTTTGTACTGGTTAGCTTTAAATTCTCCAGTTATCTCCACTGACCTCCAGAGGAATAGTTATGAAGGAAGTAACTTACATTTTTTGCCAGTTGCATAGGTAGGTGTCGTGTTTTAACCTCAACCTTGTTGATGACATGAAAGTAAAGATTTGAAAAGACGTATCAGTAATAGTCTGGCTATCTACTTATAAATTTAACCGGTAAATGTTGAAATGTAATTGATCCATGTGGTTCTTCAGCCTGAGGTCCTGCCAAATAAAATGCAATTGTGCTTTCCTTAAAAATCAGGAAGAGACTTTCAGAAAACCTTTTAGAAGCACACAAGACTAATAAGCAGTGACTTACATGAGATTACACTCTTAGCTCCTGTTTCTTATGGCAACTTAAGGTAAGAGAGGGTCTTAAAATACGTAATCATATATTGTTTTAATTTCCATGATACAGCCCAATTGGCAGAATTTTGCTCCAGCGTATGTGCAGAAGCTCGCTATTGCAATATTTGATCTCACATTCATGAAAAAGACAAACAAACAACAACCAGCCAAACAGCAAAAGTAGACCTTCCAGTACAGGCTGAAGGAGAGGGAGTAGGAAGTGACCTTGTATGGCTTGGCACTTATGTTTCCTTGCTTATTTTGGATTGGAAAGCAGCATTTGTCCTCCTTTGCAGTACAGGAAAAACTATTCATTTTCAAGTTAGGATGGTACAAAAATTGTGAAAAAAGTTGTTTGGGTTTTTTTTTTTCCAAACCAGCATTTGTTTTGTGCACTTTCCAGCCATCCGTTGTGACTTAATTGTGGAAGCCGTGATATGTGCTTAACTAGACAGATTCTTGTGAACCTCTACCAGTTAGATTACACTTAGCCTTATAGCCTTATTTGTGTCCTGAAATCAAACCCTTGCAAAGTGGTAGTTGTCACTAGGATGTACTTCAAATCATGGACAGACTTCATGTAGTGCCTGCCTTTTGATAAGAGCTTGCAGTAAAGTTGTACAGAGGGTCATCATATATGTTTGCATGTAGGTAATGACACTGCAAAAAGCAACAGAACCTGTCTTGGTTTTTACTACCACACCAAATGGAAGTGCCGTTACCTGTATCAGTGAAGGACGGTGACATCTTAGCTGAAACAGAAAACCTCCCACTTTAGTTCAGTGAGGTTGTTGTTTTACATAAGGCTTTTTGAGGTTTGTTCTGTCTGAGTTAGTGTGTGCCATTCTCCATTTTTTTGAACTTAAGTAATATTAAGAGGACTAGAAAATGCTGCTTTAGGATCTTTATCAACAGGAAGCACAAGTGGCTTTAATGTTTCTATTTTTTAAACGATTGCATTCAGCATATAAAAGTATATATGCATATATGTCTGTGTTTTTGATCTATTAAAAATGTGTATATGTAATCTTGCAGCAGCATGGGAATTAAGGACATGTTGTTAGCCTACCTATTGCTTCTGTTCTGTCTCTAAAAAGCAGGCAAGGCACATGGATGATACACAGATTTTCGTAGCAGTACTTCATATTTCCTAATATTTCTTGGCTGTGCTTTTTTCTATTGGATTATTCCCTTCTGTCTTCTGAACTCATTAATTTAAGAGAGAAAGTGGTGACATCTGTCTTGTAGCAGCCTAACTTGTTCTTTTGCACCCCCAGCCTGCTTGCTGGCAGGACAGTGTGAGAAGCACAAAAGGCCTTGATGCTGTGTAAACACTGCTCAGCGATAGCTAAAAAATGGGTGTGTTATCAACACTGTTCTGTTTACAAATCCGAAACATAACACTATAGGAGCTACTATGAAGAAAATTATCTCTATCCCAGCCAAAACCAGTACACTGCCGAAGGGCGAAACTTGCTTCAAAACACAGCAATAGGAAACAGTGGACTGTAAAAAGAGACAGTTACAATTTTGCAGTGAACAGCAATTGCCTTTTTGGTGTAAAAAAGAACTAATTGTTGTATAGAAATATGTATGCTTTATACACTTTAGCAGTGATTAATGTACTCACTACTAACATGGGGCTCTGAATTCATGGACTCTATGCAGGTGCATACTAACATAATTAAAAGCTTCTTAAGGGGGTAAAATATGTTCTGGATATTGATTAAAAACTCCCTCTATGGACCTCAAATTCAGATTTGATCTGACTGGAATAGTAAGGTCATCACTTTTAAGTCTGTCTGTTTCATTAGATATTCACAAATCAAGGGGGACATTTGCAAACTGAGCCTGCTCTTCCGATACTGGATTCCTGTGGGTCTGTCTTGTATTACTGTTTTCAGGAGGTACTTGCATATCTGCTTTATTATTTGAATGTTAATTTTGCACCATAACTGAACTAGTAATTTTTTGTTGTTTTATGAGCTGCTATATCAACAGCCCTTGATTGTAGGTATTAATTCCTGTGGAGCCAATTAAAATACTTCTAAGAGAGTATAGGATACATGTAAGCCACTATTGTGAGTAAAATCCCTAAGCTTTTTTGAAATTATTCGAGCTCACTCTCTAATGTCCAGTTCTGAATGATTTCTGTGTCTTCTGCTTCTCTGCCTAGTGATTGAAAACCACATACAGCTTGAAAATTCAGAATAGTGCACGTAATATTTCTGCAGATGTTTCCATCCAAAGCAAATATTTACAGCCATGCTTTGGTCTTATTTATAATGAAGAAGTTGGCAGGTGCTTTTAATAGGCCCATGCAATCTCATGTACAGCTCTAATTTTGATCATATTTCTGTCTGGGTAAAAAACATAATTCTCAGAAGATTCTGTTTGTTCATGATTTTCCGTCCACAAGTGGAAGATGTGGGCATGACCCTGCATTCAAATGAAGCAGTAATGGAAGAGCCACAGAGCTGGGAAATCTGTCAGACTTTTGCTAGCCCTTTATAAAGCAAATGTGTGTGTTTGTTTGTTGGATCCTGCTTGTCTGGAGAGGGGTGCCTCACCTACAGACACTGAACCTTTAGTTGTACCTGTGGAAATGTCATAGAAAGTGGGGACTTCAACCAGCTTGTCGTATGTGAGTGCATGTACAATGCATGTACATTTGCATGTACAACTAGTAGTGCTGGGAACTGCAGTTTGTTGGCAGATTGGATTTTCTAAGATGATGTGTAACTTTTGGAGTGGGGGCATTCCAAGGTTTTTCTCAGGTGTTCTGTGCTTCCCTTGATTTTTGTTGTGGAGACTTTAATTCCCTCTGCCATCCCTGTGCCCCAGCTCCAAGGTGGTAGGTGAAATGAAGGCAAAATGCTTTCAAGCAGGACTTCTGATTTCCCTGCCATTCCACTGGCTAGTTGTCTCCTTGTTTCTAAGCCGAGTGAAGGTTATAAATGTATGTTTTCTTACTGTGGATAGATGCTGATTTTCTTGCTCAGAAGGAATTTGAAATGCATGGAACGATTAGGGACACATAGTAGAAAAGAAGGAAAACTTTAGTCAGAATCTTAGTGTAACTAACATGTTTGCTGATATAGGCTTTGTTTGCTGAACAAGCTTGTTAGAAAAGATAAGATGAGCCTTTTTCTTCCCTGCTGCCCCCCCCTCCAAACAAGTAATACAGTTTTTTATGGATGAGTTGTAGACAGCCCAAAGCATAACAGTGCAGGCAGTATTTTGCATTATAGAAGGAAGAGCTAAATTGATATGACAAGAAATAATGATCATAAACCAAGAAGTACCTGGTTTAGAGCAAGCTGAAAAGATTTTAAAATGAAAAGCTTGCCTTTTTAAAAATCACTGCGTTGTTGAATTCTATGATTTTTAATGTATGATGTACCTGTTGATACTTACCCACAAGAAGAAATAGTGTAATGCAATATTGAAGTGATGATAAAGAGGGACCTGAATTACTGCTCCAGCAACATGCAATTTTGCATCCAGAGTTTTGAAAATATGGAGATTTATTTTTTACTTACATGGTGTTCCACTAATGAAGTGTAGTATCTTTCAAATATCAGATTTCATAAGTAAGTTTTCGGTTTCTTTTTTTTCCTGTAAATGTGTACACTCAGAGATTTGAGCATGTCTTGAATTTAAGAAGTTACGCTTCTCTTCTATAGGATCCATGTGGGGTATCACTGCATAGAGTTTTTCTGTAAACTTCAGGGCCAGAAATCCCTTAAGATGAGTAATTTGCTTTCATGCATACTCTGAATAAATACAACTTTTTGTTGAGGTTCCCCCTCCCACTTCCTTTCCTCTGTTGGGGGGAAAACCAGAAACATTACTCCTTGCCTGGCCCACTGAAGCATGAGGTTTTGGTTAGGGTTTTGCATAGGTTTCCCAATATATTCAGGAGTTTTGCATGTGATCATCAAGAATCTGTGCCAATGCCATTCTACTCTTTCTAAAAGTGACTTTCTGTGTCCCAGAGAGCTGTGTCTGTGTACTGCATACGAAAATAGCAACAGGGATTGTTTACTGACTATGCTGTAAGTCAATTGTCTATGGGCAAAATTTAAGAAATCCTGTATAACTTCTGTTGGGTGGTATTTTAGAAGAACAACAAAGCAATTTTGAAAATTAATGTTTGTTATTTAAGTACTTTTTTCCCACTTTGGAGGAAGCAATAAAAAACTTCAAAGTTGCCCTGGTTTTGGCAGGGATAATTTCCTTCCTAGTAGCTGGTACAGTGCTGTGTTTTGGATTTAGGATGAGAACAATGTTGGTAACGCACCGATGTTTTAGTTGTTGCTAAGCAGTGCTTACACTAGTCAAGGACTTTTCAGCTTCCCATGCTCTACCAACTGAGAAGGCTGGAGGTGCACAAGAAGCTGGGAGGGGGCACAGCCAAACTGGCCAAAGGGACATTTCATGCCATGTGACGTCATGCTCAGTAGATAAACTGGGGAAAGCTGGCCGGGAGGGGCCGCTGCTTGGGGGCTGGCTGGGCATCGGTCGGTGGGTGGTGAGCAATTGCACTGTGCATCACTTGCTTTGTGTATTATTATTATTATTATTATTATTATTGCTATTATTATTTTATTTCAATTATTAAACTGTTTTTATCTCAACCCATGAGTTTTTTTCTCACTTGTGCTCTTCCAATTCTCTCCCCCACCACACCGAGAGGGGGGGAAGGAGTGAGCAAGTGGCTGTGTGGTACTCAGTTGCCGACTGAGGTTAAGCCACATTTGAGGCATTTATTTCCAAGCTATGATGAGACATACTGTGACAGAGGGGGAGAGCTGGCAGTCAGAGAGGGGAGGAATTATAAGTTAAGTGAGTCTTTGCTTGGAAACTAAAGTAAGGCAAGAGCTAATTAAGAGTTTGTGACCATCCCAGGCTCCAAAGTAAGGAACCACAAGTTAATTCCTGTGTTAACTGCTCCTGGAAATAGGTGTACAATCCTTGTAGTGAACCTGTGGGCGTAGTGCTCAGAGGAGGAGTAGGAAGAGCCTGCTCACATTTTTAATCATTTCAACTTCTGCTGAGTAGCAGCAATAGCTGCTACTCTGAAAGGAGCAGAGGAACAAAGAGGAAAACAGAACTGTCTCTGCATTATCTTGGACACAGGTGTCTGGGAAAGGATGGCGGGATGTGGTGAGAGGATGATGTATCTTTCTGTTAGAGGTGAAAGTGGTGAGTTAGGAGAGGGAATAGGCACCATGTTCACTATGTGCTGTTCTACCAGTTTTAATAGCTGGGAATACAGTATGCCATTAGCAAATAAATTGAGAAAGCCTGTGCATATTGAACAATTTATTTGATTAGGTCAGATTTATAAGACTTATACCTAATGTTAAAAATCCCCATGGTAAGCAATTAATTTATAGAATCATAGAATCATTTAGGTTGGAAAAGACGCTTAAGATCATCGAGTCCAACCATTAACCTTACACTACCAAGTCCACTACTAAACCATGTCCCTAAGTGTCACATCTACACGTTTTTTAAATACCTCCAGGGATGGTGACTCAATCACTTCCCTAGGCAGCCTGTTCCAATGCTTGACAACCTTTTCGGTGAAGACATTTTTCCTAACATCCAATCTAAACCTCCCCTGGTGCAACTTGAGGCTGTTTCCTCTCATCGTCTCACTTGTTACTTGGGAAAAGAGACCGACACCCACCTCGCTACAACCTCCTTGCAGGGAGTTGTAGAGAGTGATAAGGTCTCCCTTCAGCCTCCTTTTCTCCAGGCTAAGCAACGCCAGTTCCCTCAGCTGCTCCTCACAAGACTTGTGCTCTAGACCCTTCACCAGCTTTGTTGCTCTTCTTTGGACACGCTCCAGCACCTCCATGTCTTTCTTGTAGTGAGGGGCCCAAAACTGAACACAGTATTTGAGGTGCAGCCTCACCAGGGCCGAGTACAGGGGCATGATCACTTCCCTACTCCTGCTGGCCACACTATTTCTGATACAGGCCAGGATGCCATTGGCCTTCTTGGCCGCCTGGGCACACTGCCGGCTCATGTTCAGCCGGCTGTCGACCAACACCCCCAGGTCCTTTTCTGCTGGGCAGCTTTCCAGCCACTCTTCCCCAAGCCTGTAGCGTTGCATGGGGTTATTATGATGCAAGTGCAGGACCCGGCACTTGGCCTTGTTGAACCTCATACAGTTGGTCTGGGCCCATTGATCCAGCCTGTCCAGATCCCTCTGTAGAGCCTTTCTACCCTCAAGCAGATCAACACTCCTGCCCAACTTGGTCTCATCTGCAAATTGACTGAGGGTGCACTTGATCCCCTCATCCAGATCATTGATGAAGATATTAAACAGAACTGGCCCCAATACTGAGCCCTGGGGAACACAGCTCGTGACCGGCCACCAACTGGATTTAACTCCATTCCCCACCACTCTTTGGGCCTGGCCATCCAGCCAGTTTTTTACCCAGCAAAGAATATACCTGTCCAAGCCACGAGCAGCCAGTTTCTCCAGGAGAATGCTGTGGGAAATGGTGTCAAATGCTTTACTAAAGTCCAGGTAAACAACATCCACAGCCTTTCCCTCATCCACTAAGTGGGTCACCTGGTCATAGAAGGAGATCAGGTTAGTCAAGCAGGACCTGCCTTTCATAAACCCATGCTGACTGGGCGTGGTCGCCTGGTTGTCCTGTATGTCTTGTGTCATGGCGCGCAAGATGATCTGCTCCATAACCTTCCCCGGCACCAAGGTCAGACCAACAGGCCTGTAGTTCCCTGGATCCTCCTTCTGGCCCTTCTTGTAGATGGATGTCACATTTGCTAACCTCCAGTCAACTGGGACCTCCGCGGTTAGCCAGGACTGCTGATAAAGAATGGAAAGTGTCTTGGTGAGCACTTCCACCAGCTCCCTCAGTCCCCTTGGATTATGTAAGCCAGCAGGAGTTATAAAGCTCAGCTGAGGCGAGACCATACTTCTCCACAAGACCATTATTGCCCATCAGCTGCACCAGGACACTGCCTTTGTGCAGGGAGGAGGCTTCATTACACTGCATCCTCTGAAGACACAGTGCCATGCAGTTTGCAACTCTACATCATGGAAGTCATTCAGAAGAATCATAGAATCATAGAATAGTTTGGGTTGGAAGGAACTTTTAAAGGTCATCTAGTCCGACCCCCCCCTGCAATAAGCAGGGACATCTTCAACTAAATCAGGTTGCTCAGAGCCCCATCCAACCTGACCTTGAATGTTTCCACGGATGGGGCATCCACCACCTCTCTGGGCAACCTGTCCCACTGTTTCACCACCCTCAGCGTAAAAAATTTCTTCCTTATATCTAGTCTAAATCTACCCCCTTTTAGTTTAAAGCCATTCCCCCTTGTCCTGTCGCAACAGGCCCTGCTAAAAAGTCTGCCGCCATCTTTTTTATAAGCCCCCTTTAAGTACTGATAGGCTGCAAGAAGGTCTCCCCAAAGCCTTCTCTTCTCTAGGGTGAACAAGCCCAACTCTCTCAGCCTTTCTTCATAGGAGAGGTGTTCCATCTTCCTGATCATTTTCGTGGCCCTCCTCTGGACCCACTCCCACAGGTCCATGTCTTTCTTACGCTGAGGGCTCCAGAACTGGACACAGTACTCCAGGTGGGGTCTCACCAGAGCAGAGTAGAGGGGCAGAATCACCTCCCTCGACCTGCTGGCCATGTTTCTTTTGATGCAGCCCAGGATACGGTTAGCCTTCTGGGCTGCAAGCGCACATTGCTGGCTCATGTCCAGCTTTTCATCCACCAGTAGCCCCAAATCCTTCTTGGCAGGGCTGCGCTCAATCCCTTCATCCCCCAGCCTGTAGTGATACCGGGGGTCGCCCCAACCCAGGTGCAGGACCTTGCACTTGGCCTTGTTAAACCTCGTGATGTTCACATGGGCCCACTTCTCAAGCTTGTCCAGGTCCCTCTGGATGGCATCCCATCCCTCTGGCGTGTCGACCGCACCACTCAGCTTGATGTCATCTGCAAACTTGCTGAGGGAGCACTCAATCCCACTGTCTATGTCATTGATGAAGATATTAAACAGTAGCGGTCCCAATACAGACCCCTGCGGGACGCCACTCGTCACCAGTCTCTGTTTGGACATTGAGCCGTTACCACTACCCTCTGGATGGGACCATCTAACCAATTCCTCACCCACCGGACAGTCCACCCATCAAATCCAGTTGAGAGAGAAGGCTGTTGTGGGGGACCGTGTCAAAGGCCTTACAGAGGTCCAGATAGATGACATCTGTAGCCCCTCCCGTGTCCACTGATGTAGTCACTCCATCGTAGAAGGCCACTAGGTTAGTCAGTCAGGACTTGCCCTTGGTGAAGCCATGCTGGTTGTCTCAAATCACCTCCCTGCCCTCCATGTGCCTTAGCATAGCTTCCAGGAGGATCTGTTCCATGATCTTCCCAGGCACAGAGGTGAGACTGACTGGCCTGTAGTTCCCCGGGTCTTCCTTTTTTCCCTTTTTGAAAATGGGGGTTATGTTTCCCCTTTTCCACTCAGTGGGAACTTCACCAGACTGCCACGACTTCTCAAGTACGATGGATAGTGGCTTAGCAACTTCATCCGCCAGTTCTTTCGGGACCGGCGGATGGATCTCATCAGGTCCCATGGACTTGTGCACCTTCAGGTGCCTTAGATGGTCTCGAACTTGATGTTCTTCCACAGTGGGCAGCTCTTCACTCTCCCAGTCCCCCACCTTTGCCTTCTGCAGCTTGGGCGGTGAGGCTTGAGCACCTGCCAGTGAAGACTGAGGCAAAAAAATCATTGAGTACCTTTGCCTTCTCCGTCTCCTGGGTAACCAGGTCCCCATTTTGTTCCGTAGAGGGCCTACATTTTCCTTCGTCTTCCTTTTATTCCCGACGTACCTATAGAATCTTTTCTTGTTGCCCTTGACGTCCCTGGCCAGATTTAATTCTATCAGGGCTTTCCTAACCTGATCCCTGGCTGCTCAGACAATTTCTTTGTATTCCTCCCAGGCTACCTGTCCTTGCTTCCACCCTCTGTAGGCTTGTCATCCTGCTTGTCATCAACCTGCTTGTCATCTTTGTCACCCCTACCAGATCCTGGCAGTTAGCAGGACATGCTTCCAGTATCTTATATTTTGATAGTTTTCATTACCTAACAAACCAGTAGAGCGAAAATTGAAATATAATTCTGTACTTAAACTGAGATTTTGTTTTAAAACTTTCTAACTTCTGTGAGTCACTCTAGCTTGAGAGCAAATTGTAATTAATTTAATTTAGTATTGTATTTATATAATTATATTTACATAATATCAAAATATTTTTCTTTTTAGAAAAACCTATCTTTATTTAATAATCATATCACTAGAAAATTATTAAACACAGTCTTTTGAAAAAAGGAGAGTTCATTATTTCCAGGTGTCATCACCTCCAACTTCACTGCATCCTCCAGTTTTCGGTAACTAAGTAACTTGGAAAATTTCTTTCTCAATTAACTGTTGGTTTGGTTTTGTGTTGTTTTTTTTTTTTTTCCTTCAGAATATGTAATTGAAATTTGATATAAAACTGGAAATTCTTTATCTTGAATGTGAACTGTTAATAACTTAACTCTTTGTTAAGTTTGTCCCTGTTATTTCAACTCCCTTAGATTTAAGCTAATTTGCCTGTTGATAGATCAGAAGGAAAAGAAATACCCCAAACCAGATTTAACCAAATAAGAATTTAATTTCTAGAAAGAACAACTGGAAAGAAAACATTAAACCTATATATTTGAACTGACTTGAGTTCCTTCATCTTGAACATACAATAGTGGTTTTGTGGGTTGATGAGGTAGTAAATCGAACTGAAGTAACTCTTTGTTGTAATTCCTGTGAAGAGAAAATGCTTACTGCTAATCATAGTTCTTCTAGAAAAATTTTTGTGACAATAACTGAACTTGTAAGTTACACTTGTTTGGATGTTTTGACCCTACGCCCATACAGTAACTCAGACTCTCTGAGAGCTAGGTATTGGCATGCAAATGAGAAAGTTTCCTGTCAAGCCTCCAAATTGTGGCTTTTGTTTTTCAGCAGCATGGTAATTTCAGACTTCTCTTTGCTTGTTTCTTTTTTTTTTTTTTAAATAACCCACTCTTTTCCCATATTTGATGTATTTGAACTGATAAATGCAGAAATCTTTATGAACAAGCCCTGGGTATTTTCGTGCAAGTTTTAAATTGAACAGCTACAAAAGCTGAAAAATTGAAAAGTCAGTAACAAATAATCTTCTGAGTATTTTTGTTGGTCTGCCTTAATTGGAATTCACATATCATGAAAGTAAAAAATGGCACTATGGGACAGAGAAGAAGGATCAACAAACACAAGACACTGCATTACTGTCTCAGGAGAAATTTTGAGGGCATTAAAACTGTCTGCTGCATAGAGGAGTGTGTGTAAATGAAATGCTGTTTTTACTTGGGCTGCTGAGATCTAAAATAATTAATCTCAGAAAAGATCATTGCTGAACCATCAAGTAACACCCTTATCTTTTTTTTAAAATCTATTTTACAGAAGAGGTGAGAGGCCTGTATCTTTAACAGAGCTCGTAACATAAGACAGCTGTTGCTAATCATAGCCTTTGATTTTATTTTTGTGTTGTCTGCACCAGCAATTTCAGAAATCAGACTGTAGGCACTTGAGTAGAGACAATTTTATAATACTTATTCTACAACTTCAAGAGCTGTTTAGCCACTAGAAGCCTTTTGTGTTTGGTTAACTTTTACTCAAACCTTAAAATGCTGCTTCTGACTCTACAGCTGTTACTGAAGGGATCTACTCTCACTGCAGCCTAACCTACAGGCCATACTAAACCTTTAGGCCAAGGGTTCACTTGGAGCAATTTATATTTCTAAATGTAGTTAAAATGAGAGCGAATGTCTTTAAAGGAAGGATCTCATTCCTAAGTAGATTAGAGACTCTGTAAACCACGTGAAATAACTTTTTTGTCTTTTTTAAACTGGTCAGAATATTTTTCCACAATTTTATACTCTTGGACACTTGGACACAGATTTACAGAATGCTGCTCATCCAGCACTGCTCAGAAAAGCTTATCAGCAAACAGTGAATGAAGAATTAAAATAATGTTCTTTCAAATATAAATATCTCTCAGATGAAATCATATAACACTTCTCCTAACTGTTTATAAGCACAGGTCTGATCAACTGCTCTTACTACCATTTTATTCTAAATATATAAAATTGCTGTCTTTTTTTTTCCCAGTTTCTACTTTTTTTTTGGTTATTTATAAAGCAATCTGCAGCAACCACTGTGTACTGATTTTGACTACCCTAATGTGTACAATTCATTGAGAAAAGATAAGACACTAGACCACAGCAATCAACAGTTTGATACAGACGGCAAACCTAATCCTTGAAGGGTGGTTACTAGGTAGCAGCAGGAAACCTGCAGTTCTAGGAAGAATTCCATGCCAAGCACAGAATATTGCTAGCAAATCAACTACAGAAACTTTCCAAGAGTGTATTTTGCATTACTGAATAAGTTTTTAATTTCCACTGCACCAATTTTTTTTTTTTTTTTAATGCTGTGAGAGACTGAAAGAGTTAATGTCTCAAACATTGTGGTAAAACGAGTCACAGTCTGCATAGCAGCGATAAACCTTAAACGAGAGGTCAGATAACTCAGGACGCGGAGGGCGTGCCGGAGGGTGCGCAGTTCTGTGTTCTGTTAGGCCCGGCACGACAACGCACCACATATGGCCAGAGGTCATACAGAGTTCATTTGAGGAAGGGGCTCACGACCACCCCCTCCAATGGTGCCTGCACAAGGGATCAGGAGCTACATCATTCCCCGAGAGGCAGGGACTAGGCTATAAAAGGCACAACTCCAAGGAGGCGTGCGCACGCCCATCACCGGAGGATTGCCACGTCCGTCATCGTCATTGTAGGATCCAAGGGTGGTGATCTCTCTCTCTCTTTTTCCTTTTCCTCTCTTTCCATTTCTTCTCATAAATGCCGCAATAGAATCCATGCTGCCTATTATTATGCTTTCCATGTTTAAGTTGCATGTTCCATAAATAAAGCGTTTAATTGATCGCCTGGTGTTGTTTCACCTTAATTTAGCCCAAGGGAATCATGAAACCACTATGACCCCCTGAGGTACCCAGTCTGGGTTGTAACATTTTTATTGGCGATGAGGATGGGATTCCCTTGTTAGTGCTAAAGCGATCATTGGGACCAGGCGTTTACCGCAGCCCCTCTCTGAGAGGAGTCATACACCAGGGGAGACAGTCCTCAGAGGACTAATAAGGGATCTGATCCCTATAATTGTATACTCATTATGGCCTCCCTGGAAGATCTGACTGTAGATTGTACCCCTCTCCTGGAGAGATTAGAGGGCTATAACGCCTGACCTTCTCCCCCTGGTATGACTTGGGCCCATAGTAATTGGCATGATCCGCAAGTGGTAGTGGACAGAATCTCCACTTTAGCTAAAGAGCGAAGGTTGAAGCTAGGAAAGGGGAAAGTGGCAGTCTGTGAGTCTGTGTGGTTTTAGGAGCTGCCCTGGTGGCAGCACAAAGGGTCCAAGAAGCAGAAGGGGAGGGAATAAAATCCCTTCAAGGTCTAGTGAAGACTCTGCAGGAACAACTAGAAAACGAGACAAAAAGTCTCTCCGATCAGCTTGCTGCCGAGTGGGTGACTAACCAAAGGCTACATACCACTTTGATGGAGGCTCTGGAGCGGGAGAGAGTATTACGGGAGCAATTAGATGAAACCCTCTCCCAAATCAGTGTGGGAAATATGGATGCAGATTCTGATGAGGGAAAAGAATCAAAATTGTTATATCCTCTTAAAGATCTAGAACATGTAAGAGAAATTTTCCCTTGGAAGGGAGGAAGCTATAATGCAACCTTTAAGACTGAGACTGTAGATGGTGGTCAAGGAGGAGTCCAACAAGTTACTACCCACATCGTTCCCTATTCCCCTACTGATTTGGCTAAAATTCAGGAAAAATATTCCCAGGGACCCCGATAAACGGAAACTGAATATGTATGGAGAGTATCTCTTACCGGGGGTGACCGTATCTTGCTAAGCGAGGACAAGGCAAGAGGGTATTGGGGACCGGGGGTTTTTATAACCACAAATGACAATAGAGAACCCTGATCCCTGACCCAAAGGGTGGCATATTGGGCAGGTGGATTGAATCCTATGGAAAGGGGAGACCCCTTCTCGATTAAAACGCCTGTGGCAGGTCACTTTTTAGAGAGCATACAGAAAACTGTGTGTCTCCAGTTGATGCATGACCGATTACTGGTTGTGCAACAGCCCTCTCCCATGCAATATGTGGCAGACCCCGACAGGTTGCATCCTCTTATAAGGGGACTACCCGATGCCTTGAAATTGCACCCTCTTACAAGGGGGCTACTCGATGCCTTGAAATTATACGCAGTGCAACTACAAGATCGGTTGAGGGCACCCCGACCCCAGAGAAGGGGAGGTCCCCCAGAGATGACATGGGGAGAAGTAGCACAGGAATTGATTTGTTATGGGAAACAAATTGGATTTACCGGTCTGGGAGAGACAAAATCCAAGGTGGACTTTAGAAGGATGGAAGGGAACGGGGGAATAAAAGCTATGCCCTCATGCAATCCTCAGCGCCCTGCCCCGGCCAGACTGATGTGATCCCCTGATAATAGAAGATATACAATATGGGCAGAGGGCATTTCAAAAGGGATTCCCTGGGAGGTGATGGGCGGGTTGCCCACTCCCAACCTGGAAAGTTTGGTGAAAGGCTGGGACAAAATAAAGGGAACCCCATCTTGGACCCCAAGGATCTTCCTCTCCTATCCCGGGAACCTGGAATAATAACCCTGTCTGCCCCCTGGGAGACTAAGTTGATTGATTTGAGTGTTCCTGAGTCGGGAAACCCCCTCCTCCATCCCCAGTCAGTGAGCCAGGGGATGGCCGGTGGATCTATTTAAGAAGGCTCACAGAAAGTGACAAAGGGGACTTGTTGATTACCTTTCCTGTGGGCCCCTTCAAGACTCCAGTTACCTTTTTAGTAGACATGGGCTCAGATGTCAGCTCTCCGGACGGATGTTGCTAACCGCAACGGAATAGTTGAGGACAAAAAACAAATTTGGGTCACAGATGTTTTTGGAAATTCTAAGTCACAGCCAGCCGCCCGAGTCAGGTGCTGGCTGCCAGGAGATACATCCCCTGTTGAAGTCACAATGATATTAGGCTCATTGCCCACAAACATTTTAGGATTGGATTTATTAAAGGGGAGAGCGTGGAAAGACTCAAAGGGAAGGGAATGGAAGTTTGGACTCCCTGTGGCCTCGGTGAGACTGTTGCAGTCGGCGCCTGCACTTCCTCCTTCAAAGATAGTCAATGTGAAACCCTATGCCTTGCCGTTAGGGGCAAGGGAGGGAATTACCCCTGTAATAACTGAGTTGCGGGAACAGGCGATAATTATCCCAACTCACTCACCTTATAACTCCCCTGTGTGGCCAGTTTGTAAACCAAATGGAAAGTGGCAATTAACAACTGATTATCAGTGCCTGAATGTCAGTACAGGTCCCTTAACAGCTGCAGTGCCTAACATGGCCGAGCTGATTGCAACCATACAGGAACAAGCCCACCAGATCTTGGCAACTGTTGATGTGAAAGATGTTTTTTATGATTCCCTTGCAGGAAGCAGATAGAAATCATTTTGCTTTTACCTGGGAAGGGGTGCAGTTTACTTTTACATGTCTTCCTCAGGGATACCACCACTCCCTGACCATCGCCCACTACTCACTGGCACAGGAGCTTGCCCGGGTTAACCCTAAGAAGGGAGTTAGGATGTACCAATATACTGATGATATATTGATTGGCGGCCCTGATACCAGCGTAGTGGGACAGACCCAGACAAAAATAATCACTCACCTGGAAAGTATAGAACTCCAGATCCCGACAGAGAAGGTACAGCTCCCATCCTCAGAGGTAAAGTTCCTGGGTATCTGGTGGAGGGGTGGGACAGTGTGTATTCCCCCCGAAACCTTGACTACCCTTGATCAAGGGAATGCCCGGAAACAAAAGGGAACTCCAACATGCCTTAGGCCTGTTGGTATTTTGGAGGAAACACATTCCAGATTTTTCCAACCCCTATACGATCTGACATGCAAAAGGGCCTCTTGGGATTGGACCCCCATTCATGAGGAAGCTTTAAAGCTGCTGATTTTTGAGGCTGGGGTATATCAGGCCTTAGGGCCGATACACCCGACTGATCCCCTCCATTTCGAATGGGGTTTTGCCATTCACGGGCTATCAATACACATGTGGCAACGTGGACCTGAGGGTCTGACTCATCCCATTGGGTTTTATTCACATGGTTTCAAAGATGCAGAAAAATGATACTCAGTTTGGGAAGAGGTCCTTTTTATAGTTAATCTAGCCCTGCAGGAAGCCGAAAAAATTGTAAGGCAACAATCAGTTATTCTGAGAGGGCCTTTTAAGGTCCTGAAACCAGTATTGGCTGGGACCCCACCCCCCAGGGATTGCACAGTGGGAAACAGTCAGAAAATTGTATGCGCAACTGGATCACTATTGTCATGCACGTAAGATAGAAGAAAGAGCACCTAAGGTACTTCAGATACAAGAGTCACCCGATAACCAATCCAACCAGGAGACCCCCGTTCCCTTATAAAACCAGCTCCTGCATTCGAACTTCACTTCAAGAATGTGTGGTTTACTGATGCATCTTCAAAAAGAGAAGGAAAGGTATGGAAGTACTGGGCAGTAGCCTTACATGTTGATTCGGGGGAGCGAATTGTAATGGAGGGGGAGGGAAGTGCTCAGGTAGGGGAGTTGATAGCAGTTTGGAGTGTGACAAAAAGAGGCTGAGAGCAAAGAACCAACATGTATTTATATGGATTCATATGCTGTATTTAAAGAATGTACTGAGTGGCTCCCCTTCTGGGAACAAAATCAGTGGGAAGTTAACGGGGTACCAGTGTGGCAAAGGGAAAAATGGGAGGAAATCTTAAATGCTGCTAAACAGGGGACTTTCTTGGTGGGATGGGTAGCTGCACACCAAAGAGGGAATCACCCAGCCCACATTTGGAATAATCAGGTAGGTTCGTTAACCCGTTTAGCTACAGTGGCAGTAGAAGCTGAAGAAGAAAAGTGGGAATATCTGTTAGAGTGGTTACACGTGAAACGCGGTCATTCAGGGGTTAAAGACCTTTTCAAAGCCACCGGTGGCAGAGGCTGGCCTGTTACTCAGGAACTGTGTAACACAATCATTTCTGCTTGTAGTCAGTGCCATACCCAATTAGAGAGGCACCCCTTGCAAGAACCCCCTTTTCACTTATGGGAAGGGAAGGGCCTCTGGGAGACCTGGCAAGTTGATTACATAGTAGGACCTTTTAAAAAGTCAGATGGGAAGCAGTAAGTTCTTGTTGGGGTGGAAGTGATGTCAGGACTTACCCAGACTGAGGCTGTTGCGAGAGCAACTGGGGACAACACGGTGAAAGGGTTGAAGCTATGGTTTAGTTATCTACCTAAACCCCAGTTGATCCAATCAGATAATGGTAGCCACTTTACTGCTGGGGTGGTTCAGGAATGGGCAAAAGGCGAGGGAATACAATGGATATTTCACACCCCCTACTATCCCCAAGCTAATGGGATAGTGGAAAGGACAAACGGGTTGCTGAAATGTGTCCTTAGGCCCCACTATTCCAGATGGCCTGCATGACTCCCTGATGCCATAGTGAAAGTGAACAGTCGCTGGGGGGTCAATGGATGTCCCAGGCTCACTGCATTTTTCCCCAAACCCCTCTCCCTGCTCCTGGGGAAGAGGGAAACAAAGGACCTGGTAAAACCACTCCACTACCCAGGACAACCCGTTTTGGTAGACTTACCAATGGTAGGGAGAAGTACCCTTAACTCTGAAAACTCCGCTTAACGTCTATGCCTGGATAGCCACCGATGCCTACAGAAGGGATCATCGAATTAATATTAGATGGATTGTGCCATCCTTTTGAACCTGCTCTGTTCTTGTTCTATGTATTTGCAGGTAGTCGCAGAAGTCTTTATGGACCATATGCATACATTATTACCCCTAGTGATTATTTGCATCATCTGTGTAGTTTTCTTTATTGTTTTTGTATGTTATAGCAAAACACGATGCTTTGGAAAACCCTTGTCCTCGCCTTCGCCATCCTTGGTGAGGGAAGAGGAGATGAGTCTCCGAACCTTGCCTGGGAACTAATTCAAGGGTTCGCGTGCATCTGGAACCATACTAACCAAGGAATTTGTGTCCCAATTCCCAAGTCTTCAGGAGAAGGTATTGGCTTCTCTATAGTTAATCTTAACCTCTCCAGGTTGCTGGAAAGTAAATTACGTACAGTCATTAATAACTGTATTGCTAATTGCACTTGGGGCAGAGTGAAAGCTCCGTTCGAGAATTAACCTCACAATACCTTTGGTGGGGCCTGGAGGGTGAACCAGGATGCTTTTTATCAAATTCCCCTGGAAAATTGGACTGATCTTTGGAACAAAACATGTAATAGATGGAATATGAGTGATCTGGTAACTCCCATGTTGGAAGCTCCGTTTAGATTGCCAATATCTCCTTGTCCTGAAGATTTGATGAACATACATAATGCATCAGGTAAATGGTGGAGCCAAACTCACTGTGCGAATCCCCACAGAATATCATGTACCCAAATCCCCTACTGGCCTCCACCTCCTGAAATGGAACCTTTTGAGCACCCGTATACGGTTAAGTGGTCTCCTACATGGTGTATACAGATTCCAGATCACCCAGGCCAGAAATATGGTAAAATTAATAGAACGAAATATGAGTGGGGTTGGCCTATCAAACATATGTTGTATGGAGACACCAATCCCGATCATCCAGTTGATGAGAAATATGCTGAAGTCCCCTCCCCAGGATACTCTCAGTTAATGAACTGTACCACCACCCTAAATTGCACCACAGGTGCAGGAGACCCCATTGAGACATGGTATATCCCTGAACTCTGAACCTTTATATGGGATATGTGTACTTGTTGGGGATACCCTTCCCGGAGTTTCAGAAATTTGGACAATAGGTGCAACGGAACCTGGAAAATGGGAAGAACTGCGATTAGGTGCAGTATTCCCACAAGCCATGGTCCAGAATGCCGAAAGGTGTGGGATAGGGACCTACAGGGCACTTGGGTACCCAGAGATGATGGTTACCAATGTAGTACAACATGGTACCCTGCTCCACAAGGAACACTATGGGGATGCTCGAATGGAAAATTATATTCCCATCTTAGTATGAGACAACATGCCGGATTACAGTGTGGAATAGGAGTTCCTACAATGTGTCCTTCTAGGGTATTCAATTTCTTAGTGCCTCATCAAAACAGAAGGTGCCGGCAAAGTGATGGGTCCCAGGTGCGACCCGAGTGGGTGGTGCATGGAATCCGAGTACCCGATTATTATACCTGGGGCATGACAACATCTCTGATGTTAGAAAATATATTTACCCCATATATGACCCTTAAAAGACACCAGTTTGTTTTAGAAAATCTGACCTGGCAAATACACGTGCTAAGTAATTTGGACCAATCATGCCTTCAAAGAAATTAATTTACAGATTGAACTGGCGTCTAAAATGACTTTACAAAATAGATTAGCTTTAGATATGTTATTGTTAAAAGAGCAGGGGGTATGTGGAATGTTAAATCTCACCGATTGAGAATGCTGTCTCACCATACACAATGCAACTACCACCATAGAAGAAGCACGAAAAATGAGAGAGGTATTGGAGCAGACTGGAGAGCTTTTCCAAGCAATGCAGCCGAAGGACTGGTTTAACGGCTGGAGCCTTGGATCTTGGTTCAACTTTCTCCTGAATTCACTGGGACTTACAGGTTGGGGAAAATGGCTTTTAAATATTTCTGTGATGTTGGGCTGTGGGTTTGTGTTTTTAATGATTGGCCTTGCTATTGTAAAATGTATGATTTCGCGACTTTTATCTTCTCTATCCTCTCTCCATTATGTGAAAATCACCACCCTGGATGAAGATTATATAGACAATGTTTGAGCCACGGGGTGGTGTGAGAGACTGAAAGAGTTAATGTCTCAAACATTGTGGTAAAACGAGTCACAGTCTGCATAGCAGCGATAAACCTTAAACGAGAGGTCAGATAACTCAGGACGCGGAGGGCGTGCCGGAGGGTGCGCAGTTCTGTGTTCTGTTAGGCCCGGCACGACAACGCACCACATATGGCCAGAGGTCATACAGAGTTCATTTGAGGAAGGGGCTCACGACCACCCCCTCCAATGGTGCCTGCACAAGGGATCAGGAGCTACATCATTCCCCGAGAGGCAGGGACTAGGCTATAAAAGGCACAACTCCAAGGAGGCGTGCGCACGCCCATCACCGGAGGATTGCCACATCCGTCATCGTGGGATCCAAGGGTGATGATCTCTCTCTCTCTCTCTTTTTCCTTTTCCTCTCTTTCCTTCTCATAAATGCCGCAATAGAATCCATGCTGCCTATTATTATGCTTTCCATGTTTAAGTTGCATGTTCCATAAATAAAGCGTTTAATTGATCGCCTGGTGTTGTTTCACCTTAATTTAGCCCAAGGGAATCACGAAACCACTATGACCCCCTGAGTCACCCAATCTGGGTCGTAACAAATGCTGAAGACTTTTTCCTTGAGGTAGTGAGTAATCAGTGAAATAGACAGAAGGTAGTGCTAAGGTAAGGTAAAGGAGTTGTAGGACTTGGCTTCAGGTTCATATTTCTGCAGATTTTTTTTGAGAATAGAATTGCATGTAAAGTCTGTCTGGATTGACCATCAGTTGTTTCGATTGTCTGTGACAGCAAGAACTGGACTGCATAGCTCCACTGGCTCCAGTCAGTACTGTATTCCTACTGTTTAGTTCTCTTATTCAGGAGAGGTGGAAAGGAATTCTGCTTCATGAATAACTTTGGAGGTGGCCTCCTTTCACAGGTCTCCTTGACCTGTGTCAATAGGTGATGAAACTACTATGTACTCAATGTTCAGGTGGATTGAGAGGCTCCATCTCATTCTTCTGGACTGGCCATAAACATTAGGATGACAAGCAGTTCTGCAGATGAGTGGGTCCATTTATGTGTTTGCTCTAGCTAACTGTTTAAAAGCTTGACTCTACTTCATATGTATGCTCCATGCTCAGAAAGCATGGCTTTCCTTTCATAGCTGCTGATGCTGCATCAGCAGGGAATTACAGTTTAAATCAAAGTAAAGGTTAACTGCCAGTACAGTTGCTTTTAGCCAGTTGATTTAAGTGTCTCTTGTATAATGCTTTGTTCAGATCATGAAGTGAAAATGACTTGCCTAAGCAAGCAACCAGTCGTAAGGCTGGAGATGTGTGGAGACTTAATAGTAACTACTGCTGGTTTATCTACTGCATTTTTTGCTACAGGCTGCTACACAGTTGAGCATTTGAGGGCATTCTTCATGTACATATTTGCTGAGATCAATAATTTTATCTAAGGGATCATGTTCTGGGTTTCTTACAGAACTGAGGTTATTTCTGTTTTGACCAGCAGGTTTTGAAATTGCAGTAACACAGAAAGCAACTCTGAAGCTGCATCCAAACATTCAGAAAGAGCCTAAAGAAGACTTTAGATAGGAGGAGCTTTGTTACTCATAAGCACTGGTAGACTGAGCAGTTACTGGCATATGCAGCCAGGAGTTAATCAATGGTAATTATTTGTATTCTTTGATAATTTTGTGGGGAAAAAATTGGATGTCACCTAGTGGTGAGACAATGTCATCTATGTAGTTAAATCCTGTGCCAAAGATCTTAAGATACAGTGTATAAATAGGACATAGTAGATAGATACGGATTTGAATGATGCCTAAATAAAAAGGGAAGGGGGAATATGAAAAACAAAAAACCCCATTGCCTCAGTATCCATCTCTTTCGAGAATTTTATTCATAAAATCTTTATTTATTTATCTTTCATTAAAATATTGTTATAAAATATTGTAGGTTTTCTAAGTTGTCTCTTCTGTTTCTTGATCTTTTTTGTCTTATTTCATTTGCTGAAGTGGTTAAGTGGGGTGGAGTGTAACAGCATTTGAGTCACTTCCCTCTCTGCTGGATTTTTGAAACTCCTTTCTGACAATAGATTATGCAGTTCATAAATAGCATTAACTAAGGTTTCTAGCCTTATTTTATCCTTAAATGTAGAAAAATATCAAGTTTCTTTCTAAGAAAATGTTAACAATGAAAGTCTTAAGTGTGCATTTTCAAAGGCTACCGAGTCAGATGTTTAGTTGTCAGTTAAATCTCTACTTCTTTGCAAGCCAAGGCCATTTTATTCCTCATCTGTTGAAAAAAATACTGGATAACAAGTTGTACTTATCTATATCAGGTATTCTTATTTCTGTTGACTTAAACTCTAATGCTTATTTGAAGTGATAAAAATTCTAACTAGTGGTGTTTGGAACTAGTGATTTTTAATTGTCAGTCTCCACCGAGGAATTGATTGCACTTTCTGAAATACTTCTCACCTTTTAGATTTCCAGTGTAGTATTTAGAATCTCAGTTTTCTTCAGATTGCCTCTCTATGCCAGTTTCAGCACCTGTGAAAATGAATCTCTGTTTTGGAACTCCCCTTTGGGCGGCCTGTCTCCCTTCTTTCCCCTCTGCCAAGGCAGAAACAATAACCGCAACAATAGTTTTGGCTGAGAATAAGATCAAGATTTGGAGCAAGACTCAAGCAATTAGTCCAACATGGGGTCCACAAATAAGAGTGAATGTTCCCCTCTTTCTTCTATGAAAACTTTAATATTTTGCAGTTTGGAATTGTGGAGATTGATTTGTTCCCTGTTAAACAGAATTGGTAAACTAACATTAGTGGGAGCAGAGCCTGGGTATACAGTTTTAATTTTTACAATTCTGTTAAAATATATTTTTACTAAGTAACTCAGCATAAACTAATAGATTTATGGCTTTGATTAGGTAAATGTGGAAGATGGGTCTATGCCACATTGAATTAACAAAAAAACTTAGAAAAAGGTGGTTGAAAACTGTATACTATGTTGCTTTTCCATAGTAACACTTCTGAAATTTTAGTCAGGACAATTCTTAGAGATTTGGAGTATTAAGAGAACATTTCTCTCTCTCTACCCTCCTTTTATTTGAGGCTGAAGATGCAGATTTGGGGAGAGACAGTTCAGGAGAAAAAGTGTAACCCTTTAATAGTCTTTTCAAGTCCTCCGTGTCCCAAATGTCCTTATACACATTTTAGATAACTATTTAATGTGATGAATTACATTTTTGTTTCTACAGTAAAGTCTAGGCTTTCTCTCCTGCCATGCATTAAGAATAATTTTTTTCTAATGACAGGCTTAGTGGTTTGTACATTTAAAATGTAGACTTATTTTAAATTTAAAATAAAAACTAGTATTTGTTTATATGTTGGTTTAATCTTAACAAACCCGTAAAATTTCTGAAAGCTTGCTGAATATTACTTACGCTGTTTTTCTATAGCTTGTTTTCCTCCTTCTTTCATTGAAGCTATACAACACAAGTTCTTCTGTTTTTTATTGGCTTTCACATTTTACGTTGTTCTTGTCTCTATATTGGAAGGACTGGTGACATAAGATATGCATGAGAAATTTCACTACATAAACCTAAAGTAGGTATATTTTTGTTTTCCTCTCGCATAAATACAGATTAATACTGTACTGTGAGTAACTTGTTCATCCTTTTCTAAAAGAACAGATTCTATAGCAAGTACACCAATTACTCACAAAATTTCTAGTGCAATGTCTGCATAAGAAACTGCACAGATCATATTACCTCTTAAAGACACTGCAAGTGTAGCAGAAAAATTTTATATGTTTATCTTGGCTATAATAGATTCTTTTTAAATTGTGGAGTGCTTCCAATTATATTTTTTCAGATATGATGAGAAACTTTTATTTCACTAAGCAAAATATGAATTTTAAATTTTAATGCAAACATTCTTCTGATATCTAATTGTCAACCTATTTTTTTTTCTTTTGCTGGGAACATGGTTGTACTGAATATACTGCTTTGATATGACAGTGCAGTGACTTCACATGTGTCATTATTTATGCAAAGTTTCTCCATTGGCTCCTCCATGTGACATAATGTTAGTTACTGAGAAGGACTAAATAACTTAAAGAGCGGTAACATTTGTACAGTCTTTGTATCCATAGCTATGTATCAGTGACCTGCTTTAGCTTTCACTATCACCTTCCTTTGTTACTAGTTCCAAAGTCCAAATAAAGGAGAGATGATCAGGTTCCATGTGCTATAACCAGTCTTACTATTTTTGTGACATCTGTTTGCTTGAAGTGTGCTTACCTGCCATACACAGTGTGTTTGCAAGTGCTTGTAAATGCTTCAAATCTTTTCTTGGAGTCCTGTAAACAAATAGCTTTATGCTGTTTGCTAAAACTTAAGAGTGTAAAACTAATTTTCCAGTGCTTAAGGAATAGTGGAGCCTTTGCTCATTTGATGTTAGACTGTGTGGCACAGTATTTGTTCCTGCTGGCATCTTTTTCTCAAACTCACTTTACCATTGTGGTAGTAGGTTCATTCATGTATGAGGAACCACATATTCTGAGCTTACTATCTGTGCCGAAATCTTGCAAGTGTTTCACCACTAGTTCTAGAAAAGGTGGCATTTAAGCATTTGGAGCAAATGCTAGCCAGTTTTACTGCAGCCACTGATTGTCCCTGCATGATCATGTTTTATACTGAACTTGAGTATTGTAGTAAAGTTGTTTTGTAAGTTAAAAGACTAATTTGTGAAAGGGTGTAGGAGTGAAAGATGTATGTCTTGTAGGAACAAGTTAAGGGACCTCCTTCTGTTTAGCTTGGTCTGATTAATTACTCACCATTGTGTCCTAAGTCATGACAGGTTTTACCACTTAGATATGGCTATGGTGTTCACATTAGCAAAGGGTGCAGTACATACAGCAAGCTTGTACTGTTGGCTTGTCCTGTTGTAAACTGCATTTGAATTTCATGTCTAAGCATTCTGTCCTCTTTACAGAAAACAACAGACCAGGCTTGTTATGGTCCCCTGAGTATTGTAATGAGGAGATAGGTTGCAATAGGTTTTTGGGCAGCTGTGTTGCAGGAGGCAGCTCTAAAGAAACTTTTTCAAAACCATTGATTCTGAGAAAATGTCTGCCTTCCTTCAGCTTTGCAGTATTAGGAGTATTGGCTTTCTGGATTAGTCTATCACATTTAGTTTTTTTAACCTCACATATCTTCTCAGGATTGTTTCTAAACTGTGAGTATTCACATTATTCTTCGCTAGATGTGAAAATACATCATGTATTGAGGAAGATGCTGAAAATCACTAATTTTCAGATTACAAATTTCTGGAGGAGTTGTGTAAAATCACTTTTACTTGGGTGTGTTTAAGCTTTTAAAAGCTTAAGCTTTAAGCTTTTGGAGTTATTTCATTAGTGCTAATTAGGGAGCAACAAGACTCAGCCCCATGACTTTTTACCTCCTTGTTCACTCTCACACTAAGCTTATGTTTAGTAAAGATTTAGATTTAAATTGCCATGCCTGATGACAGATAATTCTTGTAGTGCATTTTAGCAGCTCAGATCAGTACTTCCTTAATAATGCATTAGTGTGACCACAAATGCCTCTAGTGCACCTGCAGCCTCTGGCATGGCAGGGGTAGTTCATTGGAACCATGCAGCTTCTTTACAGGTTAAAGTTCCCTAGTCTTGCAGTTATACTATTTTTTCCTGCCTCACATTTGGAATCTGAATTAATGTGCTTGACTATCTGAATTAATGTGCTTTTAGTATGTTTTACAATGGGAATGTTTGCCTTTTGGCCATACGTGGTGACAGTGAAATGTGACGGTTGCAGTCATGTTCCTCAGGCTGCTGCTTATTCCTTATCGCTTGTTTCAGTTTAAGAATGCCTTTTTTTGTCCTTCCTTTTTAGCTAATATTGTAGCAGCTCATGGGTTAAAACTGAAAGGTCTTAAGAGTTCACGCTATCATGTTATAAATTCCAGTGAACCATCAGGAAGCAAACAGTCCAGAGTTTATCTGAGTGTAAAAGCTTTAAACATGTTTGTCATGGTTCCTCTCAAAAAGTAGCCTGACTTCTATGCTTCTGTGAATGCATATGTCAGCATAAATAACTCCAGTAACCTTTTGATACTTTGTGTGCTTTCCAGTGGAGAATAGTAGTCTAGTGATGCCCTTGATCTTCAGTAAAGTTCTGATCTTACAGATTTTCAGCACTACAAAACAACTAAGACTTTGCTTCCAGTTTTTGCAAATACTTCCATAGAAATTGTTTTTAACTGTTGTTTTCCTAGAAATTAATGTCTCTTAGTTATTAAAACTGTGAATTGCCTTGAAACTAACTTTTGTTTTAGCTTTTCTATCTTAGTTTCATTTTGAGATTTTTTGTATAATTCTTTTTGACTAAAGAAGTTATTAGTGCCTGCATGCAACTCTGAAAATATTAAGATAGTTGGCTTTAGAAGAAACTTATTAGAGAATAAGCTCTTCAAAAAGCAAACTGTTCTATGAGCAGCAGAGCTGATGAAGCCTACTTTCTACCAGATTTATGCTCTTTATCTTTCTCCTCCTTCCCTCTGCAGTGCCTCCCCTGTCTTCTACCTCTTTTGCTGGCTTTGCAGCAGCACATGCCATGGCTGGGGTTGGAGCTGTGTACTGATTGGCTGCTACCTTTTGGAGTGGTTAAGATGTGAGTCTTAATACCTGCCTTTTCTACATAGCAGATACTGATTTGGGTATCTTCCACCAGCAGCTGGTTGTTTTGGGGTGGGGTTGAGTTGGGAGTTGAAGAAAATTGGTCTTGAGGCTGTTTTCAAATTTGATTGAAGCTAGCCAGCAGATTTGAAAAGCAACCAGCTGAGGGGATAATCAATAAGAATCTCTGCTAGAAGTAGTTTAGTGAATTCTTGATAAATTATTCTTGGGTAGAGGAATTGTAAAAGAGCTTCCGTTGCACAATACTTTGTCTACACTTTTTTTTCTTCACTAGTTTATCTATGTGTTTTCACTTATAACTTAGCTTTCTATCCTCTTTCTTTACTCTGTGAGGACTCCAATCTGATATATGAGTGCACATGCTCCTATGTAGAGATCATAGTGCTGGGCCACTGAACTGCAACCACAGCCTGAAGGCTGGAACATGAGCACTGTACTGGGAAATGCCATAAGGACGTAAACTTTTAGAAGCTGCTTTTGCCTGGAGGTTGGAGTAGATGACCTCCTGAAGTCACTTCCAACCTGAGGTATCCTGTGACTGTATGATACTATTCCTAGTCAGAGCAGCATGCTTACGATGGGGCAAAGGGTGAGCAGGTAGATCCAAATTCCAGCCAACTCCCTGCTTTCATCCATCTCCATATTGCTTGTTCAGATTGACCAGTGCATCTTCCTCTTATTGACTTTTGTGGGGTAGGATTTTTTATTTTCTTTGTTCTTATTTTATGGCCTTTGCAGAGAAATGTTCAAGGTTGATCTTTTTTAAAGTAACGCAGTAATTTTTTGTTTGAGATGCAAAGGGCTGATTCATGAAGCTATTATTGAAGCTATTATTTGTTTTGAAGGTATCTGAATAGTCTGTCAGTCTAACTGAAATAAGTGGCAGGCAAGTTTCGTTAGAGGTTTAATACGGAGATATCCCACAAAGAGAAAAGCATGGTAGAATGTGGGCTAGAATAAGAATTCTTGCTCCATCCTTTTCAGTGTTATGGCTACTGACACTATAGTTTTCCAAGTTTGTGGCCTTGAAACAGGAAGTCTTGATACATTTTAGAGTAAATGTTGAGGAGTTTGGTATATCTGGTTTGAAAAGATACCATCTTTTCTTTAAGAGGTTTTATTTTCACCTTTGAGAATTTCAGCTATATGGAAACCTACTTTAAAAAAAAAAGGAAAAAAAGGGCTACTACCAAACCATAAATTTTCACCCTCCCAATATCTTCCATTAGTCTGTTTCAACATTCTAAGTCCTATCAAACAGCTATATATAGTTCTGTTCCTGAAATTATTCATGTAGTTTATTTCAGTATAATATTATCCTCAATTATGGGATGGGAGCTTAGCAATATAGATAAAATCAGTAATGTATTATAGGAACAGTGATATTCTAGGCTGTATATAGATTGGCAAAATGTACATTCTTGTCAGAAATTAATAAAAGTCCACCTACTTTTCAGTATGTTTAGATCCAAAGAAAAATTTACCTTTCTCATTCTGAAAAAAGAATGATAGAGGCGTGATGTGGTTATTGTTCGGTTAGCAGTAGACCTTCATGTCTGAAAGAGATTAGTTTCATTTCTGAAGCCTTGCAGTTGGACAAAAGTTTTGTCTAGTCTCTTAGATAGAAGCTGTGACAGGGGACTAATTCAAATCAACTGTAATTTCAAGGCCCTAAAAAGTTGGTAATGGGATTTCTTGGGCTTTTTGGGAGAGATATCTCCATATAGATGGCTTTTCCATTTGAGTTGTTTTTGTTCTCATCACAGACAAATCTGTGATGTCCTAACAAAAGCCAGTCAACATCCTTTCTATGTTGTTTATTGTGCTTTGGATTAAACACAGTATGAAAAAAAGTTTCTTGCTCCTAAGTTAGCTACTTTTGGGTGCCCATGTCCCATTCCCTGTATATACTTCTTTGCAACAGTGTTTTTAATTTTTTCCACTTTCCACTGAGCAGGTTAGCTGAAAGATAACCTTTTACATAAACAGTTATAGACATGACCAGAAGTTTGATTAAAATATAACTGCATGTAGAATATGAGAATATGCTTTTAAAATTTGGTATGAATTTCAATTCTTCTTTTATGTTCAGTGATCTGTTATCTATTAATGACAAATTTTATGGAGACAAACAGTCTGATTGGCACTGATTTAACTTCTTAGCTGTATGGATTGTTTAAAGTGTTTTATGAGCTAGATCTTCAATGAAGATGCCAACTGGAACTGTAATTTTTATACTGCCATTTTTATGTGAGAAATATTTTTTATCTTTGTGTTTATCATGTTTAAAAATCTCAAATGGATATTTTATTTATGTAGCTGCCAGCACATTGGCAGATCTTCTCCACTATTAAAGAACTCAGTAACTAGTATATTCAGAAACTCTAGAACTGTATTGGCTGCCTGTGCTTTACCCTGCAACATAAAGAATATTCCATCTTAACTAATTTGGTTGAATACAAATATAGTTTACTAGGATAGAGGAAATGTAGCCAAGACACTGGCATCAATGAACTGGGAGTGCTATGCAGTGATATATGTGATCCCTCGTTATGGTGCAAGACGTGATTAAGTATGCGCAACGGAAGCATCATTTTGAAGATACTGAATGAAAAATTACAGTAGGCAGAAAAGCACAGAAATGTTTTCTGGAAACAAACCTGAGAGAGAAAATTGAAGACCTCTTGATCGTATGTGCTCTAATAGTGTTTCCCATTCTGTAATTCAGTAAACTATCTTTGGGGTATTATAATCTGCCTTTTGTTTATCATGTAATATATGGTCTTTTCTTTTTCAGATCAAATTCAGTTACCCAGGAATATGATTGAAAACAGTATGTTTGAAGAAGAGCCCGATGTGGTTGACTTGGCAAAAGAGCCTTGTTTACATCCCCTCGAGCCTGATGAAGTGGAATATGAACCAAGGAGCTCCCGGCTCTTGGTGCGTGGCCTTGGAGAGCATGAGATCGACGATGATGAAGAGGATTATGAGTCATCAGCAAAATTGCTGGGGATGTCCTTCATGAACAGAAGCTCGGGTCTCCGGAATAACATGTCGGTCTATAGACAAAATCCAAATGGATCATGTTCAGTGCCCTCTACGAGGACCATGGTGGTTTGCACAGTTGTTCTTGTGATTGCAGTTTCATTAATAATGGCGATTTACCTTCTTCCCAAATGTACCTTTACCAAAGAAGGCTGCCATAAAAAAAACCATACAATGGAACTAATATACCCTTTGGCAACCAATGGAAAACTATTTCCATGGGCAAAAATTAGACTTCCTCCTGATGTTGTACCACTGCATTATGATCTTGTCTTGCAGCCAAACCTAACTACTCTGAAATTTGCAGGCTCTGTAAAGATAGTGGTTAACATAGTCCAGGTAACTTGGAAGATCGTACTTCACAGCTCAGGACTTAATATCACCAAGGCAACTATTACTTCAGCAGGAGGGCATCAAGAAAAGCCGGTTGAATTCCTGGAATATCCATTGCATGACCAGCTTGCAGTCATTGCTCCTGAGGCTCTCCTTGTAGGACAAAATTATACTGTCAGCATAGAATATTCATCTAATTTATCAGATACCTATTATGGCTTTTACAAAATTTCTTACAAGGATGAGAATTCCAAGCAAAGGTATGCCCACAAATGCAGCTTCTCTCTCCTGTCACTTCTAGATTGTGCTTTGATAATAGAAATAACAAGGGTTGCTTTTTCTGTTGGATGTTTCATACAACTGATTCCTATTAGGCAAAATTGATCTTTAATCTCCCAATTAATCTACCTGAAAAATGTCTTTCATGGATGAGTTCATGAAGTCAGGGCAGCCTCTCCATCTGTTAAATGTAGTGCAGTATAGTGGTTGCAGGTAGCTATAGTGTGGCTTTTTGTTTGTTTAATTTTTAGTTTCTCTCTTTGGAAATTCTTCCCACATCTCTCGAGTCCCTGAGTCTCAAGGCAGGGACTGGGGGAACAAAGTCCCACCATCACAGAAGAAGATCAGGTTTGAGACCATCTGAGGAACCTGAACATACACAAGTCCGTGGGACCCAATGAGATGCATCCCACAGTCCTAAGGGAACTGGCAGATGTAGTTGCCAAGCTGCTCTCAATCGTACTTGAAAAGTCAGGGCAGTCAGATGAAGTCCCTAGTGACTGGAGAAAAGGGAAACATCACACTCATTTTTAAAGAGGGTAAATCAGTGCTTTTTACCAAGAAGATTAATGAAATCGCCACCCACCACCGCCCACTTCAAATGAGCCTTACATTGGTCATGCACTTAAGAGTGTTCATGACTTTGTTGGCACGTAATTATCCATCCAGGTTTTCTAGAAACAGAGTGTTGCAATAAATGAAAGATGGAAAGAGCTGTATGGGTCAGTCCAGGACCAGCTGACAGGAAAGTAGTTTTGAAGGGCCCACAACGCAACTGCTAAATAAATCAGCTTGTGCTAAGAAATGCTGAGATCTAAAGCTTAAAAAAAAAAGTTGAATGGAATATAAGAGAAAAAGCAAGAAAAAACAATGTTATCAGTGTTACAAATCTTTGCAACAACAGAGAGTTTGTATGGAAATTCCCAAAATATTAATAAGTAGATTTTGTTTCCTGAAAGGGGAAGGCAGAACTTACAATTAGCACCACCTACCCAACCTTTTACAAATTGACAATATAGACTTGAAATTATTCTCTGGGAAGAGGATCACACTGAGATTGTATTTATTTTCGGTTACTTAAAACAAGCCCCTTCATTGAGCTGTTGCAAACTTTTTCAGTGAGACTCCTTGAAGAATAAAACAGAAGTGTGGCAAACTTGGACATAATTTTTCTCTGTCCAGTGAGATATGATAACTGTATGCTGCTAATGTTTGAATTATTTAAGTCCTTCAATGATAGCTCATTTTTAAACAAAACAAGATACTCAGTGTAAAAACGATTTCATAGACTGCTGCATCACATAAGAAAGATGTATTTCTATTCCGTTCTCTAAACAAAAATCCAGGATATTTTGTTTCAGATTCAGCAGGCCTCTCTAAGCATTAACAACAGACATTTAAACAAAAATTCATTTATTTTTCTAAAGTTTACTCACAGTTTGCCTTTAAAACTCCCTTTATCTAGATCCAAGTGGGTCTATGACATAGTGTTGAATTGTACAAGAAAATAAGTTGGCTGCAACAGTTGTTTTCAAATATATGCAAAATCTGGTGCATTCAGATGAACTGTGGAACATTAAGTGGGTTCTTGAACTGGTCAGCAGCTGAGATAAGGCAGGAACTCTCTTCCCTTTACTCCCATGTGTTCCTGTTGGTCCTTACATAAGGTAGTTTAAGGGGCTTTCTTTAAGAGATCAAGAATTTTAAGAAATAAATTTGGGTTAAAGGATTGCTGATCTTTTTCAGTTTGCCTGCATCTCCAATGAAGGTGGGTGTGTTTTACTGAGGTGCAAACGTAAATGACTGTTCAGATCCCTCAGGTAAAGTGCTGTTGATAAGCCTCATATGAAAAGGCTGTTCCTGAGCATATACTAAAATGTTATAGTGTATGCATGATCATTAGAGAGACTCTGTGCCACTTGGGACACTGCTGATAGGCTTCAGAATTCTGTCATTATAACAAAAATGCCATAAATTGTCTCTTGGTTACGGAATGCATTGGATAATAAAATATCACAAGGGGTGTAGATTGTATCAGAACAACATAACCACAAGATGAAATGAAATAGAACTAAGTAGCTTATCACAAACATTAAAGACATGCATTACCATGAGGTAAGTGGGAGTAAGAATACAGTAAGTGTAGAAGGCAAAAATCACTTGAATGATGAGCCTCTTTTTGAATTTCCATGTTTTTTCCTATTCTGATGTAGCTGAAGCTTTGCTTTCTCCTTGTATTTACTGTAGTAGAAAGACAAAGTGTAAGTGTTCACAAAGGAAAAAGATGACCTGTCAGTACTGGATTTTTTTGTCCCCCTTCAGTCCAGTGCTACCTGCTTTTGTTCAGGAACAGGATGTAGCACATGCTTTAACTTGTATGCTTTTCAGTAAATCCTTTTCAGATAACTGCTGATATCATAATTTCCATTGCCTTGCCTGCCTCTTCTATTTCCAGGGGCTTTGTCTCTGTATGCTTAATGTCAGTGGTTTTACAAATGGAGGCTACTTTGACAACCTCTGTTGTTATTGCATTTTCTGTAAAAAACTCAAGCTATCAAGCTGCTTTTGCAAGAAAATGTCTTTTCTTCTAGTTTAGTTTTATTTTCTTTTGAAGATTTTTTATATTGCCACAAAAATATTAAAATTATCAAATGGCAAAATAACTCACTGTTGCCAGATGCAAATTTAAAAAAAAAATATTTGAGCCTTATTTATATTTTTATGTAGAATGGTTCTTTATTGTTTGTTTTCCTTCTCTAAAATTTTGGGGTGAAGGAAAAAAAGAAAAAGAAACTGCACCAACTTCAAGATTGTTGGTGAGCAGGAAGAGAAGACTAAGAAGTTAAGCAGGCATAGAGATTAATCTTATGAATTGTCAGCAGTGTGCCTCCTCAGAACAGTTATAGGTCCAAAAATGTTGGAGTTGTGGTGCAGAAGAAAAGAAAAACCCCAAAAGCTTGTGGGTAGCTTGGCAGTAGCTTTAAAAAAAAAACAAACCAAAACAAAAGAAAAAAGCAATGTGAACTGCTGTTCTCCCACTGTTTAGCTCCAGTAAATACAAGACTTAAATTTGCAAACTTCTTGTTGAGCTCCCAGGGTTGTCTTGCAGGAGCAGAATACAAATCAGAGATGCTCCCTAGGAAAAGCTGCAATTTCTGCAGCTAGTTAGTATCACAATACTGGAGAAGGAACGTAGACTTCTGAGAAGTTCTCTTGTGATATGACTAGCTGTTGGATCCATCTACTAGCCAGCAAAGGGAACAGGCATACAGTTAGATGTGAGAGCATGACAATTGGATGAAAAACCTTCCTTGTCCCATCTGCTGCTGAGGTTTCAAAACTTTCATTTAGTGGGCATGCTCACTAATATAATTTTTCAATCTCCTTTTTGTTCCCTCTTACTGGAAACTGGCTGGCTTATATTTTGGTGATTGTTCTGTAATTGTGTTATTCCAGGTGTATTCTTTGTTAAGAAAGCAAAAAACAGCCAAGCAGATTAGTCCTCAAATAAATAATTTTTTGGGCTTTAAAAAAACCTTTTGTTAATGAAACATTTATTCTGACTGGATCAACCCTGTCATCTACCATTCAGAAATCTTCTCCCATAACAAGCTGTTACAAGGTTTGGGGGGAAGATGACTGTTCTATCATAAATAAACTGACATTTATCCTTTTCATAATTCTTAATTTGCTCTTCTCTACTATTCCCATTAGGTGGTTTGCAGCAACTCAGTTTGAACCTGTGGCAGCAAGGTCTGCTTTTCCATGCTTTGATGAACCAGCATTTAAAGCTACTTTTTTAATCAAGATCAAAAGAGATGAGAAACTTTCCACTCTGTCAAATATGCCAAAGGTACCTACTTTTGTAGACAAATTTTAGTAGAGCTGCTGCCTAGGTAATCTGTTTAAGTGCTTTGCATTGTGTTTTTGTTGCATTAACATACAGGGGATTGACTTGAGCAGATAAACTATAAACTGTATGACTTTATAATAAAAAAACCTGTCTTTTCCTCAAAGACTTGAACTAAGTAGCTTCGTAGAGAAAACAACTGTTCGATGCACTGCACAGTGTAGGATGTTATTGTGGGGACAGTTGAATGGCTATTCGAGGGATTCCTGTTGAATTTAAATGAATCATTATTTTGCAGGAGTTCTGTTGTTGGCTACATCAGTCTCAACAGCCCTTAGGATGCTCTTTTGAGTTTTCTATGTTTGCTGATACTGCACATGTGGAGAATACTGGAATATCTTTGTCAACAGTTTGTATAACTAGCAACAGTCTCTGTGAAAGATATGCCTGATCTTGAAGGTTGTGCTTTTGAGCCTGAACGAGGGGAAGTAGGGTGTCAATACAGAGTCAACCCCAGAATATGAATGAGGGATCTGAAATTACTTCAGCTAGACGTTTTCAGACAAAATCTTGTAAGACCATATCTGAATTTTATGGTGATGCTTTATGCCATTAAGCCTTTGGAGAAAGCTTTATAGAAGCCTAATTCATTTAGACAGACCAGCAAGACTAACTTATTACCTAGTCTGTGTCTGAACTAGGACCTGTCTCCTCAAAACATTACCACTATTTATCACCCAACAGAAACTCATTAATATTGACATTGATCTAACCAATAATGAAAAAAATTACACTCTTGGTGTTGGTGGAACACATATATACACTGTGCAGTTTGGGTTCCAGAAGGTTGTCACAAGCTCAGGTGCTGATGTAGCTACCCTGTTTTTGAAAACCAAGCTAATAACTGCAACCTCGTGAAATAATACCTTTTTCACAGTGCACAAATGTTTATGTTCTTGGATTTGTGGTGATTCTCAACCATTACTTTAACAGGATTGCAGCACTTTAGTTTACATCCAGGCCTACAAGCATTTTATTTGCTGCTCTCTTCTTCACTGAAAGAAGAAACAGACTCTGCTAGACAACTCTCCTGTTTTATGTAAACAAGAAAGAGTGCTCACTTTCCTCTACTACGAGTTGGACAAGTAGCTAAGGCAACTTTCAACAGCTTCCATAGTTCTTCATGTACAAAAAGTAAACTATAGTTTACCATTGCTGCATGTGTGCAGCAGACATTGCTGAGCTAATTGCACATAGTTGCTAAAAGTCTATCCTATTCTTCAGCATATATTGGGTGATGATGGGTACTCTGAAAGACACTGATGGGTTCTCTGAAAGACCAAGGGTATTTTTGTTTTCAGCTCTTCTACCGCACCACACTACCATAGAATGTTTACTGCTACCCTAATCCTGGTATATTCTGTATGTTCTCTTGCTTATCTCTGATGACTTCATTATAAAGAAGATGAGAAAGGATATTCTGTGACAATTTTCATCCCAATTAGTTGAGGCAGAATTATCTGGTATACCTCTGGCATCTAGCGCCTTGTTTGCCAGCTTGACTGGTAATGATTGGCAGATGGAGTGGAGGCAAAATAACCATCAACTCTTCTTCACTGTCATTTGTGGTTGGCTATTGAAGGAAAATGGTTGAGGACAATTCAAGAGCAAGTAGGGTGTTTCCTGGGGTTGCTAGGTGCTACTGTTCTGGTAGCAATTACCTGCCTGCTGTCCTTTAGTATGTTTGCTACTGCCCATTGTGGTAATACACAGCTCCAGAAGAATAAGCAAGGGCCCTCACAGTAGCAGCAGGCATATCTACTTCCTTTTTTTTTTCCCCACTCATGTGGTTGTGCAACATCTCCAAGCTGCCTTCTTCAATAAATGCTTTGTTGAGTCATTTAATCTAGCCACTCCATCACCTTTCTTACTTTCTCCTATGATTTCACTCAGATTTCATGTCTTTTGTGCAAGGTGTTTATGCAACTTTGCATGGACAGGAAGAAGTCATCTGGGAAACTGCTGCATGTGTTTGTGGCATTGGGCAAGACTGTGAGATTTCCGATTGTGACTTCCTGCAAACTACGCAAGTGGGTCACTTGGTGTAGTGAACAGTGTCAGTAGATATGAGTAGGCTTTTCAGCCTTCCTGAGAGAATCTGCAGAGAAGCTACTTGGAGCTTAAGCTCTGTGTTGCCAAGAATTGTGACTTGAGTTAACTGGTCCAACCAACATGCCTGAAAGGGCAACTCTGTATTTCTTGTTTAGTGAGTTATTATTTGTTGCCAGAGAATCTTCCTCTAATTAGTCTGGAAATAGCTGACTCTCACACCTCAGGACATGTGAATTAAATCTGGAAAAGACAGATTGTTACTTGCCTTAGTCTTGCATCCTCCCATAACTTCTTCCTTGCATTGGCAGTCCTGCAAAGCATGTGCCTGTGGGGTTCTGTGCTTAGGAAGGAGCTGCTCCCCATCCCATCTGTCCCTGCTCAACTCCAAGTGCTGTTAGAAAGCATCCAGGAGCTCTTTTGGTGCTGTCTGTGGATACTAATGTTGTGTACTTGTTGTGTGTGCACAATGAGGAACCATCCACGTGGAGAAAACATACTGATGAGCTGCTTTTACTCATTAATGCATCTCTTTCTTCCTCCTTACTTTAGGACCCATTTACATTTAATTTTCTAGCCTTTCTTGCTGCAGAGTAGCATTCATTGCATTGCTCATTTTTCAAGGAGATAGGAAGCCATTTGAAAAATGAACGTTTGGGAGATGTGACCTTCTACCCATTCTGCTTGCAGTGAAAAATGGATTAGTATTGCACATTTGTATTATCTTAAACACTGGTGTTACGAATTTTCCCTATTGGTCACAGTAGATATATACTGTTTGGCTGTTCCTGTACTGCATAGAAAAAACGTCTTTTTCCTACCCATCTTTCTCTACGTAGAACTGTTATTCCAATGACTTGTGCCACTCCTTCATCATGAATTCCCTTTTAAATTAAATGATGCCTCTCTTGCATCTCTTTTTGGTGTTTTGATTCCCTCTACTGTTTGTCATACCACTTGAATTACCTTCAGATCTCCTTCTTCCTCTTCTGCCTTGCATACTACACGTCTTCTGCTCAGCTACCTATAGATGCAATAGGCAGAAGGTCCTGCTTCCTTCAAGCTGAGAATTCTCCTTCCTTCCCATCTTGTCAGGCTTTTCCATCACCTGGTTCCCTGCTTTTTAACCCACCTTCTCTGTCTTGCTGCATTTGTCCTTGGTATCAGACCCTTTTTACTGAACTCCCTGTTTGTCCACTCTTTTTCTCTTTGTAACATTTACTGAACTTGTTATAGTGAGAATGTGTTTAAGAGCATATTAAAAATGTCATCTGCATTTTCTTCTGTTGTTTCCATCTCTCTTTTAAAACTTGGCTGTTACATCATCTGTATCATTGATAAAGATTTAAGAAAGCTTCCAGATGTGGAACAAAGGTAATATTAAAAAAAAAGATATTAAAAGCAATGAAGTTGTATGTTTAGTGCTGGGGATCATGGGGATCAAATACGAGTTCTTGTGTCAAAAGAACAGGACAGGTTTAATTAGAATTTATCAAGAAGGTATAAGAACATGTAGAGCAAGTGAATGGTTTTGCTAATGGACAGTATCTCAAACATAATTACTCATTTGTGTTTATACTGCAAGCAATATTATTTTCTTTTGTTTTGTCCCCCAACTTTATGCCCTGATAATTTGATACTGTGTAATTCCTCTTTTGTTCTTGTATGAGATCCAAATATGCAGTCTGTTAATGGGTTCAGAAGTGGTTCCTTTGGGTTTTGTAATTTGTCAAGACAACTTGCACATGTGAATTACAATAAAACCCTTATTTTTGTGACTGTACGAATAAAGAAATTAGACACAAGAGTTTCTGTGAAATAGTATGTTACCTCAACAGCATTTCTTGTATCAGTGAGTTGTCTTGTAATGGTACCCATTTTTATATGCAAAGCTTCTTTTAATTGGCATATTTTTTATGATTTATTTCATGTTTTTTGTCCCTGATCTCACAAGTGCTCTAGCACATGCTGAATTCTTACATTTTAGACTTAGCCTGGATTATGTATTTTGTTAGCTATTGTGGGCTCCCGATGCAATAAGTACAGGCTAGTGAGTTGATTCTTGTACGTGTAAAGAAAGAAACGTGAAAAGTGAATAAGATGATCATGTTGTATAGAAGTATATTGCATTGGTGAGATCATTACTAGGATAGGCTTGCTTCTGAAAATAAACACTTAAACAAACCCCTGTTAGGAAAAAAAAGTGGTACAGGTTCTTCTGTAATAACTGCAGGTCTTGGTAACAAGCTGTGCTGGATGGAGAGACTTTTTTGTTAATCCATGAGAAGGTTAAATGTGAACTTCATAATTTTCTGTAAATACCTACATGAGCAAGAGATCTCAGAAGCAGGCCTTCTCAACTAGCATGTACATCACTAATATGGCAATATACAGTGGCTGACACACATTAAGGCTAGAAATAAACTGTGTGTGTTTTGGGCTTGTGGTGTTTTCTTTTGTAGTTTTGCTTGGTTTTTTGTTGGTTTTTTGTTTTTTTTTTTTTAATAAAGATAACTGATTTTTGAACCAGTTTATCTGCAGCCACAATAGATTTTTTTAAATAAGGTGTCACCTCTTTATGAAGATGAAGCTGTAGTAAAGGCAGAAATTTATGAATTCGCTGAAGGAATTCAACAATGGCATTCTGCTCATATACAGTGGTCAGACTAGATGATTATATTGATTATATCTTCAGGCTTAAAAACCTCTTCCTCTTTAAGGCTGACATTTAAATTTTCAGTGGCAGTTAAATGTTAAATCATTGTTTGGTTTGAAATGATATTGTCTAAAACTAAGGTTATTGTTGTTGTTTTTTAAATGTTTGTGGTTTCTGGAAACAAACTTATTTATGAAGTTTCAGATGGCACATGAACTGCCATCCCTGTCTCCAGACCTTTGCTATTGTGCACTACAGTGGTTTTAAACATTTGACTTTATTCTTTATGTAATTTATGTTTGTGAAGGACTATACAGAAAAGTACTTTTAGGCATATAGCATGCCTTTCCAGGGCTAATATTAAAGAAAAACTTCTGCACTAAAAGTAATTTAAGGTACACGATGGTATCTTACTTCAGAAGACTGAGCAGACAGTTACTTTTGGCAGTGTGTGTCTAAGCTAGGCACGTTTTTGCTTTGAACTAACTGAAACCTTGGGTTTTCTTCACTTTTTTAAATGCAATCTCTTTTGATTTGTAAGGGGGTGTGTGAGGGTTTTTTTGTTCTGCTGTTTTAAAATAATGAGTATGTTTGGTTACCTAGTTTTGAAGAGGCTTCTGGGAAGAGGCAAATGTTTAACTCATGCAGTACCAGTATTTTTAGTAGGCTGTGCTGAACTGTGTCTCTGATCTAATCTAAAGCTCTCTTGAATTAATGCTGGTCTTTATGTTGACTTTGGATTATACTGGGGGTTTAAGTGTGAACTAAATTAGACTGATGGTTTCTCCAACAATGCAGTTGTCTGGTAATACTGCATAATAAAAGCTTGATAAATAATTTTTGGGTATATAGGCTTAAATGTTCCATGTCTCCTTAAGTTTTGTTACACCATGAGTAGGTTGTGAGTATCATCTATCCCACCTGAAACATAACCAAAATATAAAGATGTTCTGCAATTTTGCTTATAAATTGTTCCTAGCGTGAAGTAATTCTTTGATTTAACATTGATTCCTTGCATGTCTTAGTGTTCTTTTGTCTGCATTAATAACAATGTTTTCCTTTCACCTGCAGAAGGCCACTACTCCTGTGACAAATGGAATTGTTCAAGATGAGTTTTTTGTGAGTTTGAAGATGAGCACCTACCTAGTAGCCTTTGTTGTTGCAGACTTGAAAAACATCAGTAGGGAAACTAATGGGAGTCTGGTATGTTTGTTCCATTTTTAAGTTCTCCTGCACCCCTCCCAAGCCAACAAGCCAACCAAAACAAAACAAAAAAATCCCCAAACCAACAAGCAAACTCTGTCTCTTTTAAATTTATTTATTTTCTTGGTTTTATTATACTCATCATAGGTAGTGGACAAAAGCCATATGCTATAGGTTGGACTGACTTCAGGGCTTATACCAGATTGAGGAGACTTTTACAGCAAGAGACTCAGCATCAGGTCTTGTTTACAGTGGCAATTTACAAAATGTAAAATTCCTAAGAGCTTTCAGAGCTGGAAGGTTTAAACTTTTAGTTTTAATGCTTCATCTGTGAGGGGGTAATGTCATGCAAACCAGGAGTTGTTCAGATGATGTACAGAAACATTATTGTTCCCAGGGAAGCCTACATACTATTTCAAGCAGTGCTGCAAATATGTTCTGTACATATTCTATACATGCAAAGATAAGCTACCTAAAAAAACCCATGCCCTGCAGTAAAGCAAATTTAGACTAACTTTAAGTCTGCATTTAGTCACTTGAATACAATGATTTCATTGTGGGGTTTTTATTTTTCCAAAGGTTCCAAAAATCAAACAGCTGGTCCTGTTTGATCTTTGTCCTTTGCGAGGATATGGCTTGCAGGGTCAGTGAGCAGTTCCTACAATGTGTGCAATTAAAGTAACTGAAGAAAAAACATGGTAATATTTGAAGTTGTTCCTTAATCTTATTTTAGGAAGTGCAGGAGTTTCATGTCAGCAATGCTTTTCATGACTTTAGTAGCAACTGCCCCTTTGTGATGAAATCTCGGAAGTGCCAGTACCTACCTAGAAGGAGCCAGAGGTAATAGTGCTAGTAGCACTGCAGAAGGAGAAGCAGTCCTCTCTTTAATCCAATATACAGAAGTAAAGATACTAGTCAATAGGCTTTGATCCTGACTCGGACAAGTATTTCTAATTATAGCTGAATAGGACAGACGGTTTGGTCTAACCTGAAAAATTAGACCACTACTTTCTTTTTTTTTTTCCTTGTGGCTACTATTTGGTCTGTATTTGAACCGTATTCTGGTAAAACCATATAGCCAGTTCTTTATCAGGCAGAAAATTGATCAGTATACTAAATGTTTCATGTTTGCAGAGAGCCTGAATCAGCTATCTACCTGGTGTGCTTTGCTTTGTTCATAATAGTGAGACTAACTTGCATGGATTGTCAGTACTTCAGAAGTATTTTATGGCAGAGGCACATAGGATAGCAGAAAAAGACTGAGTGATGTATTCTAACTAAGGCCAGTGGTTCTTAACTGTGCTTCTCCTTCATTCTGACCACCAAGCAAGATTTGGCCAAGCTAGGGAAGTCCAGCAGACCGTTAGAAGGCTCCAAACCCAAGGGATCTAGCAATGTATAAGAATACTTGCCAGCTTAAAGGGAGAAAGCGTAAGAATAGTCATACCAAGTAAGGCCGGAGTCTAGCTAGTGGGTTGTTGTGTTGCCAGCAGTATGTAGTAGGCCAAGGGAGACTGTAAGAAGGAAGCATATAATGACATTTTCCACAAAATACGTTCTCAAAATGCTTCCAGCAATTTGTGGCTGGGAGATTAAAAGAATTTGAGCTAACCAGTTCACACAGAATAAGTTTATTGTCATGAATGTTATAAGATAGCTTAGAGTTGAAGTAAAGTTGCTTTCTGTTCATAATGCAATGAGATTTTTCTCAACTCCAGAAGATCCTGGGAGGCTTTTATGTTTTGTTTTTGAGCTTAAAATTTGCAGCTAATGATACTTTTGTACTTCCAGGAACACTAGATTGTGCTTGGTTCAAACTCAAAAATTAAAAGATCAGCCTATCCATCTATTTGAAATGTCATTTGTTTACTGATTTGTAACATAGTAAGAGGGAGGTTTGTTGTTTTGGGGTTTTTTTTAATAAAACAGGAAAATTAGTCTCAACATATTTTGTGTTTGTATATGAAAGGGCATCCTAAACCCAGATCAATCTGTAACCTAATCAAAGTTATTTTCTTGATATAGACACTTCAACATGAATAGAGGGAGTCTGTAACCTCTCAATTTTTATGAATGCTTCTTACATCATGTCTAATGTGGCCCTACCTTAGATAGCGGAATGGATGAACTTTGTGCCAATTATTATTTTTTGAGAGAATTTCTTGCAGATGATACTAGTGTTATCATACTGATAGCCTAACTTGAGATATGCAGGGACAGTCACTTAATAACTCATGAGGGAGTAAAAAAGGAAATGGATAAATTTCTGTTCATGTAGACCCTTCTTGAACACCTTCCTTAAAGGTGTCAGCCTTGTGTTGTTCTTGCATACACATTGGTCAGTTGGATGGTCTGTCTGTATTTTGACTAGTGAGTAAGCTCTAGTAAAAAAATTAACTCTTTATTGACAGATTCATAACTTGTGTTTGTAACTTAATGTGTGTACCAAAACCGTGTCCTATCTGTTTCAGGAACTTCTGCTAGCTCCTCTTTTACTTCTAAAGCTTTTGTAGCTGTAAGTTTCAAAATCTTTTCTTTTCTCTGTTTGGACTAGGTATCTGTCTATGCTATACCGCAGCATCTAAACCAAGTTGGGTATGCCCTAAACACAGCAGTGAAACTTCTGGAATTTTATCAAAAATACTTTTTAATAAACTACCCTCTTGAAAAATTAGGTAAGTTCTTCTGAACTTTTTTTAAACAGAAGAAGAAGCCCTAATCAATTCTGAGAAATACAGGGGAACTTTTGTTCTGAAAAGGTGTGCTTAAAAAAAAAAAAAAGTGTAAAACATCTATGAAATAAGGTTTCCCCAAAATTATTTAAAAAATTCATTAAATGTTTGACTGAGTATGAGTATTAAGTAATTCTCAAGCTGGAAAATTTTTGTGAGCTTTTGACACCGGATTGTTTATACTTGTACATAACATCAAAGAAATAATTTGGTGTAAATTTAACATGATGTGCCTTGGTAGGGACATACAGAATTCTCAGTCTGTGAACAACGTTCACCAGTGCAAAATCTGCAGTCTGACTTCTCTGCATGTATTAGTTTGACTGGAAAGATAATGAAATGCAGTCTTCTAAGACATTACTTCCAGTAGAGGCAGCCCCATTTCTTCATTACTCGTGTGCATGCAAGATCTATAGGCAGTGTCTGTGTAGTGCTTTAAGTAGTTTGTGTAAGAGTATAATTAGAGAAACATGGCTATAAATCTATGGGGCTTCTGTGCTTGAGGTGTGCTCAAGCATGTCCATGTCACATGTCCACACCACAGGATTTAAAGTGAGGTTTTTAGGGTTTATGTGATAGAATAGGTAGACTTGAAATACAGAATTGCTTTAACTAGTAGTTTTCAAAAGCTTCTTTCAAATCTTTTCCAGATCTGGTAGCAATTCCTGATTTTCAGTCTGGTGCAATGGAAAACTGGGGCTTGATCACCTTCCGAGAAACAACACTCTTGTTTGACAGTAATACTTCTTCAGCAAGGGATAAAAAGTTAATAACTGCAGTGATAGCACATGAGCTTGCCCATCAGGTACTAGACTGGGGAGATCATTGTTTAAATGAAGTGGGTCCTTTTTTTTTTTTTTTTAAATGCAATTCTGTCCTTAAATTCACCCCTGCCCTCACTGTGACTGGGTTGTGCATTGTATCTGTTCAGACTACCTGCAGGTGTATTTTCTCCAGTACAACAGGCGGAGTGTAACTCTGTTATGATGTACTTAGGGAGTTGTTCATGCAAAAGCATTACTGTGGTTTTGACTTAGCTTGATTTTGCTACGAGATAAAGCTGAGGATGGATGGAGTGTTACTGTACTCATTTGATTTTATTTCTGAAAAGGAATGACATTCTTGGTCTTTCATAGTGGTTTGGCGATCTAGTAACTATGGAATGGTGGAACGATCTCTGGCTGAATGAGGGATTTGCCACTTTCATGGAGTACTTTGCCATGGAGGAGATTTTTCCAGAATTACATTCAGTAAGTACTTTCTGTAACTATACTTACTGTGCCTTCGCTAAGATCTATTTTTTAATGCTGACCTTAAAGTACTGATACTTATAAACTTATATTGAAATTCACTTTGGGCACCATTGAGATTGTACTAGCTAGTGGGTCTCCTCTGCTTTGGCACTTGCATTATATTGGAAGTGGTTTTGGGGGGGGCTTTGGGGAGGATATGTTGTTTTTGTGGGTTTTTTAATTTTTTTTATTTTGGTAGTAGTCTACATGCA
This sequence comes from Aptenodytes patagonicus, assembly GCF_965638725.1. Taxonomy (NCBI): domain Eukaryota; kingdom Metazoa; phylum Chordata; class Aves; order Sphenisciformes; family Spheniscidae; genus Aptenodytes; species Aptenodytes patagonicus. Next base: position 59,632,087 of record NC_134982.1, read on the forward strand.
GTCTTTCTGTTTTGTGTAGGTTAAAGCATTCTGTGCAAAATAGCAGGTGTTAAAAGGTGTGGATGTCTATATATCAAATTATAACTTAAAATCTTTATACAGAAAGTCCAGGCATGTTGTTGACCAAGTTTGTTGGTCTCTACTTTTCCTAATAGATTTAGGAAGCACCAGAGCCACCAGAGCTTTAGGTTACTAAATATGCCTGGAGTAACTCCTGTCTTTCCATCATTGTAGTACTTGCTTGTGTCTGAATCAGTTTGGGATTCACAAATCAGGGGACCTGGTATAAAAGTGTCATGTGGTCCCACCCAATGGATTCTGATAGCGTTGAGTTACACTAACAGTACAAAGCACTGCTCCCACAGGCACTTCTGTTTACCCATATGGCTGAAGGAGTTTAAAAGCTCACTCAGGTACTAAGTGACCTAGCTTCTCAGACTCTGGAAAACATGAAGGATTCAAACCTGATCTTTCCTCTCCAAGGAGGGGGGTACCAGCTACTGCTGTAAATCATCCCTGTCACTGAATGCAGGCAGAGAAACAAAGATTAGTGGAACTAAACGGAGGGGGCAGTGGAGAGACTAATTTTGCATCCTGGGTAAAGGTATCTCCTAGGAGAGGAGATACCTGGGCTCTGGAACCAGCTTCCAGGAGTATTTATGTGATCTGCATTAGTCACGGGATTAAAAACCTGATGCGTACTTACAATTTCCTGCTTGCTGGATTGTGTTCTTCTCAGCATTCTAAGTGTGAGTTTTGAGTTCTTAATTCACCCTTGTTACTGCATTAAGAAACTTAGGTTGCTAATTTGGTTCAGTAGGATTCTTTCTTAGAGCTGGGTGTTTAAAAAGTTTTTCATTTGGCCTAGCTTGGTTGCTGAGTTTGAAGGCCACTGAAAGTATGTTTGTATAGTGTTGTGGTTTAACCTCAGTCGGCAACTGAGTACCACGCAGCTGCTCACTTACTCCTCCCCACCCCCCACCCCCGGTGGGATGGGGGAGAGAATTGGAAGAGTAGAAGTGAGGAAAAACTCATGGGTTGAGAAAAAAACAGTTTAAATTGAAATAAAATAATAATAGCAATAACAATAGCAATTAATAATAATAATAATACTACACAAAGCAAGTGATGCACAGTACAATTGCTCACCACCCGCCGACCAATGCCCAGCCAGTCCCTGAGCAGCGCCCCTCCCAGCCAGCTTTCCCCAGTTTATGTACTGAGCATGACGTCACATGGTATGGAATGTTTCTTTGGCCAGTTTGGCTGTGCCCCCTCCAAGCTTCTTGTGCACCTCCAGCCTTCTCAGTCGGTAGAGCATGGGAAACTGAAAAGTCCTTGGCTAGCGTAAGCATTACCTAGCAACAACTAAAACATCGGTGCGTTATCAACTTTGTTCTCATTGATACACAGCACTGTACCAGCTACTAGGAAGAAAATTAACTCTATCCCTGCCAAAACCAGGACAGTAGCCATTCTGCTTGTTAGGTGCATATGTGGTGAGGGGAGGACGCAAAACTAATCTAATGTTTTAACAAGGACACATCTCACACTTGTATACTTCATTCTGAAAGGTGCCTGACAAGGTGCCTTCACCAACATCTAATTTCACCACTTGGTGGTGCCAAAATGTGTTTTGGTAAAAATAATAAAAAAAAATCACTCCAAACTTCTGCATTCAAGAAGAATAGCTTTAAAATTTTAAACTTTAAAGGGTCTCTTTATTGTGTCGTACACAAGTCTTACCTTTTTATTCTTTTTGAAACCCTCTACTGTATAGAGGAAACTGTATAGCAAATTGTTTGCTCAAGTCTTGATAAAATTAAATGGACAAATACCAGTACAATCAGCTTCTTTTCAGTGTTTGGGGTTGTCTTGTTCTGGTAACAATGTAGTAAATTCAAATATCTTCATTCTAGAAGAAAAGAAGGAAGAGACTTTGGTACTAGGATCACTAGATAAGGTGATGTTTACATTCACACAAACGTCACTGTATGTAATGTAGGTAATTACCCTAGATTTCATGCTTTAATATTTAATATTAAAGCATACTAAAGAAGTCATGCTTTTGTATTCCCTGTCTCCTGTAAATGAACTAAAAACATCTGAAATTGGGCACATACTTTCTTAGTAGGTACATTTATTTTCTTTAATGCCAATGATGCATTTACCTGAGACAGGAGCTTAAGAGTCTGGGTAATAATGTAAACTCAAGAGTGGGATTCCAATGCTAAAATGTGGCAGGGAAAGAGTAGATTTTACAAATGCTACACTGATAATTCTTTTGCTTCCTCCATTGGCAGGAAGGCGAGCAAAGGTATGTTAGACCAATTAGTCAGAACTTTCACTGTTCTGCTTACCATGTATGTTCTAGCTTCTCAGACACTTATAAATGCTTCTCTTTTAGGATGAAGATTTCCTTAATTTAATTTTCAAGGCTATGATGAAGGATTCCTTGAATTCTTCACACCCAGTCTCTTCTGCTGTTCAGTCTTCAGAACAAATTGAAGAAATGTTTGATGCACTTTCTTATATCAAGGTAACTTTAAAAATATTTGGAAATATTTGGAAAGTGATATATTAGCTATTGAAAATAAGAGTGGAATCATGAGTAAGTAGGCATGTACTGACAATTGTTTGTGTGTAATTTACACCTAGCACAAACAATGCAGGATCTCTCAGTAGTGTTTCTGAGCGTCTACATAGCTTTTAATTAGGAAAAGATTATGTATGTGTATTTGTGTCCTTACTTAACATCCTTCTGCTAGATGCATGCTTCAGCACAAAGTAAAATACTCATGAAGATGTAAGAGGGGACCCAGTAGGTGAAACAAAATATCCAGTTAGACATGTATTCTTTCTCTGATAGTAGACTGTAACAAGTGCTTAAGAAAAGAGTAACAACAAGGCACTTATTGAAGCAATTGCTCCTTTTTATACTCTCTCTGTTTTTAAAATACAGTATTTTAGAGAATTCCTGAGCTGGAGGCTTTGCATCTGGAATGTAAAATTATTTCACTGCATATCCTGGTTGTCTGCAACTTGATTATTTCTCATGTCTAGTGAGGGTTGTGTGAGGTTTTTCTTTTTAAAGCTTCACAGTGCCTGACTTGACAATGCATGAGAGAGCAAATACCTGTATTTGCCAGACTTTTACTCACGTTGTCTCAGATTTTAGATACTGTGTCCCATGATTTCAGTAGTATTGGAGGAAAGCCTTTTATATCTTTTGGATTAGCTATCATTTTTCCCACCCCACTATCTGTGTGTGTTTGTACTTCCATCTAATAAGAAACCATGGGGACAGCTAACGCTTACTAGAAAATAGTCAAATACTACATCTTCCTCTGCTCAGTGGAATGCAGTTCCCACAGCTGTCTTGGTTTGTCTCCTCTGATTTCTTTTTGCAACTCTCAACTGGTCAACACATGTTGTCTGGCATCCTTGAATAGTCTGAGATGCCAAATGGACCTACAATGGTGATGTGCTTCTGTTTATTTTGGTCTCTGTTTTCTGAACTACAAGAACAGAGATGTGTGATTTTCAGCATCCCTTGGTTGTGAAATGGATTTGGTTTCTCTCCCTAACCTGTATATCAGAAGCCATGGCTGTTGTTTCATGCTTCACAGTTGCTGTCTCAAGTAATTCCCTTTTTGGTGAGCTCCTGGAAGCTATGCATCATGCACGATCATCTCTGTAGCCAACTAACTTCAGAGATAACAATTCTGTCACTCTTTGCCTGATCAAAACTCTATATAATTTTAATGGAAATATTCCGTAAGTGATTGGGCTGAAGTTTCAGTCAGTTAGTAAAGCGTTATATTTGGAGAATTACTTTATTACTTTATTGCTACTAATAAGTATGTGCACCTTCTGAATAGAAATGTAGCAACCTACACCTTTGAGTTTAGGAGCTAACCAAAAGAAGTTTTGGCTTCAGAAACAGATTTTTCATGGCTGCTTTCTATGTTTCAGAGGCTCTCATTGCATAGCTCTTCATTCATGCATGCAGTCTTTGTATTCCACTACTCTTGGTCCTATATCTTAGCTAATGCTCTTGGCAGTTTGCGTGGGAAGACACTTGCAACATGGTCCCTAATCAGCTAAGGCGGGTCTGTTATTGAATTGTACAACTTTGTTTTACTATACTACCAACTGACACAGATTAGTAGGTGGCCTCTACATTTTACTGTCTGGAATAGGAATTATTGTACAAAATTATTTTTAGCCCGGTTGTTTTGCAGACTATCAGTAAACCTAACACTCAAGGGTGGGACAACAATCCACCTGCAACAACAGAGTGTTTGGAAGGATATGACAGTAAGAAAAACAAAGTAGTAGAGCTATAGGTTAATTTTGGATGATGTAAGAGAGGAAATTATGACCATATTATTAAAAACTATAATAAGGGGTATTCCTGCGGTTTCATGAATAATTAGATTAACCAGGCAGCCTTCAGTTTCAGGCAAGATGTTACTTAAATTCCAAAGCTTGAATTTGGAATGTGTAAGAACCATACATGCTCTTATTAAAATCTTCCTTTTAATTTTTTCTTGATCCTTTCTCAGAAATAGTACCAAACTTTTCATGATCTATGGCTACTCATCTGCATTCAGTTGTACAGTATGCAAGTCCTCAGGCAATTTATTTATTAGTGACTGTGACATAGAAGCATTTCTGTGGAAAGAAAATGGCTTTCAACTGTGATTAAAGAAATCAAAATGCAACACCTGTCTACACATTCATGGCCACTTTGATACTAGAACTACCCAGTTACTTTTTTTTTAACAAAACATGGCTGTATTTAAACACTGTCAAAATGCACTTGTCCTTCTACAGTCAATTCCAGCCTACTAAGTGTATCTCATCTTTTTCCTGTAATTTTAGTTTTTTGATATAGCTGCAAATCACGACTGTTAAACACTGCCTCACAAGTGCAGTTCTGTACCATACAGAATAGTATTGCTAATAAAATATGGCAGCCAGCAGGGACTTATCAGTAAGAAGGCAATATTTTTGAGATTACGTTAATTGGAAAAAATGTCAATCTCTATTAGCCTGTTTTGTAACCGTATTTTGAGCCTTTGAAATATTAAAAAAATATTTTTTTCCAAAGCAACTGGGAAAAATTTCAAGCCTTTTTTGTAACTGTATTTGGAGTTCATGAAATATTAAAAAATATTTTTCCAAGGCAACTGAGTGTTAAGGTAATTACTCAAATGATATCATTTGGGATAAAATCTGCCAGCTTCTGAGTTATTCTTGTACTGTGAAAGAGCTATAGTATGTATATGCTTTAACAAGCTTTTTAACTTCAATTTATCAATTCTTTTTCTTTTTTTAATCCTTAAAGGGCGCCTCACTTCTTCTGATGCTGAAGCACTATCTCACTAAGGATGTTTTCCAAGCTGGCATTGAGGTATACTTGCATAATCACAGCTATGGATCTGCCCAGAGTGATGACTTGTGGGACAGCATGAATGAGGTATCCATCTTTAATATGCTTTTCATTTTTTCACTTCTCTAAGTGTGTTGTAAATTTGGACTTATTTCCTTGTTTATGAAAGAAATGAGATAATATATTGCAGGTAAATACTCTGAAGTTCTTGCTCAACGTAGTCCAAAGTTCTGTCATAGAGATATGGAGATTCCTGTAGCTTCTAGGACTCCATTGAGTATCATCCCAAAAAAGTGCTCGAAGTGGGTATGCACTACCATGCATATCCACATGTATGGACACGCCAGTATGTACATATCCTCTCTAGAGTTGCATTGTTAGTGTGTTAAGACCAGAATAAAAATAGTCATCTTAAATGCAGGACAATACTTTCAAGGAATAGCTGAATCCAACTACTGTAGAGGTCTTGGAATACTCTCTACTAGTGTAACTTTCTTTCAGTGATAGCTTCGGTTTCAACAAGTGGTGCTGGAACTGTAGGAGAACAGATTGTAAGGGACAATTTAGTTCATCAGCTCTCAAATGATAAGGCAGGCATAAGGCTGTGTCTGATTAAAGTGGGTGTGAGGGGAGAGAGCGAGGGTGCAAGAAAGCAGGGGCATGGGCAGGAGAGAGCAAGGGCGAGAGATGGCAAACCTCTGGGAGCTGGGGAGGGCTGGGGTGAGAGGGCGCATGTGAAGGAGTGGGGAGAGATGGTGGGAGGGAGACAGGGTGAAAGAGGGAGAGAGAGCAAGGAAGGGGTGGGGGTGTGAGAGTGCAAGGGAGAGAGCACATGAGGGGGGAGAGAGGGGGAGAGTGTGTGCAAGAGTGAGAATGCAAGAGAGAGCGATCCCAACAAGAAAGAGCTGCTGAGTATCCCCAGGGAGTGTCAAGGTAGTTGTATAAGGGAAGGAAACAGATTTCCCTGTGAGTGTGTGTACTGCATAGTATGTATTAAAGTCTCTGAAATACATGTGAGGTTCCCTCACAGAAGCTGAGTGCTAGGCAGGATACTAACTTAATGTTTAGTTTTGGTTCTTGGCATCTGCCATATGATGTTTGAATTTCTACAGAACTGGAGCTGCTGTTACTTACTGTCAGCTGTCACAGGTGGCTGTAAATTTGTGTGTTTAGTCTTACAGTCACTAATTACCAGCTAGTGATGGATTATTACTGATATCAGACTGTGACTCTCTTATGACAGAGAACTCTTCTGGTTTGTATGGTGATTTTTACAGCGCAAAACAGACTTTCCTCTCCTCAACCTCTGCAAAATGGAGCCTCCTGACCAACCATCTTCAGTCATGCACACGTAGAGAATATACCACAAGGAGATGGTAGTATCCACATAGGGTGGCTAGGGACACCACACAGATGCCTCACATTTAATTAGTGTGAGGGCTTGACTGTTACTAGATGCAAGGTTTAACTGTTACTAGAGCATGGGAAAAGAGTCGTTCTCAAAAATGTAGCTTACTTGCTTAGTCTGTCTCCTTGGCTCAGAAAAAAACTTTTTTTTTCTTTATTATAACCCTACTGTTTGTCCATGGGGCAAGTTCAGCTTTTCTGCAAACTCGGCAGCCCTCTTTCTCCAGTCTTTGGAACCTCAGTCATCATCTTTTAAGTCAGAAGTAATTGTTAGCAACTCTGGGATTACTTCACCCACCTGTATTAGTATTGTTAAGTGAATCACATCCAACCAACCTAGTAACATCTAATGTCAGAACTCAGTGTGTATTTCCTATTTTAATGAGAAACAAGCCTTTGTATTTGGTGCTAATTTAATAGTTACCAAATTCCTGCTGACACCAGGTATTTAACAGCATTATCTGCCAGAAGTTGCCCTTCGGTGTGGAGGAACCCACCAACTGGTTCTTTAGATGTTTTCTGATGCTGCTTACAATGTTTGCCTTTTCCTTTGTGTCCATTTCTCGCTGCACCTCATTTTGTGCCTGAGTCTTTGGTTTGTTTTGTGGTTTTTTTGCATGTAAGCATTAATGCTGTTAATTTTGTGTTTTCACATAGCCTGCACTTTCGTACACTTTCATATTCCCTTTTTCCAAAAGTCTTTGGAAATGACCATGGTTTAGCTGGACTGGTCTGGTATTGCAATGAGTTAGTTTACATTTGGGCTTTTATTATTTTGCTTCCCTGAGAAGGTACCAAACTTTCTTTCCACTGATTTTCACCTATTGCCTCTCTAAATTTACTGAAATGTACTGTCCCTGTGTCCATTTTCCTTTGTTTTGGTATTCTTTCTGTGTTAATTTTTTTCTTTTGGTATCTTGAGTTCTTAGTTTCTCTTGCTTTCTGATGGTCTTTCACCTTCAGATTCTCAGCTAGACTCTGTTAGTTAACAGTCAAATCTAAACGGGCTGCATCTCTGATTAGTTTCTCTGCCCTTGGTATCAAAAGTTCATCCATTCTACAAACTTGATGGAAAGTCTTTGCTCAATAATATTTTCCCCCAATAGGTGTCTGAATAATTAAAACTATATGAACTAGATGAATTTGAGTAGCTCACACAAAATATTGTGTATCTATCTGATCTTTGAGTTGACTGATACCATTATTAGTGCCCTTGAAATCTAGCCAGTGCCCAGATCTGCTAAAATTTTCTTTCAAAGTTTTATCTTCATAATACAAGAGGCCATATCTCTGGACTTCTTGATTTTTCTCCATTTTAGATGTGAACTGTTTCACTGAGTCTCCCTTATGACAATTAAATCATTAGTATTATCACGTATTGAGATCTTTGGTATTCTTTTCGGTTGTTTCCCATATTTATGTTAATAGTAAAAACAAATCTATGATATTCAGCAAATTGACTGGCTCTTTTTCCTTTTGCCCCCATTAATTATACCTAGGCTGAATGTGTTTGAAAATTCCAACCACAAAAGTGGCCTTTTCTTTGACCATAATTTTTTGCTGTCCACACAGCAAAATGCACAATAATTTCTTAAGTCTTAACCTTCTCTGTGGAAATCGACAATCATAGTTGGAGTGAAGATGAGAAAACTGCATGTGAATTAAATGAAAAATCTGTAACATAAGAAGCAAACTTTTTGTATAGCTTGCCTAGAGGGAAGAAGGATGAAGTCATCTTCATGTGTTACTTTCATTGGAGTAAGGAGCTGCTGTTCAAAGAAGATATGTCAATAAAATCAATTAATGTCAATAAAATTTTTGCTATGATGAAACTATGAACCTATAATTTCTAATAAATTGGTTTAATTTCAGGTGATTGGGAAGGGTTCTATTTTGGAATAGAATTATTTCAGTGGAGCAAACTTCAAATTTACTCATGTCTGTACAGATTAGTCACAAATCTTTCTGCTAGTCTTTAGGTGGCTCACAATGTTAGCACAGAAAGACTGAGATGCAAAACAGGCAAGTTGGCAAGGTGCAAATATTAGACTTAATTAGTTTCCTGATCTCTTAACATTCCTTTCATCTTGGGTTTGTGGTTTTTTGGTTTGTGTTTTTTTTGGCTGGCTGGCATTGACCTTACAGATTTCTTGGTGGTTTCAAAGTGTAACAGGAAGGAAAGGAAAAGATAGTGGAAAAAGAAAGTGAGAGCATGCATTCAGCACATCTTGGGCAATTTATGAAGGGAATGCATAATGTAACACTGTAGTGACAATGATAGCTCATGATAACAAGACAGAGGAAGAGGATTTAGCCAAGAATGCATTTTGGGAGTATGTAAAAAGTAAAAGAACATGTAGACTTCAAATTCTATAGATTTTTAAACTTTTGGTATAGAATTGCTTCCCTGGAATTGAAATCCCTGTTTAAAGTTTATGGCTGTCCTCTACATAAATAATATAGTATTTTCCCATGGGGGTAAACTGTACATGTTATTGTTGGCTCGAACAAAGAACAGTGGGTAGTAAGTTGCTGATGAGGTAAACTAGAGAAAGACAGAGTATAGGTTGGTAAAAGTTAAATGTAACTTGAATAATGACATATTAATTTCCTTATGTTCCTGATGGCTTAACCTAAAACATATTTTCATAAGTTAGGGGACGTGTTGTCTTCTTCAGGTTGGATGATCATCTCTGCTAATAAAGAGGCAGTGATATGTAGACATTATAAAGTACTTGTCCCTCAATGGGGATGTTGTAGTACAAACAGTTCCTGAAAGATTAAAAGAGATTGGAGGTTAAGCTATGCGAAGGCTGGTACGTGGGAGGAGGGGGGAAAAAAAAAAAAGAAAAGGAAAAAAAAAAAGAGTGCTTAATATAGAGGATACGTTGTTTTTGTTGTACAAACACCGTCTCTTTAATTCAATTTCTAATACTCATTTCAGAATTAAAATAAGATCTTTAACCTGAAACACCCACATAATATCAGAATACTGATAAGGAAAGAGAAAGGGTAGGGGGGAGCATGGGAGCTTACCATAACTTTCTTTTCTGTAACATTCTTTTCTCCATTTTCATGACATAACAGTTCAACCTACCTAATGTTTCCAATTCATCTTTCCACTGCTTGGCTAGGACTCTCCCAACTTAAAAAAATAAAATCCACTTGCTCCCCTATTGTTGCTTATGAAATTTACAAGTTCAGTGTCAAAGTGATTGTTTACAGATGCAGAATCACGCTGCTACTTACTTTGTAAGTTAAGGAGGAAGGTTTAAAAATATTCTCCATTTGCCATTTTCTTGTTATGTTATGATTGTTTTTTACAGATTACCAATGGAACACTAGATGTAAAAAAGTTGATGAAAACTTGGATTCTGCATAAAGGATTTCCTTTAGTCACTGTTGTCCGAAAGGGAAAGATTATTTCTGTACAGCAAGAGAAATTTTTGTATCGCATGGAACCAGAAAATTGGACATCAGATGCAAGGTTACTACCTTAATACTTTTTATCCATTAAAATCTACCTGCAGATATCTTTCTTGTATCTTGTACATCTTTCTCACTTGTATTCAGGGGTTCTAGTATTTTCTTTGAAGGCAGATAGTAATAGAGAATTTGGCACAGAAATTCACACATCTAAGATCTGCCTGAAGATCCATGTCTATTTCTACCCAAGAAACTGGTAAAAATCTGTGGCATCCTTTGTAAGCCGAGTTTCTTATTTGCATCCTTTCCTGAAGCTTTTAGGCTTGAGATGATGCTTGTGGTAAATAGTAGAATGAATTTTTCAGTTTTTTTAATATCAAAAGGCAGATCTCACAGGTAAAGTTTCCTTTTAATTTCAGAAAGTTTTGTGTGGTTAATGAGAAGCTGTAGAAAGACAGGTTGCAGAATTTGCAGAAATTGCAGGAGCCTATGTCTTACTTTAGAGCCTCTGCTCCTTCCTGCCAAAATTCAGTGTATATCTTGGGCTTTGTTAGAGGAAAGTAGAGAAGTTAGAAGCTTTATTGGCTTAAAAATTTTAAGATGGCACTAATACATGACAGCAAATGGCTGAATACATAAGAGAGGCAATATCCATTGTACCGAGAACTAAAAGGAAGTACATATGCAAATGCTGAAGAAGCAAAGATGTGGCAGTTGCTAATTGTAAAAATTAATTTACTGCAAATATGTCTTATATTATGAACCTTATTGTATTTTGTAACAACCCAAAATATGTAGGTTTGAATGCTTTTGAGATTTTGGTGGTTTTATTCAGTTGTTTGAAGTCTTAACAGGAACAGAGTCCTTTGCATCATCTTGCAGAATCAGACCTGTGAAAGGAATTTGTCTCTTGAAATGTTGGAAGTTACAGGGCTTTGTTTTATTCTTGTTATGTGGAGGAAGAAAAGTGATGTGTGGTTGAAAGGTTAAGGGAAGAAGGGAAGGATTGTTAGACTTAATTATTCTTCTGATGTCAATTTGGGGAGTGCATGAAAAGCTTTTGAAGAAGAGCGCTCTGTGCGAGTCATACACAGAAGGGGTCCCTGTCAAAATTGGAATGCATACGTGCAACTTGTTTCATCTCACTCAAAGTTGTTTTTTCTCTAAATATTCAAGTCCTTATCATCATTATGAGCCACTTTACCATTTATTCTTCCAGCTTGCAGTTCACTTGAGACAGTCTGTGGTATGCAATCAGTTATGGTTTCTAGTACAATGATTTGCAGTTTGAGTCTTGTACTTGAATCAATGTAAATTGTTTTTAAAAAAATAATAGAACTTGTAAAATTTCAGGAAGACAGAACATTGGACTGAGGTGAAAATAATACTGGCCGAATTTCTGATACAGCCAGAGGTTTCTTGTCCATGTGACTTTGGACAAGCTACTTAGCATGCTGGAACTGAGGAAGAAGTACTAGGAAATGTGGTGTCCTTCAGGGGTCTGTGCTGGGACCAGTACTGTTTAATATCTTCATCAATGACATAGACAGTGGGATCGAGTGCACCCTCAGCAAGTTTGCAGATGACACCAAGCTGAGTGACACCCCTGAGGGACGGGATGCCATCCAGAAGGACCTGGACAAGCTTGAGAAGTGGGCCCATGTGAACATCATGAGGTTTAACAAGGCCAAGTGCAAGGTCCTGCACCTGGGTCGGGGCAACCCCTGGTATCACTACAGGCTGGGGGATGAAGGGATTGAGCGCAGCCCTGCCAAGAAGGATTTGGGGCTACTGGTGGATGAAAAGCTGGACATGAGCCAGCAATGTGCGCTCGCAGCCCAGAAAGCCAACCATATCCTGGGCTGCATCAAAAGAAGCGTGGCCAGCAGGTCGAGGGAGGTGATTCTGCCCCTCTACTCCACTCTGGTGAGACCCCACCTGGAGTACTGTGTCCAGCTCTGGAGCCCTCAGCATAAGACATGGACCTGTTGGAGCGGGTCCAGAGGAGGGTCACAAAAATGACCAGAAGGCTGGAACACCTCTCCTATGAAGAAAGGCTGGGAGAGTTGGGGTTGTTCACCCTAGAGAAGAGAAGGCTTTGGGGAGACCTTCTTGCAGCCTATCAGTACTTAAAGGGGGCTTATAAAAAAGATGGCGGCAGACTTTTTAGCAGGGCCTGTTGCGACAGGACAAGGGGGAATGGCTTTAAACTAAAAGGGGGTAGATTTAGACTAGATATAAGGAAGAAATTTTTTACGCTGAGGGTGGTGAAACAGTGGGACAGGTTGCCCAGAGAGGTGGTGGATGCCCCATCCGTGGAAACATTCAAGGTCAGGTTGGATGGGGCTCTGAGCAACCTGATTTAGTTGAAGATGTCCCTGCTTATTGCAGGGGGGGGTTGGACTAGATGACCTTTAGAGGTCCCTTCCAACCCAAACCAAACCATTCTGTGATTCTGTGAAATTTTCCCACTTCTCAACATGGTGGGAATAAAAAAATAATTGTTGTACATGCTGTACATGTATTCTTTTATCATATTCTGATTATATGAGTGAGATTTATACTTTATTATTTTACACAGCATGCAGTGGTTCTAGTACTACCGGTATATTGAAATGCTTAAATTCAAAAAACCAAAACAAACCCTTCAAGACAAATAATATGTGTATAATATGTCAGTAAACATTTGCTTTCCTTTGCAGTTATCTGTGGCATATTCCTCTCACCTACATAACTAGTAGCTGCAACTTAACCCATTGTACTAATGCATATTTACTGGACCAAAAGTCAGGTATGTGACTCAAAACTTCGGTAGCAATTTACTTAAGTGTTATATATTACTGATCTTTCTGAGCACACACTTATGTAAGATGTGAAGATGAAGGCATACGTAGTACAAAATAATTACAGAGATCTGGAGCCAAGCACTACTGGTGGTGTCATCATTAGAGTGTTGGTTCCCTATAGCATTATATGTACAAATAAATGGCAGGAACTGGGGCAGAAGCACAAGTTTGGAATTTGTAAAAGCTTGTACTCTTTTCATCCCAGTGCATGCACAAAATCTCTCAAACTGCATGTCCTTTAGAGAGTAACGGGAGAGTTGCTCTACTAGTGTACTGAAATGTGAGGAAGTAACTTTCCATGGAAATATTATTTATTTTCTCTAATAGTATAAGAAAATATTGCATCTGGAACAGATTAAGTTTTTGAGAATGCTGTTGTAGAACTTGAAACCCTTAGATCTTTTCACATAAACTCTCTGCTTTTGCTGCAGTGGCTAGTTTGAATCCTAAATTGCTAGTCTATGGGGTTTTTTTTATTCAGCCCTGTTTTTTTCCTTACCAAGTGAATAGTTACACACTCTTATGTAGTATTGTGCTAAAATCACTTTGGCTATCTCTCTCCACTGACATGAATAGGTTTTTTCATTTTATTGAAGCTGGTCTGACTCATTATCTTACATCTGAGGATGTATTTTCTTACCTGTTAAAGTTACTAGTCAGTGCATTTAACTGGCAATTATTTTTAATTCATAAAACTATATTGCACCTCTACTTTTTGAAATAAAACTATACAAATTTAAAATAAAATTCTTAGAGCTGATCTTGACATTTTCACTGTTTACTGATTTTTATGAACTGCCGGCCCTCTAAAATGACATTAGAAGTACTACAATTAAAGTAAATAAATTTGGTTTATGTCATTTTGACATTGGTTTTACAAAGCCTTCAAGTTATTCCTGGCCTTTTGCATTTGAGATGGAGTTTTAGAAAAAAATATTGTTAATTATCAGAATGGAAAAACAAAGCTGTTTAATTGAATGTGTTCTTGATCTTACTATAACTAATAGGTAAGTAGCCTGATTTCATAATTTCTGTTTCACCTTAAATGGCCCTGTTGGTGGTGTCATGTTCATCATACTAATTCCTTACTCACTGTAGAAACTTGGATGTGGAGCATATGAGAGTAGGAGAGATGTACAAAAGAGTTTGGGGTAGAATATTTACTGAATTTCAAAGGCATTGTAGGTGCTATGCAAATTGATGTTTTTGGCAGTAGTTAGATAGATAGAATCAACTGAAATGAAGAACTTTTTCCCAAAGCCTCTCTTCTTGTATCTAGTTGACTTTGAAACTAGAGTGTGGCCTTTCATCTACTTAATGCCGTCTCCATTTCTCTATTTCTTTATATGATGTGTGTAACTGGTCTTTATATATGCATGAAAGTCGGCAGAGCAGAAATGGGGTTGTTTGAAAGGAGGACTGGACAGAAGGAGAAAAACTACTGCACTAAGTAATTAACTGTATAGATACAACTCGGGGCATATTGTGATACTGTTCATTTAGTCAGATGTAGGAAGAAGGAGGAAGCACAACCTGGAATTTTGGAGCCTTCTTGTGGAACCTTTGTACTGCCTATTTCATCTTCATAGTAGGGGGAACTAGTGGATGGAAAAGGATTTACTGACTCTCTGGAACCAATCTACTTCACAGATTTGGATTTGAATGAACGGTTGCTAAATGTTTGTTTCCGCTGCTAACTGATTGTCTGTCCATTAGCTGTCATTGAACTTCCAGAAGAGGTGGAATGGGTAAAATTCAATGTGGACATGAATGGCTATTACATAGTACACTATGCTGAAGACTGGAAAACGCTGATTGATCTGTTGAAAAAAAACCACACTGCCTTGAGTCCTAAAGACAGAGCCAATTTGATCAACAATATCTTCAACCTTGCAGGGTAAGACTTTTATATTGGAAAACATAGTTAATACGTGTTTAAAGCTTTTTCCAAGTCAAAGAAGATCAGACTTAGATTCTAGAGAAGACTGCTTTAGAGAATTTTAATTCAGTGTACATTAGCCTATTGAAACTGTTCACCATTCACTAATATTTTTTTTAAGTTATTTCACCAATGCTTCAATATTGGTGTTAGATGTTATCTCCCTGTCCTTTATAGCAGCATCCATTTATTTGCATCACAAAGAGCCACATGATAGCTTCCGTTTCTGAAAGACACTGTTTTCTTTAGTGTCTGATAATCTGCCTAGTGGACTGTTTTCCTGTACTCTGTCAATGAGTGCTCCACTTCAGAGAAGTAAGCCATTTGCCTCTCAATTTTTTACTGGCTCCCTCTCCTGTCTTTCACCATGGCCGTCAGAGCAGGTGAGGCTGAGCATTCTGAATGGCTTCTTTGACAGCTACTTCCTGTATCTGATACCCTCATTTATGATAAATGTTTTCAGACATCATTGTCACACTTCCTTACCTATTTTCATTTTTGTTAATTGAAGACATGTTAGTGGCCATTGTTGCTTTGTTATTATCTTACTAATGTTGTAATATAAAAATCTCTAAATCTAAAGTGTTTCTTATGATACTCCCTCTGTTCATCTATCCCTCTGTTAATGTAGTGAAGAGCATCACTTCTGATCTTGTTTCAGGAAGTGCTTTTGTTCTGGAAGCCATTTTAATGTTTGTGTTCATTGACCTATAGTCTAGGAAAAGAGTCTCTGGAAAAGGCCTTTGAGCTGATTGATTACCTTAACAAAGAGAACAGCACTGCACCACTCACTCAAGCTTTGTTTCAGCTGAGTCTTATATACAGCCTTTTAGAGAAAAAGGGTGAACAACAACTGGCGGCTCGAGTCATGGTATGTCTTAGTTAATTATAATTTGAAACAATTAGCTGTAATGTTCTTTATAGTTACATTATCTTTTTAAGTGTTGACTGTGGAACATATTCAGTAATCTCACTAAGTTGGACAGGGATTCTAGATAGTTGCCAGTCTTGCCTGCTTTTGTTAAGTAGTAATGATCTCTTACTGAAATGCTAAATTTTTTGAATCAACTTCCCCCCCATGTTTTGTACAGAGTGTAATGCAGTGGGAACACAGTGGTGTCTGGGGATTTGCTATAGTCGCTATAAAGGTCAATGTAGTACAGATATTTGATTAAACAGAGCCCATGACATTTTTCAAGTAGAGAAAAATTATTTCCAAAATTACTAGAGTGGCTGGAGATCATAGATCTAATTCCTTTATATAGAGGCAGTGGAAAAAAACCCCCTATTTTCTGTAAAAATAGGAACACGTGAATGGTTGTCATTGTCCCATTCCAGCTATGCGATAGATTAACACAACACAGTGCTGCAGACTTAGCAATGAAATCAACATCATAGCCTCAGTTCTTGCTGAGGAAATGTCTTTCATTTCTCTGTTTACTTTCTTATTATGAAGCCTCCTCTCTAAATTCATCTACAGGTTTAAAATGATCCTTGCTGCTTTACATTGTAGAATGTCAGCAAAGGGATTTAGTCTAGAAGGAAAATTATTAAATGATTAGGTGAAATAGCAGATGTTTTTCTTTATAGTAGGTAAGGGTAATTAGTGAGTGCTTAAGGAAACTTATAAGAAACAAAAAAACACTACTATAATAATTTTCCTTATTTAGTATTTATTCAAACAACCATACCTTGGGCTGTTTGCCACAGCCCAAGCTATGGTCTGCAATGCAGTGTCTGTGAGGTTATATTTAAGGTCAAGTGTTTCAGCTGAGATGTGGTAGCTGGTCAGGCACCTAGCTGTGGTTTTGGCAAGCTACAAAACTACAAACGTGAAGGGTGTTCAGACTATAGATAAGGGTTGGTTTGCTTGTTTGTGCTAAACTAAGGTGTATTAACTGTCGCTTGATGGAGTTAAAAGCAGTTAAACATACAGGAGTTGTACTTAGTTGAGATAGTAAGCTGACTACATACAAGTCTGCTCTGTAGCTCGAAGAGTAGTCTTCAGTCTCCATGTGCAACTTAAGATGTAGACCTAGCCCATCTTTCAGATCTATGTGGTATCTGATATTTATTCATACAGATAAGATATGGTATATGTAAATTGGAATAGGTAGATGAAAAACTACTATGTTCAACTTCCACAGTTCTAAAACTTAACTTTTTTTTCTTTTTTTAAACTAATTTTGTATATAGAAAATCCTTTTGGGAAGAATTAGTTATTGCTAATAATTCTTCCTCCTTTAGCATAGAATAGAGCACCTGCTTGGAGATAAAATTGATCAACAGAGTTGGACAGATGATGGGACCCTGTCTGAACGAGAGCTCCGGTCAACACTGCTAGCTTTTGCCTGCACCCATGGTATAAGAAACTGTAGAGCAACTGCCACTGAGATGTTTGAGAAGTGGATGAAGTCTAATGGAACAATGAGGTACCACAAAAACTGGGCTTCCACTTTTTTATCTACCTGTTTTCCTATTACCTTGCCACCATTGTTTTGGGGAAAACAAACAAACAAACCAACCAAACAAAAAAACCCCACACCACCACCACCAACTGAATATTGATAAAGCACTTCATTCTGTCTTTTACTGTTTCTCATGTAGAAGTAATTGCTGTTGTAAGATGAGAGGCAGAACCGTGCTAGAATTCAAGACTTTTTCTGCAGTTTCATTAAGTGTGACTGCAAAACCAGCCACAAATTGCTTCCATCTGCATTTCCTAAGCTGCATGCTTCAGGAGGGTTACTTAGTAGCAATGTCAAAGCATACCTTTTTATCTTGCAGAATTCATTCTGCTCTGGATTCATGTGCATTTTGAGCCACAGAAAATTACTCAGATTTTTGTACAATTTACTGTGCTTTCATGTGACTAATGATTTGCTTTTTCCCAGTGACTTAAAGTATTAGACTGGCATGAATTCAGTCCAACAAATTTACAATTGCTACAGAATTAAATTGCTCAAAAGAGGGGCATCTCTTTCAAGCTAATATTTTCATTTTGTGACTTTTCTTCCTTCTTTTCTCAGATGAGCATTTTTATGTCACCCCTTTTTTTTTATTTGTTTGTTTTTTGTTTTGTTTTTTTTGTTGTTGTTTTGTTGTTGGTTTTGTTTTTCCCTGTAGTCTGCCTAGTGATGTTATGAAAGCCATATTTACAGCTGGAGCCAAATCTAGTGATGGCTGGGAATTCCTCCTGAAGACGTACTCCTCTTCAGTTTCTGAAGCAGAGAAAAACAAAATGATTGAAGCCTTGGCCAGCACAGAGGATGTCAGAAAGCTGATCTGGTATGAAGGAGCCAGAAAGTTGTATGCTGTTTCAATTAAAAGCGTTTAAAGTCTTCTTTGAAAAAATGTATTGTCTTTTTTGTATTATTGAAAAAATTTCTGATTACTAAAGAAAATCTATCCACATGTTTTGTACAGGTTTCCATAAACATGAAGAACCTGATATTTTTCACTTAAAAATAATTTACGTAACAGAGTAGCTCAAAAGGCCAAATTCTGAATACACATAAAGAGAAAACAATTTAAATTAAAGGCTTTGCACTACTGCTAACACAAAATTGCAGATTGTTCTATGAAGGCTTAAAAGATTGGTTTGTCTTTATAACCAAGATAATAACTAGTTGGGGTTTTTTTTGGGTTTGGGGTGGTTTTTTTTCTTTTTTTTTCTTTCTTTCTTTCTTTGGGTGAAATTTTGACCTTACATTATGCTCCAACACCTCTCTGTAGACCAAATCTCCATACTGCATGGAGGACACTAAGGTTGTCCTGCTAGGTGGTTCTTGTTACAGCTTTCTTCTCTTAACTTTTAAATGTATTATGTTTTCTTTTACAAGTTGTTAGAATTTACTTAATCTTTTCCAACAACAATGAAAATTCAAGTGCTTGGTTTAGAGCTAAGGTCACTCTGATACTTGGAAATTAAAGCTAAATAAGTACAGTGGTTATAAAATGTAGCATCGGTGTGTTCCAGATGTTAGAAGTTGCTTGTTGTTTGATCTGTTATATAATCTTTTCCATCTAATTCAGGAGTATCAGGAGAATCATCTGAAGACATGAATAGATGTTTTTTCCTGTCCCTTTTCATATGCTTTGTCTTTTAGGTTAATGCAGAACAGCCTTGAAGGAGAAGTCATCAGGGCACAGGAGCTTTCACGTATCATAGCAACTGTTAGCCAGAGTTTGCCTGGATATTTGCTAGCCTGGGACTTTGTCAAAGAGAACTGGGAAAAGCTTACACGAAAGTAAGGCTTTTGATGTAGCTGAAACTTCACTCTCACAGTGGCAAAAGGACCTGTTTGTTTCTTTCAAGTGCAAGATAATAAATAGTTGGATTTATATAAGAAGATTTGTATTAAAATTGTAAAGCCTGTTTTAAAATCTGATTTTACAAAAATAACTTGTAACATAAACTTTGAAGTCTCACCAATAGTTGATGGGACTTTGGAGCCTCCTAGAGCCTCACAGTAATTCTAAAAAATCTTAATTGTAATATCTGTTAAAAGGATGCTGTCTCTAAGATGGTTGCTGCAGATGCAGGATATTTACGTGGATCAAATGCATTCAAAAGCAGGCCCAGGGAATTCATTCAGCATTTAATTTTTCTGTCTTTTTACAGCAATTCCAAAACCAAATAACCAAAAAATTCCACTTGTTTTAGAAATACATGTTCCCCTTAACTGTCCTTGAAGGGTATCCAGCAGGAGAGCTGGCCTGCAAGTCTTCAAAAAGCTAACAGCACGTGGAAAACTGTATTTCTAAATCCTAGTTTTGATTTGGAACAGTTTCACATTACTAAAAAATCTTCTCCTGGATGAAAATTTCTGCTCTAGCAAGCTCTTAATAACCAATATTACAAAATTACTTTGCTTGAAATGAAATCTGGTTGCAAATTCAATTACTGTAAAGTTTTGGAATACATACCACAAATACAGGTCTTGGTATTCAGTGTGTGGTGTCCTCAGTTCTTTACTATTTGAGCTGTGATAGGAGTTTGAAAATTTTCCATGTCTTTCACTCTGAAGTTCAGTTTTTGGAGGGATTAGGGTACTAGAGGCTTGGACTTCTAAGACCTTGTATCTCTCTTGAAAAATGAGATATGTAAACTTGAATTTAAGTGCTTTTAATGATTTCCAACTACTAAAACAAAAAAGTAGAAATAAGAATGTTTACATATAGTGAACCTGCATCTTAAACTTCTTTGTATTTCAGGTTTCACCTAGGCTCATATACTATCCAGAATATCATTAGTTGGTCAACTTCTCAGTTTGCAACAAAGGCACATCTACTTGAGGTTGGTGGCTTAATCTACCAGAAAGGGATATTTTCTAGTGCCAATGTTGTTTTCATTTAATTGAGGGATGAGGAAAACACATGTTATTTCTGTCCTTGAGGCCCTTTTGCAAGGATATACAGCTATTGCTTTCCCTGTTTCACACATGGGAAATACATACATAAACGTGTTGAAGATTACATACTGAGTCTATGGCAGAGTTGCATATAGAGTTGAACCCAGTTATCTGTTGATACTGTTTTGTTTTCCTGTTCACTGGAACACACTGTCTCCCAAAATAGTGATTTGGTCTAGATAGAATTTTGGTCTAGATTTTGTAAACAAGCTATGCATCTCTGGAACGTGATGGAGCACCATAAAAATTGCTTTATGTTATTTTTTCTGTCAACAATCCCAAGGAGCTATTGTGGAGGTTGAGTATCAGTTAAGATCTGGTTAATAGCCATTAGAAATCTCTGTTGTCTTCCCTAACAAGGCCTTGAAGTTAATGCGTCAAGAATGGTTTATGGTTTAGTCCAATGTTTTCATTCAGATAATTTGGCAGAGTGAGTTGTTTATGGTTTGATCTATAGTATTTTAAGTGTTAGCATTAACAATTATAATGATCAGTAGGTGTGGGGGTCATTCCAGAGTGCTGAAGAGGGTTGCTTACAACAATCAGTTCTTTGTCACAGAACGAGACCCCTGTTCCAGAACTTTGAGTGCTCTGTCATTGCTCTGTGATGAATATGATAAGTGAATGTCTGTTTATTGGTGAAATAATTTATTAAAACTAAATGAGTTATTGCTGCAGTTCCCATGAAAAGTGCTTTCCTTGCATTTTGGGAACTCGTTTGAGAGGTTTGCTTACTGCATAGATACAAATGACTCTCGGGAATAGATTTCCTGCAACATATGTGTAGCGTTTGCTTCTGAACCTATTTGTGTGACCAGTGTTGATTTTAATTAAACTTTTCTTTTTCTTTCTTTTCCCTTGCTGTGCAGGTGAAGTCATTTTTTGAGTCAAAATCGGAGGAGAGTTCTCAACTGCGTTGCGTAAAAGAGGCAATTGACACAATTCAGCTCAATATCCAGTGGATGGAGGGGAACTTAGCAAAGCTACAAGAACTGCTGTAGTGCGCATAATGCTATGGTGTGTCAGCCACTTAGGAGCTCTGTGGGCAGTTACTGTGTTTCTTTTGCAAAAGCCAGGGTGAAACCAGGCATCACTGCAACGTTGTTTGCACTATTAAGGAGTCTAGATAGCTCAGGGCGTGTCTCAGATAAATTTTTATTTTCCTTGGAGCATTTATGAGCAAGATGTAAGTATTTATTCTGAAACTGTTCTCATCTATAGACCAAAATCTGCACAAATGATTAAATATAATTTTATATTTGAAACATATGCCCTTTCATTTGGAGTTGTGTTATAGTTTCTTAGCAGTGGGTAAATATTGACAGTTAGGGTCAGAAAGAAAGAGTTACCATGAACTGTTACTTCTTTGCAGACTGCTCATTGAGCAGTAGATTTTCTAATGCAAAACTGTAGGTGGTTTCCACATTTGTAGATATAGAAACTGTTGTGAAACGAAGTCATACTTCATATGTAATCAGTAGTGGATCTTATAAAGTACACCAGTTTGAGGCAAAATAAATAAGGTTCCAATTTGATTTAAGTTTGGCTTTTTTGTTTTCACAGTGTTCTTTAGGAATTACACATCAAAAAAAAAAGAGTAATATCTCATGCTAATAGTATACACTTTGATGTATAAAGTGGCTGAGTAGTAGTATGGAAAAGAAGAACCAGATACCAAAACCAAGCATTTTAGAGATGCGATTTCCAGAAACACTGATTTGACCTTGGAACTTTTATTCTGAATTTATTAGACATTTTTGAAATCTCATCATTAATCATTGGACTTCATCTGATTTTGCTGTATTGATCTCTGAGCAACTGCACAAAATTACATTTTTACAAGTTGATTAATCTGCTAGGCTGACTACTGCTTTGTGCCCTTTTGACTACTGATCTTTAATATCACCACTTGTTGCAGAGGGTCTGCAATTAATAGATAAGTCAGCCACTTCATCTGGGTAAACTTCTGTTTTTTCCTTGCCTGATAACTCGCATATCACAGTATAATTTGTGAACATTGCTCACTCTTTGTAACATTAGCTTTAGGAAAGCTTCTCATTTAGATTTTAATGATTTGTTCTACTGTTGTGAAAAACCTTGTGAGACTAATCTTCAGTCTTTTAAAGAAAATGATCTAAAACCCTAATGTGCTACATTAGAAAGGCGAAATACCTACTGTACAATCTGCATCTCTTTCAAAAGCAGTGAAAAAGGCCATTTTTGATGTATAGCGTATATATACAACACATGCAAGAGTAAACTTACCTTTTCATCTGGAGATCTGTTCTATGCATTTCACTACTGATGCACCTTTTGTGGATTCATGCAAGCAGATTCAAACCTGTTGTTGTCTTATAATCATCCAATTATGTGATCAGTTATAAAATACGATGAAAGCATTAACAAAAGTTGTACTATTTTAATAAAACTAATTCAGCTACAGTAAATTCTGAAGAAGATAATAGTTTGAATTAGAGTTAAATTAATGGACTTAAAAATTTGTCACAGGATGATTCAAATGGAATGCTTTAACTTAATGAAACTGCAGCATCGGCTGTTTATTTGGTTAGCAGAAATTATAAGCTGTGATTGCTTAAGCCATACCATACTTTTCCCATCTTTTCAGCATATCTGTCAAAACTCCTGGAAAAGAAATTCCTCATTTTCCAGCTCATATTAGAATTGCAGATGTAATTTTTAACTTTGAAATTATCAGAAAGAATGTTAGACCTTAAGAGTGTGCAAACACTTGTTTGCCCAAAAGGCCCAGAAAAGAATAATTTTTAATGCACTGAAGAAGAAACTAGCAGTATGAGCAT
This sequence comes from Aptenodytes patagonicus, assembly GCF_965638725.1. NCBI lineage: Eukaryota > Metazoa > Chordata > Aves > Sphenisciformes > Spheniscidae > Aptenodytes > Aptenodytes patagonicus. Next base: position 59,655,336 of record NC_134982.1, read on the forward strand.
TGAAGATAAATCATACTTCCTTATAAATTATGCAATTAGAATTGTAATTAAGTATGGTCTTGGAATTTTTGTACTCCCATATGTTATGGCTTAATTTCCTCCTTTATTTTAAACCTTTGGAATCTCTACAAAAATATTAGTTCCATGTTTGCATATTTGTGTGTATCTACGTCATCTCTTTTTCTTTCTAGTAATTTCTTCATATTAAATGAGAAGTCATTAATAACCTTTCACTTTTCTATACCTTCTGTCCCCTCACATGTATTTTACCTCATCCCTGAGTGCAGTATTGAGGCATATAAAATCTAAAATGGAAACTGTGGAAGAAGATCCCATCTTCCTCCTGATTTCTGCTGTGGAATTTAAAAAATTTACTATTTTATTCAAATGCTTTAATGACAATTATGAGGCAATAGCATGGAGCTGAGTTTTAGACAGCAAACTATACCAAGAAAATCTGGAAAGTTGGGAAGGTTGTGGAGAGATTATGGAATAATTTTTCATTTTACTATTTGTTGCATATGCATACTTTTGGTATGTCAGTTATAGAGGTTTTAATATTTTTTTTTCTGTCATGGAGTCTCTGACCCTATTAAAAATTGTTCTGGAGTCCTTCTTCCATGAGAAATGCTTAAATGTACTCCTCCCTTTTTGAGAATATTGGGAACTGATGAAGATTGGAATGGCTAAGACCTGGTGCAGGACAGACAGTCACTGCTGACAAGGCTCCATTTTGGACAGGGGCTTAGGGCAGGGTGAGGGTCAGGAAAAGGTTTAGGGTTTGGTGCAAGACAAAGTGTATATCCCCAGTGCTAGGGGAGCTGTGAAAAGGCTGCCAAGGGAAGGGGAGGGCTGCCAAAAACTCTCAGTCCTGGGCACTTTTTCTTGGGAGCCATAGCTGGCGGTGTCCCTGTTGGACCTGGGGTCTGGCTAGAGTTAGGGTGAGGTTAGGGTTAGGTGAGGCTTAGGCATAGGTGCAGGACAAAGAGCAGAACCATTGTAAGGAGAAAGGAAAAAAAAACAGAGGAAAATTAAACCCCAAGAAAGACAAATGATGCAAATGTAAACAATTGCTCACCACCAACGGACTGATGCTCAGCCAGTCCCCAAACAGCATTTCCCCCCCCAGTTTTATTGCTAAGCATGATGCCGTATGGTATGGAATATCATTTTGGCCAGTTGGGGTCAGCTGGCCCAACAGCGTCCCCTCCCAACTTTTTGTGCACCTCCAGCCTACTCACTGGTGGGGTGGTGTGAGAAGCAGAAAAGGCCTTGACTCTGTGTAAGCACTGCTCAGCAGTAACTAAAACATCAAAGTGTTACCAACACTATTTTCAGCACAAATCCAAAACATAGCCCCATACAGGCTACTATGAAGGAATTTAACCTTATCCCAGCCAAAGCCAGTACATTCTCTACCCCTTATTCCATACCATTTACATCATGTTCAGGTCCCACACTATCTCAATACATCCTTATTAACTACCCTTTCTCCCGTAAAATGTTTGTAAAATGTCCATACATATCCATAAAATGTCCATTGAGTTCATTTGGTCTATGACTTTGGGCTTCATCTCTTATAGTATTCACTCAGGACAGGAGAGGTGGTGCATTGCGTGGAGTTACTGGGCACCAAAAATATCTCAAGTTGGGTCACTGCTGCACTTGCACTGCTTCTTGTGAGGTTTGTTCTTCATTGGATCAGGTTGGTTCCTGCTATAGTAATCCCTATAACGTGCAACTCAAATCATGGGTTACAACAATTTAAAGGTATATCCATTACAGTCTCCACCCTTGGTCCCTTTGGACTAGGCCATAAGGTTTAACATTGCAATGAATTCCTCCTCTTGCCTCTAGCCTGGCTAGCACTGAGAGCTTCCTGCTATAATAACTTTGATATATGGCAGCCACAGCAGTGGTGACATACAGCATCATGTAACACTGCCATCAAACAACTCAAATCATGGATTATTTTCATCCAGGATTGCATCACCTTGAGGTACACATTGGACTTCCCCATCCTTCCTCATTACCCACCAAGTGCATCCACGTCCTTGAGCAAAAACAATCCCATGAATAGGTTTGCCCTTTCCTGAGGAAGGAATAACCCAGACAGTTTTTCCCAGCTAGTTCTTGATATGTACTACAGGGTCCTTATCTCCTTCCACAGTGCACAGGGGTTTTGATTGGGCAGGGCCAGGTCAACTGGTAGATCCTCTAGTGTTAACTAGTCAAGTGGCTTCTGCTAAATTTGTACCCCAATGCTTGAATGTCCCAGCACCCATTGTTCTCTGTTTTTAACAGTCCATTGTACTGTTCAATTTTCCCAGAGGCTGGTGCTTGATAGGGGATGTGAAACACCCACTCAATGTCATGGTCCTTGGCCCAGATGTCTATGAGGTTGTTTCGAAAATGAGTCCCATTGTCTGATTCAATTCTTTTAGGGGTGCTGTGTCACCATAAAACTTGTTTTCCAAGGCCCAAGATAGTATTCCGGGCGGTGGCATGGGTCACAGGGTATGTTTCCAACCATCCAGTAGTTGTTTCCACCACTGTAAGCACATGGTGCTTGCCATGGTGGGTTCATGCTAGTGTGATATAATCGATCTGATTGATATTACTGATATTTCAGCCATCATCCTCTATACCAAAAAAGCTTTAGCCAGTTGGCTTGTTTGATCATGCTGCACATTTTACATTCATGGATAATCTGTGCAATGGCATCAATGGCCAAGTCCACCCCTTGATCACAAGCCCATTTGTATGTTGCAGCCCTTCCCAGATGTCCTGATGCGTCATGGGCCCATCAAGCTATAAATAATTCACCCTTTTGTTGCCAGTCCAGATCCACCTGAGCCACTTCAATCTTAGCAGCCTGATCCACCTGCTGGTTGTTTTGATGTTCTTCAGTGGCCCGACTCTTGGGTATGTGAGCATCTATGTGACATACTTTTACAACCAGGTTCTCCACAATTCAGCAGCCCATATGGGTTTACCTCTGCACTGCGAGTTGGTGTGCTTCCATTGCTGTAGCCACCCCCACAGGGCATTTGCCACCATCCATGAATCAGTATAGAGATAAAGTACTCGCCATTTTTCTCATTCAGCAATATCTAAAGCCAGCTGGATGGCTTTCACTTCTGCAGTGACTTGATTCACCTTTTCCTTCAGCAGTTTCTGCGACTTGTTGTGTAGGACTCCACACAGCAGCCTTCCACCTTCAGTGCTTTCCCACAATACAACAGGATCCATCTGTAAACAGGGCATGTTGTTTTTCATTTTCTGGTAATTTATTATACAGTGGGGCCTCTTCAGCATGTGTCACCTCCTCTGGCAACACGTCAAAGATTTGGCCCTCTGGCGAGTCTGTGATCATGTTCAGGATTCCTGAATGGTCAGGATTTCTCATTCAAGCCCATTGCGTTGTCAGTATGACCCACTTTACTTCATGTAGCCTCAGTTGCATAATGTGTAGAGGGGACCCTCCCTTTGAACATCCAGCCCAGCACAGGCAATCAAGGTGCCAAAAAGAGCTGTGCTTCAGTACCAACTACTTCTAAAGTGGCTCGAACTCCTTCCTATGCTGCTAATATTTTTTTTTCAGTTGGAGTGTAACGGGCTTCAGATCCTGTATATCCCTGGCTCCGAAACCCTAGAGATCAACCTTGAGTCTCTCCAGGTGCTTTCTGCCAGAGGCTCCAGGTGGGGCTGTGGTCCCTGACTGCAGTGTAAAGCTCATTTTTCACACCTTGTCCTGTCCAGACTGGCCCAAGTACTACTGCACGAACTATCTCCCATTTAATTTGTTCAAAAGCTTGTCGTTGCTCAGGGCCCCATTCAAAATCGTTCTTCTTCTGGGTCACTTGACAGAAAGGGCTTACAATCAGACTATAACCTGGAATATGCATTCTCCAAAAATCCATGACACCTAAGAAAGCTTGTGTTTCCTTTTTGCTAGTTGGTGGGGACATAGCTGTTATTTTATTGATCACATCCATTGGGATACGGATGACACCCATCTTGCCATTTTATTCCTAAAAACTGGATCTTCTATGCAGGTTCTTTGACCTTACTTTGTTTTATAGCAAAACCAGGTTTCAAAAGAATTTGGATTATTCTTCTCCATTTCTCAAATGCTTCCTCCGCTGTGTTGCCCCACACAATGATGTCATTAATATACTGCAGGTGTTGGGGAGCCTCACTCTGTTCCAGTGCAGTCTGTGTCAGTCCATGGCAAATGGTAGGACTGTGTTTCTACCCCTGGGGCGGTCAGTTCCAGGTGTACTGGATACCCCTCTACATGAAAGCAAACTGTGGCCTGCACTCTGCTGCCAAAGGGATCGAGAAAAACATATTAGAGATATCAATTGTCACACACCATTTGGCTACCTTTGACTCCAGTTCATACTGGAGTTCTAGCATGTCTGGTACGGCAGCACTCAGCAGTGGTGTGACCATTCAGGCTACGGTAGTCCGCTGTTAGCCTCCACTCTCTGTTAGATTTTTGCACTGGCCATATGGGACTATTAAAGGGTGAATGAGTCTTACTGATCACTCTTTGACTCTCCAGTCACCAAATCAGCTTATGGATGGGAACCAGAGTCTCGCTTGGTGGGATGTTGCCACCAGTGCACTGTCATGGTAGCAACTGGCACCTGCTGTTCTTTAACAGAGTGCAGCAGTCCCACAACAGAAGGATCCTCTGAGAGATCAGGCAAACTAGACAGCTGTTTAATCTTCTCCGTACTCAAGGCAGCTATACCAAAAGCCCATCGGTACCCTTTTGGGTCCTTGAAGTACCCTCTCCTGAAGTAGTCTATGCTAAGGATACATGAAGCCTCTGAACCAGTTACAATAGGGTGCTTTTGCCACTCATTCCCAGTTAGGCTTACCTCAGCCTCCAACACAGACAGTTCTTGGGATCCTCCTGTCACTCCAGAAGTACAGGTGGATTCTGCCCCTTTGCAATCTGATGGTATTAGAGTGCACCAGTGTCCACTAGAGCTTTATACTCCCATGGGGCTGATGTGCCAGGTCATCAAACCCACACAGTTGAGTAAACCCTGTTGTCCCTTTCCTCTGCCTGGCCAAAGGCAGGACCCTGCTATTCCTGGTCAGAGTATTCATCACCTGATTTTTTTTTGTAACTGCAAACCAGAAGTCCCTTCATCAGGGTCAAAAGTACGATCTGCCCTTCTACACTCCCAACAGACACTGGAGCAGTAATTTTTCCTTTTGGCTGTTGTTTTTTCTTGCAGTTCCTGTACCTGAGCTTCTAGTTTCCAGGTAGATTCACCATTCCACTTCCTCATGTCCTCCCCCTGGTCACACAGAAGAACCACAGGGTTGCAAGTGGTGTGTGCCACCAGTACTCTCTCCCTTGAACAGAAAAAGGCTGACTTTTAATAGCTGAGACATTGGTCGGTGTGGGTGAGGTGTCCTTCTGGGATTGCTGGAACAATTTTTGGGACAGTTTCTCCACAGCTGAGACACAGGCCTGTAGGGAGGAAAAGAGAATACCTTCATATTCTCAGAGTTGTCTGGCCAATCCATCCATAGGTAGTGCCTCTGTGTCTGTCCGGCTCATTATCACCAGGGTGTTGGCATATGACATCAGTGCGCTTCGTATAAACTTTTGCCACATGGACCGTGTGCACCTGATTTTTGTCTGGGTCTTTGGATACCTGGTTGTCATCCAGGTTGTTATAGATCACTTCCACCACAGCTAATTCCCTCAGATACTGGATACCTCCCTCAATGGTGGTCCATTTGCTTCAGGAATTTGCAAGATCTTCCTTGAAGGGGTACCTGTCCTTCACACTTGACTGGAGTCACTGCCAAAGGCTGAGGACTCCTGCCCCTTTTCCAATACCTCTCAATGGCCTTATCCCTAGCAAGGGATCCCAGCTGCTGGGCTTCCTTACCATCTAATTCCTGACTATTGGCCTCAATATCCCAGTATTGGAGTAACCAGCTGAGAATTTGCTCCCCTGGTTGATGGCTGAAACTTCTCTCTTATCTCTCAGCTCGCATAGGGATAGGCATCGGGTAGTTTCTGTCTCATTTATGATTTCAGTCCCTTCCTCCTCCTGTTCTTGTGACTGCTCTGCTGCAGAACAGGCTGCGTCTTCTGATTCTCTCTTCTGCTCCCTCTTAGGAGAAGCTTCTTCATCCCTTAGTAAACGGCTTGACTTCTGCCTTCGTTGTTTCAATTATAGGGGCAACTGATACAGTCGAGGGCTGGGTCTCTGGTTTAGCCATAGTGTCTGTTGGTATGTTTTCAGATCCAGAGAACCTCTCTTCTCCTTGAGGGTGCTGAATTGTGTAGTGTTTGGTAGGTGCAGGCCAGGCCCCAGCACAGTGCAATAAGTTGTGCTTCTTTGGAATAGCCAGGGCATCTTTCTTCCAAACATTCTAGCATTTAATCAGAATCCTGCACTGCTTCAGGAGTGAAGTTCCAGACCATCGGAGGTGAGAAGCTTTCTAGATACCTGGCCATATTCTCCCACATGCCATGCCACCCATAACCATACTGCTGCATGGCCTGGGTCATATTTATAAATAGCTTGTTAACCTGAGAAAAAGCCAAAACAATATTCCTAAGAAATACCAATAGAAGTATTTTGATTACCCAAGAATGTTCAAGATGCTGAAAACTTACTGTAACGAGGGAGAAAACATCACAGAAGAAGGTGGTGAAGGTGCCATTCTGTATTTCCTCCACAAAAAACTCTCAGAGGAAGAAGTATAATTGTTAATTGTCTCTATGAGCTGGTACCCGAAGTACAGTAATGGCTTCAGTAGAGAGCCCAAATACCAGATTAAGCTCAAAGCCAGTGTTTTAATAATAATAAATCTCCCAGGCAAAACATCACTAAGTGCTACAGAGCACAGTAAACTGCAAAAACAAAACCCAGTTTTTAACACATAGAGCAATAAAAAGAGCATGGCACAAATCAGATAAAGTAATATAGAGAACAGATGGATCAATATGGTGACCAGCAACTGTTAACAGATATAAATCACTTCTAATACACTCTGGTCAAATCTGTTATCATCTCAAGCCCTTTGAGATCCAAACTGAGCACCAAAAAGGACTGTTGTGGTTTAACCTTGGCCAGCAACTAAGCACCACACATCTGCTTGCTCAGTCCTACCCCGGTGGGATGCGGAGAGAATGGGAAGGGTAAAAGTGAGAAAGAAACTCATGGGTTGAAATAAAAACAGTTTAATAACTAAAAAGAAATAATAATTTTTTAAAAATTGTAAGGAGAAGGGAAAAAAAACCAAAAAAACAAGAGAGAGAGGAAAATAAACCCCAAGAAAGACATGAAAACTATTTCTCACCACCAACCGACCAATGCCCAGACAGTCCCTGAGCAATGCCGCCACCCCCGCCAACCTCCCCCCCCAGTTTTATTGCTGAGCATGACGTCATATGATATGGAATATCCCTTTGGCCAGTTGGGATCAGCTATCCCAACAGTGTCCCGTCCCAGCTTTTTTTGCACCTCTAACCTACTCTTTGGTGGGACAGTGTGAGGAGTAGAAAAGCCCTTGATGCTGCATAAGCACAGCAGTAGTTAAAACATCAGAGTATCAACACTATTTTCAGCACAAATCCACAAGATAGCCCCATTCAAGCTACTATGAAGAAACTTAACTCTGTCCCAGCCAAAACCAGTACATTAGGAATGAAAGCTGTTGGTGGCCCACATCTTCCCTTGGCAGACCCTTCACAGCCCTACCAATGGCATACTGTGCTTGCTCTGCCACCTCACCCTCACTTACAACCTCAGCCTCACAGGAACGCACTACAAAATGGACACCCAACACCTAGGGTTCCCACACAGAAGTGTCCAGGAGTAAAAGCTGTTGGCATCTCTCACCTTCCTTTGGCAGCCCCTTCTGAGCCCCACCAACAGTGGAACTCTGTGCTTGCTCTACCAGCTAACACTGTCCTACCCCCCTCAGCCTAGGCACCCTAGCTCCAAAACAAACACCCACTACCTAGGGCTCCCACACAGAAGTGGCTAGGACTGAAAGCTGTTGGTGGCCTCACCTTCCCTTGGCAGTCCCTTCACAGCCCCAGTCCTGGCCACTCCTCTGTGGGAGAACTAGTATGCGGCTGTCTTTATTGGCGCTACCTTCTGGTTAAGGGTGAGTAGAGCAAGCCCAGAGCAGCAGTGTTGGTGGGGTTGTGAAGATGCTGCTAAGGAAAGGTGAGGGCCACCAATAGCTTCCAGTCCTGGCCACTTCTGTGTGGGAACACTAGCTGGAGGGTTTCTCTTTTTGACGTGGTGTCTGCCTAGAGTGAAGGAGTAGGTAAGGTAGTAGAGCAAGCGCAGAGGGCCAGTGTTGGTGAGGCTGAGAAGAGGCTGCCAAGGGAAGGTGAGGGCCAGAAAAAGCTCTCAGTCCTGGCCAATTCTTTGTGGGAGAACTGGCATAGGCTTTCAGTATTGGAGCTACCCTCTAGTTAAGGGTGAGCAGGTAGGTGACTATGATAATTAGGTGGTAGAGCAAACACAGAGCCCTGGTATTGGTGGGGGTCTTAAGGGACTGCCAAGGAAAGGTGACGGCCACCAACAGCTTTTAGTCCTAGCAGCTTCTGTGGTGGACAGGACTAAAAGCTATTGGTGGCCCTCACATTCCCTTGGTAGCCCTTTCACAGTCCCAGCAACACTGCCTCTTGCTCTACTTGCTCACCTACTTGCTCTACTTGCTTGCTCTACTGCCTTACCTACTCCTTTACTCTAGCTCATCCTTAAGCAGAGGGTGGCTCCAATACAGACAGCTGTATGCTAGTTCTCTGTCCTGGTTTCAGCAGGGATAGAGTTAATTTCCTTTCTAGTAGCTGGTACAGTGTTTTGGATTTAGGATGAGAACAAAGTTGATAACACACCGGTGTTTTAGTTGTTGCTAGGTAATGCTTACACTAGCCAAGGACTTTTCAGCTTCCCATGCTCTACTGACTGAGGAGGCTGGAGGTGCACAAGAAGCTGGGAGGGGGCACAGCCAAACTGGCCAAAGGGACATTCCATACCATGTGACGTCATGCTCAGTACATAAACTGGGAAAAGCTGGCCGGGGGGGCCGCTGCTCGGGGACTGGCTGGGCATCGGTCAGCGGGTGGTGAGCAATTGTGCTGTGCATCACTTGTTTTGTGTATTATTATTATTATTATCATATTATTATTATCATTTTATTTCAATTATTAAACTGTTTTTATCTCAACCCACGAGTCTTTCTAACTTGTGCTCTTCCAATTCTCTCCCCCATCCCACCGGGGGGTGGGGGGAGTGAGCGAGCGGCTGCGTGGTGCTTAATTGCTGACTGAGATTAAACCACGACATTCTCCCACAGAGAAGTGGCCAGGACTGAGAGCTGTTGCTGGCCCTCATATTCTGTTGGCAGCCCTTTCACAGCTACACCAACACTGGGGCTCTGCGCTTTCTCTGCCATCTAACAATCCCCTCTCACCTATTCCCTCACTCTAGGCAGAGACTAGGCCCAAAAGAGAAACCATCCAGCAAAGGCTCGCACACAGAAGGTGCCAGGACTAAAAGCTGTTGGTGACCCTCTTCTTTACTTGGCAGCCGCTTAAGAGCATCACCAATACCTGGGCTCTTCATTTCCCCTTCCACCTAACTCTCAACCTCCCTTGAGCAACCAACAAAACCTGCAGCCACCAGCTACGGCTTCCAGAAGAAGCCATGAATGAATGTGGTTTGTGGCTCTCAAGTTTCCTTGGTAGCCCCTTCACCGCCCCACCAACACTCGTGCCCTGTGCTTGCTCCGCCACCTAATCCTCACCCTCATCATACACAACAACAAATTAGGCAGCTGCCAGATTCTAATCACATTTTGAGTGAAAGATATTTTTTCTCTTTCTAGAAAGTTGGCCAGCCACTTTTTGCAGTCAGCTGAAGAGTTTTGCCTCTTCCTCAACAGTTTGTTCCAGTGGTGAGTCTGCTGTTAGATTAACAGCTAAATAACATGTCTGTTTTCTGCTTCAAGACTTTCTGGCTACAGCTTCCAGGCTTAGTCTGAATTTCCTTCATTCCTACTTTGTAATTACTTCTACAATTTAAACTGCACTTCTCCAGGTCCTCTACACCAGAACCATACAGATAAATTCCACAGAAATCTCACCACTGTTCAATTAAAAGCTAAAAGCCATTATTTGACTACTTCCTTTGCTCAGACAAAAGGTGGTGATGATAAAAGAGTGTAATAGAACTTGAAGTGCTTGAACAATGGAATACTTTGACAGTTCACTGATTTCCAGCATACAGCTCTTACTCCTTGACCTCATGTGTGATTAAATTAGATAGTTGTGTGAGATAACCAGTTGACTGTGTCATCTAGATTTTTCTTCATTTATGCAGGTGAAAAATCAGAATGCTGAGGTTTTTGGAAAATTATTTAACTTGCTTGGTTGAGTCACTGGTTCTTAGTTAGGTTGTAGCAAAACCCATAGGCATTATATATATATTAAGTATTACATATATAATAATATATATTATACATAGTATATAGAAAATATATTTATATTAAAATATATCTTATGTATTTTAATATCTTCCATATATACATATATGTATATACATAGATATATTTGTGTTTGTGTGTGTGTGTGTGTGTGTGTGTGTGTGTGTAGGAGAGATGAGAAACCTTGGCTAAGGAAAGGTAGAATAAACTGCATGCTAGGAGAGCAGCAGTAATAAATTTAAAAAATGCTGTCATTGCCAAAAAGAGGTAGCCAGCCAGGAGGAGCAGCTGGGACCTGGGAGAAGTATAAGTATGTACTGTTAAACTTTCCCAGGAGGCAGCAGTGGAGAGCGGAGAAAGCTCTTTGTCAGGAATAGAACTGAGGAAAGTTTGTGCAATTTGATCTGCTTAAGAGGGTGTAAACAATTTCATGGCCCTGTGATCCAAAAAAAAAGATGTAGTGAGCTGGGAAAAGCCTGCGAGAGGTTAGGAACTGAATCCTGTGACAGGCCAACATGTAATTAAGGTTTGAGAAACATGGTCTTTTTGGAAGGATGGCATAATCTATTTGTATCAATGTATTAATTTTTGATATTAGCTAGGAGAGTATATTTTTGTGCTTTCATTCTATGTAGCCTGAGAAAGTAGGTAAAAATACATAGAAAAGGGGAAGTTGGTTTAAGTGTTTGGATTTGCACATGAATGGTGGTGTTTTTGAAGTATAATATACTCTGGTTGAAGCCTTGCTTGCACTGAAATTGATAAGATGGGTCAGAATTTCATCCCCCACTGTGCTGCAGTAGACTGAACTTGGAGTTGAAAAATTTTAATTCTTTTCATAGGCTCGGGAGGGGTTGAGGCACTGACCTAGGCAGGAATCTGAGACTTTCTTCTCCTGAATCTGTACAGCACAAGCTGGCTTTCCAGTTATATTCTGTCCCACTATAGAAAGGCTTAAACAGAGAGCATTAACACTGTACAATAACTTTCTGGTTTTCATTAAAAAAACAATGTTCATATGAAAAAGGAGTTCTATTTAAAAGAAGGATTTCTGACCTAGAAGACTGTAGATTTTCAAGTCCCCTTGGTAAATCAGGAGTGAGTTTGTACCCTAGCAAAAGCAAGCGAGACATTTACATCCTGGCTACAGAGGTCTGTACCCTGATGTTCTTTAAATCAGCTGTTGGTAATAACCTAGGCTTGTGGCAATTTGTTGTGTTGCTGTATGCATTTTACAACACTTAAAATATTTAAAAAGAGAAAATAAAAAAACCATAGAGTAGTTAAATGCCATCTTCATTTGGGCAGGGCTTGTAGCACAGTAATGGGCAATGTGAGTTCATCTCTGCTGGTGGGGAGAGAGAAGATGCGTTATCATGACTTCTGCCTTGTGTCATTCCTTAACCCCTTCACATCATCTGCTGAGGTTTAAACATCCAAGAAAAAAGGAACTGAGTGGATTAGAATGCATACGCTGCAATTTGAACCCACATTAAGGGAAACTCAGGCAGATCCAAGAGTCATTCCGCCCATACTAATGAAAATTGCTTCTTTAGTGTAGCAAGAGAATAAGAAATCTTTCAAGCAGCTTCTAAGAGGCAGGAACTGTAGCTAGACACATCTAGGCTAAGTGCACTTCCTGTCTTGTATATCAGATTAACCTGTTTCTGACTGATTTACAGTGAGTTTTTACAGTGATCTTTCTGTAGCTGTTGGAATAGATTTTCTGCCTCACCATGTGTCTGTCAGTCCTTTATATCTCTTGCTACATTATATCTGTGTATTGTATAAATATGCCTTCCAGTGCCTAGCATGAATTTGTCCTTCTGAACTGATGCCATCAAGTTAAATTGTCTTATTGAAAGAACAACTCTTGCTTCATTTTGGCAGAAAACCTTGTGTGGAGAATTTGCTTTCTGTATGGTTTGGCTTCTGATATTTCTAGCTAAAAGAAAAAGGAAGTTAAAGAGAGCAAGAGGGATGAATGGCTTAAATCTCTGGCCGGAACTACAGTTCAGAAAACTGGTTGACATGAAACGGCCAAAGATAATGCATAATACGTAAACTGTAAAAATAAGAATTTGATTTGCAGGCATAGATTCCATTTTCTTTACATTCAGAATTCTTCTGACACGTCTTCTGTGGCTTTCTGACTACTGCATGTCAAAAGCAAATTGAGAACAAACCAGTCAGAGTAAAGTTCCATGTGTTAAAATGTAACAGGACCTTTCATCTTCTTAATACTATGTTAGCATAAATTAACAAAAGTAGCTCCATGGGGGCCAATATTTTACACTGTAGTGTAAGTGTAAAATAAAACTCAAAGTGCAGTTCACCAGGGAGATGAGAACACCTGAGGTTCTGTGACAGGTCCAGATATATCTCAGTGCAATTGAAATAAACTGGGAGGTTACAAGGCCCAATAACCATCCTTGCGCCAGAGAAAAAAATCTCCCTGATCTAGAGGCACACTGGAATGCCTGTCTGGCTTAAATTATCATAAAGGCATGGGTGTTCTTGAGAGGTCAGCAAGAAAACAGTGACAGGTGGTTTCATTTCCAGGTTTTGTGAAAAAGTTTGAGGGCAAATGCTTTGAGTTATAATAAAGTGCAGTATCTTTAACGCTCAAAAGAGGATGTCACCTTGTTTGGGAGTTTACAGAACCCTTTTGATTTTCCTAGCCAATACAGACAAAACAGGTTTTATGCATGTTCAAATATTTCTGCTTTTGGCTCCACCCCACTTATTACTAACCAAAATGTCAGTTAACGCTTAAGTGTAGTGTCAACAAAACTCCTCAGCTTCTGTCCTGGCTTTCAGAGAGACTTATAACACTTATGTTCAGCATGAAGACATGTGAGACCTCCTGCTTATCAAAATTCAGAATAAGACAAGTAGTGGCAAAACCTGGGGGCGGGGAGTGTTTCAGTTTGCCTCAGGGTTAGAGGTTCAGGGAATGAGGAGGAGGGAGTTCCACTAGCTAATATGATTAAACATCTTGCTCTCTTTTTGTTTGCTTTTGTAAAAATCCAATGGTTAGCTGTTGTGTTCTGATGTTCTTACAAAAAAAAGATGGATAAATAAAGTTTTGTTCTTGTTCTGCTGTCCAGCTGGCAAACTTCATTTGATTATTCCCCTCCCCTATGCCTCCTCAGTAAAACAGGAAAGAGATTTCATTTTCATGTGCACTGATGTCTTCTGACGAGAGGTTGTCTCTCATTATCATTGTGTCTCTATTATATATTAACATACATTTAGTAAAGTTCCATGAACCTCTTGAGTTGTATCTGTTTTCAGTTCTGTCACCTGTGTAGCTGAGATACATGAAGTCATTGGAAAAATCTTTATTTATTTACCTGAGGGCTTACTCTGTTTCTCAATACTAAGAGGTCTGTGGTGTAACAAGGAGTTTTGGTGTCTGTGTATCTGATTATCTAGACATAGATAACACTTTACTGGTAGTTCCCTCCTTGCACTGTAATTAACATGTTTTGCTCTTCTCAACTGTAAATTCTGCTTATTACTCTTCTTCAGTTGATGTGGGTTTAAAAAGAACCATCTCATCTAGGGGCTTCTACTGACCTCAGTGTACACAGGGAGGTGGAAAGTATGGCTGCCTATAATCCAGCCTGAAATAAAATCAATGCAGAGCTTCCCAAAACCAGAAGGCATGTTGAACACTGAAACATTGTAGCCCTTTTATGTATTTAAAATGGCTAGAGGTAACGATTGTTCAAAGCAATAGATTTCAGAGAAGGTCAAAGCTGGCCTGAGTAGTTTTTCCAGATGCAAAATTCAGGGACTGTGTATTGCAGATTGTGTCAAGACAGGAAGCAGGAATGGAGTAATGATCCTTGACTACACAGCTCACTGGAGTGGCAGCAAGGGTGGTTGTAGGGAATTGGGCTGGGAGAGATTGGGGCACATTCTCTTGGAAGATGCTGAAGACTGTGCATGATATATTTGTTTACTTTGTGAACAAACATGTTTATATTGAACACAACTGACTCATATTGCTGATTTGTCACTCATGTTTCAGTCCGTTCTGCCCCACCATGGATTCTGGTGTGTTTGCTGAACAGAAGGGTCACTGTTAAACAAACAGATAAACATACTGTCATCCTTCACTTAGACCTGACCCTTCCTTCCTCAGGATTCATACCACAAACCATAGTTAAAACTGAAGTTTGGGGTTTTTGTCATGTATCTCAAGCTCCAGTTTGGTTCTAATGGATTTATTTCTCTAACTCCTGTCATCTCGCAGGACTCACAACCTGCTTTGTATTTGTGAATAGCTAATAAGGATAGTGCCAATGAACATTGTTCAGGGCTGTTTAACATAATTCCTAAGTTAGTAGGACCAATTATGTCTGCTGTACACATCAAAAAGCTTCTTTTTTTTCTTTAAATACATACTTTCTTGATCCTTTTTAATTATTCATGAGATGATCTGTAGAAAAACTGAGGATCCTTGTCATCAAAACTACCTTGGACTGGTACAGACATTTCTGCTCAGATGGTGTCAATATATATGGAAATTAAGTACTTGCTGTTCACTAAAGCGATTGAAAAATTAAATGGGTATTCCCTCATGAGCTGCAAGATTAGCAAGCTGATACATTAATACATTGTTTGCTAGTTCTTTAGCCTGGGCTATAATGTAACTACAGGCAGAAATGAGGAAATCACTGAATATCAAAGGCTGTTCTTCAGCAAAATTTCCCCACCTCTGTAGTAACTTGCAGTTTGCCCTGGATGTCATAGCATACTGAATATTGCATTCATTGCATTGACATTTATGCCAGAGTCCTTTCTACCCTGTACTTCTAGCTTCTTTCCTTCTGCTTCTTGTAGATGAAATTTGGCATACTGTGTTCTGGATTCCAGGAGATGGTATAAAGGTTGTGTGATTCTCAGCTGCAGAGCTAAAAAGTATGTAATTTCTGTCTTAACCAGAAACTTATTGCAGAGAAAAACTGATAGATTCCTCTGCAGAGTAGTGGTGGTAGGTTTAAGAGCAAATCTCTATGGCTTAGACAGGAACAGGTGCTGGAATAAAGGAAATAAATTTGATCATACATATAAAAAAGTTTGTTCTGGGAAATAGTCAGAAAAATGTGTTTGGGTACTTGTACCTTGCAGGCAAAGTCAAGTTCCTTACCTAAACTGCCATACGGTCTGTTGTCGCCAGACACTGAATTGAAACAATGCAATGTTGTTTGCTAGTTCTTTAGCTTGGGCTAAAGTAAACAAGTAAACACAAGTAAACAAGTAAACACAATGCTACTGAACTATATTGGCACAGTGTTAAACAAAAACCTCACTTTCTCAAAAAAAACCACTTGTAGCTCATACTCATCCTAGATCCCTACAGATCTGTAAATCAAATGGTAATCTAGTTTTGCAATAACAATTTCAAACTTTCCTAGCAGCTTAAAATATCCTGCAGTGTCTGATGCAGATAAAATTGACCATGCGTTATAAAAGTAAGATTTCATGGAATGTGATGGTGACATTCATTATTTTCACTTACCACATATGGACTGCAGGAAGTTTGACTCTTAGAGTGAGTTCTTTATGACTCTGTATTTTTCACCTGTTCTCCATTAGCTGGAACATTCCTTCATCTGAGAGACTGGATTTTTTCCCAGTGCTGGAAGATGTTATCTTTCATTGCACTCTGAAATTTCAAACAATATTGTCTCATTAACCACACATTTTTGTATGCTTTTCATGCATCTGGACTTGTTTGCTAGATTTCAGAGTTCCTGTACCATGTTTCACCCAGTTACTTCACTCCACCACATGGTGGAGCAACAACTGGTGCTGTTGTTTGTGGCATCAGAAGGCAAATTGGAGATAAGTGAGGAAATCTGGACCTCCCTATTTCCTCCAACTGTCCTTGCAGTTTGGTCTGCAAGACTCAAAGCGTACTTGCAGGTTTGTGGAGGCAGGTGAGCATGGCTGTGTCAGCTGTTAACTGTTTAAATGTAGGATGCAATTCAGCATTGTTCGAAAGCACTGTTTAATCTTTCAAAACAAGTATATTATCTCTAAGATGGACTTAAGATGTCAGGTCTGGTCAGTGAGGGAGGCAGAGTGAGAATGGTCTACTGAAAAAGAAAGGTATAAACATAAGTTATTGTTCATCCCTTGATAAAGACATAACTTTGTTCAAATGAGATGAAGGGCCACACAACTACTACCTACCATAAAAGAGCCTAGTTTTAAACAACTGCAAAATTTACTGTGAAGTACTTGTTGCTGAACTGTAGTCTAAAATTTAAGCTTTCTTTTAAAAATACATGCTGGCAGGATTTTGTTTTTTTTCCTTATGGCACTAACATAAGACAAACTTGAAGTGACACAGCATTGTCTTCTTCAATTCATAGAAGGCCTGACACAATAGCTCTGCTGTACTGGGGGTGCTTCATTTTGTCAGACTGTACTTGCTTTTCAACCAAATAATTCCATTGAAATAATTTAAGCTTCTAACTACCCAGCTGCCCTCCTGTTAATATTTACGGTGTGTTCACATTTTGAAATTTGCTACATGCTCTGATGTGTGGGACCAGGATAACACTAATTTATTACCCAGTTAACTAAGACAAGGGACGTAAGATAAGGCAGTAAAGAAAGAGCAGATGCTGAACCAGACTCTCACTGGTTGCCTATAATAAGGATTGGGCCCACTGCTGCTCAGTTTGGTATAACGTGTGATAGCACCATCTGCCATTTTGATCACAACTACATCTGCTCCAGGGAAATGCCTTCCTTGTAACCGTCTCGTAAATCTGTGTGCAGAACAACATCTTTTAAAAAGCAGCCTAGGAATCAGTTCCTCTGAGCTTATTAGGACTTTAAAGGTGTTGACTATTGCTGTGTCTCTTCTCCATTACAAGCTGGTATTAAGTTGCATACATTAATCCAATCTCTATGATTGTGTAAGGTCTGACCTTTAATATATGTTTTATGCAAAATGTAAGATTTAGCATCTGAGGATGGACAGACTTTAAATATGGCCCTGCCAGAGTGAGAAAAAAAAAACAAACAGTTAAATCTTGCAACAGGCTAATAGCTTCTTCACAGAATAAACATGGGCAGGAAAACAGTCCAATGAGAAGATCAGACCTACCTTCCAGTTAAAAACATCAAATCTACAAAAAATCTCAAAAGTTGCACAACTCATTCTTGGTCCACATTAATGCAGAACAACCATTAATGAAAAAAGCAATGTTTTCTTTTGAAAAATAAGATAATGTTGCTGATAATGCTGAGCATGCAGTGCTAATGAGAGACGTGGGCTGTGCTAGGCTGTGTGGCTACCTGTGTGCCAGGCTCAATCATACTGGCACTCTTGCTACCTGTTTTTCTGTGTATTTTATTGCATGAGACAGCTCCATGTTTAGATTGGACCCACTTTTCACCCACTTAACACTCTGCTGATACCATAAAAAAACTGCAGTAAGTCTATCTGTGTCTACTCTCTAGGACTGACTGCTAAGTAGGAGAACCTTCTGTATAGTGATTGTGAGACAAAGAGGAAGACGTGGAGGAAAGGAATATAAAATTGAATGGACAGTGCAGTGTGTTCGGTAGATGAGAGAGTGGCAGGCTTTTATTCCCATGATGTATTATGTTCCTGAGGAAGAATTTTTATTTTTTAGAGGGTCCCCTTGAAATTATGGATACTGTGTTGCTCATTCAGCAGTGCTTTCACCAGTGAAAGTTACCTAACATTTAGCTAGTCTTTGTGGAAAAAAACAAATAGAAGTCTCTTCTTTGCATGATAAATCTCTGTGGGCAAGTGTTGGGTAAATAGTTTTTGTTCAACTAGAGCTATGAGAGCGCTCAAAGACTGAGTTTACAGGCAAGCAAACATTTTTTACTTCTCTTCTAGCCTTTAATTTCTAGTGTTAGGAGTGAGGATGGAGGAGAATCTGACAACAGTTGGCAGTTCCAACAGTATTCCTGATTAGCAGCTGGGGACAGGCCTTACTCTTGGGTGAGCTCCGAAAACCAGTGCAAACAGGAGGATAGAGAGCATGAAGTGAGATGCATTTTTGCTGTGCTGGCATCCATGAAAGATGGGCACGGAGGCAAGAGCATAAAGCACCTGGTGCATGTAGATGTTTCAGCTGAGATCACTGGGAAACCTGAGGCCATCTGCTGAGACAGTGACTGCTCACAAGCATGTGAGAGAAAATACTTAAAATGAGTCACAGGTCATGAAAGGAGAGTGAGCATGGGGAAGTCCTCATCAGGCACAGCACTGATTTTACTCTCTGGCACAGAGCTTAAAAGCAGTAAGCGAATGTTTGCCTGAGTTTTGCGTCTTGTTTTTTATTTGGAATGAAGATAATGGCTTCCAAGAGCTGTTCAGAGGCTGGTGTGTCAGCCAAACCAGCTGCCAGTGTTGCCAGCAGGGAACTGAATTGGTGTGAGCAGCTAACCCAACCAAATAACACCTGCTTTGGATTACATGGTATTTCATTTCTCTAGGAAGGAGAAAACCTATTAATTTTTTATTTTTTTGTTCTTCTCCCCTCCCTCTCTGTTAATCTGACTTTTTGTGAGAAGTGTTTTTCTGTAGTCAATGACACTGAGCTGCAAAAAGCTATTTTTGCCTGCTTGTTGCTAGGCTTTTCTTAATGAAACATCACATGCCACCTTCTTGTGAAGCTGTAGTGACAGGATACAACAGAAGAAGAAATACTGAAGTTCTAGTGTCAGCTGTTTTTTTATTTTCATTTTTTCTCTCACTAATGCTCCTTAATTAAAAATATAGAGAATAGCGCAGTAAGTTGGGAGAAGGACTGCCCGTGTTGCAAAGCAGAGTTGAATCTTTTCTTTTAGGCCCACCCTGGGGCTTTACTTCACTTTTAAAATTCTTTATTAAGGTGGAAAATAAAGAATTACTATGTGACTACTGTTACTGCCCTCTCCTGTGTCTGATGGTTAGATTTCTGTTTACTTGTTTGGGATAGCAGCTCCTATGTGGACTTTGCAAATGTTTTTAACCTCTCAAAAACTGTTCATTTTAAGAAAGCATTGCATTAGCTGTGAATGAAAGTACAGGGGTGTTGCAATGCAGTATGTAATCCCAGACTGAAGGTGGACTGCTCTTCATGCCACAGATGAGACAGCACTATTTTCTCCCTCACTTCTTCCTGCTTCAGCATGCCATTTTACTTCCTCCTGCTGGTACAAACTGTCACGACTACTGTGGGTGTGCCTTTTTCCACCTAGTAATTCCCATTGCCTGGCTAATATGTGCTGTCTGTTATTCTGTTCTCCATTCCCTTCTGTCCTTGCTCATTCCCACTATACTGACTCTAAAGTCTACCATCACATATTGCTCGTGTGTGTCTTTCATGTCTATGATCTCTAGTTTTCTGGTACTTTCTCGCCTCATCTGTCTGCCTGTAATTCATCCTTTCATATGCTACACCCTCTTTCACCACTTAAATCCTAGATAATGGAGTCCCCCCTCATGGGAGACTTTAACTACCCTGATATCTGCTGGAAGGACAACACAGCAGAGCTCAAGACATCTAGGAGATTTCTTGAGTGTATTGGTGACAATTTCCTGGCAAAGGTGATTGAGGAATCAACAAGGAAAGGTGCTTTACTGGACCTGGTACTTATGAACAAGGAAGAACTGGTCAAGGACATGAAAGTTGGAGGCAGACTTGGTTGCAGTGACCTTGAGATGGGGGGAGTACAGGATCCTAAGAAGAGGAAGCAGGACCACAGCTCTGGATTTCAGGAGAGCAGACCAAAGTCTTCAGAGATCTGCTTGGAAGAATCCCATGGGATATTGCCCTAGAGAGAAGAGGAATCCAGGAAAGTTGGCTGATAGTCAAGGACCAGCTCCTCCAAGCTCTGCAAAGACCCATCCTAAGAAGCTGGAAATTAAGCAAAGGGTGGAGGTCTGCAGTGGATGAACAAGGAGTTCCTAACTGAACTCACACATAAAAAGGATGTATATTAGAGGTAGAATCAGGGTCAGATGACCAAGAAGGAATGCAAAGTTGCTGTCTGATCTTGCATAGATAGAGTTAGAAAAGCCAAGGGCAACCTGGAGTTGAATCTGAAAAGTGATTTGAAGGTCAACAAGAAAGGACTCTGCAAGTACATACAAGAAAAGGAAGACTAGCCCCCCCTGCCCACCCCAGCAGTGGGCCCACTGCTGAAGGGGGTAGGGAAACTGGCAACAAATGACATGGAGAAGGCCGAGGTCCTCAATGCCTTCTTTGCCTCAATATTTACCAGTAAAATCACCCTTCAGGAATCCCAGGCCCTTAAGACTGGAAGGAAAATCTGGAAAAGTTTACCCCCAGTGGAGGAGGACCAGGTTAGGGAGCACTTAAACTTATTGGATGTACATAAGTCCATGGGGCCTGACAGGTTGCACCCATGAGTGTTCAGGGAGCGGGTTGATGTCATTGTGAGGCCACTCTTGATTATCTTTGAAAGGTCATGGCAATTGGAATAGGTTCTTGTAGACTGGAAGTAAGCAAATACCACTCTTATCTTGAAGAAGGGCAAGAGGGAAGATCCAGGGAACTACAGGCCCATCAACCTCACCTCAGTCCCTAGGAAGTTGATGGAGAAATTCCTTATAGAAAGCATTTCCAAACACACGAAAGAAAAAATGTGATCAGAAGTCAACATGGACTTACGAAGGGGAACTCGTGTTTAACCAATGTGATAGCTTTCTACAATGACTAGCCTGGTGGATGAGAAGAGAGCAGTGGATGTTGTTTACACTGACTTTGGTAAAGCCTTTGATGCTATCTCACACAACATCCTCATAGACTGGCTGACAAAGTATGGATTAGGTAAGTGGATACTGAGGAGGATTAAAAAATGGCTGGACACCCAGATTCAGAGGGTTGTGTTCAGTGGCACAAAGTCAGCTGGAGGCAACTCACTAGTGATATACCTCAGGGCTTGATACCTTGACAACAGTAACACTAATGGCTTAATACCCTAATAATAGGGCCAACGGTGTTAAAAATCTTCGTAAATGACCTGGATGCTGGGACAGAGTGCATCCTCAGCAAGTTCTCAGCTGATACAAAGCTGAGAAGTGTGGCTGACAAGCTAGAGGTTTGTCACTAAGTTCCACGAGGGGAAATGCAGACTCCTGCGTCTGGGGAGAAATAACTGTGGGCACCAGTACATGCTGGGGGCCAAGTGACCAGAAAGCAGCTTTGCCAAGAAAGACCTTAGAGTCCTGGTGGGCAGCATGCTGATCATGAGCCAGCAATGCATCCTCACGGCAAAAGAGGCAACCAGTATGCTCGGTTGCATTAAGAAGAGCCTTCCCAGCAAGTCTAGGCAAGTGATCCTTTCCCTCTAGTCAATACTGGTGAGATCACATCTGGAGTACTGTGTCCAGTTCTGGGCTCCTCAGTATGAGAGAGATATTGACTTACTGGAATGAGTCCAGTGCAGGCCCACAGAAATGATTGAGGAACTGGAGCATCTGTCATATGAGGCGAGATCGAGAGAGCAAAAGCTCATTCTCCCTTCCTCACGAGGGAGAAGAACAACCCAGCACCACCCACCCCACAGAGCCAGTGAGATGAGCATACGGCTGCCTCCAGCGTCCTCAGCCCCTCTCCCTTTTTGGTTACAGTGTGTGGGAAATCCAGTGTTCAGCTTGCAGAAGAGGAGGCTCAGAGGGATCTCATCAATGTGTATAAATACCTGATGGGAAAGAGTTAAGATGGAGCCCTGCTCTTCTCAGCAGTCTGCAGTGACAGGACAAGGGGCAATGGGCACAAACTGAAACACATGAAATTTCACGTGAACATAAGGAAACAATTCTTTATTGTGAGGGTGACTGACCACTGGTACAGGTTGCCCAGTGATGTGTAGTTTCCTTCTTTGGAGATATTCAAAACGTGTCTGGACACGACCCTGAGCAACCTGCTGTAGCTCACCCTCCCTGCTCAGGGTGGGTAGACTAGGTGATCTCAAGAAGTCATTTCCAACATAAAGAATTTTGTGATTCTATGAAAACAGGGCTGTAATTACTCAATCTTCCTGCATCAAGGAGAGATTAACTATAGCCAGTGGTACCTGTGAAACATTTTGGGGCTCATGTAACCCCTGCCCTCTGTTTCCTTTGTGACATATCTTTCTTCCACCTACCTTTCTCTGTAGTCTCTTCCTAGTAGCTACCAGTGCTACTACCAGTAGCTTCCAGCTGCCCCTTTTCCTGAGAGGTGCATGGTGGGAGTTACAGTAGCCAGAAGAAAACTATCTTCAAAGGCTCTATTTGGGTTCTTCTTAGTGCTTCCTTTGCTATAGCTCTGACTGTTGGTGTCAGAGATAGTTTAGATCTAGTCAGTTTGTACACTCTAATTTAAATTCCCCAGACACTAATAATTTCCTGTCCCCTTCTTCCTTTCCTGTATCTATCGGTTCCAGAATTTAATGTTAGAAATTTTTGTCTTAATGTTAAAAAGTTTTTCCTACTGTGTAACTTAGACCTCTCCTTGAACCTCTCAGATGTGGTAATCAGCTTCTCTTTAAATTGAAGTCTAAATGGTTAAATTCTTCACTATTCATGATAGTTGATAAGATGAAAAAATATTACCTCTGTGTTTCTGGGGAGAATCTGGGGTGTAGGGATCATAAAAAGTGTACTAGGCCATGCTAAGATTTCACCTAGCACACTATCCTTTCTCCAACAGTGGCCATTACAGTGTATCAAGAGAAGAATAAAAACAGTGGAAGCATGTTATGATACTCTCCCCTTTAAATGCTATTCCACCCTCTGTTTTCAGCTCAGTTGATAGCCTGATCTTGGTGCAGCTTGCTTATTTAGTGACCTCCTCTGGATCTCCCTTTTAGTACTTACTATCTGCCTTGAGTGTATGCAAGCCCTTGAAGCTCACAGCATCTTTTGGCAAGGGGCTGGGGAAATGTATTGCTGTGAAGGATGACTGTTGTTTGCGTTGTGGACAGAGTTGGGGTTTGGTTAGACTGCAGTCTCTCTGGGTCTCAAAGGAGGACCAGAAATGCTACAAAAGGTAGCAAGGGAATGCTGGGAATATTCAGAGATGTATGTTTAGAGATCTGTTCCAGAGGGAAAGCTAAGGAAGGAAAGCATTTTGAATGGAGACTTGAATAGAAGGAAGTATAAGAATGAAAGATATCCTTGGTTTCTCTTGGTGTGTTGGATATGTACTGGATTCAAGATTTGAGAGGTTGTTATTAAGAACCAAAATGGCACTGAAGAAAAGCTGAGTCCTACGTAGACTGCTTCTCCTAATGAGAACAACATGCAAGACACCTAATTTTAGGGTCTTTGCCAGCAAAATTGTCAGTATGTTTCATAGACCATTAGTCACCTGTCTGCAGGGTTTTTAAAACCTCCAGGCCATCATAGAGTAATCATCTACTCTAATCTATTGTCAGCCTGGATACTACATATCCCCTAGTTCTATGTGGAGCAATGTACCAGAAGTATTTTGGTTTCCTGAATGTAATTAGGGAACAAAGAAGTATGTGCTGTGACATGGCAATGTAGGCTTTCTCTTTGACCCAGGTAAAAAGAATAATTTCTAAAAGGTTTTCTCAAGAACACTCTCCATGTGATAAGCATATTCATAAAGAACAGGTAATGCAACTGGATGTTCAGTGCAATTCATATTTTGTGTTAAGTAGATAATTTTAGCAGATAAATTCATTATGCAAATAATGTCTTTTTGTATTTTTAAATAAATATTCTTATAAATATGTCAGTAGTTAATATTGATTGGTGAGAGTTGTATGACCAAGCAACTTAAAATAGCTTTAAGAAAGGGCCTATATTTGTGAAATACGTGTTGACTTAATGACCTTAAAACCTCTCTTGATAAGATTTATTATGTTGTTCTATGTCCTCTGGAGATAAGTTTATTTTCTGATTTTTTTAATTACTATTTTTTTAAAGGATGTGGTCTCTCAAATCTTAAACTCTAAGTGGCGTGGAAGAGATTTTTGTCAAAAGTTACAGCTCTGAGCTGTAATATCTTGAACAAATATAATAACTTGTAATAATTTGTAATAACTGAACAAAATATCTTGCAAAATTTGAATGTGGAAAATATTGTAGTGAACTCTTAAGAGAAACATTTCAGGACCATGAAGACAGAAGACTTTTGGCTTTTGTGTTCTCACTGCAGGTTGCACTGTTTTTTTTCCTCAGTCCTCTTTTTTGTAAATTCAGTCTATATTTATTTTTAATTCAATACAGAAATTTACTTTGGATCTAAAAGTGTGTCCTGTCACTGAAAAACAACTTATACATAGACAAATAATATTTGTACTTGCATGTTTGACAGTGTAAATGGGAAAAGTAATGAATTTGCAAGTGGATAAGACAGTAAGACTGAGGGATTTTAATTTTTTAAGTATATGTAATATCTATGTTGTATGCATAAAACGTAGTCTTATTTGTGAAAGGCCACCTCAGCTAAATCATAGCACTCACGTCTAGGAAAGCCCTGTTTGTCTTTCTGCAGAACTATGAAATAATCAAAGGGATCAATTCCTTCTCATGGGCAAAGATGGTGTAAATATCTCTGCTCTGGCATGCAATATATTTTCCTGAGAGTAATGATGTGGATTTTTTTGGTAGGGTCCTTTAGAAAATAAAAACAAACTTCCCTTTTCAGCAGGAGATGGTGTGTGATTTAATCTAAATGACTTTGTTTGCCTGCCTTTCTTATTTTCAGCTGCTTCAGGAGCATAATATGATGCAGTGCTGTGGACCAACTGACATTCCCTCATGGAAGTGTCTTTTCTTGACCTCTACTTTATTTACAGTGGTTTCTAATAAGTTATTGTTCAGCTGGACATGCCACAGAGTTAGCAGTCTAATGTTACTTTCTGGGCTTATCACAAGTATTGCTTTACAATGATTCGACACTTTTGCCAAGTGTAAATAAGTCATAAATTATTTGGAAGTTCTCTCAGGGTGAGATCACCAATTATGTCTGTATGAAGACATCAAGAATAATAAAACTATTCACACTACAAAATGTACTCTGTGTTATCCTGTTGTTCACGTTTATGCTGCAGGAGATACCCAGGAAATTACAGTTTTGTACCAAATTTACAGAAGCCAATCTATTAAAAAAAATAACAAACAAACAGCTGGTTGCTATGCCATTTATGAAGAAAACTCTCTTGTTACAGATTGTACACTTGTTACTAATTGTTACACTCCATTACCTTTCTAACCATCTTGAGCAGTTATTTCTGAGGACTTTTAGAATGCATATTTGTGAAATATCTCTGATTCCACATGAAAGAAGCCATTAAGAAGAAAGTGCACACGAAAGTCTTGTGTTGTGAGTTCAGATGGTCACAGAACTTTTTGTTATTTTTCTTAATTTATTGATTTGACTTGGTAATTTTCTCCTTTGTAGTGTACACAGAACCTCAGAAATTTGGGCTCCTGAGAGTTCTCAGTTCATCATCTAGTATGTTTTCAACATCTATATTATTTGTGTTGAATACATTTCCCTAACAGGTCAGCTATAAAATGATGACAGCAAGGATATGGGCATTTTTTGAACATTCCTCAAAACAGAGAAACAAAATCTGTGACTGCAGAAGTTTCTGCCCAAGGCAATTTGGAAAAATCCATAGCAGAGAACACTGAGAAAAAGATTGGCACTTCATAACAAGCCATAGCTGTAGGAAAGCTGAAAAGTCAGTGGGGGTGGGAGGAGAGGAAGGACTGAATTAAATACTTGTGTTTTTATTGATTGTTTTTACTGCTGCTCGTTCTGAGCAAAAACTTTAATGTGGAGAGCACTTGGTGTGAGGAACAGAACTGATTTAGCCAAACATAAATTAAGTCTTGTCCCTGGTGGTGGTGGTGGTGGTGGGGGCGGCACTTACTATGGTAAATGTGTTTTAAAACTCAGTCTACATTTTGTTAGAGAACAGATTAGGATTCAAGTACATGGGGAGGGCATGAGGTTATAGTTGTAATATTTTTTCTCAGCTTCATCTTAAATGAAACATCTTTCTTGCTGCAGTTGTGAAATATAATACTGCTTTTTTCCAGAATGTCTACAGTCAAGTGTGTTGATGGCTTTGGTATAAACAAAGAGATATCTCTTACTGTGCCACTAGTAAATGAATCTCTATCAGAAACTAGAAGAAAAAAAAAAGAAAATTTGCATAATTTTTTGGTGTTTCACTGATATTTCCATGTTTGCACAATCTTCTCATAGTCATTGCACTTATTATTTTAAGGACAAACTATGGCTAAGAATTAACTTACATACAAAGAAGTCTTTGTTTAGTGCTTGGGCAAGAAAACAGAGATGTAGAAGCTTTATATAAGGCCTTTAAGAAAATATTGACATGGAAAAGAGTTGATTGTGATCAAGAGAAAAATTTGCCTATAGCCTATCAGTGTTTGTGTCAACATAAAAATTTCATCTTTGGTAAATAAATAGTCATTGTAAAACAGTCAAACTGAATATGATGATTCTGTGGTAAAGGCTGGTCCCTTTTGATGCATTCCTTTTTATCCAAAAAATGGCTTCAAGAAGTAGTCTGCCAAGTGTGGATGATTCATTACCTTTGCATCTCATAAGCTAAACCTCTGTTTATTTGCATTATAAACTCACCATAGTTTAATCAGCCGGTAATGTTCAGAAGACCATCTAGTTCTATCTCTAGTGATGATCCTGCAAACTGTTAAAAGTTTGGTTCTGCCAGGCAGCACTTGCTATGTCAGTTGTCATTTTCCTGCCACTTTTCCACACCTGTTTCTAGAAGGACAGATTACAGCTTCAGATGCCAGAGTTCATCATCAGTTATGAAGGGCTGTTCTCAAAGTTCTTTGAGAAGTTGTTCAATACAGATTTTTCAACCATATTTTTTATTGTACTGTCAGAGTGCAATATGCTCTAACCCGGTTCTTTTATGTATTCTGCACAAGGAAGGCTTGTGTTTTAATGCCAAATTTATTTATTTGAATATATTTGACCTTACATGGGAATTTGATTTAGCAGAATGATACAACATGAAATGATAATACAAGCACACTATAGCAGTTTGAATGTACTGTTGGATCACAGTACAAACACGATTCCCATTGCTGGTGTCTGTATGCTCGTCATCAAGACACTAATCCCCAGTTACCAGGAAGACATATGTGGGTTGCAGCCAGGTCAAGCCAATTGTGTTTGTTGGTTGCTCAGTTTTTATACTCCGTGTTGGGCTGAGCAATGTGTATATTTCCCCCATGCTGGCCTGGCTGGCTTAGGAAGACATTCATACTTTTTTTGATTAACTTTGGGAAGGCCGTTTACACAACCAGTTGATCCACAAAAATGCTACAGTTGTTCATCTAAAACAAAGGCCACTCTCTGGTCCCCTTTGTGTTAAGTTCAACTTCCTTTACAACAGCTGTGGTCACTCCCTATATTCTTCCCTGAGCTTCATGAGGACATCACCTGTGCCCATCTCCTCTGTGCCATCTTCCATTGTAGGGGTTTGTTGATTGGTCACATGTATCCATGACCATTTATAAAATGGAACATCTGTATTGATTTGCATGGTTTTTTTAGAGAACCACATTTTCAGTACATGTTATGGGTTAACCCCGGTAGGCAACTAAGCACCACAGCTGCTCACTCACCTGATCCCTCAGCGGAACAGGGGAAGAGGAAAGGAAGAGAAAACAAGGAAAGTCATGGGTCAAGATAAAAATATTTTACTAAGTGAAAGAGAAGTGGGGGGAAAAAAGAAAGTAAACAAAACTAAAAAAGTGATGCAAAGGCAGTCACTCACCACCTCCACAGGTAGACCAATGCCCAGCCAGTGCCTGAACAAAAGATAGCTAAAACACCTAAACACCCCTCATCTCTATTTTATTGCTAAACATGATATTATATGACGTGGAATATCTCTTTAGTTCATTTGGGTCATCTGCCTGGTTGTGTTCCCTCCCTCTTTTGCACCCACAATATATTCACTGTGGGGGTGGAGTGAGAAAGAGAAGAGGCCTTGATGCTGTGCAAACACTGTTCAGCCATAGCTAAAACATTAGTGTGTGGTCAGCATTGTTTTAGTCACAAATCTAAAACACAGCACCACACAAACTGCTTTGACAAAAATTAACTCCATCCCAGCCAGACCTGGTACAGTATGTCATAAAACAGGCAATGTTCCTCTGTTTCTTATTATGCCACAGGATTCCAATACAAGCTTCCTCCGTGTTGCTGGCTGTTTTCAGGCAGAAAACCTCTCAATTTTTGCTTTGGGCAGTTGTCTCTCTATAGATCTCACAACACTGGCTGTCTTTTGCACGTGCTTCTCACTCCTATGCACTTATATATCAGAAAACTGATACACATGCTAACATGAACATAACTTGGTGGAGTGGAGTTGATTACTATTCAAGCATGACTTTTTTGTGCAGGGAAGAGCAAGAAGTGTGGGGGGAACGTCTGCAGTAGTAACACTGAATGAGCACAAATGTGTAATATTAACTGATTCAGCAGCAGAGGTAAAAAGACAGGAAAATTGTAACAGGAGCCTGTAGTAAAAGTTTACTGTGAACAAACATGTTTGATAAAATTAAGGCAGGGGATTGTTATCTGCATATTGCTATAAATGTTGCTGCTGGTGACTAAACATCACGTGAAATAATTTATGAACAAATAATAAGTGAGGGACTCTTCATTATTTATTTTAAAGCTAATTAAGCTCAAGTATCTAATTTCTGCAGAGCTCAGATAGAATGGAATAGAATATTTCAGTTGGAAGGGAACTACAATGATCATCTAGTCCAACTGCCTGACCACTTCAGGGCTGACCAAAAGTTAAAGCATGTTATTAAGGGCATTGTCCAAATGCCTCTTAAACACTGACAGGCATGGGGCATCGACCACCTCTCTAGGAAGCCTGTTCCAGGGTTTGATCACCCTCTCGGTAAAGAAATGTCTCCTAATGTCAAGTCTGAACCTCCCCTGCTGCAGCTTTGAACCACTCCCAGGCACTCTGTCACTGGATCCCAGGGAGAAGAGATCAGCACCTCCCTCTCCACTTCCCCTCCCCAGGAAGCTGTAAAGCGCAATGAGGTCACCTCTCAGCCTCTTTTTGTCCAAACTACACAAACCCAAAGTCTTCAGCTACTCCTCACAAGACATTCCTTCCAGTCTTTTCACCAGCTTTGTTGCCCTCCTCTGGATACATTCAAGGACCTGAACATCCTTTTTAAATTGTGGGGCCCAGAACTGCACACAGTATTCAAGGTGAGGCCACACCAATGCTGAATACAGCGGGATAATCACCTCTTTTGACCAGCTGGTTATGCTGTGTTTAATGCACCCCAGAATGTGGTTTGCCCTCTTGGCTGGCAGCAGGCACGCTGCTGGCTCCTATTGTCTACTGGACTCATAGATGTCCACTAGATCTTCCCCAGGGAATATAATGGAATATAAAACACCAAAAGAATTGCAGAGGTTTGCTGAAGAGTTTTGTTAATCCCAGAGGCTGTGTGCATTTACTGTGCTGAAGACATCAGCAATTCTTAGTGTGGGTAAAGAATGCTTTCCATTACCAATAGCTCACTAAGGTGAGTACTATTTCTACCCTTCAGCAAAGCTGCATTTTCTTCACTCATGCTGTTGCAAGAGGCTGCAGTGGGCCATATATGTGTCACAGGTATGATCATATCCCTAGCAGCTTCAGGGCACCATGGGAGTGAGAGTACACACAATTTCTTTTTTTCAAGGACTGAGCATGGTTTTAGTAACTATAAAAGAGTAGTGTTGAAGCCAAATAAAAGATCTTGCCTCTTAAAATTAAGCTAGTATAGCATAGGTATCTGATAATATCAACATATCGTTTACAGATCTTTATTATGCAAAGCCACATTTGCCCAGTTATTTGTCATCACTTCTGAACTAACTCTACACAATCCATTCTGTTCAGGGTGTCAGATCTCCTGATACAACTTCATCTCTGTCTAGTGGAAAAATCTGAAAGATATGTTTACCATTCTCTCCTCATGTAGCTAAAGATTTCAGGTGAAGGAGCAAGAGGGCAACATTTCCGAGACTGTGGATGCACAGTAAGATGACTGTACATCTTCCTAACATCTGGCAAATAGCTGTACTGTATTATATAAATGTGGGGAGGGTGTCTGATAGATTCTCTCTCCACACAGTTACTTCCAGAAATTACAGGTACCCATGTATCTCCTGAGTGTAACATCAAAGTAATGTATGAAGTATAATGAGGAGATAAATGATGTAATCAGACACCACCTGTGCCGTGTATAGGCAATAATGGATTTCAACTTGTAACAATAGACTGTTTATGTTCTGGCACCCCAGGTAGGCTGTTAAGGCTACAACACAAAGTTCCCATCAAAAAGTGATTAGGTGTTCAGCTGGAATGGCAGCCCTGGCATAGTAATGTCTAACGATGGGAGGAACAGCATGGAGAGACATATCTAGGTTCCTGAGTATAGTCAGTGCTGATCATGAACAAGCTATAAGGTAAAAATACGGTGGGAAGAGACAGGAGTTGGTTGAGAAAAGAATGCAAATAGGAAAGTGGACAGAACTTGTTAACACCAGGTGAATTGTGTCCAGTCAAAGGTAGCCTCCCTTTTGTATCTTCCCATTAGCTCAAAGAGAGCACAGAGACCTAGGATTTGGCCTCTGTTTATCTTTATTTGTCTGTGGTTTTGTGTGTTGATTTCTGTATAAAACATTTGAGATGAAGTAGTTAATAGGAAAAGTAAAGTTTGAATGCTGAAATAAGTATCAGCCAGTCCATTGCAGTGTGATTGTTTATTTCCTCATCTGATCAACAAACAAACAAAAATCAAAACAATCCAGGTTTTTCCAGTACTTTGTCTATAATCTGCTGTTTTATATAGTTTAGATACTACATTGATGGGAGTCAAACCCCTACCTAAATTACTCAACTTAAATACACAAGACAGTATGTACAATTTATTGATGCAGTATAAAAATGATTTTCACTTTATTGTTATGTATTTGAAATGTTCTGAATGAAAGGTATTTTTATAGTCATCCAGGCAAAATATTAAAAATTAAGACAAAATACTCTCCCAGTTAATAAAATGTGTTTTTTGAGGAATAGTCAGCCAGCTACATACACGCTTTTGATGAGTCATTGAAAAGGAAAAAAAAAAAAAATCAGAGTTTTCTACTATCTGGTGTATTGGTCAAGAGCTCACTCCCACCTATTTTCCATCCTACATAATAATATTTCTTCAGTATGAATTTCTGCTCTTGGGACTTGTTGGTTCCTGCCAATAGATTGAGGTAGTTCCTCAGTGGGCATAAATAAAGAACCCAAGAATCTTGGAGTCCATGCCACTATCAGTTTAGGCACAGATCTCAGATTGCTGGAGAGGGAGGCTTCTTTCCTCCTGAAACTCCATGTTCAATAGACAAGAATTAAACAAACAAAAATCACAGAAAAAAAATCAGCAATGGCTGTTTCTTTTCCTTCACAAATAAACATCCACCCCCAAGTTTCCAAAATTCTGCATTATTTGTGTTCCTTTTTAAGCTGTGCTTGCTGTGGGTAGGCTCTATGGGCAGCTTGGCTCCACCAGTGCTGGAAGTGCATCCCATACAACCATCGCATATTCTTTCTCAAAGAGCACAAGAAGCTTTGGAGGTCACAGTTTTCCCACACCCATTAGCACTGGTGTGACTGGTTTTGCAGCAAGATCATTACTGCTGACCAGCGCTCTCCTCTTTTTTATTTCAGAAGTGATGTAGTTGCGTCCCCATTTCTACAAGAGACAAAAATGAACTCTTTCCAGCTCCTTCTCTACTAATGGAACAATTGTCCTTTTTATGTGGAAATACACAATGTTTAAAGAATATTTTAATGATGCTAGGAGCTACTACTGAGGCCACTGAGATTACTTAAACTAAGAGCACTGCCAGGTGTCCATTCTTCTGGCAGAAGCTATTAGAAAGCATAATTAGAAAGAAACTTGTTCACGTTAATTGTCCGGTGTCTTAGTCCATTTCTGCCTTCATCATCAGCTGAAATAGCATGCTGGGTAACGTGAATGTGTGCCTCATCTAGACACATGCTGCTGACTGTGGTCCAGGGCAGTAACTTCTGGCAGAAGAATTGGGCTGACAGTTGGTATGGGGAAAGTAAAGATCTTGAATCTCAGTAGCTATTTGTTTCAGTGGAAGTGAGTCAATGCTCTCTGAAAGGGCAGAAGAAGGGGAAAATGTTTCCTGGTGAAAGATTCTACTTGATAGTAGAATCAGAGCATAACAGTTTTCCAGTCTGCCAGTCTGACTGGCAGACTATTATCATAAAGCATCTGTTATTAATTCTCAGCAGAGCATGGTCAATCTAATAATTTTAGCCAGTCTTTACGTTCGTACAGCTTGATAATATCACCTTGACTTCAACAGAGGCTGAAAAAGGTGGAATCTGGAGTACTAGTTGTATGCTGCAGCTTTTTTGCTTGGAAGACTCTTGCTACCCTTGAATAAACAGACTAAATGAACTTCAGCAATTGCACCTTCTAGCAGTGCCAGGAGGAAACACAGTTGCTGTGAAAGAGTCTGGAACTAAAAAGACACCAGCAGGCCCTTTTTTTTGTCTTTTATTTCTAACAGTCTGTAGGTTCTGACCACAATTTTTATATCTTCAGCAAAGAAGATATAGAGTCTTTGTGCAGAACACTTCAATTTCCAGAGTACCATAAAAGTTTTCTGTGGCTTGCTTCTCTTCAAGTTTACCTGTAGCTTAGTACCAGTACTACATCAAATATCCATGGTAGATTTTACTTGACCTGAAGAATATTTCTATCCACTGAAAAAAAAAAAAAAAATACATCAGTGCTTTTAGATACAGAAATTAAAACAGCCATGGAAAAGAATGTTACAAATTTACACATGGGGTCTTTTCAACTGAGAGGAGTATGTCATAGTTCAAAGTCAAACGCCTTCTTCAAGGTTAGTGGTAGCCATGTAAAGCCAAGCTCATTTGATCATTCCATGAGGAAGAGTTAACTTGATCACTGTAGATCTGACTCAGGGCTAAGCTCAGTATTTCTTTCTTTTCTTTGTAAAACCTCAGTTCCTGCCCAGCTTTCCTGGCTTCTTCCAGTTCCCTAAGTGCAACTTGCAGCTCTTGGGATATAATTCCTGGAGATTCTTGCTCCTTCATAATCCAGTCCAGGGCCATGTGACTTCTCATCCTTTCATCTAAGGAACACTGGGAGTAGGAGGAAATTACTTCCTATTGTTCAGGAAAGTAGCAACAAACATGAAAGTTAGTAACAAATATCTTTTGGTTCATTTTTTTGTGTTTTGTTTTGTTTTTTAAAATTATTTTAACAAAACAACTTCCAGCAGAACCATTCAGTTCTGGGAAAAAATTACACAGCAATCCTTGTGTAACATTCTACACATCTTTCAAAAGCTGCTCATTAAAAGGGAATAAAATACCCATTAGATATTGAATTACTTTATAAGATGTTAAAAATGTTAAGCTATAACTAAATCTGTCTATGAAGACTTATCTTGAAGAGTTGTAATATTTTAAGTGCTAAATGTGATTTTATTCCCCTTGGACAACTTGGAATACATAATTTTTCTGTAGAATGTAACACAGTGCATCATTTAAGAAGATAAAAAATGTCTTTAAATTGTTCAACCTAATACATTTCTAAATGTTTTCAGAAAAATGGAAGATAAAACATGCTGGGTTTACAGTTTTTACTCAATTTTTACTGAATTTTCTGCCTGTTTCCCAATAGATAAAAGTGAGAAATATTTTGGGGCTCCTGCAGTGACGGCAAGGGCTAAGTACAGAAAATATAAATCTATTTTAAAATTTAACTTTGCCTGAAGACTAGTATAAATTAAAACAAACGAAGAACAAATTAATTCAGAACTTCAAAGGAAATTCTTTGCATATTATAACCTCAGGCAGTTAACCACTCACACAGCCAAGTTTTTGATGTGATGTCCTACCTGCAAAATGGGAGCATGCCGATTACTGATTGACTCTTCAAAACCCACACCTTTGCATTTAAGCAACAAAAAAATAGGGCAGATTTGGTGTTTAAAGATGATACCATAAAGAAACAAAATTGATTCCAATCATATTAAGAGGTGTAATGAAAGACCTATAGCCAGCCAGCTGGAAGCTAGTATTTCCTCTTTCAAAGCAAGTAGAAAATGCATGAGTACTGAGAAATATTCATATTCTAAGCAGTATGGGTTTAATATTGATCTCTAAAGGAACTTTTACTTACTTTTAGGTAACCACTACAACCTTGTCTGTAGTCATAGTGCTGGCATAATTAGAGCTTTTTGACAATCAGATGCTAACGTGAAAATATTGCTAACTGCTGGTCACTGCACTGAATATTTTTTCTATTTTCTGTGCATTGCTAGTATGGTAGTTTAAATTACTTGCTTTCTAATCTTCATTTTGATATGCCCAGCTACTCATAGCAAAAAAAAATTGAATTTGATCAATTTCCAATGGTATCTAAAATTAACCTTAAATCTTTGCCCCAAACCATTGTTGTATCAGTTTTAATAACTTCTGAACTTTGAATTGAGAAGGGCAACTATCACAGAAAAAATGCTATCAACTAAATTAAGTAACTACATTTTTACATAAGCAAAAAATGCACACAAAAAAGGAGTGGCAAATATGCACAGAAAAAGGGAGTGGCCTCTGTTGGGAGTGGCATCGGCAGTTTGTGTGGCAGTTCACAGAGAAGGGAGTGCAGAAAGTGCAGTGCATGCTGCCAGTGATTGGGCTGCTGCCTACTTTGCTCACCTGCAGGCTTAGGCTGCAGGCCCATTGGTCATCCCCACCTTGCTGGTGGCTGTGCAAACCTACCCAGCAGCTTGAGGTCACCAAGGAATTGGAAGGGCTTATTAGGCAGTACTTTAAGGTTGTAAGAAGCACGTTGGTAGAGACCAAGCAGGGACTGTGCTCTGCAGCAGCTGGGAACCATCTACCTAGCCAAGCTAGCCTGAGATGAGTGGAGGCAGCCACCCAGACAGTTTCTTGTCAGGGAACCTGCTGCACAGGTGGAGGCAGCAAAATCTGTCCCCACAGTCCTGGGTGGAGGAGGGTGGAAGCTCCATCTGTACAAACTGTGCTCCGGCGGAATTGCTGAGCACAGCTGATTGGGTGAGCTGAGTGGGTGGAGGAGCTGCAGGAGGAAGTTAGCAGGCTATGCTTTTTTAGGGAGGGTGAACAAGAAATAGAGTATTATTTGAGACTTTGCAAGAAGAAATACTGGGGCCCAGTGGCACTGAACTCCAAGGACTACCAAAAAAAGAGCTTCAGCAGCAAAAAGACAACATGTTGGAACATGAGGCACCATAGCCTCTGGTGAACCTGTAGGAACAGGGTATCACTTCACTCCCCTTCCTTGCATGTACCAACCAACAACAGATATAAAACCTTGGCAGTGGACAAAACCAATGAGCAAGATTCACAGGGAGAAACTGCACACACTAAAAGCTACAAAAGAAAGCAGCAAGTGCTAGCAGTGGGTGACTCCCTGCTGAGAGGCACCGAGGCACCCATCTGCCGGCTTGATATACAGTCATAGGAATCACAGGAACTCGGTAGGAAAACTCACATGACTGGAAGACCACAATGAATGGCTACAAACTCTTTTGGAAATATAGGAAGGGAAGAAGAAGATGTGGAGTTGCACTTTATGTAAAAGAGAAATTTGAGTGATAGCAGTGAGCTATGAAGACCACGAAAGTTCTATTGAACGCCTTTGGGTCATCATTAGAGGGATCACCACCACGGGGGATCTTATGGTAGTTAGCTGTTATTGACCACCCAATCAGGATGACAAGGCTGACGAAACCTTACCCTGGTTGCTCAAGGAAGTCTTGGGCCAACAGAATCTGATCCTCATGGGTGACTCAATTACATGGACATTTGTTGGAAAACAACATAGCAGTACACAGGTTGTCCATCAAGTTCCCGGAATGCATTGAGGACTGCTTCCTGCTACAGATGCTGCATGTCAACTAGGAACAGTGCATTGCTAGATTTACTGCTCACAAACAGAGAAAACTTACTTGACAATATAACTACCAATGGTAGACTTGAATACAGTGATTATAAGACTGTGGAGTTTAAGATCCTGCTATTGCACGCTGAGGACCAGTAGAAGGACAAAGATCCTGGATTTTAGAAGAGCCAACTACATTATGCTCAAAGCCCTGCTGCAAGGGATTCCATGGTGTGCTGGTTTCGGCAGGGATAGAGTTAATTTCCTGCCTAGTAGCTGGTACAGTGCTGTGTTTTGCATTTAGGATGAGAACAAAGTCGATAACGCACCGATGTTTTAGTTGTTGCTAGGTAATGCTTACACTAGCCAAGGACTTTTCAGTTTCCCATGTTCTACCGACTGAGAAAGCTGGAGGTGCACAAGAAGCTGGGAGGGGGCACAGCCAAACTGGCCAAAGGGACATTCCATACCATGTGACGTCATGCTCAGTACATAAACTGGGGAAAGTTGGCCGGGGGGGTTGCTGCTCGGGGACTGGCTGGACATCGGTCGGCGGGTGGTGAGCAATTGCACTGTGCATCACTTGCTTTGTGTATTATATTATTTTTTTTTTTTTTTTTTAATTTCAATTATTAAACTGTTTTTATCTCAACCCACGAGTTTTTCTCACTTGTGCTCTTCCAATTCTCTCCCCCATCCCACCCCGGGCAGGGGAGTGAGTGAGCGGCTTTGTGGTGCTCAGTTGCCGACTGAGGTTAAACCACGACACATAGGAAACGTCCACTTGCAAAGGAACTTGCGAGTCCTTGGAGTTATTCAAGAACAGCTTCCTGGAAGCACAATAACAATCCATCCCCTTCAAAGGGAAAAGAAGGCAGAAGACCACCCTGGCTTAACAATGAGATTTTGGTTAGGCTTAAAAGCAAAAAAGCAGCATACTGGCTATAGAAATGTGGCCAAATACCCATCAAAGACTACAGGAATGGGGATGGAAAAAAAAAAGAGATGTTGTAGCGGCTGTCTACTACCAATGACCCAGCCAGAATGTAAGCACTGATGAGTTATTCTATAGCAATTAGGATAAACTTCTGGATCAGTAGCCCTTGTCCTTATGGGAGATTTCAACTTCCCAGACATCAGCTGGGAATACCATACTGCTCTGACAAGCAAATCTGGGAAATTCCAGGAGTTTGTTGAAGACAATTTCTTGTCACAAGTACTTAGTGAGCCAACTAGGAAAGATGCCCTCCTAGACTAGTTGTTTGTGAACAGAGAAGGACTCGTGCGGGATGTGATGGTAGGTGGCTGTCTTGGCCGCAGTGATCATGACATGGTTGAGTTTAAATTTTTTGGCGTAATGAGAAAAAAGGACAGCAGAGTTGTTACCCTGGACTTCAGGAGAGCAAACTTTAAGCTGTTCAGGGAGCTATTTAAGAGAGTACCCTGGGAATCTGCTTTTGAGGGCTTAGGAGTCCATGAGTGCTGGTCAGTCTTTAAGAACCACCTTTTAGAAGCACAGAAGTAGGTAATCCCATTGTGTCAAAAGTCAAGGAAGCGGGGCAGAAAAGGAAACTCCTCATGGATCTCAAGAGGAAAAGAAATTGTATGATCTCTGGAAGCAAGGTCAGGCTTCACAGGAAGATTACAGAGCCATGGTTCTGTATATGCAGGCAGAAAATACAAAAGGCCAAAGCTCAATTAGAGTTGAAACTGGCCAGTGTTGTTTCAGATAACAGGAAGGTTTTTTTTAAGTATGTTAATAGCAAGAGGAGGCCTAAAGAAAACATTGGACCAATACTTATTGAAGATGGTCATCTAACTAATAGGGATGAAGAAAAAGCAGAGGCATTCAATGAGTTTTTTTTGCCTCAGTCTTTAATAATATTAATAGACCTTGGGCTGCCCTGTCCTCTGAGTTGGAGGACTATGAGTGTGGGAACAGTGACTTTCCATTTGTGGACACTGAAATTGTAAGGGACCAGCTGTATCAGCTGAATGTTCACTAGTCCATGGGACTGGAAGGGATTCATTCCAGAGTACTGAAGGAGCTAGCGGATGTTACAGCAGGACTCCTCTCATTCATCTGCCAAAGGTCTTGGGAGTCTGGGGAGGTCCCCGCTGACTGGAAGCTAGCCAACATTCTCCAATTTACAAGAAGGGCATGAAGGAAGACCCAGGAAACTACAGACCTGTTAGTCTAACCTCAGTTCCTGGAGAAATTATAGAGAAGATTATACTGAGTACTATTGAAAGGCATTTAAAGAATAATACAATCATCAGGCACAGTCTACCTGGGTTCACAAAAGGCCAGTGCTGTTTAACTAATTTGATATCTTTCTATGATAAGGTCACCTGCCTAGTGAATGAAGGGAAGGCGGTGGATGTCGGTTTTCTGGATTTTAGTGAGGCTTTTGATACTGTCCCTCACAGCATCCTTCTGGACAAGTTGTCCAACTGTGAGATGAGCAGGTACATGGTGCACAGGATGATGAACTGGCTGAAGGGCAGTGTTCAAAGGGTTGTAGTCAGTGAGGCTACATCTGGCACCAGTCACCAGTGGTGTTCTTCAGGGCTCAGTTCTAGGGCTAATTCTGTTCAATATTTTTATCAGTGATCTGGAAGCAGGAGTTGAATGCACCATTAGCAAGTTTGCTGGTGATACATACTGGGAGGAAACCTTGCAGAGGGATCTAGATAGATTGGAGCATTGGGCAATCACCAGTGTCATGAAATTTAAGAAGAACAAATCCTGGATTCTGCATGTGGGATGGAGTAATATTGGACAGAAGTATAAATTGGGAGAGGAGTGGCTGGAGAAAGGGAGTGGCCCTGCAGAAAGGGATCTGGGGGTACTGGTCAGCAGCAGGCTCAATATAAGTCAGCAGCGTGCCCTGGCAGCCAAGAGGGCAAATCGCATCCTGGTGTGCATCAAACACAGTATAACCAGCAGGTCAAAAGAGGTGATTAACCCACTGTATTCAACATTGGTGTGGCCTCACCTTGAATACTGTGTGCAGTTCTGGGCCCCACAATTTAAAAAGGATGTTCAGGTCCTTGAATGTATCCAGAGGAGGGCAACAAAGCTGGTGAAAAGACTGGAAGGAATGTCTTGGGAGGAGTAGCTGAAGACTTTGGGTTTGTGTAGTTTGGACAAAAAGAGGCTGAGCGCCAACCTCATTGCGCTTTACAGCTTTCTGAGGAGGGGAAGTGGAGAGGGAGGTGCTGATCACTTCTCCCTGGTATCCAGTGGTAAGACATGTGGTAATGGTTCAAAGCTGTGCCAAGGGAGGTTTAGACTGGATATTAGGAAGCATTTCTTCACTTACAGGGTGGTCAGGGTTCCAGGGTCAAACCCTGGAACTGGCTTCCTGGAGAGGTGGTCGATGCCCCATGCCTGTCAGTGTTTAAGAGGCATTTGGACAATGCCCTTAATAACATGCTTTAACTTTTGGTCAGCCCTGAAGTGGTCAGGCAGTTGGACTAGATGATTGCTGTAGGTCCCTTCCAACTGAACTATTCTATTCTATTCTATTCTATTCTATTCTATTCTATTCTATTCTATTCTATTCTATTCTATAAGAATCTTGCTAGGGCATGCAGAGATGCAGTCAGGAAGGCTCAGCTAAAACTGAAATTGGCCAAAGATGTCAAGAACAACAGGAAACGAATCTTCAGACACATAAGCAGTAACCAGAAGCACAGGGAAGACATAGGCCAATCACTAAACAGCACAGAGAAACTAGTTACTAATGATGTTGCCAAGGCAGAGTTTTTTAATAGCTTCTTTGCCTCTGTCTTTACCACTGTAGCTGAACCCCAGATCATGGAATCAAGTAGCTACAACAACACATGTATTAACACACCCATAGTGGAGGAAGGACTGGTCTTTGACATCTTGCAAGGGCTCAACCCACATAAATCTATGGGCCTGGACAGAATCCATCACAGGGTGTTAAGAGAAGTGTATGACATTGTTGCTAGGCCACTGTCTATAACCTTTGAAAAGTCTTAGAGACCAAGGGATATCCCTGATGACTGGAAGAGGGCATATGTCATATTGCAAAGGAAATGAAGCAGGTGTTTGGGAAAAGCCAACACAGATTTATCAAAGGCAAATCATGCCAGACTAACCTGACCACCTTCAACAACAAAATAACATTTTGTGGTGACATGGGGAGAGCAGTGGATGTTGTTTACCTGGACTTAGCAAAGCATTCAACACTAGTTCCCCACAGATGATGGGACTGAAAGCACCCTTATTGACTTTGCTGATGGTACCAAACTGGGTGGCGAGCCAGACACATCAGAAAGGAGAGCCATCTTACAGAGACATCTGGACAGACTGGAAGAGTGGACTAGCAAGAATTGTATGAAGCTTAACAAAGTCCTGCACCTGGGATGACATAACCAAAGAGCCCAGTACAGGCTAGGATCTGTGTGGCTGGGGAGCAGCCTTGCTGAAAGGGACCTGGGGGTCCTGGTGAACAACAAGATGATCTTGAGTCTGTAGTGTGCTGCTGCAGCAACAAAGGCAAATCAGATCCTGGGCTGCATCCACAGGGACATTACTAGCAGAGATAGAGATGTGATCATCCCATTCTGCGCAGTGCTTGTCAGGCCACACATGGAGTATTGTGTCCAGTTCTGGTCCCCACATTCAAAAAAGCTGCAGATAGACTGGATAGCATTCAAAGAAGGGTCACGAAGATGGTCAAAGGACTGGAGGACCTGCCCTATGAGGAAACACTAAAGGAATTAGCTCTTTTCTCCCTGCAGAAGAGAAGGCTCAGGGGGACCTCCTCACAGTATTCCAGTACTAAAAGGGTGGCTATAAAGAAAACGGATACTCTCTTTTCATAAGGAGCCACATGGAGAAGACAAGGGACAACAGGTACAAGTTTCACTGAAAGAGGTTTCATCTAGATATAAGAAATTTTTTTTAAAGTGAGAACAATCAATCACTGGAACAACCTCTGCAGGGATGTGGTAGAATCCCCATCACTGGAGGTTTTCAAGATGCAATTGGAGAGGGTGCTAGATAACCTCATCTAGGCTCCCTTTCCCATGAACAGTTGGACTAGATGATCTTTCGATATCCCTTCTAACTTGTGCTGTTCTAAGTTCTATGAAAATGGATAAAAATATGGATGACTGTTGCTGTCTAACAGAACATCTCTCTAATGGCATTTTAGTTTAAGGGCAAACATCCAGTGTCCTTAAACAAAATTATTACAATTATCAATGTAGTCATTTTTATTTAAATGCAAATATTGCTGCTAAAGTACCATCTCTGAGCATTTTGAACTTTTTGTGAAACGCAGTGGATATTTCACAGTTAACACACAAAATGATCAATTGTTTCAACTGAACCATAATTGACACATTTTAATGGGTCAGCAGGTACTATTAGGCAACTCTCAGACAATTGCCTGCATCTAAGAACACTGAACTAGGTCCTTTACTGGGTTGTAATTACATCTGGAATACTTCTGAGTAGAGCTGGGGTGGAAATGGATTTCTCATCCTGCAGCCTTTAAGACTTTTAAAATTTCTTGGTCCAAAACAGAAATGTTTCTAAAATCGTCCTGCCTGAATGAAGCGAAGATCCTGTGGAGGCTTAGGATGGATGGCAATGGGAAGTGGAGGGAGGAATGAGAGAGATACATAAAAATTCTAAGATAGCATATACCTGTGCTAGTTCAGACTACTGTCTGGGCCGAGAAACAGGTGTAAATTTTCTTGGAAACTCAGTAATTAATGGAAAATAGTGTAGGCTCCTTCAGTCTCTGTTCTGATTTGCTCATATGTGTAAACCTGTTGTATTAGTTCTTACTTACCATTGGATTTTAACATGTCTACAGTAAATATAAATCTTTTCCCTTAGGAAGGCTTCTCATTCATTTCTGTTGGTAGCACTGTTACAGGGATTCTGGGCCAATTGCTAAATGTTCTTGGCTTACTTGTCCAAGTTGGAAGGAAAGGCCTCTAAATTTAATTGGGACATTTTTGGATTTGAATTTACAAACATATTTTCTTTCACAAAAATCTCTGCTCATAGGCTAAAGCATCTTACT
Organism: Aptenodytes patagonicus; assembly: GCF_965638725.1. NCBI lineage: Eukaryota > Metazoa > Chordata > Aves > Sphenisciformes > Spheniscidae > Aptenodytes > Aptenodytes patagonicus. The sequence continues at coordinate 59,697,957 of NC_134982.1, forward strand.
CTGTTAAACATTTTTGTATTTCAAGAGTGTTAAAGGCCTGATTTTTTGACAAGTCTTTGGTCACGTCTCAAATTTCTGTTGGTTTCCTTCCTTGGATGAAGTGCAACTTGGGGTCAGGAAAGGGTGGTCAGGACTTCAAAAGGGTGTAACTTAGGCCACAGCACCTCTCCTGGAAGTTTGCCATCTCCAGTGCAGTATCATTACTTATAATATTGAATAAACATGGCAACTTTTCCCATGAGGCCACTTTTCACGCTGTGTTAGACATGCCACTGTGAGGTGTTACTTGCAACTCAGGCAAAATACATAGGCTTCTGGAAACACACAGTTCAAAATGGGGATACTTTATGAATACTCAGATTATTTTCCTGAATTTGATCCCCTTTGCACTCATTTGATATTTATGTGTGGCCATGTCTTGCTTGTTCCAGTAGAATGGGCCCATAACATAACACCTACTTCCAGTTAACTTGTGTTCATTAACAAAAAGCAAAACCCTCCACTATAGTGCAGGCAGTTTGAGAATTTGAGTTTGACATCAACCCAATTCACACTTCATCAAATGGAAGAAAAGCAAACTGACTCAGAAATATGTGGATCTACTCTGGTACCTGTAAGAAAAACCTGTGGGTGAAGGTTTTAAATATGACTTGTTTTTTCAGAAAGCTGTAAACAAACAGCTACCTGGAGATTTCATTAATGCCTCAGTATATCAGTTACCTGAAGGGTTGTATCAAATTTCTTTCAATCAGAGTAAAACTTTGAAAAGGCTGGTTCTGACAGAGCACCAGAGGTGGTCACCATCCTGCTGGGTGACCAGCTTTGCAAGAATATTTGCCCTATACGTATTACATTAGACACTGCATGGCAATTCATTCACCCATGTTCAGTACAGTTTTTTTTAGATTTTTCTTTGGAAGACCAGAGCAGGAAGTCAGGCGCTCTGTCTCTAGGATGCACCTATTGTAAGGTTAGTCTCCACAGTATTTTCTGCAATAATGTAGATTTAGCTTGATATTTTTCATTAGGAACTGGACTCAAACAGGCCATTTTATCAAAAGTTCATTTTAAGTACAGCACTATGTAGATGATATTTAAATACATATAATTACTCAGAAGGGAACACTGCTGTTTTCTAATATAGGAGTCACATGATGTTGCTATTTTAATTATTGTAGTGGAGTTTTCAAGTTAGCCTTTAATCATTCAAATTTGATCTTAATCCAGTTTTCTCTCACTCTTCATTGTCACAATATCCTCACCATGCCTCAAATGGCATGAATTCTGTTAGATATTAGTCATGAAAGTAAGTTGTTTCATTCAAATGTGAATGAAGCAGAAGCTGCACTGTCATCCTTATACCTGAAATTCCAGCATTGTCTTTCCAATGTTTGATTCTAGCATGTAATGATAGGCTCCAATATTAGTACCTGAGTTGTCAGCATCCTTCAAGTTACCCTTAGGGAAGAATTAAGAGAACATGATTAGAATGGAAGTGGTTGGTTTATGATGTGTTGTACATTTTATAGTTATGAACATGTTTTAGCACTGCAAACCTGAGTCATTTTTAATGCCCCTCCCTCTGTTTCTTTCCACAGCAAACAGTTTGGGAGTCTGTTTTTTTCAATCACAGTTAGCAGTTACTGATTTTACCAACATTTTGTATAACATCTGATTACTGTGAAAGAACTCTGACAATTCATAAACTCTGGTTTCTTTCTGCTTAAACATTGATCTATAGAACATTAGAGTTGTTGATGCCTTTGGATGCTTGCCAGTCTTCCTACAGTGATAGCAAATAAGAATGTTAAATCACTTAGTGAGCTGTTGATTACTGGGAAGGAGGAAAGGAGTTGTGGGATTAACAAGAAATGCTTTAATATTTGTTTTTCAGCAAGCATTCAGCACTCTAGAGGCTTGCTCAGCTAGCCCCCCACGCAGATCCTACTGGTCCTTCTTAAATCATTCTTCTCCTGATATAGTTGAGCTGGTTTATCTGATATGGTTTTCCTCTTGCCTGTGATCTTCATACTACCTGCTCAGAGTTCCTTCTTTTCTATCTAGCCAAGCTGTTTCTAGCCTGATTTATTCAATTTCACTAGATTAGTCAGTGAATTGTGCGAGGCTTTTCTAACTTGGTGTTTGCTACGGCTCAAATATGCTCTGAAATATCTCAACACTGGCATGCTATGGAAATAAGACCCTCATCAGTAGCAACAAAGGAGGAGGAAAAGAAGGAAAGTGTTATCCCAACAATGGATAATGGGATAGATAATGAAAAATGACAAGAAGAGCAGGAGGAGGCCCCAGGAAAATGATAATGCAGTGCTTGTAAAATGCTTTGAGGTATTTTCCACCTCAAAAAGAATGTCATTATTTTAAAGAAGACATACATTTATGGGAGAAAAAAGGAAATTTGGAATTTTCAATTTCTTTACAAAAAGGAAAATTGGGTAGAAGAGGTATCTGGTTCTGGAGCTCTAACAAAAGTTTCTGCCAGGTGTAAAGACAGGAAGAAAATATGAGACTAGGGAGGGGGAGAAGCAGAAAAGAAGGGGAAACAATCTGATTTATTCTGTCCAGACCTGTTTATCCCTCCTCAGTCAAAAAGATAAAATATTCCTCTTGTTTTTACAGCTCTAACATAAATCGACTCTAATGGGACTAAAATGACTGAATAAAATTTTGAAGCTGTTCTTAGTGTTTCTTACGAACTAGAGCAGCATCCCTCCAGAGCACTTCTGAAATAAACTGGGAGTGACTGGTGGCTCAGCAGTATATATTTTCATGATCAGCCCTTCAGCTGATCTTACCTGTCCTGGTATTCTATGGATAGGACAGTCTGTCTCCTGGCTTCAGGATTTACAAATCTCTGTGATACTGTTGCTCATCCATCTAAAGTCTTAAACATAATTATTTGCAATGAATCAACAATATGCCCCTTCAGTTAAGTCATTTCTGTCTAGTTTGCAGGAATACTTATCACCACACTATAATTCTGACTGTGCAGGTTTTGCATCTTATGAAGTATATCTATAGTAATGAAGGCATTTAATAAAGTGCTTCTACAGCCATATTGATGAAGTATGATGAAATGGTCCATAATTTTACATTTGCATTTTCAGTAGAATCCAATAGCTGCATGAATTAGCCAGGTATAGCAAGGGGCAGTTTCACTTAAGCTTGTTCCTTCTCCTCCTTTTTAGGGGGAAAACTACAAAAGCAACATGAGATAATTTGGGATATATTCCTTTGGATAACCCCAGGTGTTCAAAGATGAAGTTAAACAGATTTCTACCCAATATGCTTTCACTGAACTGCTATTAAATTTATGGCTGTTGAATGCTGTAGTGTTAACACACTGCTGCTGAAGTGTTTATGCTGGCTTTTAAATATCCCTGAGGAAATCCAAGCAGAACTCTGCAAAGTACATAACCTTTTACCTCAAAAATTTCCATAAAAAATGATAAATTACTTGAATCAAAGTTCCCTTTAAATTTCACACAAAAATAAATCATGCTATAGTTTTCCTAGCTTTTATGGAATTTTGTCCCTCCAAAAAGTATAAACTTTGCAGTGCTGGAAAAGAAAACATCCTTTCATCTGTAAAACAGATACAGACCAGACTGCCTTACACTCATCTGTTTCTACGTCTTTCCCCAAATATATCTTACGAGTACAAGGCTTTTTACTCAGAAGGTACACTACAGATCATCTCACAAAATACAAGGAAACAGTAATGTTTCTAAACTTTTCAGAATCTCTTTCACACTTACCAGAAATGCAAACATAAGAGGAATTCAATTAACCTTTCCTGAATCCATTAGGTATGTCTTTTAGCAGATTGCCACTTTCATTTTTAAGGATTTTTAACACCCTAAGATGATATTTGTTACATAGTATTTTTCTGAGCTATAAATATTTTTTTCTAGGTATAAACTCCAGAAGAAATACATCTAAGCAACTTTTGAGGGTTAAGACAGCCTTTCAAAACTGATGTTTTAATACCACAGTATTAAGCATAAAATTGGCTTGGACAATCTTTATTAGAACAATGGTGAAAAAACACTAAAACTTTGAATTTTGTCAGTTGGATGAAAATTTACCAGTTTTGAAGAATAATAATCATGTAGATTTCCTTCATTAATACCTTTCACATGTGCTATCTATTGGTCACTGCTAGAGAAGACATAGTAGTAGGTCATGTAGAGCTTTGATTTTGCCTACAAGACCTTACTTATTTTGCCTACAAAATCTTCATAAGATATTTTCCCACATGGAGATCTTCTAAACTGATATTATCCTACGTACTATAGAAACACACAAACTCTGAGTTACCTGGATTAACACTGAAGATATACTTGCAGAGGTTCTAATAATCCTGTTGGAGAAGTTTATCAATAAACCACAGTCATGCATCAGTACTGATACTAAATTCCTTAAGGGTCATTTTGTACTTACGCTGGTTGAGGAAACAGCCTCCTGAACACTTTCCATGATGAATTCCTTTGTGATCCTGCGACAAGGCAAATCATTGAAGAGAGAGTTGATCAGAGCCACCTTTTGCAGCATCTTGCCTTGCTTCTGCTCTGCTTAAGCAGCTCTGAAAAAACACATAGTTAATTTTACAGGTCTGAGGTGAAATCTGTATTTCCCATTGCATTTCTTAGGCGTATTTTTCCTCTCAGTACAAGAGAGGTAAAACACAGTTTAAAAAAAGGTGTTACATTATTTATTAACTGTTTTTCTCATGAAATTTGACTTCTGAGAGACAACATTTTAAGTGAGAAATAGCTTTACCACTTCTTTTCACAAAAAATACTGGTTTAATTAAAGATTAATTTATTTTATAAAAAATCTGTATTTTTGGTGACCTTTTTAATTGAAATTTTAAATGGTTTCTGCAAGTATTAATTTGCAGCTTAACACACTTTCTAGCAAAAGTCATGTTTGGAGTGAATTAAGTTTCCAAAAAATGTTCCAGTGAAAATGCATCTTAAATGTTTGGGTTTGGGGTTTTTTTTTCATTTTTTTTCTTCAGAAAACAGGTCTGATTTGACATCTGCAAAGCAGAATAACATCTCTGAATTTCTTGATGATTCTGTCCTTTGTTTCTTTCAAACCAACTAAATTATGTAAGGTATTTTGAGGAGGCTCTGACCAGTCTAAAGGGACAACTTGAAACAAAATTGTCACCTACCGTTGTTCACCCCACCTTTGCTGCATAGCTGGTTGAGCAGCCAGCAACTAGCTGCTTTCCTTGCACATTTTACAGGGGGCTACTTGCTAGTTTAGTCAAATCTTTTAAAATTGCAGTTCATGTTACTTTTCTTTGTTTTTGTAATAGGGCATAAAACTTTCTCAGCTTTTTCAACAAGCAAACAATGCACTTATGCATGTGAGCTCTCTGGGGTGACCTGAACAAAATGCCATGCTGTTAATTTTATGGAGTCTAAGGCCAGACAATGTCCCCACCTCATCTTGCCCAACATCTTGCATTACATATGTAGTCAGGACACACCCATGTACCCTACATCAAGCCCAAGGATTTTAATTATATCAAAGCTTTTACAAGACTAAATTGTGTGCCACAGACAGTGAAAAGTAGAGACCAAAGCACTAGCAGTGCCTGAATTGCAACTGCAAGGAATAGATTATGTGAATTAAATCCATATGAACCTAGCAGATGCAGCCCACCCTCGGCTTTTAGGTAGGTTTAAAAAAATGCCTTAAAATATTTATGCCAATCTGACCAAAAGATGACACTTCTAAAAATCTCAAATCTGGCAAACAATCTGGGCTTGAACAAGCAAGTAAGACACTTGAGAGAAACAGCAGAGTGCAGATTCTACTTTAGCTCTATCCTAGAGGGTGAATCAGTCCCAGCGATGGCCATTCTCTTATGATACAATGAAAAGCAGTCACTCTCAAACTCTGCTTCGTTCATTCTTCCAGATGCTGTCTCCCCACCCCACTAACTGCATGTACAGACAGTAATTTATTGGGAATGGGGTAAGAAAAATATTATATTTTATGGTAATTACAATAATAACAATGAATTCCTAGTCTTTCTAGACAGTCAATTGACATTTGTTTTCTGTTGTCTTAATACAGAGATGAAGCAGTATGACTATACTAAGTCACTGCGTCATTGTATTCTTTTCATATGTTATAAAGAGAGTGAAAGAACACAGGCACTTAGAACCTGCCATGATTTTCAACACCTAAGCTATCTTTGCAGAGACATGATAAATAAATTTACACTAGACTTGGAGGAAAGCAGTTTTTTAAAAATATCTGTTTTAGATGCCAAGAAATAGTAACTAACACCTCTACAATTCCAGTGTTTAATTTTCTTCATGGCCAGGAAGTTTTGCCATACTTGAGGACTTTATCTTACTTCAACTGATAGATCAGTTTTGTAATTTGTAATGTTTGATATGATACACTGCATACTCTTTTGTGTTCAATTACAGCAGCATCCATAGATTCTTCTATCACCATTTTTTTTCTTCCTCCAGGCCTTACAGAATTCAGTATCTGAGACAATTGCTTTAATTCTACTGGTTTGTTTCTATTCACTTCAATAAGAGTGTGAGTACACTGCATTGTGTTACTACTGGGAGGCTTCTAATCATGATGTAATAACTGGTTCCATCAAGCAGACCATTGATTGTTTTAAATTCAATAAAAATGGAGGCATAGTTCTCTGAAACAAGTAACAACAATGTTTTAAATGTTTATCTTTTTATAGGGTAGAATTTTTTTTTTTTTCATTTGAAAGAAGACCACTTTACCCTCCCTTTTAAAATACTATTTTTAACAAAATACTATTTTTCTAGCTGAAAAGGGGGAAGAAAGCCTTAGTTTCCATCTCCATAGGGCAGAAGTGATGTTGACCAGGCCAATGGGGACAGCTGGCAGTGAGCAAGACTCAGAGAAGCCGGTTTGACCCAGTCCTTCAGACATGTAGAAAACAGGGAAAGTAGGCCCTAGCTTAAAGATGATCTTTCTTTGTTTTCAGTAGGTGAAAGTAGCCAAACCCCACAGTTATAGCCTATTCCTACTTACATAATCGCTATTTATCTGACACAGCAAATTTACCTGTCATACTCTCTGGTATTGTAAACATTAATGCTGTGGGCCAGACCCTCAGTACAGTAAAATGCACTTATGCTGAGCAAGTTATTTGTGTAATGTAAGCAGGCGGCATTCAGGTCAGTTCTGGATTTGTCTGATCCTGTGGCAGCACTATAGGACTGGCTGCTGCTGTGTAACTGCAGCAATGTGATAAAACCAGTCTGTTGCTTTAAGTCACAGCGAGACCTGAAATCACTCAGAAGGATCAAAGTTAAAGAGAGGTCCTTCTAGTGGTCTCCTCCCCTTCTGTTTGGTGCCTGCAAGGATCTCAAAACCAAAGCATTACTCCTGTAAGTGGTGAAAAGAGGACAGGCTTGTTAAGTGAGTTTAAAAGTCAGTTTCAGTTATTCTAAGGCTGGCATTGGAAAGTAAAGTGTGTAGAACAGAGAATTTACTTAGACCAAAACATTGTGTAACACCCTAGAAGATTTCCACTACTCTCAATAAAGATTTCTACCTCTGCTTTGAGTCTTTCTGGTGAGCCCCTGAGTTTCTAGAGGATGGCTAGCCAAATATGTCCCCTTGGATAAGAAATCAGCAAAAGGAGCCCCCTTGTCCTAAATACAGTGGCAGTGGCATGAAGCAAGGCTCTACTGCTCCTGCCGCTTGCTTACCTAAGTCTGACATGCAGGACAGTAATTGCTGCAGCTCCACAATTTTACTTTAGTGCTCAAGGGCCAGTAGTTGAGGCAGCTGAGTGGCCACACAGGTATTTTCTGGCACCGTTTATAGCAGCAGTGAAGGAAGGTTTCAGAGGCCTCTTTGCCTGACCAACAATACGAGGCAGCCACTTTAAGAAAACTGATGTTTTCTTTGCCCATTTGCTGTGCGGGGGTTTTCTGTTTTTATTTCCATTCTTCTTCACGAGTCCTTTTGAAGGTAATTCAGCATTTGGACAGCCTGCCTTTCTCACTTCACTGAAAGTTTCCACTCAAGTTCCAGTTTTCTGCAAGCTAATAGTCACAAGACCTTTTAAGTGTGCTGGAGAAGTATCTCTTTTTACAGCCATCCACCAACAAAAATGAGGTAGTGATCCAACTTTTGTTGAAATCCCAAAACTTGCTTTTGGCTGTCGCAACCTCTACAGATAAAGAGATATTTTACTAGGGGACTAATAAGCAGTGAGTAGCTATTACAGGTTAAACTAATATGACTAACACTTAAACAGTAGCTGAGCAGCAATACTTCTGATTAGAGTTGCTGTCTGTTGAATAAAGTTCATATACATAGCAAGCTATGCAGCAATCTGCATAGCAGATTGAATATCTCTGTAATTAAGTGCCTGGTTTTGTACAGAAGTGGACAAGAAGCAGTCATAAAATTTGGCTTAGCTGTGGGTATGGCAGTATCTGTCTGGAAAATACTTGGTGTTGTGTATGTGGTAGTAACATCTCAAATTACCACTGCAATTTTTGCTGTGTTTTTTCAACCCCAGCCAAAATTAGCACATCAAACCACTGATGTACACAAAGCTGTGTCACGTCAACTGTAGGATGTGGCCACAATAGCAGTTTTAGTTATGGCAAACAATTTTTTGTGAGACTGCTTTATGATTTGAACCAGTAAGTTCATTGTCACAAGATTAAAACAACATAGCAATTTCAAATAGTTAACTAAAGCAATTTCAGCTAAACTAGTAGAAATTCTGTGTATATATATGCCTAAATGCTTCATCCTAAATTATTCATACATTTAAACATGCTACAAGTTTCTAAAAGATGTCTACCAAAAATATTTTTAATTTTACAACACTGTATTCCTGATAACCATTTATTTGTATATTTTCATTATATATCATGTAGATTTGTTGTAATTTCGGAAGGCGTGAAAAAGGTATGTATGTGTTCAAGTCTACAATTAATTGTGCTATGGTACTGTTCTGAAACGGTACCATGATTGCTAATGTTTTATTAGATCTCCCAATATTCATTTCTCCTGTAAGACCATGCATTCTTTGGTTTCATTTTTAAACACTCCAGGAAGAATGTTGTTTGATCATATGCTGTGTATCAATATTTTGTATCCAGCTGGTCTAACAATGCAATGTATTAACCATGAGGATTTTCAGAAATAGTAGCAGTACGTAGATGAAACAGCAAGATTTGCTTTTATTTTAGAGGATTAGTGAAACAGAACACTGCAATTTATTTATCATTTTGAAAGGCCATTCTCATTCTTGTAATTGCTTCTTGTATTTTGAATGATACCTGCGAAATGGCTGAGTTTTTAAAATTATTATAGTATTCCTATGCATTGAGGACCACTTTTTTTCAGGATTAAATTATCTGTGCTTTATAAATTCTTACTTTGTTTGCCATTGATCGCTGAATCGGTTAACTGTATTGATTTTATTGAAGTCAATGCTAAGTCTCCTCTTCAAACAGACAATATTTTATATGTAAATCTATGTGTGCTCCCTCCCTGCCTACTCAGATCTTTCTCAATTGGAGGCTTATAGTAGTACAAGTATTACTGAGTTCAAAGGTAAGAATTTCATATATCCTTCTTCTTTAGTTCTCTCCCATCTCTGAAAATTAAAGGTTTCACAATAGTCTATTTGATTTTGACTGTAATGTCTAGTTATGAGGTGAAAAGATTATCTTTTTCTGTGTGTTTCTCTACACTGCTTTTTAATCAGCTGAAAAAGCGTCTTGTCCAGGAGTTAAGTGTTGTACCTGGTGAAGCTGTCCTAGAGTATCCTGTTTGAAGTTCTCCTAGTCTGCAAGGATTGTTGTTGTTTTTTGTGGAGCAGGCTGCTTGGAAGCTCAGAGTTCTGCAGAGCAGAAATACATGGGTATTCTATTGCATTTACCCTAAATGAGCCCTGAGCTCTTTTCAGTATTCATATATACTGTTTTATGTGAACCGGATTTGGAAAAGGAATAAATGATGAAACATATGTTATATCACAGCATTGTTTTCCATTTGATTTCTCACCTTTGAGTAGGAAATGCCTTGCCTCCACTCATGGAAGTCTGTGGGTCAAATAAAGTATCATTCTGAGTGGGAAACAGAACTCTCTGATTTGAATTAAATCAGTAAGTTTGTACCACTTTTACGCTAAGGAAAAAAAAAAAAGAAAAAATTGATTCCAAACTTCTTCGAATTCTGGCTAGGCATTCACTTCAACCAAAGCAAACAAACAAGACCATGAACAGGAGAATGCCCTACTAAAAGGGAGTTTTTTTGGCTATGAGTAGAAGGGCTATGCAGTGAAGTAGAATGGAGTCATATACGTGACAACATTTTGCTGCCGAGAGAGTGGAATATAAAGAACACACACAAGATAACCACGTACTTCATAATTTTAAAACTTAAACCAGCTCTTTCTAAAAACCCTTTTAACTGCCCTCATAGATTTACTTTAATACCTGAATGCAGAGAAAAATACAAGCTTTTTGAATGAAAGAAATATGTAATACAAAATTTGTTAAAGAAGATTCTTAGTGAGAGGCTAGTGAAGTTGTCTTACATGTCTTAAATCAACCTGTGGCACATCATCAGTAAAACTATAACATTCAAACAAAGTTCATACGTTCCAAGAGCACCGTTCTGCAGCTGTAGCCTATTACAGCTTGTAATTTAATGCATGCATCTTAGGGAAGCTGTTAAATTGGTTTCAGACTAACAAACAGATATTTAAACCTGTAGAAAAAAGGTCAGCAACTGAAGTAGGAACAGCAGTTTTTTAATGGAAGGTTTCGTATCTTCTCTTTCAATTAATTTTGTATATTTTTAAATTGACAACTGGATAGTTTTAGAAAAAAATTGTTGCAAATGTAAATAGGCAATACCAATTAATTTTTCCATTATCTTCTTATATGTTTATAAACTGTTATATATTAACATGTTAGTAATGATTTCGTTACAATATACTGGTCCCCATGCTATAATTTCTATTCTCCATGTATAATATATACTATTTGATGTAGTACAAATAAGAATGAGGCCCAAACCTCCACTAAAATAGAATGAAACCAGGCATTAAGAAAATACGATCATGTAGCAAGTACTGGGGCACAAACAATATGCTGAGGGGCCTTCAGGGGCCTATTTCCTTCTCCACAACAGACTGAAATCACTTGGCAAAATGTTCACAAACCAACAAACTATAGTGCAATTCAGCTAGGAACCATGAATTCAAGTTAGGGGTTAAAAAAAACTTTGTGGAAGTACGTAGCTTTTTCCAAGCTATATAATAACTTCTACTGATACCAGAGCATTTTTTAATGTTGAAGCAAGGGCATAACAAGATACAGTGGTTAAAAACTGTCGTTCAACAAATTCAGGCATGAAACAAGGTGATATACTCCAACTGAGGTAATTAAACCTGGGAACACTTTACCAAATGTAGGAATTGATTCATGGATGCTTTAAGTTCTACAGTGATGTTACTTTACTTGGAGACTTAGTTTTCTGATGAATTCTTTAGGCTGTGTAGGGAAAGGGAAAAGGATTTGCTCTTTCTGATTCTTCTGCTCATGTCTTTCACTGGCCTGCATTAGTCTCAAAAGTGTAATAAGGCTACTGGGACTAGCTGAAAACAGGACAGGGAGAGAGTGGACCAGTGGTCAGTTATCACACAATATCTACAAGAAGGGCTGGAAGACGGATCTGGGGAACTAACAGGCTTGTCAGTCTGAACTCAGTGCTGGGAGAGGTTATGGAGCAGATCATCTCGAGTGCCATCCCATGACAGGACAACCAGGTGATCAGGTCCAGTCAGTATGGGTTTATGAACGGAAGGTCCTGCTTGACTAACTTGATCTCCTTCTGTGACAAGATGACTCACTTAGTAGATGAGGGAAAGGCTGTGGACGTTGTTTACCTGGACTTTAGTAAAGCCTTTGACACCATTTCCCACAGCATTCTCCTGGAGAAACTGGCTGCTCATGGCTTGGACAGGTATATTCTTTGCTGGGTAAAAAACTGGCTGGATGGCCAGGCCCAAAGAGTGGTGGGGAATGGAGTTAAATCCAGTTGGTGGCCAGTCACAAGTGCTGTTCCCCAGGGCTCAGTATCGGGGCCAGTTCTGTTTAATATCTTTATCAATGATCTGGATGAGGGGATCAAGCGCACCCTCAGTTGATTTGCAGATGACACCAAGCTGGGCAGGAGTGTTGATCTGCTTGAGGGTAGGAAGGCTCTACAGAGGGATCTGGACAGGCTGGATCAATGGGCTGAGGCCAACTGTATGAGATTCAACAAGGCCAAGTGCTGGGTCCTGCACTTGCATCATAATAACCCCATGCAACACTACAGGCCTGGGGAAGAGTGACTGGAAAGCTGCCTGGCAGAAAAGGACCTGGGGGTGTTGGTCAACAGCCGGCTGAACATGAGCCAGCAGTGTGCCCAGGTGGCCAAGAAGGCCAATGGCATCCTGGCCTGTATCAGAAATAGTGTGGCCAGCAGGAGTAGAAAAGTGATCGTGCCCCTGTACTCGGCCCTGGTGAGGCCGCACCTCGAATACTGTGTTCAATTTTGGGCCCCTCACTACAAGAAGGATATTGAGGTGCTGGAGCATGTCCAGAGAAGGGCAATGAAGCTGGTGAGGGGTCTGGAGAACAAGTCTTATGAGGAGCGGCTGAGGGAACTGGGGTTGTTTAGCCTGGAGAAGAGGAGGCTGAGGGGAGACCTTATCACTCTCTACAACTACCTGAAAGGAGGTTGTAGTGAGGTAGGTGTTGGTCTCTTTTCCCAAGTAACAAGCGATAGGACGAGAGGAAATGGCCTCAAGTTGTGCCGGGGGAGGTTTAGATTTGATATTAGGAAAACCTTCTTCACCGAAAGGGTTGTCAAGCACTGGAACAGGCTGCCCAGGGAAGTGGTTGAGTCACCATCCCTGGAGGTATTTAAAAGATGTGGTGCTTAGGGACATGGTTTAGTGGTGGACTTGGCAGTGTTCAGTTTACAGTTGGACTCGATGAGCTTAAGGGTCTTTTCCACTCTAAATGATTCTATGATTTATATGGACGTAACCTGCTTAGAGTCAGTTCAGAATTGACTCCTGACCCCCCCTTGATGGCCTCCAGCAGGGAAGCTGAGCTCCTCAGCAGGGTATTTTCCATATGGAATGATCAAGACACTTTCCATGTGTTTACCTGGCGAGTTTTTAGTAGCAGGCAGGGGGGCTACAGGGGTGGCTTCTGTGAGAAGACACCAGAAGCTGCCCCCATGTTGGACAGAGGCAGTTCCAGCCAGTTCCAAGATGGACCCACTGGTCACCAAAGCTGAGCCCATCAGCAATGCTGGTGGTGCCTCCATAACATATTTAAGAAAGGGTAAAAAAAATCCCTGTGCAGCAGCTATGAAAGACGAGCAAGAAAATGTGAGAGAAACAGCCCTGCAGACATCAAAGTCAGTGAAGAAGGAGGGGAAGAGATGGTCTAGGTGCCACAGCAGAGAATCCCCTGCAGCCCATGGGGAAGAGCATGGGACCCCATGCTGGAGATAGAGAAGAGCGTGAGGAGGAATGGGCAGCAGAGACAGAACATTATGGACTGACCACAATCCCCATCCCCCTGTGCCACTCGGAGGGTACAAAGTAATAGAGTCAGGAGTGAAGCTGAGCCTGGGAAGAAGAGGGGTGGTTTTAGTTTTGTTTTTATTTCTCATTACCTACTGTGTTATTAATTGGCAATAAATTATATTAATTTCCCCAAGCTGAGTCTGGTTTGCCTGTTATGGCAATTGGTGAGTGATCTCCCTGTCCTTATCTCAACCCACAAGCTTTTAATCATACTTTCTCCCCCTCTCCTGTTGAGGAGGGGGAGTGAGAGACCGGCTTGGTGGGCACCTGGCAGCCAGCCAAGGTCAACTCATTACACCATATAATTCTCTACCCTGCATTCTGCGTCTCACTCTCTCTTGCCTTCTACATGTGGTATCGCTGAGGACCAAAATGAGGACTAACTCTTCTCCAGTGATGGTGACATATTTTTCCTAAGACTTTCATATCTTCTAGCACCTTCAAGCAGGCCATTTCTTAAAAACAAGCATCCAAAAAACCCACCAGCAGCCAAGAACCCCAAACAAAACCAACAGAAAGAACAATAAACCCTAAAAGAAACCTTGGCAGTTTTGTTACTATTTCCTAAGATCATAAAGTGCCTGAGTCAAAATCTTTGGGTTAATAACCTCTCCACTGACTTCTGTGTTATTGGATTAGGAATATACCTGGTTATTTTTTCTGCCTCTCCAACTTATAAAATGGGATGCTATTTAATTCTTGTAGGTTTTTTTTTAACTACCTCATCTTTGGCTTAAGAACCAGAAATAACTAAGAGAAGAGATAACCAGTAAAATTACATATATTTGAAGAAAAAGAAAATCTTTCGGCACAGTACATCATCTACTATTGAATCTGGAATTACTTTTTTTATACTTTCTGATACATTTCAGAAAATTTGGGATAAGGATAGCGTAGTACATTACTTGCGCTGTAAGTGTTTTCTGGCAGAGAATCTGTTTTGATTGCACAGTGTTTAAAAGAACTGGATTCTGACATATATTCAGGTGTCCTACAGACTTGCTTGCATATCACATCAGATCAGTCTTAATACTGTAAACCTTTTCTGTAGTACATTCCACAGTGGCTCTACTCAGACAATTGCACATTAGGTAAAGGGCTTTTTTCCATTTCTTCAACCTACAAATATAGTCTACATGTGGGAAATGCAACAGCAATCTACTTTTTAGTTAATGGACAATATTATGAGATATAAAAACAAGGTAGCATGTTAAATGATGCCTTATATTATCTGAGATCTAACAGAAATATGAAAAGAAAAACAACCCTTTTGTACTTCAGCCTTTAATTGAAGGCTTATAAAATTATAAATTCATGAGTTCAGCTTCCTTCCTTGCTTGGGTATCCACATTTTTCCTCAAAGAACATTAAAAAAAAAAAAAGAACTGAAGTTAGAATACACCAGTGCATCACAGTGTGTATGGAGAAGGAGGATGAATTTAATCTTCACAGGAAATACAATTGAATTACATAGTAATTAATTACATGCTGATACTTTTCATTCCTTCCCTGCTATCAGGACACTTCTTTTTTTCTGTCGGTGTACAGGTTAGACTAGCTCTGGGGTTAAACAGGGGCTATGTCGTAGAAGGTGTTATCCTTATGACCCCTGCATTACCTGAGACAGAAGCTACATAATAAACACAGATCAGGGAAATGCAAAAAAGTAAACATAATTCTTGCAGTTACAAGAGTTGAATGCTGGGCTTCTTGTTCTAGCCTGAGTATCCTCCTCCATCCTCCAGGTCTTTGCCTGTTCCTTTCTCCCTGGGGTTGCCTGCTACAGCCTTTCTGCAGGTTAACTGTCTCAGTCTGATGTTTTCTGTTCCACCAGTTAGTAGGCAGCCTGACACGTCTCCTCCTTGAGACTAACAGCTGGCTTGTGTGCTCTGTGTCACAAATACTGCAGTCTTGCCCTCCATGTTCCTGGGTCAGCAGGTGTGGCCATGCCAGTATGTGAGGGCCACTGCAACTCCAGACATGCTTCACAGCACCCCAGAGATACTACTCAAGGCCCGGTTCCTCTCAGCACACACACAATTATTAGGGAAGAGAAATTTTACACCTATAGATATGCAAATTGAGATTTCCCAAAACCAGAAGCGTGGCTAAGTTTTTCTAGCTAACTGCAGAACTTGCAACCTTTATACAAAAGGCCACTTCTGCTGGTAAACACCATGTCCTTGTCAAAAATCATGGATTACAACTTTTTCAGAGAAAGACAGATCCATAACCTGTTAATTCAGACAAAAAATGTTTTTTACCTAGTGCTGGCTGGAAGTTCCAGTACAAAACATAATCAGTTCAAATACACAGGTTTAGAACAAATAGTAAGAACAAAAGTCTTAATAGGCAAGGCTACTGCCTACTCGTGTCTCTGTTTTATATATCAAAACTTTTTTCTCCTGACAGCTGCACCCAGGGAGGCAGGAACTTTTGAAACTCCTGTCTCTGCCTGCTGCTGGGGAAAGTCCTCTATGAAGGTGTTCCCCACAGACCATGCCTTTGGGTCAGAGTAAGCAGAGGCCCATTAGTTGCAATGGGAACAAAAGTTGTATGTGGTGTTGCATGGTAGCAAGCAGACCATTTGCTCTGAGATGTTTGTTCTTTCCCTCAGTAAAATTCCGTCTAATTTACATATGAAACTGATACAGCTCACACTGTGAAAAAAGGTAGCTGTTAGTACAGCAAAGTGGATGCTGGATGGCTTTTCATTCTTACCTGGTTATTACTGGCAAAGGCTGAAACTAATGTGTTTGTAAGAGCCGTGGACATGCTCTCTCAGGGAACCATGAGATTATCTTCTTTCCAGACTAATAGCTGCTCACATTGTTTAAATCCCATTAAAAAAAATCAGATGAGATGGACAACTCTACCTAAATCTTTTTAGACTTGACCTTTTACTGAAGGTAAGAAGAATGTAAATAAATTCTCATCTGACTTTACACACAAAGCACTATGAATGTTTTTCACCAGTCAGAGTCAGTGGCATGCACTCACAGTGATTTCAAGCCTATGTAAGTCTGACGGGTGCGCTCAACCCCTGACCAGACTGGTGGTGGTTTCGTGCAGGCTCCAGAAGGGGTAAACGCTGAAGCCATAGCCAGGCATGAACTCACCTTGTTTCAATCTGTTCTCTGAAAACCCACAAAGGAGTAGAGTGACACAGTGAGCATTGATGCATATGAGCTTCGAACACCGAAGATGCGATTAACGCATGAATAGCAGGTGGCTTTTCCAAGACTCATTTATCAAGGAATAAAGTAAGTTGTGGGTACGAGGAGTCTCATTCATACCTTTTCCATCGCATGTCATTTGACTATGAGCCAACCACTTTATCCCATAAATATGACAGCCTACGTGAGCCTTTTTTGAGGTCTCCCTGCTAGGCAGCGTGGCTGCATGGTGGTGATCTCCCCTTGAGCTGGGACACCTCTCAAGGTTGCTCCTCAAGGCAGACAGATCTTTTACCAACGACAGATCTTTGGTAAGCGACCGATATCACGCATAACATTGTAGTATGGTAACTTTGATTTTGTCTTGGTAACTTTGATTGCATGCTGAATTGATGCTAATGAAACATTACATAAATTTTACATATATAATCCCTTAGACATAAACCGTTTACCAAGTCTGAGACTAGGTTTGGACCTAGCCGCCCCTACACTCCTCTCTGAGGAGGAGTTTAGAAAGCAAGGGGGTCCACTCTGAACCTTGTGACTCAGTGGGAGGGTCCTCCTTACCCTTTTGTGTATCCGGTCCCTGTGTGAATCATTCTAACTTGAGTGTAACTCAATTTTCCTTTGTACATTTCTTCCATGCAGTAATTAATAAGGTGAACCTTGCCATCAAACTCATTGAACCATGGCAAACCCCTGTTAAACTTCGTTAAATTCCATCAAATTCATTGAACACTGTCAAACTGTTATTTTACCTCAATAAAACATATTGCTGCTTCTCTCTTTTGAGTGAGGTGCATTCCAATCATTCGTGACAGTAGGTTAAACCGGTATTAGAATGCCTTTAAAATTCTTTTCATACCTCAGAAAATATAAAGAAAAATATACTCCAAGCCAGTTTTACACTTCTGTTTCTACTTAATCATCTTTCCCCTTAGATCTGTGGGTGGTCACTGCATTGTCCAAGCAGCTTGTACATACATTTTCAATAAAAACCTTGTCAGTAGATCTGCAGAAACCAGTTACCAGTGATAACTTATGAAAAGTGAATGCCCTCCTTCCTCCAGACTAACCTCCTGCCTCCCTCCCCTCCCCCCCATCAAATTATTTTGTCCTGTGATACATGTACATTCACAGACTTTACTGGAAGGTCCCGAGACTGCAATGGTAATACAAATCTACCCAGCAGCATAAAAACTGCCTAAGGGGTGGCTTGAGAAACAGATGTTGAACTCTAAGTTTCAGGATGGATCCTTACATGACAGTCATATGAAGGTAGCATCTTTCTACGTGAATATTCCTACTTATTCCCAGGGAACTACTTGTGCAGTCTCTCACTTTTCAGTGTGATTAACAGTATGGGAATTTAGTGAGTAGAGGTGTTTAATGCAGAAGTACACAGGCTTTCACCCCAGGTCCATTACTAGCCATGTACTTTATTTCTTCCATAGCAAGTTAGAAGGAAATCATTGATTGTATGAGACTGATTTTATTAACTCTAACATAATTGTTGACGAATGGAGACTAAACAAGTGCCTCTGCACTGTGCCTCAGGTCCTACAGTAGATTACAATTAGATTTAAATGTTAAGGGAAAAAAGATCCTTAGAAAAAAAATCAAACATTATCCCAGCATTGTCTGCACATTACACAACTGATTGATTTAGCTTGAAATGGCAGCCAGAAGACTCCTAATTTAACAGTTTAAGTAGGACTGGGTTTGGGGACACAAAATTAAGAGATCCCATTCATCTCTGGAGGAAACTGTAAAAACCAAGGAATTAAAATATTTTTTTGTTGAATTCATAGAAAAGAATTATTGGTTTTGTTTTCTAGCCACCACCACGTGAAATCTGTGGAACTGGGGGTAAGTTTTGTAAAACTTTACTAATGAAATAGCACTTCATTTCATGTATAGCCCTACTTAAATCATAAAGTCAAATTTAAATACTCATATTTCCTTGATATGCGGGTCACATTCAACTCCATTTGTTTCAAGGGATGCATCAGACCAGTTTATTATGCAGCACTTAGTGAAAAGCACTTCAGAACTAATGTTTTGTAAGGGACAGGTACATACAGCTTGTAAGATGAAAAAATTATATATATAGAATAACCAAGTGGACAGTTTTGGCATGCTTTTAAAAAAAAATGTGCATTTATGCTCAAGTCTGATAGAAAAAAAAACCCCCACCACTCCCACCCCCACATTCCATTAACAAGCAGCATATTACATTGCATCTGTGTAAACATAAGCATTAAGATTTTGATACTTTGAAGTTTTACAGAAACACTGGTTAAAAAGTGGACAGGACGAACTACCAGAAAAAGAAAGGGAAGTGACATAAAATTTTCCAAGGCTGTCAAGTAGTAAAATTTTTTACCACAAGATGAATGTTACTAAGAATGTAATTAGGTATCCTAAGAAGTTCTGAATCAATCATCTTCTGAAATGCAAACTTAAAACCCAACCGGCAGCACTACCTTAGATAGGTGATACGGAGTTAAATAGAATTATAGTTTGTGATATGCACAAACTAAAGCCAATTAATTACTTCTATGTCTTAATATATTGACTGCAGCAGATGTGAATTAAATAAAGCAACTGAATTGTTAGGGAGGTCAGATACTTATCTTTGGTACTTACAGTCTTTAAATACCAGGGTAGGGTCTCTATGAGGAAGAACTCGGGCAATCACAAGTTGCAAAGACTCCAAGGTTCTGTCCATCTCAGGTCTGCTTTTCCAGAAAGCATCCACAAACTGTCCTCATACCTGAATTAGTTGAGTCCTGTACTGAATTTTTGCAGTTTATTGATGCACTGGATTCCTAAAGAATCTCCCCACATCTGCCAATCAGACACTGCCTCTAACTTCAAGATCCTTCAGAGGGTCCACCTCCCTGGATTGCTTATCTTTGCTGTATGCTGAGCTAATTAGCTGTAAAGGCAGACGGACAGGCTCATTCCTCTTGCTTCCTTCTGTTACACACACCCACCTACAGGCTAGGGAGAGAAAGAGTGAAAGAGTTGTTTCATCAGGATATTGATGATGGGCTGAAGCAAAGATCGTTCTGGTTTCTGCCAGAAGAACAAAGAGACACCCTTGCTCCCCAAGACTCTCAAATTCTAGGGAGAGACTGCAAATATAAGGAAAAAAGATGTAAAGTTGTTCCAAACTCATTACCATGGAAGTAGCATGTGGACTTTTGTTTAAACAGTGAATTAACTAAAAAGTATGCTTTTCTTTCCTTTCAATTATGTAACAGGAATACAACTTTGATATTAATGGCAAGTGGAAAATGAAAAAGAAAGCAAAATTAAACTTGTCATGTATTAGGTTAACCCAGTTTGAATCTATTTTCCTGGAATGTAGTTTCCAATTCCATGTACAGTAAGTGTATTAAAATGCCAGTCAATTAAACTATTTACATATAGTTGTTCAGGGGTCTGAAGAGGCACTCCAATCAACAGACAGACATAGATGTGCTGGCAAAAGCCTGAAGTACACATGCAAATATACTGCTGTTATACAGGTGTGACTTTTCCTTCATATAGGAGGGCTGTTTGTAGCAGCCATACACTACATCAACTAGAGTTACTTTGCCGGTACAGAATACTTTTTTATCAGTTCCAGTAAAGTCTTCCTAACTTAGAAAAAAATCCAAAAGTAAAGATGTGTTCTTTAGCTACTGTACAATCTTTTCTTCCATGTTCCCAAACAAAAATCAGTTTTTTAGGATTCAGCAGTGGAAAATTCCTATACAACCTTGTACCTGTATCACTTAAAAGTTTTAACATACTGTTGCATATATTGAGTGTGCATGGTACAATGTTTGTCTGCTCCTTACTGATTTTCAAATTTTGTTTGGTTACAAATTAATGAACTAACACTACTTTATGTGTGCTTATTAAAATAACACATTTTAAACCAATTTTGTTATAACCCACACATTCCTTCCTGTTGAATATATGAATTTAAGATAGTAACACTATTGTCTTAACCTCTCCATTTTCCTAAGTTCATTCTAAATACTTTGTTTCATATGTGGACATTCAAGTGGAGCAAGTACTCTTAAGTTCATTCGATGCATAAACTTCATTGTGACCTTTGATGACTTTAGATATTTCAGATAGATAATTCTGCTGCTTTGGAAAAAAATAGGCTTAATAAAGATATAATAAGCTGTAACTTTGAGGATTAGTTCCTCCCTCGCTAACTCCAGTCTCAGAAGAGTCTCGTCTGGCAGAGTAAATGAAAATGGTAACTTACAGCCATCCATTAGAATACCTTTAAAAGAGTTAATGGATGTTTTAAAGGAACATTTTGAAAATAAACAGCAAAGATTTCCATAATCCTTTCTTTTCTCATGGTGCTGAATCAACTGGACAGCCTTTGTATATTTTTGGAACCCATTACCAAGACAGACTTAAGGTTGCACACCAAAAAGAACTCATTCACTGTGAGATGATACTATAGATTGATAATTTAAGCTCTACGAAGCTGTCCTTCCCAAGAAGGGCTCCACCTCACATCTCAAGCACCGATACAGTGGACAGAAGGTTAAAAAAAGAATAAAGAAAAACTTAAACTGCTCTCTCTTGCTTCAGTGTTCACAAACACTCTCTCCTTAAGTTTATTACGTATTTAAATATAGACACCATTTAATTTTACTACTAGACATACCTTGCTTAAAATAAAAAAACCCAAGAACCCCAAGATACTTGTTTTTCTTCTAGGTCTTCAGACCCCAAGGATATAGAGTAGTAAAAGTCATGGTAATATTTTTGAAAAGAGAAGTTACAGAAGCCTCATCACTTTATGTAAGTTATTACATATAAAGGAATTAAATTTATTTGTAACTATGCAGGCACATTAAAAGTCTGAGTGCTTGTCAGTTTGTACAACACATTATATATTTTTCTGGGCAAGATTTATATGTGAAATTTTGGAGTGAAGGAAAAAATAAATGAGAATTGTTGGCTTCAAAGAATGCATATTCATCATATGGATTGCTCATGCTTGTACAGGTACAAAAGAAATCTTAGAGTACTAACTGCTATCAGGTTCATATTTGTGATTTTTAATTAAACCAAACAAATATCTGTTTATAACATGAGAGCAACATTTTAAATTTAAATTTCATGTCACTGCAAAAACTGGTTTTAAAAATTTCCCTTCCTTCCCTCTAAAGAGGAATCCTCTGCACAATAGAAGATTCTTAATCTAAACAAATACAGCACAATTGATTTACAAGATACTGTTGGAAATTACTGTTGTTAAATGATCTTAGCCAGTACTACTATTTAATTCAAATTACAGTCAATGGTTTTAACCAAAAGCACAAAACAAAATCCCCCAATCAAAAATCACTGGCAACCAGAATAAAGTTTATTAACTTCCAGAAAAACACTTGGTTGTATAGAAGAGATTGCTCCATTATATAAAAAGATTATTGGTTATTAGCATAATTCTTTCAACTGTATACATTATGTGTTTTCTCATGTTCTACGTGAGCTTTAATAAATTATCCCCAGAAACTAGCTGCATCCAAGCTTGACTTAATGTTGTGCATATTTTCTCGACGCTGTTTGGTATAAATATTTGCCTCTCCTTTTTGTAGCCGTTGCCTCAGAGCAGACTTTTGATGTTTGGTCAGTTGACGTTTTATCTTCTGTTTCACCAGTTCCTACAAATAAACAAACAATTGAGTATCAGAACTTTTTGAAGATCATTTAGTACTAAGACATGGCAAAACAATAGTGTATTTTCAGTACCAACATGAAAATGCATGATCCCAACCGGAAGACCTCTGTACATTGAGAAGTTAGTGATCTTCACAAGAGTTAACGTGAGTAAGCCCTGGTCTGTACTGTGTTGCGCTAAGCTGCATGTACAGGGTTGTCTTCCAGCCTGTGTTGTGCTGCACAAATCCGTTGGCAGTAGGATAAACTAAGTCAGCTCCCACTCAGTACTGGCTATTAGGCCTCCTGTCTGGCCGTGCCTTTATCTAAAAGTGCAGCAAGAAGCTCTCATGTGAACATCAGTTCAGCTTGACTGTACAAATGATGAACAGAGTTGTTTCCTTGTAAGAAAATAATAAAATAGCTTGAAAATAGCTTGACTGACTGGAAAGAGATTCTCTGCTATGGACAAGGTCTGCACAGTGTGCTGCATGTGGGTTGGAAGTCCTGTTCAATGCTACACCCCCAGGTCTCCCAGCATCCAAAGGGGTGTGGGATTATCTATGCTATTCTCTTCTGACAGTCTTAGCTCTAATAAACAGCATTTTAAATCATACCTTACGGAGTTTAAGCATCTTTCTTACGGGGATCATAAAGGACCAGCAACTCTTGGTGCAAAACACATGCCTTCTACAAAAATGTGAAAGCTGATAATATTTGGTGCTTGAAGATTTGACAAATGTCTTTTAAGTCAAAAAAAAACAAACCCAAAAACAACCGACCAATAGAAAATTTCATATCTTGCAGTAATTACTTGGTTTGTGCCTATTTTTTTTTAGCACCCTGGTTTTTCTGAAGTTTGGATTACAAAGATCTGATTCTAATGGAAAACAACTCTTTACCACAAGTGTGGCTAAAAAAGAGGGGCAGTCAGGAATGATTTACAACTCCTCCTCCAGTTTCCCCCTGTTGTAAGGCACTCTCCTATTGAGATTCACAAGGTCAGGACTGTCTCATGCCTCTACTGCGAAAGTATTGAAACAGCAACAGCAACTGTTATTTCCATAGAACTGCAGTAGTTTTACGAAATTTCATCTGTTATTTACACTTATGTTTTCATTCTGAGTTCTGCTCTCCATTATGATGGCAACAGCTATCCATAATAAAAATACAGCCATGATTTAGTAGATTGTGGCAGTGATTTTGTCATTTAGAAAATGATCCCAGCTCAAGCCACTGCACTGATACTGAATGCATACTTGCATATCTTGTCTTGGAAGAAAAAGAGAAATCAAATTATTTTCATCTTTCTATTTAATCATGACGGAATCATATCTTGTTGGAAATTCCAAAGAAGCGTCTTATTTTTATTCTAATTAATAAAGCATTAAAAAAAGTCATACCAAGGAATAAATCTGCCCTTAATAAAAGATCTGCTGCTGTCCAAATAACTGGACAAGAGGAAAAATATCCATCTATTTACATTTCCTTTGCATGTCCCCCAATTTCAGTTGCCTTGTTGTGCTTTGTTGATTGTACTATCAACTCCACTGTAGCATATGAAGTAGTAAGTTGGTAGAGAGTAAATCAGGAACCAGAAAGCATAATTTTGGCAAGTTATGCTCTTTAAGAATTGCTATGACTAATACAACTAAAGTAACAAAACACAAGGTAGTCAATGAATCCAATTACTCAATCCTGATTTCAGCAGGAATCCTGTAATAATTAAGGAACCACCTGAACAGCAGTTTCCTAAGTTATGTCGCATGCAGGCTGACTGTCAAAATGTGGATAAGAAACAGTTGCATGTGACGTGTCCTTCTTTCCTTGGGTACTTAGTAGCACTCAGTATTTAACCGTAAGTCTTTGGAAATAAAAATTGTAGATTCTCCTTGAAAAATATTCCTGAAGAAAAAATGATCAGAACTAATTTAAACTGTTGCACTGATGTTTTTCTTTTGCCAATAAAGCATCTGTCATTCTGTGTTTTCTATAGGCAGAACCCTGAAAGAAGGCTTCTGTACTTCTCCCACTCTGTTCCAGGACAGATGACTTCTTTCACATTTTATACAAAACTTGCTAGAAGAAATTTTGCAAGATGGATACGAGAAGTCTTTGACATGTAATCATAATGTAAATTCACCAAATTCTGTTGCTCAACCACAGCACATGGTGAAAAGACTCACTAAATTTTTCCATCTTCATAACCTAAATGTAAGCAAATACTGAGAAATGCTTCAGAGTAAACAGATTTACATTTTCTTATTTAAATTTTTGATCATTCACATTGCTTCCTCTAATTAAATTACATCAGTGCATATAAAGATTTGTACAAGCACAGAAAGATACCTTACTTCATGTAGAATAGTTGGTTTTCAAAAATTCATGATGCTTTCTCTTTTTGGTATAGTCTCCAAGTTATGACTGTACCTACTGCTATTACCGGTATTGTTTATATATGCCTATATGAATTTGTTTGTGTGATTAATTTAAAAATCTGCTTATGTTTTAATATGTTTTCTTCACTGAGCAGAAAGCAAGCTGCATAAACAACAAATAAATACTAGCAGCAATAACAGGAATCAGCTCTAAGCAGCCCAGTGGATCTTACTGCAGTGCCATTATTTTGCATTTTTAGTTTTGTAATTATTTTCTTATGTTACAAATAGCTCTTTATATCATTTCTTTAGCTCTAACATGCAAAAACTAAAGCAATTCAGCAATGGGCAGAAACGTTATTTTACTCAGCATAAAAGCATGTAAGTGAAAGCATTATGCAAGGTAAATTGGTGCAGGAAAAGCTGAATCTCTTGAAAGCTTTTCTGCTAAAGTGATTCTATCTTTCTTTTAGTACAGAAAATTAGGTATGTACATGCCATTTACATATTTTTAACACGTTTTATGTGTCTGTGTATATATATATATATATAAACATACATCCACTAAATACTCGAAAAGGTTTCTATAGCTACATAACGACCACTGCTACCACCAAGTGGTGTACAGGAGTACAATTGCAAGTAATTTCCTTTATAGGACTTAGTAGCACTAATTTTTTTTTTTTTAAATTCTGCACACTTAAATTAACAAACTCAAAAAAAACCTAAAAAAAAGATTGCATGGACCAGAAGCTAGGGAATTCCTGGCAGGTCATCCTGGCTTTTGTTTACTTCGTCCCATAGTTTTAACCTAATTATTTGTCTCCTTAAGAAGACACAATGCCATCCCCTAGAATAAGAACTGTGATGATAAAAATCAAATTTGGGTTTTTTTTCTTGCATGAGGTCCTGTAAAAATGTCTTAGACAAGATGCAAACTTGCTATTCCTTAACATTTATTTACACATGTAACTTTATTGGTTATTGGTGTAACTTTAAAATACTTACCTTAAAAACACTTATCTTAAAAAAAAAAAAAAAAAATCCAAACATGAAAGAGTAAAGCAGCCAACTATTCCATGAATATTATAGCCACTGACAGGCATCTTCTGTAAAGCAAGGTTGCTTCACAGAATAACACATCACTTAATAGGACAGTAGCAAAGCCTTTGTTAGGAAAGTACTGAAGCAGTAAGTAGCAGACTGAAAAGACTGTAAATGAGGAAGATCAAGTCTTAAGTTTAAAAAAAAAAAAAAAAAAAATTACTCTCGCCAGCACTAGAGGTTTCAGATACAGTATTTCTAGCTCTAATTAGGCAATAGAAATGCCTTGAAAAGACACAAATTGAAAAAGTACATATTTACTTTTGGTACATGTTGTGGAAGAGCTGAAACTACACCAACATGTTCCCCAAACTAGATTTTTCACAGCTTCTGCTCCTAACTGTAAATGAAAATGAGACTGAACATAGGTACCCATATTTACAATGGCAAGTATGTAGTCTGACCTAACTAAAAAAATACCTCATCGATCAGCTGTCAACTGAAAGAAGTTTCTTCCTGTTTTGTACAATACTATTTTATAACTAATAAAGAACATTGGACTTTCTTCCCTTTAAAATTAAAATGCACTTTTAAAAATGCGACAGTGGTAGCCATACTGACTAGTGTATAGTCTAGGGTTGAAGAAAAAGACCTTAAGTTCTGCTGTAAAATGTTCTGATTTATATAATGCAGAAAGTAAAATAAATTCATACTGCCAAAGAAATCACTACTGAAGTAAGTTCTTATAAATGTTTCAGAAAAGAGTGTGAAGAAATCTCTAAGATGACAGGTGAGAAAGGCCAAATTAAATCTTGACTCAAGCATCCACTTTTAAGATAAAAAAAATATTAATTGTGGCTAGCAACAGAAATGAATGAATTGATTATATCTTAGTGCATTAACATACATTAGCCTGTTATTGGCAAAATGAGTCTCCTTAATGCTGATGTAGAACTTCGGTGAAAGGGCAAAGGGCAATACATGAAGGAAGGTGCTGGAAATCATTCCCTGTAAACAGTTACAGAAGTATCAGTCCTATTTTCCTGTGGGCATGGAAATGCAAACCAGAGAGGTTCATGCTAACAGCCTTTTTAAAGGTAATTAATTCTAGGTAGCATTTTTACAAATACGTACTAACTATGTGCAATTTAACATGGTCTGAGAGTAAACTAGATAATAACATAGTAACAGTAATATTTACCGCTGGAATAGTTGAACAGCTCCCAACACTTCTGACTGATGTGATACTTTTAGTCCTTGTTCTGTGCTCAGCAATATGAACGATACTCTCTTCATTTCTAAAATACATAAATCAATATTTTATTCCACTAGCAAGATAAACATCCTTTGCCTTTACGAGCATCATGTTTTAGTCTTAACTTTTTGAGATATAATCTGAGAACTCCCAAGAGAACATGCAAGTACTACAGAACATTTACATTTTAAATATTAACACTAGTTGCTCAAAACAGGCATTTTATGAAAGGAAGAATTTGTTGCACAACAGCTACATGTATACCAAGCACAGGAAAAGAAGTTTCAGACCACTAAACAAAAATATTTCAGATCTTGCACGATGTCTTGACAAGTCATTTCACTAAAAAGCAAAAGCAGAGGAGGGGGAGTATAAGCTTGGTATATACCTCCATGTATGTGGTGGGCTGGCAAACTCAGGAGTTTCACATACAAGGGGCTAGCTTGAAGGTAAGCAAGAATTTCTAGGTATGTCAGGAAAGGAATTAAAAGCTAGAACCACACACAGTACAATATATTTGAATAATACATTCCAAGGAGCTTGTTCTTGCTAACTTCAGTTGAATGTGCAGCGGAATAATTTGACTTTGAGACAGAGCATTCAAATTACAAATTTATTCATAAAAGTTATTTAGAAGCAGTATTTTAATCAAGAACTCTTTCACTACCAATATTAACAGAAATAAAGAAAAAGGGAAGAAAATTCCACCACAGGAAATAGGTTGGTCTATGAATTAAATCCAAGACCTGTTCTCTCATTAGATACTACTACACAGCTGGACAACTGATCTGTCACACATTACATATGAAGCATTACATATGTAGTACCAATCAACAGGTTACCTATCATGAGACCAATAGGAAATATATTCACTGCAATGTTTTAAAAATAAATTTAATTTTTAGTCTTCAATTTAAACAAGGCTAGCTGAAGAGTAGTCCTTTTTGAGCTACTTGAAAGCTTTACGTTTACTGGGGGGAGGAACCACGCTCCTAGATAGTAAATATGAATCTTTACCTGTAATGCCTAAATTTCTCATTTAAAGTTGACAAGTCAACCAGATCAGGGCATTTGTCTCCATTCTCCTTATCATCACAGCACCCTCCTCGACCTGTCTGATTTTCGACTTCAGCAGCATTTTCAGTTATGCTTTTGCCCTCAAAGAAATCAATTGCAGAACTCTCTGCATCTTCACCAGCCTTCCAAGGCATAGCTTGCCCTTCAACTTCTTCTAAGGCTGAACTCAACTTTGACATATTCAGCCTTTGTGTATTTTCACTACTTTCAGTTGTATCAGCCTCTTCATTGTTATACATAAAGTCGTCAGAGGTTCTGCTTTCAGAGGAATCACCCACTTCATACATGAAGTCTGCATTGTTTTCTTTATCTTTGCTGAAGAAGTCGAGCTTATTCTCAGCATCTTCTACAAATTCTGATACCTCTGTTGTACTATCATCCTCATCAGAACCTGGTGGGTAAAGCAGTTCACCATCTTCCTGCATTTCTTTTGCATAACCGCTGGCAGCAATCTCTCTATCAAGAGAACACTCTCTCCTGTGAAAGAAGTATGTTTTCTTTTAATATGCTAAATCATCAAGCTACCAATATGCTACATTTTGGATTAAAAATACTAATCAAGCTAGACTCTAATTACCCATACTATTAACAAACAGGATATACTCTGTTGAAACACATAGAACACCACATGATAGTGCTGAGCTTTAGGTAAAGTATTAACAGAATGTGACCCAAGAGAAGCAAACTTCTACAGAAGATGATTCCGTCTCCATAACCAGCATTTATTTGTTTGTTTATTTATAGGAAATTATTTTATTTTAGCAGGAATACAATTTGGCTTTAAGTTCAAATTATGTTTAAGCAAACAGAAGAAAAAAGGGTACACAGACACACAGAGTGATTCAAGTGTGGTACCCCTTTGGAAAAGCACTCAGAATGAAATAAAATCATCTTCATTGCAACAGCTTCAGTCTTAAAATAAGTGAAAAATTACTTTACTTTTCAAAAAGGACAAAAAGACATTAGGAGAAAAACTTTGAATATAATAATGTTTAAAGAGGCAGTCACCATATTTACTAGCATTTTAAAAATAAATTTAAAATTGAAACCCAAATTAATCTTCAATATACTGGAACTGTCAAACAGGCTTTGAGAAGTGGGAGAAACTGATTCTGCATCACTGTTAATATTTCCTAGATATTTACCATTTGGATCAAGCTTTCGGATTGATCTCTCTTCCTTAGCTGCAAGAGGAAAGACAAAGGAGGCAGCAGCAGGTTTTAAAACACACTTTAGCTTTTGGAAACCACTTACAGTAACTTTGGTTGAAGAAAACACAATAGGAATGACAAAAATATAATTTAAAATTGCATAGTTGGGCCTATTTTTTTTATTTCTCCTACAAGCATCTCTCACAGGCACCCGTTTTTCTCACAAAACCAGCACAAACACCATAAATAGGAGAACTCAAATTCATCTGGCAGTTTCTACCTGATGTCTTTGAATGCTGGGAAGAGCTCACTTTCATAGTTGAAGCGTTTCTTAAAGAACTCCTTAATACAGTTAACATCTCTGTCAAAATACCTGTAAAAAAAATACATAATTCTACAAACACAAAATCAAGGTAATGACGTCTACTGCAATGACAAACTTTTACCCTACATTTCTTGTCTTTTACTGATTTTATTTGAAAATTACTTCTATTAGTGATCCCAAGACAAAAGGCTAGGGAGACAAACTGCATGCAAGTTTATTTCTAAGCATTCCTTAACTGAACAACATCATTCTCTCTGAGAAGCAATTAATTACATATTTATCCTAAAGATATATTTCTACTGATTCATAAATCAAACTATGTTTGGAACGTTGTTTGTGCTGCATGACAACAATGGTAGAAAAAGAATCAGAAACAGGCTTATGGAAATAACTCATGGTTGACTATTTGCTGTCATCAGCACTTGTCAGATTTACTTTGAAAACATCTTTTAAGTTTGAACCTACCATTCAGCATTTGCATGTGATGTTGATATCATCTGAGGGAAATCAATCATAGTGACACGGTCATCATTATCCAATATGAGATTAAATTCATTGAAATCACCATGAATCAAACCATGATTAGCAAGTTTTACAATTAGATCCATTAATTCACTGTAGACAGAGGCAGGATCTTCCACGTGGTGCACCTGGCACCTGAAAAGTTAAATGAAATAAAATATTCTGAACTTTGAAAAACTTTATTTAAAAATATAGACAAAGCATATGAAATACATCCGACAAAATGACAGTGTAATTCAAGTTAAAAGGGCCCTCAGGTCTCTAGTCCAATACCCTCCTCAAAGCTGAGTCAACTCGGAGATCAGACCAGATTGCTCAGGGCTTTGTCTAGTTGGGGCCTGAAAAATTCCAGGGGTGGAGACAGATTGTGCAACCTCCCCAAACACCCTGTGCCACTGCCACACTGTCCTCAATGGGAGAAAATTTCTCCTTATCCAGGCTAAATCTCATTTCAACTTATGCTCATTGTCTCCCATCAGGCATCGGCATAATGCTTTTTTAAATAATGGATTCATAAATTTTTATGTCTCTCCTGTTTTAGGTAATCTTATGGTCTCAGTAGGAACTAGGTCTTCCTCTATTCAAATTCAAAAGCCCCATGACATACTCGTTTACAAAAATCTATTTTCTAGACTAAGGTGGGGGGGGGCGGGAGGGGTAAGAAAAAAGCTTAAAGCATTCCTGAACGTATACCTCAGAAAGCAAAGTACCTTAAGTGACAAAACACAAATCACCTTCTCTTTAGAAACAAACTAAGTAAAAAGGCAGTTATCTTATTGTACCACAAACTGTCAAGAAGTGGTCAGCATTTACAGTTATCACGTGAAATATTTTGGTCTGAATGCAGCACTACAGTATTATGAGAATGGATCATTTTTACAATACAAAGAACAAACAATGGAAGTCTAGCAGCTCTGTAAAAGGCTCCTGTTGAACACTTTCATACTCGTACCAAAATTAATTGGTGACACTTCTCATAGCCACAGGTCTCTATCATAAAATGTCCCACTTGCTCTTTGAATTTGGAAGTCATGTTAATTGGTATCTTCCAAGATAGGAATCTCAGCTTCCAGGGACCAGGAACAAGGGTTGGAGCAAGGAAGAAACACCCTTGGTGGAGGAGCATCAGTTCAGGGAATACTTAAGCAAGCTGGACATACATAACTCCATGGACCCTGATGGGATGTACCCCCGAGCACTGAGGAAGCTGGCAGGTGTCACTGCAAGGCCACTCTTGATAACTGTTGATCAATCATGGCAACTAGGAGAAGCACCTGAAGACTGGAGAAAGGCCAATGTCACTCCCATCTTCAAGAAGGGCAAGAAGGAGGACCCAGGGAACTATAGGCTGGTCAGCCTCACCTCAAGCCCCGGGAAGGTGATGGAGCAGCTAATCCCGGAAACCACTGTCAGGCATATTAAGGACAAGAAAATCATCCAGAGTAGTCAACTTAACCAAGGAGAAGTCATACTTGACCAACTTGATAAACCTCTGTGATGAAGTGACTGGCCTGCTAGATGGAGGGACAGCAGTGGATATTACCTACCTGGACTCCCATAAGATTCTCATAGAAAAGCTATTGATGTATGGTCTGGATGTGCAGACAGTGAAGTGGATTGAAAACTGCCTGAATGGCTGGGCACAAAGTCTAGCTGGAGGTCAGTGACTAGCAGTGTAACCCACCAGTCAAAAATGGTTCCAGTCCTAACATCTTCATTAATGAGCTGGATGGGGCAGAGTTTGCAGACGACACCAAACTGGCAGTGGCTGATATGCCAGAGGGACGTGCTGCCATCCAGAGGGACCCCAATAGGCTGGAGAAATGGGCCAGCATGAACTTCATGAAGCTCAATGAGCAGTGCAAAGTCCTGCACTTGGGGAGGAACAACCTCATGCACCAGTACACACTGGGTGTCACCGAGATGGAAAGCAGCTTGGCAGAAAAGGACCTGGGGGTCCTGGTGGACACCAAGTTGAATGTGAGCCAGCAATGTGCCCTTGCTGCAAAAAAGGCTAATGGTATCCTCGGCTGCATTAGACAAAGCATGGCCAGCAGGTCGAGGGAGGTGATCATTCCCCTTTATTCAACACTGGTGCTGTGTCCTGTTCTGGCCTCCCCAGTATAAGAGAGACATGGACATACTGGAGAGAGTCGAGCAAAAGGTCACAAGGATGATTAAGGGATTAGAGCATCTCTCCTACATGAGAGGGCTGAGAGCTGGGACTGTTCAGCTTGGGGAAGAGAAGGCTCAAGGGGATCTCATCAAGGTATATAAATACCTGAAGGGAGGGTGCAAAGCAGACAGAGCCAGGCTTTTTTTCAGTGGTGCCCAGTGACAGGACAAGAGCCAATGGGCACAAACTGACACACAGGAGGGTCTGCCTGAACATAGGTAACACTTTTTCCACTGTGAGGGTGACTGAGCACTGGCACAGGTTGCCCAAAGAAGTTGTGGAGTCTCCCTCCTTAGAGATATTCAAAAGTCATCTGGACACAGACCTGGACAACCAGCTCTGGGTGGCCCCGCTCAAGCAGGGAGGTTGGACCAGATGACCTCTGGAGGTCTCTTCCAACCTCAACCACTCTGTGATTCTGTGAGATGCAAAATAAAGTAGGCAGACTAGGAAAAACTAAGTCCAATTTGGCAGGAACTTTGCATAACCTTGTACTTGTCAAAGACAGTATAACAACTGTTTACCATAAGTCACCAGTGCCACACTAGTTTTTCAGCTTGGGCAATGGACAATAGGAAAACTGGCAACAGGCTGTAGGTGGCCCTGCTTGAGCAGGGTGTTTGGACCAGATGACTGCCAGACGTCCCTTCCAACCTCAGCTATTTGGTGATTCTTTGATCTTGGCATATTTGAAATAATTCTCATCCACTACGTATCTCCTTCAGGTTATAATCGCAAAACAGGGAGAGCATGATAAAATTCCACTGTAGGTGTCCACATGGAACTTGAAGTACTCCATGTACATGATGGATGTGGAATTATTTAACAAATGAAGGTGAGGAGACAGAATATAATGAAGTCTCTTCCATGTTACTCTTCAACTGTTATACCTTGGGGTTAATTCCCTTTTGATTAAACTGCCCACTTTAGATCTTGGTTACTATACAAGAGCATGGACTGGTTTGTTCTAGAACTAGACACTTTAAATCTTTGGATAAGCACCTAGGTTATTCTACATTACATCAAGTATATAGGCCTTTCGCATTCTGCTCTGCCAAGAGAAGAAACCATCCTTTCGCATTCTGCTCTGCCAAGAGAAGAAACCATCCCTTCACATACAAACTTCAATGATATTTCATGTTTCTAGATGTTGAACAACTCAAGCGAAGTAATCTTCCTTGAAGAAGCAAAACCAGATTATGCATATATTCTATATAAATATGAGCAGAAGTTCTGAAACAGTGAGTTATAAACTTAACCTAAATTACCAAAGCAAGGATCACGAACTGGAGCTCAGAATGTGTAGGATATAATATTCAATATTGTATATATCCAATAACGTACAGAATATGCTACTTCTGTGTAGAAAACAGTTGCAGTACTAACCTGTGTCACACTGCTCTTTTGATGTATTCCTTACTTAAAAAATTAGTCTATTTCACCAGGTTTTTTTGACTAAAAAAACCCCAATTTCTCTGAATAAAGAGATAAGGGAAGCAAGACTATAATGAAGTAGAATGCCAGTGAGTGTGGGCTAGAGAGCATTATTCAGCATGGTGAAATCAGAATTCACTCACATGACAAGGAAAAAACCTAACTCTGTTACCTTACTGAACCTAACATTGTTAGGGTTTCTGTAACACAGAGAATTCATGCTTCAGTACTTACAAAGGATAGCCATCAATAAGTTCCATAACAACTGCATGCCTGTTGTAGTCTACAGGTTTCGGAACAGGAAATTTTCTGTCATGCAAAGCCTAGAAAGAGACAACACATTGAAAAATCAAAATTAAATAGTTAAGAAAACTTTACATATATTGACAAACTCCCATCTAAGTTAAGCAATAAATATTATTGTGGAAGCAGCAGACATTACTCAAATGCTAACTGGAAACATCAAACCACATGCTTAAGAAGGAAGACAGCATAACAGCCATTTAAACTTTCACTGCAAAGACAAATAAAATTCATAAGTTTAGACACTAAGCACGCTGCTATATTGTCTACAGTTTAATTATCATCCACCTGGAAGAAAAACACAACTGAACGGAAAAATGACAGAATCATATCTGGTCTTTTAGCCTAAGTAACCAGTAGCAGGTAACTGGGAATACAGTGTCAGGCATCAGAAAAAAACTCCACACTAAGTTGCTGCCAATGCAGCTCTGCCTGACTAGTTAATCCACGCTCAGTTGCTGTAAGACCAAAGTTCATTCTTAAATATTAATAACCAGCACTACACCACATCAAAATATTGTGACCTACGTTTGGTTAATCTTTAAAGCTCTCCTGTTTGCCTTTTCTAATGCAAATTTAGCCATTCACTTGATCCACTCAACTTCTTTATGGGTTCATCCTCTTTTTACTCATTCTCTTGTTACCAGTGAATTTTTCTAAGATAGAGTTCTAAGTTAAAGCAACATAAATACATCTTTTGTTACTTAAATATTACACTACTATCACTTTTCAGCACACAATTAATCCTCCCTCAACTGTCTTTTCAGGGAAGCTGACCCCCATGACTATATATACAAGTCCTGACCACATAATGCTTCACCAGTTGGACCAACTGAACCAATATAGAGGTTCTAATTGATGGTAATAGTTCTTTCTCTCTCTGTGGAGGCCACTGGTAGAACCTATCAAGGTTTTTTTTAAGATAAACAAGAAAATAATATTTAATGTATATAGTACTGTTGAACAGCACAAAAGGAGAAAGGAAAAGTATTTTTTAAATAAATAATTAATTTTCCACTATCAACTTTCAATCACTATATAAGATTTGCATTTTTGGTCGAAAAATCTGGAACTCGAAGAGCAGCAATATATGCTTGGAAATGAAATCTTTTCCCAAAGTATAGAAGAAAGCATGCCTTTTCAGATCAGAACACCACTCTCGACTGAAAGATTTCCCTCAACAGCACAGCAACAACTGAAAACACGGTAAATTAAAAAGTAAATAAATGAATTAAAACCAAAACCAAATGACAGCTGAACAACAACAAAAAAAAAGAATAATTCTGACAAGTAACTGTAAATGTCCTTATTTTTTAAGGTGTTTTTGCAAGCTTATGCAATAACTTTTACAGGAAAAACAGCAGAACTGGTGATATATAAATTATCTATAAATAATAACATTCCTCTGAAATTCTCTCATGACATCTGATTCTGTTCCACATGACTTCCACGGCAAAGCTTCATTTTGTCATTGGAAAGTATACAAAACATATAGCATTGAAATTCTCTGAAACATATACTTTAAGTCCATTAATTAAAAAAAAAAAAAGCCTAAATCCTATCAGTACTGCAAATATGAACTGATCAAAAGACAGTCTCAAAAGTATCTTCCAGTCTATTACACCATTGCTGATATTGTGTGAATGACCACCTACTTTCATATAGACAAACTCCTTCATTGCTGCTAGCCGGGATAAATACAGCCATGACATTTTATGTCTGTGCTTGTGGTAGTCGCGTTTATTTTTCAGACTGCGAAAGGAAGTTCTTCCAAGCCTATGTAATTTCAATGCAAACTGTTGCTCCTCTTCATTTGCAACAATATAAATATCTGTAAGACAAATAATGACATAAAACTAAGAAATGAATGATATCTAACAAGCTAGTATCTGACGAAGAAGTGCAGTGATAAGTTTGTTATTTCACTTCTCACAATCACTATTTCTGGCATGGCAAGTTCTACTACAGAGAGTAAAGATACCTAAATTTACATATTGTACATTAGAGATCTGAACAAGAAGAAATTATTGTTAAAGAGATCATGGTACTCCATTAGAAGAAATACTGATGTGATCTGAAACATCTTTCAGAGTAGGAGGTCTTAAGGTTCCTATACTCAGGTTAACATCCCCAGGCTATCTGCACAGCAAGGAACAAATATAAGCTTTCCTCGACAGAAATCTAGGGCAGATGCTGGTGTTCTTAATTGCACTCTGGAAGAACCGCCTTCTTTCTATTGAGTGGACAGACAACCCAAGGGACTAGCCTCTAAATTTAAACAGTGTTGCCAAATAGCATATGTTTCATTGCTACTATTTGTCCCCAGTAATCCCCTTCTCATTCTTCAATTACACAAGTTATGTGCTGGGTCAAATTACAATCTACTTGAATGTAAGAGGAACCAAGATAGTGTTCCAATAGTTTTGAGCCTATTTCACTTTACTATCTTATTTTTAAGTGGGATGAAAAAGCTGAAATTATCTTTTTGCTAAAATGGTTCAAAACTCTTCACAAAGCATAAGACAAACAGCATCTGCCTGCAACACACCTTTTTAAGCAATGAGCCAAGAATCAGACAAAATGGTCGAAGTAGAGCAACACTCGTGAAGAAATATTCAAATGTAGCCAAAAGCCTCACACAGCATTTCAACAAGTGACCCATAAATCTTGGTGTTTGACAGATTGATGACTATCCAGAGAAAAACTTAACCTAGTTCCTAGCAAAACATCTGCAACATTACAGCTGTGTTTGCTTAAAAAGAGTATTAAAAATGTTTTTTTTAATTACCTGATTCTTTGCCAACACCCATCTGGTTTCCAACAGAATTTATGACTTGCCGGGAAGACAGAGTTTTCAAAGCAAGGTAATCATATCCTGTATTAGTTAACCGATAACCCTGGAAAGCTAGGTAAGAATAAAATACAAACCATTTCATTCCTCGTTACGTATACATTACATTTAAAATAAAGTCTCAGTTCAGTCTTGTTTCTTGTTTCAGCTTACAGTACACAACGCCCAAGCAATATTTCACCCATTGGCTAATGTCAGCCCAATTCAACAGAATGGCAAAGAGGTTTAAATTCCTGCAAGTTTTATGAAAACTGACAACTGGGCAAAAGACAGACATGCTGTTAGTCCCTCTCTAACAGAGGCAATGGCAGTACTTTAAATAGCCTGGGAAAACCCAAGGAGCATTTTGAAAGATACACATATAGGAGACACAGCAGGAATCTGGGATTGTTGTGATGATCTAGAGCGACCCTTAATGCTCTGAAGAACTGGGACAAAAAGGATAGGAATTTCCTATCCAAACATTCCTACCTTATGTTTGCAAAGCCAGATGCAACTAAAAGGCTGAAGGAAATGGGGAAAGGCCTGCGCAACTACTACTTGTCACATGACAGGGAATAAAAAACACTTCAGTAGCCATTTCTGAGGGGGTGAAATGTACAAGGCTTTTGCAGTCTGCTCCAGTTTGTGTACTGTAAGACTGTAACTCATTTGGGTTGATTCCTGTATGCATTTGAATATTGCATTAACTGATGATTCTTTTATTTTTCATGACTTTGGTGACTGAGAAAAAAAGAAAGTTAACTGTTCATCTCTTTTCTGCCTGTCATCTTTATCAATTATTCGTCACCAGCAGCTCAGCAGACAGCTACAACATTTGGTGCTGCACAAATCCATATTCCCAGGGTAGGTCCAAGAGAAGATAAGGCCAGCAAGTGCTCTGGATGCTCATACGTGCCAAGCTGTGGTACTTCTGCAAGTACCACTGTGAGGCATTGGGGACAGAATGAGAGAGGGAGCCCAACACAAAATTCAAACTCACATTTAGTTTGTTCATAAGCTAGAAGTTTGTGCTTCACCAGCTCTCTCAAAATTTTATTACAGCCACCATGTTTAAGGCTGGCAATAGAAGCAATTAAGCTAGCAGGAACTATTTCATGGTTCTTCATGCCCATTTCCACCTAAGAGAGTAAATAAAAATAGGTTTGTTAGCCCCTGTGTTCAACAATGAAATAATATCAGATCCCGCTTGAGACTAAAATCACTTTTCATGGACGCATTATTTTTTTATGACTTCACCAAACCCTTTAATATGCATCACTGCCCCTTGATATTCTTTGTATAATTCAGCCTTGAAACTTCTACAGTACTGGCCAGAAGATAAATGGCTGATTAGATTTCAGTCTCAGGAGTGGATGAAGGAGCTGTTCTACATTTCTTAAATGAGACTCTTTCCTCATACTTACACAACCATGGCTCAATTTGCCTTTCCACTAGTACTCCTGCTGTCAGTACAACCAGACAGGCCAACTGGTGCAGCCTGCGCCTACCATGCAACTAGCCAAGGCAGCATGCCACGCATTGGTAAGTTTTTGCTCACTCCTGGTTAGACAGGGTGCCAAAAGCCATCGGCACATGTGGAGAAACTGGTGATGGCACCTTACTAGGCGGCCACCACCTGAGCAGCCCCAGCGACCGCCCTGCCGTTAACGATCCTTCCGAGGCGGCCGGCTGAAGGAAAGAACGGCACGACCTGGGCCCTCCCCACCGGGAAACACCAACATCGGACCCTAGGGAAGGCAGCGAAAACATAAGCACGTCCCATTCCCCTGCAGCCTGACTGCCGCTTGCGACACAACCAACCCAGTCGTGCACGGAACCTGCCCGACCCCGCTTAGCTAACCGGCCATGCGCAGCTCCGCGCGCAGGGCTGGGCAGGCCTCCCCTGCTCTCACCGCTCGCCTGTCCCCCCCCGCCAGGCCTCCCCACCGGCTCACCGCTGTCAGGACCCTGAAGTGCTCCCTGGAGAGGTACCGAAGCATCACCACGTTCAGCTTCCCCATGACCGCTGCGGCCGGTACACGCCAGCGGCGCGAAGAGCCCGTTTGGTCCGGAGAAGACGACAGCTAGGCCTCTCCGCCCGTGCGGAAACACGCCAGGGCCACAGCATCACTCCGGCGCATGCGCAGAGCTCTCGACACGGCCGCAGCAAGCTCCTCCCGGGCCGAGGCTGCTGCATGTTTGGGTCCTGGCAGCTGCGTACGCACTCATGTCCTCGGCCGGATATTTGTGTGCTTCATTCGTCACTGAGTCATTATCGACTGAAAATCGAAGCAGAAGAAGCCTCTACTCCGAGATTGGCCCGACTTCTCTCCCTGCTGCGAATGAGTTAGTCGGGTAGCGTGTGCATCTGCCACGACCGACTCCCCAGGAGAAACACTGCTCTTGAGACACGCCCGTAAAGCAACCAGCTGGAGCACGACCTGTCGAGAAGGACGCCAGCGCCGCCCCCGCCTACCCTCCAGGCGGCCGCAAGCCTCGACTGCAACTGCGCCTGCGCACAACCCGGGCACGGCCGGGATGCGAGGCGCCTATGGAGTGGGGAGCGCGGGGGGAAGCTCTTTGTACGCCTGCGCCGCAGCGCCGTGCTTCGTCTGCGCGCCGGGGGCGGGCGGGTGCCAGTGCTGGGCTGGAGGTCGGAGGCAGCGGCGGTGGCATGTCGCGCCCGTGGGCGGTGACTTGCAGCTCCTTCTGTGAATTCTTTTTTATCGGACGTCACAGTAGGGCCGAAAGAAGTAGAAATACAGACGGGACAAAAAAACCCCAAACCTGTTCACTGGGGAAGTGGGGATGGTTCTTTCCCCCTCCCCAGTCCCCTGGAGGAAGAGGTGGTAGTCTGAACTCACGTTTACTAACTGGGAAAGGAAATGCTTTTACTGCTTTGTTAGTAACTATTCTGTATTGTGTGTTAGACTGCAGCGGTGAGGTGTTAGTTAATTTCATACTGTAGCACTAATGAAAAGTTAGACACCCTTTCCTCAATTGCTGTGTAATATAACTTCTTATGATGAAAATATGTCTGATAAACTTCTTGTCTATTGCATTTTTCAGAACCTTAAGGTCTTTGAATGGTGAAAAGGGTATTCTTCTGTTGATTTAAACTGGTAAATCCTTGATACTTTATTTTCAGAACAAACATTGCCATAAAATGTGCCCCACCCCTCGTCTTTTTTTTTTTTCTTCTTTTTTTCTTTTTAAAGCCTTTCTGACATCGCACGTCAGAAAGATGTTACTTACTAATCAATAATCTTTTGATTGATTGATAAACTTTTATCAAAACTTTTACCAATCTTTGATAAAAGTTTTCACAATGATAGCAAGATCTATGTATTTTTGTCTTTTTCTTGTAATAAGTTGCCAGCAGTGCAGGCAGAGACCGTATATAAAGGTCTGAAATAATGTATGTATGCAGTGCACTACCCGGTGATAGTGCTCTCTGAGTAGTGAGGAAGATAAATTATGTGGAGGAATGGCATACGCTGTGTTGAAATTCTGTACGGCAGTGGTGCATGCACAAGTCTAATAGGTAGGTCAGCCTCCTCGCATGGGTATTTGCCTTCTACCAAACTCCTGATCACTATTTATTGAAACCAGAGCCCCATGATTCTAACTTCCTACTACAGTATCCTCATCTCTCTAACCTCCACAAGCCCCAGTTCCATATCCACACCTCTACTTCACTCGTGCTATCTGTACCTTTCAAAGTATTGTATTTTACCACAGAACAAGTAGTCATGCTGATCAGCTGCAGGTTTCAGGTGCTTCTCAAGGAGACTGTTCACTGCTGCTCAACATCTAATTAGCACTGAAGCAGATGGAGAGAGGTGGTAAATATTTACAGTTGATCAGCTTTTGTTCTGTACCTGCACTGGAACAGAATTGTCTGGGGTAATTGTACTTTATTCATTCCACATCTCTTCTCAAGGACTGTTTGCTTCTTGTTATGTCTGTGGTGTTTGTTACTGCCTGTCATTTTACCGCCTTGCTTGCAGGGGTTGGTCAGTGTGCAGGTGGGCAGAGCTGTCATCTACAAGGTGTCTAGTGCCTGACAGCTCAGGTAGTCAGAACTGCCTGACAGCATCATATGCTGCCTGGATTGGTGGCTCCAGACCACAAACTGCTGCTCTTGGGGGTGGTTGGGCTGTGGAAAGGAAGAGGCAAAACTGAACTCCAGCGTCTCTGCAAGGTGGTATGGCAAAGATGTTCTTTTGTGGTCTCTCATGTAGATTGTCCTGCTATAAGGAGTCTGTGGAGAAATAATCTGTGTGTGGGACACCTAACCATTCTCAATGTTTTAAGTTAGCACTCAGTGAAACACAGAGTGTAATTAGGATATATTTAACTAGATTTGTTTCCTCAATATTAGTAGTACACTTTCAGGAAAACATCGAAAGAGGAGCATAAGTGGCTGGTGAATGGTCTAGAGAACAAGTCCTATGAGGAGTGGCTGAGGGAACTGGGGTTGTTTAGTCTGGAGAAGAGGAGGCTGAGGGGAGACCTTATCAGTCTCTACAACTACCTGAAAGGAGGTTGTAGTGAGGTGGGTGTTGGTCTCTTTTCCCAGGTAACAAGTGATAGGACAAGAGGAAATGGCCTCAAGTTGTGCCGGAGGAGGTTTAGATTTGATATTAGGAAAACCTTCTTCACTGAAAGGGTTGTCAAGCACTGGAACAGGCTGCCCAGGGAAGTGGTTGAGTCACCATCCCTGGAGGTATTTAAAAGATGTGTAGATGTGGCACTTAGGGACA
Source organism: Aptenodytes patagonicus (assembly GCF_965638725.1). Lineage (NCBI taxonomy): Eukaryota > Metazoa > Chordata > Aves > Sphenisciformes > Spheniscidae > Aptenodytes > Aptenodytes patagonicus. Next base: position 59,739,751 of record NC_134982.1, read on the forward strand.
TGGTTTAGTGGTGGACTTGGCAGTGTTCGGTTTACAGTTGGACTCAATGATCTTAAGGGTCTTTTCCAACCTAAATGATTCTATGATTTGTTGGCCACTCAATGTATGTCGGTAATGCACTTGACTTCAATGCATAGGTTTTGGGTTTTTTTGGGGGGGAGTGGTGTGGTTTTTTTGTTTTGGGTGTTTTTTTAATATTATTTTTATTTCATCCATGTTCTCACATGATGTGATGAGGAATGGCATATCCTGATTTGCTATCTGGCATATCTTCTGCAAGGTTTGCTAGCAAGCCTTGGAAGATGAAGTAGTTCTATAAAATCTTTATGCTAGAAACACCAGGAACATGTGGCTGTAAAGGTGAGTTTCCAAATAAGCTATCTCACGGTGAAAAAAGGAGGACATTAACCCACTGTACAATTAATTAATTAAGAGACTGGCTGTTTGAATATAGTCCTATAATAATAATACTCCTATCCATAACTTCATATTCATGGCCCTTAATAAGGAATAGTAACTTTAAAAATGTTCCTCCAGTCTGTCTCTAGTATGAACACTGCTACTGTGCTTCAGATTCTAACTGCAGCAGACCTTGTTGCATATTCTTAACATAGAATCACTTCTTTACAGTACAAATATGTTCTGGTCTTAAAAGGAGGCCCCTTGAAAGTTGAACTTGTAAACTGAGATGTTAAATTTTAAGCATGAACAGTTTAAAAAAGGAAACTTTCTTAAAAATTGCTTGTGAGCTTAAGGTCATAACCATGAAAAAAGAATGTTCTCTAGAAGTCTGCACTGATGTAACAAAATGAATGAGGACTGTAAAAATACAGTTAGTTTTGACTGGTCAGTATACTTCTAAGCTCATGTTGCCTTTATCATGAATAATATGCATAGCAAAATTGCATTTTTGATATTTTTAAACTTTGACTCATATGTTTGTGTATATGTGTATGAATGATCAGTGTGGGGGCAGAAAAAAACCCCTGGTATTTGTAAAAACTTCTCTAATGAATAGCAGAGTCTATGCCAGGTGTACAAATGCTGCACATTCCTTTCTGAAGGTAGTTTTATAAATCCCCAAAAGCTCTAGTTGAATGTAAGGTTTGAACAGTGCAGTTCATATAGTAGACTCTTTCATAGCAGTTTTGGAAAACTACTGTTCTCAAGACAGATATGAATGCTTATGAGTTTATTGCTGCAGGTGTCCCTTTTCAAATAAAAATTAGTAATAATACTTTAGGGGATTGATTGTGGTAGTGTTACAGTTTCTAGTTTAGGTAACTGCTAACGTGTCTGCATTACTAAAAAGAAAAAGTGATTACTGTATGTATAAGGACCCCACAGTGATGGCTGTATTTTACCTACAGGTTTATACCTGGAATTTCAGATCAGCATTTGGCACTTCTTAAGGAAGTGTTTGGTGACTTCATGAACCTTAGTTGGTGGTAAAACAGCTCACTTTGCATCAGAGTTGTGGCTCATCCAATATGTGTGAGGTCTAGCTGTGATCCAAAATAGCCTCCTGAAAGACTGTTAAAGCAGGGTAGTGTATGTTTTCAAGGTAGATAATATTGGAACTTTTCAATTCTAATTAAATGACATAGAACGTTTAACATTCTTAAATCTTTCCCAGAATAGCTATTTAGTCAGCTATTCAGACTCTTTATTGTTAAAAACTGTAGGGCTCACAAAGCACACCATTATTTTAATGCTTATGGGAAGTACTGTGTGAAGCTTAGTGCTCATGAAGTATATTAGTGAGGGTTTCTCTCCATGTGAGTGCAAGCTTCCCTGCTCTGCCTTATTATAGTGATATTGATCTAAGTAGCAGGGATAAGCTTAAAGTCTGAAAGCTTGGCTCATTTTCTGAGCTAGTTTCTAGTGTTTGCTGAGATACTTCCAAGAAAAGTCTTACATATAATAGTATGTTTAGAAGTGTTAAAATGCAGTCTCACTCTTGCAGGTAACAGCCCCTTTGTGGAGCTTACTGCAGATTCAATGGTGCTAACTTAAGGTGTGTAGCAGTCAGAGCTAGGTACAAGTTGATGCCATCGAGTAAAATTGTATGTGTCATTGACCGTTTTCTAAGTAGTTTCCAATGCTTCCGTAAGCAAAATGCTGTAATTATCTGATGGTTTGTATACTTCTTTAGGAAGGTAGTAATTTTTCTTTGTCATTGAAATTGCTGCTTAGCTTTCTAAAAAGGAAGGAGCATCTTCTTTATTTGAATTGCTATCCTGTAGTAGATGTGGGTGCAGAGGGAGTTAGTCTGTCAGACTCCCTTCTTTAGAGTGCTGATATATGGATTAGAGAGGAAAGATTGGAATAAGCCTCAGTACTACTTTCCTTGTTTGATCAAGATGAGGGGACAATTTCAGTGTGTTTTTGTTCAGATCTGGAATAACACCAAGGGAAAAAAGGGAGTAGAGCTCTCTCCTGGACGTGGGAAAGTGGCAACCTAATTGGCGGCCAGGCTGTGATGGAGTGAGAACTCTGCAAACCTTATTGTGAAACCTTAAACTACGAGCTGTCATTCTCTGGTTTGCAGGTTCCCTGCCTGCCCACCAATTAGGTTGTTAGAGGTTGGATGAAAGGCTTAAGATGAGTTTCCTTCTAGACCCCAAGTCTACCCTAAGCAGACTTCCAGAGAGGCAGTATGTAATCTCAAAGGAGCCTAGCAGTATCCTTCTGAAGCAGTAAGGACTTAGTTGACAGAAACTGGTTTCATTTGTTACTTGAGTTATGTTCTGTTTACAACATATCCTCTAAACTTTACATATACTTTTTACATTCTTTGCTTGAGTACTTTTTTTGTCCAGGAGTAACAGTCGATCTATGCTGTCATACTTGCCAATTTTCATCTTCCCTGACAGTTCATGCTGACTGTAGCTTGTATTTCAGTTTTCTAATTTATTCCCTGCCTTTTTTTTGTGCAATCTCATTAATACATGTAGAAGATAATGCATAATAATTGGGCTGCATCTACAAACACCAACCAGAGTGCTTTAAGAAAGAATGAGTGTAGGGAAAACACACTTTATTGTTTTAATGAAGAATAATAAGATGACTTTAAATACATCAGAACACTTAGTAATATTAGCAAAAGTATTAGATTGCAAAAGATCTTATGAATATCTCTCTTTTCCAATAAATTTTTATAACAAATAATTTGAGATCTCACTTTGTCGTCTTTAACCAGCATTATAATACTTTCTTAGTCTTTAGGGGCCCCCATCTTTGGGGGCCTGTGGTAATGCTAAACCATCAGAAAGTAAAAGAAGAAAAACCCTTTTTGCAACTATAGTGAGAATCATTCAGAGACTTAATGGATCTTGTATTTATTCAAAAACCCAACAATTTGCGTGGCCAGAATCATAGTGCTTATTTCTCAAGAGAACATTGATTTTTTTTTTCTAAAGAACTATTTACTAAGGCTATTGGATAGATAACCAGCAGTATTTAAAACAAAACAGAACAAAAACCGCTTTGCAGGCAGGTAATGAGGTTGTTGTGGAGAGTTAGCAATTAGATCAGAACAATGAAGAAGTCAGCTGTATCATACAGTTTTATTTGTAAAAGTACAGTTTCGGCTTGTTTATTTCCAACACTGAAAGCATCTAAACTTTCATCTAGTTATCCTAAAAAAAGTGAGTTTTTAGGTTAGGCACACGGAGAATAAGGCAGCTGTCTGGGTTGCACAGGAAATCTACGGTTTAAAGTCCAGATTCTGGCTACTGTCCTATGCACTTGATTATTTTTCCTTTATGTATGTCTTCTATGTTAATTTTATAATTACTAAATTATAAGTTGTTTGTGTTTGTGGTAAATAAATAGTGTGCTGAAAATTTGTTCGTGTGCTCTGTTGCTTAATTCTACAGATATTTTTCTTACTCCAGCCTACATACAGAATAGGCTTTAAATAAGCACAGCAAGATATTTTGGATATTTTAAAGGCACGCTGGCTTTCATAAAAAGTGATAATGATTTTAGCCTTGAATATTCTTTCCTTTATTTCCAATGATGGGGTGGGGGAAGTGAGAGGAATTTTTCCTTGCCCTTCAATAATAGTGGCTTATATTCAGAGTCCAAAGCTTTATTATCATTACTTTTTCTCCAGTTTTGTGGCAAAAAAGATTCTAAGTATAGTTATGGAATCATAATCCTTCAGCATTTATTTTGTGAAAGTGTGACGCCAACTTTAAGCTCCCTTGGATTCTATGCCTTTATCTTAGGGTAGTGTATTGCTAACAGTTTAAAAAAAGTTCCTACTATTCTCATTTTCAATACTTTCTGCAGTGTATAGAATGTTAAAAATGGTAGAAGGCCATCTATTAAAATATGAAGTGAAATGCAAATATTACAAGGTTGATGTGACAGCTCAGGTATATTTCATTTTCTTAATAATTGCTTTTATCAGCTGAAGTAATTTTAAATTTTCCCTCATAATACTGTCTATGGAAGCTTTTGTTGCGTGAAGATCTTCAACGATTCTTCAGTAAGATGTCCCCAAACTGTGTGTATCTACCAGAATTACTATGCAAATTATTCCAAAGCAGTATGTGAATAGTATGTGCTCACTGCTCGATGCATGGCATCGAGCTGGGAGGCCCAAGCTGTAGCTGCTATTGCTAATCACAGTGCTCAAGTAAACTGAAGCCTGGGAAAACTTAATGGTTTGGAGTGCAATCCCATTCTGACAGATCTCAGAAGCCTTTTTAAGTCAGTTGCATTGAGGGCTTTAGCACAAGGTCAGGGCCTTGCTTGCTTGCGGCCCTGAAGTCACGTAAGTCACATAAGCAGTTTGTCCCTTTTTCCCTTTGTTTTAACTAGATTTGAGAAGTTTCTGGCTTGTATCAAGGAATTTGGATGCTATTTCACAAGATCATCCTCTTTCCTTTTGTGGTTTCTTTTGATTTCCCTGCACACTTTCAGCTTCTGTGGCAATGAGATAGGAATATTACAGCTTTGTTTTGTATACAGACCCTGAAGGTTTCATCTTCAGGTCTTACCTTGCCCAAAGTAAGAAGTAGTAATACAAGGTCAGGTAACAAGGGTCTTGTGGTAAAAATATGCACAGAGGCTGAATCAGAGGCTGAATCCAGGTTGCTAAGGCAGCCCAGTTTTATTTCCATTTTTAGCTTTGCATGACTTACTGTAGTATAGTTTAAATACAATTTTTAAATTAATATTGTGTGTGTGTATGTTATTTATAATGACGTAGATGTGTAGAATCACAAAGTAGAGTGGACTAGGGGCGTACAAGTTGCCAGTGGATCTCAGTGTCATTACCACATGCAAATGTGAAATGCAAATACTATTCCTGGTGCCTGAACCAGACACCGAAGCTCCCTGTGAAATCGACAGAGCCTCCAGATCATTGAAATCCCCCATGCCAAGGGTCCATCCAAACTAATTTTCATTTGTTTTTCAGCTAATGCAACTCAGTTATTTTCATAATATTTCTCATTATGAACAAGTAAAGAGTCTCAGAAATGCAATGTAGTTCCAGGCCTTGTTGGGACTGGCATTTAGTCTTTGTGGAAAATCTAGCTGTCTGTGTTTCTCCCTATTCCCGTTATTGTCTCTTCCAATCCTATACCTGTTTCATCCCACCTTGCTTGTATCTCTCCCTGACCCTGGCTTAATCCTTGATTCTTTCTTTCATTATCTTCACCACACATTCTCTGAGCTTCCTTATTCCTGATGCTGACTGATGAGCACCTCCACCATACAGATCTCTCTCTTCTCCCTCCGTACTGCTGGAGCACAACATGGAGACTGCTGGTATGCTGGAGAGAAGTAATTTCTTCAGAGTTTTGGTGTCATCATGGCTGTCTCCTGAGAGAGCAGCTGTCAGGTGTGTGGGCAGCCCAGTCCCCATGGAATGGCGAATAGTCACTGTAGATGGAGTGAAATAGAGTACTTAAAGAATGTTAATTTGTAAGAAACTTGGGCTGAATCTGTAGAAACATTTTTTTTAACCAGTTCTTACCACTCTGCCCAAATTGGTTTGAATTTTTCCAGACATTAAAATGACACATTTTTAGGGTTTCCATCTTCTCCACTTTTCCTTCCTTTCTTATGCCTCAGCTTTTAAGCTCTCTTCAAATCATGGAGGTGCCTATGGCTCGTTGAATTGCTGTTAAGAATTATTAAAGACTAGCAAGATAGTATTTTCTGCTAACCACATTTGTGAAAATATCTGAGTTACATTAGCTGAAAAACAAATGAAAATTAGTTTGGGCAGACTCTTGGCATGGAGAATTTCAATGATGTGGTGGCTCTGTCGACTTCACGGGGAACTTCGGTGTCTAGTTCAGGCACCAGGCTTAAACACCTTTAGTTGGTGGCATGAATGCATCTGCGTGTTGTATAGGACCCTAATTACATATTTAGTGAGTGGGTAATTAGACAATGTGTAGGTACATGTAAATTATGTTTTTCAGAAACTTTATATAAAAATTGTTTTTTATTCTTGGTAGAAGAGGGATAAGTGTCCTTCATTTCAGATCCTCCATCAGATTGAAACAGAAATGGGAAATTTGAGATAACTGCATAACTAGTTCTGACTAGCAAAATTAGTTTTGCTTCCCTTTTTACAATTTCTAGACAAACTGTTACCATGGAATTGGTATTTAAACTGCTCTGATGAGATATCAATGATTAATTTATTATTGAACAATTTGCTATTCCACTGTGTTTACTGGGCTTTTGAAACATTCTCTTTTATGTTTTTTAGGGATAAAAGTAATTTTTAGCACATCCTTTCTGTGAGAACTCTTGCAATTGTGTGTTCAGACTGCTTTCTGTTACTTGGTTTAACTGATCCTCTTCTGTATTGCTATGGACCTGAATGTACACACAGTTATATAAGGAGTTATAATTAAGATCTGAGAAGCAGCAACTTGTTAAACCATGCAAATATGGCTGTAGGCTCTCATATCCATTTGCTTTTCATTACTTTGCTATGAAGCCTATGGTAGACAGTTTTATTTCAGATGACTTCTTAAAACAATTTTTAAGCAACTTCTTACAGAAAGAATAAACTACTCTTCGGTCCAAGTAAAAGCCATAAGTTGATTTGCTCTCAAGTGAACTGGCAATAACATTTTTTTATTACAAATACAACTTTACATGTAAGCAAATCCATCTTTTATCTTAAAATTCTTCAAAACTGGCTAGGTACTCCACAGAAATCTCTTCCTTCAACTACAGCTTTAAGAGCACTATCTCTCTCCTGCCAGGGATATTGCAGTTAATAGGTATTTTTGCATACTGTAGGACAGCTCACATTTTTTATGACTAAACTGATTTAAAAACAAACAAAAAAAACCAACCCTCAAACAACTACTGAGGCAGTCATACATTCTTTAGTAGATAGCTTCTGGGTTGGTCTGAAGTGTGACGAGTGAGTTTTGAATCTGTAACACTATAGGAGTATGTATGTGCAAGGAAGAGACAATACTGGAATTTAAACCTTTTGAAAGTAAAAATTTCAAATTCTTGAAATATCTGAATTCATGCTTGAGCATCTTGTTTTATTACTGTACTTCAATTTGTCATGCTATCGGAAATCCAAAATAAGAATTGCTTGTTGGAGGGAAGAAGCAGCATTCTTCACAGGAAGCCATTTGATTTTTGGACAAGATACAAGCTTTATGTTTTGGTCAGTTTGCTTATTTACATTTTACTGTCCTTTAAATCCACTGCTTTTAAAGTAGAAGTATATAATTTTTGGCCTAGTTTTTGGATCTGTGTGGGTCAGGAGTAAAGTGTCTTCTCACTCAGGGAAATCGGGGTGCTTAGCTCTCTAAAACATAAAAACTGTATGCTCATGATTGAATGAAGCTCAAGTATGAACAAAATATCTTTATATATGCAGTCTTAACTTCACTGGGAGAGTCTGGAAATGTATTTGATAAATCTTGCCGTTCTGGGCACAGTGTAAATGAGACTTTCTGGTGCTGCAGTATATTTTTTCTGGCTCTGCTGTGTTCTGTGTTCTGGCTAGCTAGTTGTGTATTAATCCTTTCACTGAAAGGAAATCTACTGAGTACAGTCTTCTGAATTTAATAAAATACTCAAAATAGTTTTGTGTAAGGTATATTTATAACAAGGAGGTGTCTGGGACAGTAGCAAGTTAGGTACTCATTGTAGAAAAAATGTTAAAATGTATTTTGGGGAAATTAGAGGATGGTTTTGCTCTTAGTTGAGAAGATGTTGTCAGTGATTTGAAAAGTGTAAGGAATAGTGTGCCTATTGGAGACAACTGTAACTGTTCCATCTGCAAAGATTGAAAAATCAAGGGTCAGATCTCCACAAAGCTGGAAACGTAAAGGTCAAATATTACATCTTTAAATATATTTGCTATGCTGAAGTATGTCACTAGTACTCTCCCAGTGATGAGTTTGGTCCTTACTGTCAGATCTTGCCTTTGCATTACTTCTGTTCTTCAAGAAGTGTCCGAGATTTTTTGCCTGAGTGGGTCTTTTTTCTTTTTAGATTTGTGGAGAGAACTCCAGAGTTTCTTCAGTACTCGTTCTGTGTTCCCAAGTCTGTTTTATGTGGACATGGAGGCTGTGGAGCTGGGGAGAAAGCTTTCTTCCAGTCTCAGGGAGTTGCTGGAACAAATAATTTTCTTTTCCTGTGATAATAGTGTCACTGTGGGGACTGAAAATAATATTGTTTGTTCCTTGCAGCTGTTTTTAAACGTGGGAGGTGGATCAGTGGGGAAGGCAGCAAATTGAAGCCTTTTTCATAGGTAGAAATAAAGCTAGTGCTAAAGCTGGAGCTTCTTGCACTTTTGCAAAGTTGTTTTTGTCTTTGGCCATGCATTTGTGGCTCTAGATGAGTTCAGGATTGTTGACTGTACTGGGACAGCAGCCCAAGCCTTTTGCTCTTTCTGAATAGAACATGATCTGTATTTCCAGTGAGATGGAGCTTTTCAACAGATGAAACAGAGCAACTGAGAGCTCTTCCTTGCTCAAGTTTCAGGATGACTTTATTTGTTACCCTCTAACTATTGGAGTTCAGAAAGAAATTTTGCTTGGTACTAAGTAACTATTTATCACAGAGTTTATTGTGTTCTCCTGTTTGCAGAGACAGGGTACTTGACTAAGTAAGTTAACGTTATGAGGGTAATTCCCATTTAAAATATCCAGTTACTTCACCTGCTCTAGATGATCTTCCTTCTACCCTGGTCTCTGCCTGTCCAGTTCAGTTCTGTCTTGACTGCAAAGATAGCAGCTGTATGGAGCTTTGGTTCTTATTCCCTTAAGTTGGATAACTTACGGTTCTTGGAGCAAGCTGGGAACAAGTTAATTCTGTGAGAAGTTAAGACTGAAATTGACTGCTAGTTCAAGTAAGCCTTGGCAAAACTTATTTCAGATGCAACTAACTATATTTACTTATATTTACTATAATTTGTGGTGACACAGTTTAGATTTAATTTTTGACAGTAGCAAATTCTTCTGCCATGTGATGTTCTTTGCTTAAATCAAGGTGGTGGTCACTGACAAGTAATCTTTTTGTGGCAGCATGTGGTCAAGTGATGAATCACTTTCTTAAATAATATTCTTAACTAATGGTATTCTCTCTTACAGTGAGAATAATTTGGAAACAATTTGCCTTGTCTGCATTTTTTTAACATAATCGGCATGCTGCCTAGTTTTTGAATAATCTGTGTAAAGGGTTTTCTGTCTCTGTGTCATTTTAAAATATTGTTACATCTTTAATAACAGTTGCAAAAGTTTGAATCACTATGCATTAAAGTTATATTCTCGTTCTCACTTGTTGTCTTTAGGAGTTACACTTAGAATGATTTTTACAATCAGTTTGTAAATTCAGTTAAACAGTCACCATTATGATCTATGAACTTTTGTGGTTAAAGGATTTTTTGAATTCTTTATAGAAATTTTTTAGCCATTTTGGCCTCTGTTATACATTGGTCCAAAGAACTCTTCACCTTGGCAAGTGATTTCTCTTACTAATCAAAACGGCCTTGTTTAGTATGTTCTAAACAAAAGAGAATTAAGACTGTATGTTAGTTTGTACTACTGGATGATTGACTTTTGATTAGGGCTTAACAGCTGCTGATGCTGTTGTCTGACCATATAATATATACTTATTAGGCAGGGGCCAAAAAAACTGAGTAATATGGAAGTAGAAGCTCTGGGAAGTCATTTGCCTGTAAATGTTTGCTTTAGGTGGCTTCTGATCTGTTTACAGTTACTCCACCTAATTTGGAGGGTTTATGGTCAGTGGCAATTTTGTATGGCCTCCAGAAAAATATGTTCAGGTAGAGAAGTGGGTTACATAACTAGCTTAACAGAGAAAGATGCAATGTTTGTGTGATTGCTGGTGGTTTATTGATATTAGTTGCATTTGACATGAGGAAGGTATGTTTTCCAGAACAGTGAGTTTTGTTGTGACTTTGTTACTAAAGGTTAGAGTTGCACAGTGAACAGTTTGATCATATTGCAACCAGTAAGGACTTTTCTTTAAAATAGCAAGCTTGTTTTATAAGACTGTTAATTCCTCACTATTTGAAGGTTATAGTTTACAGCACAGGCTTGTTACATGTGTATTTAAGGGTAACTAGCTAGTATTTGAGGGTTGTTTTTTATACCTATAGCATTAATCTAGTAGTTACAGTAAGTCCCTGGATATCAGCTGGATTCTTTGGTGTAGCATCAATATTTTACTTTTGATGGTATCTGCTGTAAGAAGGAAAGTCAAGGTTATGCATGTCTGTATATACCCGCATACTTGTATGCCCATATATTTGTACACATACCCTGCAAAGCTGTTTTCCTTGATGTGTCAGTGGAGAAAAATAGGAAAGTGAGATATGGTGTAGAGATAATATGTATTCATGTTTGAAATACGTCTTTTAATTCCAGGCAATGTATACAAAAATATGAATGAAATACAATGTTATAAATAATGACCTGTAGTATATACCCTTTGTAAGAAAAGGTACATGCCACAGCTAAAATGGAAAGCATTTTTATGCAAACTTTTATGAATGTCGTAATTCTAAACCTTAAGCATAGGCATTAGGCATTATGCATAATGCATAAGCATTAGGCATACTACTAACCATAAAGCATTTTATACAAGTTCAGGAGCTTTCCTCTCATATAATTGTAAGTCTATCTATTTTAAAGAATCTTAAAACCAGAACTTTGCATTTAGTTATTTCTGTTTATTAGCATTCAGTGAAAAGTCCTGTTTGCAACCTGAGGTGCACTGGTAAAGAACTTGGAAAAATTATGTTCGGGTAGATGTGAACTGATAAATTTGCTTTTTACAGTGAAGGCAACTTTGAAGTTTGTATTAAGAATGGCATACATAACTAACACAGATTAGTTTTTTAAAATGTATTTATTAATTTGGTCTGTATTTGAGCAAACTAATATGTGATCATTTTCACACTCTAAAATACTTGGGTTTGGTTGCATGCACACAGGACTCATTAATCATAACAGGAGAAGCATGGTAAATAAATGTCACAATTTGGTTTACTTTGCATAGAGTAACTAAACAGTTAAAGCAGAAGCATACAGCCACCTGCAGGTATGTATATCTGCAAAAGTAATGTGCTTGTATTTGGAGCAGTTGTTCACAAAAGCATTTAAAAATGTATTGGCTGAATTTTCAAGGTTGAAAGCACCACACTGCTGAGGTAATTTAAGGAAAAAAACCCAACAACCCAAAAAGCACAAAACCTCTTTTTTAAAATCCACACAGTATATAATAGTGGAACTTCAGTGCTCAAGATATTCCAGAACTTTATTGTCTTAATACTTGACAATTCTTTGGCATTCTTATTTTCAAATTGTGAGGGACAGTAGAGACTTACCCAATAACCTTCAAATTGGCACAGTTCTGATGGAAACATTCCTAAAAATGATTGAATTTTCTATTAATATCACTTGTAATCATTCTGCCATACAGGAAAGTGAATAAACAGATTTCAGAATCAGGTTTGCACTTTGAATTAATAGCTGACTGTCTTTCTAAATTCAGAGAAGTGGTATTCTTTATTGCTTAGCTGAAGAAGAGAGGACGTTACAGCCTGTGTCTAGATAATTTCTGCCCCCCCCCCCCCTTTACATGAAAGAGAAATAAAAATTTTATCCAAACAAACAGTTGTTTGCAAGTCAGTTTTTATTTACCTATTGAACATCTAAGCTTCAGTAGAAAGTGCAAGTACACCCTAAATACACGTCTGTGTCCTCTTAGTGGGGACCTTTCCAAGGAATGGTAGGATAGTTAATTCTCAGCAACATTGATTCTACAAACAAATATGCTATCAGTCCTGATATTATGCATATAAACCTGAGTAAACAAAAGTAGTTGTTGGCTATTGTAACTATATCTCTTGTGAATCGATCTGTGCATTTCTTTAAAATTGCTTTCTCTTTAAGCATTTAATAGGAATCATAGGTTCATGCTTTTTTTTTCTGTATAATGTCTTAAATCTGTGTGTCAGAGGTCTTAGTGGCAGCAGAAATAGTCCTATGGGAGGCAGTTCTAGAACTGTTCTGTAATACCTGCCATCAAACTGAGAAAAGCTGTTGAATTTAGTGTTACTCAATTGTTCAGATTTCTTTTGTATATAGTTCTGAAGTCAGAAACAAAACTGTATTTGGATTTGTTCTTCTTCCTTTACATGGGAGACTCGTGTATTGTTGTTTGTTTGGTTGGGTTTTTTTTAATACACATATTAGAGTAGATTAAATGACCTTGCTGACATGGCCATTTTCTCACCCATCTTTTCCTTTTTCCTTTATGTACAGTCACATGTGCACTTTTGTTTTTCCTATATCTGTGTAGGAGGTCAAGATAGTCTTTAAAAATGAGAGTATGATATGGGGGTCTGAAGAATGCTTTCTCTTCCTTATACAATCCCTCTTGTGTTGTTTTACAAAAACATTTATAATCTTGTGTCTTTAGTACCACAGGGACTTGAGGTACTTAGGTCAAAAAGATAAGAGGGAAAAACATATTTCGTATTTTTTGCTGAAAAGCACTGTTAGAAGGCACCCAAGCAGAGAGTTGCAGTAGATCAGTCAGAGCAGCAGTTGGAGTCGCTGGTTGTAATCATCCAAACTGTCTGAAGTGATTTTGCTTAACCTGGGCTATCCTTAGAGTCTGTTTTTAATATTAGTGTTTAGGAAATGGTGGTGTTTCCTTCCGTTTCTGACAGTCCTCTGGCTGGACAGGTGATTTTTTGAATCCTAATTTATGATGTGGATTAATTTTGTAAGAGCATTACTGCAACAAAGCATTGCAGTGTTTTTCCCCTTTTGGTCACCTGAATGCCTTCCCAGATTTTATGCAGAAAGAAGTGTTTGCCTCTGTCAAATTTTTGTTTGCCTCTGTCAAAGCTTGTTTCCCTCCCTGTCCCTTTGGCCTTTGTTGTATGTGACTAGTATGTTAAGTATGTTAAAGCCCTTCAGAACAGCCTGTAAAGCCAGTCTGTATTAAACAGTGTATGTTGTACTTGAAAAAGATAGCATGTTTTGTTAGCAATAAAGTTTGATTTGTATGTTTCACCTGTTTTGGGAGGGGGTATAGAATCTGGGGAAGATCTTGAATGGCAACTTTTATATTTCTTGTAATCAACTGAAGATAAAAGGGGATTTGGAGAATAAGGCCTAAGCTTTATTTTGGTGTAACACTCCGTTTCCAGAAAAGAATAGATTTCCTCTAGAGGGCGATGCTTCCCTTCTGTCTTGAAAGAGGATAGGAAAATATGATTTTACCAGAGCATAAGGAATTGCTTTCAATGCTGTGTCTGTCTCTTGAGTATTGTTTTTGGTTCATGGACTTAGGCAAGAGAGCTTTTTAAAAGCCAAGTACATAAAAACCTTTGAAAGCCAAAGTTTGCTGTAACTCTAGACATTATTTTAAAGTATGCATCTGTCTGGGCTAAATGGTGGTTTTTAGATACCTCTTCCTCACAGCTGTCAGTAAATAGTTCAAGGAAGCCCTGTAACTCAAAATATGCTGGCCATGGTCTTTGATCACTCCTCCTTGCTTCTTTCTCTTGGCCTTGAAGAGAACAGGGTGCCTGTAGAAATCTGTATGCTTAGGTTCACTTGGGGGCTGGAGGCAGTTACGATGCTTTTCTGCTGCCATTGAAATCAGGAGCCCAAATTTTCTACAGTTATTTAACTAATCCACCCTAGTGATTGGTGTCCTGCTGGTATGCAGAATATTCGTGCCTATTGTGGAGTGACGTTCCCCATGTGTTATTCCCTCTTAGTTCTCCTTGTGCTTGAATGTGGTCTAGAATGGATTCATGGTAGTTGGTGTCCTGGCCAAAAATATGACCAAATTTGACCTGGACAAAAGTATTTCTAAAGGCACATGTGATGTGTTTCATTTAACACATGTCCGTTGAGTTACTTTCTGAGTAGGTTGAATAGGTCAGACCCCATGACTACCTCACAGACTTTTTGCTGTTGCTTTTTCCTGTAAATGTAGTTCTGTTCAACCTGACAGGTAAGATACTGTACTCCTTGATGTGAACAAAACCAATTTTAATTTCAATGATTCTTCAGACACTTTCTCACAGGGAGCAATATATGCTTTCCTTTTATTAGCAATGCAAACTAAATGGATCAGTTAGAATAGGACATACTTTCAAATATTTTTTTTTCCAGATTTTTTAAAGAATTTGCTGTACCCTCGAAATGCTAGAGTTGCAAATTATCAGAAGCATCCAGGTTATCGATCACTACTGCTATTATATATTGCATTTCAGACTGTAATTTTCTTCTTCTTCCTTCAAATCTTTCATGCTTCCAAAAATATTTATTGACAGAAGAAAACAAATAGGAGTCAGGTGGAAGAAAATGAGGAAGTAATAAAGTTGTATTTGGGTTGTGATTGCAGCCATATGTATCCAATGTTTACTTCCAAACTTTCCTCCTACTAAGATGACTATTCCTGTCGAAGTACAAATTGCTGCAAATAATGCTAGGGTCCAGATTAGTGTTACATTTGAATAGAGTGGATAAAAGAGGTCATCCCGAATGTGCTAAGTTTTCTTTAATTTTCCAAGTTTTCTTATCTGTAAACTAGCATAGTCATACTGTATCTAATAGTTATAGTTTAGGCAGAATTTTCATTAATTTCACTGGGGTTTCAGGCTTGGGCTGGCAATCTGATAAGCAAGTTACCTCCAGAATCCTGTGGACCATTCTTGCATGTTGAAATTGATCCTTGTGTTTGCAGGCTCCTTCTGTCTTCCGTAACACATGAATTATTTGAGATTTTTACTTTTTTTTTTTTTTAAACTGAAGATTCGTGGTGCTTTTTATGATGTGCAGCTGTATGAGTAATATGGAAGGTTCTTTGAACCCTTTTGGTCTTGATGGCTATTACCTCCCTGCTTGTTATAGTTTGAGAGTCTAAATTCTGACGCGTGCTGCTCTTTCTAGAACTGCTGTGGTTTGTTATTTTCTCCTTTCTCCTTTATTTAATATTATTTTTAAGGGGGTGAGGTTTCAAAAGGCAGCAATGCTAATCAGATGACCTACTGTCACTGCTAATGCAGTTCCCCTTGGCTACATGATTTTGCCAGTTTCCTCTGTCCCCATGGTGTGCCGGTTCAGCTCTTAGGCTGGTGGAGAACTGGGTCAGCAGTGCTGGAGGGGGAAAAGGGCTTCCTTGTGTGTGTTTAACAACAGTTCAACCAGGAAACGAGTAGCCATGAGGGAGAGCTGAGGCCATGCCGCCAAGCAGGGAATGAGGAGGGAACTATTTGCCTCTTGTGAGAGCAAAGGAGGGTGGGGGTTGTCATTTATTTAATGAAATCTTAACCCTAAATGAGCCTTGGGGCTCTGTTCCCTATAATGCCTCTCCAGCTCCTTTCCCTTGAAGTACTTGTTTGGCGTCTTTGGCCATAACAAGTCCACATTTAATAGAAGTACCAAGATTTGCTGAATTTAAGTACTTTGTGCCTACATAACTTTCTTATAGAGAGATGTCTGAATATGTGTGAGTGTCTTGCAGTTGGGTCAGTAAATTAATTGAAATTGGTGTAGATGGTAATATTCGAATTGATTACTTTGCTTGTTTGTTTGATTGTTTGTTTTTTTTTTTTTAATAGAATTAGTAAAATACATTCCCTCAGTGTAATAAGGTTTCTGAGAAAGGTATTTGTAGGATTTGTTTATGCATTGTAAGTTTTTATTCTTACTTCCACTCTGTGTGGATTTGGAGGAAAGAAGAGCGGTATTGTAAGCATATTTTTGTCCTCAGTTCTAATAATGCTCTTGTGGCTCGGTGGTGTTATTTCCTTAGACACTCCTTGTACTATTGCAACTAAGGTAAATTTTTTTTTAATAGTAAGTCTCATTCCTGATACATTTTTTTTAATATCTTAATTGTTTTAGAATACATTTATAATATTGCTTGTAAGAGAAACATAGTAGACTTTCGGGCTAATAAGAATAATCAGTTTTAAACAAAAGGCAGAAAACTATTGGAAGCCAGTTTGAAATTATGTTTCTTTTTTCATAAATAAATAATTTTCTTATGTCTCTTCAGGAATGGAGGATACTTAGGGAAAGCAAGTAGTTAAAATTAATGTCAACTTGACACTGAAAATGAAACAAACATCACAGTTTTTGTTTATACTTTTATTAGAATTTGTGTTTTCTTTCAAAAAAGTCTTTTCAGGAGTCTTTTGAAAAGTTTTAACAGAGGCAGAATTTGTCTGCTTTAGGAATGTGTTAATACATATTTGACATTGTGTAAAATGCATATGCATATAGCGTTTGGATTTTTTTTTTCTACTGGAGCTTTGCACATCTAATAACATTCACAGTTAATGTATGATTGCTTGATTGAGATTCAGTTACCCTTTTTTTGCCACTGTAAACTTTTAAGAAGTCTAAGGTCCTTTACGTACTTCATGTAATACTTTAATATACGTAAAGTATTTTTAAATGACATTTTTGTGGTTGTCAGAACTCTAAAGTAATGTGAGGAAAGAAGTAAAGCTGTCCAAGATAACTTACATAAAGAAATCTAGATGTCGGTCTCACATGCATGTATAAGTGCTTATGCAGTACTTATTACGAAAGGACACTCTGTGTAGGGTTATCCTTTAGATAGATTTCCTTTAGAAATTAATATACTTAAAGTATGTGACTTGATTTGATAAGTTTTGAAATATCTAAGTTACACAATTCTATTTTTCAAAGGCTGTTATTGCTAGTGAGTTTTTAATAATTCTGTTAAGACAAAACTTGATATCTAGTATTGTCAACAAGCATTGTCTTTGAATAGAAGTAATTGCTAAAGTTTGGAGACGCTCGAAACTCTCTCTATTTCAACAAATCTCTTGCTTTGTTTTAAATAGTTGTACCAACCAATATAATCCTTTGAATTCTGTTGGTAATCCAGGCAAAGAAGAGGAACCAAAGACTGTATGATGCCTATATATAGCAGGCATTTGGCTGTTGATTGCCAAGTGCACAGTTCACTGTTCGGTCAGCTGTGTCTGTCAGTTTAGTGTCTTTAACGCAGTTCTCTGCACCCTCCCTGTTTTCTGAAGCTTATTTTGGGGCTTCAGACATTGAAGCTCATTATTTCCCAAGGAAGGTTAAGGCCTTTATCATCTGACTAGAACTGCTCGCTAATTAGAGCCCTTGCTTTGGCACTGAATGTGTCAGGCCTGCAAGACTTCCTACTGGGATCAATGGCGTTCATGTTTGCTTTCATAAATGCACAATAGACAGGAATCTTGGCAAAGACCTGCATACTTAGCTTGTGCAGAGAAACAGATTTGAGTCTTTAGAAAATTTTGAAATAAGTTTAATAGGTAGAAAGGGAGCTATTGGAATATGCACCGATTATTCCACTCTAAAAAAAACAAACCAAACCAAAACAGTGTTCTGCTTAACCAGAGCCCAGTTTGCAGTTCAAAGCCATCGTATATTTGTACCCATGTAATCCTTAGATAGAAATTTGGAGCCAGTAGTCTTTTGTGTTGGTAATTTTTCTGAGAATCATAGAATCATAGAATCATTGAGGTTGGAAAAGACCTCTGAGATCATCGAGTCCAACCGTCAACCCAACACCACCATGTCCACTAAACCATGTCCCTAAGTGCCTCATCTGCACGTCTTTTAAATACTTCCAGGGATGGGGACTCCACCACTTCCCTGGGCAGCCTGTTCCAATGTTTCACCACTCTTTCAGTAAAGAAATTTTTCCTCATGTCCAATCTAAACCTCCCCTGGCGCAACTTGAGGCCATTTCCTCTCGTCCTATCGCTTGTTACTTGGGAGAAGAGACCGACACCCACTTCGCTACAACGTCCTTTCAGGTAGTTGTAGAGAGCGATGAGGTCTCCCTTCAGCCTCCTTTTCTCCAGGCTAAACAACCCCAGTTCCCTCAGCCGCTCCTCAGAAGACTTGTTCTCCAGACCCCTCACCAGCCTCGTTGCCCTTCTCTGGACACGCTCCAGCACCTCGATGTCCTTCTTGTAGTGAGGGGCCCAAAATTGAACACAGTATTTGAGGTGCGGCCTCACCAGGGCCGAGTACAGGGGCACGATCACTTCCCTACTCCTGCTGGCCACACTATTTCTGATACGGGCCAGGATGCCATTGGCCTTCTTGGCCGCCTGGGCACGCTGCCGGCTCATGTTCAGCCGGCTGTCGACCAACACCCCCAGGTCCTTCTCTGCTGGGCAGCTTTCCAGCCACTCTTCCCCAAGCCTGTAGTGCTGCATGGGGTTGTTGTGGCCGAAGTGCAGGACCCGGCACTTGGCCTTGTTGAACCTCATATAATTGGTCTGGGCCCATCGATCCAGCCTGTCCAGGTCCCTCTGCAGAGCCTTCCTACCCTCGAGCAGATCAATGCTCCCGCCCAACTTGGTGTCATCTGCAGACTTACTGAGGGTGCACTCGATCCCCTCATCCAGATCATCGATAAAGATATTAAACAAGACCGGCCCCAGTACTGAGCCCTGGGGAACACCGCTCGTGACCGGCCGCCAACTGGATTTGACTCCATTCACCACAACTCTCTGGGTATGGGCATGGGGCAGCCTCTGGTCTCTTCCACCCATGGCAGCTCCCCCACTGCCAGAACCTTGCCTCGTAAACCCCATACAGTGTGACAGACTTTGGATCTCTTCACTGTACTTTTATATTGTTTTATAATTAGAAATACTGGGGGTTTTTTTGGTGCAAACATTAGAATAAAAAAGTTGCACATTTTGTTAAGATAATAATGAGTAAGGTGTGCTAACCCCTGTAAATGAAATGTTCCCCAGTTTTATTTATTTATTTGATTTCACATTGGAGGGGATAGTTTTGGAACAGTGCAGGGAATAAGAGGAGGCACAGTAGAGAAGGGTTATTTAGAACTGGTCAGGAAATATTTGCAGTATTACAGCATCAGTTAAAGTAGTGAATATTTACATATCATTTCTTCTGAAGTCGTGTACAGTCATTTTACTATGTGGCATCTCCTATTAGACACTACCACTACTGATATCTTGTGATGATGAACGTGAAAACAAGTAAAATGAATTAGAATGGTAAGTCTGCTGCTAGCTAATATTTATAGACCCAGGCCTTGGTTAAATGATGCAAACACTATTCAAATGTTACCAGAAATATGACCTTTCTGAATTCAGTGGAAGATAGAACTGAAAACAGATTAAGACCAGATGTAAATCACTGAAAGCAAGTACTTTCAGGTTAAGGAGCTGCACAAAGATAGGCATATTAGTAACTGCCTTAGTCCACCCAGAATTAACAAGGTGTGAAGAAATTAAATGTTTCCATTAACTCTTTGTATGTGTGTTCTGTAGTCTGCTTTGGAGAAAGCACTCGATATATCAGCTCATCAACCTGAGTTTAACTTCAGGTAGTAAATTATAGGCTCCAAACATTCTGAAGCTTGTTGCTTTTTAAAAGAAATAATCGGTATACCTATCAATGGGGTTTTTTGTTGTTAGGGTTTTTTTATTTGTTTGTTTTTGTTGTTTTGCTTGTTCTTTTTTCCCAGAAATCAAGTTGTGTTGTTTAGGTACCTCCAATGAGAAGAACATATAGGCAGATTTGTGAACTGTTAAGTAGGTCTTGTCTGGAACCTGGGCACAGGAACTGGATTCACACCACTGTCCAGCTCTACATACACTTCACTACTTTATCTAGTATCTAAGCAGAAAGTGTTAAATTATTTAATTCAATACAAAATGCTCTATTAATCAAATTGATTAAAATCATTAGAAGTTTCTTGATCTGTATGGCTGAAAAGTACCAGTCTCTTTTTTAGCTACCTGTCTCCCTAAAATAGTAAGACATTAATGAACACAATACTGTTTACATATCTGTTATAGCCAAAACAGCTGCTACAAAAATGGTATTATAGAAACTATGTCTTTGAGGTTAAGGGAGCAAATGTGTTGCTCTTTCCAGCTTCAGCTACATAGTAAAATGTTCCAAGACTATTCTGAAGACACAAAGCATTAGATTAATATAAATATGTCTAATTTAAGAGAAAACTATGTTTTGTTAAGATTTAATATAAATTTGCTAATATATTAAAAACTTTTTTTAATCTAATAGCAATATTCTCAAATACATTCTATTGATTTCAGCTGCTCCTAGTAACCTATTTGAGCAAAAGAAAGGGCAGTAGTGTCTAGGCACCCAAATGTTAATAAAAGGTTGGTTGTAGCACTCTTCTGGTCTCATTTTACTTAAATTTAATCTTCCTACCATTTTCCTTATCTGGTTAAGGTGAAATTGAAGTCTCAAGAAGATGCCATATATTTTTCAGTTAGACCTAGGATATGGGTAGAGATTTTTGTAACTTCCCTTGTATTTTTGGCATTCAGCAGCTCAGCTTTGAAGAGCTTTGTGCTCTTACAGCTTTGTGCTATATAAAAACACAAAATGAAGGCCCGTAGACTAAATCTTAGTAAGTAGTCTTTCTTTTAAAATTGCAACTTGGAATTCTGGTTTTGCAAGTGGTTTTCCACTTCTCATTTGAAAGAACACTTTGCCTTTCTCTTGGGTGAAAAAAATTGATCCGCTTCAATAAAAAGAAATAATTTAGTATTTGAAATATGCCAGAAGCAAAACGTGTGGAAATGAACTAGTAAGTGTTTTGGTCCCAAGAAAAATAAAGTGAGCAGTGGAGGAGGATTAGGCCATTGCAGTGAAACTGTATGACTATGTTTATCTTCTATCAAAGAAGAAAAGAGCAAGGTATTTTTTCAGCACCCCATTTTTAAAATAAATAAGCTAAATAGTATCAGAAAAATGGAGATTTAAAAAGAAAATGTACTTAGCATTGACAAATTTTAAGAAAAAGAACAAAATGTTTGATTCCTGTATTCTCTGTTACTCTGAACCGATAGAAATAAAGTGCTCATGTTGCTAAAAATGTAATCTATATATAACATATATGTATTATATATAAAGTATATTTTGATGATTCTTACTTTTTACCCCAGACATTTGTAGTTTATTTTTTAAGACAGCTTTATATACAAACATGCTATAAGAGACTTCATCTAGCATGATAGTTCATTTGTTTGTGAAGGGAGTGTAAACCAGAAAGTTACCCGTATTCTTGCTCTTCCTAACAAAAGACTAAGTCGCTCTAGAATTACTGGGCTGACCTCTCTCATTTTCTCCAGCTGGTGAATACAGGGTATCATAACCAGCTCATCACTATTTTTCTATGTGGGCTCTTTAGTTGGACTTCACTCAGGTCTGTTCTTTGCCGTGTTGTTCGTGAGAAGCTGTACCAACGAAAGTGGCTCTATCCTCAACAGAGAGGAATGGGCAGAAATAAACAGGTCAACCTGAAGTTGTGGGCAAATAATGAGGAAGGGGAAAAAAAAGAAATGAAGTAAGCAGAAAGTGTAACAAAAACCAGTGGTTTTGCTCTGAGAAAGCAAGCAGTGAATTTGTGCTGCTAAAAGACCAGCTAGGTCCCATCCTCAGCTTGAGATTTGCAAAAACTGCGTATGTGTTATATGGAAATGGTAAAACTGACTGTATAGCTTTGTTTCAAAGAAAATGCAGGCTAGTCCTGACTGCTTGTATCCATCATTAGCACAGAACACACTTGTCAGCCTCAGTTTAAAGAGAAGTTCTAAACTTCGGTCAAACATACAAAGCTCTTTCTTACACAGATGTGTCAAAGAGTAGCATTCATTAATTGGAAATGGGAGTGCACTGTGGTGGTTTTGAAATATTAAGGTTGCTGGAGGGAACTCGTAACAATAAGGTGTCTTTTCCAAGCACAGCACATCAGAAGCTGATGCTGCCTGTTTATAACAAAATATATTGGTTGCTTAGTTTTTGTCGTGAACCGTCACTTCTTGTCTGGTAATAAAAGATGTGTTATTCAGCAAAAACCTTTTATATTTGTTATACTTTGTGAATGTTGTAGAGGTTTTCTTCATTATTGAAACTGTCTTTGTACACCTAGACCTTATTAACTCTGAACTTAGAAAATGGAGAGATGTGCTTTTCAGTAGAATATTTGGAAGATCCTGAGGAAAAATGTAATGAATTAAGAACTTCATGCCTTTGGTCATCTTAAATGAATTTTATTATTTAAATTTCCCTCCGGCTGTATTTATTCTTCTCATAAATATAAAAATATCTACAATGTTGAAGTTGTGAAGCATTACGGTTATCTGCAAGGCGAAATTTGCAGGGAGAGTAGCTTTTCTAGCTAGACTTACACAGTTGCAAAAACAGGCAAGCTTTTGGATATGCAGCCATTCTTTGGCACCTAAACACAAACACATCTAAATAGGCCATGGAATCAATTCCCTTCCCTTCCTGCAAGACTGAGAACTCTTGCAAAACTTGCATGATTTATTATAATAAAGGTCAGAAATGTCTGTCAGTGCAGTTTGTCTAAGCCCCTTGATACTTTTAACATCCATTAATAGCTTTGATTTTTTCCTCTCTCCAGGTATCTTAAAAAAAAAAAAAAAAGTTTACTAGATCCTCAACACATTCAAGAAATGAGACAAAAGATCTGTAGCTTAAAATAATTTTAAAGTGTATTTACATGTTTAATGTCTTGCAATATTGTAGGAAGCTATCGATTCACTTTTTTTTTCTTGGAACTTATGTATGAGAAACCAGTTTTTGCCAACACTGTCATTAAAATCTGAGTTTGGAGAGTTAGGCTGGGTTGTCTCTCACTTGCAGATTAATAAAAATAAATCCAAGGATCAGAACGTACATTTTAGTGAGATTTATAATTGTCCCTTATTGCTTCTTCATCTGCTGGGATTTACATTCAGCTCACATAGTACGCTGACTAGGAACTTATTTGTTATTTTTCTACTTTGTAGCAGTGCAAGGTAATTCTGGGTGTTTTTGCTTCCCTCTCAAAGATGAATGAGCTACTTTGCATTTACAAGGGGGAAAATGTAAATACATGGGAAATGAGATGATGAAATTCACACTTAACTACTTGTGTACTTGCACATGCACATGGTAAATGTGTTGCTTATCTTAGTCTGATGATTTCATGCTGCCACCTTTAACCTGTATAAACAACTGATTTATCACAGGAAAATGGGCTTGGTTTGATGTGTTAGGTACCTGCAAGCAAAGATCAGTGAGAACAAAACTCCTTTAACAAGATTACTTTTTAACTGGAGTACAAAGCATTTTGATATTTCCCAAAACTGCAGATGGTGATTAAGCTCTCTATCCTGTCATTAGCATACACCTTAAGCTCTCAAAGCCAGTCAAAAGCCAGAATTTGAAAGAGATACTGTCACAACTTCAAATTTAAAATATTGAAGATAGCTTAGGTGGTATTGGTATTGGTAACTACTAAACTTCTGTTACATGAAGGGATAACTTTTTTTTCCTTGGCTCTGAAAATATACAGTCAAATGGATAATGTAGACCTTTTCTCTTTTCACCATCTGTGCTGTTATTACTATTTCTGTCTGTAAGTACAGACCTTATTATATGGTAAGCAATACCAGTTTGATAAGATACCTTAACTCCTACTGTATCCTTTATAAAAATCACACAGTAGTATTTTTCTATTAAAACTTCGTTAACAAAGTATCTTACTATTAACAATCTCTTATTTAAAACAAAGAAAAGCAACAAGAGACACAAAAATCTACAAAAATTCAATAATGACAAAAAAAGCTCCACCCCAATTATATCCATATCCTTTTTTTTTTCCTTCCAAATGTTTGAGTTGAGTCTGCTAGCAGAGAAGAAATACTGATGGTTTTAGTTCCTATTTCACGTAATAAGAATATTTAACTCAAGGGGATGTCACTGAAAATTGCACGTTCTCAGCACCTCTTAAGTTCCTGGTCCTGTTTATGTCCAAGTGTTAAAAAGAGCAGCCGCTGGGTGGCTACTAAGATTGCAAAAATAATGAAATTCTGTGTAATGGCTATATTGTGACATTCTGTTTCCCACTAACAGTGCTGTAGTGAATGAAGATCCTGATTTTTTTCTAATACGGATTGTCATATATTGTAATAAACCAGTGCATTTTATATGACATAAAAATAGCTTTAAAAATATATTTGAACTCTGATAACCCATAGACATTATGACTGAGTATGATTTCATCCTGTAATTAAGTATTTCAAGATAAGACTCAAAATTCCTGCTTTTCAATTTGTACATAAGAACAATACAGAATGTCTTGAGAATCACCTTGACTAATTTTAAAGTTGCAAAATTGTATTTTCCTTAGTGCTTTGCTGAAAGCAATTTGAAAGCTACATTAAAAAAAAAAAAAGATTTTTGGGAGGCTTATACTAAGTTTAGCACTCAATTAAATAATTTCTGTATATCAACTGACATTTCTTAGTTACAAAAAGATAAAACCTGAAAAGTGTGGAGGTTGTGTCTGTCTTTTATCATTGGCTTTCCTTTCATTAACTGAAAAATTTGCCTGGGCCTGAATATTATAATAATTGTATATGACAGAAATTAAGCATCACTGTCTTAAAATACTTCAAAGTCAAAACTTCCCATCCTTAGAAGGAAAATGTCCTTATCCTGGCACAACTTCATTTAAAAAAGAAAATTGTGTAAGTGTGTGTGTGTGTGTATGTGTGTAGGGGGGAGGATAAGGTAGTAGCAGTATGTCACGACTCATATTTTTCATTCAAACTGGTGCTTGGGACAAATGACAGTTATCTGCTCTAATGTGTAACTACCCAAGATTAGGGAAGATCCTTAGGGGAGCAAGGGGTGTGGGGTTATATGGTTGAAATTATTTTAGTCCCCTTAAAAAAGAAAATAGGGGAAATGCATTTCAAGAGAAAGATTTTAGGATGCTTGACTACTGAGTGGCATTCACAGAAAAAAGAACTCTTCTTGATAGCTATATTCCATTGAAAATACTGTCATCTGGGAATTGAGATTGGAAAGACAGTAAATGAAGATGTAAATAATGAGACTTTGGGAGAAAGCGTGATATCTTTTTACTCAACTTGAGCACTTCAGAAGAGAAAAATAAAAGAAATGAGAAAATGGCAAATGATGAAGTAATAGAAGAGTACTTGAACCCCAGTTTTACAGGTTAACTTAGAGAAATAATTACAGAAATGTAAGATGGTGTTTGAGGAAAATAGAAATAAAACTAAAATGTGGGGTCATAGTATGGTACTCTGGGTTCAGTGGAGTCTGGAAGGGATAGTAAGAAAGTTCTGATGAGGTAATTTTTGGAAACTAAGTCTCTCTAACAGCATTAAAGGAAAAAAAAACCCACTGTTCACTCTAGTAATACGGGACATTTTCGCTTTCTAGATAGGGATTTTTTTTGGAAAATGCTAGTTAATAGTGCTAGAGCCTAGATACTGACATTTGACCAGTATCTCCCTTAATTAATTTCTTTTCAATGACTAACCTTATTTTGGGGATTGAGGAGGACATTACAAAAATGCAGAATACCTTTAGATCCCATAGTCCTGTGTTGATTTGTTTTGACTTAAATGGGTAAGCAGGAATAGATCTTTAATGGTCTTGATTTCAAAAGGGGAAACATTGGGAAATTAAGGATTTAGAAATACAGCTACACTGAGGAGCCTAGATACTCAAGTGAAAGGGAGATTTAAAATTCCACATGGAAATTTTTTTTGTTCTCAGTGAGGTAACTTGAAAGGACTGTGTATGTCTGTGGGAATACTGACTTCCAAAACATCATATGAGGGAAAGAGGATGTGAGAAGGAAAAGACCAATCATCAATGAAAGAATTGAAATGTAGGGATAAAGTGATATTTGCCAAATGTAGTGTAGTAGGAATGAAAGCAAATGGCAAAGTATTTTCAGCCATTCAGTTTTAAAAAGAGTAAGGAAAGAATCAGGCTGCATTCAATGATGATCAAGTATCTAGATTATCTTTAATAATCTATCTCTAACTCAGGAATGAATATTCTGCCTCAGCTTCCAGGAGTGGGGTAATGATAGTTTTGAAATGGAAATAACAAGGAAAGCACTAAAACTCAAAACACTGATGTGCTGGTTTTGGTGTTATATTGTTCCAATGTTCTGAAGAAAATGACACTTCAGAGATTTATTAAAAACCTAATGGATCTTTGCATTTAGGTGAGAAGTAGTCTCATATGAACTACAGAATAATAAACATTGTTACCATAAGATAGATACACAAATAAAAGGAAAGATTAATAAGAGGTTTATTAATGTGAATTTGACAGTATGGAAGCTTTTTTTTTTCCCTGAACAAGTTCTTGAAGAAAAATCCCTACCTATGTCCAGTTGCATCAATACAATTTGAAATAATGTGCCCTGAAACAACCAACCAACATTTTACATTCTTCATTCAGACTCCTTATTTCTAGACAGAGGAGGTACTTCTATTTGTAATGCATCTGCTCTTGAGAAATGCAAGTGATGCAGTGGCATAAGGGTGGTCAGTCCTTTAACTGGAAAAGATCTCTTGCAAGAGTAATTACTAGGTTGGTAAAGAAATGGCAAAAAGGGAAATGGCAAAGGAGAAGTATTAGGTTAGAAGATGGGTATTAGTACTCTGTGTTACAAAGAAGCTGGTCTTGGGTTGATTGCATTTCTGTTAATAACTGGTAGAAAATGTGAGAGAGCACTTTTGTTGATCTTGGTGGTATAAGTTAGAATCTATGCAGGAGTAAGGCGTTACA
Organism: Aptenodytes patagonicus; assembly: GCF_965638725.1. Classification (NCBI taxonomy): domain Eukaryota; kingdom Metazoa; phylum Chordata; class Aves; order Sphenisciformes; family Spheniscidae; genus Aptenodytes; species Aptenodytes patagonicus. The sequence continues at coordinate 59,766,939 of NC_134982.1, forward strand.
CAAGAAGGGCATGGTTTTGAGGACTGAAAGAAGAAACAGGAAGCCACCTTCTGTCTTTCCACCATAGCTGTGTTTCTTTCTAAGGCTGAGCCCAGGCTACAGCCTGATCTGTAGCCCAAAGTCTTCTGTGGTCATAAGCATGTTCAAGAGCACACAGACCAGTTATTTCTGGTCTGTTTCCTCTCTTTCACAGTGACTGTACCATCAGAATACTCTCATTTCTGCATAAGATTTTTTTATTTTGTCAACCTTTGTTTGGAAATGATTAAAATGTTTCCAGGTTGACTGTGTCTCCCAACTGCTATGGCGCAACCTATGGTGGATGTGCACACCCTCTCTTAATTGCAACTGCTCTGCTGATGTCTGTCCAGTACAGGTATTCTGACAAGCATAATGTTTATGTTAGGGATGGGGCTCTGAGCAACCTGATTTAGTTGAAGATGTCCCTGCCCATGGCAGGGGGGTTGGACTAGATGACCTTTAGAGGTCCCTTCCAACCCAAATTATTCTATGATTCTATGGTACCTAAAGTAGTTTCGTAATGTATCAGGAACTTTAACTCAACATAATGTATTGCTTCCTTGTGTGCACTAATATTTCTAACTAATTTAAAATTTACCTATTTCCTTTGCAGTAACCTTATACTTTGTCTTCTGATGCTCTTCTCTAAAGAAAAATGTGTGTGGTAAAGTGTCGCTCTCAAGTATAGCTGTTTCCAGCAATTGTTGGACTAGGTGTAGCTTTCATTCAGAAGTCTACTAAATTTTTACTAGTTTTGTGATTCTGGAGATGCATGAGATTAACAGATGTTTTAGTTCACGTGATGTGAAATGAGAACTTGATGAGTGCTGTGATGAACTGTTTGCATGGAATTCATGAGTTGGACAATGATGCATAAATTGTCCATACAGACATAAAAATGTCTGTGAAATTGATTGGTCATCCCTTTATACAGATGTTGAACAGTATATGCATATCTTCACTCCTTAAAACCACTACTTGTTGGCTCTGTCCTAATTTGATGTATAATTGTCATTTTATAATAGAGATGGTATTTAGTTGTAGTATTCAGTGTTGTTTCATTGTGAGATATATTTAATTTTCCTGATACCTCATCATGGATTTTATGTTGTATTTGAGGTTGGAAATTGGGCATAGGCTTGGTGAATGTGATTTTGCATGTTCTTGGACTGTTCCCAATGCTTTCTGAAGTTTGGTGACTCGATGCCTCTTCAGGTATGGGTAAAATGTATGTGTTCTTCAAGGAAAGTAGAAAACAGGAAAAGAAATTACTTCTTGTGCCCTTATTACCTTTGTTGGGGAAAGGGGCATAGGCCAGTAACATTCTTTCTGAACAGCTAAAGTGTTAACACTTGTGGACTTTGTTTAAAAATTATTATTACAAAAAAATCTTGGCTACTCTATGGAGCTGCTTTTGTGAAAATGGCAATATACGATGAGAAGTAGGTCATGGAGTCTAGTGCCTAGGACAAAAAGCTAACATGTTTTTTCTTTATTATATAATGTTCAATTATACGTGCCCCGTAGCCATAGTGCACAAAGTACATATAAAGAGTTTTTAACAAAATCTGATTATAGTTATATCCAAAGCTATTAGAATTGATTTCACAAAAGCTTTTTCTAATGTTTGGAGAGCCATTTGGAGTTCTGGCTGTAGCAGGAGAGCTAAAATGAGTGTGGTCTCCTAAAGTATACAAAGCACTGCAATATCTTTTGATTCTGTGCTTCTGTGGATCAGAGTATTCAATAATTTTGTGAAAGCCCTTTGCTAATATTAAAATGGCCAGTCTTTATTATTCAGTTTTCTGAAACATACTTGTCTAAAGCAAAGTCTTAGAAACAAAATACAAATTCTGTTAGAGGGAGGATTGCCATTTTATCTGGGAAACACAGGAATTAAACCTGCTTTAGTCTTATTACATTCCTTTAAGATTTCTAGAAAAAATAAAAATTGCAAACAATTCAGCTTCATTTCCTTATCTGTGCGAACACATAGCAGGTAAGATGTTTGTTAATTGCTAATTTTGTAGCTCAACTGTGCATATGAGAGAAACTGATTCCTCACCTAGAGAGACAAACATACAATGTGTCTTAAAACTGCCCATTCAGAACTAATTTGCTGTTAAGAAATGTACAGATGCATGTGGTGCTCACGTGTCACTTTTTTTTAATGTAGGCAGTAGGCACTAGGTTAATTGATGTGTCAGATGCAAGTAGTCAAGTGTTAAAATTGCAGTGTTGCCATCATCATTAATAAGGCTTTGTGCCATGCGAACTTGACATATTATTTAATTGGTTGTAATAACTGTGGTAAAATCACTGGTAATGACATTTGCTACGAAAATGTTCAATGTCAATCACTTTTCATAAAATTTTTTGGTGTCTTTTTATATGTGTGTTGAATATTGGGATTTTAATTTTCGTGTGTTCTTATCCATATACTCAATATATCTTAAGGCTTTAAACTTATTCCTTGTTTGCTCTTTTGAAGCAAACTCTAATCAGGAAACAGATACAGCTCCAAGCTTGTTAATACAAACATATCTTAAGCAGCAGTAATTTATCGTCCATCCTCCCCTATGATTCTTTTTAGTTTTATTGTCCCCCTCCCATTCCCCAAGTAGAAAAGAACAGCTAGAAATTAAAATTGAAAAGAATTGGGGTGGAAATCAAAAGTTGTGGTTAGATTAATTGTAGCAACTATTATGAAAGCTTCATGTAATTTTTTTTTTAATTTTATTTTTTAAGATGTTCATGAAAAATTCAACTTCCAGGTTGAATGATTTGTCAGCTACAATGTGCACTCACAACAAACAAGCATACTTCTCTTATACAGGATAAGCCTATCATTCCACATTCTGCTGATTAGGCAGAAAGCATGCACAACTAGTACAAAGAGCTTGGCAAGCAGAGGAAAAATAAGGCACTGACGAAGTTACAACTTGGGAAGAGTAGTATTGCAGTAAACTGATTGTTCCACCTGACATTCCTGTGCAAATTGGAGTACTGGCAAACTGAAGTGGGATTCAGACAGTTGTGTGTTTGAAGAAATATGCTGTTGTTCCAACATTCTTTTTTAACTTGTGTTGACCATGTCTTTCATTCTCATTTGATGATGAGATCAGTTGAATGGACTAAGAATGGTCAAAGAACTAATACTGGGCCAGAGTTGCATCTATCTTCCGTAGACAAAGCATATGCTTAACTAGGAGGCTACTGCTGATAAAAAGCCTTCCTTCCCAGGTGTACTATACAGCTGGATCCAGCTTGTTTAAATGTTTAAAGGAATTACTGAGATTTAGCATCTACAGGTATTTTATCAGTGCAACAGACTTCTGCCAGTTGGGTTGATGAAAAAAGTTCTCATCTTTTATATTGACAAATACCAGAAATAGATCGTACTTTCCGCAATGGGCTTAATTTGAACCTAGAATTCCATTTCTAGAGCAGGACAAAAATGTGCTCAGTGGGACACATCTTCTCTTATTTTTTTCTTATTCTAGAACTATTTCTGAGTTTTAGCTTGTCTTGATCTATCTCCCTCTGTTTAGCAAGCTATGGATTTATCTTGATTTCTTATCTTTTTATCTTCTCATTCCCCCTGCCCCCAACCAACCTGCTCAGTCCCTTCCTAGGGTGCAGTTATCTTCTCAGTTATGCCCAGAATATTTATGTCCTACTCTCTGTTCAGCTATTACAGGCTTCTCCATAATAAGCTAATTGTATTTGCATACCAGTTGCATATACTTGTGAGCTGGTATAGCCATTTTCTGCAATTGTTTGTGGAAATTTGTGTACAATTTCCTATTCAGGCTTTCTATCCTAGCTGTCTTCCTGATGGCTCTAGCCCCTTTTTTCCATTTATACTGTGAGCTTTTCCCTTCTAGCTCTAAACATATGTAGTCTGGTGAATTCAGCCTCCTGTCCCTGGTAGTGAACAATGGGGGATCCTTAGGGAAAGAACATAAGAATTGGGTGATAAAGTGATCCTTCCTGTGTCACATTCATCCTGGTTTCCTAATAAAGGACTTATTGAAGGGGAAGATTTAATCCAGTGTGTATAATAGCCTGCAAAAGACCTTCTATCCATGAAATTCACATTTTTCATGTATTTTGGTTGTTTCAGACTTTCTACGTAATATTTCTGTCGTGATTTAACCTCAGCCAGCAACTGAGCACCACACAGCTGCTCACTCGCTCCCCCTGCCCCGGTGGGATGGGGGAGAGAATTGGAAGAGTAAAAGTGAGAAGACTTGTGGGTTGAGATAAAACCAGTTTAATAATTGAAATAAAATAAAATCATAGAATCATAGAATCATTGAGGTTGGAAAAGACCTCTAAGATCATCGAGTCCAACTGTAATAGTAATAAGAACAACAATAATAATAATAATAAAAGAATATACAAAGCAGGTGATGCACAGTGCAATTGCTCACCACCCGCCGAACGATGCCCAGCCAGTCCCCGAGCAGCAACCCCCCCGGCCAGCTTTCCCCAGTTTATGTGCTGAGCATGACATCATATGGTATGGAATGTCCCTTTGGCCAGTTTGGGTCAGCTGTCCTGGCTGTGCCCCCTCCCAGCTCCTTGTGCACCTCCAGCCTTCTCAGTCAGTAGAGCATGGGAAGCTGAAAAGTCCTTGACTAGTGTAAGCACGACTTAGCAACAACTAAAACGTCAGTGTGTTAAAACATTATTCTCATCCTAAATCCAAAACACAGCACTGTACCAGCTACTGGGAAGAAAATTAACTCTATCGCAGCCAAAACCAGGATAATTTCATTTAATACATATGCTAAGAAAACTAAAGAATAGTTGTGCTTTATTCAGCTTTTCAGGTTGTTCATGGTGTTTCTACTGTAGATAATGCTGTTTTGTGTACTTTCTGTCAAGCCTTTTTTAAGTTAAAAAGTTCTGGTTTGTTTAATCCCTTCTCTGGCAGAACTCTGCTATGCTTTCTGATATCTCTGGTCTTTTCTGCACATCATTGTGTGTCTTTTGTCATCCCTTGTTATTCCCTGAGCTCATCAATTGTTGTCTTTAATTTAATTTGCCGCTCTTGTTTTCATTCTTTTGGCATTCCCTTGAATGATTTTCCTTTCATTTGTTAGGGCTGGGGATATTCAATGCTGTCTGGACATTAGTAGGGGAGAGCAAAGGAAAGGATGGGCTCTGGTGTGTCTCCATTCAGCCCCATATAGCCCTGCACTACAGTTAGAAGAGTAGTTCTGTTACCCTTAGCCCTTGATCTTAAATGGGCCCAGTAACTGAGAATGATAAAAAGAAGGATGGACAGCAGCAGGAGTTGGAAAACATAGATGGTGTTATAGATATTTTAACATGAAACTGAGTAGATTTCTCTTACTTGAGTGTGCAGATTTTCACTCATAGGAAAAAAGCAAATCCCTGGGAAAAGGGCATTTCCTGCCAAATTTGGATTCTCTACTCAAGTACTGCGGGACATATTTTTCCCTGACCTGCTCTTGGAGACCACTGAACGATTTTCCTGGAAAGTTCATTATATATTTATTTTGCTTGAAGCATGCAACTAGCATGAAAACCCTGAGTCCGAGTGATTAAAATTTGCAAAATATACAAGCAAATTAGAACATTCTTAGAAGGAAAACTACAGGGTAAATCTAATGGATTGCACTACCAGTCCCATCTACAGTAGGGAAATTATTTGCTAAGTGAAATATCACATGACGGTTGTTATAAGTAATCGTGTCATTACTTTAGGAATATAAAATGCTTTAGTGTTGGAAAAAATATGTTTGCAGTGCAGTGTAATGAAGTACAGATGTGAGCTATCTGTAAAGCATAAATAGAGGTGAGATGAGACTAGGCTTTCTTTTTCCTGTGTAAATATATGTATTTTTTTTTTAATTACAACAACAAAGTACTCCTTGCCAAATCACTCCTTTACTCCCACCAGCTCACTTACATACTGGAAGAGCCACACAATCACTGAATGGCTCAGGTTGGCAGGGACCTCTAGAGATGACATTGTCCAATCCCCTCCTTGGCTCATTCCAGGGTCAGCTACAGCAGGTTGCTCAGGGTCCTGTTGTCAGATTTTGAATTTCTCCAGGGTGGTAGACTCCACAACCTCCCCGGGCAGCCTGTGCCAGTTCTTGGTCACACTCACAGTAAATAAAAAGTGCTTGCTGATGTTCAGACAGACCTTCCTGTGTTTCAGTTTGTGCCCACTGCTTCTCGTCCTGCCATTGGGCACCACTGAAAAAAGCCTGGCTCCATCCTCTTCGTTCTCTCCCGTCAGGCATTTACACACATTGACAAGATCATCCCGTTCAGCCTCCTACAGACTAAACAATCCCAAGCTTTCTCAGCCTTTCCTCATATGAGAGATGGTCCAGACCTCTTAGGGGCCTTGTGCCAGACTCGCTCCAGTATGTCCATGTCTCTCTTGTACTGACGAGCCCAGAAAAGCACTGTATACAGCAGTCCAGGCGTGGCCTCACCATTGCTGAGTAGAAGGGAAGGATCACCTCCCTCAACCTGCTGGGAACATTCCCCCCAGTGCAGCACAGGATGCCTTTGGCCTTCTTTCCGGCAAGGACACATGCTCACCTTGTTGCTCAGTAGGATCTCCGGGTCCTTTTCTGCCAAGCTGCTTTCCAGCTAGTTGCCCCCCAGCCTGTGCTAGTGCATGGAGTTGTTTGTCCACAGGGGCAAGAATAAAGGGCATTTCCCTTTGTTGAACTTCATGAGGTTCCTGTTTGCGCATTTCCCCAGCATGTTGAGGTCCCTCCAAATGGCAGCACACCCATCTGGTGTCTCATCAGCTTTTATCATCTGCAAACTTGCTGAGGGTGCACTCTGTCCCAGAATCCATGTCATTAATGAAGGTATTAAACAGTATTGCCCCAGTATTGATCCCTGGGGTACACCACTAGTGCCTGGCCTCCAGGTGGACTTTGTGCTGCTGATTACAGTCCTTTAAGTCCAGCAGCTTAGCCATTTTTTGATCCACCTCACTGTTCAATATTCAGCCTGTACTTCTTCAGTTTGTCTGTGAGGATGTTATGGGCGATAGTGTTAAAAGTCTTGCTAAAGTGAGGATAGACAACATCCACTGCTCTCCCTCATCCACTGAGCCAGTCATCTTATTGTAGGAGGCTGGCTGGTTGGTCAAGTGTGATTACCCCTTCATAAGTCCATGCTGACTACTCCCAATCACCTTGTCCTTAATGTACCTGGAAATGGATGCCCAATATTTGCTCCAATAATATTCAATAAAATACTCACAGAATTCCATTGAGAATTATGGAGCATTGGTGCTCAGGGCATTGTTGGTTGAAGGAGTGTTTCTCAGTTCCTTCTGTCCTTCCCTGAGGGGGTAAAATTTGTATCAAGTTAAATATTTTTTGTACTCAAGATACATCTGGACTGGAGAACTGATATATCTGCAAGTATGGAAGTGCCCTTCTGAAATGGTCTTTGGCATTCCTGGGTTATGGAAACACTCAGCATCCTAATAATGGTGGTGTTGCCTTCCAGTCTAGAAATAAAAACATTTTAAGGAGGTGAGATCTCACCATTAAGTAATTTTATTTTGGGGAATCACGTTTGCAAATGGCATGTAGAAAGAAGTTGAGAGAGATCTGCTTTAATATGTATTCCTGACTTTGGATCTGAGTGGGTTGTTCAGAAATTCTGCACAGATCTCCAGAGAAAAGTATGGAAATTAATACACTGTTTAGATTGCTCATCTTTTTTAAATCTCATAGAAAAAAATGAAAAATAACATAATTACACGTACAAAACAATTGCTTTGCCAACCTGTAACCAATTATTGTTGGTGCCAGTCCACTTCATATTACCATTTCTCTCTCTCCTTACCACTGTATTTCAAAAGACTTTTCAAAAGAACTGTAGCTATTCCACTGACAGAAGAATAATTTTATCCAATCACTCTTTCAAAATTTGTTATAGTGGATTCCTCATTAGACTGTGTGAATGATAAATGCATAAAATTAGTATTTCCATTTTTAAATCCTTTTCCTTAGGCAACTGATACACAGAATCTTGCATTACCGTGGATCAGGAAGAAATCTGACCAACCAACCTGTGACAGTCTTAGATGTTTGCTATGAAAATGTAGAAAATTTAAAACTGCATAAGTGGTTAGAATTTCTAAGTCAAAAATAAGAAAACTATTTCCATGTTTGTACTTCAATTCTGTTGAGCATCTTAACACACTTTCTCAAAATGTCTTCTGAATGTTGAATAGGTAAAGGTTTCTACTGATATTTTTTACTTCATACAGCTGTTCAGAAAGAGTTTGGAAAGACAGAAAGATTTTTGCTCTGTAAAAAACATAACTTAAGTCCAAGATTAGCTGCTGTCCTGCAGCAGCTACTCTAGCTTTGATCCATTATAGTTTCTTATATGGCAGAGTTTGACCACAACATGTAAGTGGTTGCTGTAACACAAAAGTAAGAATGTAGTAGCCTGTCTCTGAATCTTTAATCTTCATCTGTTTCATTCCCAGACTAATCTATAGAGAGTAACACTAGGGACAGAGGTTGGGTTTTGTGTCCTTTTATTTTCATACAGTACTGTGAATATGTGCACGGCATTTTCCAAACAAAATTGAAGAAGTTGTCATTGGCCTGAGTTGCATAAGACAGAAGAAATTCACAGGTGAGGTAAGACAAGCCGATGCACAAGTGAGACTTTTTGCAGGAGGCAGAAGAAGGTGGGAGGGTTTTATAGGAGAGAACAAAAACCCTCTAATTTCACTAACAGTGAACAGAACACTAACTTAGGACTTTGTCTTGTCTAGGAAGAAGTGTTCTAATGTGATTAAGATGGGTAGACAACGTGGGACTGAGAATGATGCTTGACAGGCGTTGATGCTTTTCCTGGACAAGTCTCACCTGGAGATTTCTCTGAAAATGGAGATAATGGGTATGCCCACCATCCTGTTTGCCTTGTCCAGACTTTCACACAGTAGATAAACACCCAGGCCTGTATAGTTCTTGACAAAGTCTGGCTCTTCATGCAGACAGTATGTCATAAGGGGTTTCAGATTCAGGAGACCCTAAAATCTCAACTCACTGAGAAGATACCTCAGGTCCTGGTGTCTGGCTTTATTTCATTTGACCTTGGAGCCCCTGCTGTTCTAGTAGCCCAGACTCCTTCCAGGAGTTTTTCCACAAAGCCTATTAGCTCTTGAGGCTAGAATCTCATAAGTGTGGACCTGTTTGCTTGACCTCCACCAGAACAATTTGACAAAATTGTTTCAGTACTACTAATTTTACTGTTCCTCAAATTAATGTTTAAGCCAGGATTGTTGCTGCCCTTGCTCAAGAATCTGAGCAAACTATCCTGCTCAAATCACTACTCATAGCAAGCTTAATTTATACTGAAGAAGGCTCTAGTACTTGCTTAGGTGCTAGTGGCATTGCTACTGTCTTGTCTAATGAAAAATACATTTCCAAGACTTTTCACTGGTAATGGGCAGTTTTGTTGCTGCATTCATCCTGGGGCAATTTCTGTACATCTGTTAGTTTGCCAGATGTGTGAGGCTTCTGGGGGATCATTCTGGATCATTTTTTAACCATTCACTCTGCAGTTCTACAGATTTGCATGTTCTTGGGATGTTTGATTTCTGCAGTCCTAGTAATGAGAGGATTTGCTGTTGGTACTCTTACTGTTTTTGCTGGGTATATTGCTGCTGTGGCTATGCTGGGTTGTTAACTACTTATGGGATTCATTACCACTTTAAGAATGCTTCTGAATCCATGCTTCCTTTACTAAGGAGCCCTGTGCTCCTTCACGGTCTTCAAGGTGTTGTGTGTGTGTGTCTGTGCCTCTTTCCCTCTCTCTAAGCTGTAGCAAATGATCACCCCAGTCTCTCGTGTGAATGCTCATTCAAATTGGCTTTATTTTTACTTTCATATAAGATAAATTATAATGCTGTCAGATAAAAGAAAGCACAAGAAGGAGGAAACCTTTCAGCATTTCTTACATGAATCCTTTGCATCTTTTTGGCATTTCCCTGCCATCAGCCTCACTGAAACGGCCTAATTTCTGTCCCACTCTAATGGTTAGGGTCCCTGTACTCTTGCGAGCTCTTGTGAGCTATATTGGAGCAGGTTGAGACAAGTCTGACTCAAATAGATTTATAAGGCAAGACTTCCTGTCAGAGTCCAATACTCTCTGACCAGCTTCCTTTAGATATTCCACATGTGAAGGGTGTAATGTTTAATATAAAATTTACTTATTTGAAGACAGTTGATGTTACACACGATTTCTGATTTAGTAGAGTGATACAAAATATACTGCATAACACAATATAAATGTCAGCAAAATATAGCAATTTGTAATACACAGTTCAGTCACAATACCAATGTGATTCCCATTACTAGTCTCTATATGCTCACCATCACAACACTGGGTGTCCTCAATCATCAGGAGGGCATTTGTGGGTTGAAGCCAGCTCAAGCCTGTTACTGTCTTTGAAATTTTTTTGTTAGTTCTTTAGTTTTTATACTTTTATGTTAGGCTGAGCCACCTATTCACTTCCCCCATGCTGCTCTGCATAACTCAGGGAGACTTTCATAGTCTTTTAATGAACTCGGGGAGAAACATTTACACCATCGGTTGATCCACTCAATTTTTCATTGCTGTTCATCTAAAACAAAGGCCAGCCTCTGGTCCCCTTTGTGCTGAGATAAATTCAGCTTCTTTGCATTATTCCCTGAGCTTCATGCGCACATCACCCTTGCCCATTTCCTCTGAGCCTTCTTCCATTGGGGGTTTATCCGGTGACTCACATTAAACCCCCAGGGATTTCGTCAGTCCCACTTCCCTTTGCAAAAGCCACCATGGCACTTCCCAAAAAGGCAGTATGTATTCTAGTGCTCATTAACTCCATTCTACAAGTTTATCAGTTTGTAGGGTGGTAGCAATGGAACAACAGCAAGTTTAATGCCTCTACTTAAGAAGGAGCAAAAAGTTCCATGCAATTACATGTAACAGCAGAAAGAGGAGGAATAGAATTGGTATGATAGTTAACAAAATGCAGAGTCAGTTTTGCTGTGTACTCTGAGCTCTCCCACTGAATCTGAAATAAAAGTATTTGGACGCATTAGTGGATGGCAGGATGATCTGTGCCACCAAAAGGATAGAGACTTGTGAAAAAAGAATGAAATTCTGGAATGTGCCATTGAAGAAATCACTTTTGAGAGGGCAGGATTGCATGCTGGTAATGCAAGGCTTGGCCAGAATGCCACAGTACAGTCCTGATAACTCATTTTCAAGAAGGGATTAAAGCCACTGCTTTCTAGAGGGGCCTGCTAAGCTGATAGAGGGAATTGTCTCCATCTTTTTTTTTCTCTTATGAAATAAATTTGTGTCTGTGTGGACTTCACTGGCACACACAGATGAGGTGAACAGGTCATAGATGTGTTAAAGCTGCAATTTAGAAGAGAATTTCAAGCCGTAGCAGAGGTGAGGCTTAGGAAGAGTTTTTTTGTCAGAAGCAGCTGAAAACACACTTAGCCTTAGGATAGTACTTAATAAGTTTATCAGTTTATATTGTGGGAGAGCATGGAAACAGATTTTATGAGCTTTTTCATCCCATATACATAACTAGAATAGGTACTTACTGCTATTTCTTTTTAGTATCTCAAAATATAGGAGGCTATTTAACTTAAACATTTGTTGAAATACGAAGTTTGTACATCTGTGAATAATAAAATAATAGAATGGTAAATTGTAAGGGTATGTAAGTACTTAAGTAGGAACATTCAAATACTTAAAAAAAGTATAAGATCTGAATTATTTTGACTTTAGTAGTTAGAACAAGAACCTTTCCAAGAGATAGTGGTGTCATAGCACTGAGTACATATATTCAAAGTTACAAAAAGTCCAGGTCATTGACAGATGTAGAAAGTGCATTTTTTTGATTTTTTTGTAAAAAAGAAAAGAATCTCATTTCCAAAGTCTGTGTTCTTATTAAATACTGAAATAAATACCCTCTAGGTGACATAATAGGCAGTGTTAAAAGAGTGCAAGGTATGAGATGTCAACATGTAGAAGAAAAGGGCATTTCTAAACTTCCTTTGTATATCAAAGTTTGTATATTCAACTTTTTGAATGTAAACTGAATGCCAAAGGCAACTTTAGATTTTTCACTTGTCACTACTGCAAATTGTATCTCAAAGTGCTTTTCTTGATGAATTATTAATGAAAATCACTTAATGAGTTAGAGCACCTGCTGAGGTTTTGCATTGCTTATTAACATATAGGCAACAAGTCTTGCAATTAAATTGTCACTATCAAAATTCATTTTTCTTAGATAATATTGTATAATGCACCACATTAAAGACAGTGAGAAGCACATGTTTGCATTTCTGAGGTATTTTAAAATGTTAATTAACACTGGGAAAGGTCATATAGTGAAATGGTATAGAGAATTGTGGTGGGCTATTTTCTGAGGTCTAACTAATAATGAACATCCCCTTTATCGTGGTCAGTAGATCTAAGGCTTTAATTTAAATCTTGTTACTTCATAGACATAATTATTTTTCTCCTCAGAAAGCTACATGTAAAAAAGAGTGAATGTTGCTGCTAGATAATTTTTCGCCTGGTATGGAGGCTGATTTACAGCCTGTTAGTCTGATGTACTCTTTTGGTCATCTTAGTTCTTTTATGCAAGCAAATGCAGGTAAAATTCTCTAATAGTGTGAAAGTAAATACAAAAGCTTTATATGAACAAATGCTTTTTCTGATGAACTTTTGGTCTTATTTCTCACAGTTGTAGTCAATTTCATATATGACTTTTATTCAGAAGTTATATGCTTAAACCTTTTTGTACTTAATAAAAAATTGACTAATTCTAATTCTTAAAAAAAAAAAATTGGAAAAATCCTATCCTATTTCTCCTGCTCTTGTTGTTATTCATTCTTCATTCTTCATAGTCTTATTTAAGAATTCTAATTCTTAAGAAAAAAATTTGAAAAATCCTATCCTATTTCTCCTGCTCTTGTTGTTATTCATTCTTCATGTGGTATTGGTATCTGAAGGACCAGCTCTGTCCTTGTTGAATATTATTTGTATTACAGTAAAGCCCAGAAAAAGCAGGAAGACACTCAGTTCTCTTTTTTTGCAAGATATTCTTCCTCACTTTCTAAAAGGCTTATAATAGCCAGAAACCACCACAGAAAATAAAAACTGGCCAGAAAGTTATAGTTGTGTCAGTTGTAAGCAGTGATATAGCTATAATAATGCATGAATCATCAGATCTTAAGTATTTGTTTATTTAACCAAACATAGACTTCAGTCATGCATCAAAATGGTTCCCTGTTGGTTCAGTAAGTCTAATAATGCAAAGCAGTAGCTTTCCTGATATGGTGCTGGCTTACACTAGTTGAAAGCCTACCCCAGCTTGTGTAAATGGCTCCCTCATTTCTTGCTGCCAAGAGCATTTAGCACAGCTAATGAGGGACTAAGACAGGAAGGGCTTAAGTTCTCTCTTAGGTTCGGAGCTCCTGAATTAGTGATACACTAACTGAGATTTAAGCCTCAGTGTCTGTTGCAGGAAATGTGTTTGGTTTTTCAATATATTTTTTTAAATATTTGTTGAGGTATAAAATCAGGCTATATCTAGCAAAAACATTGGAAGATTGGCAGAGAAAAAGGATCCAGAAAGATTAAAAATTTGGGCCAATGTTTGGGTTATTGAAAGACTGAAGCAATTCTTGTCTGTAGACTTTTAGATTGTGGAAAGAGTTCATTAAAGAAGTTCCTTTTTGGTTGTGATTGCTGCTTTCTGTCTCTTAGTGAAATAGAATAAAAAGCCCAGTCTTCATATGGGATGCTAACTTGCATGTAATTATAGGAAATATCTTCTGAGCACTTATGAACAAAAACAGTAATAGGATTCAAATTTTTGTGAAAGTGTAATTTTTAAAGTGGAAGTTTTAAATGCAGATTCCTTGTATTTCAACATGAAATGTACGAGCTTACATTGGGGTGCATATGTCGTAAGTTGTAAAAAAAAAAAAATAGTTTCTGGTCAAAAAAATTGAATAATCAGCTCCTCTCTCTCTTGGATTTGTTATGTGCTCTGTGAGTACATATTTGCTGTCCATTTGCCTCCTTTCATGTACAGCTCAGTATGTGTTTTCTCAATAGAGTTTGCTTCAAAATATATTTCCAATCTTTTAGGAATAATCTCATGTTCTTAGTAAATGAAAACATGCTTTCAATAAACTGAATGTCCAGCTGGCTAAAGGTTTAAACAGCAAAAGGACGCAAAAAGATTCAGTGGTAGGTATAAGCTAAACATGCTCTTTTTTATGCTTTGTTTAGAACTCTGAATACTTTCTTATGCTAGCTATGGGCAGTTCTTCAAAAAATGAAACAATCAACCCGGTCTAGATGGTGGCTGTGATCTTTGTTTTTGTATTTGTTGTAAGAGGCTAAAAGACTAGACATTTGTTATTCCATGTTCTGTTAGGTCATTTCCCCCTCCATATATTATCCACAGATGCTTTAAGGGAAGAAAAGAAAGGCAATCTGCCTAATGTTATGACATCTTCAATAAATTCCCAGGAGGCTGCTGTATAAACATCAACATATTTGCAGTTGTTCTTGCAGGTGCTTAAACAAGACTTGTGGCCTTTCACCTAGCATAATTAGCTTCCTTTTATTTAATAATGTTTACCATTTCTTTGCCTAACCTTAGTGTTTCTACAGAGTGCTCTTGAAGGAAAACTTAATGAATTGCACAAACACCTGCTTGCCACAAGGGAAACACAACTTCATGTTAGTTCCGGGAGAGACGCCCTGTGAGACACTTGCCACAGCCTCCCAAAGGTGCATACATCGTGCAACTAGATGTCATCAATCTCTAGAGGAATGTGGTATTGACTTGCTTATTTTGACACTTCTTGTGCCATTTGTGCTATGGGTGATCTACAATTCAAAACTTTGTATATTAAAGTTCAGTGAATAACAGAAATGAATTTTAAAAAGTTTTGCAGAACATTTCTTGGGTCAAAAACCTTATATCACAAATCATGCCTGTCACATCCTGTTTTGTTTATTGCTTTCATGCATATGTATCTCCCATGTTTCTGGTTATGTTTCTGTACACTTTGGAATAATTATGTTCCAAAGTTTGTTTTCACTTTAAAGCATTTATCATCGTGAAATATGATGCAATAATTTTTTTCCAGATGTGCCAACCTATACAAAAGTAATTTTGTTGATCAGTGAGGATTCCTGAGTATTTTCAGTGGAGGAAGGTGAAATCATAAACTGCTAATTCTTGGATCATTTCTGATTTAGAATTAATAAAGGATGTACGAAGCTTTTTGTCTGTGTAGTGACTGATTTAAAGGCAACTCTGTAATAAAATGTCTGGTCTTTACCATCTCATGGGTGTTTTTCTTAGCTGTATAGATGAAATACGCTGGTGGGGTTTCAGATGAGTTGCTTGTAGGTATTTGTTTCCACCAGAATTTGTAATGAATTGCACCTCTGTGTACAGTCTCAATACAGAAGGCAGGATTTGAAACAGAAATAATCAAACAGGACATCAGGCCTGATCTCACAAACCATGATGGTAATCTCTGCTTTTGTAAGTAGAGGTTTTGTTAAATGAAAAAAAATCAAATGCTCGGTTAACTTTGGTTTCATAGTTGTCTTTCTGAGATTGTGAACAGACCAGATGAGATGAGTTGGTCTCTCTGTTCATGTGTATGAGGCAAAGTTGTGTTAGAGAAAAACATAAGAAATTTCAAGCCACAAAGAGATGTCCAGTTACCCAATGGTAGCAGGTGATGCTTGTTAGATATGCATCCTACAAAAGAAGAGGTGGATTACAGATGTTGCCCTCCCAGAATGAAGGCTGAGTGGTTAGCTGCTCTTTCTCAGTTGGTTATCTGTGAGTGTAGATGTTGTAACACTCACATGTTGTAATCAATTGTACTTTTCCATGAGATTCATCAGAGGTAATTCACTACAGGTAATTTCAAGGAACTCAGAAATGTGCTGTATGAGGATAATGCCAGAGTAATCATTCTGTTCAGTGAAACAAAGGAGGGCAGGAGGCCTGGAAGTTAATTTGTAACTAGGAAGTGGAAAATAAAAGATCTGGATCCTGCAGAACATCAGTCAATTTTTGTACAGCAAAAAAGGTATGTGGCTTGGTACCTTCATTTTTAGAGACAGACCAGTCTAAAATCAAGAACTCCACAAAGTAACAAAATAGGAAAATACAGAACAAATGGAAGATATTTAAAATAAAATAATGATTTTGAGAACAGCAATAATAAAACACCAAAAACTGTGAAAGAAATTATTCAGTTGCCAGTGTTAGAGATTTGAATGATAGATTACAATAGGATTTGCTTATTTATCCACCTACTAACAAACTAATTAGAGAAATAGACTGAGTGGTAGAAGGAATATTTAACAAATTAAGTTCTAGGATGAATTAACACGGCTATTATAGCTGTAATTTATGGAACTACTCAGCATTGTTAAACTTTAACTGGATTACTGTGGCCAAGCTCCAAGAAGGTTGCAGGTTGATTTCTCCCCTGATAGCTGCAAGTGAACATGATCAGAGATCTAGAAAACCTGATCTGCTAGGTAAAAATGAATTAATTGCAATTATTTAGTCTAAAAAAGAACAGATTAAAGCTCAAAATATTTAGAAACAGGGCAAATTTTCAACCATTGAAAAGTCTGCTACACCAATAAAGATCTTCATTCCATATATGGGCAATGTGTGTTAAAACATGTAATGGACCTAAACTGCACCAAGGAATTTTAGATAACACATTAGGAAAAAAAATGTAATAGGATCATGAAGCAGTGGGCTACAGTGCTCGGTGAGGTTTTAGAGTTGTTGCTACTGGAAGTCTAGATACACAGTTGGTAGAAATGTCTAGAGGTACAGTTGTTCCTGCCACAGAGCTGAGAGGACTGTATGAAATCCTAAAGTTCCTTTTTGTGTGGTGGCATAAAAGAAAATGTTTTCTAAGTAGAAAAACAAACCTCCCTTTTCCTTGGAACAAAATGTCTTCCTTCTCTGTGAAGCCATGGAAAAAAAATCAGTGTAGAATTCTGATATCTGGTGAGCAGCTCCCAAGCCTGAGTTGTGTCGTTTGACTCCAAGACAGTGCTTCTGGTGGATTGTTTGTTCTTTTTAAAACTTTAAGTTTTGGAAGTTGATTGGAGATTTGGTTGAGTTTAGAAAACAGGTTTCAAAAATTAATTAAGAGAGGAAACAGTGCAAATGTAGACATGACATGTTGCAAATTCTTTTTTTTCATCTCTGCTTTATTAGATATGTGTCATTTTCATGCTTGAATTTGTGTGTGTGTAATAAAACCAAAACATAATTAAATTGTAAATTGTTTAAGTGGTTTCATGTTATTGCTGTCCTTGTTTTTAGGCAACGCTAACTCCCTGTCTGCTTAGGAGGCTGTTTAACTAGAAACACTACCAACAAAGAATTGACCTCCCCTTTCCAAAAATAAAACAAAGGAAAGAATATACCCTGAACTTGAGTTGTTTGTCATGTACCCATAATATGTGGGACTGATGAAATGGTGCCTTTCAATACATACAGTTCAATACACAGAGTAAATGTAAATGCAAAGCATTGGTCCTTTGAATAAGTTTTATTCAAGACTCCAGAAACGTAAATATTCTTAACCATGAGTAGAAAATAGGTTTGCTGTTCTGAAGTTTAAAAGGTCCATTAGCATATCCATCACATTTTAAATTTAGTTCTTAAATATGAAATTTAAACTTTGTAGCATCATTAACAAATGAAAGTATTTAAATTCCAAAGGAGTCATCTACTGGAAGGCATAAAACTCTTAATTTCTAGTTGCTATCAGGATAGAATGTGGAACTAATCAGCGAGATTCTAGGAGATAGTTGCTGTGGGATTTTTGCACATATATATATATGCATATATACATATATATACACATATATGTATATGTATATATACATATATGTATATACACATATATGTATATACATATATGTGTGTTTGTACATACGCGCACACAGAAACATACACATACTTCTATTATGAAAGGGAATACTTATATTTTCTGTAGCAGAGGAAGTATTCCGTATTTTCTTTAAAAAAACACCAACCTCTTTATGGATTTGAAATGGATGTACAACATTTATATGTATAATTCATGTTTTTTTCCCCTCTAGTAGCAGTATTCTTGTTTTTAGGAGCATAGAATTCTCCTAATTAACCATGCAGTTAACTTCTTAACCTTAATTTCTAGCCTTACAATCATACTCTAGTTTATAATAGAAGCTAGATTCAACTGTTTTATACATACCGTATAATCTTTCTACAAACTAATTAACTATGGAATAATCAGATACTGTGCCCAATTATTTCCTTGCAAAATAAATAAATACATTTAATTTTATTCTGCTTGGAAAAGAATGTTGTCTTCCTTTTGTTTAATTATTTTAAGAAAAGTGAGTTCTAAAGTGATTTTCTTTTCTTTTAGCAACTAGTAGAAAATCTATGAATTGAACATTTTCAGTCAAAATAAACTTCAGTACACACATATGATTTAAAAACAATCAATTTTGATTTTAAATCTTTATTATGAAAGCTTTGTTAGCAGCAGTCAAAATTGCAGTAACATTTTCAGGTAAAACAGGATTAGAATCTTACTGTTTCATGCGTCAGTGGTATTTAATAGGAAATTCAAACTTCTAGCATGCTAGTTCTTCAGAAGCATAATGTATTTTCCAGTGGAATTTTATTTTGGTGAAATATTTTCTCTTTTAGGTGAAAAAATTTCAATGGTTCTTATGTAAACCTTTACAGTGAGCACCCTTATGGGTTTATATAGTCCTGGCAGAAAATGTCATACATAGACCACTTCACAAATTGCAAATAAGCACAAAACTAGCTATAAATCTATTACAAAGCAGGCTAAGTAATCACAATAGACTAGGTCCATACAGTTTTAATATCCCCACTGATTCCCTATGACTCCTTATTTCATTTCCTCTCACACATACTCATAATCTCTAACCTTTTAGGGTAGCATAGAATCTTGGATCCCAACCCATGCAAGTCCTCTGTCCCCGGACTGTTTTTGTATTCCTTTCTCTTAGCCCCGTTGTGGAATCAGGGTTTCATCTTGTTCTGTTGATTAGCCATTTTGAGTGGAGGCCCTTCTTTTTGGCCTTGTTTCAAAAACTAGAAATGTATTTTAGTTTATTTACTACTACAAAATTGGTTTGAATTTCTGAATTAGGGTTATAGTCATTTCATGACACACTGCTTCAGTTTCCTTGTTACATATTTGTAAAGAGGTGAGGTTATGCAGCAGGACTCTTGATCTGTCAAGGTCTGGCAACAAGGTTGTCCTGGTTTCGGCAGGGATAGAGTTAATTTCCTTCCTAGTAGCCGGTACAGTGCTGTGTTTTGGATTTAGGACCAGAACAATGTTGGTAACACACCGATGTTTTAGTTGTTGCTAAGCAGTGCTTACACTAGCCAAGGACTTTTTAGTTTTCCATGCTCTACCGACTGAGAAGGCTGGAGGTGCACAAGAAGCTGGGAGGGTGCACAGCCAAACTGGCCAAAGGGACATTTCATGCCATGTGACGTCATGCTCAGTACATAAACTGGGGAAAGCTGGCCGGGGGGGCCGCTGCTCGGGGACTGGCTGGGCATTGGTCGGCGGGTGGTGAGCAATTACACTGTGCATCACTTACTTTGTGTATTATTATTATTATCATATTATTATTATTATCATTTTATTTCAATTATTAATGTTTTTTATCTCAACCCACGAGTTTTTCTCACTTGTGCTCTTCCAATTCTCTCCCCCATCCCACCGGGGAGTGGGGGGGGAGTGAGCGAGTGGCTGTGTGGTGCTCAGTTGCTGACTGAGGTTAAACCATGACAGTCCTTTTTGGCACCCAACGTGGGGCACGAAGGGTTTGAGATAGTAACAGATTAACCGGAGCATATTAAGGAATTTATATCTGTTAACAGTTGTGGGTCACAATGTTGGTTCCTCTGTTCTCGATATTGATTTGTGTAATCTGCATCGTGCTCTTTTTTCTGCTGTACAGGTTAAAGATTGGTGTTGTTTTTTGCAGTTTGCTGTGGTCTGCAGTGAGTAGTGATGACTCACTTGTGAGGTTTGTTTTTAGAACATTGACCTTGACCTTAGTGTGGTATGTAAGTTTTGCAATGATGCTGTTACTGTACCACGGATACCATTTCGTGGAGACAACTAGCAATTACAGTAACTTTTCAGTATTTTGAACATTGTTGGGTAGTTAAGATACTTCTATTGGTATTTCTTGGGAATATTGTTTCGGTTTTGTCTAAAGTTAGTAAGCAATTTAAGAATATCATCCAGAGATCTGCCCCAAGGCTGAATAATTATGAGTGGCAGGGTGTGTGGGACAAGATGGGCAAGTACCTAGGCCAATGGGCACCCCCAGTGTTTTGGAACTTCACCCCCAAGCAAGTGCAGAATCCTGAAAAGTTAGTAGAATATTTGGACAAAGTATGCTGTCACCCCAGCAACTCCAGAGAGATGCAGATCATTGCAACGTGCTGGAGCCTGGCCCATGCCTACCGAGCCCTGTTCAACACCATTCAGTACCCTCAAAGGGAAGAGAAAGTCTCTGGATCTGACAGTAAAACGACACGCACTGCGGCTACTCAGACTCCGGAAACAGGCCCTGCGGCCACTCCGACCCCAGTGACAGGCCCTGCGGCCACTCCGACCCCAGTGACATGCACTGCGGCTACTCAGACCCCAGCGACACACCCTGTGGCTGAACCAAAGAACCAGCCTGTGCCGGTATCAGTCGCCCCTGTACACAAGAAGAAATCTTGGAAGCGGAAGTCGGCTCGTTCAGTAAGGGAGGAAGAAGCTTCTTCTAAAAGGGAGCCGGAGGAAGAAGCGGAAGAGGCAGACTACCTCTGGATGGAAGGGCCACCACGAGAACAGGAGGAGGAGAGCTGGCTGCTGCTCGGGGAGGAAGAACTCATAAACGAGGCTGTAACCACCTGATCTCTATCCCTGAGTGAGCTGCGAGATATACGAAAAGATTTCAGCCGTCGTCCAGGCGAGCATATTGTCACCTG
The DNA here is from genome assembly GCF_965638725.1 of Aptenodytes patagonicus. Classification (NCBI taxonomy): domain Eukaryota; kingdom Metazoa; phylum Chordata; class Aves; order Sphenisciformes; family Spheniscidae; genus Aptenodytes; species Aptenodytes patagonicus. Next base: position 59,788,117 of record NC_134982.1, read on the forward strand.
GCTGCTCCAATGCTGGGATAATGGAGCCAGTAGCCTGGAATTAGAGGGTAAAGAAGCCAAGCAGCTGGGATCCCTTTCTAGGGAAGGGGGCATTGACAAAGCAATTGGAAAAGGGACACGAGTCCTCAGCCTTTGGAGGCGACTCTTGTCAAGTGTGAAGGAAAGGTACCCCTTCAAGGAAAATGTCATATGTCGCCCAAGCAAGTGGACCACCATGAAGAAGGGTATCCAGTTCGTGAGAGAATTAGCTGTGCTGGAGGTGATTTATGGTGACCTGAGCAATGAACAGCTATCCAAAGATCCAGATGAAGTCAAGTGCACACTTGCCACGACCCATGTGGCGGAAGTTTATAAGGAGCTCACCATCGTCATATGCCAGTTCATTGGCAGTGATGACCTGGAAAGATGGAGAGGAACAAATGGTGGATGAATTGGCTGGTGAACTCTGGCAATATGAGGAAAGTCTCTCTTCCTCCCTCGTCTTGGCTGTGGAGAAACTGTCCCGGGAGATCCAGCAAGTCAGAGAGGATAGGTCCTACTCCTCACCTGTATGGACCAGTATCTCGGCTCTTAGGAGTCAGCGTTCTTTTGCTCAGGAGAGAGAATATAAAGGGTACACACCATGGGGCACCCTATGGTTTTACCTGCATGACCACGGAGAGGACATGAGGAAGTGGGATGGGAAACCTACTGCAGCCCTAGGGGCACGGGTACGTGAATTGCAAGGGAAAACAATCACAGAAAGAAGTTCTTCCAGGAAAATTGCTGCTCCAGTTTCCAGCGGGCAGTTCCCCAGACAGAGTAGAAGGGCTGATCTTACTCCTGATGTTAACGAAGAAACTTCTGACTGGTATGTACAAGAAATGAGAAATTAATACTGTGATGAGGACTAGAGGGGCCCTGCCTCCAGCCAGGTGGAGGAAAGGGACAACCGGGTTTACTGGACTGTGTGGATTCGGTGGCCTGGCACATTGGGCCCACAGGATTATAAGGCTCTAGTAGACACCGGTGCACAGTGTACCCTAATGCCATCAAGCTATAGAGGGGCAGAACCCGTCTGTATTTCTGGGGTGATGGGGGGATCCCAACAGCTAACTGTATTGGAAGCCGAAGTAAGTCTAACTGGGAATGGGTGGCAAAAGCAGCCCATTGTGACAGATGCTCCGTGCATCCTTGGCATAGACTACCTCAGGAGAGGGTATTTCAAGGACCCAAAAGGGTACCGGTGGGCTTTTGGTATAGCTGCCTTGGAGATGGAGGAAATTAAACAGCTGTCCACCTTGCCTGGTCTCTCGGAGGACCCCTCTGTTGTGGGGTTGCTGAAGGTCGAAGACCAACAGGTGCCAATCGCTACCACCACAGTGCACCGGCGGCAATATCGCACCAACCGAGACTCCTTGATTCCCATCCGTGAGCTGATTCGTCGACTGGAGAGCCAAGGAGTGATCAGCAAGACTCGCTCACCCTTTAACAGTCCCATATGGCCAGTGCGGAAGTCTAATGGAGAGTGGAGACTAACAGTAGGCTATCATGACCTAAATAAATAAATAAATAAAGTCACGCCACCGCTGAGTGCTGCTGTGCCGGACATGCTAGAACTTCAATACAAACTGGAGTCAAAGGCAGCCAAGTGGTATGCCACAATTGATATTGTCAATGCATTTTTCTCAATCCCTTTGGCAGCGGAGTGCAGGCCACAGTTTGCTTTCACTTGGAGGGGCGTCCAGTACACCTGGAACTGACTGCCCCAGGGGTGGAAACACAGCCCCACCATTTGCCATGGACTGATCCAGACTGCACTGGAGCAGGGTGAGGCTCCAGAACACCTACAATACATTGATGACATCATTGTGTGGGGTAACACAGCAGGAGAAGTTTTTGAAAAAGGGAAGAAAATAGTCCAAATCCTGCTGAAGGCTGGTTTTGCCGTAAAACAAAGTAAGGTCAAGGGACCTGCACAGGAGATCCAGTTTTCATCCTAAATCCAAAACATAGCACTGTACCAGCTAGTAGGAAGGAAATTAACTCTATCTCTGCCGAAACCAGGACACAAGGGTAGATATACAGAATTTTCTGTGCAAGCATAAATTCTTCCTTAATAAGTATATCTGAAAATGCACTAAATGACTATAATTTTGTAAGTACTGCTGTTCTTAAGCATCTTTTGCTACTAACAGAAGTAAAATAAAATTCTGTGTTAATACCATAGGAAAAAATCAACTAATTGCAAATTTATTATATTTCCCTTTAGATCAGTTATATTGCAGTGTAGTAATGAAGGGAGCATTGTAAGTGACATCTTTTTCTCTTTCTTCAAAACTTAATTATTTTGGTTTATAAATGAAGGCCTTTATGCTTTATGCTCGGATTTTCTCTTACGTGCTTTCTGTGATACTATGTTGCTTTGTGTTTGAAATGAAGATAAGTTTATCTGGAAATGGCTGAAGAAGTAGTGGTATGCTTGAATAAAACTGGAGGAGTACATTCTAGGGGAATGAACTACTCTGCACAACAGTACAGAGAGACTTGGTTTTCAGCAAAGATGTGAGAATTGAGATAGAATTAGTATGTCTATGGATGGCCATGCAAAGTGGATCTGCTTAGTCTAATGTGGTGTTTCATGTATGATAATATGCAAAGGTAATGATAGCAAAAGGTCTTCCCCACTCTCTATGTCAGGATAGTTTGATAAAGTGATGGATCTAGCTTGTTTTTGTTTGTGGGGTAATTGCAAAATGAAAAACCAACATACATCATTCAACTTCATTGTGAAAGAAGAGGCTTGAAGCACACAACTGTATGATAGGTTCTCACCACTAATTCAGTAATGAAATTGCAGGACAGCAGGGTGTTGAGACTTTCTAATATCTTTCTACATGCAGCTTTTCACACTCAGCCTGGGCGATACACATTCCATGTGACTCCAGGGTCAGCTGGGGAAGTGCCCCCTGAAGGGACTCTGCAGACATGGCATGCTTCCTCTTCTGGTGTGTTGTGGTGCTGTGCTGCTTGTTACACATGCGCCATCCATGCTGGAAACAAGACTCAAAGATTTCAGTAAGATTTATAAAGACCTGGGTGGTATGGACTCCACTGTCTTTAAGATAGGAGCTGCACTGCTTTGATAGATATTTAGATTGTACTGCAGACTTTTCATGGAAGCTTTATCTTGACTTATCGTGTTTACACTGTGTTTTCATAAACAGCTAAGGCAACCTAATAAATTCCTATTACTGCTTTGTTACTCTACACCTTCCTTTTGTCTGCTTATATTCACAGCTATGTACACCTCCTTTGTTGTGCCTGATCAGATTCCTGCCAGAGTCTTCCATAAGCTACTGTGTTTGCTGATCCAGTAGAATACTCTCTGTGTTTGCACACATTTGTTTGTGGAAGGATTTATTTTCCTCATATTTAGGTGCAAAATCAGATCATAGAAGGTCTGACAAATGTCAGAGAGGGCAGAAGATATATATAAGAATTTATGTTGGTAAGAGAAGAGGAAACTGAAAGGTGAAAGAATACGACCACTTCATAATGGGAGTGTTGAGTTTTTAGACTCTGAACTTCAGCCTTTGAAGTGGTTAGTATTTGTTTATCATGCAGCAGGAAGCTGCTTTATGTACCTGAATCCTAATTTGGGAAGGTTTTATGCATTGAGACAAAGATTAGCACATGAATGAACTCAATATCACCATTCCCACCTTGCCTGGAACATTGTTGTAGTTATCCTAACCTCATGTCATCCACTATGTGTCAATGTTTTACCTTCTGATTTAATTATTTCTTTGTTTTTACATAAGCTGTTATGCAGGTTTTCCTGGTATTTTTATAGAACATTAAATATAAATGTCAGTGTCTACATTTTATCTCATAAGCTTATTTGGCAACAGCTGTGATTTCCTGGTAAAATCAACTTGCATACTTTTCTTTGAGTTTCAGTGATGTAGACTAGGTTATTTTTAAAATGCTCATTATCCTTGGAGTAGATGGAGAAGTATTTGACAGTGAAATCTTGTCACATTCTCTTGACAAGAAATGGCAGAGCAGTGAACTGATTAATGATTTGCTGAATCACCTTAATGTTTTTTGGGGCTGTCCTGAGTCTCAACTGGTGCAATACTTTGAGGCTGATGTTCATCACTGCTACTGCCGGGCAACCTTGGAACTTGTGGAGGTTCCATGGTGCAATCATCTGTGGGACTGATATAAAGGAATTATTCCCTTTTCTTTGCTTGTTTATAGCAATAATGCCTTCAAGAAGACCTGTTCTTTCCATGAAGAAAAAAGGCAGCCATACTTTAAATGTACCTTTCCACTTTGCTTTTTTTCAGTCCTTTTCAATGATATCTGAAAAGAAAGTCAATTCTCTGCAGTAAAGTAGTTTTGGACTGTTACTATAATCTTGTCACATTCTAGTAATTCTTTTGCTTGTCTCTTTCAGATTTCCATAATAAGTGATTTTTTTATGGCTATTTATTATTGTGTGCATACATGTATGTTGATATTTTATTAAGTTTCAGAAAAGTATATATATTTTTGGACACATACCTATCTCAGCTTTGTGCATTTTATAGGTGAAACTCTGGTAGGGTAGAACACTTCGATTTAGGAGATATTTAGGTTCTAAAAAAATGCATGATGTGTCTGTTTCTTAAAAGATGGAGTGTAAGCTTTTAGCTTGCTGACAGCTAACTTGCAATGAGGCTGTCTTCAAAACAGTAGTGCTTTGCTGGCTGAACCGACCAGGGACATAAAAATGAATAATTATTAATGAATTATTAATAAAGATAAATGCACATATGATTATCTGTAATCTGTTCTTTGAAAATATATCCTGAAAACAACCATCCACTTTCCCTAGAGTGCTATGATGAGTTATTTATGGTGCTAATAAACAAGGGCATATAGTGCTTTGGGTTATAGTTGCACTGATAGTGGGTGGCTGTGATGAAATATTTACTACTGCCTTGTGATTGCCGCCATAACAGACAGGAAATTCAAAGGGGTCTCCTAATACTTTCTGGATAAACACATAGCCTGCAGGGGCAGTGAGCTGTCCTAGAATATGGTGATTATCCTTATCCAGATCCTTCAAGCTAGCCAAGTTTTTAATATTTTATCAAGTAGCATGGCATCAAAAATAAAAATTTACAGCAAAGTACTGGTCACATGTACTAGCACTTATTTTATTTATTTATTTATTTATTTATTTATTTGGCATGTTGGCTTATATTTGTACCAAAACACTGCTGTTCTAGGTGTCAAATGGCACACTGTAATTGGCCCTTCTTAACACAAGAGAGTGTGCAAGTTGAAAAGGAAGAATCTCAATGAATTCAGTGGGTAACTGTCCATAGCAAAACTTTGTCCTGTTGCTAATAGTCTGATGGCTATAGTGGTGACATAAAAGCACGTGTACAAATTGTATGTCCAGACTTAACCAGCCAGACTGGTTTATCTGGTAATTCTTCAAAGATCTCTAAAGCTGTTTAGTTTAGTTTGTTTTTAGCTGAAAAACTTCAGCTAAAATTGATGCTTTTTGCACATTACTATATAAATATATCAAATGGCTGAATATATTAGTAAACAAAGTATTTTTTTCTTTTGCCTAAGAATGACTTCTGAAATGAAGGAGTGCTTCATTTGTAATGAATGTAGTTGGTATTCAGACTGCCAATTAAAGCAAGCTCATTTAGCTGTACTTTTGTACCAGTTAGGAGCCATTTTAAATTGATCAAGCCGAAAGCTGATGTATAAACTTGACAAATTTATTCATTCAAGACATCTACTTGTTGGAACTCAAGGCTATATTTATACCTTTTTTTGTATATTATAGTAGTGATCTTACAAATTGAGTGTTTTTTTGGTCACTCAGTGGCATGTCTTAAAGTATCTGGAATTTTCAGACAAAACCTGATAAAAGTCAATGGCCTGCAAAGATTCTAAGCAAGCAGAACCACGATATAGCGTTGTTAATCTCTTCAGAATAAAGGGACTTTCCCCTCTGTATTTATGTAAGTATAATGGCTCACATGGGAATGACATCCATTATGCAGGCCAGCATTTCATATATGACAGAAGAACAAAATGATTATCAAGGCTAATTGGTTTTATTTAGAGATATATGCCTAAATATTTAATCTCAATTCTTACCTCATGATTCTCTGTTGTTGTTTGTATAAAATATGTCAATTGGAATTATGAAAATAATGGACAAAGCTGTTTTCTAAAATTAATAAAATCATAAATGCAAATTTTCCCAGTATAGCACAAGGTCTTTTATTTTTGTTGTAGTAGTTGTCAAATACCACATATATTTTGAATTCCAGTAACAGTAACAATGAATCCCAAACAAACTTCACAAATCCATGCTGTCAAATTTAGCCTGTTTTTACTGGTGTACACTAAGATTTCTTTTAACTAAGTAAAGAATCTCTTTATAAAAATATATGTAAGTTATTTGAAAGATATCTTGAATATAAATACTAATGCGGTCTGAGTGGTGAAACTTTTTTGATACTGATCAAAGTTACTTAAGTTATTTTGAACTGTTATTAGCATAACCTACATGATAACTTGAGCCAGTATGTGCTATGGCAAAATCACAGCCTTTGAAAACTCTGTAACACTTAGTTTCAGCAGATACTTATGCCTGGAAAATCGGGGTCAATGCTTCATGAATTATGAATTCACGCAGCTTTAAGTTCATACAAGACACAACTGTGGAGAAGGGAAGTTAAATGTCTCACTCCCACTGATCTGAAGGGGACTTGCAGACAGTTTACACACTTATGTTATAAACAGAATGTCTTTCATCCAGGAGGAAAAAAAGTCAAAGTATTTTCCTTGCAAACAGATGGAATTAGTTCAGTAAGGTTGGAAGTAACAAACAGCTCGTTCCACCTCTGCAATAATAGACTGGAAAAGAAAGAAATTTGAGGTCTAGGCTTCTCAACAGACACACATCTATTTAAACTTTTTCTTTAAAACAAAGCTGTTGAATTTGAACCAGCCCCTCTCCCCACCCCCCTTCCCCTTCTTCTGATGTTCATGAACATGAACTGATTCTGGTTATAGGCAGTGATAGGACAAGGCCATAAAATCACCTGCAAAGCCAGTCTTTCTATTGTCCCTTGCCTGAGTTGAAAAACTAGTGTGGCACTGGTGACTTATGGTAAACAGTTGTTATACTGTCTTTGACAAGTACAAGGTTATGCAAAGTTCCTGCCAAATTGGACTTAGTTTTTCCTAGTCTGCCTACTTTATTTTGCATCTCACAGAATCACAGAGTGGTTGAGGTTGGAAGAGACCTCCAGAGGTCATCTGGTCCAACCTCCCTGCTTGAGCGGGGCCACCCAGAGCTGGTTGTCCAGGTCTGTGTCCAGATGACTTTTGAATATCTCTAAGGAGGGAGACTCCACAACTTCTTTGGGCAACCTGTGCCAGTGCTCAGTCACCCTCACAGTGGAAAAAGTGTTACCTATGTTCAGGCAGACCCTCCTGTGTGTCAGTTTGTGCCCATTGGCTCTTGTCCTGTCACTGGGCACCACTGAAAAAAAGCCTGGCTCTGTCTGCTTTGCACCCTCCCTTCAGGTATTTACATACCTTGATGAGATCCCCTTGAGCCTTCTCTTCCCCAAGCTGAACAGTCCCAGCTCTCTCAGTCTTTCCACATAGGAGAGATGCTCCAGTCTCTTAATTATCTTTGTGGCCCTTCGTTAGACTCTCTCTAATATGTCTATATGTCTCCTGTACTGGTGATCCCAGAACTGGACACAGTAGTCCAGGTGTGGCCTCACCAGTGCTGAGTAGATGCAAAGGATCACCTCCTTCAACCTGCTGGCAGCACTCCTCCTAATGCAGCCGAGGATACCATTAGCCTTCTTTGCTGCATGGGTACATTGTTGGCTCATGTAATCTCAATTTTCCTAGGACAAAGAAAATCATGTGCTGGGTACAATTAAAACATTTTCCTTCTGTGTTAACAGAAGTTTGTCAGTAAAACCTCCTGAAACCTGTGGTGTTCATCAAAGTACCTTTGTTGGAAGTGTCTACACAGGTTTTAGATTGTACATGTACTATATATAATGGGAAGAGAAGAACCTACTGGCTGATGAAGTTTCACTTTTCTTTGAACAATGCCAGCAATTTCTGATCACTTGAGACTTCACTTGGAAAGTCTTTCAATCATTAATAAAGTAGAATTTGTTTTTATCTGGTTTAGTATCTGTAAAAGACTTTCAAAAAGGTTGCTCACAAATTATCTACTCTCCTGAAGAAGTGTTTATTTTACAGTAACTTTTTTTTTTTTTTTGAGATGCTTCACTTCAGATGCAGCCATTCACACTTCACCTGTATCTTGACAGTCAAGATTTTTTTATTGGTGAAATGATTGAGGGGTGGTGGTTGAGGTTACCTTGCCCTTCATGTAATAATATTATTATAATAATAAAACCATTTCAAAATGTTATTACAATTTTTATAACAATAATAACACAAAAATTAACAATACATACATTTAGCGATTTTTTTTTTCAGAATTAAGACTATCAGAACTTTATGGTCTGCCAAGGTATTTTAAGGTCATTTTTGATGAGTGCTGGAATGAGTGAGACTGCCAGTTATTTACATATTCAAACACAGCAGAGACTCTTGGATTAGTTAGATTTCAAGGTGGCTCTGTGACATGTTTTAAGACTGCCTTCTGTAATTTAACTTGTAACTGGTGACTGTTGTAAGATTCAGGATTGGAGTACTATTCATTGCAATTTTGATTCCAAAAGATTTCAACAACAGTAATTAAGTAGTAAAAATTATTAATAATACTGTAAAATTCCTCATTTAAAATAGAATTCAGAAATCCTAATGACCCTAGACATCCTTATGCTGGTGATTTACAAATGTTTTGGAAAATATTTTTAGTAAATTTCTGTGCAGAGTTTTTCCAAGTATTTTGTGAGTTTTGACAATCAGATTTTACTCATTATTTTCAGTTCTGTCTACCATAAAGAAGCACATAATATGTATGAGTGTAATGGGCTTACAGGTGCTGGCAGCGGGTGGCAGTCTCTGTGAGGACAGGCCGAGGCTGTCCTGTGCTAGACACGACCATTTCCAGCCATCTCCAAGGGACACACCGCAGAGCACAGCTGAGCCCCTCAGCCATGGGTGGGGCACATCTGTGAGAACACTATTCTTAAGAAAGGGTAAAAAATGCTGTGCAACAGCTCTGAGAGAGAAATGGGTTAAAAAAATGTGAGAAACAACCCTGCGAACACTAAGGTGAGAGGAGAGGGAGGAGGTGAAGGTGCTCCAGGTGTTGGAGCAGCAATTCCACTGCAGCCCATGGAGGAGACCAGGTATTTCCCCACAGCCTGTGGAGAGGACCATGCCAGAGCAGATATCTACATTGCAGCTTGTGGAAGACCCATGTTGGAACAGTTCATGAAGGGCTGTAACCCATGGAAGGGACCTGATTAAAGAGGGGAAACATGAGGACAAAGAAGCAACAGAGAGGAACTGTTATGGACTGACGGCAACCCCCATTCCCCATGCCCTTGCACCACGTGAGTGTGGTGAGGGAGCAGGAGGTAGACAAGTCGGGAGTGAAGGAGTGATGTTGATCCTGGGAAGAAGGGTGGTTTTCTTTCTCACCTCCTAGTCAATTTTTAATTGGTAATAAATTAAATTTTACCCAAGTGGAGTCTGTTTTGCACATGACAGTAATTGGTAAGTGATCTCCCTGTCTTTATCTCGACCCATAAGCTTTTCTATCTTATTTTCTTGCCCTGTCCTGTTGGGGAGGGGGAGTGAGAAAGCAGGTGGGTGGGGGTCTGGCAGCCAGCCAAGGTCAGCCAACCATAATGAGCCTAGGCTAAGAAATGCATATAATACTGTCTGTAAGGATCATTCAATACAAAAGCATTTAATTGTGCTCATAGTCAGGTTGGAAACATCTTGAAAAACTTGATCTGTAAAATGGTTTGTGTTTGTCAGTTTCCTTTGGCTTTCTTATTTCATTGTTGCATGAGGATCCTAATAAAAGCATTGTCTCTTATGTAGATGGAGGCCACATGAAAGAAAAGGATGTCCATCCAAATTTTATTTACAATATTTGAAATCCACAGACTTCACATAAATATTGAACTGGTTTAAAAGACATGGTTTAAAAACAAAAAAAATTATAGTGGGACCTCAGATTCAGATTGAAGGTCACTAACTGAGGGTACAGACACACCATAAAATAAGTAAATTGCATAATATGTTGTGATGGGGAGATGGCAATATAAACTTAGGTGATATCAGTGTGTGCTCTATTTTTTTTCAGTTTTAGTAGCTAGTATGTTGAGTTGGTCAGCTCTAAGTTTTAGCAATCACGTCATGCTCAGAAAAGAGACAAAGTAAAATAAAAATGTTTATATGTATTAACCATAACAGCATCATTAATTCTTTTATACAATTGTTAGTAGATAGATATTAATCTTGTTGAAGCTAGTGATCTGTGGGCTCTTGAATAGCTTATAAGGGATCTTAAATAGAAAAAACGAGTATATTACAAATAGGCTCACATTTGTTAACCACAAGCACCTTGTTTCCACAGAATCTAAAAAGAATGAAAACTACTTATTCAATCATTAGGATGGATTGGTTCTTTGATCACATTAATGACTTCTAGTTCCATCAGTCCTGAGCAATGAAAAAGGAAAGTGATAATGTCGTAAACTGTTCAGATTCAGTAGCTGTAGTTAATTATTTCAAATACTGTTTTCTTCCCTTGTGCAATAATCCAGCTATATGGTAATCTTATATACACCATGAATGATTACTTCACTGACTAGCTAATACTGAGTTCCTCCTTGTTCATAATCTCTCAATCTGATTTTGCAAGGAATTACCCAACTTTTGAAGTATCTTCTGTTACTGCACTCTAGTATTTTGTGTGTGTGTGTGCGTGTGATTTACTTGATATTCCCATGGGTGAAAATATGCTGGTAGTAAGCTGAATGGAAGAGGATACTGGAAAAATGTGTATTTTTTTAAGAGCAGACTAAATTGTGACAGGATAGTAGTTAAATTCAGAATACTGACTATTAGGTCTGTTTCATTTAAGGCCATAGAGACTACTGGAAGTCAGTTTATAATTTTTTAAGTGAATATATGAGAGTTTTCTGCAGAATCTGTAGATTCACCAGCAGCATAACCACAGGAGTAATGGTTGCTTGCTTAGGTGGCAGAAAGAGTTTTACTATTATTGTGTTTAATCTCATGTTTCCATGGAAACTTGGAGAGAAGGATAATCACATAGGTTCTTCAATGAGGTAGGGGGAAGGGGGAAGGAAAAAAAATCCTTTAACTTCCACAAAAAGAAGGGATTAAAAAAATTAATGAGTTAACTAAAAACTAAAGTTAGAATATTGCATCATGACATGGACATTTTTAACTTTGAAGAAAATAATCACTTTTCTGTACACTAACTATAAACCATTTTGATTTTTGGATCTATATTAAGAGGATGTCACATCCCACCTGTGAGAAGGGGGGAGCAACTAAGGTCCACAGATCCCCTCGGTGTGGATTAAAGTGAGATAACACTCAAGGTCCATACATGAACATCAACTTTAATGGAACCAACACTCCATAAGCATCAACACTCTGTTAATATGTCACATAAGCTTTATGAGAAGTTGAGGTAGGCCTTGCATCACTTAGCAGCATCAAGGGCAAAGAACGAGAAGGAGGGGGAGAGAGAGCTAGAGAGATCACCAATCCAGCATCATACCTGCCAACAGGGGGTATCAGTATGGAGAGCACCCTGAGGAGGCTCGTGTGTGCTCCTATTTATTGGCCCCAGTCCAAGGTTTCTAGAATCTTCTCTCACCCCGGTTTCAGGAGTGGTTGAGACATCAGTCAGTCAAGGAGAGTGACACTGGGCCCCTCCCCGTGGCTGGCTTCTGGAGCTTTCTTTTGGGGCAGTGTCTGTGCTCACAGCACAGTCACTTGGGCCTTGTCCCTTACAGAGGATTTTCTAGTTAAATAGTCCATTTAAAACGATAGGCCTAGAACACACAGCTGTATTGATTTTAGTTTCACTTCAAGAAAATTCTGAAACATTTAAGATAGACTGAAAAATAAGCACTGTTTCTGAAAAAATGTTTCCTGGAAATAACTTTCTAAATTAATAACTTAAAAAATTTTGTAAATTGTTTCAAATTCATTTGTCTTAGATTATTATAAAATGTGTTTTCTTTAATTTCTTGCAAGAATGTTTTTTCTTATGAAGTTCATATCCTCCTTCCTTTGTAATCTGATAATTAATTTCAGATGTCAAAATAAATATGGCTAATTAGGTATATCCTCAGGTTTCTGTCCTCCAACTGGATAGAGAGACATTTCAGTTGATAAGTCAATAAGCATCTGGAAGCTAGGTTAGCATTGTATATGAAACATGGCCAGATCATGTGCCTTGAACTGTGGGAGTGGTACTGAGATGACAGCTAGATTTACTCCCTACCTTCTTCACAATAAAAGCATGATAAATAATAAATGAAATTAGCGGGGTATGTGAACAATGAAGACCACATGAAAATTTGTTTTGGTTTTTTTCCCTCTTTTTTTTTCCTCTCTCTTTTTTTTTCTTTTCATTTTCCAATGTTACTAGGTTTTAAATGTGCTGGAGAAAAGACTTCATAATTTGGCTGTATATTCCTTGGCAAATTCTACCAACTACTTAAATGTAGCTATTAAATACTGATTTAAAAAAAAAATCAAAACCACAACACACAACCTGTTCCAAGACACAGTGATCTATTATGAATGAGAAACAGTAGGGAGAATAACAATTCCATTAAGACTCTGAAAAAGCCTTGGCTTAGACGTTTCAAGTGTAATTTTAGAAACTGCATGTGTATGGTAACCTCTTTGGGGTTATGATAAAGTGAAAAAGGGAAACTTTTTAAAGCAGTTTTAGAAGTAGAAAATGGTAGCCCCTCCGGATGAATGGTTGAAACCAGCTTTCCATTTTTATTGAAGACAAAAATCTTGTCCCTTCTAAAAGATAAGAAAGCCAGTTTTTCTAAAAAAAAAAAACAACAACAAACCAACATAACTTTTAAACATCTTTTAGTAAGGCCATGTAATTCTTATTGCAAAAAAATCACCCCTGACTATTTGTTTCTCCCTTGCAATTTCAAAATTCTTAAGACTTCCAAGTCCTTAACTCTCTTATTCTTAAGGAGATAAACATTTTTACTATTTGAGAAGAGATTATGCATTTGTGATAATGTGCATAGCTTTTGTACAAGTTGGTAATGGATGAGGCTATTAATAAAATAAGGATATAAATAATAATAGATAAATATATACACAAATATATATAAATATATATAAAAAATATTTAAAAAAAATTACAGACTGTCGATGAAGTCTCTGTCCTCAAGAGTGAGCAAAGAGGTTAATGAATGGTCCACAAGGAAACAGCATACTGACCAGCTCATTCATGCAGAAAGATCATAATCCAGTATGCTGCTGCTGGAGGTTTCATTGTTCCAGGGTAGCAAACAGTTTTTACATGATAGTTTATCTTCATTTCGTATTACTACTTAAGCTAGGTCATTCATATGATCAAGGAATCAGTCTATGCAAATGATTTAGTTGTTTTCATTACTTTTAGATTTCGTGAAACCTTGTGACAGGTAAATTTAAAGTTACCGATATGTTTGCTTATTTACCGTTTGCACTTCCATTATGAGAAATTGTTCTTGAAAAGAACCGAGATCATGAGGTTTGTCTGTCCTTAAAGCTAGACTGCGACGCAGAAACTCTTTGGGTACCTTGAATGTGTATGAACAGGTAGGAGCAAGAACATATAGTGTAAATCTGGAGATTCATATGAATAGACGGTATACTGATATACTTTTCAGTCCTGTAATGTGAAGGAAACATAATGCAGACTAAAATTATATAGAGGGCATGGAAGCAGTGTTAAAGGAAGAAATGAAGACAGCAGCTTGAACACTGTCCACTTAGGACTGTCTAGAACCAAAATTATGGTGCCAGACTAGAATGCATTCTTAAATTATTGAAAAATAAAATTCATGAATTAAAGATACAAAAATAAAAGAAATAGATTTAAACACATCAAAAGTTCAAAACTTTATCTCATGTACTGGGAATATGCTGATACTCAAACTTTTTTCACAACTCTCAGATAGTTAAGATGAGAAGGAATGATGCTATTCTTACTAGAGAAACTCCAGCGATTTCTCCTATAAATCACTGAAGTGGAAAGTAAGTGGACTTTTACTTTGTAGATAAACTCATAGCTGAAATCCAGCTGTCCATGTTCATTTTTTCATTACAGCATTCTACTCTTTATTTTGCTCCTCCACAATACAGCTGCAAAACAACTCATTTTTTGACATGAGGAAGAATACTGAGAAAGAGTTAAAAGTTTCTTTTAGTGTCATTGGCCATTTTATGCCTTTTCATTTGGAAATGTTTGGTGATACTGAGCATAGAACTGGAAAACAGTAGATATTTCCTCTCAAAGTATGGGTGTACTCAATGTTTCCAAGCTAGTTCCCAAAGAAGCATTAGGTATCTTTTACAAGTTTTTCTGCCCAACCCTCCATAGATGTTTTGACTTTTCTGTCCATTTTATGTGATCAGACAGGCCTAGTATAATGCTTTACAGGGAAGATACTCATTAATATGCAGAAATTAATAGAGTCAAAAAGTCATTGTGTTTTAAATGTATATTTTTAATTCCTTTTTCATTTCAGAAATTAGTGCAATGTTACTCTAAAAGAGTAAATCATGCTGCTGAGCCAATTCTTTTGTTCAGACACAATAAGTAGAAGTATGAATTTAACTTTTTTTAAACTACAGATACAATTTAACATCAATAATAAAACATTCAGTTAAACAAACATATACATTATGAAACATACTTTGTGAAATACAAAATTTACTGTTCGTACATGCATTTTTAGGTATGGTCAGAAGAAAGTAACATTTCTTAGGGAGGAGAAAAGAATGGATAGGTCAAAATTATGGTGATTGTAATTACAAAATTATTTGTACTATAAAATTAATTGATCTTATCTACTTCTCCTAGAGAATGCAAAAAAAAAAAAAATCTTTAACACTGTTGCATTCACAAAAATACCTTTTTTCATCAAACTAAAATGTACAAAATTGTATTTAATAAAAAATGTAATATTTCCAAAGCACTTCTATGAATGAGATGCTTTCTTCCAAAACAGTATATATGCAACAGTTTCTGGTAATAATTTTCCTCAAATTTAGGTGGACATTTTCCCTTTTCTTGATAATGAGACCTTTATGAAAGCTGTGTCCGCATCTTTTTACTTCTTCAGCACTTGTTTAATTTATCTGTTTTAACAATTCTTCAGTAGATCATCTCATGCCTTTGCCTAACATTTCTCTGGGTTTCTTCACCAGATGTTTGAAAGGTTTATTTGATCTTTGTTGTAGGCAGCAATCTTTCAACCTACTTCCCTCAACAGCTGGATCTGGGTTCTTCAAGGCTGGAGACTGAAATAATTCCAAAGGATAAATATTTTTCAAAATATTTGCTTTTAGGAGTTTCTTAGCAATCAGCTGAAGTTTACAAACTGCAAGTCATTCAAGTCTTTTTCTAAAGCAGTTTTCCATAGAGGAAAAACGATAGTTAGGTTTAATTTCTATAATAAAGAACCTTAAAGTTATGACAACCCTTCAGGATATTAGCAGAAGAAAATTAGATTATGTTCTGTATCCTCAAATATCTTATCTTACTTTCATTTTGGTAACCAAGCTGGTATCCATAAATACAGTTTACTTGGTGTTAGAAAGTGGCTTATGGATAAAAAAATTTCAGTGGACTAGGACTTCAAAAGATAGTATTTCCAGGCTTTGTAATACTTCATTTCAGAAAACAAAGATTCCTTTTCTAACATGAGAATTCTAAACTAGAATAAATTTGGAAAGGACATATAAACTTTGTCAGTTTTGTGCTCAATGACAAAGATTTTAGAACAGCATTCCATCTGTTTTAGCTCTGAGAAGACTCACTCAGAGAACTAGAAGGTGACTACAGTTGTCTTGTAAAATGGGAACTGCTTGGGCAATGCAGATAGGCAGGAAATGCTGACAAACACTTTATGAGCCAGGTGTAACCCACATTTTTAAAAAGAAATACTGATCAGATTAATGATATGCAAACTTTCTAGGAGCTGAAAACAGCCAAAAATAAACCTGAAGATCTGTCTACCTTTAGTGATGGATTTTAGTGGCAGAATATTGTAATAGTGATTATATGAATAATGGGCTTATTCATATGATAATACGAATAATCACTAACACTGTCTGTTGGTGATAAAATGAGCTGAAGGCTGTTGAAGAGCTGCTGATTGCTGCTGACTCTCAAACCCAAAGGCTTCAGTCTTCCAAAATACACAGCTTGAAAAAAAATGATTTTTTTTTTTTTTTTTTTAATAAGAGAAGGAATGTGAGGAACTGTACCATGCATTGCCTTGATCTCTTAGCCAAATTTTCATGAATTTCTGATTAGGTAGATGTGATTAAAAAGCAACACTGATCTGTTGCGAAAAGACTTTTTTTTTCTGATTACATGAAATTCTCTCTGATTTTATAATTCCTTACTCAGAATAATTTTAAACCATGAAGTCATTATAATTTTGAACCGTAAAACAAAATGCAGGTGTTTATGGTGGAGGCTATTGACTGTTGTGACTGGTTTATAGCAAAAAGTCCTCTTTTCCCCAGTTTTTACTAAACTAGAAACACAGTCAAACTTGCACAGCAGTGAAAGACAGAAGAGGCAGAAAGAGAGTTGCTTTTCAATTAAATGGCAAACAAATGGTTTAGCTACTATTTTTTCAGATTGGAATTTAGTGAGACAGATGGATATCTGTCACTTAATAAAGACAGATCTGATAGTTAAAAGAAGGATATCTAATTACTGAGTGAAGGGGTATTTTTTTGTTGTTTGGGGTGGGGTGTTAATGTTTCGTGGTTTTGGGTTGGGTTTTTTGGTTGTTTTTTTTTTCTTTTTCCCACCCCTGAAGGCAGCAGATATCAGATAAATTGTCAAACTTAAAGCCTCTAGGACAGTAGATCAACTTGCTGTACCTCAAGGAATGACAGAGCCTAAGGATAAAATGATTCTTCCAACTAATTAGGCCATAACTTAGATCAGGAAATAAAACTGACAGAGAGAGGAAATAAGGTGCATGGGAGAGATTGCTATCAGTACTAAGCTGAACCCAAATGAATGATTCCTTTAATCCATCCAAATTCATAGAATCATAAAGTCATAGAATAGTTTGGGTTGGAAAGGACCTTTAAAGGTCTAATCGACCCCCCCCCCCCCAAATAATTCAATCTCTGTTCTCTCCGTTCATAGGGAATCTCTGGCTTTCTAAAGAAAAAAAACAGTTTCTTTTGGCAAGTTCCTTTGCTGAAGCAATTTTATCTGTTTCAGAGACAACCAAGTAGGAGTGAAAAGGTATTAATGGCAGTCTGGTCATCAAAACAGAGTTCGGCAGGAACAGCAGATCCATTCCAAAGTACAGTCGGACCTAAGAACCTTACAACTAGAGTCCAATTTTTCAGTGAACTGAATATGAAATGTTTATTCTCACTGACTATGTTCTACTTATTATGGCATGGCAGGCCAGCTTCCCCAGGGCACAGGACTGTGGTTGTTATTGAAGACTGAGCCAAAGAATGGCTATAATATCAAATGCTGAATGTTTTTGGGGAAATCTTGTAGGAACACT
The DNA here is from genome assembly GCF_965638725.1 of Aptenodytes patagonicus. Lineage (NCBI taxonomy): Eukaryota > Metazoa > Chordata > Aves > Sphenisciformes > Spheniscidae > Aptenodytes > Aptenodytes patagonicus. The sequence continues at coordinate 59,805,924 of NC_134982.1, forward strand.
ATGATATGTCAGGCTCCCTATTTGTAATAGATCAAGAACAAATTCATTAGAAAAAGAGCTATTTAGTTTCATTTTAATTATTTCTAAAATGTCCCTAACCACATGCCACCTGACTGGTAACAGAGGACTGCTATAATGCAATCTGAACCTCTCTTTGAGCCTCTCCTAACTCAGAGCAAATTGTGAATTTCTTTGGATTCCAAAGAGTACTGATGCTAACAGGATAGGTGAAAGATTTACTCCAACCATTCAGTGTCTTATGCCAGTGTCTTGTGAAAAGAACTAATAAAAGGCTTTATTAGTGCCAAGTTTTTACCTTTTCTGTTGTGATAAAATTAATGAAGGATTTATAAGTGTTCAGACAGCCACATAATTTGTGAAACATAATTGCATTGTAGAAGCACTTTGTTTTTTCTCATTTTAGTTTATAGAAATGTCATGCCTTACTAAGTTGGTATAGTTTCTGCTATTGACTTTGAGGCCAAGATATCTTTCATTGAGGTTTTAGGTATTTCTGTGTTGCCTGACACATTCTTGTCTTACCTTATGCACAAACTAGAAAGAATTAATTTATTTGATTAATTTTAATGGTTTCTAAAAGAAGAAAGTCTCAGCCTTTTTTTTCTGCTATAACTTTCTAAGCTCAGGAAACATTGAAGGTCTGGAAAAATCTAAGACTAAATAATCCAAGTAGAATTCATCATTGCATGCATTGTGTGAATGTAGGTGTTACACTATACCATTTTCAGAGTCCATTTCTTCCTGTTACTCTCATTTTGCCTGGACTGTTAGTGTTACGTAAAATTAAGACTCTTAAGTTATGACAGTACAACCAACAATAATGTTAATTGCCTTTCTTTTTTATGAAAAACAAAACAAAAACAAAAAACAAGTTCCTTTTCATTTCTGAAGGCAGTCTTAGATACTTGGGGAGAGGCACTGGTTAAGTATGGAATCTTACAGAATACTGAGCATATTCTTTATGCTTAATGAATAACTCTGTACAGTAATAATTAATTTTCTTATCCTTGCTTTTCCTAGAAACTAGGATTCATTATGTAGCTTTTGGCTCTCACTTTTATTTCTAAAATTCAAAATGGACAAATTCCATGTCTCATTTTCTCTGACTTTGGGGGGCATTTTCCAGCTGTATAGAGAAGGCAACTTCTGAGAATGGAAACATGAACTTCTGTGCAGAATCTCTGATACTGAGAAACAAAGCACCATCTGTGACTTATAGGTTTAATAATTTTAACACTTAATGGAAAATATTCTTCACATCTTATATAAGGTTTGTGTTGTGTTAAGGTCTGGAGTTTTCTAGCTTTATTTTATTTTTTTAGAGTGCTTGAAAAACTTTGAACTTGGAAGACCAAGTTCTTCGGTAACCAGAAAATCTGTTAGAGAATATTACTGACTGCTTATGAAGACTTTGCTAGGTATTGATTCATAAGAGTGACTTTAATGGCTTCAATGAATTAAATTGAGTTAATTAATTAATTAAAATAAAGTTGTTGGCATATATTCTATGATATGAACTAAAAAAATCCTTGTGCTGCACAGCTTTCCTTTACATTTATATGCTATATGAGTTTCAACTCCAAATCTGTTCCCTGGCTATCTAGGTGGGCAGCTGGTGTGTAGACTGAGAACCCTTCTAAAAAATTGCTTAGTTCTTTGCAAAATGGAACCTCGAAACAATAATCCATTTCTGGAAATTCCTAATTCCTTGTTCTGCATTCTGAATCCCCACTGGAAGAATCAGAAATGAAAATATAGGTAGGTCAGTAGACACTTTCCAGTCTCATTGCAGTTTATCATACATGTTTAAATTCTAATACATTTGGACTCTTCAGCCTAGGAAGAGGAGATTGAGTAGGGATGTGATAGAAGTTTATAATATCCTACATAAGGGGCAGAGGTGAGAATTGCCTTGCACTTTTTTCACAGCAAAGGAAGATTGTCAGGCAGCAGTTTTAAAACAAATGGAAAGAAATGTTTTTAGAGATTGGGTATTTATCCTGTAAAATTGATTGTGAAAGGTTATGGAGGCCAAAAATATCAGTAGTTTAGAAAGAAATCAAATTAATGGAAGATAGATTTATCTAGTTTGGATATATCCAAATGGATGTAACCTTTAGATGAAAAGGTCCCCAAACCAATTGTTAGAATTTGAGAGGATTTAGAATGTGAAGAGTTATTCTCTACCTGCTATGAATTTAATCTTCTTTCCGTAACAGCTCTCTATTGTTCTGTGCTACATAGAAAAGACTAGAACAGAAATAAACTTTTTGAATGTGACCTCATTACAGGGTTCAGAAAAAGCATTTTTACTGTAGCTAATGATGATTCTTATGGCTCACAGATAAATGCTCTGCAAACTGAAATAAATTTCCATGGAAGCATATACAGCCTCCAAGTTAAATACCCAGGAGCAGTATTAAAGGGGATAAACCAAGATGACTACTGTTGTCAGGAGAGTGTGGTGGCAGTCTGTTTTCACTGCTACAGGATCAGTGTGAGTTTCTTTGTGATATTTCCAGCAGGGCAAACTGAAAAAAGAGTTGGAAAATACTGAATAGCAGTACATAAAAGATTTTAAATTGCTGGAATTTGTGACTTGTTCCAAAGCCAGTAAGCAACAATCTTTCATCCTCATACTTTAAATAATCCCTCATGCATATACTGGATTTTGCATGCACATTTGTACTCTTAAGAAGAATTAAAAATTGTTTATGCAATGTTGAAAACAAATAATATTAATTGGTATTCATAAGGATTTTTTTAATGACATCCTATTGTGAAATAAGTCTTCTCAGTATGCAATAAGACCTCCTATATAGATTTGCCCATAATAATTCCAAGAAATATCTAAAACAAATGCAATTCAATGCTTTAACCTGGACTCCTAGTCATTGCCATAATAAGGAAGGCAAATAATAAAGACTTTCATCTTCTTTTCGTTTTTAACCCAAGTAGGTCCATAAGATCTTTTTTTATATATATATGTTACAAACATGGTCTTAAAAATATTAATCATTAATGTAGATCATACTTTTTGGAGTGTAAATTGGTTTGTGCTTGAAACTTTTCAGACAATGAATCTTAACTTTAATAGTAACTCAAAATTCAAGGATCTGAAGTCAAGATTGAAACTCTTCCGTGGTTTTAAATCAGTATCGGTTTTGCTAATAAACCTAAGCGTGTTTTTTAAGCTGACTAGGTCCAAGTAGTGTCTTCATCCCTGTAAAGCTCTCCTATGAATGTATGCACATATGTATATGCATATGGTATATATCGGCTTCATGGATCAAGTACTGAACAAAATATCCCAAGTTTTCTATATGAAGCTCTCTGTCATGAGCTTTTATCTCTAGAGTACATTTGCCAACTTCCTCTCTTCCTTTCCTTGCAGGTGTTCTTCTTATACAAGTCGTAAAGCAAAAGTTTTGGAGCTTGTTCTGAGGTTATTTCTGGCTATTTTTAAAAACAATGCTGTGCAGATCCAAAATGCAGTTAATGCTTTGACTCCCTCAAAGATGTAAATGTAAGAAATTTCCTTGTTCAGCTTAAAGCAGAAAGAAATTAGAAAAGCCTGGTTTTATTGTCTTATAGTCTATGAAAAAACCCGGGCATCTCTATAAAAGGATTTTTTTCCTTCTTTTTTCCCCCCTAGCTGAATAAAGTCACTGAATTATTTGCTGACCTCAGTTATAGTTAGCAGACACCAAAATAACTGGAGTAATATCAATGAGATTCTTATAAACTTACATTGCTTCAGATTAAAAAAATATATATATACACTGGTGTGCATTGCTCTTTATTGCCAAAGTCTGATTAGAGGGTTAAATGGCTTCTTCTTTTCTTTATGTCTATACTTTCATAAACTTAAATTACTATGAAATTAAGAAACTACTGACACTGACTAAAGGCCCAGGTACTGAGACCCATTGCCAAGGATAGAATCTATATTTCTTGCAAATCAGAATGCAAAAGTGTCATTTTAAAAGAGATATGATGACTCTGGGAAGCTATGGGCTCGATGCAAAAAATCATATGGGAAGTTCTCAGACTTGTACTGTGTAAAATGTCACACTTCAGTTATCAGTTTGGGCATTAAAACTAATATGATGATTGAAATTTTCATTTCATTTGACTTTGCATAGTTCTGCCATTATACCTTAATGTTCACATAATCAACAGATCATTGTCACTAGTGCAAATTTACAATCTGGTGCCAAATTTGGCACCTGTGCAAGCAGCTTGTCATTCCTATAGTCCAACAATTCATAAAGGCCTTTTGAGTTTTACTGTATACTGTTCTTCTGTAAGGACAGTAGGCCTGTTGCCAGCTGTGTGGGCCTTGCTGGACACAGGAATCACCTTAGTGTATTAGTCCTTCCTATTCCAAACCCTAAAGCCAGCACCCATCTCCTCCCTCAAACTACACCAAAGAAAAGCCAGACACTGAAACTGGCTGTGCAGAATAGTCTGGCCGTGGTAGTGATTGTGGGTTTTTGTTCCCCCAGCATCATCCCAGTCACAGAGCAGGATACTACTCTACTGAGAGATCACCATTAGGACAATCAAGCAGTGGGACAGGTTGCCCAGAGGCTGGGCAGTTTCTATTAATGGAATTTTTCAAGGCCAGACTGGACAAAGCCTGAGCGCTGATCAGAGCTCAGAGCTGAACCAATTTTGAGCAGGAGGTTGAACTAAAGACCTCCTGAGGTCCCTTCTGATATGACTTATGATTCTATGATTTTATTGTTTCTGTCCACAACCCTCTTGCTCACTCACCTCTCCCAAGGAATGGGGAGAAAATAGAAGGAAGGTGAAAAGACTTGTGGGTTGAGAAAATTACAGTTTAATAAGGAAAGCAAAAGCTATGCATGCAAACAAAGAAAGAAATTAATTCACTACTTCAGTTGGCTGGCAGATGTCCAGCCAATTCCTCGATCACAGGGCTTCAGCAGGTATAATGGTTGCTTGGGAGGACAAATGCCATAACCATGAATGTCCTCCCTTCCTCCTCCTTTTCCTGAGCTCTTATTGCTGAGCATGATGTCATGTGTTATGGAATATCCCTTTGGTCAGTTGGGGTCAGCTGTCCCAGCTATGTCCCCTCCCAATCTCTTGCCCACCCCCAGTCTGCGGAGGGATAAGGGGGTGGGGGACAAAAGAGAGAGGGCCTTGACTCTGTGCAAGCACTGATCAGCAATAGCCAAAACACTAGTGTGTTATCAACACTGTTTTGGTCATAAATGCAGAGCACAGCACCATACAGGCTGCTAGAAAGAAAGTTAACTCTATGCCAGCCAGACGCGGTACTCTGGCCATTACCCTCAGTTACGCAGTGACACAAAAAAAATCAGGTTCATGTCATAACTGTTCAGCTCAAACCCTCTTAAATTAAGTGAATGTCCTCTTGTACCTACATAGCAACTTTATTGGACTGTGCAGTAGGCATATTCTGAAACTTCATCCCAAACTAGGGTTTGCATATTCTGTCTTGGAGTTTTAAAGGGTGAAATCAGAACTTACAGTGAAATATTAACTTAGTGAAACTAATTTGATATAAAATGCAACACTACTAGTTTCTCCTTAATGAGTCAGTGCCCCACTCTTGCTCATATTAACAGATGTTAAAATGTCCAGGAAAAAAGAACTCATAACCAGCTGTTTCATTGACTCTAATTACAAGCTTAATAAATGAATCATTTCCTTTGTAAGGCAATGGTTGGGGATCTGATCAATTTAATAATGTACATTAGCCATTTGGGAAGAATTCCCTTGTGTGACTACCCAAGTGAGAGCCAAGGATTTAGAAGTACAGCAGAAGATAATCATGGCTGTGAAGCAAGTGTATGACCATAACAAAAAGAATCATCACAGCCTTTTCAAATGTATTGGCTGGAATTGTTAGTTCATAATATAAAATCAAGCTATAAAACATCTACTACAGAGAGTGCAAATTAAATAGAAGGGTCCCATTTTGCAGTCCTCATTTTATAGAATTCTTTTAGGAAAGATACACTTCCTACCTCAGAACTATGTTTGCCCTCCCCTCTGATTGACGTTTACTGCATATTTTTTATGCAGGTTCTGATCTGTGACAGAATTCTTCCCTTTCTTGCCAAGTCTATTTATGGTGGTGCAGTTGAACATTTTCACTGGATGAGGGTGGCTGCTAGTCCAGTTTTCATCCTCTGTAGTAAACGTCCCTGCTGGGATATAGGTCAGGAGCCTTTGAATATAAGAAACTTAAGTACACTCAACCACCCAATAGAAATGCACAGTATCCTGTAACGTGAATGACAAATTTCAACATTTCTCTTAGGCCTCTTAGAAGAGAAGAGGTTCTTGTGTCAGCCAGAGCTAGAAACGGAAGATCTATCAAAGCTGAGCAGTAGAACACAGTGCAGAGGCTCTTACAGATTTGGAAATCCGTTCATTTTCCTGGTGCAATTCAGTATTGAGTGCAATTACTAGACAGTGCTGCTATATGAACATACTGCTTCTGGGGGTAAGTGTCTTATGACAGTTATGCTGCGGTGTCTAAAGCATGTCTCTAAGCACTTCTGGTTGTGGATTTTCTGGATAGATTAAGGCTAGATGCCTTGTACACGTGAAAATCAGGACTGTTGGTTTCTAACTGGTTCCCTACTTGGCTGGTAGTGGAGGAGATACCTATTCATTCTGCATTTGGCTTATTTATCTGTAATACATGGACAGCAATGTAACAAATAGCCTTTTATTGTTTCCATGTTAAGTGCTAACAGTAATGCATAAAGTAATTGTATTACATAGGAGGTATGTATAAAGTCAGAAGTGATGAGGAATGTAGTGATAATGTGAGAATATAAATGCTTTCATGTTGTTTTCTCTCTGTATTAACAGAATAAAGAATTAAAGGTTACCTGTTCCTTTTGACCTGATCTTTCTAAGTGTGCTGCTGTCAGGGGGAGACAACTAAATAGTTCTGAGATACAGATACATTTCTTGTTAGTTTGCCAACTGAAATCCGTATCACCATTACACTTCATCCTCTTCTCCTTGGTGTCCTGCCCAGTCAGTGAGAAAGATCACTTTTCCCTTTCTCTATCCAGACTCATTTTCTCAGCCTGACAATGATTCTTTTCTAGTCTGAAGCTTAGGCTTGTCAGAGTGTCATCAACAAAATAAGAGGAATGCTGCAAGATTTGAAACAGGTGCATTTTCTGTCAAAGATATCTTTTTATCCAGGTGCATTTTCCATCTGTATCCAAGTCTTAGGCGTGTTAGGGATGGGAAGGAAAATTTTTAGCCTTAAAAAAAAAAAAATCCCCAACACCTTTGTCCCAGAGAAAGACATAGTCATTCAGTACTTGCAACTGCAAAATAGAAACACTATTTTTAGACACATCAGTAATAGTATTTTGCGAGTAAAGATTCTCTTTCACTCACCTGTCTTTCTGTAAACTCCCCTCTTACAGCTTTTTTTTTTCATTCTTATTGAATGGTATTGCTGAGAAAGCTTCTGGTCTCCCAGTTTGCTGGAGTGCTGAAGCAGTGCCTTAGATATTCAGTCAGGATTTCACTAGCTTATATATGACACTAAACCTGTATCCTTGTTTAAGTGAATGACAGTTCTGACATGGGTTTTGTCAGGATCCTTCTACAGTCATGTTATCCACAGCTGAACAAGCCTGAAAAAGCTTGGGAGTGTTTCCCAGTGTGGAGACTGATGGGAAACGCTGAGGCTGATGGCAGCTTCTTGGAACAGCCGAGGCCGGTGGAATGAAGGATTGATGAGTTGGTAAGAAGAGTTTGGCAATAATTTAGTAGCAGGAAAGAGGAATAGGGAGGGAGCACTGAAGCAAAGCCACTTGCTTGCAGCTGACCTCAGCTGGCTCTTCCTTAGCCCGGAGCCAAGTCAAGGAAGTGCTTGTAAATGTTAGCTTATCTATGGTGTCTGTGTATTGTGAGTGGAGTTGCACAGATGTGAGAAGAAAATGCCCATAGTCAATCATGTGACAAGAAAATGCCCATAGTCAATCTCCTTCTCATTCACAGAAAACTTTAAAATGTAATCTTTTTTTTAGTTAAAATGTTTTGAGATACAAAACCTTCATAAGGAAATTTCCAAAAACTTTTTACAATATCTTATCTCATGTTCTTGTCTGACAACAGCTAGCACCTTTTTGGCTCTGATTTAAGAAAACATGTGCTGCATCAGGTATATCTTGGTCACTAATCACACTGAAAAGGCCTCTTATTTCCCCCTCTTATTTCCCTGCAAGAAAGGAATGAAAATCAAACATGTTTTAAAAACACCTGCAACTTAGCCTTTCTCATCACATGGCTCAGGAAAGATTTAATTTAGGTGCTTCTAGAGACTTCTTTGTTATGGCTACGTTCTCCTAAACAACTTGCTACACAGCCAACATTTGGTGGAACTTCCTAGTTACATAGATTTGAGTTTCTAATTAACTGTTAAGTGCCAAACTACTCCTTACAATATGGTCAACTACTTAAAAGCCCTAATGCTAATGATTCTTCACAGATACTCAGTGATTGTGCAAGTGAAGGTGTTAAAAATACAGCTGCTAATTCACAGTTCAGGAAGGCTGCATTTCCTTTGAGGTTTATTGCAGAAGTTTGGGCATCTTCCTGTTCATCTGATAGTCTCATGCTCTTGGTTTCTTGTTTTGTGTGAGCACAGTGAGATCTCCACCTGCACCTGCTGAGCAGGGCTCACAGTCTTGCCTATAGTTTCTGGCATTCCCTCTGCACTCCAATGCAATTGGGAATGCTTCAACCATCCACAAGAGTCTGCTGCTCACCCAAGCTGCTGGTAGGTGGCAATTTGCTGCCCATAAAACCAGGATATGTGCAGGAATCTGAGCAGCGTTATCATCTAGAAGATGATACCATCTAGAAGATGATAATGCTGGTCTGGACAAGATAATTGACACACAGTATCATCCTCCTCCTCATCTGCTATTTCAACTGCAGATTTATTTGTCATCAGGTTTTAGTGTTATTAACTCCTCTCTTTCCCTACTCAGACACAATATCTGAGGTTCGTCACTGTAACAGTCTCTTTTATCATCCTTCCTTATCTCCAGGGGCAGGAAGGGAAAGAAAATGGTCTTTTATGGCCCTACTTTTAGAAGATGTGACCCTTTCTGATATTATGACTAATTAATTAAGGTAGCTGTAGGCTTCACATCCACACACCTGCTTACTCCCTTGTCTTTTTAATCAGGGCAGCCCACCTTGCAATATTTTGGTGTTAGAAAGATGGGACACTACCATGTAACTAGTATTCTCTTTGCAGGAGAGATACGAGGCTTTCATTTTCTCTTTACAGGGAACCCATTCTGTAGCAGAGCAGATGCTTTGCTACTCTCTCTCAAATGTCTTGGTTGTATTTGCTGGGGTGGGCAGGGAAGTGAGGGAAACGTCCTCATTTTGTTTACAGCTGAAGGAGGTTTGCCTGTGTTTCTTATGCTTTAAACTGATTTTGGACATGAAAGTAAATTATTAAACCAGAGTGGACTGTTTTTTCCTTCTGGGGGAGGAAAAAGCAGAACTTGCCAAAGAGTCTGCACGTGAAGCTCAGGGACAGCAGAATTTTCTTCTGTTATCACCTTGCTGAGCTGGAGAAATCACTGGAAATAGTAAGTAAACCCCTCATATTTGCTCTCAGCACCAAGGAAAGGAGAAATTTGGGACTTTTTTCTTTCTTTCGTCAGTTTAATTAGGTTAAATTGTGTGTGGAAAAATGTAATCGCCTCCTACCTGAAGAGAGCTAGCTGAAGAAACCTGTACTTCCAAGCCATAATAAGAATATTTCTGGTGTGTGAAGGTCTCTCACCTTAAGTTTGTCATTGAAGTAGAAAATGCTCAGTCATCTTAACCCTGGATCTTTTATGTCTTCCTTGGCTGACAATGATTCTGATTGAGCTGCTGAGTTAGCATTATTTCTTGCCTGGCTTGCGACTGCCCAGTGGGATATTGACAGAGAGAGTTGGTGCATTCCCTAACGCTGTCCCTGAAAGGCAAACTGTATGCCAGTTGAGCAGCTACCAGACAAAGTATAATATGTAGCAGAAAGCACCTCCAGAGGCTGCAGAGTAGGAAATACTCCCTGCATCTTTGGGGAGATGCTGATCAGAGGGACATAAATATGCAAGGGCAAAAAAAGTTCCCCATGCTGTGTAGAACTTGTCTTTGTGGTTATAAAGTTCATTAGTTCAGTATGGGGAAGAAAAAAGAGTCACAAAATAAGTAGATGAAACAACAAAAGAGAAGAGGCACACTGAGAATAGCTCTTTTACAGTCCTTGGGTTCAGGTTAAGAACAAGCTTGTCTTCTCTTTCCTTGCCCTATTTTTAGTGATTTTTGTAGCTAGGGCAAACACACTGGAAGACTGACTAGCTAGTGTGCTATGTGTGTAACTTGTGGCTGACAAGTCCTATGGCTGTGGTGTTTTACAGAGGTTGATAACAGGAGAAATGTGTTCTCTGAACTGGCACGTGCTTGTATGTTGGGAGAAATCCCTGGAGGAAAATCTCATTTACCCAAATGTAGTACAGACCGTGTCCTTGACAGAACCAAGATAGTTCAAAGATATACAGCATTTATTTCTGACAGAAAAGTTTAGCAAGCCTTTTCTTGCTTTGTACTAGTTGGAATAGCATAGTATATGCCCCAGAGAAATACAGGTGTGCATTATATTTAGACGAAAGATACACTAAAAGGCAGAAGAGGTGTCTACCTCTTCCCCTCTACCTTTTCAACAGGTGCTTTTAAAGCATTTTTTTAGAGATACATTTCCCAGTGATGTTAACAGCAACAAGAAAGGGAACCAGACTCTAAGAACAGCCTCCTGAAATGCTTAGCTTCTTCAGCACCTCAGTAAGTAGTCTGCTAGTACTGATTTACCTTTCTACCTAGCTCTTTCTTTTTGCAGCCTTAGGTTTTTGTTCTGGTTTGTTGCCAGTTTTGTGGTAGCACATGGAAGCTGTCATCATGGGATGCACGTGTACTAGGTCCTCTCCAAACCAAGAACAAAAGTATCACTGTCTGCAATGTCCCTTTGTTGTCTTCCTATTTTCAGGCACTTACTCTTCAGGTTCATTTCCCTTCTGCTGACCTGCACTTTTCTTTTTAAGGATTTTAATTTTTATGTTTCTTTTTATATTTATTTGTTTCCCTTTTTTTCTTGCATTAGTTCGTCCCACACACACTTCTATATAAATGTAAAGATCTTAGATTTTTAAGATAAAAATGTAAGAGGGTAGTGACTGTTACACACTTAAAATATGTCCTTTATTTAGGTGCCCAAATGAGAGCTGAGTCTGACCTATCATGAAAGCAGGTGCAGGTCTGTTAATGGTGTTATACAGGGCTCAAGCTTGAGCATAAGGATCATTCAGGCCCTTGCTCCTTTCTCTGGTATGACTGCACATGGAATGAATGGAAAACCAGTCCTTCTGGGGGAGATGATAATTTTCCTCTCTGCTTCAGTGGCTGTGTGTGTGTGTACCTTTACAAAAACCCTTGGACACAGAGTCTAAGGAGTGCTACTCATGTCTAGGCTGAGGCCAATTTTTGGCTCCGATGTGCACCTTTGTTTCAATGCAGAGTCAGACAGGCCAACATAAAGCAGTTTGTGTTTTAAGCTCGTCTTTTGACTTCACCCACAGTGAAATGAAGGAAAACATACTGACAAAGTCAACACGGGACTTAACTGGAAGTGAAGCTCACAGTTAGCTCTCAGAGAATTAGGTACCAGTCTGGGCTGGAGGCAGCAGGTAAAAGCCCTTTTTCACTGGGTAATCTGTAGCCTGCTGTGATTTGTGACTTACTGTCCTAGTTTGTACACATCAGCAGTGGATTAAGGAATCACATTGAAGTTTGTCAGACCTGCAGGTCAGTGCAATGTTGAATGTAGCCATATTTGCTCTGTTCAGGAAGGTGATATTTAAAGCAAACCCAAACTCTTCTCTTTCAAAACTGCTTTTGTGTATCCTGTTTCTGCACAACATTTCTATATTGACAAAAAAAAAGTGAGATAATTGCAGTATGACAAAAAATAGAGTTGATATAATATTTAGCTGTAAACTGAAACTATCCAGACTTTGAAGATGACCAAATATTCTGGAATGATCACCTAACCAGGAATGAAGGGAAAGCTCTGCACTCCCATAGCACTATGTCATTGGGCTTCAGGGACTTTCTGCTGTTTACACAGATATAACTGAGCTCCTGTTCCAGGACAGCTGCTTGTGTGTTGTTGTGCTTGAATCCTAGTTCTGTACCAGTATACTCTGGAGTATGTCCTGCAGAGAGCATATTTTGACTGTTTTCTTGAGGAAATCTGTCTAAAATAGTCCATGTCTAAGAAGATGTTTACAGTAAACCAGGATGCCCACACAACTGGAGTGCTGGAAAAGAGCAGTAAGAAATGCAATGAAATTCTTGTAAAGTGGTCAGGGAAGGAAGTGCATCTGGACCAAGATAACCTGCTCCCTTGAGGTAAAAACTGCAGGCAAATAGGCATTGGTAGTTTTTTAATGTAGCTGCTTCTTGCTTTTAGGAGCATGAGTGATGTGTCTTAGATCAGTAGTTCACATGCAGTGTTAACAAAGAACTGTGGAATCTAACATAAAGTTTTGTTGTGCTGCCATCCTGGAAAGGGTGAGAGGCAGCAGCAACCCTGCATCCAGGCTGCAGTGAGAGATAGATGAGGCGCTAAGCACAGAATGTTTTACATTTTGTGAAGAAAAGCTTGGCTCCGGAAAGAATTTGTAATTTAAAACAATAAAACACCTGCTCCCATTTCGTATAGCCCTTTAGGTAAAAGGCTTATTTCTTCCTTTTTCTCATCGTGTTTTTCCACCCTTGAGAAAATGATCAACAGATATTGAAGGATGCTTGTTTAATGCTATCTCTATCATGTGGCTGCCTAGTCTGTTTTATGCTCCTGTTAGAGAATATGAAAAGTCTAGTTTATGCCAGCCTTTATGCAAATGTTGGTTTTGTACCCCCGAACACACGCTTACCAAAATTCTTTGAGATTTGATCAGAGCGCTCTAGAAAAATCTGAAAAGAAATTGCTGCACCTGGCACCCAGAATCTTTTCCCTGTTGATGCTTTCAGGTATAGACCACTTTTGAAAGGTCATTTTTGTCAGAAACTCCTTGAACAGCCTAACCCTTAGAGTGATCTATTGCTTACTTCATGGTTGAGCACTTGGTTATGTCTAATTGTCTGTCCAAGGATGGTTCCTTTTGAATCTTATGTTTTGAAGGCTAACTGTATGTCATGTTTTGTTGGGTTTTGAATGTGTGGTGAGGTGTTTTTTGTTTGGAGGGTGGGGTCCTTGTTATTTTACTTTTCATTTCATGACAACATAAAATGATAGCAGAAAAGACACTGTGAGATTCAGGTCACCTCAGCTGCAGTGTCCCAAGGGTACATAAAATCAGTAATGCGACATCATTATTATGCTGGACTTGTTTATGCAGTATAAATATATATATGTGCAGAACAGTCTTCCTTTCTAACTCTTATAAGCATGTGTTAAGATGATGCTGTACAATTATTGAGCTTAATTTGAAAGTTCGTGGTCTTTTTCATCCTTCTTCCATTTCCAGTCAGGGACAAAACCAGCATGGGTAGTTTTGTTGCATGAAAGTACTGACTGCACTGAAGTCAACAGGTTTTATTTCCATGGTCTTCAATCGGTAAGGATAGTACTCTACTTCATGATTTTATAAGTAGGGGTACATTTATATGTAATGCGCTAAATTCATGACATCTACATAACATAGCTTAAAAGCTATCTGAATTTCATAATTAGTCTGCAGTTTCTACTGTATCCCAGGGTAGTTCATTCTTTCTCACAATCACATGAGCTCATACATGTGTGTGCATGAACATGTGTGCATGCGTGCGCACACACACTTTATCTTTCCCTGTAAGCACTATTGTCTCATGCTTTGGGACTTGGGATGTGTAACAATGACATTCAAGTAGGCTAGAATAAGGAAGACCTGCAAGTTTTTAGCAAAAAATTACAGAAACAATGAGAAAATGTCAGTTTCCTTCTGGTTTTCAGGTTATCCTCTTCTGTAAAATAAAAAAACATGTTAATCAGAACAGCAGTGAGGGAAGAAAGCAATGGAGGTGGACTTACAAGAAAGAAACACAGAGGGTCTAATCAAGGGGCTTCAACTTCATTTCATGCATTATTAGTTAGATTTGAATTGGACTGATGACTACAGAACTAATTCTAGTTCCTGCTATTATAACATCTGTCTCACTCTAAAATATGTTGTGTGGCTGACCCACTGATTTGGAGAATGTTTATTTTGGAGTTGTCGTGGGTGAAAGGGTAATGCCAGACTTTGTCCTTGGGTAGATCGAAAAAGATTCCCCTGATATATTGTGAGAGAAAATAGCAAAAATTTTTTCAAATATTTTTCCACTGGCAAAAATATAGAAACTCATCTAGTGGTTGAATATTTCTGTAGAAAATGAGGTCAAGTTTTTTATTTTAAACCTCGTACTCCCTATTCCCCACTTAGCTCAGAATGAAACCTATGAGAGTGGAGAAAACATTTTTGGTCAGGGACGCAGCACAGCAGAATGTTCTGAGTGTGATTACCTAATGATCTTTAGCAAATTGTGAAAAATCTTTCTGCCAGCAAAAGGAATTACTTTTACTGCAAAAGATTCCTGTTGCAAGAAGAACATTTTGTCACCTGATAAGTGAAGAAAGTCAGATGCTGCCAGAAGCACACAATGAACTTCATTCTTGCTGATCTTTTTTTCCATGGAGTGTTTGTGAATGGTGGACAATGGTACAAAATTTTTCCTTCAGATACGATGATACTTAGCAAGAAATGCTAGACTCTATTCCTGTTTCTCAGTTTGATTGATGCTTAAGAAATTAATTTGTACTGCTATTGAAATAGACTGGATCATTGTACTTGCTTTTTCCTTCTCATTCCTTTGTGTGTTAATAGGCTATTTATTTTTCAATAATATGAAACATATTATTGACAAATATGAAAACATTTCATATTGTAGGTGAATTATTTCAACCTTTATTTTTGTTGTTATGTAACATGAATTGAAAACAGACAAAATGCTTTCATCTGTGCAGTCTGCACAGTTTATTAGCAACTGGGCAGGGATGAAAAAGAATGGAGGGAGAGGGAAAATACGTTGCTAGCAGAAAACTTAAATGAATGCTGAGTATGAAGATTTGTGAATCTGAAACATTCTGGGTAGAAAGTGACTTTTTCACTCTAAAGACATGTCTACCAGGAAAACTGAAATACCAGTGTTGGAGTGGTTGTGAAATTCAGTATTATTCCAGTGTAATTATAGTCAGTACATTATTTGCCAGAAAGACTAAATACTTTATGATATATACTATTATGAGAAATATAAATGTATAAATAAGAATGTCAGATTAATGGACTCTTCTCACCTGCTAAAATAGTGGCTTTCCAATGTGTGTTAACCCAGCTGTGATTGATGGTTCCTGGATAGATCTATATGAAATAGTGCTTTTTAACGTAATAGGGCATTTTTTTGTTTTGCTTAGTTTCCTATTTCTTACGTTTTCACACCCTCTTTTTGTTCTATTTGGTCATAAATCATTGTTTTGTTCTGATGTTCTGAACCTTGTATTGGAATGAATTTGAAAGCAGACTTTTAATCAGTGTCCTTCTCTTTGCTTGATGTCAATTATAATGTTTCCCTAATGTAAATGCTAGCCTCTAAATTGTCCCTTTCTGTGAACCTAAGACTTGGTCCTGCTTCCAATGAGCAAGGTAGGTATCCAGTCTAAGGCTGGATATTACCAAGGTTAATATTCTCGAATGTCTTGGCCTGTGAACACAAACATTTTGTATATGACCTCAAGTTTGCTTTAAAAGCAGAAAACATACCTCAAAGATTCCAGTAGAAGCATGTCTCCCTTTTCCCATCTTCCACTTTACAGAAATTAAAAAGCCACTGATTTTTTTTTCTTTTTCCCTTTGAGTTCCCTTTGCCTGCACTCAGTACAGTAATATTATTGATAATTTCCAATTTCACACCTAAGCAATTACCACCAGAATTATCAGACCTCCAGAAAATTCAGTCACGTGTCATAAGCAAAGTGCAGTCTTACAAGCATGTTTGGAGGGCTGTTTCTAAAAATATTTTTATAAATTCTAAGCACACTTCTTTTCTGAGCTGTTTGTAGCATTTTTATCACACTAGTAATATTATTATTTCTTTGTGCACGCTTGGGATGTCAGAACTGTTGTTTGTACAGATTTCTCAATCTAATAATACACAAAGGATGCACAGGAGTATCAGACTACTCTGATTAAACCATATAAATGCAGAAAGAGTATTAAATTCACACCCTACATAAAACCTGAATGATCCATCTTTGTGTGATGAACCTTAAATGTGTTTGGAAAGTGGGGAGGGGTGGGATTTATCTTCTCTGTTTGACCTGCAAGGATGCTGTAGGATGAGTGTAATGCAGTCCCGTCTGCCATTCAATGAGGAGGCCACAAATCCATGCTCAGACATAAAGGTTTTGGCAACCTGTGAGCTCAAATAACCTAGCACCAGGAATATTTTCTTGGTAGATTCAGAGATATATCATGCTACCTTGATGCCTTTTGCTATCTTTTGACCCATTTAGATCAAATGATAGAAGCTACAATGTATGGCATAATATTTCATCACTAATAAAGAAGTATCTTTTTTTTTTAGTATTTGTACTTAATATTTTGTTAATTGTATATGTAATGGAAAAAACGGGATTTTTAAGATTAGTGTTAAATCATATCTTACAAGAGAAGTACTTAACAGTGTTGCAGATCTGAAGGAATTCATGTTTGTTTGTCTTAAGTAAGACATGGAAGTTTACTCTTCTTCCTACAGTTTTTTTATTATTAATGTGGTGTCTCTTCATGCACTTCTCTTTCTGGGATTATTAAAAACTAATGATATATTTTGCTTAATGGTGGGAAGTCTGGGCTTGGTATATTTTCTTAGAGGATACCTTTGGGCTGTTTTAGGTTATCCTCCATTGGGCTGACAGATTAGGAGAACAGGCTTATTTAAAGATTGACACAAAAAAATGTTTTTTAGTCACTGTTTTCTAAGGCAGGTGCTGACCACATGGAGAAATACCTGAAAGAGGCTAAATTGTGATCAATCTCACAGAAACCAGGGTGTGGTTTTCTCTGAAAGCATGCGAGTTTCAGGTTGAAGACAACTAAAGTAGGCATGGAACTGGACAGAGCTCCTTTTTGTTGGTTTTTTTTGGGAGGTTGGCTTTTTGTTTGTTTGTTTGTTGTTGGTTTTTTTTTTCACCCTTGTTTGTCTTTAGGATTATTTCTGCTTTCCCTATTCACATGGTAAGGTGACCATGCTTCTTGATGGTAAGCTACTTTAGAGTCCAGGGAAGTATGAAAAAATATGTAGTCAAGGGAAATATAAATTCACTAATTTTTACTAGCTTTTTGTCCCTGAGCAAGCTGGTATTTGGACTATTTGCCAGGGGTTCAGCTACTTAGACACAAACACAAGAAGGAAGCCTACAGAGGGTGGAAGCAAGGACAGGTAGCCTGGGAGGAATACAAAGAAATTGTCTGAGCAGCCAGGGATCAGGTTAGGAAAGCTAAAGCCCTGACAGAATTAAATCTGGCCAGGGATGTCAAGGGCAACAAGAAAAGATTCTGTAGGTACGTCAGGGATAAAAGGAAGACAAGGGAAAATGTAGGCCCTCTCCAGAACAAAACGGGAGACCTGGTTACCCAGGAGACGGAGAAGGTGGAGGTACTCAATGACTTTTTTGCCTCGGTCCTCACTGGCAAGTGCTCGAGCCTCACTGCCCAAGCTGCAGAAGGCAAAGGCAGGGACTGGGAGAATGAAGAGCTGCCCACTGTGGGAGAACATCAGGTTTGAGACCGTCTAAAGCACCTGAAGGTGCACACGTCCATGGGACCTGATGAGATCCATCTGTGGGTCCTGATGGAACTGGCAGATGAAGTTGCTAAGCCACTTCTGTATTTGAGAAGTCATGGCAGTCCGGTGAAGTTCCCACTGACTGGAAAAGGGGAAACATAACCCCCATTTTTAAAAAGGGAAAAAAGGAAGAGCCGGGGAACTACAGGAAACTCAGCCTCACCTCTGTGCCTGGGAAGATCATGGAACAGATCCTCCTGGAAGCTATGCTAAGGCACATGGAGGGCAGGGAGGTGATTTGAGACAACAAGCATGGCTTCACCAAGGGCAAGTCCTGACTGACTAACCTAGCGGCCTTCTACGATGGAGTGACTACATCAGTGGACACGGGAGGGGCTACAGATGTCGTCTATCTGGACCTCTGTAAGGCCTTTGACACAGTCCCCCACAACAGCCTTCTCTCTAAACTGGATTTGATGGGTGGACTGTCCGGTGGGTGAGGAATTGGTTAGATGGTCCCATCCAGAGGGTAGTGGTCAATGGCTCAATGTCCAGATGGCGATTGGTGACGAGTGGCGTCCCGCAGGGGTCCCTATTGGGACTGGTACTGTTTAATATCTTCATCAATGACATAGACAGTGGGATTGAGTGCACCCTCAGTAAGTTTGCAGATGACACCAAGCTGAGTGGTGTGGCTGACACGCCAGAGGGATGGGATGCCATCCAGAGGGACCTGGACAAGCTCGAGAAGTGGGCCTGTGTGAACCTCATGAGGTTTAACAAGGCCAAGTGCAAGGTCCTGCACCTGGGTCGGGGCAACCCCTGGTATCACTACAGGCTGGGGGATGAAGGGATTGACAGCAGCCCTGCCGAGAAGGACTTGGGGGTGCTGGTGGATGAAAAGCTGGACATGAGCCAGCAATGTGTGCTCGCAGCTTAGAAGGCCAATTGTATCCTGGGCTGCATCTAAAGAAGCGTGGCCAGCAGGTCGAGGGAGGGGATTCTGCCCCTCTACTCTGCTCTGGTGAGACCCCACCTGGAGTACTGTGTCCAGCTCTGGAGACCTCAGCATAAGAAAGATATGGACCTGTTGGAGTGGGTCCAGAAGAGGGCCACGAAAATGATCAGGGGGTTGGAACACCTCTCCTATGAAGAAAGGCTGAGAGAGTTGGGGTTATTCAGCCTGGAGAGAAGGCTCTGGGGACACCTTCTTGCTGCCTATCAGTACTTAAAGGGGGCTTATAAGAAAGATGGCGGCAAACTTTTTATCAGGGCCTGTTGCGACAGGACAAGGGGGAATGGCTTTAAACTAAAAGGGGGTAGATTTAGACTAGATATAAGGAAGAAATTTTTTATGCTGAGGGTGGTGAAACAGTGCGACAGGTTGCCCAGAGAGATGGTGGATGCCCCATCCGTGGAAACATTCAAGGTCAGGTTGGACGGGGCTCTGAGCAACTTGATCTAGTTGAAGATGTCCCTGCCCATGGCAGGGGGGTTGGACTAAATGACCCAAACTATTCCATGATTCTATGATTCTATTGCCCAGGAACTCTAGAATATATGTGTGTCATGGATTTTTTAAAGATTGAACATCGGAGGAAAATATCAGCTATAACTTCCTGCCAGACCTTGCAGAAAGGTGTTTTGCAGCCTCCAAAAAGACAGCACCAACATAGATTTTGTATTTGAACTAAGGGAAGCACCGAAAGATGCCAGTAAAATAGTTCACATAGGACAACAGGAGACTTCGTGAAGGATTAAGAATCACCTGGGAACTTGTAAGCCATCAGAGTATCATAAAATTATCCTGATGTACTTTGATAATGTATTTCTTGACTTATGTAGTGTACTTCATACAAGCTGTATCCTGAATAAAGAAGCTGTTCTTTTACATCTTGTGCTGCATAGTTGCAGAAAATTAAATAGCAAAGCAAAATGAAGCAGGAAAACAAGGCTAGCAATAAGACTCCAAGTATTAAGTTAGGATAATAGATTCAAGACATTTGGAATTAGGAAAGAGGTTTCCAAAAAACTACAGTAATTTTGAGAAAAGGACCAGGTACTCAATGATAAAAGAAACAGAGGACACAGAGAAAACTTGGGAGATTGTAGCATGTCCTTGCTGATTCAGAATGTAAGGAGGGGGCTGTTAAGTCTTTTTAATAAATTTTAAATGAAAAGGTCAATAAAATATTTATAGAGTATGTGATTATAGCTCAAATAGAATCTGGGCCATGTTTTTAAAACTGCTTTGCATAGAAATATATATTTTAAAAACTGAAAATTTCCCTAATCTGTTCTGAAAGAACAAAAGAATTGCTAAAATACTAAGTTTATGAAGAATCTTCATGAGGAGTTGAAGAACCTCCTCTGACTTGGAGGACCACAACTGTGGGAGCAGTGACTTTCCATTTGTGGACACTGAAATTCTTAGGGACCAGTTGTATCAGTTGAATTTTCATAAGACCATGGGGCTGGGCGGGATTCATCCCAGAGTACTGAACGAGCTAGTGGATGTTACAGCAGGACCCCTCTCAATCTCTACCAAAGGTCTTGGGAGTCTGGGGAGGTCCCCACTGACTGGAAGCTAGGCAACATTATACCAATTTACAAGAAAGGGAACACTCTGAAATGATGTGCAGACTGTCACTTTGTAGCTTTCCTCCTTATTTCTTCCAATAAACTTCTTTAGGAAGCTTTGCGCTCAAAATCACATCAGGAATCTTTCATTCTTGGCCCTTGGGGAAGTTTATATGGAAAAATGTTCTTTGTTTCAAGAAGATATTACTCTCAATTTTGCTGCACTCTCTTTCAAGCTCTTGTTATATTGCATATGTAATATACTGCACACTGCAAATGGAGACTGCTGAGATGGGAAAGTATGGAAGCTTGTCACTTCTAGCAGCAGGAGGATGGTTCATTCTCCACTCACAGCTTGCTTCATTCTAGGATGTAGCATATAAACTGCTGAGGCTTGTCCAGTCTTTGGTGTGTTAGCCCCCCAACTGCTCAGTGATGTCCATACTGGTGACACTGCTGGGGGAGAACCTGAATGTATTAAAAAATGACTGCAAGGTTCTGGAGCAAAGGATAGGTGAATGGGGGGCAGGGCAAATCATGTCTCCTTGGTCTGGCAGATGAAGAGGAAAGATGGTAAGAGCGAATACATAACTGAAACATGGTGCACCAGCTCACGTAACTGGAATGCTGCAATGGACAGACACAAGCTCTTCAGAAGAGAGAGGCAGTAAAGACAGGGGTGGGGTCCTGCCTTCTGCATAAAGGAGCAGCTCAAATGTATGGAGCTCTTCTGGCATGGATTACAGGCTAGGTGAGAGCATGAGGGTCAGCATCAAATGTGAGAGGCCAGTAAGGGATATGTTCATGATCAGCCTCATGGGGGAAGTTTAATCTTCCTGACATCCTCTACAAAGTCAACATGGCAGGATGCAAGCAGTCAGGATTTCTTAAATTCTTTATAAAGATACTGGAGGACCAAGCAGAGGTGATGCACAACTGAATCTGCTATTGACCAACAAGGAAGAACTGGCTGGTAATGTGATAATCAGTTGCAGCCTTGTTTATAGTAACCATGAAATGGTGGAGTTCAAGATCCTACGGAGAGTGAGTTAGAAGAGTAGCAAGAGTGCAGACCTTAGACTTCAGACAAACCAGCTTCACCTTATTCAAGAACTTGTAGATGGGATTCCATGGAAGGCAGCTCTGAAGGGTAAAGGAACTCAGGAAAGATTATAGGCGTGTAAGGACAGTGTCATCCAAGCACAAGAGCAGTCCACCCTGATACTCAGGAAAATAAACAGATGTAGCAGGAGACCAATTTGTCTAAACAGGGAACTCATGACAGAGCTGCAGTGTGAAAAAGACAGCATACAGGAGGTGGAGACAGCGACAAGCTGTGAAGGAGGAATTTAGAAACATTGCCCAGGCATGTGGGGTGATTTCAGGAATGCCTGAACTCACCTCTGACACTTGCAAGGGATGTCAAGGTCAACAAGAAGAGCTTCTACCTCTAGTAGTAAAATGCTGAAAAAGGGAAACCTGTCATTGCTGCTGAATGGTGTAGGGGATTTAATGCCAGTGGACATAGATAAGGAGACTGGACAAGATGAAGTCCTGAATAACTTGGTTCTGACCTCATAGCTGACCCTGTTTTGAGCAGGAGGTTGTACTAGAAACCTCCTGAGGTCAATTCCAACCTGAATTATTTCATGATACTATAATTCTTCCTTCAGAAGTTTTGGAATTTTTGCCTTAAAATTTAAACAGGTGATTTATTTATTTTTTTAAGTAATCGGGTTGAAAGAGCCTCAAGAGCTGGGTGGGTGGAAATTGCATGTAGTTAATAACTACCTTCAGAAACCACGTCTTAAATATTCTCGTGATGGACAACTCAAGTGAGCTCAACACAAATAACTAGTCATTTACAAACAGAATAGGAGAAACATCCTGATGTCAATAACACAAACAGATAACACTTTGTAAATTTCTTAGTGCTGTACGTAGAGATATCTTGTGTGAAGAAAAGTTTATCTCCCAATTTTCAGTTTTGCTTTGAAATAGTGACATGAAGATATTTTCCAGACTGCATGATGTTTTTATTTAAAATTTCACATTCTTATTTCAATACACATATGGGTTTCCACAAATCAGCTTTTGTTTTGTTGCTTTTATTGTCATTTTAAACCCAGTTGCAGTTTAGAGGCATGTATATAGGGTAGATGAGCAGTACATTGGTCAACCATCATTCTAGATTAATAAATTTTTGCTTGGAAATTGCATGACAGCAGTGATTCTTTGACCTTTTTTTTTTGAGATTATAAGGCACAGACCAAGCATAGTCTGTCATTGATACATACAGCTTCTTGGGTTAATGAAGATTCCCAAAGCACTTTAATCTGAGCAGTCACTCACTGGAATAGAATTGATTTAAGACAGAGTGTACTATTACTTGGCAGAGAACATCTTAAATCTGACTAATTATAATATGAATGATGGTTTTATCACATGTCCTCAAAGCTTTGAGGTTTTTGATGCATATTATATTTGTCTATAAATGTGAGACATCTGTATAATTTTGCCCACAGGAAAGAAATACATCTTTTTTTCTGCTGAATGAGCTGTGTTTTGAAGTGAAATATTAGGAAGAGCTAGAATTTAGAAAAGGTGATATACTGAAACTTGGGTATTGGAAGCTTTTCCTTTTGAATTAAATATAATTTTATAGGCATACGTATGTTTTATATTTTACTTAATTTTGCATATTAAAAGAAAACTCTACAATTCTAATTCAAGGTCTTCTTTAGGGCATGCACATTGTTGGAGTAGAAATATTATGAAAACTTTGGACATGGCCACAAGATTGAGAACACAATATTTATATTCAGTGAGATTTCAGCATGTATAAACATATTCAGGAAGAAAGCTATATCATTATTTATACCCTGATTATTTTTAAGTATACCTGATTAAAAAGTAGACATAGATAAATTATGTGGAGCAGATCCTACACTAAAATAAAATGGGAAATTAGTCACTTTTTTCATTCTATTTTATATAAAAAGGATATAATAGTACTCTAAGTAAAAAATCACTTGTAGTACAGTACACTAGATTAGTCAGGTAAAATTTGCCTTTGGTGAAGCCATGTTGGCTGTCTCTAATCACCTCCCTGTCTTCCATACGTTTTGACGTATCTTCCAGGAGAATCTGTTCTGTGATCTTACTGGGCACAGAGGTGAGGAAGACTGGACTTATTAATATTTTCCACCAGTTTATCCCATTGTGTATATTATTAGAAAGATACTGAAAAGTAATGAGCATGCTTAAAGGGTTTCTATAGTAGAAATGAAACATATAAAAATTAATATAAACTAATCTTTCAATTTAACTGTCAATGTCATCATTGTTATTCCCATATATATCTTTGACAATGGTAGTAAATGTAACACTGATCTGACTTGGATAACTAGTCTGTATGTTTTCAATGAAGCTGTACAATGTGGATTAGGTGGGGAATAGCAGGATAAAAGACGTGAAGAAAACAGTGGAGTCAAAACCAGAAACTAGGAAGAGCAGGGTTTGTGAGCTTGACTTCAGTGTTTGGCCCTATCAGACCTAATCTGAAGGCACTCAGGTTTCCTCCTGTTAAATTTCCTCAGCACTTTCACGTTCCAAAGATGTCTGAGCTGTTGTGCAGCATTGTTTTGACTAATTATTTAGCTTCTCAAATTCACTCTCTGTCACTCATGGCATGTGAGCTATGAAATATCTCCCTCTCTCCCCCACCTTGGGAAAAGATGGTCTGGGACAACTGCAAAGAGACAAGACCTGCCTCTGCAGGTATGAGCTCTGCTCTGGAAGCAAGGTTATCACCTACTATCTGTCATGTTTGAAGACACCTCAGCTGCTCGCTATCCTGGGTAAGGGGGAGTTGACTGAATCGCATTGCTGCCTCCTGGTGGTTCTTGAAGACGAGGTTATCTCACGTCCTATACAAGCACATGCACCTGTCTTCTGTATTCACAGACAGGGATGCTTATTTTTTCTGAGTCAATGTAGATTATGTATTGCGAGTTTAGAGATAATTTTCATTAAGTTTTTTCCTTTCCAATTATTATTGCTATAGGTTTTGCAGGGAACTTTTGAAAGTTATTCGGTTAGGATATGAACAAAGCAAAAAGGTATTAAGTAACAAAACACAGATGTTTCTCTGTTCCTGTTTGTTACTTTTTGGCTAGCTCACCAAACAAACAAACAAACAAACAAACAAAAACAAAAAAATAAGAAGGAAGCAAGTATTTTTGCTTGTTTTTTAAGGACAATTTCTTTAAACATCTGAGTTGTTAACTGTAATTTTAAGTCCACCCATTTCGAACAAGTTCTTTCTGTATTGTTTCAACTGGTTTTTCAGCAGTTGCAATTGACTTCAGTTGCCAGCTTCACTGGCTTCACTACTTATTTAGATCAGCTGAGGGTCTAACCTATTACACATGAAATTGCAGAAGCATTAATGCAACATGTAAAATGTACAGTATATGTAGTATAGGTAATGACATATTATTAAAATAAAGAAAATAAATAACTTTTCTAAATTTTTGTTTATGTAATAAAAATTTGATTTGTGATATAAATGAAAGGTCAAACAAGAGTACACCTCCATCCTGTTCAGAAACTCTAATCCAAAACTAAACTTGGTGAGTGTTTTTTCTATTGCTTTGATAAATTAAACCAAATTTTAGATAGTCTGAATCTCAGAAAGGCCAATCAGGGCTTATTGCTACAAAAATGTTGATGTTAGAAAAGGCCTCTTAAGTCAATTCTGCCTTTATTTAAAACCATGCAAACTGTGATGAATTACAGTGGAACTGTATAAGTAAATAGGAGTGGTCACCATATCTTGAAATCAGAAGTAAGGGCATTTGTGGGCCTTGTTTTGAACAATTTAACAATTAATATAAAATACAAGTTTTCACTGGTTTTGGATACTGCTGATTCTTTTTATATTCACTTTATTCCTGGCAAAACACGCTTGTCAACATAACTTTTAGATAGGCTATTTTCCACTGTCCTCATCTAGAAGTAATAATTCATTGTGAGAAGTTTATATAGCATCTTTTTCATAGGCACTGCTTTACAGGTGTCTAAAGTAAGTTTCATTTAGCTCATCAGGCTACTGAAAAACAGTATTAGAATATTGCTGTATGAATCAAACATGTTGAAACTAACACTGAAAAAAAAAGAAAACATACTGTCATTATAAAAGAAGATATTTGTAATTTGGGTTAAACATGAATTACTGTACTCATTGCATTTTTGCTAAAATAGTAAATGAAAATTTTTAGTTCCCGGCACCTTTCTATTTTTGGAAACCAACAGTCCATCCTCCAGTTACAGAAGATAAATATAATGTGTGGTCAGAGAAAACAGCAGATTCTACTTTCATCTGACAATGGTTTTGTTTCTCAAAAGGATAATGCTTTTTAGAATAAAGATGTAACAAACCTGCAAACTAAGTCAAACAGAAATTAATTTAAAATGCAAATAAAAATCTGTATTTGCTACATAAAATAAATTATAACAGAGGAGAAATAGAGAGGAATTAATAAAGCAATTAATAAATGCTTCAAGATGCAAAAGCTTCCATTGATGCAGATGCTCACTGTTACCAACCAGAAGACCAGCGCAGCCAATGGCCAATACACTGGGAAGCTGGATAAGTCATCTTGTGCCAACTGCATCATGTGTGATTTCTGAATCTTATTCAGGACTCAGAAAAAAACAGGCCATTTTGTGCCCTTTGATATTGGTAATTAGATGTCATCAGACAGAGATGCTGATAAAAGGGTTGGTAATCTGTTTTTAACTGGGCAAGCAGGTACTTTGTACAATACCATATTGTCAATATAATAACAATTCTTCCTATGTTGCATGACCTTGGGGAGGTGTATCACTTTATCCTAAATAGTTTTTGCTTCTTTTCTCAGATATGTCAGATGACAGACAGACAAAAGTTCTCCACTGACCTTCAAATAAGGTCATTTTAACCTAATCTTAGAATTTTTCTGTTGTGTAGCTCTTCCTACATTTGTTTCAGCACATTGACTTAAGTATATAACTGGCTTGCAAGTGAGAGTCCTTTCATTATGGTTAATAAGAAACACTTTTAGTTGAATTGGTTTATATCATTTTATGTTTCAGTAAACATACATACAAAATTAAATGTGAATATACTAAACTTATGTATTCAGGTTTTGTCATTTGTTTGCTTTTTTGATGTAATTTACAGTGCAAAGTACAATACAATAATATTACATAAAATCAAACTCATAATTTATTGCAGTAGTCACTGAATATGAGTTCTTCTGCCTTTTGGTGTATACTTATAATAAATGTTAAATTAATATTAATGTGAAGATAGCATTTATCCCTTTAGCTGCTCTATTTTTTATGCATAATTAATTAATTCACTTATATCCATACCATTATTTTCATAGTTTCTGAATACAGCTCAGACTGTAGCTAATTCTGCTGATAATGCATACTGTTTCCCTACATAACCACTGGTGGTAAGTCCTGAACACAGAAAATTAAAGTCTTATTTCTAAAGAAAAAGTTAATGTCTTAGTTCAGCAAAAATCATGGAGGCACTAAGTTCATTTCAGCTTTCAGAATCCGATTCAGGAGAACCTTTCAAACTGTTCTGAATGAGAGCTTTGTTACCGGCCCACAACTCCTATCCTTCCTGTCAAAAAGCATTCTCTTTTAACATTTATTTCACATGAAGGTGATATATTTGATCTGGACATCTATTCAGATCTATACAGCTATTCTATTGCTGTTCTTGCAATATTAAATCATTCGAACAACAAACAGAAAAAGGCATCAATATAAATGGAAGGGAACGGAACGGAACGGAACGAAACGAAACGAAACGGAATAGAATAGAATAGAATAGAATAGAATAGAATAGAATAGAATAGAATAGAATAGTTCAGTTGGAAGGGACCTACAACTGCCTGACCAGTTCAGGGCTGACCAAAAGTTAGAGCATCTTATTCAGGCCATTGTCCAAATGCCTCTTTAAGGCACTGACAGGCATGGGGCATCGACCACCTCTCTAGGAAACCTGTTCCAGGGTTTGACTACCCTCTCGGTAAAGAAATGTTTCCTTGTTTCCTAATGTCAAGTCTGAACCTCCCCTGATGCAGCTTTGGGCCATGCCCACGTGTCCTGTCACTGGATCCCAGGGAGAAGAGATCAGCACCTCCCTCTCCCCTTCCCCTCCTCAGGAAGCTGTAGAGAGCAATGAGGTCACCCCTCAGCCTCCTTTTCTCCAAACTAAATAAACCCAAAGTCCTCAGCTGCTCTTCACAAGACATGCCTTACAGCCCTTTCACCAGCTTGGTTGCCCTCCTCTGGAGGCATTCAAGTGCCTTAACATTGTTTTTAAATTGTGGGGCCCAGAACTGCACACAACACTCAAGGTGAGGTTACACTGATGCTAAATACAGCGGGATAATAACCTCTTTTAACTGGCTGGTCGTGTATGTACACACATGGAGTCATATTATCCTTTTTTCCAGAGAAACATGTTTTGTCTGGAGCTTCTGTGTAACTCCTAAACAGTACAGACAACCTTGTAAAGTCTTAGGATGCTGAAATAGATATCCACGTATAAGCAGTTCATAAGGTTATTTGCAGTGTATAAAAATAAGCACATGCATAAAATATTTAAAGGATCAGGGCCTTAAGAAGGAAGAGATTAGGGTTTCATGTACATTTAATACAGCATAAGCCTAGTTAATGCAAACTGTCAGAACACAGTTTGGTCACCCAGGAAGTAAAAAAAAAAAATTACTCTACACATATTTTCCTCCAAATACAGCAGGGCAAGTTTGACACAAGTTGTCAGATGTATTTGATTTTCAACAGCATAATTAAAGTCCATTTACTTCAAATAAAAATATTTTCCAAGGCAGTATATTCCAGAAATAAACACACTAATGACTACAATGCGACCAGCCATAGTGACACCAGGATGCAAAGAATCACCATTTGAAACTAAATGAAAAGTCAAGAATTTAATGAATGCAGTATACTACCAGCAGTTCTAATTATGATCATCTGCTTAGAAAGAAGTTGATCTCTAAGAGAATAAAAGCAACTACAAAAAGATGTCACTGAGAATTTCATTGTACATAGAAGAAGTACACAGCTGTGTGTAATTATCTCTATATGGGCTTCTTATAATTTTTTTTTTACATTTTATTGGCAAGACAAGTTTAGAATGACAATTTTCATTTGTGTAACAGAGTACATCATAGCTTTTATAGTTTTAAGTTTTATCGGTAAGTCCCTGGAACAAGTTCTTCCCTAGTTTAACTCCATGGCTCCAATGAAATAAGACAGATTACCTTGGACAACTCTGTGGGAGATTTTCTTTTAATGGCTGAAAGAACTCAGACGGTCATTTAAATGACAAAGAAGTTTTTCAATACATTTTATTTAAAGCAGTGGGCAATACCTATGTATACGCTGAATGGGATTACAGAAATATAGAAATAAATATGTATACTCATACATATTTTTCAAAAGTCACAGACAGCTTTAGCGATTAGAAGGCCATGCAGGCTATCACTAACTTGTCAAGAATAAATGGAATCTCACCTTACAGATCTAAACTGAAAATTCAGTTATGCTTGATAAGAAGAAAAGTACTTGGACAAGCTCCATGTGCAAGTAAAATCTCTGTCATTTCCAGGATGTATATGAACATTGCCAGAAATACAGTAGTTGTTTGAAATACTGTTTTGTCTACTCTGATGATTTCACAGCCTTGCCTGTAATTCAGTGAAGTTTAGCTGTATCATAAAACAGCTCATAGCAAAAAACATGTGCCAAGGGCCAATGACATCTCCTAGAGTAGTATAAATCAGCTAAAAACCTAAACTTTAGTTTGGAATAACACTTTAAGGAAATGACTCAAAACATAAAAGTATGTAGTGTCATGTTGTCAAGTCTCAGCAACCTGAAGAACTCGAGAAGGTACTTGATTCCACATTTCCCTGAAACAATATCAGCCAGAGCAGTTCAGTCAAAAATGGGATCCTGGTTAACCAGTTTGTAGATGGAATGGCTACCTGAGCGCTGAAGGTTTAATTTGCTTTCCACGTAACTCTCATATGCCTCCAGATTTCCCTTCCTTCCCACAGCCTGGGAAGAAAACAGTCTCCCATAATGCTAATCCAAATCACCGCCTGCAGAACACTGTGGAGCTCTGTGATCTTCCTTCTCTTTGGCAAAGCACTTTTAACTCCTGATAGTTTTATCAATTATTTTAATGAAATAGTTAATCATCAGTGACGTTCAAAATTAGTATGACCCCTATGGCTGGTTTGGTGGAAAATTTCTAGACAGACTGCTCCTCCGTACTCAATTGCATGCATTCAGCTTTGCTGAGATTTCACCACAGAAGACAGAAGAACTGCATTTCAAATGAAAACTGGGTTCTGGGCAATGAGGTGGAACACTCAAAAAAACTGCTGTGTCACTGATCCAGTGCAGCTCAGCTCAGCTGTCTTCCTGAACTAAATGCATGTCAAGGAATTAGAGTTTTCCTTTAAATCCAAATATCCACCTACTTTGGTCTGTCTTACATTTTGCAATCAGCTAATGGAAACACAGTCTAGAGAACCAGCAATCTGTTAAAGCTTCAAAACTGCTTCCTAATATTTAGAAGAGTTTAAGTAACACTAGAAGATAGCATAAAAAAAATATACCCATAGAGAATAACTCCTCAATACTAATAATTTGAGGGACGAATGTGACATTTTGTCAGCTTCGAATATGATTCACTAGATATATAGAAAAGTTCATATTTATACTGGCAAGCCCCTTATGTATTAGACTAAATTTGTAATGCATATACAAAACAATCAGCAAAAGATATATGGCTTCTTGAGAACAAAACTATTCTCAAAAACCAGACATATGTTCACTTAAGCTATGTCTTACAGCAATTAAACTTATATATCATAGCACATAGTGCACCCAGCAGATGCAGGATACTGTTGGTCTTGGTGGATATCGAGACACAGCTAGTAACTTGTTAATCGATTCACAACTTCTTGCTTTAGCAGTCCTTTGATATATGATGGCCATACTGCTGTGCAGTTGTTCATAACAAGAATTCAAAAGTGTGAGCTTAGAGATGTGCAGAGGCTGAAAAATGAGCAATTGATGAATAATTCAACAGCTTTTGCCCTGTCTTGAAAGTGTTCCCAGCTGATGGGAGGAAGACAGCCGTTTCCCAATGTCACATATAAGCTGATGAGGTATCTAGAAAGTGTTAAGAGTTGAAGGCCTGAGAAGAAATCATGTCTATATGTGCTGTTTCACTATATTTTCAAATAAACGTACAAATTATCTGTTACCGCAAATGTTGCAAAATGCATACAAAATTAATGTTAGTAAAAATTCATTTATCCATTAAATATCTTCTCACTTTGTACTTATGGTTGAACTGATATTACTGGGAATATCAGCTTTTGTGGCCAGGGATTTTAAAACAAGGGCTGATATATACAAATGCAGCTAAGATATTTCCAGCTGTTGATCTGTTTTATTTATACCAACAAAGGTTTCAGTGCACAAGCTTACTGCTCTCAGTAAATATTACCATGAAATGTTTCATAACAGCTCTGGGGGAGCCATTATGGGAGATGCTTTGAAAGTGTATTAAGATAGATACAAAAAAACCCCTTGCCTCTTAACATGATAACCTATAAAATGCTTCAAGTACACATTACAATCTATTCTGTAAGTAGATGTACAATAAAGATGACTACACCTTGGCTTTCAAATAACACACTGGAATAGATCCCATTAAACCAATATTTTTTTCCAAGTTTCTCAGTTCACAAATGTATAAGCCAATATGTGCATTCCTTCAGCGCTGTGTTTAAAAGGAGTCGCTGGAAAAAGTTTATTAAAATGGGGCTTCCTTGACTTCCCTTAGCTACAAACTATTTTCAGAACAGAGACTTACTTGAGTCAGCTTATGCAATACTGCATGTCCAGCTTGGTTCTATCCTCTAGCACTGGTTCTAAAGACACACACCAGCATTTGAACTAAATTAATTCAATGTATGAATTTAAATGACACTTCCACACAATATTTGATAATTTTTTAGCCGGTTGCACTGCATGTCATTTCATGCTCTGTCTTCAATTTTAATATTGTGTTGCAGTCTTAAAGGGGGCAAAAATACCTAGGACTCATTTTCAGTATCATTTTCCAAGTAATCTGGATATAAAAGTGAGTAATGCCATGCATCAGCTCTTTATATGCTTATCTTACTGATGTAGTCAAAGAGCACATCAGAGTCATTCAGTACTTAGGGCGGCATTAAGTCATAAGGAATGTATAATAATTAACGTAGAGCCATCTAGATTGAGGAGCACTGATATGTTACTGCAATAGAGTTTTATGCTCCACACCCATTACTGTTAATCATACTTCCTGTGGTTGAGATCTTGAGACTTCCCTGAAGAGATTCATTCTTTTATTTATTGATATACTTGCATTTGACACATAGTACTGGGTATTTAACCCAAAAGATATTACATATGGTCAATTCTGTACACTGTGCCCATCACTGTAATCATGTAGTTAGCTTATTTAGTATTTGCATATCTTCTGAGACTTCCTGATTCTGAATCTAGGATCACCAGTTTTAAGTAAGGTCTGTAGGAGTAGCACAGGTTTTCCAGACTATATATTTTATTCATGGGTTTCCACAGTCAGCCAGTTCTTTCTTTTTCTTACCTGGAAATTTTGTAACCTCCCACTGAAATTCATGCTATGTTCTCATGCAGGCCTCCCTGCTGGGCTAATTTGTTCTCTGAGCTCAGACACAGGAATAGAAAATCCGTTTTCTGAGGAACTTGCCTTTGTACCTCTCCCTTACAATGGTGGGCCTGATTTGCTCCACTGTCCTTTCACAAGGTCAAAGGAATTGCTTAGTGAGAACAAACCTCACATTAAAGAAAGGTTGTCTTTGGAAATTCTCTTTGAGCTGAAGACAGTTAAGTTCCTGAAAAAAAATCTGCTAATAAACTGGATTTCCCAGCTACTTGTCATTCCCCTAAAGTTTTCTTAAGTCAGCCATCCTAGAGGTCAAAAGTCACACAACTGAGAAAATGTTATTTCTGTTTTGACTGATATGCAGGTAAAGTGGTAGTAGTGCAGCTGCAAAGAGGGTGGTGCCAGACCTCAAAGTACCATAATTCTCTCCTTGAAATGTCAGGGGCAGATGATATGCCCAAGGTCTCCTGTAACTAAGAGAGCTGCTCAGCTTACAACAAAGCTTGAGAAATCATTTTTTATCCCAGCCTGCATCATTCTAACTTGATCTGATCCCTTACTTCCAAATGTATGCAGTCAACAGGATGTGGATTCCTTATAAACGCGGACAGTACATGTTATTTATACTTCTACAATCCACTGAAGGCAAGCAGAATCTCTAAGTATAAGATTTTGAAACATCTCTGATTCAGACATAGATTAACTGTACCCTTTATCATGTCAAAGCTATACCAAAGCTCATAACCAACTTCAAAGTACCGTACACCATCTAATCACACTCAAAGAGACAGGACAGATATTACATTCCATTTTCTGGTTTTCTGCTGCAAAAGCACACAGCTGAGCAAGTTAGCATTTTTTTATCTGTGTTAAAAGTCTGCGCTGCCCCCTTCCCAACAACCTGGTGTATACACTTACAGAAGTATTGGACTTGTATCTTCTTTTCTACACTTTTACCCTCCATAGCCTATTCTGAAAAATCTCTTGTGACTCCTGTGGTGTCTAAACCTCTGATTAGCACAGATAGTTTGGACTAACAGCATGCAATTAGAAAACCCTCCACAGACTGAAAGGCAGTAATAATTTCCATTATGGAAAGACTTTTTATTAAATTTATTTCTTATTTGTTTTTTTCCCATCAGTGCTTATTATTCATGTTTTGCATTTGAGATATATGCATACATACTTCTTACTACAAGTTTAACCTCAGCTATTAATCTCAGGTATGGGATAAAGCACCAGAAAAGCATGTAAAGTATTAGTAATTGGAGATTCCTTACTGCGAGGCATCAAAGCACGCATTTGCTGGACAATTTCTCTAGAGAAGTTTGCTGCCTGCCAGGAGCTTGCATTCATGACATCACTGAGAGGCTGTCAAATCTGGTGAACCCTACAGATTATCATCTGCTCCTATTCCACTCAGTGTCTAATGATACTGTGATGAGGCAACTTAGAATGATCAAAGGAAACTGTATTTACCTCAGAGCAATGTTAAAAGGATCAGGAGTACAGATGGTGCTCTCCTCTATCCTCCCAGTCAGAGGAAGGGAGGAGACGAATTGAATAGGTGAATGCCTGGCTGGTGCCATACTCAAGGTTTTGGCTCCTGTGATCATAGATCTACCTTTGAGAAGCTGGGTCTGTTGGGAGCTGATGGGATTCACCTGACCAAGTGGGGCAAGGTCTTCACCAATAAGCTGGCCAGACTTACAGGAGAGTTTTAAACCAGATTTAGTGAGGGAAGGGATGGAGTTTTGAGCAACAGAGAAGAGGCAGGGGCTGCTGATATATTAGGAACCAACAGGGAAACACCTGTGAAGTGCCTCAGAGGAAGGCTTGTTCCTCAAAAAAGGCGACATGGTTGATAGCCCTGCCCAAGTGCCACTATACCAATACACGCAGCATGGTAACAAACAGGAAGAGCTGGAAGCCACTGTGCAGCTAGAAAGCAACAATCTAATTACTCTCACTGAAATGTGGTGGAACAAATCACATGACTGAAGCACTGCAATCAATGGCTTTAAACTGTTCAGAAGGGACAGACAAGGAAGGAGGGGCAGGGGTTGCCCCCTATGTAGAAAAATTGGTTGATGGCACAGAGCGGTCTTTGAAAAACAGCGATAAACAGGTTGAGAGCGTATGAGTAAAAACTGCAGACCAAGGCAACAAAGGAAAACTCATGGTTTCTGTTTACTACAGGCCACCTGATCAAGGCGAGCCTGTTGATGAAGCGTTCTTAATCCAACTGTAGGAAGCATCACGCTTGCAGGCCCTGATCCTGCGGGGGAGAATTCAATCACTTTGACATCTCCTGGAAAAGCAGCAGAGCAAGCTGTAAACAGTCTAGGAGACTCTTGGAGTGCATCAGTTTCTTAATCCATATCATAGAATCATAAAATCATAGAATGATTTAGGTTGGAAAAGACCCTTAAGATCATCGAGTCCAACCGTAAATGTAACACTGCCAAGTCCATCACTAAACCATGTCCCTAAGTGCCACATCTACACATCTTTTAAATACCTCTGGGGATGGTGACTCAACCACTTCCCTGGGCAGCCTGTTCCAGTGCTCGATAACCATTTTGGTGAAGACATTTTTCCTGATATCTAGTCTAAACTTCCCCTGGCACAACTTGAGGTTGTTTCCTCTCTTTCCTATCACTTGTTACTTGGGAAAAGAGACTGACACCCACCTCGCTGCAGTCTCCTTTCAGGTAGTTGTAGAGAGCGATAAGGTCTCCCCTCAGCCTCCTTTTCTCCAGGCTAAACAACCCCAGTTCCCTCAGCCACTCCTCATAGGACTTGTGCTCTAGACCCTTCACCAGCTTCGTTGCCCTTCTCTGGACACGCTCCAGCACTTCAGTGTCTTTCTTGTAGTGAGGGGCCCAAAACTGAACACAGTATTTGAGGTGCGGCCTCACCAGTGCCGAGTAGAGGGGGATGATCACGTCCCTAGTCCTGCTGGCCACACTATTTCTGATACAAGCCAGGATGCTGTTGGCCTTCTTGGCCACCTGGGCACACTGCTGGCTCATATTCAGCTGGCTGTTGACCAACACCCCAGGGTCCTTTTCCACCAGGCAGCTTTCCAGCCACTCTTCCCCAAGTCCGTAGCGTTGCATGGGGTTGTTGTGACCCAAGTGCAGGACCCGGCACTATATGTTGAATCTAATACAGTTGGCCTCGGCCCATCGATCCAGCCTGTCCAGATCCCTCTGTAGAGCCTTTCTACCCTCGAGCAGATCAACACTCCCGCCCAAACTGGTGTCATCGGCAAATCGACTGAGGGTACACTTGATCCCCTCATCCAGATCATTGATAAAGATATGAAACAGAACTGGCAGTTCTGAGTACTGAGCCCCGGGGAACACCACTAGTGACCAGCCACCAACTGGATTTAACTCCATTCCCCACCACTCTTTGGGCCTGGCCATCCAGCCAGTTTTTTACCCAGTGAACAGTATGCCCATCCAAGCCATGAGCAGCCAGTTTCTCCAGGAGAATGCTGTGGGAAATGGTGTCAAAGGCTTTACTAAAGTCCAGGTAAACAACATCCACAGCCTTTCCCTCATCCACTAAGCGGGTCACCTTGTCATAGAAGGAGATCAGGTTAGTCAAGCAGGACCTGCCGTTCATAAACCCATACTGACTGGACCTGATCACCTGGTTGTCCTGTACATGCTCCATGATGGAACTTGATGGCACTCGAGGTGATTTGCTCCATAACCTCCCCGGGCAATGAGGTCAGACTGACAGGCCTGTAGTTCCCCAGACCCTCCTTCTGACCCTTCTTGTAGATGGGTGTCACATTTGCTAACCTCCAGTCAACTAGGACCTCCCCGGTTAGCCAGGACTGCTGATAAATGATTGAAAGTGTCTTGGTGAGCACTTCTACCACTTCCCTCAGTACCCTTGGGTGGATCCCATCCGGCCCTATAGACCTGTGTATGTCTAAGTGGTGTAGCAGGTCACTAACCATTTCCCCTTGGATTATGGGGGCTTCATTCTGCTCCTCATCCCTGTCTTCCAGCTCAGGGGGCTGGGTACCCACGAACAACTGGTCTTTTTATTAAAGACTGCAGCAAAGAAGGCATTAAGTACCTCAGTTCTTCCTCATTCTTTGTCACTATGTTTCCCCCCACATCCAACAAAGGATGGAGATTCTCCTTAGCTCTCCTTTTGTTGTTAATGTATTTATAGAAACACTTTGTATTGTCTTTTACGGCAGTAGCCAGATTAAGTTCTAGTTTGGCTTTGGCCCTTCTAATTTTCTCCCTGTGTAGCCTCATGACATCCTTGAGTTACCTGCCCCTTCTTCCAAAGGTCATAAACTCTCCTTTTTTCCCTGAGTTCCAGCCAAAGCTCTCTGTTCAGCCAGGCCGGTCGTCTTCCCTGCTGGCTCGTCTTTCAGCACATGGGGATGGACTGCTCCTGCGCCTTTAAGATTTCCTTCTTGAAGAATGTCCAGCCTTCCTGGACTCCTTTGCCCTTCAGGACTGCCTCCCAAGGGACTCTGTTAGCCAGGCCCCTAAACAGGCCAAAGTCCACCTTCTGGAAGTCCAAGGTAGCAATTCTGCTAACCACATGCCTTAATTCTCCAAAAATTGAAAAATCTGTCATTTCATGATTGCTATGCCCAAGATGGCCTCCAACCATCACACCACCCACAAGTCCTTCTCTGTTTGCAAACAACAGGGCCAAGCGGGGCACCTTCCCTTGTTGGCTCACTCACCAGCTGTCCCTGCCATGTGCAGGGACATCTTTCACTAAATCAGGTTGCTCAATGTCCCCATTCAACCTCATCTTGAACACTTCCAATGATGGGGCATCCACAACTTCTCTGGGCAACTTATTCAAGTGTCTCACCACCCTCATCATACTGGATACAGAACTCCAGGTGGCGTCTCATGAGGGCAGAATAGAGAAGGAGAAGGAAAGTCACCTCCCTCAACCTGCTGGCCACGCTTTATGCAGCCCAGGGTACCATTGGCTTTCTGGGCTGCAAGCACACATTGCTGGCTCATATCTAATCTTTCATCTCCCAGTATCCCTAAGTCCTTCTTTGCAGGGCTATTCTTAATCCATTCATCCCCCAGCCTGTAGTGATACTGGCAATTGCCCCGACCCAGTGCAGGACCTTGCACTTGGCCTTGTTGAACTTCAGGAGGTTCACATGGGACAAGTTTTAAGAAAACATTGGTACATTACCTTGAAAGGATGATGTTGTTTGCAGTTTCAGGGACTAGGTAAGAAGATTCTTCGATCTGTTCAGTATACACTTGCAAAATGACTATACACTCAGGAATACGTGATAGATAAAGGTGAGGTTTTTTTCCCCAAAAATGTAGGCTGTAGAGATTGGAATTTCAAAAGGACTTAATATTGATCTTTTTCTTCTTCAAAGTGCGAATATATATATGAGTGAACACTAAATACTTTGAAAGACAATATAGATATAGAATGTTTTCGTAATGAAAGGATTTTGTATTTAAAATATTTTTAAAGTATTTCTTACAAGAAATGAAGCTCTTTCTCTTATTTTAGCTTCATGTTGAGTGGATATTTACTCTTAGGATATTGATCAGATAGCACTGAAGCCATAAGTTTTAGGCCACCTGTGGTCATATTTCCTTTATCAGTGAAAATGTTCAATCATATCAATTAAAGTGCTCTGAAAATTGATTACATAGTTTCTTGATGGTTGAGAAGAAATGCTTCATTACACTTTAACATTAACCCTGAGAAAACTAAGGAAAGGCAAAACCCCCAATGATTGACCTTGCAAAAAGTCAGGAACATAACGTACTATGCCTTCCCACAGAAATATGATCTGTGTTAGATGTTTTCATGTCTGGCCTACAGATCACATGTTAATTCTATCAGGACTTCACAGTGAGAAGTTGACCCTGAGAAATTGCAGGAGAGGAAACGGATTTTGTCTTACAGTGGAATTGCTGAGGATTAAATTAATGGCAGAATATTGTCTAATAATTACAGTGTCTTTCACACATATCACCATGACTGACTGAGGCTCAAGGGCTTTAAATTAACTTGGTAAAAAATAAGTACAAAGAGACTTTGGAATTGATACAGAAAGATGAACAGAATTGATTGAACAGAAAGATGGTTATTTATTAAAGCTTTGTTTGCACTGGGGATTTGTTTTAATAATACCATCTGTAAATCTTCACTGATGTTGCTACACTATCACAGGACCTATAGTATACTTGGCATAGTGGAAAAACTATATGTGCTTTGGAAGCCTTCTGGAAATCCATGGCTGTAGCCAGACATTCTGGTCACTCCCATTTATGGGGACTTCCCTGTTCACCCCTTCTTCCTTCAATGAGCCTAGTGTCTTGTCCTGTCTACTCTTTTCCTACCCTGCAGATGTGTGTAGCATCCTTGATCTCTTTCTAGTTATGTTCTAGTGATTTTTTCCAGGTGCCAATAGATATCTTCAGCCGAAATGGTTTAGAAAGATCTACCACGTTTCTTATTCCAGGAGGAGGACTGCAGGAATGAAAGAACATCCTGTGAATTGGGCTCATGTTTTGTGGCTGGAAGTCTCTGTCCCTGTACCTGCAATGGATGGGCTGCAGACTGTAGATTCTCAATGTAAGGAGAGTAGAGTTAAAATGCAGTCAGCACGTCTTTAACACTGACATGTTCTCCTGACTCTCACTTCTGTGCTAGAGAAGACAAATATCTTTTTTTTACTGAAGAACTGCTGTTTAAAAAATAGGAAAAAAAGAAAAAGTACTGTTAAGATATATTCCCTACCCACAAGTGTAGGTTCTGCAAGTGTTCCAGGTGGCACATTTTGTAAAGGTATCATCTCTCAAATGAGATGCAGTAACTGACCATGAACATAACACCCACCAGCTACATATTTATTGGGCTAAGCCATCCATCTTTTTAACAGGATGTTAACAAGCTGTTGCACCATATGTTGCCTTGGCAAACGATATATTCTCCATCCTAGAAGATCACAGTTGAATCTCTCTCTGCTCCTAGCCCACCTTCTTTAGGAAAAAAAAAAAAGCCTAATTTCATTAGAGCTCATCTGACAGAATCAGATGAAAGAAGATGGGCTAACTGAAATGCTTCTAACATTCTAAATATTTGTTACTTAGTTTTGTATTGCCCCCTGTATTGTGTTTTTGTGGGGAGGGGGACACGGGTAGTGGTCCAGGGGTAGCTTCTGTGAGAAGACACCAGCAGCTACCCCATGTTGAACAGAGCCAGTTTCAGCCAGCTGCAAAACTGACCCACCACTTGCAAAAGCTGAGCCCATCAGTGATGGTGGTGGTGCCTCTGTGCTAACATATTTAAGAAAAGGTAAAACATGCTCTGCTGCAGTTGTGAGAGAGAAGTGAGAAAAATGAGTGAGAAACAACCATGGAAACACCAAGCTCAGTAAAGAAGGAGGGGGAGGAGGTGCTCCAGGTGCTGGAGCCTGCAGCCCGTGGAGAAGCCCATTGGTGAAGTCAGTTGTCCCCCTGCAGCCCATGGAGGACCATGTTGGAGCAGATATTCGCACTGCAGCTTGTGGAGGACCCCACGCTGCAGCAGGTGGAGTTGCCCTGAAGAAATCTGCAGTCTGTGGAAAGCCCATGCTGGAGCAAGCTCCTGGCAGGAACCATGGCCGATGGAGAGGCCCCCATGCAGGAGCAGGTTTTCTGGCAGAACCTGTGGCCTGCAGGGGACCCACACTGGAGCAGTCTGTTCCTGCAGGATTGTAGCCTGTGGAAAGAACCCATGCTGGAACAGTTCTTGAAGAACTGCAGCCTGTGGGAAAGACCCATGTTGGAGCAGTTTGTGAAGATTGTATCCCATGTGAGGAATCCCATGCTGGAGCAGAGGTGAAGTGGAAGAGGAAGAAGAAGCAGCAGAGGCAAAGTGTTATTAACCGACCTCAACCCCTGTTCCCCATCCCCTATGCACTGCTTGGAGCAGGGAGGGGCTAGAAGAGTTGGGAATGAAGGAGTGAAGTTGAGCCTGGGAAGGGGAAGGGGGAAAGGTGTTTTTAGTTTTGGTTTTATTTCTCACTACCCTACTCTATGTTTAATTTGCAATAAATTTAATCTTCCCCTAGTCAAGTCTGTTTTGCCTGTGAATGTACTTGGTGAGCAATCTCCCTGTCCTTGTCTCAACCCATGAGCTTTTTCATCTTATTTTCTCCCCATCCTGTTGAGGATGGGAAATGATAGAGCGGCAGGGTAGGCACCTGGCAGCTAGCCAAGGTTGACGCACCACACCACCAAACCAGCATTATGTCCCAGATTCAAAGAGAAACAGCAGAATGACTAAGATATAAGAGGCTGTTTTGATTTGTACCAGAAGATGAAAAATACCAAACCGGACATTGTTTTCATTCTCAATACTAGAGGAAATTTTCAAATTGTAGGTTTTGCTGAGCTGAATTGCAAGATTCACATGTACTTAAAAAAATCTCAAGTTATCAATAAAGAGAAAAAAATAAGCAAATAAATATACTTGACCTGAAAAAAGAGTCAGCTGTTATCTCTCAGAGGAACTAAAATATGTCCTTAGAAGGAGACAGTACAGACAGACTGAAAAAATAATGTGTATTCTAGGAGAAAAGTAGCACTGAAAATACACATTGTTAAGCATGTTGGTTTAGCCTTGGTGGTAAGATATATTGTAAAGTCAGATGGAAGGTATGGCATAAGGAGTTTGGTACGTCCAAATACGACAAACCTCTGGACTATTACATTTCACGATCTAGTCTCCATATATATCCTTAAGAGAAAACGATTTAGAACTTCAGAACTGTGGAGTCAGTAGCTGACGCTATGAAAACCATTCTGATTATGGTGAAAAAGACTGATGAAACACAGTGGTCTGGAACATTTTTAATGACAATCAAGTAGGTTGGGCTAGGAAATAGGCTTTGTGTTGGTCTCCAGGTCAGTGATGAAACCGGAAGACAAAACAGATCATCTGTTTTCCAGGGAGGACTGAGAGAAGGGCAGTTAGAGAAGACAATATAATCAGCTAATGCTGAATCCTAATATTACTAGCATAGGATGTATGATTATGAGGTATAAAGGTATAGGAATCTAATTGTGTGTTTCTCAGAAAACTGAAAATCAGATTGTGCTTAAGGGATTCAGGAAGAGAGCTGATAGATCACTAGGTCTAGCTTTGGGAATGTTGCTAGAAGTGAGTAAAGCATGGTTTTCAGAGTGTATTTGTCCAATGAAATAAAACCGGCTTTTCTGGGGCACACTGCAAATAAAACCTTCTCACAGATAACTTGTTTTCCTGCCAAATTTGACCTTCCAGGCACGAAACTGTTAAAATATACTTGATTTCTTGCAAAATAAATAAATAAATACTTCCTCATGTAGTCAATAATGACTGAATTGTGTCTGCCTAATAAAAACAAAACAAAGCAAAAAAAAAAAAAAAAACCCAAACCCAAAATGCAACTGAAATCCCCAAACCAATTCTCCTCTTGCGTTGAGGTCAACGTTAGAGTAGCACATGAAAACAAAGATTCAGAAAGATACACTTCCAAGTGTATTCCTTAAAGCATGCAGATACTGTGGGCTTCAGCCCTCATATACTCATGAGTACAGATATACTTCCTCCTTTTGACAGTGATTTCTTTCTTACAAAAAAGAAACCTTATAAAATAATATTGATCTTTTATACACTTTCATGGATGTTGGGCTTGTTTTGCCATATAATCAATATTTTTGCTTATAACCTCCGAGGTTTTGTTGAAAATTGAATATATGGTATAACTCTAAATTGATTTTAGATTTCCTTCCTTGCATTATTCCTTGGGTTTAATTGTTACCAATTGTCCAAATTTTGCTTTTATTTGTAATAAGAATGCATGGTGTAGTAATTTGATTTTGCACAGATGTAACAGAGAACGAGTTCTACTCAAAGCATTCCCTAGTTTTGCTGAAAGTCTCCTGAGTTGTTTTGCCTCCATTTCGGCTATGCTCTTCTGAAACTCTGCCATC
Source organism: Aptenodytes patagonicus (assembly GCF_965638725.1). Lineage (NCBI taxonomy): Eukaryota > Metazoa > Chordata > Aves > Sphenisciformes > Spheniscidae > Aptenodytes > Aptenodytes patagonicus. The sequence continues at coordinate 59,848,293 of NC_134982.1, forward strand.
AAGTTAATGTTTATTGTGTTAGGCACTCTTTTAACAGTTTTTCTTCACCTTCAGCATCTGTTCAAATGGAAAGCAGATGCCCAGGGTGAAAACTATTCATCCTTAGCAGATTGCCAGAGTGGAAATCAACTACCTATGCCAGAATATTTTAAGCCAAACCTCTTCTGTGGAGGCTAAAATGAATCTTACTGTTCTCATAGTCAAGGAAAGTCTTGTTTTGTTTCCACGTGATTTAGGTTAGTTAAGGATTGGATTATTGTTGAGTTTATAAGAATCTGCAAAAGAAAAATATTTTTGTTCTTTTCCAGGAAAAAACAGTTAAAACTCATTAATATTAATCTGCTTAAACTGAATGGGTAATTCCAGATCCAGCTTTATGTTTTCTTCAAGATTTTCTTCCTCAGTCTTGGATAGAAATTAACAATACCTAACTATTATGCCAGAATGTCTCAAAAAGTAGCAGCTGACTTGGAGACCCAGGGAAGATATCTCAGAGGGTCTAAAGAAATTTAATTAAAAAGCTGAGATTCTGCTCCAAAAGTGTTCATGAAATTATGGTTATTTGCTGGCTTATCAAATACTTCAAGAACAAATAAAATGTAGATTAATTTTTCTAAATGCAATCTGTAAAATAAACAAAACAAAACAAAACAAAACCTCTTTAATTATAGAAAAAAGAAGAAATGGTAACAAATGGAGAACAAGTTATGAAAGTTGCATTTGCTTGATCAAGAACTAAGAAATTGCCTGGGAAAAAGTTCACTGAAAATCCCTAATTCCCCAGATAACATATTAGATGCCACTCTCATTTTCTTAATTCAGGTAGATTTTTGTTTGCTTCAGAAGAGCACAAGCAGAGAACTATGCAGATGCTGCATCTTTTAACTACTGTTGGAACAGATAGCAAAAAATCTTGATACAGAATCAGACCTATAATAGCTACCTCCTGATTTGAGACCATTAGGATTCTATATGTATTGGCTGGAGTTGGAGCAATCGCAGCCAGTGGTGACTTCTGTTGTAGATACACTGGGATTCTGTAGGTCTATTTTATGCATGTCACACAGGAGCATTCAGGGTAGGATGATTAGCCCTGATTACAGGGAAGTATGCATAAAATGGCCTATCATTATCATTCTTTAATATTTTTGTTACTTAATTGGTTCAGACAGCCTATGTGAAAGTGTGAAATAGAGGACTAAGAATGAATTCCTCTGGTCACCTGTTTGCAATCTGTTTAGACGTATATTATATGTCCTGGGAGGCCCTTAGCAAGGTTCTGCCTCAGTCTCTCATTGACTGAGTTACTTCTTTTTCAGCAAAGTCCCTTGGTTGTAAATAAAAATCAAGGGGCTGTAAGAATGTGCTTCCAGGTATGCTGATATACTGCTGAACTGCAGCCTTGCTGTGGGTTTGTGCCCTTTTAAAGTCTAATTTTCATTTTGCTTCTTTTAAAATGAAATTAAAGTGAATAGGTGACAAGGCAGATGTATGTAAACCCAGCACTGAAAGCTCTGGAGAAGAGGGGAGAAATTTTTCCCTTGTGTGACTCAGCGTAAAAGCAAGTGACAAAAATTATTGCTGGAACAACGTATTTTTGCTTTAGAAGTTAACTGAAATTTTAATGTGTTTCATGTTGCATCTCATGCAGTCATTTTTTATTTATGATGTTTGAAGAAAAAGAACGCCCACTACTTAAAACTACAAGGTGAGTCTGAATGACTAGTCTAAAGAGAGAGCAGGACAACCTAGAAAGCATCAGTTACAGACACCAGACTGCTTCGTTTATTCCAATGTGGTTTATGATTTTAAAATCAAAGGTTTTTGAAGTCTAGAGAGGTGGATCAAAAAGAATTTTGAGTTCTGTTATGTCATCTGATGTGTCACCTGCAGAATTATGATCAGATTGAAACTGACAATATACCAGTTTGAATAGTTCTTGTTCAATTACAAACACTCTACAAAAAGATTGCTTAACTAATTGTTAAGCATCTATGATGCTTTTTGATAGTTGAAAATCCTTAATGACAGAAATTCCTATAAAAGCCACATTCACATACAGGAATGGGAATGCCTAAAAGTAGAACCATTTCTCCATGTTCTCCTTTTTTTTCCCTTTTTCTTTCTTAATTTTCTTGCTCGGATCAGCTATTATTCCAGTAGTCCTGGAAGCAGACATATCTTTTGACACATATAAAAAGAACAGATATGTAAAGAATGCAAAATTACAACCCACAGTCCATTTTGAGTATGTTTGGTAAATGTATATCCTCATCCTCTCAATATGAAATTTATTCCAGATACTAGGAATTGTCATTCTAAGTATTCTAAAATTAAAAACTAATATCTCTTCTATTCTAATATCTCTTCCCCAACTATTTATCAGTTTAATCAAATATGTTAGCATCAATACTTTTTTCTAGTGGTCATCAGTTTTCTGTGCAATAATTTTAAAACAGAAAGATGATGCCTTCCACATAATTGAATTTCTTTTGGAATGTATATATATCACATATGGTCATTTCCTGCTAGAACAGTTTTCCAAAACCCTCTCTCAAGTCTTTTTATACATTCAGATTTACTAAGCAACATGATTGTTTTGTTTGCCTAATTTCCAGTGTGCATTCTTATCACTGCTTCAAGAAAACTGCTTCTTTATTGGCCAGCTCCAATGTTTGTTTGTTCAATAGGGCAACATCGCTTTGGATGGCATTACATTTCATTTGACTTCTGACCTGTTTCATTCCTGTTAAATTCTTTGTAGTGTCTTAATGAAATTTTATGTAGTGATGATATGACGTAAACTTTCACATTTTTATGTTTCTCATTTCAGGATCAGCTTATGACTGATCAGATGCTGACTTCCTGACAGTGCAAAGATATTCTGTCTCTGTGGTAGTTTTGAAGTTTGGAGTTTGATGGCAGTGTGGAGGCTATCGCTGTACCATATCAAAGGATGCAGTATCTACATCTTTCTGGCCTCAATGAGGTGGAAAAGAAGGAGACTTAATTTCCCCCCCCCCTTTTTTTTTTGTTTAAGAATTTGAAATCAGTGCTAGATTTAACGTGGAGAATATGGTTGTATCTGATTGTTACACAGTCCTAACATGAAATGGAGAAAAGGCTAGCTTTCTTTCTATCCATAGAAGCAAGGACCACTCCTTCCCTTTCCTCTGTAATTCCTCCACTAAGAGAATTTAGAAACAACTAGGCATAATTTGAGGGAAGTAATATATTTTGTGTGCATTACTGAGAGTAGGAAGTTATGTGTTCTGTTGTAATAGATTTTCACCCGCATTTTAACAGTATGTAATAGGTGCATTCAGTTTCTTCTGTTGTTTTGAGATCTGAAAAGGAATTATTTCCAAAATCTCTTTCCTTGCTTCTTAGCTATGGTGCTGTTTTTGTCTGGGGTAATTTTCTTCATAGTAGCTGGTATGGGGCTATGTTTTGGATTTGTGCTGAAAACAGTGTTGATAATACAGGGATGTTTTAGTTACTGCTGAGCAGTGCTTACACAGAGTCAAGGCCTTTTCTGCTTCTCACACCACCCCGCCAGCGAGTAGGCTGGGGGTGCACAAGAAGTTGGGAGGGGACACAGCTGGAACAGCTGACCCCAACTGACCAAAGGGATATTCCATACCATATGACGTCATGCTTAGCAATATAAAGCTGGAGGAAGAAGAAGGAAAGGGGGACATTTGGAGTGATGGTGTTTGTCTTTCCAAGTAACCGTGACACATGATGGAGCCCTGCTTTCCTGGAGATGGCTGAACACCTGCCTGCCAATGAGAAGTAGTGAATGAATTATTTGGTTTGTTTTGCTTGCACGCACAGCTTCTGCTTTACTTATTAAACTGCTTTATCTCAACCCATGAATTTTCTCACTTTTACCATTCTGATTCTCTCCCCCATCCTACCAGGGGGAGTGAGCGAGCGGCTGTATGGTGCTTAGTTTCTGGCTGGGGTTAAACCATGACAACTATCCTTATGCTCCTGCAAACAAAACAAGCCATGGGTTATCAATCAAAGTGCTGAATAAAGATATTGCTGCAATTTATTTAGCTCATAACTGAGTTGTGAAGTGGATATTATTGTGGCAGAAAATGAGATTGATTTGCTTTTGAAATGAATAACAGCTAACTAGGAAAGTAGTATTTTGATGTGAATTAATTCAAGTTCGTTCTTTTACTATTTGCATATGCTGTATCAGCTAAGGCACTTATATTTGAAAATATTAGGGTATTCTGTAGAACACCAGGACACAGCATAGTTCCCTATGGCTTCCAAGTAGTATGGTTAGCAATAACACATCAGTATTCACCAACCATCAGTTTAATGGAATCAGTTAATAAACAAACAGTAATCTAATGGTGAGGATTCCTAGGATGACATATGTTGGCATAAACTATCTCTTTGTTCTGTGTAGATCTTAAGAACAGAATACATTTTAAATCACAAGCTTACTGCCCGGTATGCAAAGATTGTCTCTCAGCCCTGCTTCAGTATAAATGGTAATTATTTTTATGATACAGCAATAAAATGATACTTCCATGATATGTGTGTTTTGAACAGCTTTCTCCCAACTCCCTTTCCAACACTGTTTATTTGTAGGTCTCCTAATCTAGAAAAGCTATATGCTAGAATATTATGAAAGAATAGCTGATTGCAAGCTTTGGTACCATTTCAACAAGGTAGTTCCATGTGTATGTATTCTGTATGAGCATGTGATTGATCAACTTTATTGTGTGTTCAGATGTAATTGTGGAACTGCATGGGAATTTGAATCTTTCTACTCTGAAAAATGGCTCATAGTACTTACAATGTTTGACTTGCAGTACGTATATTTTGGCTATAATGTGTATAAAATTTATTGTATAAAATTTATTCTATAAAATATTTCCAGTACTGAATCTGGACACAGTGTTTTCTAAAAATGATTTTTGAATAATGGTGATTTCTCTTTCTGGTAGGTACTCAAAATAAATATCTAAAGTCTTTTTTAATTTATGATTGTTCAGATAATGATATGGTTTTATTTCTCAAATGTTATGCAGAGTCAGCTTACTGGTTTGTTGAGTCATATAGGAAACAATATGTAAGGAAAAGATGCAAAACTAAAAGATTTTTTTAACCTAAGACTTTCTATTGTTTGTCTCTTCCTCTTCTCATTAGGAATAAATAGGTGTTAGCATGCTATCCATGTTTTGTAGGAACGGTTTTTCTAACAAGAATTCTTTCCCTTCTGGTATTTATTTTATATTTTTATTTGCAATTTTTAAAATATTCTTCAAAAATAAATTAAGTTTCTGTGAGTTATTCAAATGACATAAGTGGAATGAATTAGAAGTATTGAATAATAATTATGTTTTATTTAAATACTCAGCATGTAACAGTTGTTTTCTTTTCCTCCTTTAGAGTTACCATTTCGCTTAAGTCATGGGCAATATGATAGATAATTCATGCTTTTAAGAAACTATTACATTGTCATAGAAATATTATATTTTTACATTCAATAGAAGCTATAATTCTAGTTTTACCTTGTGGAGCTTTTAAAATACACTTCTTGGTTTGGTCCGTAGTTAAAATATGCCCAATAGAGGAGTAAAATGCTTAGCTATATCCTAAAATTATTCATATCATTAATAAACAGTCCCACTTTCTTTATTTCATGATTTACAAATAGTAGATAGCTTCTAAGCAAACATTTGGACACATAAAATTTGGCATACTGGAAAAAAATTTTGAATATTTGTTGGACTTACTGTCCAATGCATTATGCAAATTGTAGCAGACATTATTTCTTGAATATTCTTGAAAAAGGGAATAAGGTAGATTTTTTCACAGCAACACTTGCATAATTATAAATTTTAAGTTTATTGACTGTTTTTCCTTTACCATTTTTAACACATTACCTTTCAACATGGATGTAAATGCAAAGTGTTTCTCTGAAGGCTGATCAGGTACTTATGATGAAAAAGGGCCTATACCTGGACAGGCAGTCAGATAGACATTTAATTACAAGTAGGGCTCATTGTTACATCACAACATCAAAGGTTCAAAATATTGAGTATCTGAAGCTTTTGAAATCAAGACTGAGAAGCTGCTCTCAAAATGGCTAGCAGCTATAAATGATCATAACAAATGTGATAGTATTCAAGTGTGCACCAACGAATAAATGGAAAAGCAAGACAAATCAGAGATAAAAGAAGAACGGTAGCAAGACATGTTTTGTACAATTGCTGAAAAGCAACCCCTTGATCCAGATGAGTATTCAATGCAAACGATATTTTTTTAGTCAGGAAAGAACATGAAAAGCAACACCTGTTCAAAAAGCTGTAGAACCACCACACACACATAGAAGGAAAAACACAGGTTTCAGCAGCGGATGTCAGCAATCTCATCCAAAACAAACTTCCACAGCTTGTGAACAGGAGAAGCCTGAGAGCAGTATCTCAAGAGTAACTCATGTGAGCTGATTTCCAGTACCAACAAAGATAAAAATAGACTTTTCAGATAATGAGACTCTCACAAAGAGAGATGAGACATTCAGGATCTTATCCTGAATTAGCATTGATGACACCTGATGACTCTTTCAGCAGGCTAGTAAGCAGACAATTATCTGTATGGCTTTCCACACGTTTACTGGTGTTTGTAGGACTGTAAGCAGTCAGCAGTCTTCAGTGTATTGTCTTCAGTAGTCAATTATTTATATGACAACACAAACACATCGCAAATTTCAGTTTGTTTGTTAGAAATAGTCACCAATATTCTCTGCACAATGAAAGGACTTTATCCTGTGTGTTTATCAACAGGTTGGAGATTCCTCTAGAAGAACACTGAATGTTTCTGATAATGTTTCAGGAAAACTGTTCAGGACTATGGCTATTTTGAAATACCCATCAGTGACTTCTCAGGGTTCTCACAGTTGTTTACTCATGTAGAACAGAAAGGGCTGGTGGAGGAAGCCTCAACAGATAGCAATTAAAAACAGCAAAAAAATACTGGTTGACTGTACCTCACTGATGGATGCAGAATTACAAGTTAGAGCAGGGATTTTCATTGAGGTTTTCAGCAATGTTTTCCTATATGAAATGTCTCTCTCCCTTCTGTCAAGTAATTTAGTCATCTGTGGAGTCAGTGCTGGACCAGTTGACAGCAGTTGGTCGGAAGAATCTGGTCTTTTTATTAACAGTGTAAGGCTGCTGGGGAAGTGTGTGTACGTAAAATGTCAATGTTCAGGGGAAAAAGAACTTCAAAGTTGGCAGATGTCACTCTCTGGTTTTCACTGTAGCTGAGGGAGTTAAATGTTGCCGCTTTTAAATGATCAGCTCTTTTCTCAACACCAAGTTACAACTCATCACTCACATCTGGTAACTAATGCAGCATATATATGGTAAGGTCAGCAAAGACCTCCATAAGCGTCACTTTAAGAGGTCCCATGATGACATTAGCCAGCTCTTTCAGTACCCTGGGATGAATCCCACTGGGCCCCATAGATTTATCTGCATCCAGCTGGAGCAGCAAGTCTTGAACAAGTTCAGGGTCAGCTAGGAGTTTATCATGCCCTGAGTCACGGTCTTCCAACACAGGGTTCCAGGGTTCCCAGGGCCCATCATCGGTGTTAAAGGTAGAGGTGAAGAAGGCATTAAACATCTCTGCTTTGTCTACATCCCTATCTGTGAGGTGACCGATCTCATCAGGCAATGGACCAATGTTGTCTCTGATGCTCCTTTTGCTGTTAAGATATTTAAAAAAGCCCTTTTTGTTGTCCTTCACAGTACTGGCCAGCTTGAACTCTAATCAAGCTTTGGCCACATGAATTTTCTCCCTACAGTGGCAAACAGCATCTCTGTAGTCCTCCTGCATCACCTGTCCTTGCTTCCAATGTCCATACATTTTCCTTTTCCACCTAAGTTCTAGAAGATCCCTGCTCATCCAAGCTGACCTTGTGCTCCTCTTGCTTGACTTCTGACACTTTGGAATTGCCTGCTCCTGTGCTTTTAAGAGATGGCTCTTAAAAAATGACCAGCATTCATGGACCCTAATACCTTCAAAAGCAGATTCCCAGGGGACCTTACTAACTAGCTTCTTCAGCAGCCCAAAGTCTGCTTTCCCCATGCCCAGGGATGAAGTTTTGCTAGCATTTTTTTCTCCTATTGCCAATGATTTGAAACTCAACTACTTCATGGTCACTGTAACCAAGACAACCCCCAATCACCAACCTGCCCACGAGTTCATCTCTGTTTACAAACAACAAATCTAGGAGGGGATCTTTCCTAGTTGGCTCCCTTAGTACCTGCATGAAGAAGTTATCTTCAAATTGCTTCAAAAATTTCCTGGACCTGCTTATGTCCACTGTATAATATTCCCAATTGATATCTGGGAAGTTAAAATCACCCATAAGGTCAAGGGCAGTTGATCTAGAGATATCCCTTAATTCCTTGTAGAACAATTCATTGGTGTCATCATCCTGGCTGGGTGGTCAGTAGTAGACTCCCACAACAGCATCTGTTTTATCTGCTTTTCCGTTCATCCTTACCCAGAGGTTTTCAACTGTGTCATTGCCAACTGTAAGCACCATGCAATCCAACCCCTCCCTTACATAGAGCACCACCCCCCTGCCTCATCGGTCCTGCCTATCCCTCCTGACGAGCCTATAACCGTCCATCATGGCACACCAGTCACAGGACTCATTCCACCAGGTTTTGCTTACGCCAATGATGTTGTAGCTTTGGAACTCGGCCAAAGCTTCTAGCTCCTCTTGTTTATTCCTCATGCTGCGTGCATTAGTATAAAGACATTTCAAATGTGCTGTAGTGTACTCAGCACATCATGGAGCAGACTGAAAGACCTCGCTAGTACACCTTCCCTCAAACACTGGCATGCTGCCTCCAGGCTTATCACTAGCGAGCCTGGTTTTATTCCTTTCCCCCTTCAAATCTCATTTAAAGCTCTTTCAATGAGCCCTGCTAACTCCTGCACAAAGATCCTGTTCCCCATTTAAGACACAGGTACCCCAGCTATCACCAGCAGGCCTGGTGTTGTGTAGACTGACCCATGATCAAAAACCTCAAAATTCTGCTCGTGACACCAGGCTCGGAGCCAGGTATTGATCTGCTGGGTCTTCCTGTTTCTTCCCTCATCATTCCCTGCAGCTGGAAGGATAGAGGAGAACACTACTTGTGATCCTGATCCCTTAACCAGTCATCCCAAGGCCCTGAAGTCTCTCTTGATTGCCCTTGGACTTCTTATTGCAACTTCATTGCTGCCTACATGAAAAATCAATAATGGATAATAATCTGACGGCCATACCAGGGTAGGAAGTTTTCTCTTCACGTCTGTAACCTCCCCAGGGAGGCAGCAGACTTCCCTAAGAAGTGGGTCCAGTCTGCATATTGGACCTTCTGTCCCCCCCCAGAAGAGAGTGTCCTATGACAATGACCTGTCTTTTTTTCCTTATGGAAATAGTTTTGATGCAGAGTGTAGGCCACCTTAACCTTGGTAAGACCTCCAACCTAGGTGAACCATTGTTCTTGTCATTGTCCGATTCCACTTGCAGAGCCTCGTACCTATTATTCAAGGGCACCTGGGAAGGTGGGGTAGTCACAGAGGAGAAGCACCTGCTACGCTGGGCAGGAACTTGTTGCTATGCCCCCCTATCCCTTAAGTCACTGCTTTCTGCCGGGTGGAGAGAGGATAGGGAATCCTCCATATCATGGGTCCTGTCTGCCTGACAGCTCTGTCCCAGGGATAGTAGGGTGCAGATCCAGTAGTCTATCTCTCTCTCTCTGACTCCCTGATAGTCCTCAACCTACTCACCTCCTCCTGGAGCTCTGCCACTAAGCAGAGGAGTTCCTCTACCTGGTCCCACAGGTGTGCTCACTACTGCTGTCTGGTACTGGCATAAAAGCAGGGCACACTCTGCAACCTGACGTCTGGGTGGCATCATGTTCCCACCAGAGCTCTGTCTGCGAAGCTGTGTCAGTCGTGCTGAGTGCAGAGTTTAGAGGAGACATGGCCTTCTGCCGGGTGGATACCATTGCTCCCTGATCGAGCCAGCGGAGTTACAGAGCCCTTCCTGCACGCTCTTCCTGCATGCTCTTCCACGCAAACTGCCGTGCCACACCCTTGCTGACATGCCACACCCTGTTTGCTTGTCCTGATTGCTAGCACTCCCTAGGGGCTTCTTTTATAGGTGTGGGGGCTTGGCTGCCATTGCTCCCGGCCCTGCTCAGGTCTTGTCAGCTGCTGTTGCGCAAGCTGCGGTCTACTGGCAGGTCTCTCTGCTCCCTGAGGTTTCCCTGGTTCAGGAAACTCCCCTGTGCACCACGCTAGGGTGCTCCACTGCGGATCATGCTGGCACCAGAGCTACTCGCCTTGGTAATCATCAAGAATTCCTAACAAATACAATTAGTTAGGCTTTTATTAGCTCAGTTCTACTCCAATATAACACCCATGAGGAAGAATGTACTTTGCTTCTAATTCTCAAAGGCTTTCTGTAGGTTTGCTGCTGTTTATAAGACTCTAACCAGTCACAATTGCATGCTTCTACTACTGTGGCCTCTAAACTGGAGTGTTAAAACACTATGTAGTTCTTATAGACACAGATGCAAATAGCAGCTTAGGCCGGTAATACTGCCTTCTGTGACACTAATCTTTGGTTTAGTATATGACCTAAATGCAAATGGAGGATATGGTTCAGAGGACAGCTGCTAAAAATATCCCTATCATGTAAAAAGTTAACATTTATCAAACATTCATTGCAGTTTCATTCTTTACACTGAAGTAACGGCAAGATATGACTGTCATATGCATATAAATATGCTTTCTAAGTAACTTTTCCCTTTGTAAGAAAAACAAGTTGTGTCTTTTCCTTGTATTTGAAGAGAACATAATTTGTTTATAGCTATACTGTTCTGTGATACATGCAATAAAATACTGAGTCAGTCATATTAAATTATATTTATTGATGATGGCAAAAAAATTCTTTTTGCGAAAAAGGATACAAATCCCTCATTGGCCAGGAGAAGGTTAAACCAAATTCTGGGCCCTACTTAACTTCCCACTCCCCTGTGTTACCTTAAATAGTTACTTGTTGTAAAAAGGTCAGTTGAAAGGAGTAGCGTTTGTGCAACTGGGAGCTGACCAGGAAGAAAAGCAGAGCTCTTCCTCCATTCTAAGCAAAATCTGGTTATGAATTCATAAAAGAGATGGTTGTGTGCAGAGATAAAATTCTGGAGATTATTTGAATCACTGTTTGGAGACAGGCCCTAAGTATAAGGACACTGCCAAAAGCTTTCTGGGTATCCTTCTTTAGAGGTTAGTGTCTTCTGATATTTAGGCGTTTGGTATGCCGGAGACAGTGTAAACAGGAAGGCTTAAGAATCAGTGTGCTGGATTTCAGATACATTACTAGCTAGCGTTAGACAGGCTTAAATAGGTGAAATGGACCTTTTGAGACAATGCTGCGGATGAGTATTTCTTCATTATCATGCAGATGTTTATATCTATGGGAACCCAAAATACATTTTTGGAGAATCAGGATTTTCATTTTAAACAAAGAGAATTCGACTTACCTGCAAATGGAAAAGATGCCTGTCACTGGAAATTACTATAGCTGGAGATGAAAAATGGTACAAGCATAGTCTGAATAGTACAGTGTTTGTTCTCAGATGGAGGGAGGAAAGCAATGAGAGCACAGAAAAACTGTAGTTAGTGTGTTAGGGCTTGTGGATTTTTTCCAAAAATAGAACAATTCAGCTAAAAATACCTAGAAATTTTGTAATGTTATTGATAGCTTTTTCTGACATACCACAAAATCATATGAGGAATACTGAGATGGGAAAGGGGTGGCGTGATAGTTCAGTCAAGAAAGGGTTAAGGCCAGCTCTGTGGAATAAGCAGCTGGCTGAAATAACCCGTTTATGACAGAGCTGAGTTCTGATGTTTGTGTCACTGTGGATACAAACAAGAGCTGTCCTACCTTTTCAGAAATCTGGGAAACCTGTCAGCAATAAATGACTGTGATACTGCCTATATAAGGATCCCCAGCTTGCCTTTCAGAATGCTTTATTGTCCTTCCAGCAAAGAATGTGCAATTTTTCTTTAAACTTCGAAAAGTGAGTTGATTGTATTTCATATAAAGATCACACTGGAGAGATTAAGAAATAGCTTTGTAAAGAAAGTAAAAAGCACATGTGAATTAATTGAAATATAGGTATGTACATACTAATACTTCATATAGAAGTGTATCCACAGAAAGAACAAAGCAGAAAGGATTCAATAAGTATAATTACATCTAACTTTTTAGAAAGTTATTCAGAGGTATGCTACATATTATAGGGCATGTATCTGTACCCATAAGAGGCTTCCTTCTAAGGCCATGTCTAAGGTTTGGGCAGGCACACAAGTTACAGTAGAAACTAACTGGTAGTTGAAGTTGATCAGCCACTCCTTAGCCACCGTCCCTGTGAATGCTTTCACATTATGGTAAATGTGAAGGAATTATTTTCTTCTTTAATAAAAACTTCAAGTTCTTAACCCAGCTTGCCTTGTGACAACTGTGTGTACGGCTAAAAGTACATTTTTGCCAATACAGCTTACCCAAGATTCATTGGGTGAAAGCTACTGTTGAAATATAAATCTGTATGCATAAAGGGTTAAATAACTCATCAAAATGCCTGCAGACGAATATAATTTCTTTTCTCATCATGTTTGAATGTAAATGATCTTTCCATACTAGTATATTTCAGGGACTGAATCTCAACAATTCCCTAATTACATGTTGTTGACTGTTACCGTAGCTATAGAAATGTAGACCTTGCCTGACTTAGGTATATTGTTTGGGTATTTTTTTTCTGTATCTTTTAAGTGTTGCAACAATTGCATTCAACTGTCTGTTTTTTTGTCAAGAACTTATATAACTTTTAAGAGTCATAGCACCCATCTATTTGTTTGTTCTTGTAAGCCCTCAACATCTCTTAATAACAGGCTATTATTTTATATTAAAGGTCTCCTTTTTGTCCATTGATACATTTCAGTTTTATGAGATTTTCCATTTACTGCTAGTAAGATACCAAGGGAACATCAAACACTTTTGGCTGACTTGTATGTAAATTGAGTATATAGCAAGGTTTATTCTATTTCAGTGACATAGAAACATGAAAAGAGATGTGACAGAAATATTTAATAACTTCATTATATCACTACCGGAGATGAGTATGTATCAATGAGTCTTCAGTAGTTTTTAATAGTTTTTATTAAGTTTCCAGAGGAATAGGTGGAATTTTAGACTTGAAGGTCTTAGGTAAAACCCTAGCTCTGCTGAAATCTGATAAAACTCTCATCTCATCTCTCTCTTGATTTCACTCTTTTTGCTAAGATACCTTTCAGGGCTACATATTCAGGGCTACATTGCAGATAGCAAAAACAGTCTGTAATGATCTTACGATAATTGAAATAATTGCCTAACTTAGAGGCATTATCAGAGGCATGGATATCCCAAGTTAGGGTGAGTTTCAGTAACTGTGATAGAGTTGCCACAAAGGCAACCCAGTAAACATACTGACAAAGAAGGACATCTCCTTAGCTGGACTCCAAGACATCCCTGATATGCTCAGCAGAAACCTCCTTGATGGGGAGTAGTTGGCAGGACAAAGAAACCTTGATGGGCGCAGGACAAAGAAACTGTGATAACGAACTGACCTTCCAGGAAAACAAGAATCAGAAACAATTATTGCAAAAACTCATGTCCTATACCCACTTACATGTCTACACCAAAAAGGTACAAAAAGTATCTTGCTACCTACCCAAAATGAGTGTCTCTCCAAAAGTCTCTCTGCACAAGATCTCCCAGACAGACCAGACCTTTGCCGGGGACGCCTGGATGACTTCAAACTCTGTGACATGGATCATATTGAAATGAGACTTTTCCATCATTGATTAGCCCCACTCCTGGGAGCAGTTTGGTGAGTGTCATACCAGTAACACCTCACACGATATATTTATAGGCACGCACACACGTAAAGGTTCATAAATATATACTTTCTTCACTAGTTGGAATTCTGTAATATCTAGTAATATACATATATTTGCTTTACTCTTGCTTTGCAAGTAATATATATACTTGCTTTCCTAGTGGTAATTTTGCAGTGACTTGTAGTCTATATCTATATCTATATCTATATCTATATCTAATAGTAGTTTTGTAGTAATTTGTAATAAAATTCTCAGAAACCAAGATGTCCATGTCCTTGTGTATTGTGGAATCCTGAAAACCCCATGGTCATGATCTTTCCACACTCACGGGTTGGGTAACCCTCATAGGTTGTGACCATGACCACTACATTTTGCCAACAATTTTTATCAGTTTGAACAGAGAAGGTCTAAGCCGGGATTCTGATACAGGGTTTAACAAGCAGTGTGATGATGCCCTTTAGGGTAAGCCGCCTGTATATATTGAAATGATGTCAGATGGGCTTGAGGCTGTTGCAGAACTGCAAAGGGTACAATATACCCTAAAATTATAAACGGCTTATACAAGACACAAAGTACTCTACAGCAACGCTACCCCTAAAAGGAACAGTCTTTCCCTTGTCTCAGTCATGTTTCTTCTGCTGTATCCATCACTTGCCCAGTCCAAAATCTTTGTTCCAAGTCTTCTTCCCGCCTGTCACTTCTCTGTCCTTTGCTCAGGATAACTTTGTATGTATAGAGTGTTTTGAAAACTAGTGCTATTTAACCTGGGCTCTTAAATGTACATGAGAAATGTTTGAGACAGACGGGTACATACTGTGGAACAGCCTATGGAAGGCAGGTAATGACAATAGACATACAGGCTTACAATTGCAGAATAATTTAGTGTATAGTCAGCACTGACTGCTCATAGTGTGTTTGGTGCATTCAAGAACACATAAGACATACTTGTGCCAAATTTTTGAGGGCCAAGTGTAACCAGTCACCACATGGTGTTCAGTTGAGTGGAAATGTCAGAGAACGTGAGGCTTGTATTCACTCTATGATGACATATGAAATATGCAAAAGAGAACTGGCCTTGATGCCATTTTTCTTTTTAAACCCAATGACATATAAGGACTTCTTTGAATTCAGCACTGAATACACATGATACATCTGCTGCTTGTATTAATGACAGCTATTCATTCTCCATAAAGAAACAATCGTTTTTCAACTCTTCAATCTCTGACTTACTAGCTTCCATTTCTTTCTGTAAAAAGTGGCCTGTCACATATCACACCATGAGAACTTTATCTTTCTTGACATCCAGGAGCTGAGCACTGAACATTTAAATCAAAAGAAAAGATTGTCTATTTGCTGTGTCTTACCTCTTTGACAAGCTGATTCTGTTTCTGACCTGTCCTGCAATACACTGATGTGAGATATTACTGCATTAATGTGGCTTTATATGGAAAAATACTTCTATTCTCTTGTTGAGAGTGACATGAGTGTTGTTAGCAGAACCCAAAAGTAAAATAGAGACTTTCTATGACAAAAGTGAAATAATAGGGGTCTGCAATATAGCATAAGCATGGTGTCTCATACATCAATGTGGTTGAGAGCTTCTGGGTGAGGGAGATGTAAAGCAAAGCAAAGCAAGTGTTGTTATCGGTGTCTACTATTGATTGCCCAGCCAGGATGATAGAACTGATGAGTTATTCTACAGACAATTGGGAGAAATCTCTGGATTGGTTGCCCTTGTTCTTATGGGAGATTTCAACTTCCCAGACATCAGCTGGGAATACCATACTGCTCTGACAAGCAAATCTGGGAAACTCCTGAAGTTTCTTGAAGATAATGTCTTGTCACAAGTACTCAGTGAGCCAACTAGGAAAGATGTCCTCCTAGACTTGTCATTTGTGAATAGAGAAGGACTCGTGGGAGATGTGATGGTAGGTGGCTGTCTTGGCCACAGTGATCACGAAATTGTTGAGTTTAAATTTTCCGTTGTGGTAAGAAAAAAGGGCAGCAGAATTATTACCCTGGCTTTCAAGAGAGCAAACTTTAAGCTACTCAGGGAGCTACTTAGCAGTGTCCCCTGGGAATCTGCTTTTGAGGGCATAGGGGTCCATGAGTGCTGGTCAGTTTTTAAGAACCACCTTTTAAAAGCATAGGAGCAGGTAATCCCATTATGTCAAAAGTCAAGGAAGTAGGGCATAAGACCAGCTTGGCTGAACAGGGGACTGCTCTTGGAACTCAGAAGGAGAAAGAAACTGTATGATCTCTGGAAGCAAAGTCAGGCTTCACAGAAAGATTACAGAGCTGTGGTTCTCAAAGGCAGGGAGAAGACATGTAAGGCCAAAGCTGAACTAAAGTTGAAACTGGTGCATGTTGTGTCAGAAAACAGGAAAGGCTTTTTTAAGTGGGTTAATAGCAAGAGGAGCTCTAAGGAAAACATTGGGCTGATACTTGTTGAACTTGTAACCTGATTCATCCCAGAGTACTGAAGGAGCTAACAGATGTTACAGCAGGACCCCCCTCAATCATCTACCAAAGGTCTTGGGAGTCTAGGGAGGTCCCCACTGACTGGAAGTTAGGCAACATTATTCCAATTTACAAGAAAAGCATGAGGAAACTACAGACCTGTTAGTCTATCCTCAGTACCTGGAAAAATTATGGAGAAGATCCTACTGGTTGCTACTGAAAGGCATTTAAAGGCCAATGCAATCATCAGGCACAGTCAACATGGGGTCACAAAGGGAAAGTCCTGTCTAACTAATTTGATATCTATAAAGTCACCTGCCTAGTGGGTGAAGGGAAAGCATTGAAAATACAGAAAATATTTACTGTATTTTCTAGGTGTATATAAGATCTTCCTGATGCTTGTAGTGAAGTGTTTCTTCATACCTTTGGTGGTGTTTTAAAAACATTTCTAAAAGTGCATGCGTTAACTAAATATCATTAATACATCAGGAGCACTTTTTTGTACATGTGATGGGCTTTGTGTGTGCAAGAAAATGAATTTCCATTTCTGGTTTAATGACTGTAAATGACTCTCTGGAAAATCATGTAATTATTTAAGTTTTTCATTTACTCTTGATGTAGCCAACTGTTGTGGTTCTTATTAAGTGTCATATCATACTTATTAGTATGATATGCTGTACAGAAAGTAGGATCTTAAAATTTGCCCCAAATATCTTGTTTCCACACTGTCTGGGCTATATGGGCTGCCCGGTCCTCTGAGTTGGAGGACCACAACTACCAAAACAGTGATTTCCCATTTGTGGACGCTGGAATTGTAAGGAATCAGTTGTACCAGTTGAATGTTCATAAGTCTATGGAGCCGGATGGGATTCATGCCAGAGTACTGAGGGAGCTAGCAGATGCTACAGCAGGACCCCTCTCAATCATCTACCAAAGGTCTTGGGAGTCTAGGGAGGTCCCCACTGACTGGAAGCTAGGCAACATTATTCCAATTTACAAGAAAGGCATGAGGGAAGACCCGGGAAACTACAGACCTGTTAGTCTAACCTCAGTACCTGGAAAAATTATGGAGAAGATCATACTAGGTGCTACGGAAAGGCATTTAAAGGCCAATGCAATCATCAGGCACAGTCAACATGGGGTCACAAAGGGAAAGTCCTGTCTAACTAATTTGATATCTTTCTATTATAAGGTCACCCGCATAGTAGATGAAGGGAAGGCGGTGGATGTAGTTTTTCTGGACTTTAGGAAGGCTTTTGATACTGTCCCTCAGAGCATCCTTCTGGACAAGTTCTCCAACTGTGAGATGAGCAAGTACACAGTGAACTGGGTGGTGAACTGCCTGAACGGCAGGGCTCAAAGGGGTGTAGTGAATGGGGCTACATCTGGCTGACGGCCAGTCACCAGTGGTGTTCCTCAGGGCTCAGTTCTAGGGCCAGTTCTGTTCAATATTTTTATCAGTGATCTGGATGCAGGCATTGAATGCACCCTTAGTAAGGTTGCTGGTGATACACACTGGGAGGTGCTGTTGACATTCTGAAAGGACAAGAGGCCTTGCAGAGGCACGTAGACAGTTTGGAGCACTGGGCAATCACCAATGGCATGAAATTTCACAAGAACAAATGCCGGATTCTGCATCTGGGACGGAGTAATGCTGGACACAGGTATAAATGGGGAGAGGAGTGGTTGGAGAGCAGCCCTGCAGAAAGAGATCTGGGGGTGCCGGTCAGCAGTAGGCTCAACATGAGTCAGCAGTGTGCCCTGGCAGCCAAGGGGGCAAACCGCATCCTGGGGTGCATCAAACACAGCATAGCCAGCCGGTCAAAAGAGGTGATTGTCCCGCTGTATTCAGTGTTGGTGTAACCTCACCTTGAGTGTTGTGTGCAGTTCTGGGCCCCACAATTTAACAAAGATGTTAAGACACTTGAATGCCTCCAGAGGAGGGCAACCCAGCTGGTGAAAGGGCTGTAAGGCATGTCTGGTGAGGAGCAGCTGAGGACTTTGGGTTTGTTTAGTTTGGAGAAAAGGAGGCTGAGGGTCGACCTCATTGCTCTCTACAGCTTCCTGAGGAGGGGAAGGGGAGAGGGAGGTGCTGATCTCTTCTCCCCGGTATCCAGTGATAAGACATGTGGGAATGGTCCAAAGGTCCCCAACCAGGGGAGGTTCAGACCAGATATTAGGAAACATTTCTTTACTGAGAAGGTAGTCAAACCCTGGAACAGGCTTCCTAGAGAGGTGGTCGATGCCCCATGCCTGTCAGTGCCTTAAAAAAGGCGTTTGGACAATGGCCTGAATAAGATGCTCTAACTTTTGGTCAGCCCTGAACTGGTCAGGCAGTTGGACTAGATGATTGCTGTAGGTCCCTTCCAGCTGAGCTATTCTATTCTATTCTATTCTATTCTATTCTATTCTATTCTATTCTATTCTATTCTATTCCATACCTGACAAGCTACTCATTATTGCCTAATACCTTCTGCTCCAAGCACATCTACATTAGTAATCTGGCATGCTTTGTGGTCCTTGGAATTTGCACTCTGGGTGAGAGCTGTGCCACTGCTACTGGGACTAGAACTTCATGCCACAGGATCTCTTAAGTGGCCCTGTAAGATCTTAACTATCAAGCTAATGTGATACTACTGTCCAGTATTGGCAGGTAAACACACTAGCAAATACAGTGTTGAAGGCTGTCTGATTCCAAGGTACAGTATCTTGTATTAATGTCAGCTAAGAAAATGACTAAGGATCGTTGTAAGGTAATGACTCTGTTAAGGGTCACTGTTATTGCTGAACAGTGTGAAATTTCATAATTCTGTTTGTACTCTAGAATAATTCCTTAAAGTCTTATAAAAAGACATATTTTATGAATCAAGCCAACAAGAAACTTAAGCCAAAAGAAAATTATGTTCATGTCACTATTGCTATATATTTAATAGCCATTGTAGTGCATCACAGTTGTGAGTAATTTCATTATTCACTAACCAGTGAACTTTCAAAGACCCCATAATCCTTAATGTTTGGCTGTGGGAGGAAATATGGTGGATTCACTGGTTACAGCGAAGGCAGCATTTAGTGCATCCCAAGAGAAGTGTTGAATAGAGGGCAAATTTAGGCAGACTGGTTTCTGATGTGTCCTTTACGTCCTGAGGACTTTATACCGTCTACTAGTGTAAGCATTTATCAATGTAGCTCTGTAAGCTCACATGCTAGCTTTTGTTTACATAGCTTTAAGAAGATTTTAAACACAAAACTGGATCAAGAGTTTTAACTGAGCCACATTATCAAGATTTTTCAAATTGTGGATCAAGTGAATATTTCTGCATGTTCAACTGCAAGTACGAAATGCAGACAGACCTTTTTTTCTACTCATCAGATATGGTATAAATAGAGTGAATGTATATATGAATATAAATAGTGATATGCAGTTTGGTTGCCATATTATGGCTGGGAATTAAAAATGGAAAGTTTCTCAGTTTTGAGCCTTTGGCTCTTAGAAGAAGGTGCTACATTATGCTAGAGAGCCATTGGATCCATCTAAATGCAATACACATTTCAGTAGGGAGTTCTTGGCTTTAGTGTCACTTCAGGTTTTCCAGAAATTTCAGTCCAGTCTGGAGAAAGAATAAACTCATTTTACTGGTGAACGCACAGCATTTTTGTCAGGCTAGTGAAAGCCATTGTAAGGAGGAGCTAAAGTAGGAGGTGAAGTATAGGTGGGAATACAGAGGTTAGCACTGAAGAACAAGACTGATGTTTCTGGAAACTGAACTGACCTGTAATCAAAAGTCACTATCACCAGCAAATAGCAGTGAAGGGCTATTAAAATCTTAACAAGCTAAACAATGTAGGCTCAAAGTCCAGCAGCCACAGTGTCCTGGTTTCAGCAGGGATAGAGTTATTTTTCTTCCTCGTAGCTGGTACAATGCTGTGTTTTGGATTTAGGGTGAGAACAATGTTGATAACACACCAATGTTTTAGTTGTTGCTAGGTAATGCTTACACTAGCCAAGGACTTTTTAGTTTCCCATGCTCTACCGACTGAGAAGGCTGCAGGTGCACAAAAAGCTGGGAGGGGGCACAGTCAAACTGGCCAAAGGGATATTCCATACCATGTGACGTCATGCTCAGTACATAAACTGGGGAAAGCTGGCTGGGGGGGTTGCTGCTCAGGGACTGTCTGGGCATCAGTCGGAGGGTGGTGAGCAATTGCACTGTACATCACTTGTTTTGTGTATTATTATTATTATTATTATTATTATTATTATTATTACAACATTATTCTTATTGCTATTATGATTTTATTACAATTATTAAACTGTTTTTATCTCAACTGATGAGTTTTTGTCACTTCTACTCTTCCAATTCTCTCCCCCATCCCACCGCCGGGGGTGGGGGAGGAGTGAGCGAGCGGCTGTGTGGTACTCAGCTGCCGACTGAGGTTAAACCACAACACACAGACATGGTGTTTGTGGTGTCTTCTACCAACTATGAACACTGCTACATTCAAATCAGATTTTGGTATAAAATGAATCGTTACTAAACTAACACATCATGTAGAAAGAGATTTTTCACTTCCATCACCATTTAGTTTGCTTTCTTCCATACTTTTTCTTAGACTGAGTGGAAAAAAACATTACCTTTGCTTAGTATTTCCAATTGGCTGCTACCCCATACCACTGCTGTGGTATTTCTTCCTAGTATGAGACTGAAAAAATTCTTCAGTCACTATTTCTGTAAGGAGTCTTCAGTTTTATTATCATTATCATCATTATCTGCCTTTATTTTTTTCCCATTTATTTCAGTGAAAAACTGCCTTTTAAACTATTTCAGCTGTGCAATTTTGTAATTATTCAGAACTCTCTGAAAGCCATGTTGAACTTTAAGCTGGGAGTGAAGAGCTTTAAAAGTTTGCCTGTTATACTTTGATAATAGGTATTGGAAATGCATCAGCTCATTCTGAAAAATTAAAGCTATTGTGCTTTTTTCCTTTTGCACTTATTTTAACTATTATTTTATCCCAAATCATTTAGAAATATGTTGGTACAATGTTTTCTGTAATTTACACCTACATACCAAAGGCTAATTTTTTTTAAAGAAAGCAGTTGGCTGTTAATTCCATCTGCTGTTACCATGACTAGACACAAATTATTTAAATGCATAAAGATGGGTAGTTTTATTTGCATACAAACCCTGTTGTGAAGGTAAGAAACCCTTTGCAAGCTAATCCCAGTCTTCTTGGGCCTATCTCATATTTTTTCTGTCAATCTCTTAAGAAGACTGTGGGATAGTATTTGACACAGTCATAAGTTATCACTACAGCAGTCTCTTTTATAATACTCACAGTCTCTTTTACAATACTCATAGTCTCTTTTACAAAATCCTCATTCTCTCGCTTGTCAAAGAGAGTATTTGATACACTTGAGTATACCAAAATAGAATCTCAGTGTGTTAAAGCCTTCTGCTTAATGTTAATTTAGTATTTGCAGTGACCATGTCAGCATGTTTCAAATGAAGGTTTCAAAATATGGCCAAATGGCATTAAAAAATTCCATGGCTTTTGTAATGTTTTCTTAATACTAACGAATAAGCAAAGATAACAGAGAAGGCCTGGAGAAGTACCTGTCCAGCATGAATTTAACAGATCTGTTCAGTTATACAGTGGAGTTGGCTATCATTATTCTGCATGTCTTTTAGATTTTAGACTGCTTGAGATGGAGATTTTTTGTTCTTTTAAAAATGCATAGTGATTAGCATATTATGGGGTAGAAATAATGAATGAAATGAATGAAAAGATCTCTCCCACTGTGATACTTTCCATTATTAGGTTGGACCATTGCAACATGAGTTTGCTGTACAGATTGTGCTTGGCCTGTCTCCAGAAATAACACCTCTGCCTGCTTTCTGAGCGCTTCATCTATGTCCTTAATTCTCTTGTCTGATGTCTCTGGGACAGCAGCACTGAGTCCATCCATGGGCCACTTGGCCACAGTTAGCATATCCAGTGAGGTATTTACACAGTTTTGATGAGAGAGCTGACAGAGGTTCCTGTCCCTTGCTGTCACTGGTTGCTCATTCTAACACTGAATTTTGCTGCCCATCTCAGTTATGTCAATACAGGTTTAACGGATGTTGATTGCTTACTGTATTTAATGTTTTTTTTTCCCCTACTTTCTTCTGGCAAAAACTAATTTAGAAACCTGCTTCTACTCTGTGTTAGCAAAACACTTTTGTAATACACCCTTGGTATTCTTTACCCGCCATGTCTGGGATCTCTTGTCCAGGTGTGTTGCCACTACTGAATGCTGGGTTTAGATTGGGAATGTAATTTCAAGTGGTGATCCTTTCACTTAGATGAAAATCTATTGATTTCAAGGAATATGACCTCAATTCCATGAAACTCTTATATCTGGAGAAATTGAATGTCAGAATATTTAAACTCTAGCTGGTTCCCATTCGATTCATTTAGACATTTGTCAGGCAGACCTGAGGTCTAGAGTTTAAATTTCCTCCATTCTTTCTGGAGCAATGAAATTAAATCATACTTTTTCCCCTTCCTCAGAGAATGGCTGCAGTGCATATACAGTCATTGAATGAATAATAAAAGGTTTATTTCTGTTATAAATCAGTATTTTTAAATAGCTTAAATAGAAATTTCTTTCCCACTTTATTTTCACATAATTAAAGCAAAGAAATAGGTTATTCTGGAGAGGAAAAGGGAAAAAAAGGAAGAAAAAAATCCTCCCCTCATCTTGAAAGTTGTAGTCAGTATGTGTCTGAATAAAGAGGTTGCTATCACTATCTTTTTTTCTAAGTGCATTTTGAAAGAAATTATTTTGATCAATTTTTGAAAGGCACTTCAAGAATAGGGTCAGTAAACACTGATGGGAATGAAATAGTTTCCTGTAGTATTGAGCATGATGCCTATGTATCCAAGGAAGGGATGCAGTCTCCTGTTCCTGATGTTTTTCTCTTGGCACAGTTAGGTAGCTCAGGGAGTTTTTTTTTCTGGGAGTCCCATTTTGAAGAATCTTATGGTTTCTGCTTTTGTTGACAAAAGCATCCTGGCCTGTATCAGAAATAGTGTGGCCAGCAGGAGTAGGGAAGTGATCGTGCCCCTGTACTCGGCACTGGTGAGGCCGCACCTCGAATACTGTGTTCAGTTTTGGGCCCCTCACTACAAGAAAGACATTGAGGTGCTGGAGCGTGTCCAGAGAAGGGCAACGAAGCTGGTGAAGGGTCTGGAGAACAAGTCGTATGAGGAGCGGCTGAGGGAACTGGGGTTGTTTAGCCTGGAGAAAAGGAGGCTGAGGGGAGACCTTATCGCTCTCTACAACTACCTGAAAGGAGATTGTAGTGAGATGGGTGTCAGTCTCCTTTTCCCAAGTAACAAGTGGTAAGAAAGAGAGGAAACAGCCTCAAGTTGCGCCAGGGGAGGTTTAGACTGGATATCAGGAAAAATGTCTTCACCGAAAGGGTTGTCAAGCATTGGAACAGGCTGCCCAGGGAAGTGGTTGAGTTACCATCCTTGGAGGTATTTAAAAGATGTGTAGACGTGACACTTAGGGACATGGTTTAGTGGTGGACTTGGCAGTGTTTGGTTTACAGTTGGACTCGATGATCTTAAAGGTCTTTTCCAACCTAAATGTTTCTGTGTTCTATGACAAAGCTGAGAAACCTCACATGTGGCTGTGCATTCTTTTATAGCATCTGAGCACCTGGAACTTTCCACTCCATTTATTACAGCCCATGTCTGAGCAGGAACTGAAATTAAAGTAGAATTTGGAAGAGCAAAAATTAATAGCAGGTTTTTTACTAATACCCTAATTTCTAGATTCACCCCTTCTATGCAATTATCATACTTTCTGGTGGTTCTCTCTGGCTGATGCAGGCCTCAGAAAGAAAAACAAACATCCTGCCTTCAAAACTAAAACATGATTACAATCTAGGAGTGGAAGGATATGTGAGTGAACAAAAGGATCCTTGGAGAAGTGGAACTAGAAGAAATGTAAAAGTTCTGTATGTGTAGGCCTTATCATCCATGGATTAATTTTGATTTTGGACAAGTTCAAAGTACTGGAAGAGATTCTGAAAGGAATAATGTCACACTGACCCTGAGGGGACAGATACCATAAACCAGTATGTCTTTTCTGTCTCTAGATTCTGTGAATTAATTGAAAGATGGTCCTTGGATTTTTTTAAATTATTTCCTCAGGGGCACTAAAAGCAGTTTAATGTGATCAAGATTAATAACAATTATAGTCACCATATATAGAATTGTAAAAATGTACTACGTCACATAGCTGTTGTGATACTTTGCTTTCTCCCCCAGCAACATGGCAGTTATTTTAACAACTTTTAAAATGAGTTTTTTAAACATCAGGATGTTTTATTTTCTTTCAGAGATGGAGTTCTTAAATTATGTCTGCAGCTGCCTTGAAGGTGGAGTCTATTTTACCAGAGCCACCTCAGATTCAATCTAAACGGATGTCAGAGATGAAAATATGTAATCTGTTTTTCTAGCTGCTAGCATTGTTTGTTTCAGTTAGATGAGAATGTACTTCATATCCAGTCATACATCCATCATGCAACCATTTGGTCATCATTCTCCATGGTGTGTTTTCCCAAGGTGACTTCACCTTGATGTGCACACTAGCCAAGCACATCACTGAAGTTGAAGCACCCTAAATAAACAGGTACATATTAGAGAAAATCATGTGAAGACAGGAAGATTGGTTACCTTTTTCCGTGTAGGTGTCTGAGGGTACTTTCTCCTCGGGTAATAGTAGAACATGTTTTGCAGTGCATAAAATGCGATCATTTTAGAAGAATGAGATTTTTAAAATCTTTGCAACATATTCTGACAATATTCTTTGCTCTCAAGAACTGAGATTTTTTTTTTGCAAGAAAAGAGCTTCCGTATATTCTGAGCTGAAAGGTCAGTTTTTGCTAGCTTTCTGCCTGTCTAATTTGTCATTAGGTTCAAACTTTTCTGTTTTATAAGGCAAATTCTGTGGCTTTTAAGAAGTACATTACTAAGTGCATACTAAGTCCTGATATGGCTCTGACTGAACTTGAAGGTCAAAATATTCCCACTGTGTTTTCTTTAAGAAATTACTTAGCAAAAGTTTAAAGAGAACTTGGCAACCTGGCTTTTTTTGTTGGGTGAATGTGACTTTGAAAGTCATTAGAGGTCCTTCTCGCTTTGAACACATTGTTCTATCACTGAATTGATAACTTCAGAACTATGGTTTCTTACTTTCTGTTTGCTAGCAGAAAGAGCTTGGTATGGTTTAGTTATTATTGATCCTATATAAAATTAGACACCCAACACCTGAGTCTATTTTGCAAGGTATTGAATCTTCTTCTGAGCAGGTAGAATAAATTATGGTAATAATTTTAGGTCATAATTTTTCACTATTAATTTTCTCAGTGGCATTCTTTCTATCAGAAACATTTTTGTGAAGTTGCTGTTGCAGTTCTTAGGGTGGCTGTAAGTGCTCTCTCCCTGGAGATCAATTTTTAACTTTTATCTCAAAGATCCAAATATACATTGGAGCAGTAGCTGGCTTTGCAGATGTACAGATAATATATCCTAGGTCAGCCTCACTTGCGGTGGTCCATGACACACTTGCAGAAGAGAAAGTAGAGATATAGTCTCTTTGCACTTTCCACTGAGTCAAGAATTCATTGCAACCTGAGTCTTCCATTATTGCATTTTCTACATGCCTGAGAGTTTCCCTGCTGAAGGTACTGGATGGAAAATCTAAGTAGAAAAAAGTTACAACACTCATAAATTAAAAGTAAGAACATGTCAAGTTCTAATTTTTTCAAATTTCTTTTTGTAAAGACAGTTCTGTATTTTTTTCTGTAGTCTTTCTGCTACTCAAAGTTTTCTTGTGGAATTTCCACAAACCATACATCAGCACCACACCACTTACTTTGCCTACACTGTGTTTGGCCCTTGTCCATATACATTGAGAAGCAGTGGGATAAAGAAAAAGGAAGGAAATTAGTACTTTGAAGCTTTACTGCAATTGTACAGAAAGGTCCTGAAATTATGTAGCAGAAATGGATTTTTCCTAATTCTCGTGGGGAGTGTGAATAATTTAAGGGCTTATGGAAAACTAGAGACATGGAAAGTTGTACTATTGCCTCTTCTAAGGGCCTGCAGAGTTGTCTTGAACAGCAGGCTGCATTTTGCAAAGGGATGGAACAAAGTGGACATATTTCTCGCATGCAGGCAAATAGAAAGGATTCCATTGCCTCTGAAGAAGGAATTAGTTCATCTCTTTTGGAGCCACATTTGTGGCTGGATGAGCTTGCAAGTATCCCAGTGGGAGCCATTGTGCCTGCAATAAAGTCTGTCTTCCATTCTCCCATCCAGATGGGGAAATCCCAGTGATATAGTTTATTCTTGTTTTTGAAGAAGAGGTTTTTCTAAAGGGTTGGTATTTCCTTATGTATGAAGCTGTTTTGATTTCCTGAGCTTAGTTTAGCTCAATGACTTTCTCACCCAAACTGCTTATTAGAGGGTGACATGATAATAAAACAAGAGGTTGTGTTGAGGGAACAAATGTATAATTACACCTCACCATGACTGCATTGCAATCAGTCCATTGCCTTGATAGGAAAATATGTGCCTAAGTGGAATAAGACAGCTAAATACAAATATGGCACTGCCTTATTTCACACCCTGTGAAATCCATTGTCACCTGTTGATCTGGCTGCTGTGTCAGCAATGGAATCAGTAAAAAATATGTTTTGAGTAAAATTTAATCAATTATGATTTAAAAGATAATTTTCTTGGTAATCTAATACCTTGCAGAGTGAAACTTCAGCTTGTGTTCTGTGTCAGGATGCTGTCTGATGGACAGTGGCAACCAAGTTTTGTGTGAGGTCATTCAGAGCACAGTCTGATGAGGAAACATGAGCTTACGTATATCTAGAGAGCACTTTTATACTTGAGCACCCAGACTATTGCAGTTGCTGCCTCACTGAGATGACAAAGGCTGGCCAAGATAAAGGCTGGGCTATTATCTCTCTGTAGTAATGTGAGTGTTACATTTAATATTTAGGGACAGAGGATTATCTTAATCTTCCAGAAAGAGATATATACAATAATGTATTTAATCTGTGTTTTTAATATGTTGTTTGTTCTTTTGTGTTCTCTGTAATATGGAATTAATTTAAGTCTGGTTACACAAAAGTCCCTGCTGGCTGGTGTCACAGTAAGGTAAACAGCAGCAGAAATCCAGCTGCCTCATACATAGAGTCAGACAGCTTTGACTAATAGTAGTTGTCTACCCAGATTTTTAATTTTTTTATATTGTTACCATGGCATTTCTCCCCAGTATTAGTGCATATGTTTTTGGTAATTTAAATCACTCCTGTGTTAATAGCATGATCATGTATGGTTAGTACACACTTTCTACAACAGAATGCAGGAAGATCTTGTGAGCTTCTGTATTTCTTGGGGGTGTCTCAGAAAAAAATGAAAATTATAGAGAAAATGAGATACAGAGGAGGAGCAGTACTGTATATCAGTAAGGACTGACTGTAACAGATATTTTTAATAGATAGTAATGCATATTTAGAAGACATTCTCCAGGACTGTCCTTTAAATCTTCATAGCAGTGTTATGACCACTTGCACAGTATCAGCCATGAGACCTATTCTAGTAAGTTCTGCAATATTTTTGTCTAAAATAACAATCTCTCACCTTCTTTCTATTCTGTATCTGAGCTTTTTTTCCCCCAAATAACTTTGAAAAATTATTCTTTCTTTCCTCTTTTTACAAGTGTCACATGAAGCTTAAAGTTTAACAGATTTCAAAATTAAGAATGAGTCCCCTTGCTCTCAAACTTTGTCATAATCAAGTCAAAGGGAGACTTTCTCCTGACCCTGGATGTGCTCGAGTTGTTCCATCAGGGGTAGAAGGCTTTATAAAGACTGATAAATTGACAAGTTCCAGTGATATTTATTAACACTTTAAATTGTATACATTTTAATGATCTTAGAATCTGTCTCATTTCTAATTAAACCCTGACTATGGTTATTCCCTAAACGTCTTTCTTGAAATTGTTCTGTGGTTTTCCCATCCCTGTGCTCTTTCAAGCTGAGGCTCTGGATGATTTTCTCTTTTCTTCCTGCAGTTTCTGAAGTACAACTGGTGGCACAGCACTGAACAGAACAAAAGGTTTTGACCAGTGATACCAGGAAGTCTAGAGTAGCTAACATTACACTGCAAATTAAGGACAAACAAACCGATAAGAGAGAAGAGATGGATATACATATGAAGAAAAGAAGCAGAAAGTTAGGAATGATATTGGTTGCAGACAAGCATCAGGGGAGTTCTGTTAACACAGATTTTTAGTGTAGTTTCAAAAAAGTCCCTAAACCCTGCACCCCCAAATCAGGCTTATGCAATTGTTCATTCTGTCTGTTTGTCCCTGACCAAACAGCTTTCCAATTGCCTAATCATTTTCAGATATATTTGAAAAAAAGTGCAATATAATCTGTTTTTACAGCTTTTGTTAAAATTACCCAAAGTAGTGCTACTAGTGAAGAAAAGGCCGGCATAGCTCAGCTTCTATACTCTGCTTTGCAAGAGCCAGATGGCTAATCAATACTCTCATATTGCCCTTCATACTGTCATCTCCTCTCTGGTGTGCATTTCTTAGGAAGTCTGGGAGGGAAAGCAGGATTATTTTAACGGGGAAGGTAAAAGGGGAGAAAATTGAAAATCCAGATTAGATCACCCTTCGTTCAGCTTTCTGTGCTCAGAATGGCTGGTTTTCTCCTTGCTTGTGTAAAGGCTGAAGAACATGCTGATTGTGGCTCTATAAACACTGAGAGAAGTGTGTTGACTGGTCAGTTTGGGAGAAGCTTTGGCAGGAGTGAAAGAGGAATGGAACAGAGGTTGCCTATGATGCCTGGCATTATATATGGGGTAGAGATGATATGGAAATTGACAGGAGGTGAGGTATATAGACTAACATTTAATGCTTTCAACTCCTGGTGTTTGTAATGTGACTGGTTCAAATGAAGAATAGCAAGATCTCAAGACTCTAGAAATAATTCTTTGGCTACATTTGCTATCTTTTCAGTCAGTTGAATGATGTCAGCCTACTTTCACTAGGCCTCTGTTACAACAGAATCTGCAGTTTACTGAAAGAAGAAAAATAAAAGGGTGATAAATCCACCGAAAGGGCTGGAAATATAATCAGAAGTTACTGTTAAATTAATTCTCAGAAAATGGAACTAAGATACTAAAGTCAGCAGGTATAAGAAAATATGGAACAGAAACAAACAAAATGGCTACACATTAAAATAGAGGAATAGCAGCTTCTTAAACGACCTTTTCAAGAATATTTGAAAACAAAATGTTCGAAAGCTCCCTTGAATGTCTCAGAGACCACTGACATGACACAAGGAACTTGATGAAGATATGATGCATGGGACGCATTCGGGGCTTTTTTTTTTTTTTGTTTCACTCTCCTTGGGAGACAGTTAATATGTTCCCAGATATGTTTGGACAAGTGCTATGACTCCATTTCTTTACCTGACTGTCCATTGTAAATGAAGCAATCCAAACTGTTGTTATATGAATCCAATACATACAGGTGGTAGGAAGCCAACAGATCTATTAATTTACAAGTTATCTGACTGCCAGGTATGTTAGAGCTCTGATGAAATTCTGACTGAATTTTACTTCACAGGACGTTTTAATGAATTTTAGATATTTTACACTATACCATTATAAGAACATATTGGAGTTAATTAACTCCATTAGTTTTAAAAATGTTTATTATTTCTGTATTTTTTTCTGCATAGATTGTCAGTGTGAGCTTCATCAGCACAATGGAGTAAAATAACCAGAAATGCTCCTGAAATTACATAAACCAGATCATTTGTATCTTAAAACATGGGGTGTTAAAAGCTGTGACATTTCAGAATTACTTGTGACTCTTGGATGATGATGGGAAGCTGAGAGACCTTCTTTTCTATAGAATCGTAGAACCGTAGAGTCATAGAATCATTAAGGTTGGAAAAGACCTCTAAGATCATCGAGTCCAGCCATCATCCCACTACCACCATGCCCACTAAACCATGTCGCTAAGCGCCTCATCTATGCATATTTTAAACACTTCCAGGGATGGGGACTCAACCACTTCCCTGGGCAGCCTGTTCCAATGTTTAACCACTCTTTCAGTAAAGAAATTTTTCCTCATGTTCAATCTAAACCTCCCCTGGCACAACTTGAGCCTGTTTCCTCTCATCCTATCACTTGTTACTTGGGAGAAGAGACCAACACCCACCTCACTACAACCTCCTTTCAGGTAGTTGTAGAGAGCGATGAGGTCTCCCCTCCTTTTTTCCAGGCTAAACAGTCCCAGTTCCCTCAGCCGCTCCTCGTAAGATGAAGCTAGTTACTGTTGCTATTCCCTTCTTCAAAAACATGATAATGCTGAATGCATGCTTTCTCAGTCATTTCTGACATAGTTATATCAACAAAAAATGTTTTCACTTATCCCAGACACTGCACTTCTTTATTCTGTTATTCTTTCAGTTTAAGGTGGTTTTCAATTTTTAGCTTAGAAGTTCATTTTTATGGAAAAACATTTACAATCTTTCTGGTATGTGAAAGGGGGAAAAATTCTCTAACGGTTATACTGTCTTCATAAAAACTAAAGGCCCAAAATTTTTAGCATCACCTGTCTTCATAAAGGTTCCTGCAAACTTTCCTTTTCTATTACAAATACTTCAGGAAAATACAAAACAATCCTATAGACCCTACTAAAACAAAACATTGCACTACACTTGAATTCTGTTCCTGGGAATAGGATGGTAGAACAGATACCACAATGACAGGTGCAAACCGTATCTTTTAATGAAGTATGGTGGTGAACTCTATCAAAACTTAAGCAGAAAAGTGACAGGCTATTGATGCAGGTTTTGTTTAATATGATTCCAAAATTAATATACTTTAGGAAGCAAATTTACAGGGAGAAAGAACGACTAATGAAGAAATTAATAGACTTTCAGGTTTACAAATTGTTCTTTGTATATGTAAAAGAAGCAGCAGCCTTCAAATTTATGTTGCATGTTGTATGTGCTAGGTAATTTTATACAAAATGATGACTGAGTTGACAAGTTGTTACTTGCTTTTCAATTGTCTTGAAACCAAGAAAATTCCCTTGTACTTTTTTACTAAAGGAAGCAGATTAAAAACAGTCCTAGAAAGATCTGTGAGCTATGTTCTTAATGGTTCTTGTGATATGCAGAAGTCCTTAATTTAAAAAAATTGCATGTGGCTCTGCCTGCTCTTCTTGTATTCCTGTCTTGGCTCCTTGATTTACTAGACTGGATTGCAAATTTACTAAGCAGCACAGTAACAAGTTGACTCCTACTACAAAAATATATAGTATAAATTCTTATTTAGCCAAACTAGGGAACCAATTTGGAGAGGGAAATGGAGGAACTATATGGGATTTTCTCCCTGCTTTACTCTCTTTGAATACACTGAATAGGACTAAAAGTAATTTCTGACAGGTCTGAACTAGGAAGAGAGAAACTCACTTATATCTTAAGGGAGCAAAAGTAAGTGTGGGAAAAAAAGTTGAGGAGAAAAGTGTGAGAGATGGAAATAGATTATAGAAACAGATTAGAACCAGGAGAGAGAGAGAGATTAAAGATTAGATAAACAGATTAGGACAGGGAGGCAAGGGAGAGAGAGAATATGCATTAGTTCCCAATCTGTCTGTTTTATAAACCTGAGTAGATGCAAAGTGATATATAATCCATGAAATTACAAATATTCCCTACTTATAGAGTGCCTGGTCATTCCAGGAATTCAAGATTCCTGAAATCCTGGCATCTTGAAAACTGTGAAGTTAATCTGCACTGTAGTTTGGCTGAGTTCAAATTCACAAAAACATCAAAGCTCCCAGGCAGTCACATTTTTGGCCTGAGCAGGCTAGGGCACAACTAAGGAAAAATGGCTGTTAGCTAATGATTACCTCCAGTGCTTGACAAGAATCCCCATGTTTCCTACAGGAACTTGGAGCAATCTTAGTCATTGCAGGCATAGGAGGTATCCAGCTGTTACTCACCTGAAAATTTGTGTATTTGGCTGGAATCCCAAGGAAGCCAGTTAATATGGCTTTACAACCTAAATCATGCATGATGAGTCTGAGAACTTGGCTCCATGTTTTAATCCTTGCTATGATTTTTGACAATACATATCTTTGGTTGTGAAACTGATTTATAGCACTGTTAGTTGGCATAATTGCAGCACTACTCAGTGCTGTTGTGCTCAACACGACAGTGTTGTGTTTTCAGCATTCTTTTATTTTTTTGAGGTTTGTTTGTTCGTTTTTACACTTAAGTGGGAAATATCACAGATACCATTTGATGCAGTGCACCACACAGGTGCAAAGTAGTAATTTGAATTCAAAACATATTATTTGTTGGCTCCAGTAAGCTATCCCAAAATTGGCTAGACAGTACTATTCACTGGTATAACTTTCACCCCTTGTTGCTACTGTATGATCAATGAATCAGCCAAATGTAATGATTTAGCCAATTGTTATGAACATTTCTAGTCTGCATGCATTTTTATGTAATTTGGTGTGTTGAAAGCAGATTTTAACCTTTTATAGTAAGGATGGTTGCATTGCATTGTGTTTGGAGAAACAGACTGATTATTCATAAACTTAATCTCTGACAGCACCCCAGTCTTTAAAGAATCATTCCCCAAATACTTTTGGTATGGTAAGTTAACCATTAAAAACTTTCTTCTCCTCATTGGCTCCTTACTTCAGCATAGCTCCAGATATTTCATAAAACTACAAAGAAGAGGAGACTGAATGTTTCGTAAAGGTACTGAGAATGCTATGAAAAGGAAGAAATATCCATAAATATCTATTCTTTGGAGAAAGGTTTGTGTTATAAAATTGTAATCATAACTTGATTTCAGAGAGACAGTTGTAGGTTAGCTTCCTATGCCATTTATGCAACTTTGAACTATATCTTAAGATGCTTCATTACTATGTTCATTTAGTGTCTTTGGAGAAATTTCTGTCTTCAGTGTAACATGTGCATCTTCTATAAGCTTTTCAAAGAGCTACTAACAACATCTTTGCAGTTCAAGGCAGAAACAAATGCTGTAGCATTCTGTGAAAAAAATAAATTTTAAGTACTCTTCCCCTTTCACTAGCACTGAAGTAAGTTTTCTTTCACCTTTTCCTTCCTTTCTGAAATGTGCTAAATATTTTTGCTTAAATTTGATACCCTGCTATGCAGCACTATAATAAAAAGTCTGTTAGAAAAGTCTGTATTTGTCTTTTCAATTAAGGCAGGTGACACTACGGGACTCATGATTAATGCCTGAAGGAGAGTAAGACTTTTTCTTCATGACAGTTTGCCATGAAACTATAGAAAGATAATTTTGTCATAAAGAACCTTGCTTCTAAAGTGACGTCTTTCCTATCCTATTTATTTAATTAAAGAATATGAATTTAATATTGCCATAAAGACTTCCTGAGTATATTACATTATGCCTTAAAATCTGTTTAGCTTAAAAATATGGCTTAAATTCTTTTCAGTAGGCTTTGTGATGAAAATGGTGAGGGAACCAAGTAATGTCAGAGTAGCTGTTATGTTTAAAGGTACAGGAATATTCACAGAATTGGAGAATCTCAGAATGGCAGAGGCTTGAAGAGACCTCTGGAGGTCATCTTGTCCAAACAACCTGCTCAAGCAGGGCCACCTGGAGCCTGTTGCCCAGGACTGTGTCCAGATGACTTATGAATATCTCTGAGGACGGAGACTCCACAACCACACTGGACAACCTGTGACAGTGCTCAGTCACCCTCACAGTCAGAAAGTGTTTCCTGGAGTTCAGAGTGAATCTCTGAACAGTTTGTGCCCATTGTTTGTGCCCATTGCCTCTTGTTCTGTCACTGGGCATCACTGAAAAGAGCCTGGATCTGCCCGCTTTGCACCCTCCCTTCAGGTATTTTTTGTACATGGATAAGGTCCCCCCTGAGCCTTCTCTTCTCCAGACTGAACAGTCCCAGCTCTCCAGCCTTTCTTCATAGAACAGAAGCTGCTGTCCCTTAATCATCTTTGTGGTCCTTCATTGGGCTCTCTCTAGTGTTTGCATGTCTTTCTTGTATTGGGGAACGCAGCACTGGACACAGCATTCCAGGTGTGGCCTCACTAGCGCTGAATAGAGGGGAAGGATCACCTCCCTCCACCTGCTGGCAATGCTTCATCTAATGCAGCCCAGGATACCATTCACCTTCTTTGCTGCAAGGGCGCATTGCTGGCTCATGTTCAACCTGGTGTCCGCCAGGACCCCCAGGGCGTTTTCTGCAAAACTGCTTTCCAGCTGGGTGCCCTCCCGGCACGTACTGGTGCCTGGAGTTGTTCCTCTCTAGGTGCAGGACTTTGCACTTTTCCTTGTTGAACTTCATGAGATTCCCATCAGCCCATTCCTCCAGCCTGTCAAGGTTAGTAGTTCTTGCTAAAATTCATTCCTGTAAAGCTTTGAAGGACGAATACTGAAGTATCCAGAAGTCATAATTTTCCATGAGAAATGTAATCTCCAGAGATTGTACTTTTAGAGATCACATTTTTTGAAATAGTACTGAAATTTCATTATCAGGCATGATGAACACAAACTGTTTCCTTTTCCATGGCCTTTCAAGCTTAAAATTATGCTTCGTGAAGTATCTGTATTATTTAATTATCTATATAACAGCAGTAGATGTGAAGCTAATTTCTGAGCTTCCTTAATTTACTGAACCCTAGGCCTGATGACTTCAGGAAATCAAAAGAAGGATTCTACAGGGTCCATAGTACTGGGTGCTATGTTGTCTGTCTTCCTCTGCAGTTACGTGAAAACGTCTTAAGGCTCCAAACCACTTAGCTATCCTTGAGTTTACAAGTTCTGCTGTGGTGTTGGAGGTGCAAACGTTCCAGCATTACTACCACTAGTGCAGACTTGGCTTCCATTTCTGGAAGTCCTGTCAGCAGCCACTGAGGTATCAGGTGGGGTTGGAGTGGCTGACTCCAGGGAAGCTGCCCAGATGGCACAGATTTTAGGAGTTCCTGCTGTCAGTGAGTGAAATTGCCCATGTGTCAAGTCAGAAGATACAGATTAAGGTGTACACTATATAGTTTACATGATATCATATACAGAATGAGATAGCTGAAGACTCACCCAGAACATCAGGATAGATGCATCTTTAACCCGTATCTCTACAAGATCCAAATAAGTAAAAGATTTTGATTGAGAGTCAAAAGAAAAGAAATCCCTTTAGGATTTCCATGGGAGACAAAATTCACTATCCTTATGTTTATATAATTTATGCAAAATTTAGTAACATTGGTCACATTCTGCAGCCAATATTCTATTCCCTTAGAAGTATTAAGTAAAAAGTTTTTACTTAGTCAAACTTGTGGTTTCATGTTTTGGAATGAAAACCGGTGCTGTGCTGCTATAAAAATTTTATTGTACATTTTTGAGCAGTACTGCCCTATCTAATTTTTTGCCTTTGTATCTATGATATTGGAAATCAAATTAAATAATGGAAAAGTGTTTTTCCCCTCCTACTGAAGCCCATATCACTAATATTTATGAGAAACACAAGCCCAACCACTGAAATAGGCAGGAACGATCAGATGTCTTTACAACATACTGATGTCTTTAAATCATAACCATGCAAACATTGGGAAAAGCAGTCTAGTTTTGTATTAATCATTCCAGAGCAGCAAACTGGAACAGTTTATGCCTGCTCAAATATGCAATTACTCACACAAGTAAGGATTTGCTGACCTGATGCTTAGCTTCAGTATCTTTAGAAACAATCAAATAATTATTTTCAACTCTCTGATGATTTGCTTATTGTGTTGAAACCCTTGCTCTTACTCTCCCACACATACACAACCTCCTGAAATATAAGGAAAGCTTTGACAGTGCAAATACAGTGTGTGAGCTGACTCAATAAAGCAAATTCAGACATAATATACCATTCAAAACACATGGAATATGTAAAAGTCTGTTGCCTACAGAACATTCTGTAATACCACACTCATCAAATTCAGCAGGAATACATCCCTGAGAAAAATAAATTGGTTTGTCCTTCTTCCACTACCACTGAGAATGAACATGTTTTTTCTACTAAATCTATAATGTGTTCTGCACAGTCTGGAGCTCTGGAGAGCTGCAGTATGGCAGGAAAATGTGCATGTTCTGCTATTACCTGTTTCTCATAGCAGAGTCCAAGAGCAGCTTTGCAGTCCAACTTCCAGCTCCTACTCTTTCTGTCAAAGATGACAGTCTAGACAAGGAAGCTATCTTTCAGATTAATGCTTATCTTCCACCTGCTTAATTTTTGCTTTAGAATTTCCTGTTGATGGGAGAAAATGAGCTCTGCTTGCAGTGTAGTTAAATGGGGTTATAAATTAGCTATGGAATGAGAAACAGCTGAGTGGCATAATTCTGGGGGGAACAATGTTTTGCTCAACAAAGTATGCTTATTAAAGAATGAGTTCTTATTGAGTTCTTATTAAAACTCAATAGTTCCAAGGCTCAACGGCCTCAGTCCTTTGGTGAACACAAATTGTCAGGAATTACTGGTACCCAGCTGCAGCAAGCACTCACGTGAACTTGACCAGCTAATGAAGTGTCTCAGAATGCTAAAGATCTGGATGACACCACTGTTTCACTCATTAAGTCATTTTAGGCTCAGGATGAATTATTTTCATGTTCTTCCACCACCACCTCCAATTTCAGGTTGCAGGTTCTATAAAACCTTACTTACTCTGTTAGTGTTTTGACCATGCAAAGGCCCATGTTATCTAAGGTTCTGGAGGTTACACATTGGCATGCCTACTGAGGGCTTCACAGAGCATCCTTGAAACGAAATGGGAAATTAGGTAAAAATAGAAGTCATGAGGCTTTCAGACTTGTATCCTAGATACATACACTGTGAACGGGAGCAGAATGAACTTCACTGTACTGTTCAGTTGCTAGGTCCTAGCCTACTAGGACTGCAATGAGAAGATGCTGTAGCTCAGATTCCCCTTCTGTGCAGAATATAGAACAGACAATAAGTTTGCCTAGGACTTTTTTTTTTTTTTTTAAATATATTCACCTGACCTAAGCTTTGGATTCAGTTATTGTGGTTGGGTCTCTCAGTCCAATTATCACTTGCTGAAAGAATTTTGAGTGCTTGCTGTACAAGTGGGATAAAGCTTTTGTAGCTCTGGCTTTGTCTCTTAGTGACTTAGAAGTGTGTAAATGATATTTTACAGTTATAGAGTTACTATTGTGGGTCCTTTCCCTCCTTTTTTTTCAGATGAGGTCATGTATTCTCAGACAAATCACTAGATCGAAATAGGCAGACCACAGTAATAGCAGACCCAGATTAATTAATTATTATAAAGAGCACTTTCACTTTTTGCAGTGGTGTCCTGGAAATGAAAGAGGAAGAGATTGCAATAATGAGCTATGTATTGCAATATAATAAATATATTTATTTATTATTTGTCAATAGGAATTTACTAGTATTAATTCTGAATGTTACTCATGATCATTATCCAGTGCAATAACATTGCACTGGAAGACTCACTAATGGGCTAGTGTCTTGACCGACTATAGTAATGTTAAATCTCAACCAGCAGTACTGCCAAGGAAGAAGAGCTGTATGTGTTAGCTAAAGTGATAAGATGCTTGTCTGCATACACAAAAAGAGCACAGAGAAACAAGGGCATGTGGGGTAAACTGATTAATAAGATGCCCTGACTCCTCCCAGATGTGCTCCAGCTCCTAGACAGGAGCCATCAGCCCATTTCCACAAGCCCAGATTAGCACAGAGGCACAATGAAAGGCAGGGTAAACCAAATTAGAGACTCCAGGGTTGTCCCAGGAGGGACATCAACCTCATTGTCCAGATGTGAAACCCATCAAGATGAGTCATTGGGATCAGCTCTCTAGATGACCTTTTTGAACTGAGGGAGGTTATTAGCTAAGGGTGTGGGATATATTATGGGATGCAGGGGATTGCACAAGACTTATTATGGGATGTTTAGGGGAAGAACCTAGGGAGAGAGGAACAAGTGTGGGAAAATAGAGGGATAAGGAAATAAAAGGGTCTGATTGTGTGTCTGATTGATTGTACACTTATCTGGCCATGCCTCCACCTGATCACCTCAGTCAGTCCTGTCTCATTAAACTCTACCTTGAACTATTTTCTGAGCAAGGAGCTCTTTATTCTCTATTCCTGTGTATGTATGGGGTCTGAGTGTCAGCAACTAGAGTCAGACCATAGGTCAGACACTGTGCGTCTGTGGTGCCAGCAACTGGGGATACCAGTGAGTCAATAGACTTACGTGTCAGCAACTGGAGTGGGATCTCACTTCATAGGGGCCCATCTTTCCATGGTGCCAACAACTGGAGTGAGTGAGGGTCTGTGTACCAGCAGCTGGGCTGGGACCATGGGCTGAGGACCCGTGTGCCTGGGTGTCAGCAACTGAAAAAACTGGAGTGAATGAAACCAAGTGCCACTGGGGTGGGAGCAGGGGTCAGAGACCCATGTGTCCATGGTGCCAGCAACTGTAGTGAATGTGGGTGTACAAGTGAGTGTGTAAGCACTAGCAAAGATCAAGCTGGACTAGCTCATGAGTAGGTGGGGTGTCCCAGAAGCCATGCATTTCTGTAAGGGCAAAGTAATGGGTAAGTTGGCTACTGGGGACCAGGGGAGTCCCAACCAGCTGCTGGAGAGACTGCAGGCTCTCTAGAGGTGAGACTTAGTGATGTGTGTTTGTGTCTCTTAGGGTGAGACCATGGGGGAGTTGCCTACTCCTAGGTAGGCAGGGAAGTTCTGGCCAGCACTGTGAGTTTGTGAGAAGGTCTGTATCAGCAAATGGAGTGGGGCTGTGGCTTCAGGGATCTTATATCCAGGTGTCAGCAACTGGGGAGATTGGGATCAAGAGATCCACATTGTACGTATGTATATCTATATTCTCAGCAGCAGACCTCCATCCTGCTTGGCCAGAGAGGGGAACAGAATGGGGCTGGTGGTGCTGTCTGTGTGTGTGTGTAAGTGCTCTATGTGTCTGTTCCCTGTGTGGCCAGCCATGTGAATATGTAAATATATTGCACATAGTGAAAACTGCCTATCGGGAATACACGCATAGCCTCATTATAGGAGAGACTGGGGGACTGAGTTGGACTAGGATGAACCTGTGTGCTAGACGTCACTGCAGAAGGTCTGGATGATGTGGGAGAAAGAATGTTCTAGGTTCTTAAGCTCATTAGGTCAGGTAACGCTAAGAGTATGTATCATAGCTATTAAAATTAACTTCATCTTTATTAAAATGAAATATCAAGATCTGTAGAGATATTAACCTAAAACCATGGATAGAAACATAAGAAATAAGGGTAGATACTCTGTGCAGGCCTCTGACTCTTTTCTTTTTCCAAAAACATGATCTTTGCTTTCCTTTCAGAGCAGAACTTCTGACCATTTCTCCAGATTCTACCAAGGCTGAAGAGAATTTATTTGGCTTCTTGAGAAAAAGGGCCCAAAGCTGCCATCTTTACAGGGGTTGAATCTGAATACTAATATCTAGTTTGGAAATGTTTTTCAGTTTACTTTGCTAACAGAGCTCACAGAGAACAGCTAAAGAGATTTACAAGTTACTGTATTTAGTATTCTGAAGTTTCAGAGGGAGAAAACAGCTTTACCCTTTGGCTATTGGAGACCACACTTGCAACTGCATGCATTAGGACTGTTTTCTAAGATCTATGGCAATGCACACATCTGAGAGTGGGGATTTAAGAGATTAAACTGCGATTTTGCTAACTTTGAACATTGACATATTATCGTGGATGAAGTGAGACTGCACTTCACTCGTAAGAGAAAGAAGCAACAATACACTTTTTTGATAGAAGACAGCGAGTTAAAGTGTGAGTTAACAATGTTCAATGGTAAATGCGACAGTGATTTAACAAGATTCGATGGCAAGGTACACTTGGTTATTTACTGCTTAGAGGACAGGGTCAGACAAAACTGTCAGGGAGACCCTCCCGTTGAGCCATGAGGTTCAGAAAGGACCCCCTTGCTTTCTAAACTTCTCAGGGAGGAGTCTAGGTGCATCTGGATCCAATCCTAGTCCTAGACTTGGTCAACAGTTTATGTCCAAAGGATTATATATGCGCCATTAATCCTTTATATCACTTAGCTAGGATTTCAAAGTTTAGCATGCTATTAGTCACTGAGTATCTGTTGCGGCAAGGAATCTCTCAACCTCAAGGAGTAACCTTGAGAGGTGTCCCTTCTCAAGGGGAGATCCTGGTGTGCAGCCCACTGCCATGCAGGAGAGCTCAATGGGCCCTGGGCTGTTGTCCTGGTTTCGGCAGGGATAGAGTTAATTTCCTTCCTAGTAGCTGGTACAGTGCTGTGTTTTGGATTTAGGATGAGAATAATGTTGATAACACACAGATGTTTTAGTTGTTGCTAGGTAATGCTTACACTTTTCAGTTTCCCATGCTCTACCGACTGAGAAGGCTGCAGGTGCACAAGAAGCTGGGAGGGGGCACAGCCAAATTGGCCAAACGGACATTCCATACCATGTGATGTCATACTTAGTACATAAACTGGGGAAAACTGGCCGGGGGGGGGG
This sequence comes from Aptenodytes patagonicus, assembly GCF_965638725.1. Lineage (NCBI taxonomy): Eukaryota > Metazoa > Chordata > Aves > Sphenisciformes > Spheniscidae > Aptenodytes > Aptenodytes patagonicus. Next base: position 59,889,425 of record NC_134982.1, read on the forward strand.
GGGGGGGGGCGCTGCTCGGGGACTGGCTGGGCATCGTTCGGCAGGTGGTGAGCAATTGCACTGTGCATCACTTGCTTTTGTGTATTATTATTATCATATTATTATTATTATCATTTTATTTCAATTATTAAATGGTTTTTATCTCAACCCACGAGTTTTTCTCTCTTGTGCTCTTCCAATTCTCTCCCCCATCCCACCAGGGGAGGGGGGGAGTGAGCGAGTGGCTGTGTGGTGCTCAGTTGCCGACTGAGGTTAAACTACGACAGCTGTCCACTATTTATAGAGTAAGATGATTGACCTATAGTCATATTTGCATATCAGCAAGTCGTTTGGGTCACTGCTCCAGGGAGCCCTTGGCTACTGTGCTGCCATCCATCCCCAACGTCCAGCATAAGCTGGATGCAGCCACAACGACCCCCACTGACGGTTGTTGCTTACGCAGGGTGGGGTGGAGCACACAGCCACACATCTCACAGGTGGATGAAATCACAAACCTCCTCTCCTTCCAAATACTCCACTTTACCTGAACTTATCTCTTTTTAGAAGGGTCATGGTTTTTCTTCAAAGGGGCACTGCAGTTTTTCCCCTAGAGGAAATAACGTTCTTGAAATATTTGAATGTTTAAGACTTCATGAAAACGGTTTGTGAGTTTCACAGAACTATGAAGCTATTTATTTTTCCTTCTAACTTGCACATTTCACAGTTCTACTGGTATTTCCAGTATTTGCAGTTTTTTTGCCACCTACTACATCATTTAACTTTTACATTGCCTCAAATAAAGTATTTTGACAGAGAGTGCAAAAAGATTTCTTATGCTTTGCTTATGAACATGTATAAAACCACATTCCTAAAGGAAACATGCATGACAGTTTGGGAAGTTCAGAATTTCAAATGGTAGAGAGGCTTGGGCAATTGAACACTATCAGAGTGAGCTAGGGTATGCATCTGGAGAATATCAGATCCCCCCCCTGCCCCCAGCAATAGAAATTCCACAAAGAGACCAGATATCCCTGCAGATACCAGGCTAAATAGAGGGCAGCCTACCCTCTACGGGATAAACATGCACAGCTGTTATGGTGAAATAGCTGACATGATAAATGTTCCCAACCAGCTAACTTTTCATGTACCACTATTCAGAAGGCACAGAAAGATAGGAGCCTGTTGATCAAACACTATGTTAAGGAGGATTTTCACAGTTTTGGATCACCATTTTAGGACTTTCTTATGAGGATGTTTCAGGAAAAAGCAGAGCTGGCAGCTGACATCCATTAAGGCAGATTAGAGGACCGATAGTGTATGTTATGCTTAAAGTTGGTTTTACTCCTGGCTTTTGAAGACTGTTGGTTGGTAGGTTAAGCCTTTGTTAGTAAACTCGAAGAGCAAAGTATATGGACTTTCCATTAATCTTTGTATGCCTCCCTGAAAGGGAGTGAGCACTGTTCATACATACCCAATGTGTAACACAAGTTACCTATAAATAGAAGATGTAATTAAAAATGTGGGAAGGCTGAGAGTTTCTCTTGGAATGATTTTCTGACAACAGACTCAAGTGAGTCTTAGCCAGATTCAAACCAGATTTTTTTTCTTAACAAGTGCAAAAGGTTTTATTTTGAATTATTTCAGCCTGTCATGACAGAGAATCTAACGGGCACCACCATTTTCTTGAATGGACCAGGTTCAACCGACTAAAACTACTCAATATTTTTTACTAAATGGAATACCTAATCTTTTCTGAAAAAGGTGCAAAGCAGAAAAAAAAAAGTTTGCAGTGTTACCACCATGGTTTTCACGAACAGTGTAATCAAAGTTACGTTTGCTCCTGTGATAGTTTTATTTCTTCCCTTTTCTTTCTCGGCTGCTTGGGAATGTGAGCATAATGATTTTTATTTCTTTTTCTGTGATCTGATTATCTATTTTCTAGTGCCTTAAAGAACTTCCTTTCTGATTTCTTGCCTTCTGATTTGTATGGTATACTTTCAGTGTCACAGTACTGTGGAACTCCCCCCCCCCCCCCCCCCCCCGCTTTGAAAGGAGATACTTGAGGAGAAGTATTATACATTAGAGAGCCATTGTAATCTTTTTGTACTCCTGCAAATGATGAAAGTCAAATACTGCACCCAATTTTGGACATCATACCTCTAGAAAGATGGTAACCAGGAAAGAATCCAGAGGAAAATAATTATCTCGAAAACTTGACCTGCGAGGGAAGGTTGAAAGAATTAGATTTGTTTAATCTGCAAAAGAGAAGACTTGGGGTAGGCCAACTTCCAAATATACAACAGGTTTCTGCAAAGACAAAGAAAAAAACCCAACAATTTGCAGGTGTGCTGAGCACACCTGCAATGGAGATGTTAGGAAAAAGCTTTCTAACTGCAAGGGCAGTTAAGCATGGAACATATCACTTACTAAGCTGTGAAACAGCTCAAACACGGTTATAGCTGGTTCTGAATGGGGAACAGGAAAATTAACTAGGCAGCCTGTTAATAGGCTCTCCACATTTGTTTTTCTTGGTTCCTTTAGCAGAGTGACATGTGAAGGATACTATTTAGCCAGAAATATTAGGATTCCTGGATTTCCTTAGACAATGGAAAGATAAAGAACCAGATGAGAAGATGACATTTTAGGACATTTTAACAAACTGAAATTAAAAACATTGCATAAGAGGCTGCCAAATTATTTAAATTCTTTCGGACATGTCTAAGTTATACATTTACATGTTAAATTTTTGTTTAGTGAATTTCCATAACATGGAAAATTTTGGAATTTCTGGTCTTCATTCCCATTCAAGCTGCAAATGAAAATGTAGAAATGATTACATTTGTAATGTGGTGAAAATCCTGAATTTTACTTAGTGCGGTTCAAATTCTTTTTAAAATTGCTACTCTTTTGTGGAGATAGTGATATGCAAACTGACATTTTAAATTTCCCATATTTGTCATGTTTGCCTAGAGGTATCTGCTGATCAGTCATATACTTTTTCTAATAATTGTGCAATATGGGAGATATTACTCAACTGACAGTTTTCTAAGTGAAAAATGTGTTATGCATCTAGAAACAAATGTAGAGGCCGATGTGATTCACTTGGCTTATGGAGAAAGATTTCTAATAGTGTCCTGGTTTCGGCAGGGATAGAGTTAATTTCCTTCCTAGTAGCTGGTACAGTGCTGTGTTTTGGATTTAGGACCAGAACAATGTTGGTAACACACCGATGTTTTAGTTGTTGCTAGGTAATGCTTACGCTAGCCAAGGACTTTTTAGTTTTCCATGCTCTACCGACTGAGAAGGCTGGAGGTGCACAAGAAGCTGGGAGGGGGGCACAGCCAAACTGGCCAAAGGGACATTCCATACCATGTGACGTCATGCGCAGTACATAAACTGGGGAAAGCTGGCCGGGGGGGGCCGCTGCTCGGGGACTGGCTGGGCATCGTTCGGCAGGTGGTGAGCAATTGCACTGTGCATCACTTGCTTTGTGTATTATTATTATTATCATATTATTATTATTATCATTTTATTTCAATTATTAAATGTTTTTTATCTCAACCCATGAGTTTTTCTCACTTGTGCTCTTCCAATTCTCTCCCCCGTCCCACCGGGTGGGGGGGAGTGAGCGAGTGGCTGTGTGGTGCTCAGTTGCCGACTGAGGTTAAACCATGACAGTCCTTTTTGGCGCCAAACGTGGGGCACGAAGGGTTTGAGATAATAACAGATTAACCAGAGTGTATTAAGGAACTTATATCTGTTAATAGTTGTGGGTCACAATGTTGGTTTCTCTGTTCTTGATATTGACTTGTATAATCTGCATCGTGCTCTTTTTTCTGCTGTACATGTTAAAGATTGGTGTTCGGTTTTGCAGTTTGCTGTGGTCTGCAGTGAGTAGTGATGTCTCGCTTGTGAGGTTTGTTTTTAGAACAATGACCTTGATGTTAGTGTGGTATGTAGGTTTCACAATGAAGCCATTACTGTACCACGGATACCATTTCATGGAGAGAAGTAGCAATTACAGTGACTTTTCTGAGAGTTTTTTTATGGAGGAAATACAGAATGGCAGTGTCACTACCTTCTTCTATGATGTTTCCTCCTTCATTACAGTAACTTTTCAGTATTTTGAACAGCCTTAGGTAGTTAAGATACTTCTATTGGTACTTCTTGGGAATATTGTTTCAGTTTTGTCTAAAGTTGGTAAGCAATTTAAGAATATCATCCAGAGATCTGCCCCAAGGCTGAATAATTATGAGTGGCAGGGTGTGTGGGACAAGATGGGCAAGTACCTAGGCCAATGGGCACCCCCAGTGTTTTGGAACTTCACCCCCGAGCAAGTGCAGAATCCTGAAGAGTTAGTAGAATATTTGGACAAAGTATATTGTCACCCTGGCAACTCCAGAGAGATGCAGATCATTGCAACGTGCTGGAGCCTGGCCCATGCCTACCGAGCCCTGTTCAACACCATTCAGTACCCTCAAAGGGAAGAGAAGGTCTCTGGATCTGACAGTAAAACGACATGCACTGTGGCCACTCAGACCCGGGCAACACGCCCTGTGGCTGAACCAAAGAACCAGCCTGTGCCGGTATCTGTCGCCCCTGTACACAAGAAGAAATTTTGGAAGCGGAAGTCGGCTCGTTTAGTAAGGGAGGAAGAAGCTGCTTCTAAAAGGGAAGCGGAGGAAGAACTGTACGAATACCCTGGAGAAGGGCCATCACGAGAACGGGAGGAGGAGGGCCGGCTGCTGATCAGGGAGGAAGAAGAGGAAGACTCATAAATGAGGCAGTGACCACCCGATCTCAATCCCTGAGTGAGCTGTGAGATATACGAAAAGATTTCAGCCGCCGTCCAGGCGAGCATATTGTCACCTGGCTGCTCCGATGCTGGGATAATGGGGCCAGTAGCCTGGAATTAGAGGGTAAAGAAGCCAAGCAGCTGGGATCCCTTTCTAGGGAAGGGGGCATTGACAAAGCAATTGGAAAAGGGACACGAGTCCTCAGCCTTTGGAGGCGACTCTTGTCAAGTGTGAAGGAAAGGTACCCCTTCAAGGAAAATGTCATATGTCGCCCAAGCAAGTGGACCACCATGGAGAAGGGTATCCAGTTCCTGAGAGAATTAGCTGTGCTGGAGGTGATTTATGGTGACCTGAGCAATGAACAGCTATCCAAAGATCCAGATGAAGTCAAGTGCACACTTGCCACGACCCATGTGGCGGAAGTTTATAAGGAGCTCACCATCATCATACGCCAATTCATTGGCAGTGATGACCTGGAAAGATGGAGAGGAACAAACAGTGGATGAATTGGCTGGTGAACTCTGGCAATATGAGGAAAGTCTCTCTTCCTCCCTCGTCTTGGCTGTGGAGAAACTGTCCCAGGAGCTCCAGCAACTCAGAGAGGATAGGTCCTACTCCTCACCTGTATGGACCAGTATCTCGGCTCTTAGGAGTCAGCGTTCTTTTGCTCAGGAGAGAGAATATAAAGGGTACACACCATGGGGCACCCTATGGTTTTACCTGCATGACCACGGAGAGGACATGAGGAAGTGGGATGGGAAACCTACTGCAGCCCTAGGGGCACGGGTACGTGAGTTGCAAGGGAAAACAATCACAGAAAGAGGTTCTTCCAGGAAAATTGCTGCTGCAGTTTCCAGCGGGCAGTTCCCCAGACAGAGTAGAAGGGCTGATCTTACTCCTGATGTTAACGAAGAAACTTCTGACTGGTATGTACAAGAAGTGAGAAATGAGTACTGTGATGAGGACTAGAGGGGCCCTGCCTCCAGCCAGGTGGAGGAAAGGAACAACTGGGTTTACTGGACTGTGTGGATTCGGTGGCCTGGCACATTGGACCCACAGGATTATAAGGCTTTAGTAGACACCGGTGTACAGTGTACCCTAATGCCATCAAGCTATAGAGGGGCAGAACCCATCTGTATTTCTGGGGTGATGGGGGGATCCCAACAGCTAACTGTATTGGAAGCTGAAGTAAGTCTAACTGGGAATGAGTGGCAGAAGCACCCCATTGTGACTGGCCCAGAGGCTCCGTGCATCCTTGGCATAGACTACCTCAGGAGAGGGTATTTCAAGGACCCAAAAGGGTACCGGTGGGCTTTTGGTATAGCTGCCTTGGAGATGGAGGAAATTAAACAGCTGTCCACCTTGCCTGGTCTCTCGGAGGACCCCTCTGTTGTGGGGTTGCTGAAGGTCGAAGACCAACAGGTGCCAATCACTACCACCACAGTGCACCGGCAGCAATATCGCACCAACTGAGACTCCTTGATTCCCATCCGTGAGCTGATTCGTCGACTGGAGAGCCAAGGAGTGATCAGCAAGACTCGTTCACCCTTTAACAGTCCCATATGGCCAGTGCGGAAGTCTAATGGAGAGTGGAGACTAACAGTAGGCTATCATGACCTAAATGAAGTCACGCCACCGCTGAGTGCTGCTGTGCCAGACATGCTAGAACTTCAATACAAACTGGAATCAAAGGCAGCCAAGTGGTATGCCACAATTGATATTGTCAATGCATTTTTCTCAATCCCTTTGGCAGCGGAGTGCAGGCCACAGTTTGCTTTCACTTGGAGGGGCGTCCAGTACACCTGGAACCGACTGCCCCAGGGGTGGAAACACAGCCCCACCATTTGCCATGGACTGATCCAGACTGCACTAGAACAGGGTGGAGCTCCAGAACACCTACAATACATTGATGACATCATCGTGTGGGGCAACACAGCAGAAGTTTTTGAAAAAGGGAAGGAAATAGTCCAAATCCTGCTGAAGGCTGGTTTTGCCATAAAACAAAGTAAGGTCAAGGGACCTGCACAGGAGATCCAGTTTTTAGGAATAAAATGGCAAGATGGATGTCGTCAGATCCCAATGGATCCCAATGTGATCAACAAAATAACAGCCATGTCTCCACCAACTAGCAAAAAGGAAACACAAGCTTTCTTAGGCGTCGTGGGTTTTTGGAGAATGCATATTCCAAATTACAGTCTGATTGTAAACCCTCTCTATCAAGTGACCCGAAAGAAGAACGATTTCAAATGGGGTCCTGAGCAGCGACAAGCTTTTGAACAAATTAAAGAGCAGATAGTTCACGCAGTAGCCCTGGGGCCAGTCCGGGCAGGACAAGATGTAAAAAATGTGCTCTACACCGCAGCCGGGGAGAATGGCCCTACCTGGAGCCTCTGGCAGAAAGCACCTGGGGAGACTCGAGGTCGACCCCTAGGGTTTTGGAGTCGGGGATACAGAAGATCCGAGACCTGCTAAACTCCAACTGAAAAAGAGATATTGGCAGCATATGAAGGGGTTCGAGCTGCTTCGGAAGTGATCGGCACTGAAGCACAGCTTCTCCTGGCACGCCGACTGCTGGTGCTAGGCTGGATGTTCAGAGGGAGGGTCCCCTGTACAAATCACACAACTGATGCTACATGGAGTAAGTGGGTCGCACTAATCACACAACGGGCTCGAATAGGAAACCCCAGTCGCCCAGGAATCCTGGAATTGATCATGGATTGGCCAGAGGGCAAAGATTTTTGACTATTGCCAGAGGAGGAGGTGACGCGTGCTGAGGAGGCCCCAATGTATAATGAACTACCAGAAAATGAGAAGCAATGTGCCCTGTTCACTGATGGGTCCTGTCATCTTGTGGGAAAGCATCGGAGGTGGAAAGCTGCTGTATGGAGTCCTATGCGACAAGTTGTAGAAACGGCTGAAGGAGAAGGTGAATCAAGCCAATTTGCAGAAGTAAGGGCCATCCAGCTGGCTTTAGACATTGATGAACAAGAAAAATGGCCAGTGCTCTATCTCTATACTGACTCATGGATGGTGGCAAATGCCCTGTGGGGGTGGTTGCAGCAATGGAAGCGGAGCAACTGGCAGTGCAGAGGCAAACCCATCTGGGCTGCCGCATTGTGGCAAGATATTGCTGCCGGGGTGGAGAACCTGGTTGTAAAAGTCCGTCACGGAGATGCTCGCATACCTAAGAGTCGGGCTACTGAAGAACATCAAAACAACCAGCAGGTGGATCCGGCTGCTAAGATTGAAGTGGCTCAGGTGGATCTGGACTGGCAACATAAGGGTGAATTATTTATAGCTCGGTGGGCCCCTGACACCTCAGGTCACCACGGAAGAGATGCAACATACAGATGGGCTCGTGATCGAGGGGTGGACTTGACCATGGACACTATTGCACGGGTTATCCATGAATGTGAAACATGCACTGCAGTCAAGCAAGCCAAGCGGTTAAAGCCTTTTTGGTATGGAGGACGATGGTTGAAATATAAATATGGGGAGGCCTGGCAGATCGATTATATCACACTCCCACAAACCCGCCAAGGCAAGCGCCACGTGCTTACAATGGTGGAGGCAACCACCGGATGGCTGGAAACATATCCCGTGCCCCATGCCACTGCCCGGAACACTATCCTGGGCCTTGAAAAGCAAGTCCTATGGCGACATGGCACCCCAGAAAGAATTGAGTCAAACAACAGGACTCATTTCCAAAACAACCTCATAGACACCTGGGCCAAAGAGCACGGCATTGAGTGGGTGTATCACATCCCCTATCATGCACCAGCTTCTGGGAAAATTGAACGATACAATGGACTGTTAAAGACTACACTGAGAGCAATGGGTGGCGGGATGTTCAAACATTGGGATACGCATTTAGCAAAGGCCACCTGGTTAGTCAACATGAGGGGATCTGCCAATCGAGCAGGCCCTGCCCAGTCAGAACTTTTACATACTGTAGATGGGAATAAAGTCCCTGTAGTGCACATAAAACATATGGTGGGGAAGACAGTCTGGGTTATTCCTGCCTCGGGCAAAGGCAAACCCATCCGTGGGACTGCTTTTGCTCAAGGACCTGGGTGCACTTGGTGGATAATGCGGAAGGATGGGGAAGTCTGATGTGTACCTCAAGGGGATTTGATTTTGGGTGAGAATAACCAATGATCTGAATTATGTGATGTTAAGTACTCATTATAGTTATAATAGTTATACTAATAATACACAGATATACTAGTCATACTAATAATATTATATGCCATACTAATGTTATTACAATAAGAATCACCCAGACTAATGAAGAATAACTTCAGTGAAACCAAGCAAAACACAGTAATGATGGTACCAGAACTGACTTCAACATGAAACAATCCAACACCACATACCATCTCCATTTTTCCTACCCCGGAAGATTATTATGACAGATGGAGCCCGAAGTCATGGACTAAATGAACTCACCGAATGTTTTAGAGGGATGGCCCACAGACTAAGGGAATGATATCTCTGTGTGTGTGTGTGTATATATATATGTATATAAAAGGGGTGGTGATTAATGAAAATGTACTGGAAAATATGAGACTTGAGCATGACACAGATGGTATAGAATAAGGGGTGGATATTGTCCTGGTTTCGGCAGGGATAGAGTTAATTTCCTTCCTAGTAGCTGGTACAGTGCTGTGTTTTGGATTTAGGATGAGAATAATGTTGATAACACACAGATGTTTTAGTTGTTGCTAAGCAGTGCTTACACTAGCCAAGGACTTTTTAGTTTCCCATGCTCTACTGACTGAGAAGGCTGCAGGTGCACAAGAAGCTGGGAGGGGGCACAGCCAAACTGGTCAAAGGGACATTCCATACCATGTGACGTCATGCGCAGTACATAAACTGGGGAAAGCTGGCCGGGGGGGGCCGCTGCTCGGGGACTGGCTGGGCATCGTTCGGCAGGTGGTGAGCAATTGCACTGTGCATCACTTGCTTTGTGTATTATTATTATTATCATATTATTATTATTATAATTTTATTTCAATTATTAAATGGTTTTTATCTCAACCCACGAGTTTTTCTCACTTGTGCTCTTCCAATTCTCTCCCACATCCCACCGGGTGGGGGGAGTGAGCGAGCGGCTGTGTGGTGCTCAGTTGCCGACTGAGGTTAAACCACGACAAATAGACAGGCATACTGAAGCCTGTAATGATAGAAATAATCCAAGTATAATTCTAACACCGTCTAGAAACAGATTAGACTAGGGAACATGCCAAGGATGGAATAAAGATAAAAGGTTCCAAAGAGACCGGTATGGCATTAACGGACTTTTCACTGATGGCTAGATGGTATTCACGTGTACTTTCTTTAAATCATACAATATAACCTGGGAAGAAGTGCAGTGCTTGACAAGAACTATTAATGGATAGTAGTGTTATTATCCAATGTAAATGTTACCATACCATGGCAAATAATGCCATACAACGTGACAAATGGTACTCTTTAGATAGGTTTCAACCATTTTGCAGCATGGCTATGAGGTACAGCATAGTGCTGTGAGGAGATACCTGAGGTAGCACTAAACAAAAAATCCTTGGGGGTTTCAACACATGGTTTCTCTTTTAACTTAAACTATAAAAACTTAATAAAGAGTGAATTTAGGAAGCTATTGGCTACTGACTCTTACATATTATTTACTAGTTGCAAACTGAGACTGTGGTGTCCACATACTCCTGTGTGCCATCCACACACTGACATGTCTGAACTGTCCAACTCTCTGGACATATACCCTACTGCTATTGGTACCTCAAGTTAGAAATTACCTGGACAAGGGGGGTTGAAAGAAAAAATTAAAGTTCATCATTGAAAAAAAACCCTAAGCTGAAAGATGTTGAAAACTTGTCCCAAGCTGTGAAAAGACCACGGAAAAACAACAACAAAATCTCCCTGTCAAAGCCCTCGCATATCTGTTATGTATTCAGTATCATCTACGTTCTTGTATCTGTAAGTCTTGCATCCAAGGCCTCCTATTTGCGGCTCATCTGCCTCTATTCTGAAAGAGTTCATCTCACATAAAAGATCCTGTCCAGGAGCAGCAAGAGCTGGCTACTTTTTAAGGCCAGGTAAGTCAGGAGTCAATGATGACACTGGTGCAGGCAGTGCCCTAACGCACAAGGTGCCAGCCCACAGTGTGTAAATGTGACAGGCAGACCCAGGTGCTGGTAACTGGCTCCGTCAACAGCCCTAGACACAGCAAACAATAAGCCTGGTCCAGGGTCAACCAAGGCATCTAGTCAGGAGCAAAAGGAGATGGGGTCAAAGATGAAGCTAGGAACAATCTATAGCATACATCCAAGGGGGCCATCTGGTGAAACAAGCTACCTGCAGCACAGATCCAAAGTCTGTCTGGGATCAGAGTCAAGACTGGAGACAGGCACACCTGTTCAGACAAGGACGGCAGGCCCAGGTCTAAGTTTAAATGGAATCTGTGAAGGTGTTTGTAGGGTCCCCAGGTGAGGCTCGTCAGGGCCATTAAAACTTATTAGTGCCCTCAGGGCCCTGACAGATGCTTTTTGCTATAAGAAAAAAAATCTAATTCATGAATAAAATAAATGCAAATGGTGTCAAATTAATCTGAACTTAAAAAGTCACTATATTGTATCTAAACTTTTTATGATTTCATTTCATGTTTTAAAGCACTTTTATTAGTCCTAGCTTCTGATTAAAACTCTTGCCTCCCAGATAGCATAAGGGTCATATTCTACTAATGTATTTGCCATGTCTGTGCTGTATTTCATCCTATTTTTTTCTGAGAACTCTGAATGCCCAGCTTTTTGTCAGGCTTACTCAGAAGGAAGCATCAATATCTCTCATTCTCATTGTATTGGTTGCTATTGAATTAATTTATTGCTATCAAAGCTGTGTAATGCCTGAGCTCTCTTCATTACAGTTGTAATTTCCCTTAAAATAGTTGCAAAAGGAGGATCAGTGAAAAAATATATCCTGTTATTCACAGAAATTATAACAAGTAGCACTGTGTATCTTTTCTTAAATTGCAAAAGCTTTGAAGTCTCTTATATTTAGCAGAGTTAAGTTTACAACTTTTCTATTAGTGAAAAGCCATCCTCAAGAAATTTCCAGATGTAGTTTGGAAGACTACCTAGAACTTTAGTGTTTCCCTGATACTTCTGGTAATTAATTACATCATGGGATCAAGATTGTACAGTCAAGTAATACAAAGCAGGGCATTCACATATCACAGTTTCATTCCTTCAGTTAGGCCTTGGCAGCCAAACTTATCCAAGTTAAAATGGGCATGATTTTCAAGATGCTGTGCACTATGAGCTCTTAGTCATACGCCTGCAATTTCCAGTCACCAGCTGAGATGGAGTTAGGATCCATGTGTCAAAAAATCTGGTTTGCCCAAATACTCGAAGATTCTTATAACTGTATATTATTGCCTATGTCCAATGCATAGTATAACTTGAAGGAATTTACACTTTAAATTTTTTCCACCATTGTATTTTTTTTTATTGCTTCACTTAACTTCATTTAACTGTAGTTTAGACAAAATGCTTTCCTGCTGACAAGTTACTCCAATGTGGTTAAGTGATCCATGCCTTTCCCCAAAATCTTATACAAGACACATTCATTTTCTTATGAGGTAAGTATGTAGATAATTCACAGTGATGTATGATAAATATTTTGGTATTATTTGTTACATTTTTGTATTCCTTTATTATATGGATTAGCCTACACAGTTTTACATCAGAGTAGTAATGAATTGTGTATGGTGGACTGAACTGAATTAGCTGTAGATTTGCATATACACCAAAGATCAATCATCAACCATTTACTGTCTTCATACAATTCAATAAAGTGAATGTATCTGGTCAAGTTCAATGCTTAAAGTTAAAAATAGAATTTTGAATTCCATTAGAAATTGATCAGCAGAGTATAGAATGGTGGTGGTGTGGCACACTTCCATGCCGATGAGAGTGGTTCTGTACCAGGTTCAGATTCTGAATGGTCTCAGTGTGTAAGTTAATGGTATGCAGACTGTATTACAGTAATATAACCAGGAATTGCCAGAGGACATTTAGTATCTTTTACTGTTCTACTTCAGAAAAGAAAGAGTGCTATATTTGTCTGTGTACAAAGGCTACAGATATAAAAATAGCTGAGTCCTTCCTGTTCAAAAGCAAAAACCCTTACAATAGATTTATTTGTTAACTAATAGGTTTTTCTTCTCTTTGTCGTTATCTTTCCAGCTGTGTATCTATCCTTTACAAGGTGGTATAGAAAGCACTTTTGATGTCCATATGAATAGATTAGCTTTTGTACAAAGGCCTGAATATATAAAATTCTTAGCCATACAGTTGTTCAAGGAACTACTGGTCATATAAACGTTATGACAAATGAACAGAAAAGGGTAAATGTGATGACCTAAAATCATGAGTCAAATTTAGCTAGCATGTCCATGAATTTTTTTTTCCTCAATTAAAGAAAAAGCAAATTGAGAAAGGAACAGGTGAAGTTTTTTCTCACACCCAAAATGTGGATTGCCACTGTAAGGCCTAGCGTATAAGCTCTAACTACAGTCTGCCATCTCTGAGCTTTCGTACACAAGATCAATTTTTACCTGAGACGTAAAATTGCCAGGAGGGCTGTAGAAAAGACTGGATGCTAACTTCAAGAGAGCTTTCAAAGCCAAAAATTGAAATCTAATAAGTATATTTGCAAAGCCACACCAGGTACTTCTTGACTTTTCAAAATGCTTGCAATAATCACTTAATAAGAGACTATATTAATATGCTTATTAATGATAGCTTGTATGTGTTTGTATGCATGTGTTGCAAGTTTTGCATGTTAATTGTTGATTTTAAAGTATTTGAATTATTCTTGCTGTATTACTACCTGCCAGGCATTTAATATTTTACAGACACATAATTGAATTTTCTCTCCTGTTTACTTATTCAGCTTTAAATGTCACTGAGAAGAACACCCCATCAAAGCCTATTACTTATAGTGTATGCATTTTCAGTTTCATTTTTTGTGATACCAACACATTTAAATTATCACAATGTTAACTTTAAAATGCAGGTCTTTGTTTGATCTATACTTAGAATGTTAAGTCTCTTTTCCTTACAAATGTTCCAAAACTTAGCTCCTTGCAATTTACATAGCCACATTCACTGAGGACAACTATCTGTGTATGTATCACCTGGAATGAAGGACAAACTGCATTGATACTGCAATGATTAATAGTAACTTTCTCCTGTAAAGTCAATTGCACAACATAGGCTTTTGGTAATTTTTAAGTGAATCTGAAAGTGCCTTGGCAATGAAGCTGGTAGAGATCTGAGGGGGAGTTTCTGTGTCTGAAGCTTATGTATTTTTCCAGTTTTGTCAGGAGGACTCTTAGTTCATGATACTTAGTTCCAGTTACTCTGGAACATGAAATTTTTTCTTGGAATCCAGCAAAGTTCTGGCCATTTTTTTAAGATATCTCCTATTTTTCATGTACTGTCATGTTTTTCAGTGTCTCAGTAAGCAACCACCCTACAGTACCACAATTTACATCACAAAGACCAGCAAATGTACTGAGCATATCTCTGTAACAGTACCCAGCAGACCTTAGTAAAAATAACTAAGTGATCCTGCAAAATGTTTAATTCATAAAATCTATATCATGATATGTATACACCAATAGGGTGTAATTAGCTTCATTGAAACATAAATGTGGCTATTCTTGCTTTCTAGCGCTTGGCATAGCAGTCCAGGTAGCTTCCTGTTGATAGCTTTTTGAAATAAAAATTAAAAAAAAGAAAAGGCAAGCATGCACTTCCTTCTCATGTCATCAGCAAAGACCGAACCCTGAACGACATAAATATTTCTGCATATCTATCACTTGATCTTTGAGTCTATTTTTACTAACAAAAGGAGATTGCTCTAGCTCTAGAGATGGAAAAGTGAATTCTGCTGGCAGTGGCTTTTCCTGCCTCATTTTCCAGAAGTTGTAGGAATGTGATTTGCAAGAAGAACAGTGAGAATGAAGGAGGAGAAGCTTAAAAAATCTGAATGTTACCTCAGTGTGATTTCTGATGCTGCAGGAAAGGGAGAGAGAACTCCTGTCACTCCCATTGCTTGAGGTACCTAGAATGCAGAGGACCTTGTGTGTTGGTGCAAGGAACTGCTCTATAACCTTTTGCCATTCCTAGTTCATTGTGTACGGCTGCTGTGACCATAGGAGTTTGGCCTTAGAAAGTCCATGCACTTCAATATTTTGGTGGACTGCCAAATCTTTCCAGAGGAAGATTTCTCAGTAAAAAAGAGGAGAAATTGTGATTTTAAAAACTGAGAGTAGCTGAATTTGTATGTTTATGTAATACTGGAAAAATCTTTTTGCTGGATGAAAGCAAAGACCACCGCTAATTTTCATTTTGGTAATCCTAATCCTGGAGGATAAAAATGACAGGAGGGAAGAAGCAAATATCTGCTGTAATGCAGGTCTTTCTTTCCCAAGGAACTGGAAGAATCAGTCAGAGAATCTACTAAAAACCCCAGCAATCACAGGAAATATTTCAGCTCTTATCCCAGCATCATTTCTTAGCCAAAGGATGTTATGACCCATAATGACCTTATTGAGACCACCATCCCTATTTTTTACTCAGAAATAATTTTTTTTGTTGATGCAATCTTTTTGAAGAAATGTAAAATTTTCTGATGAAGCATAAAAATTACTTTCATCAAAATTCTTTTGCACAAATCAGGATTTGAAAATAAATCAAATATTTTGAAAAGAAATTTGAAATTATTTGAAAATAAAAAGAAGTATTGTTTTCAACATATTTTTAGTATTTGAACAAAAACATGTATTACCTACCCATGTTACACAGAATTTACTTTCTATCATGCTTTCCTGTATAGAATTTACTTTATGTCCTTTCTCCTGCTTTCCTTCCCTTTCTTACTCATTACACCTAGAAAAGGACCAACTAGACTTTTATATCTAGGTTTCATTCCAGTTCAATTTAAGAATTTAAGGAAATACTTGGATCATGTAAGGGAAGGTTAGTGCTTGCATTAATCTGTACCCTGTCTGGACATAAATCTTACATTCTCTCTAGCCTCTACTGTAGTTCATTCTCAGGCATACAAAGAGTAAGAGGACCAGCATGGAGCAAGGAGTGGGTTTAGAGAGGAAAACCAACACTCACTGCAGCTCTCAGCATTGTAAAATGTATTTAGCTATCCACTTTCCCCTTGTACATCACTCTATCTGTTAGACCAGACTAACATGGTGAATGCACACCAAGGCTGTGTTTAATTCTATATGCTTTTGTTCCCTTTCCTACCCAGTAATTTTCACATTATATTTGCAACTCTATACACCTACACTGTTAAATGAAGCTCATTCAGTCACAATGGAGCGGAATGACAAATTAGATTTGCACAACACTCAGGAAGGATAAATGCATCACTGTGACCTGGATTAGCTCTCTGGGTATCCTTAACCTCTTGATTGTAGGCAACTTTATAGGACAAAGCTGTTCCCATGCTGTAGTCTCAGGAGAGAAATATGACTCCTCCTTGTAGGTGCATGAATAGCAAGGAATTTAGAGCAGAATTTGGATTCAAAGACCAAGCTAGCAAACATAAACTGTGATGAGCCAGCCATCTGCATGCTCTAATACATTCCAAATAATGCTTAACTACATGTGGCACCGCATGATGCCATTTTTACTGTAGCTGGACCTAGGAAAAGGTACATTAATATAAAAAGGACAACATCACTGGGAAAAAACAAAATAAATGAGATAAAAACTATAGAATATCATTTGTGTCATGTAAGATAGACATGAGGAGAATTATTTGTATGGAACACAGCACTAATGGATTTAGCCTAACAGAAAAACATACACCTGTTTAAATTACTAGGCAGAAGTTTAGGCTGAGCTTTCTGTGCAGAGCTTCATGGAAAACAGAGCACAGAATTTAGACCTACGTGGCTTTACCCTAAACAAGTTTTTACTGATTTGAGGAGGGCAAAAATGAGATTCTGAAAACAGTGTTTGTTACTTAATAATGTACGTTTTCTTGTTATAAAGTGGTATTGTCTCAAGAGTTGTGACAACAACATCTAGAGCTGCTTTAGCAAAAGATCTGTCAGAAATTTTAAACCTTCTTTTCCTTTGATAATACCCCATCCATATACATTCTTTCCTGGCAAAAAAAATGTACAGGTTGTATTAAATCAACTAAAGGAGGCTGATTCATTTCTGACATGCACAAGGTTTAGGCCATCCTACTTAAGTAAAGGGTGCAGGTGCATGGAACACTGTTTTGGGCAGTGAAGCCAGCAGCAGATCATCCTGCTGCTCAGTAAGATCCTTTCACTATTGTCCACCACCCACTTTCCTTGTACTGATGCAATTGTTTGTGGAGCTGTGTTATCCTGGATTGTTTTGGTGTCCTAGGTTCCAGAGTAGTCTCACCAGTGCTTCTTTGGCACAACTGAGAGCTTCTCAAAAGCTGCTGCCTGAAAGGACAGTTTCATCTACTTTTGTTAGTAAGGCATTGCCTTAATGCATTCTGCCCAGGTCAAGCACCTCCTGCAGCAGGTGACTGAGCTGCAGGAAGTGGTGAGAAGACTGCATAACATCAGGGAGGCAGAGAAGGAGCTAGATAGCTGGTTCCAAGCGCAGTCTGCAGCAGACCCGCAGCCCACAGTCAAACAGCCAAAAACTCCCCCACTGGCACACACAGAAGGCCGTGTGTGTGTGTGTGGGGGCAATAATGCAGAAGAATGGACGGTGGCAAAGGCAAGGACCAACAGGAGGAAGAGACTTCCCCCGAAGCCTGAGGTGCCCTTGCAGAACCACTTCACCGCTCTGCAGGCCGAAGAGGAAAGTCCTGTCACACCAGAAGAAGCGCGGGAGCTGAGTAATGCAGCCTGATCTGCCCCCCGTATAACAACCAGCACCACTAAGAAAAAACGACGAGTGATAGTAGCAGGTGACTCTCTTCTGAGAAGTACGGAGGCACCCATTTGCCAACTGGATGCACTCTCTGGAGAGGCGTGCTGCTTACCAGGGGCTCGCATCAGGGATGTCACCGAGAGGCTACTAAGCCTCGTACAGTCCACTGACTGTTATCTGCTGCTGCTGTTTCATGTGGGCACTGGTGACACAGCCAGGAGCAGTCTGAGGACTATCAAGAAGGACTACAGAGCCCTGGCAGCAGCGGTAAGGGACTCAGGAGTGCAGGTAGTTTTTCCATCAGTCCTGCCAAAGGGAAGGGGTTTGAAGGGGCCAGTCAAATCTGGCGAGTCAACAAATGGTTACGGGACTGATGCCACAGCCAGGGGTTCGGCTACTTAGACCATGGGACTCGCTTTGAGAAACCTGGTCTACTGGAGGCTAATGGGATCCATCTGTCAGAGGAGGGGAAGAGCATCTTCGGTCATAGGCTTGCCAAGCTGGTGAAGAGGGCTTTAAACTAGATACCGGGGGAGGGGAACCTCAATCCATCCCACTCCTACCAGTTTGATGCCAGCACCAGCAATAGATGCCCAGAGCCTGGAGAAGGATCACAGGTCAGCAGGAGAGCACCTGAAGAACAGCACAAAGGAACTCCAGCCAGTAAGACAGCTTCATCGGCGGCCCAACTTAAATGCCTCTATGCAAACGCATGTAGCATGGGGAATAAACAAGAGGAGTTAGAGACATGCACACGCCTGCAGGGCTACAACCTCATTGGCATCATGGAGATGTGGTGGGATGGCTCCTATGATTGGAGTGTTGGGATGGAGGGATACAGGCTCTTTAGGAAGGACAGGCAGGGAAGACGAGGAGGGTGTGTTGCCCTCTATGTCAATGACCAGCTGGAGTGCACGGAGCTCTGTCTGGGGATGGATGAGGAGCTGACTGAGAGCTTATGGGTCAGGATTAAAGGGAAGGCAGGGACAGGTGACATTATGGTGGGGGACTGCTACAGGCCACCTGACCAGGAAGACCGAGCGAGCAGGTGAGGCCCTCTAAAGACAGATAGGAGCAGCCTCATGCTCACAAGCCCTGGTCCTCATGGGGGACTTCAACCACCCTGACATCTGTTGGAAGGACATCACGGCAGGGCATAAGCAATCTGGGAGGTTCCTAGAATGCGTCAATGATAACTTCCTTCTCCAAGTGGTAGAGGAGCCAATGAGGAGAGGTGCTATGTTGGACCTTGTTCTCACCAACAAGGAGGGGCTGGTGGGGAATATGAAGCTCAAGGGCAGCCTGGGCTGCAGCGACCACGAAATGGTGGAGTTCAAGATCCTTAGGGCACCGAGGAGGGCGCACAGCAAACTCACTCCTCTGGCCTTCAGGAGAGCGGACTTTGGCCTCTTCAGGGATCTGCTTGGTAGAGTGCCATGGGACAAAGCCCTGGCGGTAAGAGAGGCCCAAGAAAGCTGGGTAATATTAAAGGATCACCTCCTCCAAGCTCAGGAGCGATGCATGCCAACAAAGAGGAAGTCAGGCAAAAATGCCAGGAGGCCTGCATGGATGAACAAGGAGTTCCTGGACAAACTCAAACACAAAAAGGAAGCCTACAGAGGGTGGAAGCAAGGACCGGTAGCCTGGGGGGAATACAGAGAAATTGTCCAAGCAGGGATCAGGCTAGGAAAGTAAAGCCCTGATAGAATTCAATCTGGCCAGGGATGTCAAGGGCAACAAGAAAAGATTCTGTAGCTACGTCGGGGATAAAAGGAAGACAAGGGAAAATGTGGGCCCTCTCCAGAACAAAATGGGAGACCTGGTTACCCAGGAGACGGAGAAGGTGGAGGTACTCAATGACTTTTTTGCCTCGGTCTTCACCGGCAAGTGCTCGAGCCTCACTGCCCAAGCTGCAGAAGGCAAAGGTGGGAGAATGAAGAGCCGCCCACTGTGGGACAACATCAGGTTTGAGACCATCTAAGGCACCTGCAGGTGCACAAGTCCATGGGACCTGATGAGATCCATCTGCAGGTCCTGATGGAACTGGCAGATGAAGTCGCTAAGCCACTATCCATCATACTTGAGAAGTCATGGCAGTCCGGTGAAGTTCCCACTGAGTGGAAAAGGGGAAAACATAACCCCCATTTTCAAAAAGGGAAAAAAGGAAGACCCGGGGAACTACAGGCCAGTCAGTCTCACCTCTGTGCCTGGGAAGATCATGGAACAGATCCTCCTGGAAGCTATGCTAAGGCACATGGAGGGCAGGGAGGTGATTTGAGACAACCAGCATGGCTTCGCCAAGGGCAAGTCCTGACTGACTAACCTAGTGGCCTTCTACGATGGAGTGACTACATCAGTGGACACGGGAGGGGCTACAGATGTCATCTATCTGGACCTCTGTAAGGCCTTTGACACAGTCCCCCACAACAGCCTTCTCTCTAAACTGGGGATGTATGGATTTGATGGGTGGACTGTCCGGTGGGTGAGGAATTGGTTAGATGGTCCCATCCAGAGGGTAGTGGTCAACGGCTCAATGTCCAGATGGAGACTGGTGACGAGTGGCGTCCCGCAGGGGTCCCTATTGGGACTGGTACTGTTTAATAGCTTCATCAATGACATAGACAGTGGGATTGAGTGCACCCTCAGCAAGTTTGCAGATGACACCAAGCTGAGTGGTGTGGTTGACATGCCAGAGGGATGGGATGCCATCCAGAGGGACCTGGACAAGCTCGAGAAGTGGGCCTGTGTGAAGCTCATGAGGTTTAACAAGGCCAAGTGCAAGGTCCTGCACCTGGGTCGGGGCAACCCCCAGTATCACTACAGGCTGGGGGATGAAGGGATTGAGAGCAGCCCTGACAAGAAGGATTTGGGGGTGCTGGTGGATGAAAAGCTGAACATGAGCCAGCAATGTGCGCTCGCAGCCCAGAAGGCCAATTGTATCCTGGGCTGCATCTAAAGAAGCGTGGCCAGCAGGTCGAGGGAGGTGATTCTGCCCCTCTACTCCACTCTGGTGAGACCCCACCTGGAGTACTGTGTCCAGCTCTGGAGCCCTCAGCATAAGAAGGACAAGGACCTGTTGGAGTGGGTCCGGAAGAGATCCACAAAAATGATCAGGGGGTTGGAACACCTCTCCTATGAAGAAAGGCTGAGAGAGTTGGGGTTGTTCACCCTAGAGAAGAGAAGGCTTTGGGGGAGACCTTCTTGCAGCCTATCAGTACTTAAAGGGGGCTTATAAAAAAGATGGTGGCAGACTTTTTAGCAGGGCCTGTTGCGACAGGACGAGGGGGAATGGCTTTAAACTAAAAGGGGGTAGATTTAGACTAGATATAAGGAAGAAATTTTTTACGCTGAGGGTGGTGAAACAGTGCGACAGGTTGCCCAGAGAGATGGTGGATGCCCCATCCGTGGAAACATTCAAGGTCAGGTTGGATGGGGCTCTGAGCAACCTGATTTAGTTGAAGATGTCCCTGCTTATTGCAGGGGGGGGTTGGACTAGATGACCTTTAGAGGTCCCTTCCAACCCAAACTATTCTATGATTCTATGGTTCTATGATTCTATGTTTCTATTAAGTATTTTAGGAGCCAGCATATACATGGACATGTTTTATGCAGGTTTCCTTTGTCCCTGTGAAAGCTTTGTGCATATATATCTACATAGATGTAGTTATTAAGAAAATAGGTTCTTGTTCTGTGCTCTCATCTATTTGGGCAGGCCTTTAGATTTTAATGGAAATCCACAATAAAATAGTCCACCAATCTAAATCAAAGATTTAGATTTTTCTTTGTGTGACATCAGGAAAAAGGCATAGAAAAAAATTTATACTTGTTATATTTTATGATTTTTTTTCTGTAAAAAGGGACTATATGTCTGCCTTGGTGGTTAATCCACTACCATTTTATAATCCCAAGGCATTATTGTTTAACATTCTCAACCCAGCCATATGTAGAAGTCTTGTATGGCCCCCGTGGAATACCACACTAAGGCTGCTGAATCACTTAGCTGACTTGCTTTATGCACTAAACTACATTTTTACATTCATTAGTGGGACTTGAGATCTAACTTTTACGGATTTCTTGGGAAAAGTGATTTTGTGGGCAGCTGACAGCTCATTCTTAATATATTGCACAGGTTACCATCAGTACATGACCTGTACAGTTGTACAGAGGACTTTTCTCATGTAAATCTGAATCTAGATTCTTAAATTTAAATCTTAAGGAAGTCACAAGCAAATATTGTTAATTCTGCAATATTCTGCTAATTTTCCCTCAGCCTGTGTATTGTACTACATACACTACATACATTTTTTAAGGGAAACTGTGAAATAGAAGTCAATGTCCAGCCTTTATAATGCTATCGCTTTAAAGTTGTTAAGATGTTTTGATGACTACAAAAACTTAAAAGCCAGTGGAATGACTTACTTTAAAAGTAAGTACTTCAAAATCACATGAACAATAATGGTTCAAACACTAGTAAATGAATAATGAAGACTCAGTATACTTTCACCAACAGGTATCTGTGGTGTAAACTATCAATAAATAGCAATATTTGCAGATAATTTTGAAAAATTCTGTTCCTTCTAGGTCCTTATTTGGAGGCTTGAAAGGAAAAAAGTTTCTATTTAACAATTATGAATATAATTTTCTTTCATATACAGCAGAAATCAACACAAATTCATGACTTTCTTTTTCATTAGGTAGTTATCATTAGCAACAACTAAAGAAAAACATTGTTCTAAAAAGTGGAGGTTGAAGTTTACTACTGATGCAAGGAAATCACAGTATATAGACGTTTGAATTGTTATTGTCATAAATGATACAATGCTCATAATTATATAGATAGGTGTATTATAAAATATAATAAGATTATGGTCTGGATCAGGACCTCCCTCTTTCTTTGGAACTGCATGGATTAAGATGTTTTCTATATGCGTATATATACACATATGTAATATATAAACATGTGTGCACAAACATTTATAGGTCAACCTAAAAACTGTATTTCTGTTATCAGCTTTCCACCCATCTCTGTGCCAGTGCTCCCTAATCACTCATTTCTTTTTGTACTCATGATATTTACGTACTTCACTCTCTTTTTTGTAGCACTGTGAGCATGGATACCCTGGTTTCACCAGTTTTCAAGACGCAAAGAAATCAGGAATCCAGGTACAGACTGTGTACAGAGAAACCTTGTCCTAAGACAAGAATCTGAACAAAGGGAATAAAGAGTGAAGGAATCTTAAGACTGAGTCTTGGTTTTGCCAAGATTACTTTCCCTATACATAGTAATCATGCAAGCCTTTCAGAAGGCGAAAGAAGCCTGTCGAAAAATCTCAGTAACCTTTGGTTCACAGCCTTGCAAGAATTCATGGCTACTTTAGCTTAGTAATGTTCTTTTCCTTAGCAGAACATGATGCTAGGTCTAGTTCATAACCTAGTTAGAACTAAACTTGCCAAATCTATGGCAAGCAGTAGGTGGGAACAAGTCAGATAAAGGTAAAGTTATAATGGGTGTCTGCTATAGGCCACCTGACCAGGAAGAACTAGTGGATCAGGCCCTCTGCACACAGATAAAAGCAGCCCCACATTTACAGGACCTGATCCTCATGGGGGACTTCAGCCACCCTGATATCTCCTGGAGGGACAAACAGCAGGACGTAAGTAATCCAGGAAGTTCCTGGAATGCATTGAGGATAACTTCTTCCTCCAAGTGATAGAGGAGTCAACAAGGAGAGCTGTTCAGCTGGACCTCACACTCACCAACAAGGAGGAGTTCTTTGGGGATGTGAAGGTCAAAGGCAACCTTGGTTGCAATGACCATGAGATGGTGGATTTCAGGATTCTGAGGACAGGAAGGAAAGTGAAAAGCAAGCTCACAACTCTGGACTTCAGGATAGCAGACTTTGGCTTCTTCAAAGATCTGCTTGGAAGAGTCTGATGGGTAAGGCCCTAGAGGGAAGGGGGCCCAAGAAAGCTGGTTAATATTCAAGGATCACCTCCTCCAAGCTCAAGAGAGCTCCATCCTAACGAATAAGGAATCGGGCAAAAATGCAAGGCCGCCTGCATGGATGAACAAAGAGGTCCTAGCAAAACTCAAACACAATAAAGAAGCATACAGAGAGTGGAAGCAAGGACACATAACCTGAAATGAATACAGAAGCATTGTCCGAGTATCCAGGGATGAAATTAGTAAAGATAAGGCCCAAATGGAGTTGAATCTTGCCAGGGAGTCAAAGACAACAGAAGGGCTTCTGTAAGTACATAGGAGACAAAAAGAAGACTAGGGAAAATGTGGGCCCATTGTTCAAGGAGACAGGAGACCTGGTTCCACAGGACATGGAAGAGGTTGAAGAACGCCTTCTTTGCCTCAGTTTTCACTAGCAATACTGGCCTTCAGGACGCCCAGGTCCCAGAGACTGGGGGAAAGGCTGGAGCAAGAAAGACATACCCTGACCCATTCATGTCAGGTAATACTTAAGCAAACTGGACATACATAAGTCCATGGACCTTGATGGGAGGTACCCCTGAGTGCTGAGGGAGCTGGCAGGTGTCATTGCAAGGCAACTCTTGATAATCTTTGACCTATCATGGTGAATGGGAGAAGTACCCGAAGACTAGAGGAAAGCAAATGTCAATCCTATCTTCAAGAAGAGCAAGAAGAAGGTCCCAGGGAACTACAGGCCGGTAGCCTCACCTCAATCCCTGGGAAGGTGATGGAGCAGCTAATCCTGGAAACCATTGCCAGGCATGTTAAGGACAAGAAAATCATCCGGACTAGTCAGCACAGCTTCACCAAGAGGAAGTCATGCCTGACCAACTTGATAAACTTCTGTGATGAAATGACTGGCTTGCTAGATGCGGGGACAGCAGTGGATATTTTCTACCTGGATTTCAGTAAGGCCTTTAACCCTGTCTCCCATAGGATCCTCATAGAGAAGCTGTTGATGTACAGTATGGATGAGCAGACAGTGAGGTGGATTGAAAAATGATTGAACGGCTGGACCCGGAGGGTGGTCATCAGTGGCACAAAGCCTAGCTGGAGGACAGTAACTAGCAGTGTACCCCAGAGTCTAATACTACTCAATGTCTTCATTAATGATCTGGATGATGGGACAGAGTATACCTTCAATATGTCTGCCGATGACACAAAACTTGGAGGATTGGCTGATGCGCCAGAGGGTTGTGCTGTAATCCAGAGGGACCTTGACAGGCTGGAGAAATGTTCTGACAGGAACCTCATGAAGTTCAACAAGGAGAAGTGCAACGTCCTGTACCTGGGGAGTAAAAACACCAGGCACCAGTACATGCTGGGGGCCACTCAGCTGGAAAGCAGCTTGGCAGAAACTGATGCCAAGTTGAGCACGAACCGGCAGTGTGCCCTTGCTACAAAGTAGGTGAATGGTATCCTGGGCTGCATTAGATGAAGCATGGCCAGCAAGTGGAGGGAAGTGATCCTTCCCCTCTGTTCAGCACTGGTGAGGCCACACCTGGAGCACTGTGTCCAGTTCTGGCCTCCTCAGTACAAGAGAGACATGAGCATACTGGAGAAAGCTCAATGAAGGACCATGAAGACGACGAAGGGACTACAGCATCTCTCCTATAAGGAAAGGCTGAGACAGCTGGGACTGTTCAGCCTGGAGAAGAGAAGGCTCAGGGCACATCTCATCAATGCATATAAGGACCCGAAAGGATTCTGCTGGAGGGAGCCAGGCTCTTGATGCCCAGTGGCAGGACCAGAGGCAATGGGCACAAACTGAAACACAGGACATTACCTCTGAACATCAAGAAACACTTTTTTTTACTGTGCATACGAGATTCCCCAACAGATTTAGACATTATAAATCAAATCAAATTTGTGCCAGATAACATATGTCACTTTAAAGCAGCTTTGATCTGAGCTGACTCAACATCCTGTTTTATAACTCTATGCACCTTTAAATAATGCCAGTTATGACAAAAGTGTTGCTGAAACATTTGAAAGCTTAAAATGGAGCCAAATTGATGCTTTTATATGCTGATGAATATTTCAGGCTCTGATTATGATGCATGAGAGTGGAAGAATAATGTTTGATTTTTCTAGAGAAGAGAATCATATTGTACTATAGTTGGAACAAAATATAGTGTTTACTTAAGGATAAATGCTGTCTTTGGTTCTGAAAAGTAAGGCCTACCATGAAGAAATATGCACAGCTTTAAATGCACTTGGAAGAAAATCATTGTGTTGTCAGCAGTTACATGCTTTACTTTGGGTTTTTACTTTGGGAAAACAAAGGAAACTTCATTATCAAAAGAGCTGAAAATGAGGATAGATAATTTTTGTGCTATGTGCATGTATTTAAAAAAAAAACTTGGACTGCAGGCAGTATCAATGCATAGTACAAAAATGCAGTAATCTTATGGTGCAGTTTAACCATCTGTTTAAGCCAATCTAAGACCTTTCTGTTGCCAAAGGTGTTGAGAGACCACAAATTGTTTCAGGTGCTCATTGTTTGCACTGGTTTTGGCTAGGGTAGAGTTAATTTTCTTCAGTACTAGTTTGTATGGTGCTGTTTCGGGTTTGTGATGAAAACAGTCTTGATAACAGGGGGATGTTTTAGTTATTGCTGAACAGTGCTTGCAAAGTGTCAAGGCCGCCTCTGTTTCTCACACTGCCAGCAAGCAGGCTGGGAGTGCACAGGAAGTTGGAAGGGGACACAGCTGGCACAGCTGACCCCAGCTGACCAAAGGAATATCCCATACCATATGACATCATGCTCAGCAATAAAAGCTGGGGGAAAGAAGGAGGAAATGGGGATGTTCGAAGTTATGGTGTTTGTCTTCCCAAGACAAATCATTACCGGTGATGAAACCCTGCTTTCCTGGAGATGGCTGAACACCTTCCTACTGGTGGGAAATCAAATCAAATCAAATCAAATCAAATTTGTGCCAGATAACATATAGGTCATGAATTCCTTATTTTGCTTTGCTTGAACACGCAGCTTTTGCTTTCCCTACTAAACTGTCTTTATTTCAACCCACGAGTTTTGTCACTTTTACCCTTTCAATCCTCTCCTCCATCCCACTGGGTGGGAGTGAGCGAGTGGCTACATGGGGCTTAGCTGCCTACTGGGGTTAAATCATGACACTGTTCTACTGAAAATGGTTAGTTTTCAGCCAGTTATCCCAGTGGTTCCGTGAACTGTGCAAGTAAAGATTACTTTTGCCTGGCATAATAGAAGGGGCAGAAACATCTGCACCTACTTTACACAGTCTGATTACTGAATTCCATCATCTGCAATTAGTGAGGCTGAGTGCCTCCACTGCACCCCTTCCCAAACATGAATCCTTTGATGGAGGAAATCTGCTGAGCCCCAGCAGATTTGAAGGAACTTTAAAGGAACAGGTAGGAATCAGCAGGACCTAGAAATTGTGTTGGTTAAGAGCCTTAAAAAGGAATGTTGGTTTTTTTTCATAACTTGTTCTCGATAATATACTGTGAGATAGTAAAAAACACTTCCATTTTACTGCCAGTACGGTAAAATCTTCAGTGTTAACTCCTAGCCTTAAATGGCTTTATTAGACATTTCCAAGGCTCCAAGGCTTTTCCAGCCTGGTCCCTCTTCTCAGATTAATTATCCTTGCCTTTCATTATTAACATGGTACTGTAGCTTTTGTAAACCCTTGCTCATTACCATTTTTTCTATTGCTCTGTGTGTAATTATTTGATCATATGATTTTGTTTAATGAATAATGGCAAGGCCATCTGGAAGAGTAGCCAAGAGCTTATGGGTGCTGTACAAACACAGAAAGAATTCATGCGCTACAAAGTGTGTAAGATCTCAGTGTACTCCCTATTTAAAATACTGTGTTGTATAAACACAACATAAGATGTACCTCAAACTGGTAATCTGAAGTCTGGGCCTCATGAACCCATGCCTTAAGGTGATATGATCTTGACATGTTCTTGTCTATTTCTGTGCAGTCCAAACACCTGCACAGCCATGTGGAGGAGTATCATCCCATGCAATAATGGAATTTGTCTCTGTCCTGTGAAACAGCCCCTGTTGGAGCTCATTCATGTAGTATGCCATGCTTTGTGTTGGAAAAGTTACAATCCCCTACATTGTGAAAATATTTGCTTTTCCTTAAAATTTCTTAACATCAGAAAGCTACCTAAATGACTTATACCTGGACAAAGGCATCTCAGGAGGAGAACTGAAACAGTGAGCAGAAACCCTGGGTGCAAAAATCTGAATGCTAGATCTTTAAGAAGGAAGAGTGACCTAAGGAGTGGCAATGCCTTTCTGAAGCTCAGCAAGTGCAAGGTGAGCTCAATCCTCTCCACACTGTACTTGGGCAACAAATGTGAAGGGCTCCATGGACAAGTGGAGTTTCTGTTCTGGAGGATTGGGCATGGCACCACAAAGGTGGAAGTGGTCAGTGCTGGACTCTTTTAAGACACGGGTTTAGGAGTTTCTTGGTCCTGGTGCCATGAATTTATAAGGTGCTCTCAGGAAGATGTTAACTTTAGTTCTTGCTGGTATCAAGGATTGCATGTACAAGGTTCACCTGGCAATCACATGTTCAGTACCCAGTGGCATATGTGCAGTTTGTACAGAAATAGTATGCAGTAGGTTACTGGGCAAGCATGTGAGGGTATTTTAGAGACAGGAAGAAGTATGGCTGAAACTGCTGAATGACTGAAACTGTTGATGTCCTTCATTTGAGATAAATTATCTCCTGCTGAACAGAGATAGAAAGAATGAGAGAAAACATGTGAAGGTGTAGTAGGAATTAATACTGAGAATTTTCTCTTGTCTTAGAATCTGAATGACAAGTGAAAAGGAGGGTTCAAAAGCAGCATGGAAGCATCTGGTGGGAAAAAGCTAAAGAGGCACTTTGGGTGAAGTATTCCAGTTAGAGAGGGTAGGAATGAAACTGCTTTCTGTTATATGAGTCCTGCCACATTTAGAGGAAAAGGACATTGTGTACTTCTTTATTAAAGTGTACATATTGTGTGAGACAGATTCCTTATCCAGTGCTTTCTTTTATAGAAAGTACTTACCTGGTTATGAGACAACGGCTTCTGTTCAGCAAAATGTTCATTTAAACTCCTAAAGACAATGTTTTTGGAACAAATCTTACTTTGCTGTAAGTTTCACTCTTGTTTGAGTTTCATGTACTGTTAAATTTTTCCTCCTCTTCTCTGGAAGCCTTGATGTTTTTTTAATTGGAGTTTGTGGCAACACAACCAGAACCTGACATGATTAAGTAGAAGTATATAGGTTTTAAAAAAGTCTGAGCATCATTACATTTTAATTACCAGTAATTTGCCAATTACCAACAGTGATCCCAATATTACAGTTTACTCCATGGTGATCATGATGCATTTTTTTCTTCCAAGACTAATTTGATGTATCCTAGAGTCAATGAAGAGTGGGAATTCTTAAGATGTTATTCCTACACCAAAGATATGTTTCTATTATCACATAAGTAATTTCTGAGAATTATTTTTGTTAAACTGCAACATTCAACTCAGGGTACACATGGTGATGATTGTTAAAATCATATGTAAAACTGTAATGACCAGGAGTCAAATGAATGCAGGTGACTGTTGTGTGAAAACAATGTTATTCTAAGGAGACTGCCAGATCCTCCTGGACTGGACAGATAATGAGAAATAAAGCTAGATTAAAGATAGAGTGAGCAAGTGTCACAAATGTGTGTTTCACAAGATGCAGTAATATTGTCAGAGCTAGTTTGGCTGAGGCTTCACATTCAATCTCCTCTTTGAATGTATCCTCAACTGAAATGGTGGAGAAATATCTACCTTTTCATTTTTTCTATCAGGCTATGAAATAGATGGCATAATCAATAGGTTGTCAGCTTACAATTTTTATTGTTGTAGACTGGTAGATATTAATTGCCATATGCTTCCAGAATAATGAAATTACAACAGTCAGGTTTTTAAGAATCTTCTAAGAGGGTCTTGCTAGCAGTTTGACATTCTGTGCATAGTAATGGCTTATTTTTAATATGTCTTTCCTATGTTCATGTGCTAATGTTAAACATTCATATTAATGGATTTAAAAAATAACTAAAGCAAACACATCTGCCATACTTGTGTCTGTCTTATGAAAAATGTTTGATGCTAAACTCACCTGAGTAATATGAACTAATAATATCTTCCACAGGGGAAAGAAGGTTTTCTTGGTCTTATTTAGCATTCAGATGATGAATGAAACAGACTTATCTCAGTCAGCTTTTAAGCAATTTCTGAACAGTAGCCTCTGTACTACCACAGCCCAGTTGTGTATTTCATTTCAGCTACACCTTTGTGCAATACTACACACAGCTCACTAGAGTTGTACCACAGTCCAGACGGCAAAAGTGAAAGAACCTGGAAGATGTGTTTACTTGTTTAGGATCCATTCTTGGAAACAGAAAACATACTTCCAATACTTTAAAAGGTTGAGAAACAAATTGGAAAATGTGTATTTTGACAAGGCAAGTCTTGGAAGAAATCTTGTGAATTGCGGAATGTGTTCAAGAATTCAAGTAAAATTAGACTAGAAATTGTTGGTGCAACCTGGGAAAAGTTATTGAATTTAAATTCTTCAGTCCACTGAACATAATTCAGTGCAACAGATTAAAAGGGAAGAAAGGATATACAGAGGGAAAATTCAAGATATGCTATGCAAAAATATTTTTTTCAAAATTATTTAGGAAAGACATAAAATAACTTGTTCTAAAATCATGGTACCTATTTCTTGAGCTGTTGGTGAAATTTTTTAAATGTGATCAGATCTTCTACTGACAATGTGCATCTGCATTGAATTTACCAAGACAGAGGCAAAACAAAACCATATATTGCTGAAAAGGGTTATCTGGGGTTTCTGTTGGGTAGTACTTCTAAACCTTGTCTTCAAGCAAGGTTCTGTGCAAGAAAAAAAGGGAGCCACATCTGCCTGTCTCCACTTAGAGAGCCTTAAAGAAAAACATCATGCTCGTATTGCAAAACTCTGTTAACAACAGCCAGTGAGATGTAGAAAGTAAAAGAAATTAGGCCTAGTTTGATTACTCCTAGATTTTCATTCATGTCTGGGTTTTTTTGGGGCTTCCTCTGTTCCTGATTGGAAAACTAGTGCACATTTTTTGCTAATTGGCTACTGGGCTCTTCCCTTTCACCTGTTTCCAGAGACCAGCCAAAGGCCACTTACTACCTTAAATTACCTTCAAACGTGGCAGACAGCATGGAAGGCAAAGGACATGCTGTTTTAGCATCCCAGGCACTGGGATGTGTGCTGTGGATGCCCTTTCAGAGCAAAGGATGCAGCTATACTGGGGCTGTTCTCTGCATTCCTTGACTTCTGTGTCAGCCACGGGGAATGTGAGGTGGTACAACTTAGTCAGGACCCTTCTGTTAGGACACTAAACCAAGAAATAATGAATTTTGCATGGTTCAGTATGTCAAGTGTAAAGGTCAGCTCTAACTGTAACAAAACAGTGCATTTGAACCCTTTCCTTGCAATAGAATTGACAATACAAATAATATCCAAATGCCCAGCTACTTTTAATCCCTATTGAACAAAGTGAGTAAGTTCCATAGAAAGTTAAAGTTACAGTTAATTCAGGAATGTCCATGTTTAAACAGAATGTTGGTATCTGTCAGTACTTAAGTTCATTTAAATTTCTTTGCTGCAGTATTCGGACATTTCCTTTAGGCAAAGCTGGTCATGGTTCACTTTTAGCTGATTCCCTCCAGAAAACAAAAAGATTTGTCAGCCTAGATATAAGGAGAACAAACCCAAGGCATTCCTACTCAGGTACTTGTAAGCAAATAACAGGCCATGCTGTTCCAGACAAAATGTGCAGAAGCTCCAAATGAAACTCCCTCCAACTGCAGCAAGAAGCAACCAACCAACCAAAAGTCTTGTGGAAGATTTCTACCTGATGTAAATGACTATAATCTCTGTAACTGAGGTTGCAGTTTTTGTAGGTAGTATGTTTTCATTCAATTCGGAGACAAAAGATGCAGACAGTTTGGCTTTGAATATTCTGAAGCTGTCAAGTAGGAGGGATGGGTTTTAGGCAATATAAAGAAACAGAGTGAGATAATGCAACGCTTCCTGATGTGTCTCGCCAGATGCAGAAAAACCAACTTATTCTGAGTTTTGTCATGATAACCTTCGTTTGATTGTGCCTGGGAATTGTTTTTCTACATCCATCTTGTGTGCTAGATAATGGAATGGCAAAGTGCACTGCCTTTTATAAAGATGGACTAGTAGATTTTACTCACAGTGTTCAATGAAAACAGATGGCCTCATTGTGACCCTGTCACCCATAACAAACTTATTTGTCAGTTGCTGAATCTCTTAAGTGACTTGGCAGCTAGCATGCAATGAAATATCCTTGAAAGTCATTTGACTGGTTGGAGTACTTGTGGTAATCATTTGGCTGTTACAGACATTTTGAATCTAAGCTTGTCTTGATGTTTTGGGGGAAGTCAGGTTAGTTAGATTTAAGATATGACAAAAAAACTAGGTCTCCACCTCCTTTTTTCTTTTGATATGAGAATCATGGCTTCCTCAAAAATATGGGGCATGTGAATCTTTTCTGGTTTGATGAATATGCAAGCAAAAATCTTCTTGGGTTATCTTGGCCAAAAATTTGGCTGATTGATCCAGAATGGCTAAGGAATACATGCCAAATTTCATATCTCCACGTTCATGTTAAAGAATTTTGAGAGCTGCTGTATATATATATATATATATATATATATAGGTAAGCAGGAGGGCAGCTTAAGAAAGCTTTGGCAAGGAGATATCCTACAGGCTAAAAGAAAGAAAAATGACTGTGTGTATGCAGCAGTGGTCAGGACATCACTTATGATATGAACAACAACAAAATTAGGAAGTGACAATCATATATCATAAAATCTGTATCAACTCAATGAATATTTGGCAGGGAAACCCTATAGGCCACTTGTGTTTATCTTGCATACACTGAAAAATCATATTGCTGAAAGCTTGCAAATTAAAGCCTCTGAGCAGAGAATACATACTTCAGGAGACAGTCAGACATGGTTTAGTTCAACCACAAGACTCTTCTATATCCCGACAGGTCATAGAAAATATGTCAAGGTGTGTGCTTGGTTATAGACAGTCACATTCAAAGTGTGTTTGATATCCATTGCAGCTAGCTGAAATTCTTGAAACACAAGATTTTTTTGTGGACATATAGAGAAAGTAGTGATTACAGCCAAATATATGCAATTCCCTAGAGAAAGGAAAAGTCTACCTAGAGAAGTCTGAGGTACAAATTGCTTCGCACATCGTGAATTCTACTAGAATATAGAGTTCTAGAATATATGCCCTTTTAAATATTGTCTTTCACTGTTTTTTCAATTCCAATTTCAGCACTGTTTATACAATAGATGTCCCACCCAGATCTTAATGATCATAGTGCACTGTTATCTCTGCACTGTTGAATTTACATTTCTAAGAATCCATGTTATCAGAATAATTTACCCACATCTGATATTTTAAAATGTGCTAACTTATAGATCTAATATCTAGTTACATTGTTTTTTCAATTAAACTAATTGTTTTTTTCAGTTAAACTAAGGAGTTCCACGTACACACCAACAGCTAGTGATAACTTTTCTGTCAGCAGTAAATCTCTTTGCTATTAAGTCTTTCGATTCTGTGATTTGATTTTACTGTTTACAATATTTTACTGTTTACTGCAGAACAATTTCTTTCCTTCTCAAAGAAGGAATGCAAAGAATCAAAATATGCATAGAAAAACAGAAAAGTTATAGATACATTTAAAGTAACAAAGTGTAAAATTGTCCTGGAAATTACTACCTTTCAGGTATTGAAAATCAAAAAGCTATCTAAAAGTTAATATACACAAAGTACGAGCTCTTCCTCTTCTCTTTCTTCCCCCAAATACACAAGATCTTACTCAATATAAAGATATTACACTTTTACAGAGTAATCTTCTTGAAGGGCTTAGATGAGGAAAAAAAATCTTAGTTCCCAGCTGAGGACTTAACTTAAGGCACTTTACAGCATATTAATAATATTTGGAAGGCTAAAACAGTTTCTAAACTATGCTCAGAGCAAGGTGGCAAACCGTTCATTCTTCACTCCTAAAAAAATGCAGTTAGAACTCATGTACTGAAATATAATTTTATCTTATTTCTTTTCTGTATTTATTGTTTTCATGGTCCCAGATAGCTTTCCTCACACCAGTCAGTGCAAATTCATTGCTCAGCATGTGTGAAATGTCTGTTGGTGAGTAAATATGTTAGATACACATTTGCAGTGGAGTTGTCCAGAATAGACAGGAGAAAAAACTGACTTGAAAAGTGTGCTTTTGAGACTATGCCATGGAATTAAGAAGACTATCTCTTGCTCATGCTTTTTGGTATATACTGTTAAAGAAAAATGCCTTGGTATTCAATTTGTTATTTCTAAAGTGCGGCACTGCATAAATGCAGTTTGTTTTGATACATTAAAAATATTATGGGGACAAATGTTTCTGTCCTTTTTTGTGAGAATAGTCTCACTGAACTGACTTCTTGTTTGAGTCATATGGTTGGAATTTGACTGAATCTCTACCACAAGAATACAGGTGCTTAGTTAGTATTAATACCACCACTTTTAATTAGCACAGTTTAAGAATTGCAAGAAAAATTTGCATTTTGCATAGCTCAGTAATTCATTTTTTTCAGTTCTCTGCGAGCAAGCTTGTTCATTCTGAATTGCTACCCAAACTTCACAGGGATTTTTAGCAATATTGAGCTAAAGGGAAAAACTAAAATTACCTGAATGCAATATTCTGAACTTACTTTCAGACTCTAGTCTACTCAAATACTGCAGATAAATAGTTTCACGGATTTAATTTAAATTGTTATAAAGATAAGAGTCAGTCATATAGTCCTCACCTGCTATTACCATATATCACATATCACCATATATCACCACCATATAGTCCTCAAAAACTATTTAGAAATAGCTTTTTCAAGATGGGAATCATCTTTTCTCTTCATGTTACAACTAAAAATGAAACTGCACATTGATTACAAAAATAGAATAAAGCAATGGAATAATTTAGCAAACTTTAAAATTCTGATCGCTTGCATAAAATAAGGAGCGAAGTAAAATCTATGGCATTATTTTGTAAATACATGCATCTCAACAGGAAACTCAGGATGAAGACAAGTAAAAAAATTACAGATTGGAGTTGAAAACATGGCCATTCTTCATTATGTTCCCAAGAATTCATGTGATTCTGAGGCCAGGTTTCTTATCATAGGGCATAGCTCTGTTGAATGACATAGTATGCTGCTGGGTTACATTCCCTGATGGACTCATCTAAACCATTAAATTCACAAATGCTTGGGGCCCAATTCCACGGTTTATAATGAAGAGAATTGTAGCCCCTGCTCATTCATCCAAATAAGGAACATATGATAATTCTATACATCTAGAATATGGATCAGTGTTTATAAAGCATAATGAATCTTCCTCCAGCCTTAAAGTTTGGACATGTTTTTGCAGTAGTTTTGCTGAAGAAAATATTATGAATGGTATTGTTTTGCTGGTTTTTGGTTTTGTTTTTCCTAACCATAGAGGTACCTGAGAATGAAAAGTAAATGGTTTGGGAAGAAGAATGAAAGCAGTGAAAAGACTATTTTAGCAAACTGTGTTCAAAGAAGGTCAAAATTATGTGTATCTGAAAGAGTCCAAGAAAATTTTAATTGCTCTCCTCATTGTGGCAAACAGGAAATAGGCAGCATTCATCAATTTGCTTATATCACCATGACACAGTAGAGCTGTTTTTAAGATCGGTGGTGTAGATATACTGATGGTGAAACAGCAATATGGGGGTGTTTTCTGTTTAAAAGAGAGAACAGTATGTGCAAATCCTTGTTTCTTCTCCACCAAAATTATTTTTCAGGAGAAAGTTAAGATTTTCTTACTAATTTTATTAATATTTAAACATTTATTGTGAAAATAGTCTTCTTTTTTATGGCAATAATATATTTCAATTAGGAAAAGTTACTGGTTTTCTCCTGGAAGTTGATGTTAATTAGTGTACAATCTCACTTGATCTTTTGCTTCCATACTCCTATACACTATAGTATATCTCCCATAATACACAACGCTTAGTTGTGTGTACCATAATTCAGCAGTTCCAGATTCTAAGAGCTTTATGAGGAAAGCAGAGACAGGAAGCACCTGAAATGTAATTTTCATGAAGCATTACATCACTCATACCAAAATGCAGTATTTTAGGGATTTGAGTTGTAGAAACACTTTTTTTTCTGTTAAATATCCCTTGACTTGTTGGGTTGGGCTTAGTTTGTTTTGGTTTCGTTTAGTTTGGTTTGGGTTTTTTTGTACACAAAGGAAAAAAATAAAGCAAGTTGGGTCTCCGGTACGTTTGCCTGGATTATGGTTTATGTGTTGGGTGTAGAGAGTGGGAGTCACAAATAATTTTGTCTACATGGAAAACCTTTGATTTTTATTCTAGTTTGTGTGAAACTTGTTATTCTATTTGTCCTGGCAGAGTGATTGATTTACACAGCAGTGAAAGATGTAACTCCATAGGTATCCAGCTTCTTCCAATTTTTTAACTTCTTAGTAGCTTGCCTCATCTCCACCGTCCTGTTGGCAAACTTTTGAGTAAATATGCTTGTGCAGATCAGAAAGCAAAGCTATTTATGACACAGTGCACTTTTAAGTTACTAGATCACATTTTAGTGAATAAGGTGAAGCAAAGTTTCTTTGTAGTTTCTAAAGTTAATGCAATATTGAGCTGAACTATAAGAGGTCACTGGCCCATTCACTCCCAGGTGCAGGTGTGAGCCCAAGTTTACAGCAAAGGATCGGTTCATTCAGGGAATCACTCAGCAGCAATGTGGAATGTTGTGTACATGTAACAGCTAAAGTACCTTTCTGATATTGGGGCAGTTTCTTTTTTCCTGTAATTACAGGGTAATTAGGTATGTTTGTAAATATATAAATGCATCCAGTTCTTGCCTCACTGCGGCAGAATCCACTTTCTCCTGTCCTCTGTAGCCAAAGTCTGATTTAAAATTTGACATAGCTTACTGGTGATGCTAATAAAGTAAACACCTGGATTTTTTCCTGTGGATTTGCTTGGCAAATTTGATTGCAATCCTCTAAATGGCAGTAAAGGTTTCTGGCATAGATTTCTGAACTGCATCCTCTTACACAGCTTTCATGTCTGTGGCCACTGATTGGCCAGCTCCAAATGATCTGGGTTGTGTCTGGGAATGCTTGTCATTCCCTAATGTTCCTTCCATGTCTCCATACCTGTCCAAGGATCCAGGCAATAAGATGCTGGGTTTTGTTCAAATCAGATAGATAGATTATCTACCTGAAATATTAGTTCCCCTGCTAGTCTAAAGCAGTTCAACTTTGAAGATGGTTCAAAACCAGTTAATTCTGTGTTGAAGGAAGCTAACGCCACCAGCCTAACAACATTAGGAGAAGCTTGCTGTGGGAAACAGAGGTAGCATGCAGAGATATTCAGCCCTGCTTAATTGTCTTATTGCTGTTTCATAGTTTTCTGTGTTCAGAACTAGCTTATGCAGTGTATGGTGCATCAGTCATGTTAACTTGTGGGCAGGTCCTACCAGGGGATTTGCTAGATGCTTGGAATATTTTAGTGATCAAAGGTGAAAATTTCTGAGGCCTTTTGGAGAATCACAACTAATGATTTGTGGTTAATCAGTTGGGAACAAGGTACAAAGGAGGCAACAGCAGTCATTTTAGAATTTCCTTGTAAACTGTATTTCCTTATGCTCTCCTTGAGAAAACAAAACTTTACTTGAAGAGAGACACTCTAAGTCAGATTTTATTTCAAAACAATGTAGTCATCCCAAGATCACTGATCATTCGAATAAAAGGCTAGAATGTGGGAAACCCTCTTAGATTTTGAGATTCTTCATAAGTAAATGCCTAGTCATGCTGGATCTTCTCATGTTGTGTCAATGACACAAAATATAGGAAAAGATATTCTGAAAGTTATTGGAAAATAGCTGTCATAGAAAGAAATGGCCTGCTTGCACAATGATCCATTCTGCATACTCTTTCTGTGAAGTCAAAAGTTATACAAGACTAAGCAATAAGCCAGATGTTTAAAGAAGCAGAATTTCTACTCCTTCTTTTCCTACTTTTTCAGCAATTCTTTCTTCAATCTTCCATCCTGCCTGAATTTATTTTGACAGAAGAAAAAAACTTAATCACATGATAAGTAATAGCAAACAGACTGGGGTTGGAAAAACGAGTTTTGCACTCATTAGAAAAAGAAAGTCAGACTCTTTCAAATAAAATAAGCTTAGACTTTTTTCAGCTGCTGACAGATATCTGAAAACTGTGATTCCAACCACCCCCCTAAAACCACCCACATTTTAACATTGAAATTAATCTCTGAGAGCTTTAATACCTTTAAAAAATGTAAATAATGGCACACACACACACAAAAGCTTTACTAAGTTGACTGCCATGCTTTCATGAAATACTTTATCCCTGTATCACTGAGAATAGCCTGATACAAATATAATGAAAAACTCCAGAAATCATTACATACTTAGATCTAAGATTTCAGTTTTCTTTTCAGTATTGCATGCATGTAATGTATGATTATCTACCTATGAAAATTGCATTAAATTTTATAAACCGTTGACAATTATACTAGAAGAGTTATGTGCACAGATTCAAGTGCCCAGTAATACAAATAACTGTAAGTATGGATTTCTTGGACACTTCTTGGATATCTCTGTCATATGTGACTATGAAAATTGCCTGCCTATCATGTCTTTTACTTATCTGGTGATGCACAGGTGATGTAAGTGGTTATTACACTTTCAATAAAATATTTTACGAAAGCATCTATCTATAAATGGTTTGGGTCACCATTTTAAACACCTAATGAACATACATTTGGCTTCACATAGGCAGGAACAGCCAGTTCTTTATACAATGACAGCTGTTGTATACCCAAGATGAATACAGTTGTCAATGTGAGATAGGTGTTTTTGCAAACCTTAGGACAGAGTTCTTATACAGTATGTGTTTTCAATCCTGTCACTGACATGCCTATTGATGTTAAATTAATCACGTCAGATTAATTTTAAAGCATTGTTAAAGGATACAAATTGGAGTAAGAGACTATGTCCAAAATATTTGCTTCCCAAGTTCATAACAGATGAATATACATTTTTTCTGTCTTGTATGGAAATCCCACTCTAAATGCTTAAATGCCTTATGTGTCCCCCTGTGTTTCCTTCCTCATTTCTATTATTTGTTCCTTTTTCTGCAACACCAAGATAGAGTGATACCCTTCTTTGAAAAGCATACTGAGGTTCTATATTTAATAAAAGCTACTACAAACACAGTTTCTGGTGACTGATTCGTTTCAATAATTCATTGTTTCACCTACATATTTGCTAAATGCTGGGCCAGTTGTGTAACACTTTCAAGGCCTTTTGGAATGTTCACTGAATAAAGACACTAATGTCTGCGTGGCAAATGTGTATCTAGGTCCAGATTTAGTAATCTAAAAAATGGTTTAATAATATAAGCTTGTAATATTTTATGGTTTTATGGTATTAAACCATAATACTATTTATGGTATTAAACCATAACAACGGTTTAATAATATAAGCATTTGTAATATGAGCTTACTTTTATGACTAGGAAATCTTGACAACTAGCTATAAATGGTGTAATGGTGTCTTAAATATGCAAGCTTAGCATATGATAGCCATGTGATTCATTATGCCAATATGAAATCCTAGGCCTTATGGTCTCATTTTGAAGTTTTCTGAAACAATGTTGAATTGAAAGAAAGAAAGAAATTGAAATGAGTAGGACTTTCTGCAAGCCTTTGCATTTGCCAGGACCTGAACTGACATTCAGGAGCTGGCATAATTCTTAGTTCAGTTCAGAGCTGCTTCAAGGCTGCTCTGAATTATTTGCCTGATTACACCACTGTGTCACCTGATGATGATGATGGGATGGTCTCACCCTTCCCATTCATAATGTCCTACTTCTCTGTATGTCTCTCCCTGGAACTGGTGTGATAATATTGACAGTTCTACTCACAAGCTGTACTCCTTTCTCTGTGAAGGGAGCCTATGAGCAGGGAGTTAAGCAACTTCAAGCAGCACTTTGTGACCATTCTGTCTGTGATTGCATCATTCACAGGGACTACAGTCTTCACTTCTTTCTGTATTTTTCTCTTTATGCTCTTTAAAAGTGTCTTTCTCTTACTGGAAACTTTGTTCTAACAGAAACAAAACACAGCTCTGCAGTTGATCCTTTCAACTGTTAAAGATTGCAGCAAGTAATTAATTGTCAG
This sequence comes from Aptenodytes patagonicus, assembly GCF_965638725.1. Lineage (NCBI taxonomy): Eukaryota > Metazoa > Chordata > Aves > Sphenisciformes > Spheniscidae > Aptenodytes > Aptenodytes patagonicus. The sequence goes on from NC_134982.1 coordinate 59,929,533, forward strand.
TATGGCAGTATTTCAGTATTTCACCATCCACTGCCACCATGAGCCCTGTGGGCTTCTGTTCATGGGGAACACCAAAGGAAAGCCCTTACAATAGAAATAAATTTAACATCATCAAATCTAATCAGCAATTGTCTAAGAAAACCATTCATCTTCTTTTCACAAAAGCTCATAAGCAGTGCACAGCAACAGTGGTACAAGCCTATGTGAATTTAAGAAAAGAAATAGACATAAACCATTTAATTCAAATTATGTTCCTATTTACTTTGGAACAACAAACAAGATTATCAGCTGATGTAAAGTACAGCTGCTGCACTATACCATTTACCTCAGCTAAGGATGTTAGTCAGATGAAAATTCAACATGATTCATTGTTTCTTCTAAAATGCCCATAGTGCATAATATTCTACCACTACTGTAACAAAAGAAGATCAGACATTGCCAGCAGGTGTTTTCAAAGATAACACAAACATTTAATACTACATAAAGGTCAAAAAATGTAGACTATACTTTTATATCCATGTGTTAAACTTGGACACAGAACTGCAGAGAAAAAACTCAAGTAACTTCAGGAAAAAAAAAAGGCACAAAATTTCTCTGCAGTACTGTAGCATTCCTATGTCACTGAATTTTGTTCCAGTAATCAGTCTTATACAAATACCCCAGAGACTCCTAACTCTAAAACCTGATTTTTTTGAAAATCCAGTGACTGACTGAATAATAATACCACCAAGGCTGCTGAAGCTCCAGTCCTGATGCATCTAGTCTCACAGCACAGCAAAGGACAAAACTGGAGACCATCACAGGAGCTGTGACAAATGAACTTCACAAATTTATTTATGTAGGTTAGATACACAGGTAAATGTTCAGATACTTATCTAAATCCTGTGTGTCTGCAAAATTAAATAGGGTAATGTCATAAAATCCCATCTTTCAATTCGGTTCCTAGCAGTCATATGTTATAATCATCAGGAAATACTTTTTTACATAAAAAATGTGTTTATCTCAAAGCAGAAATTTTCCGTAGAAATTTTCCATTAAAATATCAAAAATTATCATTTACACCTATAGAATTTTCAGTTTGTTAAATCATACAGAAAGGGTAAGTTTCATATTAACTTGATATTTACCTGCTCTGCAAGAATATGTCATGGGAGCTGTAATCCAAATGCGTCATGAATCCTTTCACTTGTATGAGTCAGGATTCTTGGCAGAACTACTTGAAATATTCCTACTTTCTCTGTCTCTCTTGCTGTGCCTCTCTCACACAGACTAACTCACAAATGAGACAGTATAACCTGTAATCATGCTCATCTCATAATCAGAGTCCTAGAAAATGCATTCTGGATTGAGCATCTCCTTATTAAGAAGAGTAAATGAGGCTTTAAAACAGCTGTACTGTAACTGCCATAATGCATCACAACAGCTCAAGGACACAGATGTCAAATTGAACCAAAACTAGATACTTCAATTAATGTTAAAAATGAAAGAGTTAACGATTGTCAAGTGTGAAATACATAATTAGACCTTGTTTATAGTAGTGATTTTCTTCTCACATCCTGTTGCATGCTGCAGGAAAGACTCAAGAATTGTTAATGCCTTTTCCATAGTCCTTGTCCTGCATTTACTCTCTACTCATCTCACCTGATTATTGGGCAACAATGTAAAATTTACCCATCATGATAGCCTGAGCAGATCTATTTAGATCAGATACTGGGGGGGTCCAATGTTATATTATCACCAGATCTCCTGAACTGAAAATGATGTAGGTGTAATCAAAACAGATTGGAGTTTAAAGAAGCAGAAGCTGAACCTGAGAAACATGGAGTCAGAACGTGTACAGCAGCCTGGAAGCATTGAAGACAGCTTTAATGAGTGTAGACACAGAGGGCTTCCTTTGCAACAGGAAGGTCACTTTTTATTTCCATTATTCTACATGCTCAGGTCACCAGGCACTGTTAATAAGCCTGCAGTGCAGTATGGGCCTAATCAAGCTAATGTTAAGCTCTCTAGCTTTGGTACTTGCAGCAATCTGGTCATAGAAGCACAAAATTGGGGTCAAATATGTAACATATTTCCTATGTATGTTTTGCTGACTTGGCTGGTTTTTTCCCTTGTTCCAATGAAACTTCCTGAATTCTGCTTACTTTGTTCCTGCTGTCATAGAGGTAGCTATAACACGTTTTCTGTAAATCACCAGTTGGTCTCCCTCTCTCAGGTCAAATATAAGATACAGAAAGGTAGAACTCCATTTTCTGGCCACTGCATAAATGAAAGAAAAAAAGAAAGAAATAGAACAGGTTGGATTTCAGATTTTGGTTATTGCATCTTAGAGTACCAGGAGATACACTCTGCCATTCTTATTTACATGATGCAAAGCAAAGGGAACTTGCTTAACCTTTCTAGGTCACCTTTCTAGGAGGAGGTACTCTGAAGCCAAGTATAGATAAAAAGCCTCAATATGCTTCTCCTTTCTCTATTATGAAGGCTTTACTACCCATTCTTTTGGTCAACTTTTTTTCATACCAGCTGGTCCTTCCCATAGAGGTCTAATTATCATTCAGCATTAACACAATGAAGTTTAAAATGCCATGAGACGTTTCACATATACACCAAAAACTGCAGCAAGTGTTGTTCTAAGGTCAATGTCATGAATTCAATGTCATGAATATATGGTACTATTTAGCACTTCTCTGCCCTGCTCCCCTGATAATTTTTGTAGTACTGGAAGAAGTTTCATCAGTGAAACTGTTTTACCCTTGGAAAAGACAATGCTTGTGAAGCTTCAGTTTGAAGGTAAAGTACAGTTACTGCAGACTGAATTATATCACAGAGGTCAGTCATCCAAGTCTAAGTACAAACAGCTCAGATCAGGAAGAGATCAGATCTTATAAACACCTTATTTTTGGAAGGAAAATCTAAAAAAAAAATAAATACTCATTTTCAAAATTCTGCATAAAATCTATTACCATTGCAGTGTGTCAATGGAATTGAATATTATTCATCCTTCATTAGAAAGAAACTCAGAATCAAATTATGTCTCCCTTGCCATGCGAAATAGCATTTAACATAATGATTTGAGTGGGACTATCCACAAAGTTTCATAGGTGAGGGTAACAAAATCTTGCCTATAAAGTATAACTGGTTTTCTGGTATTATTACATAGTGGCTTCTTTGTAATGCACTGATTTTGGAAGTTATGGTGAATAATAAAAAATGTTATTTAAAAAGGTATGTTGTATTGGATATGATCATTTGTGCCCAATTCTTTCATTTAATTGTGTTAGCGTAATAGGCTGTTATGCCCTGAGAGCAGACAGAGAAACTGATCATATTCATGCACTTGCAGACTGGAGTAAAATAGATTTGCATATGACACCACTGAAGATGACATGACAAATACTCTTTGCCTCTGAAACAGATACATAGATGAAGTACCTACAAATCCCTTCTAGTTTTTCCTCTTCCTTGAGTGTAAACTAGACAATGCAATTATATAGATTTATAGGTGCTAAGATACACACAAAAAGACCTGGAACATGAACAGTTAGCTCTTCATCTCTTAACTTATTTTTGATATCTTAAATGTTGAGGAAGTATCCTAATCTCTACTGTGAACTTTTACAGAAATTCAGTTCTAGGTCATGTGAGAGACTGTGAGCCTTCATTTTGCCTCGATTTTGTCTCTTAATGGCTTGATTGAAAACAAGCAAGTTGTATATAGTTGGTACAATGCACTTCAATATTTGTACTGAAAGCATGGTCTGCTAGTGAATGAAATGAAGCAAACACGTCTGGGGAGGGGCTAGAACTGGGGAAACAAACAAAAAATTAACAACATTGAAAAAATTTACAAGTGCCAACAAATATGCAGTGTTGTTTTTAAGGCTGCATGGGAAGAGCTTTCCTGAGATGGTGTGGCAAAGTTTGAGCTGGATACAGTCACTGAATATCACTAGAACACACATACAGACCTAAAGCACTACATTAATATGGTATGTAATAATTGTTTCCCTCTTTCACCTCATTAATGCAGTTGGCACAAAGTTGCTGCATGGATCTACAAATCCTACAGATACAAGGATGCACAAAATAATTTTTTGGAGAGGGAGAGCAGAAATTGCTCCAATATTAGATTAAGTGAATATATTTATTGGTTAGTAAAATTCTCACTTACTTTCTCTTTTGTGTACTTTATCCTCCATGAAAATGGATTACTGAGTCATGACAGAAATTACTCTCTTTTTGTTACTGTGCTTTACAGATTTTAGCTAATGGACATTATATTAAAAACGTAGTTTCAGTAATTTCTGGAACTATTTGCACATCTTTGCAGAATTCATTATTTTTCTTTCAGAAAAAAAAAATACTGACTAGAATTACATGATGCCACAGAAGCAAGACTACTAAGGGTGCTCAGTCAGAAAATGGGAATAGCAAGGGTCAATATTTTCCTCTGCCCTTAGAGAAAAAGAATTTCCTAACTACTTTACAGGAGAAGAGTCTGAGATGAAAAAGAGATTAGTTCCCTATCTACTGTTCTCATTCTTGCCTCTCCTTCTAGTTTAAAACAATTCTCAGAAGGATGGATTTAACTTGTATTATTGCATGTCTTCCTAGATGTCCTAAACAATGGGTCCCATTATGAGGAAAGCCTCTGGCATTTTTCCACTCTTTATAGAATACTTAAATGACAAGGGAGGAGACACAGAAAGAATGATAAGCCTGATGAGAACATGCACTTGCAAAGTGGAACATGTGAGCTCTGATTCCTGCATCAGTTATTATTTTTCTACAAAAATAGAACATCATCAAACAATAGACCAGCTCCAGAATAGCCTATATTAGGGCATTAGTAAGTAGGATTCAAATTTTCTCAGGCTAAGCCCCCATTTTCCCTTCACCTCAATGTCCCTTCTACTGGGCTTCCAAATAGGGAAGAAAATACCCCTTTCTCCTCTTTTTCTAACTCAAATACATCACTCCAACCTCTGACAAAAAATCTTTTTTAATGTGATGAAAAATTTACTTTTATATTTTATTAAGAAAAAAATCCCAGAAGAAGCAGAATAGTTTTGGGAATGGATGAACCTGAAATTTTTATCAATTTTTTGCATCAGATGCTGAACAAGAAATAATTAATTTTTCACTATGCTATAGTTCTAAAACTATTCTTATATCAATACTAAGGTTATTTGTTATTTCTCTGTAGCAAAGTTCAGTTTAGTTCAGGATAATGATGTGCAACTGCATTGCTACTATAATGTAAAAATACTATTAGAACCAACCAATTCTTTTAACAAATCTGTATATGCAGGACAGAATATCATTGCCACTGCCACTCTCATTTCATCGTGTATGCCATTTCCACTATCCTGCATGAAGAATGCATTAAAATAGCTTCATTTCTGACCATCTCTATTTCACTTAAACTTCTAGTACAGCACTTGAGCACTAGACTTCCATTCCTGAACAGAAGTTTAAGGTCAGGCTTCAAGCAATGTATTTGTGCTACAACCTGGACTGTTTAGGTAGTGCTGTGTGGATGGAAAATGAAGTCAAGAGCCTAACAGCAAACATTTGTTCACATGGAAGTCAATCTCAGAAAAGAGATTTTCATAATTTCATGCTATATTTAAATGTCTTACTTTCCTGAAGGCACTTCCAAATTTTTTCTAATATCTGTATTCAGTTTGATCTTCCTACATCTTAGGAACAGCCACAAAACTGAAGAGATGATGAGGCCATAGCTACCAAAGCCAGAGAAACACAGCCCTCATCAGTTTACAATCAGAAAGGACACAGGATATTGCAGCCACTCCAACTCATGCTGGATCCCAGACTGTAGAAGACACAAAGAGACATTTATAAACAATTTCATTCAATGGTTGTGAGAGGATGCCAGCATAATTTCTCACTTAGTAAATCAATATGCTATGCAGCAATATTTAAGGATAGTTTTCCTTAGGAATCTTAGGCCTATTTTGAGACAGACAGATGGACAGGAAGGAAGGAAGGAAGGAAGGAAGGAAGGACAGATTACATATAAAGCATTAAAAAAGCTAATATGGAATCAGTTTCTCTCAGAATTATTAAAAAAAGTCAATTAGTATTGCAGAAAAATATTCAGCTGTCTAAAAAACCTAGCATATTGACAGAAAGTTAATGTCCTCATCTTTTGTACAATATCACTGAGGAAATAAATCAGCTTTCCAAACTGTTTATTTTCCAGCCCAGGTAGGGGAGAAATAAAGGACTTTGAGAACGCTCCTGAGGACCCACTGCATTGGGATAGTGTCACAATGGAGTGGTCTGAACATAATTACAATAAAGGCCATTTGTTATTCTGTTACAGCTGAAGGCATACATCTAGATCATTAACTACAGGCTTGCATTAGGGGAGGAATACACTGTCAGTAGCCAAAAGAAATTAGGGCCAAATTTTCCCAGTTTCAGGAAGTCTACTTCAGTATGAATTAAAATCACACACAAGGATGCATTAAGTACAGTGAAAAAGTGACCTTTAAAGAAGTGTTTGTAGACAGTTTCAAAATGCAAAAATTTAGAGACATTGATGGCTTATAGCTATTTGATTGTTTCTTTCTTTCATACACAAACGCTATGTGTATGTATGTGTGCAGATAGATTAGTGGTGCATATGCATGAACACAGCTTGCTGCAGATAAATTATTTAGGTCATGAAACGTGAAGCTGTATCAATGAGGTTTTACACAAACTGCATGAAAATGTACTATTTATAACTCAGCACATACAACATCTGAATGTCATCTAACATAAAATATATATAAGATTCTTAGTTTTCATCTCATACTGTCACTGCCTCTTCACCTGTTTTCTAAGAAAAAGGAACATGAGGCTAGCATTGTGCTAATTCACATCAGACATGGCTTTATGTACATTATAAGGTTTAAAAGCAAAAAAGAGGTATCCACATCACTATCTGACCTATATATAACAAATTATATGTTTATGAAAGTTTTCTCTCCTCCTATTTGTTAATTATCTTGGAATATTTACAAAAAGCAAACAACAAAAACTTTATCCCAAGATTCTTGTGCACATACTGATTTGGAGGGAGGGCAGAAAATAAAAGCATCATCGGGAAGCCTGTTTTAACCGTGAAAAATGCCTGTTTTCTTATCACCTCATTACCACCAAGACTTGAATAGGAAAAAGGAAACTTAACAAAAATGAAGGTGAGATATATGAAATTTAGGCTTTAAGTATATTTTGTCACTTTCCTGTGTAAGTGAAAATTATGAGTGCTCCTTGGAAGATGCAATGAAAGACCCCATAGAAAATGTGAAACAAGTCCATTCAGAAACAGGGTTATGATATATTCCAGTTTGGAATTAATTAATCACTAGATTAATTAATAAGTTAATCAGTTAATTAGATCACAAAAAAATGCCATGCTGTACCTGAGTATCTGAATTATACGTTCCACATCCCACCAGAAGTTCACAAAAAAGTGAGCCTCATTTAATGCCACCATTTCCACCTTATGGTGGTATTGTTCTCTATTGTTGGTGACTTTTCTTCCATCCTCTTTCCTCATAAGCAGAAAATTACTTTTGCACCTATGTGTTTCTGGATCAACAAGATCTATTGCCATTTCTGCATTGCTATTAATACCCAATATCCCAAACCATCATGAGATAGAGTTAAAGGACCCCACAAAAGTAGAAACATGAAAGAATGTATGTCCCCAAATTGTACCAATTTTTTTCCTCAAGCATAATGTAACCAGCTCAAACTGTGCTAGAAATCCATGTCTAGAAGAAACAGCATAATTTATGTGAATGCACATGGCTTCTCATACCAACAGTGGGGAAATTTGTAGACTTACAAAAAGTAGGTTTTATGTTAATTTATCTTTAATCTCTTAAATTTATCTTTTGAAGCAATAATCACATTTAATTTTTAAAAAGTTTTTTAAAAGTTGAACTTCCTGTGAATTTGGGTCAAATATTTACATTAATACTTGTTTCATCCACTTAGAACTTAAGAATTTAATTTCATCCACTTATTCACATAGAATACCTAACCTTTATCTTTACAATGGAAGAATATGACAAAAATACACAGTGCAAATCACAGACATTAGAGATGATCAATATTTTATACCATAAAGGTTTTATAATGGTAAGAACAATAATAAATACCCAGCTGCATCTTGATGTACCTTGTGTACTTGCTGTTGTATGAATAATCTCTAGAATATTTCTCACATCAAACATTCCATTTCTTGAGATGATAAAATGCTGCCGTGTATGTTGCTGTGGAGTAATCTCATTCATCAAAAGGTAGCCTGTATGTTTTTATATTTGTCCACTCTATGCTTTCTAGTGCTTCCCATGTTTGGCTGCCTTCAAAACATAAAGGATGGCTAATTGAAAGAGCTTCCTCAATATGTGTCTTTCCTGCCTGGCAGAGAAACACCTGCATAGCCCTTAGCCAAAAGCTGCATATACTTTGGCTTCCACTACTCTCCTTCTGTGTTACCCTATTTGATATGGCTTTAGGCATCTCAGCACACACAGAAGGTTTTAAAACTCTAAGCTTTACTAAAAATGTCTTAGCAGAATTTCTCAAGGTCTCTTTTATGTGTGAGTCAAAGATAACATGGCTTTATTCTCGCTTTATGCTGCTGTAAATTCAGAGTAACTGTATACAAGTTACAGAAGCATGGAGAGGCTGTAGAAGCAGCTTGTGTGAGAGAAAAAAATGAGCCTACAGTGTCAGAATAAGCATTCTTAACTTCTAAGAAAAATATCAGTAAGGACTGCTAAACTAGACAATTAAAATGAGAGTCTAAAGAGTTAAAGTGAGTAACTCAAGTTATCTAATAAGTATTTGTAAGAAGTGAAGGTGGAAGACTGTATTAGAAGGATAAGCCACATTATAGAAAAAACTAGGTGTGTTCCAGAAAGCAGCAGGAAATGTAATGAAAACAGTCACCCATTAAATAATATATTCTAAGATTATGACTTCAGAGTCAGTTTTGTTGGGTTTTTTTTATTTTATTTTAAGCTATTTTTGTATTAAACCTGAATAGTAAATACGGATTTAGTGTTATTACATGTAACAGTAGTATGTTTCTCATAAAACAACAGGGAAAAAAAGAAGAAACAAAGCAAATTGATTCTTCCTTCTGGAGAAGGATGTTTTCTCAAAAATATCCAGGCAATTTCTTCTTTGTTATTTTGTTACAATTATGATATACATTTTTGCATCAGGAAATACATGATAGTAAATGCAATCAGTATCCTTTAAGGTAACAGAAAAAGTTGAACTCAACCAAATTAAGAAAGAAGACAGATAACTGCTCATGATACTAAAGTTAGGAGAAAAAAAACAGTGATACCAGATGAGAGTTAAAAGTTGGAAAGAGAGAACAACACATACATCTATCTACAGTTTAGGTCACAGGAAAAGACATTTCTGTACCCTAAGCAGCCAGCTTCCAGTGATATAAAGGGGAGACAGAAGAATCGCATTTGCCGTTTTTAGGGGAGAAGAATACCTAGGTTAACTTACCACTGAGAGTGGAGGTAGGAATCTTTAAAACCATTAATCCTAAGGACTGAACTAACAGCTTGTGTTCTGGTTTACAACTATTCCAATAATGTACTGAGCAAATAATTTCAGCTGCAAAGTGATGAAAAGGCACATTTGAAAAAATCATCTGTAAACTGACACCCCCACCACCCCACCCCCCCCCAAGGTTTTTTTTGCCTAAATAAAAATGGTAGGTAAGTGGATGTGTCATACAGGAGAAGGTGGAATGGCCAGGATGAAGCATGAAGGTGTTTTTCTTTTGTTTTGTTTTGTTTTTTAAAGTGGAAATTACCTTAAAGTGCACTGCAGTTTATGTGAAATCTAGGTTAACATGTATTTTCATCACTATATACACCATGTGAGAAGCACATACCACCCTTTTAAACTCAAAGGCTGACCACAGATATAGCAGTAACTGACATACAATAGCTGAGAGAAGTATCAGTTGCTTCAGCAAGCAGAATGTGTGACTCAGTACTTACCATTAGTTAATCAACTATTATTAGTCTAAAGGAGGGTCACATGATGCTACTACACTACTAAAAAGAAAAGTAAATCAGAGGTTCTAATTATGGCACATAGTTATTAGAGATAAAAAGGCAGTGGAGGCCAGGATTAAGGTTATTAACAATCCCAGTTTGCTGTGAAAATTTCATATGCATAATAATTAAATCTGGCCTATTTATCTCTCTACTCTCTCCTTTGCTGCCTCAGAAAACATCACGTAATGCTAACAGTGCATAATAACTGACTCATCCCATTTCAGTCTTGGGTGCTTGCCACAGTAATATAAGATTAAGATAAGAAAATATATCTTTATTAATGAGTTAGTTTATAAGATTCTGTTTACAAAAAAATGCGAGGATCACATATTTAAGAAATTAGCAAGGTAACGTCTTTACCAGTTTGACCCGCATGTTTGGCAAGAATAAATATGCTCATTATAGAGCTCTGCTCTTCTGCCAATATTTTCAATTAAAAAAAATTCAGAATATGGATATTATGGCCTAGATAATTTCACACTGGGCTAAAACATTATTTTATACACTCAACCAATTTTTAGATCTCAGCTTCAAAGAACATATTTTCAGAGTTCAGGACATCTGGGTATTTTGCAAAGCTACAAATCCAAAATGAATATATTTAAGAAATATTGAAGGCAACCAGTCTTTAAAGTAGTCAAATAACATTGCTGATACCTGTGTGAAAAAAACTGCCAGAAGTTTAAAAAAGTACAATGTTTTTTTCCAGATCTTACTATTTCAAGAGCTATACAAATTAATCCCACTTTCATTTTAAATACTTGTTTTTCACCTTAATGCTAGAGACACAGACGTGTAGAAGACACAAACCCTTTACTAATCCAGAGAGTAGGTACGCACAATAGAAGTCCTATTTGTTTTTACATGGCTATCAAAATTACCTTCACTCCTCCATCTTTCAGGAGGGTAAGCAAAGTACCAGGCCAGACTACAGCCTGTTACATATTTGTATCCAAGGTATTATAAGGGCTTCTGTGCAGGCCATGAAATAGTCTTTTAGTTGGAATACATTTGGAGACCCTGCAAAATCAAGTTAAAATGACTATTTGAGGGTAAATTGTCATCACACATGAAGTTCTTACCACTGTCAACACCGTCCCACCCAACAATACCCATGATTCAGTCTCAGACTTCCCACAATACAGTTTTGATATGTTGGTATGGTTTATCTAAATGGGTTATTTCAAGACATATAATTAAAAACCAATGGGAGAAAAGTGGGAAGAGCACCTATAATGGTGTGGATATGGAAGTGAAAGGGTAGAGTGATACTCTGGAGCAGAGAATGAGAAGCAAAGTAACTAAAAGACTATCAAAGTTACATACCAGCTCCTGCCCTGGAAGTAATGAGGACAACATGGCACTCTCCCTGTCCTTTCCTTCCCTTCCTCCTCTGACTCCACACATTCCTGCAGGGTATGTGGGCATGACACAGGGCCCCTGAAAAGGAGGGATAGACCTCCCTGAAAGGGTTGAGAGACCAGAAATCCACAGAAGCATGCAGTAGGTACGAGAGAAACAGCAAGGTCCTCATTCAGAGAGATACTTAGGAGAAAACGGTGGAGTGAGGGATGCCAAGACCCTACAAATACATACAATAAGCCCATTCTGCAGAAGCAATGCAGCAGGCCACCAATTTACCTCTTTAAAGTCTCTTAAATCTTGCTATTGATTAGACAAGGAGAAAAGAAAAATAACCTACCAACCATTCCCTAGTTCAAAGGCACCTGCAATATTTTTAGATATGAGAATTTGGATTCTCTCTTGTTTAGCTCCATGGCTTGACAGGCAAACGCAAAGTTGAAGCAGACATTGTTGGCTTGCTTGTGTACAACAATGCTTTTATTGTTTCTCAGATAAATATTTTGATTTTGGCTGACAGACCTTGTTTTTTTACTGTTTTACCTATCCCTCATCAACATCAGTGTCACAGGCAACAAAATATGATAGTTTCGAGTTGGGGAATTTCAATCAATTTTATTTATTGCCAATTAAGAAAATTTTAATTACTGATTCTGGTATAAAAAAATAAAAACAAATAAATAAACGACTAGAGAAAATACCTCAACTTCCTTTTAGACACCTCTCCTCCCCCTTTGCTGGTCCCCAGTCTCCTTGCCACATGCTGCATTTGGTACCCTCAGTAAGGCGACAGGCAGTGCCTGTCATCCTCCTCATCAGGCTACCTCTGTCCTGCTCGGGTAGGTCCTTTCCTTCAGTGTTTCTCCTGATCTACTGCCCCTGAAGTTGTGTTTCTACCTTGTCCCTGCATGGTAGTCTCTCTTGCCCTGATGTTTTGTCTTGCATCTCTTCATGCTCTGGTGTTGTCTCTCCTGCTTTTCCTCCTATGTCTCCTCTTTTAGTGTTTACCACACTTTCTTAATTATTTTTTTGAAGTGTCACCATAAACTCCTCTCACTGTCTAAGTTTTGGTTCATGGAGGGTCCATTTAATCCACTTTTGAGCCAGATGGAACCAGCTGTGACCAGCACAGGGCAGCCCTGACCTCCTTGTGCAGAGTTCATGGCAGTGGGACCTCCCCAGCCCTGCCAGCTAAGCTCAACACAATTGGCCACCTTTTCAAGTGGAATTCTGCCTGCTCTTGTTTGTCCAATCTTGAAGCAAACCAAGAGATTTTCTTAACAGGTTACAGTGACATCACATGTTATTTAGATATTTCTCACTAGTATATTTAGAACTTTTCAGTCAGGCATTGCCTTGGACTGTGGTATTGGGAATTTATACTGCTATAATGTGGGGTAAGCGATGCACCCATTGTGTGTGGGGGAAGGGGAAAAGCAATGCACTTTCTCTCAGTTTTGCCACAGTAAGAATCCACTCCCACCCCTCAGCAGGCTGGTTGCACTGTCACTGTCACTGTGGTAGTGATGCTCCAAGTGCTGCCCAAATGAACTTTGCTGGAAGCAATATTTCAATGCTCTCTTCCTCTAAAAGCTAATTGTGTGGGCTATGTGAAAACTAACTTCTTCCAGTGTCACTCAGCCCGCATACATTATTACTTTTAGTGTACAGAGTACCAACGATGCCTGAAAATTTACCATGAAACTTGCCTGAAAGCTTGCAAAGCCATGAAAATATCTACCAAGCCTATTAAGCGATCCTGGACTTATCCTGGGTATGTAAAAAGTTTTATACAATTTAAGAGAATAATTCTTCCCCATATTTATTTGTAATTATGCTTAGGACTTTGGAACAGAGGATTTTAATTCTCCAGGTAGGATACAACTTCTTGCTAAATTGCCAATATTTCCAAAGGTCTCTCTGGAAGCATGGTGGTTCCACCTTTATGATTTCAAAAAGGAACTGTTCCTTTTCATCCTTTCAAATAGTTCGAGCTTTTCATCTATTTCTTTTCACTCCTTTTTCTTCATCATCAGAGACTGCTAACTTGTTCTTCCTAGCACTTTTGGTCCATGTGTGTTTAAAATGGGGTGAGGCCATTCCTATACTGTGTATCTCTTGGACAGAAGAGGTTGCACTTTTCCACAGAAGATGATGCTATGTTGACTCTTTAAAACTCATAACTGCTGTAATCTGCTATAATCTAGAAATGAAAACACTCTTAAAGTGCACTGTTCTCATCTGATATGATTGATTAACAACAGCTAATGAAAAAAGTTATTTTGGTCAAGTAGTTTCAAAACATACATGAGATGGACTTCACTTTCCCTTTGCCTAGAGACTTTGTCTTTATTAACAAAGAGTGAGTTATTCAGACTGACATTACATGAAAACTGTCTCCTGTTTTCTCTGAAAGACCTAGATATCCTTTTTTTCTAATCTGAGTCTTCTTCCTGATTCATCACCAATTTTTGTTATTTTCTTAAACCCCACTTTTCACAGGAAAAGGCTTCTAAAACCAGCACAGCCAGCAAAGAAATCTTCCACACCTTCAGTAAGTGTTGTCATCAAAGGTAAAAGTATGGCTATATAACACAAGGTAGAATATGCAGAGATACTTCTGTCCTTTTGTACTGGTTTTGGCTGGGATAGAGTTGATTTTCTTCATAGTAGCTGGAATGGGGCTATGTTTTGGATTTGTGATTGAAACAGTGTTGATAACACAAGGATGTTTTAGTTACTGCTGAGCAGTGCTTACACAGAGTCAAGGCCTTTTCTGTTTCTCACACAGCCCCACCAGCAAGCAGGCTGGGGGTGCACAAGAAGTTGGGAGGGGACAGAGTTGGGACAGCTGACCCCAACTGACCAAAGGGATACCCGGGACCATATGGTGTCATGCTCAGCAATAAAAGCTGGGGGAAGAAGAAGGAAGAGGAGGATGTTCAGAGCTACGGCACTTGTCTTCCCAAGTAACTGATACACGTGATGTAGCCCTGCTTTCCTGGAGATGGCTGAACACCTGCCTGCCGATGGGAATTAGTGAATGAATTTCTTATTTTGCTTTGCTGGTATGTGTGGCTTTTGCTTTACCTATTAAACTATTTATCTCAATCTATGATTTTTCTCACTTTTACCCTTTCGATTCTCTCCCCCGTCCCACTGGGGAGGAGTGAGTGAGCAGCTGTGTGGGGCTTAGCTGCCTACCAGGGTTAATCCACAACAAGCTGAGATTTTTTTTTTACAATATTAATACTTTTTATTGCTAGATACAAACAAGGATTTACAATTAGAAAAGGGACAGTTTCTTCTTCACCATACCAAACATGAGGTGCTCTCATAATCATGCCTCCAACACTGCCAAAAATAATCACACACAGGGAAGTTTCTCTAAGGTGAACCCAGACACCACAGCACGATGGCAGTGTATAAGAAGCAAAAGAAAATAGGAGCAAATCATTGATGGAAATATGTATTTTTTTTAAAAATCCTTTTTCACAAGTTTCTTCTAGTGACCTGAGAATGGGTATAATACATCAATTTTATATTGACAATAATT
Source organism: Aptenodytes patagonicus (assembly GCF_965638725.1). Lineage (NCBI taxonomy): Eukaryota > Metazoa > Chordata > Aves > Sphenisciformes > Spheniscidae > Aptenodytes > Aptenodytes patagonicus. The sequence continues at coordinate 59,944,572 of NC_134982.1, forward strand.
CCAACTAGATCTCTGCAAGGGTCTACCCTGGGAACTGTCCTGTTTAACATCTTTAACAATAATATAGATGAGGTGATGGACTGCATTCTCATCAAACTTGCAGATAATATAAAATTGGGACAACAAGGGCAAGGCTGCCACATCAGAGAGGCCAGAGGAATGGGCTGACTGGAAGCAAGAAACCTTTGCAACAATTCAGGTTGGTAACTGACTAACTTGGGAGAAGCCCTGCTGAAAAGCACGTGGCAGTCTTAGTAGACAGCAAGGTGACCAACATTATAGAAAACAGTGTGCTCTGGCAGCAAATGGCCAACAGCATCCTGGGCTGTTTTAACAGGAACATAGTTTGATAAAAGAATGCAATTACTCCCCTCCACTCAGCACTCATTATACTGATCCCAGTTTTGGGTCCCCCAGATGTAGTGATCCTGACAGGAAGACCACTGTACATCGAGGAATTAGTGATCCATTTAGCAGTTAACCCAAGTGAGCCCAGGCCTGTGCCGCACTAAACTGCATGCACACGGTAGCCTTCAGGCCTATGTTGCACTGCACAAATCACTTGGCAACAGGATCAAGTCAGCCAGCCCATTCCAAGAGAGAAGCCTGCAGGCAGCTCCCACTGGGTACCAACAATCCCACCCTTCTGCACAGCCTTACCTTTGTCTAACAGTGCAGCAAGAAGTTCTCATGAGAACACCATTTCTGTTTGACAGTGTAAATGATGAATAGAGTTGTTTTCTTTTAAGAAAATCCTATAATAGATTGAATGACCAAAAGGGGAGAATCTCTTCTATGGACAAGGTCTGCCCAGTGTGGGTCAGAGATCTGTTTGATGCTACACCATCCAGGGGTCCCAGCATCTAAGGGGACATAAGATTATCTATACTATTCTTCCCTAAAGCGTTAGGTCTATCATTGTGAATGATGCCTTGCAAAGTCTGAGTGCCTTTCTTACTGGGATCATAAGAGACCACCACCTCCTGGTGCAAAACACCAGTTCAAGACACTGATCAAATGAAGTGAGTTGAGTGGAGATGTACACTGGAGTGCCTGCCCTGTGAGGAGATGTGGTGAGAGCTGGGCTTCTCCAGCCTGGAGAACAGACAGCTTTGGGGGGACCAAGCAGCAGTGTGCCCATACCTATGGGAACACAAAAGCAAGAACACAGAACCAGGCTCTTCACAGTGGTGCACAGTGGGAGAATGAGAGACAACGGGCAAAAGCTGAAACAAAGAGAGAATCAGTGAAGCAGTGGCACAGGTTGTGCAGAGATGTTGTGCTGTCTTTCCATCCTTGGATGTTTTCAAGACCCAACTGGAGCATCCTGGTCCAAACACTGTGTTGGACTGCAGACTTCCTGAGGTCCTCTCCAACCTGAATTTTTCTGTATAATTGTGATTCAGATTTAATGACAAGACCACTGGCTTTTTCATTTACTTAAATTAAGAGGAGGAAATAACACTGTTTGTAAACAAAATGAATGATAAGATGGGATCAGACCAGGAGGACTTCATTTTCTAAGGACAGTGATTCTAAAACCACCTTCACAAAGTGTCAGTGTCCATTCCTGTGGAAAGAAAGTTCATTATTTTTAATTGTCTTGTTTCCTGATGATTCAGGTATTACAGACCTAAATAAAGTGATGAGTTATATAACTAAAAGCTTTCTGAAATAATTCTGGCAAGGTTAGACAATGAGTGATATGAAAGGAATTCAATTTTCCCATGGGATGTGGAGCCTTCTACTGTTGGTTTTCAGAATGTCTTGAAAAATAAAATTAAATGCTACCGCCACAGCAGTAAATCATAGGAGTGTTATTTATCCCTGAACTCACATGTTTATAACCCTAGACATTCGATTTCTGAACATCATATAAATTTTACTACTAAACATGCTTCTTACATAACCTTATGAAAATACTAGTGGTGGTGTAATCTACTTGCTGCAATACTGGTCTTGTGCAAGGGCCCCCTGATGTGTTCCATGGAGAAGCTGCTATTGCTGATGTTAAACTTCCATTTAATCCTGAAACTGTATAGATACAATCACAGACTGACACCAAAAAATATATCAATAACAACACATTTGATGGCTGAAAATTTGAGGGTGGTTAGATATATATAAATAATTGTGCAAATTCAAAGCAAAAGAAGAACTGCTCTTCAGAATCTTCAGGTGGGAGTTCAAGAGGAAGTAAAACATCATTTTATGTACTTTCAAATCAAGGTTTAATAAAGCAAATGATTGTGAAGCTTCAAAAAAGAAACAAAAGTTTGCAAATACTAAAAGAGAAAAAAAAGGTCTTTAAAACTGAAGCAGAAAAAAATTCCAAACCACAATGAACCATTTTTATAATTACACTTCTAAAGGGAAATACAGCCAGTTGGAATCTGAAGGAAATAGTGCAGGCTGTGTATCAGCTGAGGAAATGAGGGCTTTCTGGAATAATCAGGATTGTAGTTTGGGATTTCAGCCAGATCTTAGCTGACACTAGAAATGCACAGAACAAGTAAAGAATATGGACACTTGTATTTTCAGAGCTATCTAAATTCTTGTTTTTCTTTTCCTGTCACAAAAACATTTTTAGTCAAAAACATTCTGTGATATTCTCACTGCAAGTTTTCCAGGACTATGGTGGAATTTCTTGTCCCAATAGTCTGAAGGATAGTCTGAAGAATGGCTCTACAGACCTTACCTTGTGAGAGCAGTGAGCTATGGTGCCAGCAACACAGAATATAGGAGAGTGGAAGTAATTCTCTGTTATTGGGAAGTGTCTTGGCCAGCACTTCCACAATTTAAAACTCCAGTTGTCTTTTTGAGGATGCTTGTGCTTTTTCTGTTATCCTGGTTTTAACTATAGAGGGGACAGCTATTTTTAAAGGATCTACTCTTCTTCTTGTGTGCTGACAAATCACAGTATTTCATACTATTTAGAGATCTTCAAAGTACTGGCTGTATGGAAGAAGCTCTATAATACATTGAACAGAAACATGCAACCGTCCATAAGTACAGCTAGAATTAATAACCCTATATAGACCCTATACAGACAACCTGTCTTATCCTTAGATTTTATTTTTCCCATTGATGTTTTCTATTTCTTGCATAAGGTTATTTTAATTGAGGAGTTATACCAACTAAATAATTCCCTGGATCTGATGCCAGCATCGTAAGAGGAATGACCGATCTCTTGAATCACCTCCTCAGCTACTTCTTCCCAGAAGCAAGATTTAATATATGTATATTTTTTAAAATATCATCCACAGCCATTCATCTCCATAATGCCAATAATTTAACATAGAAGAGCTATTACCAGAACGGTTTACACGGGACTCAGGCTCAATGTTCCATTACAGTTCTTAATGTTCTTCTGTATTATCAGTTGCAGGTATGTTCTGCTATTTGCTTAATGATACATTCTTTTTGCTGGATAGCACATATTTAATGAAAAAAAAAATTAATCTCACATTTTGAAAAGTAAAAAAACTAAAACAAAATCCCAACCCCAAAATACATATACAGCTGGATATTCTTATGGGAACATTTTCTGAAACATTAATTGTTGCCCAGAAGAAGAATGTTCCTCAAGTCATCTGTACACTAATGCATTGCCTACTCGTGAAAGAAGTGGCCTTAAGAGTTTCATCAAAATAAAATGGATGAGATTTTTACCATAACAAGTGAAAAGCATGGGATATTCAAAGAAAAGTGCAAAATCACAATTTTCAGGAATTGGAACCGAGGACTTTCTCAACTAGAAAAAGTTATAAAGGAAAATGGACTCAAAACAATAGACAAGGAGAGTAGATAAGTAGACTTTCAAGTAGATATTTCTAGATATATTTCTAGATATATCTGGAAAGATATACCTAGCTCATATGGCAGGTTTAAAGACAGTACGTTTGACAGGAGTCAAACTAGTAAACCTCAAAAAAGCGTCTCAGAAGTTTTATTTTTTCTCCATCAGACTTCAGAATTTGAATATATTACTGTTAACCCAGCTTTTCCAGTGAGCTTTTGACACCCATGGTTATGACAGTTTTGTGAGGGATTACTACCCATATTTTGGGCAGTACTATGGTCCATATGCTGCTATATTGCTATGATAAGCAGAACTGTTCAGCCTCTGCTTTTATAGGAGAAATGTTCACTCTTCACTGTCTTAAACAAGGATAAAAATAACATGAAAACAAATTTCACATGCTACCTGCACTTAGACCTAGCTTTCAAGAGAGCAATGAAAATCAAGCATATTTTATTATTTTCACTGGGTAACACTAGGTCATATAGCATTGTCCTGGTTTCAGCAGGGATAGAGTTAATTTCCTTCCTAGTAGCTGGTACAGTGCTGTGTTTTGGATTTAGGACCAGAACAATGTTGGTAACACACTGATGTTTTAGTTGTTGCTAGGTAATGCTTACGCTAGCCAAGGACTTTTTAGTTTTCCATGCTCTACCGACTGAGAAGGCTGCAGGTGCACAAGAAGCTGGGAGGGGGGCACAGCCAAACTGGCCAAAGGGACATTCCATACCATGGGACGTCATGCTCAGTACATAAACTGGGGGAAAGCTGGCCGGGGGGGCTGCTGCTCAGGGACTGGCTGGGCATTGGTCGGCGGGTGGTGAGCAATTGCACTGTGCATCACTTGCTTTGTGTATTATTATTATCATATTATTATTATTATCATTTTATTTCAATTATTAAATGTTTTTTATCTCAACCCACGAGTTTTTCTCTCTTGTGCTCTTCCAATTCTCTCCCCCATCCCACCGGGTGGGGGGAGTGAGCGAGCAGCTGTGTGGTGCTCAGTTGCCGACTGAGGTTAAACCACAATAAGCATAAAATTAAAAATTACATAAAATGTGATTGGTGATTTTTTTTTTTTTTAAGTGAATGTTATGTCTGTGCCACATAAAGGTTGTAGGTCTATGAAAATCAAGGAGATTAATTAATGTCACAGATTGTGACCCTAAGAGTACACTTGTGATTTACTACTAGCAAATAGAATTTACTGTCTATCAGACTTGCAAAATATTTCTAATAGTATTTAGCAGTATTTAGCAGTTTTCAGTTTGTAACTTCCTGAGAAAATTTAAGTATTTGCATAATCAATGAAATTGGCACGTAATCGTACCCTGGTGGCTCTGTTGAGGCAATTCACCTATTCACATTACCTGCTTAAACAACCTGTATGAAAAACTAAATAGATATATAAGTATGTATCTGCATGTCAAAATGTACATTCCGTTTAGGAATAGAAATTGCACTCTCACTCCTCTAACGTTTTCTTATTTTTTTCATAATTGCTTTTGTTTAATTAGATGTTGCATATATAAAATTTGTTGCCTTTTTCAGACAGAACTTGGGAACGTGGTGTAACTAAGCCTTGCTGCAGGTTAATTAGTTCTAAAGCTAGGCCAAAAAAAATTTATCTCTGAGAAGTAATACGATTGTAAATGACTGTGTCTATTTGCAGTTCCTTGAGGGCAAGATATAAATTCACAGTCTTGACTATTCGAACTTATTGGATTATTCTTAAAGAAATTTTCTCAAGAACTGTTTTGAGCATTGGAAATATTGCAGGTGTTAGTCTGATTTGTCTTAAATCAGAGAGATTACTTTGCTTACTGTCTGTTGTTAGCCAGTGAGATTAACAGGTAAGCACTTCCAAAGCAAATGTCTGTTCTATATATAAATACTCCCTAGTGGAAATTCTCTATTTCATTTTTTGTTAACATTTTGTCAGAATGTCTCAAATACCCAATTATCTGCTAAAAACAGAATACAGTTATGGACAGAAGAATAGAGAAAAAAATTACTTGAAAATTAGAATGAATCTTTGTGGGGAAATCTTTTTTTTACTCTGCTTGACTTTTCTTTCACATAAGCAAAACTTTGCAAATAATAGCTACTATGTACCTTGAAAATCTAGAGTACTGGATCTTTCAGAATCAAGGCCAAACTTTTGGGACTGCAGAAATTTGATGATAAATGCTGTATTGCCACCATTCTGAAAACAGGAAATGGGGCAAAAAAGGTAAAATTATAGACTAAATTTCTTCTGGACAATTGTGCAGTTTGGGGACAATACATATCAGAAAAAATAGGACATTAAAATTTGTGAGTGGGTGGGGAGTAAGTGGAGGAAAGGCAGTTAATCTTATGGAATTAGACTACAGAAAAGGAGGGAAAAGTGTAAGAATGTGAATAATCTTGTGGATTTTATCTTTGAGTTTTCTATACCAAAAAAATCTCCGCCTATTCCTCCTCTTCTCAATAATTCAGACAGAAAACATTAGAAAAGGCCTCAATAGCTGAAAAATACCTAGACATCCCACAAAGTAAACCAGTGGCTTTACTAATGTTATCTGTTTTTTATGGCTTGCATTCAGGTTTTATGTTATTATGTGCTAATAAAAGCCTTTAAGTAGAATTAATTTATATTTGTACAACAATTAACAAAAAAAATCTACTTGAATCAATCCATATGAAGATTTCAAGCAAAAAGCTTTTTCCACTGACCATGCATGCTGAATGCTGAATGAATAACTGCAGGCTGCCCCTTCCAGCATAGGCAGGACTGAATTTCGCATCTAAATGATTTGCAAACACAGCACTTTCAAAATGCAATATGCCAAATATATAGAGGAACCACAGGTCATTAAAAACTCATTAAAGACACTGTCATTTCTCATTCATGCTGCCCACCCACTCCTACTGCCCCAGGTATTCATGTCTATTTTGTTCATGTAGCTTTTGCCATCTGGGGAAGAAACTTTCTTCAATTTTTATTCATTGCAAGTTTCAGTAACCTCTTTTGGATGGTGGAAAGGAGAAAGACAAGCAGATGCATAGAGTACTGACACTCCACTTTAGAGGCAAATTCCAAGACACTTCAGTTAGCTTTCACCACATTTGGATTTGGATAACTTTCATGTAAAGACTTCTGGCTCTGGATATAACATAGGACAGATGTAATTTTGGAACATATCCAGTGCAGAAATTGCAGATTCCATAGTTAAGAATGTGGAAGGATGTATAAACATGTGGTGAGCAGTCTAAACCTGTCCAGAAAAAATGATTCTCTTTCTGGCATGCTGGCAGAAAACAAAAGGAACCTTAAATTTGAAAGTAATACCATTAAAAAGGTTAAAGAGAAAGGCAACAAAATCAGCTGATATTCCACACTGGTTAGGGACTGAGGCCTTTTAATTTTTTGACACATCTAATTACTGCAAAACATAAATTAAACTCACTTTACTGTCCGATTGCAAAGATGACTTTTATTGGAGCTTCTGTGTGAATGGTTATGTTTTCCAGTACATAAGCTCATGAAATATAAAAACACTGGCTATTTTTTAATATGATTCCAGCTTTATTTTATCTATTGACTGGAGCACAGTTTTATTGCTGCACATTCATTCTTGGTGAAATGGAAAATTCAATGTGAAAAAAGTATTGTTTATTCCAGAGGAATTCAAAATCCACAAGAAACATCCCTGATGAGACTATATATATAATAGGATGTTTTCAATCCAGCTTTTATGTTTTATAGATAGGACACCATTGAACTTCCAACTCACTTTGAGGAAAACATCTGTAGTAACCAGAAATGAACTATCCGCAACAAAAACAGTTACTGAGGCCCTCTGTACTGAAACTGGATACAGTCTAGCTGGCAAAATGTACAGCTTACTAAGAACAGGTGGTTTTATGGTTCTTTTGGAATTTATCTGACTACTTTACACACAAAGAGCATAAAAATAAACAAACAAAGAAACAAGTGAAGGAATTGACTGAATAGTTTGTCACCTCTCAGCCCTGCAGACAGCATCAGAAATTCAGGTTTTCCGTTAAAAAAGATGTTGGCTTAGCATAATTTCCTTAACAGGAAATCAATGAGAGAGAGAAAGAGAGACAGTGGAGATAAAAATTCTCCATTTTATGCTGATCAGGAGAGGAAATTACTTGTTTAAAAAAACCAGCCACCTTGTTTTTAAAAATACATTCAGTTACTCTTGAAAATTCTTGCTGTTCTGTTATCTTTTAAGATGAACTAGAAATCAAATGAGAGAAAGTGAAATATCAATAGAAGCTCAATCTTTTCTTTCTATTTAAAAAGGAAAAAAAAAAAGTTTGCAACTTGCAAAATTATCCAGTCAGATTTCATCTATATAGTAAATATGCTTAGCCTTTTTTCTATCTACATTTTCAAAATCTCCTCATCCAGTCTTTATCTGCAACAAAGACTTAGAACCATTACCTCTGTTGTGAATTTAATAGAGAACTTTTTGCTCTGAACAGTGAATTGATTTTCTGTGCGAACAAAGTACTTGAATGGCATGTGAAACTGTAAAGTGTGACAGACTAGTAGCATTGCAGTGACTTCTTTTCTTTCAAAAATCTCCTATTTTAATTATTTTGCTTATTACATTAGTGAGGACTACATCAATTTGCCAGTGGAGAAAAAACTGCATCTTCTTGTTTCACAACCTCCTCTGTTACTCATACCATAAACAAGCAGAAACACCCAGCTGCCATTCTATTTATCTGAATTCTATGGTCACTTTGGAAATAGTTGTTGTGCTTACTAGAATTTATCATCTGGAAATAGGCAAGAAACAGAGGAGGATACTTATTATTCAAAGGGGAAAAAAACATCAATGAGATGTGGGTATGCAGAGCAGCAGAGAGAAAATTTTCCATGAAATCTACAATATCAACAGAAGTTCCAAATAAAAATTAAATTTAATTAAATTGAAAAAATAGATTTACATCTGAGCTAAAATATTCTCTGCTTCTTGGACAAATAAAACTGCCAAGCTGAGATGTCATTTAACATAACATCAAAATATAAAGTGTAGCAGTCTTGGAGAGTGCAAGAAAGAAAAAAAGATTTGCACCTTCTAAACTCAGTCAATGGGACGGTACATTATCATTTTACCACAGCAAATTAATCTGCTTTGTATTTTAAAGAGCTTTAGCAAACAGAATATATACATATTAAAATATGTTTTGTTTATATATACAGATGAGACTTCATATAGCTCTATTGTCATGTAAGGAAATACATATGAATCATATATGAGCCAAATATAGCGGAAATTACATGTCTGCCAGAAAATAATGGTAGGGACTACCACGAAACTCAAATACATATTTTAGCTCACTGGACAACTAAAAAATACAAAATTTTCAAACACAGTATCATGAATAGCTAGATCAAAATCCAGGGGGAAAAACTCCCATGGGGAGCTGATTACAAAATTTAGCTTCTGAAAATATGACGTTCCTAAGTACCTTTCTATATTTAAAGAACTTACATCACATCTAATATTTCAGGTAGGTCTAGTCTTACACATTTTCATTTAGCTCTAATCCTGTCAAAATAACGTGCAACATTTCTTCTAAATGTAACTCTCAGAAGGTAGACAGACATCCATGCTAAGAGCAAATCATGATTAAAATGAGCAGAAAAGATACTTCTGTCAAACACTTCTGAAGTGAAAATGTTCAGTGAACGTGTTTTGATCAAGTACCGTATCTGGCAAGGATGCTGCTATCTTATCTCAAAACTAATTTTTAATGAGGAAAAGAAGCTGTTGGGCCATAAATTCAGGAAAGTGTTCAAAAACATAAATAACAGATTCAGGAATCATGTAGTTGTCACGTGGCAGAACGTCAAGAAGATGTTACATGCTTACCCACCTACACCTTTGCTTAAGAAAAGCAAAGAAAAGATATTAATATTTATTCTCAAACCTAACCATGCATGGAAATATTTGCATTTCTCTGGGCTGGCTGAAGCACAGGAAAAAACCTCTGTCACAATATATACAACTCTCCAGTTGGTTGCTGATTGTTTAAAATCCTAAAATAAAAGCTGGTTATAACATCTTTTTATATGCATTATGCTTTGCAGTACAGTTACTTATAAGAGTAATATGAAACACCCTCACACACTGACATGTGAGAACCAGTGAGAAAGGAATTTTTTTCTGGGTTGCTTTCTTTGTGGATGCTTCCGAGGCCTCTCAGTCTCGCTGTTTTGTTTGTCTCTTTTGCAATTAGAATTTAGATTTCAACTACCACAAGCAGAGGGAGACATCACACATGATATAAAACAAAAACATATATTTAAAATGTGGTTACTAATAGATGTTTGGGATCCACAGTTTATAAAAAAAATAAAATCAATCTACAAATCAAAATAACCACTTCCTAAAATCAGAACACCATTTGCTACAATGAATTGGGCATTAGGTATAAATGTGAACCTCTATTGAATAACAAAAATTCCCCAGAGAAAATCCCAATGTTAGTGTTTCAGAGAACCTGACCAATGTCAACTTCAAAACACCCAAGGCTTCTGCCAGAAAAATCATCTCATGAAGAAATGGAGCTAGCCTCACAGTACTCACTCAGAAAAATAAGTGAGTGATGGTAAATTTTTTTCTGTTCCTTTTACATGAAAAGAAAGATAGAACAATCTTGGAAAGAAAGGACAAATTAAATTTTAAAAAGCATCAGCAAAAAGATATTTAAAAATACCACTTCTTTTCAGTATTATCAGGCAAGCAGAAAGTTCTGCATTCTAGTTTTCTTCAAAACATTTGTCTCCCTCTTAATATCATAGAATCATAGAATCATAGAATCATTGAGGTTGGAAAAGACCTCTAAGATCATCGAGTCCAACTGTCAACCCAACACCACCATGCCCACTAAACCATGTCCCTAAGCGCCTCATCTACTCGTCTTTTAAATACCTCCAGGGATGGGGACTCCACCACTTCCCTGGGCAGCCTGTTCCAATGTTTCACCACTCTTTCAGTAAAGAAATTTTTCCTTACATCCAATCTAAACCTCCCCTGACGCAACTTGAGGCCATTTCCTCTCGTCCTATCGCTTGTTACTTCGGAGAAAAGACCAACACCCACCTCGCTACAACCTCCTTTCAGGTAGTTGTAGAGAGCGATGAGGTCTCCCCTCAGCCTCCTTTTCTCCAGGCTGAACAGTCCCAGTTCCCTCAGCCGCTCCTCACAAGACTTGTTCTCCAGACCCCTCACCAGCTTCGTTGCCCTTCTCTGGACACGCTCCAGCACCTCAACGTCCTTCTTGTAGTGAGGGGCCCAAAACTGAACACAGTATTCGAGGTGCGGCCTCACCAGTGCCGAGTACAGGGGCACGATCACTTCCCTACTCCTACTGGCCACACTATTTCTGATACAGGCCAGGATGCCATTGGCCTTCTTGGCCGCCTGGGCACACTGCCGGCTCATGTTCAGCCGGCTGTCGACCAACACCCCCAGGTCCTTCTCTGCTGGGCAGCTTTCCAGCCACTCTTCCCCAAGCCTGTAGCGCTGCATGGGGTTGTTGTGGCCGAAGTGCAGGACACGGCACTTGGCCTTGTTGAACCTCATACAGTTGGCCTGGGCCCATCGATCCAGCCTGTCCAGGTCCCTCTGCAGAGCCTTCCTACCCTCGAGCAGATCAACACTCCCACCCAACTTGGTGTCGTCTGCAAACTTACTGAGGGTGCACTCAATCCCCTCATCCAGATCATCAATAAAGATATTAAACAAGACCGGCCCCAGTACTGAGCCCTGGGGAACACTGCTCGTGACCGGCCGCCAACTGGATGTAACTCCATTCACCACAACTCTCTGGGCCCGGCCATCCAGCCAGTTTTTGACCCAGCGCAGAGTCCACCTGTCTAAGCCGTGAGCCGCCAGCTTCTCTAGGAGAATGCTGTGGGAGACAGTGTCAAAGGCCTTGCTGAAGTCCAGGTAGACCACATCCACAGCCTTTCCCTCCTCCACTAGGCGGGTCACCTGGTCATAGAAGGAGATCAGGTTGGTCAAGCAGGACCTGCCTCTCATGAACCCGTGCTGGCTAGGCCGGATCCCCTGGTTGTCCTGCTCATGCCTTGTGAGCGCCCTCAAGATGAGCCGCTCCATAATCTTCCCCGGCACCGAGGTCAGGCTGACAGGCCTGTAGTTCCCCGGATCCTCCTTCTGGCCCTTCTTGTGGATGGGCGTCACATTGGCAAGCCTCCAGTCTTCCGGGACCTCCCCCGTTAACCAGGACTGCTGATAAATGATGGAGAGCGGCTTGGCGAGCACCTCCGCCAGCTCCCTCAGCACTCTCGGGTGGATCCCATCCGGCCCCATAGACTTGTGAGTGTCCAGGTGGCATAGCAGGTCATTGACTGCTTCCTCCTGGATTACGGGGGGTTCATCCTGCTCGCCGTCCCCGTCTTCCAGCTCGGGGGGCCGAGTACCCTGAGGATAACTGGTCTGCCTGTTAAAGACTGAGGCAAAGAAGGCACTGAGTACCTCAGCCTTTTCCTCATCCTCAGTGACAATGTTCCCCCTTGCATCCAATAAAGGATGGAGATTCTCCTTGGCTCTCTTCTTGTCATTAATATATTTGTAAAAACTTTTTTTGTTGTCTTTAACGACAGCGTCCAGATTGCGTTCTAGCTGGGCTTTTGCCTTTCTCATTTCTTCTCTGCACGACCTAACAAGATCCCTGTACTCTTCTTGAGTCGCCTGCCCCTTCTTCCACAAGCGGTAAACTCTCCTTTTTTTCCTGAGTCCCAGCAAGAGCTCCCCGTTCAGCCAGGCCGGTCATCTTCCCCGCCCATTCTTCTTACGGCGTAAAGGGACAGCCTGCTCCTGCGCCTTTAAGACTTCCTTCTTGAAGATCGTCCAGCCTTCCTGGACCCCTTTGCCCTTCAGGACCGTCTCCCACGGGACTCTCTCAACCAGCGTCCTGAACAGGCCAAAGTCTGCCCTCCAGAAGTCCATGGTTGTGGTTTTGCTGCCCCCCCTCCTTACTTCACCAAGAAGCGAGAATTCTATCATTTCATGGTCGCTAAGCCCAAGACGGCCTCCGACCACCACATCTCCCACCAGTCCTTCTCTGTTTGTAAACAGCAGGTCGAGCGAGGCACCTCCCCTGGTAGGCTCACTTACCAGCTGCGTCAGGAAGTTGTCTTCCACACACTCCAGGAACCTCCTAGACTGCTTCCTCTCTGCCATGTTGTATTTCCAGCAGACGTCCGGGAAGTTGAAGTCCCCCACGAGAACAAGGGCTAGCGATTGAGAAACTTCTGCCAGCCGCTTATAGAACGCTTCATCCGCCCCTTCATCCTGGTTGGGTGGTCTATAACAGACTCCCAGCAGGATATCTGCCTCGTTGGCCTTCCCCCTCATCCTTACCCATAGACACTCAACCGTACCATCATCACAATCGTTGAGCTCTATACAATCAAAACACTCCCTAACATACAGGGCCACCCCCCCGCCTCTCCTTCCTCGCCTGTCCCTTCTGAAGAGTCTGTAGCCATCCATTGCAGCACTCCAGTCGTGAGAGTTACCCCACCATGTTTCTGTGAGGGCTTCATCCTGTTCAACCCTTCTAAATATCACTAGATATGTGACTCAATTGGCCTGAGATTGCCCTTATTATTAATTTGTCTGCACCATTACTAGCAATAATCCCAGATTTCCACTGGGATTCCTTGAATGCTACTTTCATTCCAGTTTAAAAAAATACGTATGTGTCTAATCTCAATAGTTTTGAGCAGAGAGGCAACACGGAATAAATGAGAAATTGAGTAGAACAAGAACTTCAGAACATGAGAACCAACCATGGCAATACTGTTGAGACTAAAGAACTAGGAAGGTAAAATTTGGAGTGGCAGTGGAATGGGGCAAGTGTAAAAAACCAATTCTTTCCTTGATACGACAGACAAGTTCAGAGTGGTCACAGAAGGCTTTGAAATGGACCATGGATTTCTAGCCACTTAGCTCAAATGATTTTGAGGGATATAAGTATTTCATTTTTTGGAGGATAGCAAAAGCATACTTATCACACCAGTAAGCACCAGGGGAGAAAATTTCTGATTCTTTCTGGAAGAAGAAAGGGAAAATAAGTCTTTCAGCCAGGTTCTCTTATTGGATGTCCTCTTGCTCCTAATCTTAAAGACTTTTCTCAGCATAAAAATAGGTGGTCACTGCCATGGAGCAAACGATAACAGGAATCTACAATATTTTGCACTAATCTAAAAGAAAAGGTGAGATTCCTGTCCTCTTCTCAAGCCTCAGCCATATGTTCCCTCCTCTTCCTTGTGTCAGTTTTCAAAATCTTCCAGTGTTTGACTATCTTCTCGGTAAAGAAATATTTCCTAATATCTAGTCTGAACCTCCCCTGGTTGGGGACCTTTGGACCATTCCCACATGTCTTATCACTGGATACCGGGGAGAAGAGATCAGCACCTCCCTCTCCCCTTCCCCTCCTCAGGAAGCTGTAGAGAGCAATGAGGTCGACCCTCAGCCTCCTTTTCTCCAAACTAAACAAACCCAAAGTCCCCAGCTGCTCCTCACCAGACATGCCTTACAGCCCTTTCACCAGCTGGGTTGCCCTCCTCTGGAGGCATTCAAGTGTCTTAACATCTTTGTTAAATTGTGGGGCCCAGAACTGCACACAACACTCAAGGTGAGGTTACACCAACACTGAATACAGCGGGACAATCACCTCTTTTGACCGGCTGGCTATGCTGTGTTTGATGCACCCCAGGATGCGGTTTGCCCCCTTGGCTGCCAGGGCACACTGCTGACTCATGTTGAGCCTACTGCTGACCGGCACCCCCAGATCTCTTTCTGCAGGGCTGCTCTCCAACCACTCCTCTCCCCATTTATACCTGTGTCCAGCATTACTCCGTCCCAGATGCAGAATCCGGCATTTGTTCTTGTGAAATTTCATGCCATTGGTGATTGCCCAGTGCTCCAAACTGTCTACGTGCCTCTGCAAGGCCTCTTGTCCTTTCAGAATGTCAACAGCACCTCCCAGTGTGTACCACCAGCAACCTTACTAAGGGTGCATTCAATGCCTGCATCCAGATCACTGATAAAAATATTGAACAGAACCGGCCCTAGAACTGAGCCCTGAGGAACACCACTGGTGACTGGCCGTCAGCCAGATGTAGCCCCATTCACTACACCCCTTTGAGCCCTGCCGTTCAGGCAGTTCACCACCCAGTTCACTGTGTACTTGCTCATCTCACAGTTGGAGAACTTGTCCAGAAGGATGCTCTGAGGGACAGTATCAAAAGCCTTCCTAAAGTCCAGAAAAACTACATCCACCGCCTTCCCTTCATCTACTATGCGGGTGACCTTATAATAGAAAGATATCAAATTAGTTAGACAGGACTTTCCCTTTGTGACCCCATGTTGACTGTGCCTGATGATTGCATTGGCCTTTAAATGCCTTTCCGTAGCACCTAGTATGATCTTCTCCATAATTTTTCCAGGTACTGAGGTTAGACTAACAGGTCTGTAGTTTCCCGGGTCTTCCCTCATGCCTTTCTTGTAAATTGGAATAATGTTGCCTAGCTTCCAGTCAGTGGGGACCTCCCTAGACTCCCAAGACCTTTGGTAGATGATTGAGAGGGGTCCTGCTGTAGCATCTGCTAGCTCCCTCAGTACTCTGGCATGAATCCCATCCGGCTCCATAGACTTATGAACATTCAACTGGTACAACTGATTCCTTACAATTCCAGCGTCCACAAATGGGAAATCACTGTTTTGGTAGTTGTGGTCCTCCAACTCAGAGGACCGGGCAGCCCATATAGCCCAGACAGTGTGGAAACAAGATATTTGGGGCAAATTTTAAGATCCTACTTTCTGTACAGCATATCATACTAATAAGTATGATATGACACTTAATAAGAACCACAACAGTTGGCTACATCAAGAGTAAATGAAAAACTTAAATAATTACATGATTTTCCAGAGAGTCATTTACAGTCATTAAACCAGAAATGGAAATTCATTTTCTTGCACACACAAAGCCCATCACATGTACAAAAAAGTGCTCCTGATGTATTAATGATATTTAGTTAACGCATGCACTTTTAGAAATGTTTTTAAAACACCACCAAAGGTATGAAGAAACACTTCACTACAAGCATCAGGAAGATCTTACATACACCTAGAAAATACAGTAAATATTTTCTAAATAATGCATACAAGAAATTTTTTTTCTATTAATGACAGGCTAGATGAGCATGGGACAACTCATTGGAATCTATCATTTATCTTGATAAGATAATTGTGAGAGGATGCTAGGGGGTAACTATGGACATTAAGTTCAGTGCATTTCTGTAACTTCTTTAATTTGATATTATTAAAATAAATCACAAAATAAGGAATATGCAGATCTTAACCTTTTCTTAAACATCTGTCCAGAAGAACATTTATCAATGTTCCACTGCATGCTAAACTGCTTTTGAAAATACTCCAACAAAACATGGTGATTTTTTAAGCTCTAAGTCTGTGACGTAATCTAAAGTAGTACATTTCCTGTACTCAAACATCATCTATGTTATAGGATGCTCAGATAAACATTTCAATTTTGCAACAACCTCTCAAGTTGTAAGGGTATTATATAAATCTCATAAAA
Source organism: Aptenodytes patagonicus (assembly GCF_965638725.1). Lineage (NCBI taxonomy): Eukaryota > Metazoa > Chordata > Aves > Sphenisciformes > Spheniscidae > Aptenodytes > Aptenodytes patagonicus. The sequence goes on from NC_134982.1 coordinate 59,961,040, forward strand.
AGCATTTGCTTTGCTTTTAGCACAAAATATTAAAAAAAACCCCAGTGTATATAAGTTTGCGCGATTTTATGCTTACATTGCCTTATATATTTTCTGCATTTATAAAATCCAATTCTGAGTTCTTTGTCCCTGTAGATTCACAGGGAAATTCATAAACCTTAACCTAAATAACGTTATGATTTTTGCCCACAGATTTTTCTGTTCATGTATGTGACTTCACATATAATCTTTTATTGGCTGCTGTTACATCAGTTCAGCCTTAGATGCAATTACTGGATTGTTCAGATTCTTTTCTCATGTATTTTTTTTTTTAATAAGCCAGTGGTGCTTAATATGGAGTGAGCTTTATTCCAGAAGAAAATAATTTTTATCAGACCATGACACTGTCAGGACCATCCTAAGTTCTCTTCTCTCGGGTTCTTCACTCTTCTAAGTGAGTTAGGTAGGATCTTTCCTCCACACCAGAGCTGCAAGTATCACCTAAGTGGTTAACCAAACAAATACCTCTTGCCCTCACAAAGCAGGGTGGTGAGAAACTACAAGATTGGGTTGAAAAGAGTTGAAGAAGTTTCTTTTTATTTCTGCTGTCATCTTGAATTTTCTTTACTGGGTGCATAATAGAGAAGATGGATCTCATGAGTGAATTCTCACACCTCTTACCCTACATTTCTTCAGCCTAACTGACCATAAGTAATGGAACGGCTTTTTAGAGGGCCTTCTATCCCAAACACCCTTATAATCTTTCTCAAGAGCTGGCTTGTAACTGACAAATATGACAGGCAGAGCTAGTGAACTCTTAGGCCAGCAATATTCTCATCTCCAATACATCACAGACGTCAAAAAAAAATGAGGTGTCCTGGAACTGTGCCAGAGGTGACCGCATGTGACACTAAAATGATGAATTAACCACTTATAAAACAGGAGGCAGCATACTGAAATATGCAGGTAATTTCACCGTTTGTGGTGGCCTTGCAGAGAAAGTGTTCAAGTTCAAGCACCTCGTCTGTATTAACACTGGCAACTAAGTCCATTTCCAATTTAAATCCCAGTTACAATCATTCTGTATTTTCTTTCTACATGCACACCATAGATAGGTATAATACAGATGCATATATATGTGGCTTCATCACACACTGTGAAAACAGGTAAGATGTACCACAGGTAAGGGTGCATTAGGGAAATGCTGTGCTTATAGTATGATGGAAAATTATTAAACAACAGGACACAGGATACATCCTGGAAGAAGGAGGGATTTGACTGACTTTTTTTAATTTTGTTTTTGTGTACTGCCTCAATTGCATCATAGTATCAAAATGCATCATTGCATCAAAAGGGTCCTAAACCTAAAGAGGAAAATGAAGTATGTGTGCACAGGTGCAGGAACATAACAGATAAAATGGATTTCCAAAAAACGTCCCTCTTTTCAAGTACTAACTTTTAGTCCTTGCCAAACACTCCTGAGAAATTTCTGTTTGTCATCATGTTACATATAATACAAGCAGAACACCACGCAGGGAAATCAAGTCACCTAATCATAATTATCATAATTTATATTTTCATCCCATAAATAATATTGGGGGGCGGGCAGCATTCCCAGTGGAGCTGCACTGATGCAAATCCATCAGTTTAGAGTTTGAGCTACAGTGACAACAGAGTCAACAAGCAGCAAGCTGACACTGAGAAAGAAAATACACCTGTTTCACATTGTCTGAAACAAACTACTCCAGCTACTCTACAGTTGACAGATTGGTTCTGATTATGGCAATGACAGCCTCCTGTTCACAAAGGTAGAGTGTAACCCTTGGAAAAACATGTGGGATGAAAAACAGTTTCCAGAGATTGCAGGATAGCTATGCTATTGGTAAGAATACATCAGTCCAAATGAACACTCAGAAAGGGAAACCTGGTTAGGGGTAGGGAGTGGGGAACATTCTCTGTGGTTAAATGCACAGATCTGCTCTCTTCTCTGGGGAAGAATGGAACAGCCACATAGTGTGCATGTCCCTTATAATGATAAAATCACATCAGTCTTGAGTATGTCTTGAGCATACTCTTGTACCATAGAGGGTAAAAACAAATTAATTATTAAAGTACTCTGTAGATTAGCCATGTAAATCTAATTTGTGTAACATATACTGACTGACATACCACAAAGACTCAGTTTGTTAATATGCCATACAATGGCCCTTGAGATTCATCTCTGGTGTTGAGATTTTACCATGATTGACACATGAGAAATCCTCAGTAAAAGAGATCTTAATTTTGTCAATATTCAGATGGTTCCATTGGCAGCGTAATAGTTGAGAGAGCAGGAATAACACAGCAGTAGTAGCTCTATGCCTGCAAAATTTTGAATATAGCTAAATCCACTTGAGCTTCTTGCAGAGTTCAGAATAGCCACAAACATGTCCCAAGTAAAGTGGACTTTAATAATTTTGAAGAGACAATTATAGAAAACAGAAATTGTTAAGGAACACTGTTCATTTAGACACTTGTCTTTGTCAGCAGAACACTCAGAAATGAAATGAAGGGACTGGATAGCCAGAAACTCTATTGCAGGGCATACCCTATGCAAAAGATACACTCACATGTATTAGACCAAAGTGTACTGAGCAGTCTAAGATCTCTATTGTTTTGGCTCACAAATGCTACTTCTTGTGCAAGGCTAGAAGTTTGCATACATAAAATCTCAGAAATTTAAAAAGGTAAGTCTGATATAGAAGTCATTGAATATTGTGTCATTGTCCCGCTCCAATGTTGGGAGAGGTTTCAATATGATCCCGAGAGCGAGATTAAGACACAAACGAGGTCAAATGCTGTATACCCAAGACAGCTTTTATTATCAAAAGTAAAAAAGAGAAGTTAGTAGCGACAGGATAGAATAGAATAAAAAGACAGAGGTTAAGCAAGCATTCGGGACAGAGTTGCAAGGATAGTCACCACCATGGATCCCCAGAGTCCGGAGGTTCCGAGTCTCTTGATGTTTCAGCGGTGGGCGATCGCACCGGGCTTGTCTTGGCAGTCCCTTTTATCCTCTTTCCAGGGCTGTAGTTTCCATGACAACGACACATACCTGCACGTCTCCGCATTCCTGCATATGCGCACAGGCTTCACACGACCCCAGTCCCACTCTTCACTCGACTGGCGCCTGACTTGACAGGATGTCTTTTCACAAAACGGAGGTCTCTGTAGCCTTGTAGCAGTTATCTCTGTGGCCTTGTAGCCGTTATTAAGCAGTCAGAGGATTCTTCGCTTAGACAAACAGTCTTTGGGACAAATGTTTTACAGTTCAGTCTTTCACTTGCAGCTGTTATCTCTGTGGCCTTGTAGCAGCCAGAGAACTCTTCGTTTAGAAAGCAATCTTTGAGACAAACATTTTACAGTTCAGTCTCTCACAGTCATGTATGTATATATTTATACTGAAATGTAATCTATAATCTATTGGCAATGTACATCTCTGTTAGAATAAATTCCATTAGTTAGGTGTTTCACTTGGTAATTATTTCTTTGTTTTTGAACAAAGGAAATACTGAAACACCTTCTATCAGAAATGTGTGATTTACTTTCATAGGCTGATATATCTTTACTAGTATTAAATAAGCACAAAGACTATCAGTGGTGCTCAGAAGTTCTTGTTTTCATATATTTCTCTGCAAGCTTCTCTCTTCTTTCTCTCTTAACCGTAACAAATTATCTCACTATTATGAGAGAAAAAATTGCATAATACTGATTCAGGCAAAATTCTAAATGAAGTTATTGAGACCAATAATGTTCAAATTTGGATGTCTGAATGCAGTCTTTAGAATCTATAGGCTAGTGTCAACATATGTGACTGGATCTTCAGAGCTGAACACCCAGATTTTAAAACTCATAAGTGCTCAAAATTGTCTTTTAGCAAGAAGTGTCTAAAAGCACAGTCAGCTGATCAGCAAAGTTTCCCACAGGGTAGAAAGAGAAAAAAGTGCAAATGTAATGTACACACACTATTTATAAGTGCTGAGATACAAAACTAAATTGATGAGACTTCACAGAGCATGGCAGTTTTGACTTTACTTACTTTGCCAAAGGACCAAAGTAATTTACACACGTTTCCTTTTTAACATTTACAAATTTGAGACAAAATGTTAATAATTGTTAAGCAAAATTAATGACTTTTTGAGAGCAGATCAGATTTTAAAAAAGAGGCATTCACAAAGAGGTAACTGCAATGTCTTTTTTTTTTCCAAATAAATTTAAAAACCTGATGGGAAAAAAAAAATTAGAAAAAATTATGTAGTTGTACAACTCTTTCCACCACCACCACTCCACTCTGAAGAAAACAGAAAATGGGCCTGCACAATGGCAGGATCTTTGCCAAGAGATGAGAGATGTCAATTTAACTGATACAAATGTTCTGGAGAATTAACATCTCCTCCCACATCCATGGAGGAGGAATCTTGTCCTTTCTTCAAGATTTACGAAGTAAAGCAAAGTAAATGTCAATTAAACTAAGGAGGATGAAAGAAGAAATTTTCACCTTCCTTGAGAATATACCATTAATTCTGTTGTTTATTTCATGAAGTAACCTTAACATATTTTGTAAAGAACTGGACCATATATTTAAACAATATAGATCATAAAATAGTTTCCTCATTTATATCTCTTTCTTTCAAAGCAGAGATTAAAACTGAGTCTATTTGCTTGTTTTCACAATATTCCTCTAAAATACCTGGACTTTAAAATAGTTTCTGGAAAGTGATACAAGCAAAAAAGAAACAAAGAGCAAGTAGCCTGTCCATCAAGAATAGTTACATGATTTTAGGCATTGTGGTCTCTTCACCACAAAAGATGTCAAAATGCCTTCATAAAAAAATTAGTTGCAAGATAACAGCTGCAGTGCATCTCGTTAGACTACAAAATAGACGCATGCTGACTTAGACAAACATTTGTCTTCTGAAGTCTTGAAGGGTTGTATTTTGACCTATTTGTAAATGTTTAAGCATAAGACTGTACTTCTTTTGTTTTATCAGATGCTGGTTGATTCAGTCACAAAAGTACTTGCAGAATGGGTAGATCTTAATTAAGTAGTAAAATAATGAATATTGTATGTTCTTTGCACATACAGTGCTTAAACAAAAACAAAAAAGACCTTGTATGATTAAAACCTTCTCTTTCATTCATGAAATATCTTTACTAAGGCTTACCTGTCTGCTCACCCCTAGAATTGCAACCCCAGTTTTGAACTCCCCTTTTAGAAAATTATGGGCACTAACAGTTCAGTATCACAGATACAGAATCTTAGGAGGAACAGGGTTAATTACCGTAATTTTAACAACATGTTAGTTTGAAAGAAGGAGCAAAGGGTTGAATGGATGGGCAGAATGGTGAAATTTTATGGTGAAATCTTTCAGTTTTGAAATATAGTAGGTTATTAATGAAACTGTTTGAATGCTACTCATCAAATACTTTAGTCTGCATTCTTGAGTTTCATTATTCAGTGTATGTTTGATGAATATTGGGTTAGATGTGAGAAAAGTGTCCTGTAAGAGGAGATCTATTATGTAAACAAATCACATACTGAATTATATACTGAATTTTGAAGCCAGACAATGTTTCTTTTTGGAAAGGATGCAGATTCAGTCAAAATGCTTTTGAATATTGTTTGATATCAACTTTTCAAAATTTTAAAAAACTCATTTGCTATTGTTTGTCCTTAATAAAACTGGGGAAAAAAAGTGGATGTGTTCTTTGCATTCTTTCCCAATTTTGAAACAGGAAAACATTTTTGAAATATTGAAAGTAAAGGGGGAGGGAAATGAGATGAAAAGTCAGACTTTCAGTCAGGCTTGTCTTAAGAGCGAAGCAGCTGTCTGAGAAGTGTAGTAATTCCTAATTTTTAGCTTAAGGTAGCACCAGGAATCAACAGATACTTTATACCACACAGCTGATTCCAGCTGGCTCCACAATGGACAAAATGAACCCATCACAAGCCAAAACTGAGCTAGTGAGAGTAGTTTATGGCAGCTCTGCAAAAAAATATTGAATAAAGGTGACTAAACACCAAGGCAAAGGGACAAAAATGCCAGAGCAGGAGGAAGAAGAGAAACAGCACCCGAGCAGGGGCTGGAGCAGAGTAGCTGCCCAATCAGGAACAGAGGGAGGCTGAGGAGGAGGAGGTATGGCCACAGCTGGTGGAGGAGACCATGCCAGAACAACTGTGTAAGGAGCTGCCATGCACCCTGCAACACCCATCACCTTCACTGGGGGGACGAAGTGTAGCATGTGGTGAGTGGACTAGGGACCAGGAAAGGAGGAGGACAGGTGTCTGGATGGAAGTTGAGGTATTTTTCCCTAAGTGTTTGTTTACTTATTTGTGGTTTTATTTGTTTTTAACAGCAGTAATTAAAGTTTGTTCATTGGCAATAAATTAAAATTATTAAAATTCCCCAGCTCAAGACTGTTTTTGGCATGCAACAGTATGGTCAAGCATTTTCTAGAATCCGATCCCCAGTTTGAAATAACTAATTTCTGGTAATTTTCTATTATTCTATTTGATAGAAATTTTAGACAGAATTTGGAATAAGTTTCTTATAAGGGAGGACATCTGCTGGTTGAGATTTTGCTGGTGTGATAGTCCTGCTGTTTTGTGTTTTTTTACTGGATATGGTCAGATATATCTCTGTCTTCTAGAACTACAGGGTGTCTAAGCACCAGCTGAAAATCAACGTATTTTCCCAGGTTTATTAATTAAATCTCACACCCCTTAATGCTCAGTGATTCTTTCACTTTTTCCTCTCTTTTTTTGTAAAAATGGGCCAAAGAATAATGCTGAAGATTAGATAACGTCCCAGAGGATAACATTTAAACAAAGCAGTTCTCCCCTATTTTCTTATTCTGAGATACATTGTCATTAACAAAAATAAGACCTCAAAGATTTGATCTGAGGAAGCTTGGGTTATTAGTGCAATGAAATGCGAGCCTCACTTGAGTCAAGGTAATGTGAATGAATGAATTCACCATTCATTCACTGAATGAAACCAATCCAATACCAAGTCAACTAATCTTATGAGAAATTTCATGAGAATCGTAGGCTTCCTACATTAAATAGGTTAGAACAGGCCTTCAACATTAGTATCATTGTATTCATATAACCTGGAGTTGGAGATTCCACCTGAACAGTCTTGCATTTGGGCTGACCTTGATTTGGAAATGGATGTTTGGATTCTTTTTGAGACTTCGGTTGTCCATACCAAACTGGCCTCCCTGACCTGTTCATGGTTGCGGTGACCAGCTTAGGGTCTTGTCTCACCTACCCTCTCATTAAAACATAGATTTTCCAGCCATAGCGCGAGGTAGTATTAAAATTAGGAATTGATTCAAATCAGTTTCATGTAAGATATATGGATGGAATTCTTGAATAAGGCTACACAAATTAGGTCTTAAAGTGACTGCCATTAGCTTTCAAGGTTTTCAGCAGGTGTTCTGACTGACTCCTTGTGAATAAAACATGGGGGACCATATCCCAAACATCTACCTCACATGTCCAAACTACACTGTAGTGGTTAACTTAGAGTGCCTGATTTGTATCCCTAGATCCTCCATGCACACCAAGGGAGAATGCCTCTTGAAAGCCCACACAAGGCATAGACAGCTGCCAGAAAGAAGTAAGAATTACTGAACAAAGGGTTTGCCTGAGTTTTCCAAGTCTTCCTGGAGTCAAGGTTTTTCTATCCCCTCCAAATATGAAGAACCAAAGGATAGATGCCTGAGTTCTCATAACATATTTTGGAGAGAGGAGGCACCACTTACCACTTAAGCATGATAACCCTATACAGAGCATTTACGTGGGGAATGAGAAGATTCAAATCGTTATCATATTTACCAGAAGGGTGCACTATCCACATAGCTATGGAATAATACTTTTAATTGATTGATGCTGAGCCACTGAGCATCCAAAAATAAAGATTTTGTGACATCTGAAAAGTAAACAAACAAGTTGGAGCCTGAATCTGTAACTCAGAAGTTGGGGGAATCTTGGGCCCTAATCCCTGTCCTGAGGATTTATATACATTTTACATTCATCAGTAAATAACCCTCTGGTAATAATCTAGAGAGAAGGACACTAAGAGTAGGTTCCTAACTGAATATTGCTCCTTATCAAGCAGGGACCCTAATCCCAGCTATGCACAGATATAGGTTTCTACATGCTGCACTCCCACCCCTGTAGGCTAGCTCATTGTAATCCATAATTAGTGACAAAACCCACTGATTTTGCAGACAAATAATTTCTTCCTTTTATGTGGTCTTTTATTTCTAACAAATACCAGTTACTTGATAATTCAGAATAAAATGGGAATCCCATAATACAACCATACAGTAGTATTCAATCTGGGCTGAAGAAAATGCTCCCTGAAATAACATTGCAAACAATCAGATTACGCTGTAAAGCATGAAGTTTGATTATGACTGTGTAATAATTTATGAAACAAACTGGACACGCACTTAATAATGCAGTAACAGAATATATTCCTTTGTCAAATTAAAATTCTGACTCTAATCAAAATCCCAAAATTGTTTTGAAACCCCATATATGAAAAATCTAATTTTCTGATCAAGAAATGCTATTTGGATTAATTTTTTCTCACTGATGTCTTTGTGAACATTATGAGAGCAACAATAATTTTAGCCATAATGTTTAAACACTGCTGAATCAAAACAAATGAAGAGATGAAATTCCAAGATGCACAGAAGTCTTGCAGCAGGATTATCAGACGGTTTACAATCTTTTCTTGATGTTCTGTGAAGGAACAATAAAAATACAGCACTTGGTAAAGATTTATTTAGAGGTGTGAGAACCACAAGACAAAATTTGAACAATATAGAAGAGAATGGGAGAGAAGTTAATCATCTTACTTTTGTAGCAAAAGTGATTGCAAAAGGGATTTTTATGAATCTTGTGACATCTGCTGTTAATCAGTTGATGTTAAATATAAGATTGCACCATAAAGATCCAATAGCTAGTACCCTTTGTGTTTGCAGGTTTGAGATTTTGCACATTTGTAGTGGGCTCTTACAGTTTGTAAAGAAGCCCTGAGGAAACAGGGATGTACCAACCAGCTTGTGTTGTAGAAAGAATCACTTTATCCAAGGAATAGTGACTGCTGCCAATTCCTGACCTTTGGCAAGCAAGAGCAGAGCCTTAGGCTATTCTAGCTTTATTAACTATTTGCTTTCTTTTTCTTGCTTATTCTTCAATCAGTCCAAATATGAATTAGCATATTAGCATTTAGCAGACAATGAGCCATGCTGGTACACATTACAGGGGACAATTAAATACAGCTAGCATTATTATTTTGTTAAATGAGTTAAAATTCATCCATCATAAAAGACTTTCCACAAAAATGTTCACAAAAGCTAATAAAACAGCTTATTGTTAGAAGCCACCCCCTCCGGTTCCCTGAGTGGTGGCAGCATAGGACAAAGGGACCCAGAGTGACTTACAAGAACTGTTAGCTCATCTAACAGTCTCAGGCTCAACACCAAATTCACATCATGCCATTTCTTTATAAAATTGTTAAGGTGGTTCACCTTACTGGTCCCTTTGGAAGAATGCTCTAAGGCTTCTGCATTTGGCCTAAGTGTAGTCATGGCCACTTTGTGTCTGTTTGTTCTTCTGTCAACTTTGTCCATTAGTTTAAGTAGCTTCTCTCCCCATCCCATGCCCCCCAACCCCTTATTAACTTGTCTTTTGAGTTTACACAGTGCAATCATATTTCATAGAACCATAGAGCCATAGAACAGCCCAGATTGGAAGGGATCTTGAAAGATCATCTGGTCCAACCTTTTGTGGGAAAGGAATCCTAGATGAGATTATCTAGCACCCTGTCCTATTGCACCTTGAAAACTTGCAGTGATGGGGACTCTGCCACATCCCTGGGGAGGTTGTTCCAGTGATTGATCATTCTCATTGTAAAAAATTTCTTTCTTATATCAACATTAATCTCTTTCTTATGTCAACATGAAATATCATATTCCAAATCAGCTTTTTTTTTTTTCCAGCTAATTAAGCCAAATCTTAAGCTAAGAGTTAGGGCTCAGAGACATAGTCAAATAACAGTGTCTTAATATATTGTTTGGACAGAGCCACCACAGTGGTTGATGAATGGTCTGTGCTCATGCTTTTTGCTCATTTTTGTCAGAGTTTACGCGGATCGGTGTTGACGACGGAGCGGGAGGTGCGATCCCGGAGTAATGATAGGTCCCAATATGAGTATGATCATTCTCCTTTATTCATGCTTATAACAGGGCTTATATAGTTATCTACTATAGGCACGTGCTTCATAACAACCTATGATTGGTTAACTACAGCTATACACGCGCTCACAACTCCTTCCTCATTGGAGGCTGACGGCTGGGCACGCCGACCCTCGCCCCCTCTCCGTCCCGGATGTAGCTCTGCTTTTGTTGTTTATCTGCTGGCGAGGTTCCCTCTTCTGCCCCGTGAAGGACGATCAGTCGTCTTTATCAGCGCGCCCCTGCTATTGCTCAAAACATGGGTTGCTCAGGGATACTAGATCATGCCCCTGCTGTATCAGCCACTCCTCCACACATTTTAATGTCAATATTCAAGTCTCAGAAAAATGTTTAAGCTAATGCATCTTATCTTTCAGTTAGGGTAGGAACAAATTGTTGTAACATAATAAATAAAGAATAAATTGTGCAGTCAGAATAATTTGAATCTATGCTTCACCAAGTCTCCCCAGTTAGCCAGGCAGAACAGTGGGATGGGAAGCGCTTATTGGCCTAGGTATAGAGCTGAACTTGGGCTACTTCTCTTTATTCTCACTGCCTGGGTTATCCCTTCCCAGGTGCAGAGTGCTATAATAATGCTCTAACGTGACCACAGGGGCTGATAAGAAGCTTTCACTGAGCTTAATGATTTTAGGTCAGGATCAGCTCTACTGGATTTCTTTGGGTTGTTGTTTTCTTTTTCCATCACCTAAAGCTTCCCAGATTGCCAGTACCTACAGCACGAAGAAGTGAAATACTGCATTCACCACTCTCCCATTGTACAGTAATACACCTATGCTTTATTAATTAGCAGTTCTTCATATTAGAATGTATTTTTGAATGATATGCAGGAAAGGTGTCCATAACAGTAAAGAAAGAACATCATGATGTTTGATAAGAACACATAAAATAAACCTGTAAGCACAGTAAAAACGGATTTCCTTCTTTTAAAACATTATTTTATTATTTCCTCTGAATAAAGTGTAGGATGTTTTAACCAAAGAAGTAGCCTACTTTCAAAAAAATTATTGGAAAGAGCAACCCCTTTTCTCATTGCTCCCATATGAAGATCTGAGATACTTCTAAGAGAAAGGGTCTTACTACTGTTTGTGGCAGCAAACATCTCAAACTGCCTGAAACTTTTCCATATTCTTCTTAAACAAGTAGCCCACAGATGTTTTTCTGATGTCACCAAAATTTTTTTTAAATTAATAAGATTATAAACTGGAATTACAATAAACACAAAAGTAGAGTGAGGCTGCAGTGAAGGCGAGGTATTACATGAATTTCTCCTCACATCATGTTATTTCTGCTAGGAATGGCTCATAGCTCTGCATTTTGTACCTCTCCATTTATTTTTGGACCCACGACCCAACAAATTATATTATGCTTGTTTAAAAACAATTACATAGTTTAACTCAGTAACTGCTTCATATCTTTTGCTTCCAGCCGTTGTATCTTCTCTCTGTTTGGTATTTGTCAATATATAATATTATAGTGTAAATTCAAAACTGGGATGGGTAAAAGAAGCCAGGATCTTTTTACTGATATGAGTAACCTTTCATTAAGGCTTTTATTTTTATATGTTTATTTAGATTCCAGTCATAAAAACTAACAAGGATTTCATATTCATTGAGATTCCTACTAAAGAGAGAGAAATTTTCAGTACACAATTTTCAGAATCCAGTCATTTCTTTCCTTGAGGTTAAACTTTGGCCAAGTCCATACTAGAAGTCTTTGCCAGAATTGCCGCATCAGGTAGGAGAATAATATTTTCATCCTACTTTAGTGCCAGCAGAAGCCCAACTATAGATGTGTTATGCCAGTATAAAATACTTTCCCCAGTATTCCTCATTCCATATATTAGCATAAGCTGTGGTGTGCTGGGAGGTACTTGCCAATGTAACGAGAATGGTAAAAGGTCTTAGCAAAAATCAGACTTTTAGGTCAGTTTATTAAATTTCTCAGTTTGTGTAAACTAACACCACCACTTGAATTATACCAGTTTATGACAGCTGAGAATAAGCAGCTGAGTCTAATGATCTTCGCTGATCATTAGGAATGGAGAGAAGAGGATCAGACAGCAAAAACTCCTGTGAAAAATTCCATCTCCACTTATTTAACACCACTGGACTGAGTTAGTATTTCTTGCTTCAGTGTTTTCAGCTCTATGGTCTGCTTGCTAGCATAAACGTTGCTCCATTTATAATAGACATTAAACCAGATTGCCTGGTATGGATCCCAGAATGCACTTTTATACAAACAAACATGACAGCAAATGTGAGCCAGGGATACGATATTGGAAGACAAAGTGCAATGCAGGTTGCATTTCAATTTAGGATTAAATTTATACAGTACAAAAACGTATGAACAGGAAAAACCACCCTATCGTAAACTACCTCCAGATAGGTAGGCTTATCTGGGATACTAGCTGTAAGAAACATGGGAGCTACTTGTAAATGTTAAAAAACTCCACATAGTGATATTAATTGCATAGCTGATAACACAATATTCCCTTCCATGGGACCTTTGTGAATTGTGATGAGGAGGATCTTGTGTCACCTTACTTGGGAAGAAACAGTTCACATCAGTATTTCACAGTTTTCTTCCATTATGCCAGTTCTAGCAATACTGAGTAGTTCCAGGCATGGTATGGGCATTTCACAAACATACAAGAAAGAACATATCCATTTTTTGGGAAGAACCTTCCTTTAGGTTGGTCAACGTAACTTTGTTTATAGTTATGTAGTTCCCAAAGTAGATCTTGATTGGACATAAAATAACAGGTATCATGGCACTAGAAGTTTAAAATCTTTAGGAAACAGACATTAAGTGGGTGGTGGATTCAACTGTAACTATGAAGATTTAACTATTAATCTGGTGAAAAGTGAAAGAATAGAGTTCTGAAGGGATTAAAAGTCACGCAATTACAACTTTATTCTTCTCTCTGTATTAGCAGAATTACTTTGGATGTTTCAGGTCTTCAGACCCATTTGCAAATTCTCAGTCTCTGATTTAAACTGAGATGCTCCCAGAGGCAGAAAAATCAACAAAGTTGTAAAGATTTTTTCCTCTTAATCTTACAAACACTTCATTTTTTCCTAAAAGTGCTAAGACTTTCACCTCCATATAGAATTTTCCTCTACCTCTTTCCTATTCCCATTCTTAAATTTTTCAAATCTTTCAAAAAGGCATATTTTTCAATGATTACTTTTAAGGTAAGAAGCCCTGAAGTTGCTACTGTTAAAATATGTGTTCCCTCACCCTCTTTTTTTTCCTGCCAGCACCAACATTATAGTCTTGAGTGCTTTAGAATCATAGAATCATAGAATCATTAAGGTTGGAAAAGACCTCTAAGATCATTGAGTCCAACCGTCAACCCAACACCACCATGCCCACTAAACCGTGTCCCTAAGTGCTTCATCTACATGTCTTTTAAATACCTCCAGGGATGGGGACTCAACCACTTCCCTGGGCAGCCTGTTCCAATGTTTCACCACTCTTTCAGTAAAGAAATTTTTCCTTACATCCAATCTAAACCTCCCCTGGCACAACTTGAGGCCATTTCCTCTCGTCCTATCGCTAGTTACTTGGGAGAAGAGACCAACACCCACCTCGCTACAACCTCCTTTCAGGTAGATGTAGAGAGCGATGAGGTCTCCCCTCAGCCTCCTTTTCTCCAGGCTAAACAACCCCAGTTCCCTCAGCCGCTCCTCACAAGACTTGTTCTCCAGACCCTTCACCAGCTTCGTTGCTCTTCTCTGGACACACTCCAGCACCTCAACGTCCTTCTTGTAGTGAGGGGCCCAAAACTGAACACAGTATTCGAGGTGCGGCCTCACCAGGGCCGAGTACAGGAGCACGATCACTTCCCTACTCCTGCTGGCCACACTATTTCTGATACAGGCCAGGATGCCATTGGCCTTCTTGGCCGCCTGGACACACTACCGGCTCATGTTCAGCCAGCTGTCGACCAGCACCCCCAGGTCCTTTTCTGACACGCAATTCTATGTGAATTGATATTTTTTGACACATATATTTTATTCCAGTGATTTAAATAATGAAGCTTCTGCCACTTCCCCCTATTTAAAAGTCTAACAGAAAACCCTGTTAAGAATGGGTTTGTGATTTTTCATTTCAACTTTTTTCTCTTTACTCATTTTCATCCTCCTCATGTTATATCTGTTTACCTCAATGTTCTTTCCAAATCTTTTCACTCCTCTAAGTGCTTTTTAATACAAGGCTTAAAATACACTCTACCACCACTTTCAGTAGCCAGCTATCCAATCGGCATCTAGTTTTCAATGCTTCATTAAAGTAAATCCTGTCAGTCCCACAATTTATCATTATTGCTCTTTTTGACTCTGTCGTAATCTGTATGCCTTGCTGAGAGTTGTAAAGCTGCCTTTAGAAGTTGTTCAGCAATATTTTCTACAGAAGAAGGGATAATTTGTCTTGATGAGTAAATACTAAAATTATTACTGCTCCAATAGCTTGTACCTCAAAATTATGTGTCTTCCACTTCTAGTATTGCCTCTTTTGGTATTATCAGAACTCAGTTTTCTTTGACTGTGTGTCTTGTATGTTAAAATTTTATTTCCCAAGGTCTTCAGTGTGTGTTTTCTTTATGTAACTTCATGTAGCCTTTTTGTTCTTCATTCATTTATAACTCTTCTAGAAGCTTCAACACCAGCTTTATGTGTTAAGGGAGGGTTAACTGACATGTTAGCATTTCCCACAATAGGACTGGAATTGGAGCTAGTTACCATGGTACCAGAGTGGGAAGGGGTAGAAGATGATATAGAGCTTCTATTTTTATTGAAGGGACACGTAAGTGAGTAGGAGAGAGCAGAATTCTTCCTGACAATGTGAGAAGTGGCATGACTCTTCTCGGGAACATATGTATTTATTTCCTCCCCAAAACAATGAAAAGATGCAGAAGATGGTGATGCATTGTGCATCCCCATGTATGTATTTCCAGCTCCTTCTCATGCTCAGGTGTAACAATAATTTCCTTTACATGGAGTAGATTATAACATCACACTGTAGACTAGAGAGTCATTTGGGAGTGTAGAAAGTTAACCCGTTATAAGTTAAAAATAGAACTGTTGGTAGTAGTCTATCTTCAAAAACTCCATCCTGTTTTGTGTTTATACAAACAGAAAAGTTACTAAAATTATCCAACAGCATCTTTTCTAGCTTTTATCTTCTTATGATAAAGTCTTATTTTTTCCAAGTAAGAATTTTATAGCAAAATATTCAGAAAGTTTTGCACACAGCACAGAAGTTGAATAATACATGCCAGGTATGTATCAGAAACAAAAATCACATAGAAGTTTTTCTTTTCTCTTTGGCACTGTTGCTACGTAATACAATAGTATATATCTCAGCTTCAGAGACTTGGATGCCAATATGCTTTGCAATTACAGTGAAACATACCCAGCTTGACATTGTGTTTAAAATAATTTCCACTCCACCTCCCATTTGAAGGCTGAATTGAGCAGGTGGTTTTGATTTGGTGGTTCATGTGGTAATGCAAGAGAACGTTCTGAAGCTGTGGGTGTTCATTATCACAGACTTTTCTGCACAACAATGTAACACAAGAAACAATATAGGGTTCAGAATAGCCTGTTCTTTCCTCAGTTCAGGAACCCTTACTGAAAGCCTATTTCCCATCTCATCCATTAGAATAAATTTTGAAAAGATTTTTCTTTTTCTGTAGCTATTACTGCCCACCACAGCTGGATACTAATTGGAAGGCAAAGCCATTATATGCATGAATTAGCCACTGCTTGAACAATGCACTGCTCTGCCTGGTCTCAAGGGAAATAAAAAAAGGAATACGTGAATTTGGAATTTAGTGTGTACGTTTTGATTGCTAATTAAAATATACAGAGGAAGATTTTGATAATGTGTGTTCTTGCATTATTCCTGCCCTGACTGGACAGTTAATAAAGTGTGTCATACCAACTGAAAGCACAGCAGCTTATATAATTTTATCTGGAAAACTTTTGACATGCCTAACAATTAATATTAGTAGTTAAACAAACAGTTCATTATTTGTACAGCAGCCTCAGAAGGAGTCAAAAGACACTGTTTTGCCCTCTCTTATGTGAAACAAAATGTTTCTTATTCTCTGCCAGTATGGCAAAAAACATCTGGATATTAATCCTCTGGCCTTTGATGTTTTCAGGTTTATTTTAATTTAACATTAATGCAGCTCTGTGACTCATTACAGGCAGTATTGTAGTCATACCAATTTATGACCTGTGGGTATGAAGCTCAGTCGTTAGGAAAGGCATGTTGTAGGTAGCATAGAAAAATGTCATTCAGCAAGGATGATTTGATTTGGAAATTCATGTAACTATCATAAAGTCAAGGGGTTCAGTTCCCACATAGTACTGTGGGAACTATATAGCTATAAACAGAGCTCCCTACACCAATGTGATTCCTTGCACGGCAGAATAACTTACACTTGAGTAAGGAGTTAATATAATCTTACCTGAAGGCATTGGAAGGCCTTGAACCTGCCAGTGAAGTCTGCCAGTGAAAAGCGGTGCAACTTTTCCTCTTCCCAGTCTATGCCCTTTTTAAGCGTAGGTGTATATGGATGCAGCAGTGTGAGAGAGCTGGAAGCTATGCATGTCTGACGCTTCTGTAAATACCCTCTTGGCAGTATTCCTCATGATTATACAGATCTTGTATGCATCTAGGCTCAAGTGTCTCAAAAGGCTTGATCCTAGACACTACCTCAAGTGGTTTTATGATATTAAAACAGCACAGAGCAACCAGTCAGCTGTTAAAGAGATAGCTGAGGAAGCCTTCCTCTTTGACCCCAGGAAAACCCTTGGGTGGGGCTCTGCTCTACCTGAATATTTTATGTTGGCTTAATGTAAGGGGAGATTGTCAGCCTTTACACTGTATGTGGTGGTGTGAATGACACTCTGTTAGCTCATCCACAATAACATCTGCTCTCTGCAAACAGTACAGCTGAATCCAGTTTTGCAGCTTCTCCATTTTGCACTTACAATCTGAACCAGGAATACATTTTTATCCACTTAATGTGCATGAGGAGCATGCCCATAAGGCAGCACAGAGTAGCTATGTACAGCAGTTTTCCACAATAGCTTATTGTGTATTAACTCCCCAATAAGGATGCATCATGAAATGCAAGAAACATTAGCCTAGGAATGTTGTATTTTGTGGGCAGACCTAAGCAGCTCCTGTTCATGCTGCAAGTTACTGAGAACTGCACAATTATCTTTGGCAGGACCTTGAGCTGGCCAGAACTGTGATGTCAAAGGTAGCATGGCTTCTGCGCAGTACAATGCTATCTAATGCTCTGTGGCCTCTTCTGACCCCCCCCCCCCCCCCCGCCCCCCCAAACTTTCCACCATGATTTTGAGAAGCAAAGTGCAGAAGAAAGTGTGACTCTACCTCTTCTTCAGCATTTTAAGTACTACCCAGTAACACACGGACTGGGGGGAAAGCTGGTCAGTCATTTCTGATTAATGGCAGTATGAAATGAGGTATATTCCACTGGGCAGAAAAAAATGCAGACTATTTTTGCACTAGGGTAAATATTTGGTCTTCCTTTAAAGCTTTAAATTTGTTGTGAATCTAGTCATGCATGTGGGCTCTGTGCTGCGCTCTGCTAAAAGAATTTTTGATATAAGAAAAAATGTAGTATTTACAGCTACTGTGATAGGGTGTAGTATCTGAGTAACAGTGCCTTTTTATGCTAAAGACCATTACAACTTGGGATGTGTTGCAGGCAACTTCTGGCAAATGTATAATGTAGAGACATTCAATCATGGATAAAGGCAAGTGTTAGTAGCTGAACCCTCCCTACAACATCTGTATTTTCCTGGGTCTTTTTCTCTACAAGGATATTTGCACATCTAAGTTCTTTCTGCTGCATCTATGGTAATCTTAACATGAAATGGGGGAGCCTGGCCTGTAAATCTTTTTCAGAAATAGCTTCTGCATTTAATGTCAAACTGTGAAAAATATTGCAAAAGTATAAATGCATCTTATTCTACAAATAAATTATCATTGACAAAGAAGGTGACACCAAAGTGGTTGATAGATTGGCATCTACAAATAATTTTTAATATAAATAATATAATAATAAATTAAAGTTTGAGTATGATACATTTTCATGTAAAAGTGTTTATTCTTTTTTGTTCTTTTCTGGCAGTTCTGTAAACATGCTCTTCACATGCTATTTGAGACCTGAGCTTGAAATTACCTTCAATGAACACACTTTGTGTTTTCAACAAAAACTTCCCTTCAACCTTATGATGCTAGGCAAAGATTTTGACAACAATCATACACTAGCTAGTTTAAACCTGGTTATGGCTTAGCTAGAGAGGTTCATGGAAAGAATGAGCCTGTCGAAGGCATGTATCTATCCATCAAAAGGCACTTACTATGAATTTGCTGTTAAAGACTTCCCATAGTCCACTCAAATCTACAGCTATATTTTGTATTTATATTGTTTAGAAAAAGAGAGCGCAAAGGACATACATTCTTATAACTCTGAGTGATATTTTCAGATGTGGTCCACAAAAAATAAGCAAAAGTTATTTGTCCTTCTGAACCTGGATCTGCCAAATCACCTTTCAGTAAAAAAAATCTATGAGGCAATATTCCATCATAAAGCATAGAATAAAACAGTTGTAAACGTGCCACATTACTAATAGCAATGCTGTGGTGTTGTTACTTGTTTCTTTCATTAAAAAAAAAAAACAACAAACTATTTTCCCCTATTTTTTTCATTTGGTAACTTCTAAATGAAGGTTGTGAAGTCCCATGACCAGCTACTTGGTTTTTTAGCACAACAGACTCCTGATGTTTTTTGCCAGGATCAGTCATTGAACATGAAATAATACCACTAAGTATTAGTTTACTTGTGCTATTTGCCAGCATGTGGTTACGTATTTGATAGCATGATATGGGTTTTCATTTTTTTTTGTCATTATCTCTTATGTAAGTATCTCTATGAAATGAATGCATTGGTCTATTAAATGTCAATGGGAGTCCAGTCCAGTGGCTGAAGCACTATTTGGCAGTCAGAGGGACGATGTTCTGTTCCTACTACTGCCATCTCCTTATCTATAGCTTTCATCTAGTCCTTTCATCAGCTCTGCTTCTCAGCTTCCTCATTGGTAAAATAGGGGTAATGATGCTGAAATATTTTGTTTTAAGCATGTTAAAAACCTCAGAGGAAAAAATGAGTGGATAATATGTGGTGGTTTAAATATTATAGAATAATGTGTTCTTGGATGAAAAACTGTTTCAGTGAATTTACTTTTTCTCAAAAAAAGTCAATAAAAATTAATTGTTAATGTAAGTATGTATATGTGTGAATTCACTAAGGAATTCTGATTTAGAAGTAACCTTGGTGTCATGAAATAGAATTCATAGACCAGCATGTTTAGTTTTGACATTCTACTTTATTAAGAGCCTGTTGAAAATGGTTATGAAAAATTGGAGAGAAATCACAGGTACATAATGAGACCAAATGTCCTATATAGGTAGCAAGAGATTATCAGTAGAATAAACATATTGAAATGCAAAAGCAGCTGTTGGTTTCTGCTTTAAAAAAAGCCACAACTAGTGTGAAGGTAAATTATCTAAGTAGCATAAAGGTATGCTTCTGTTCTGGCTGCATTAATACATCTGCCTGCATTATGATTATAAATATTGTGGTTTTCTCCAGTGTACATTTGGTGTATCTGTATGTGCATAGCTATTCATATAGTGCAATGTTCAGGATGCTGGCAAGGAAAATAAACCCCCCTCACTTCTAGCCTCAAGTGTTTACATGTTTGTGTATGACTAATAATCTCAGAAAAAAAAGTTGTTAAATAACTGACAAGAATGACACTCCCGAAAAACACACTGGTGCTGTATGCAGTGCTTGCAGAGAGATGTTTTCTCTAGTCTGCATTACTTTCTTTTTATTGTTCCATAATACTCCTATGGTTAGCAAGAGCTATGACCTGCCAATTCATCTTAGAGTAAGTAAAAGAAAAATTTTGGAAGATACATGGTCAAAAAGTAGAGGTGGAGCAAATTTTGCCTGGAAGCTGGAAAACAAGCAAAAATTTAAAATTGACTTAGAAAGGGGCAAAAACCAGAAGAGATCATGAAATGTAGCTAAGGATATATTCCCATGTTAAAATAAAAGGGTAATTGTGACATGCTTGCACTGGCTTCAGCCTCTGCTATATGATTACATTAGGGTGGATAGAATAACTGGAAAGAGCATTGCCTAGCAGACCAGGATGCCTGAGAGAGTTGTGCCTTAGCAGATTCTGCTACGGCTTCATTGCTGTTCATATCAGTGCTTTGAAGTTTAAAGCTGGTCCTGGGTGTGTCCACACATGCTGTTGTCACTTATCACAGAATCATAGAATAGTTTGGGTTGGAAGGGACCTTTAAAAATCATCTAGTCCAACCCTCAACTTACGTGTATTACTGTATAGCCATCTTTTAAAAGGAAGTTAAAATGAAATATGTGACAAGGCAAAGACATACAGTCCAGAGAGCAAATCATGTCCACTGTTTCAGCTTGATGGAAAGCACTTCATGCCAGGCAATATACTGCAGCTGAGGATCTGCTCCCAAGAGGGAGGAAGCTAGAGAGCATAGGAGCATCAGGTATTTATAAGGGCATGCTGCTTTTCAGAGCAAATCAAGAGAAAGAAAAATATGCATAGTGAGTTAAGGTTGAAAAGTTATCTAGAAAAATTTAAGCCCCACGCTCACTGTTTTATCTGCTGCTTCTTCATGATTTCTCTTTAAAGATCATGATCCAGGTGGGGACAGAGCATTTTGTGCCTCTTGTCATTACAAAGAGCAGGTAACAGTAGTCTTGAGGCTTTTTTTTCAACATGGTGTCTTCCCAGACAGTAGACAATATGGTTCTATTTTCTTCTGCCTCCTGAAAAGAGCTTGGTACCTTGGCTCCAAAACAAAGCTTGATTACTTGGTGTCCTGGTTTCAGCTGGGATAGAGTTAATTTTCTTCCCAGTAGCTGGTATGGCGCTGTCTTTTGGATTTAGGATGAGAATAATGTTGATAACACACCGAAGTTCTAGTTGTTGCTAAGTAGTGCTTACACTAGTCAAGGACTTTTCAGCTTCCCATGCTCTGCTGACTGAGAAGGCTGGAGGTGCACAAGAAGCTGGGAGGGGGCACAGCCAGGACAGCTGACCCAAACTGGCCAAAGGGGTATTCCATACTGTGTGACATCATGCTCAGTGTATAAACTGGGGGAAAGCTGGCCGGGGGGGCCGCTGCTCAGGGACTGGCTGGACATCAGTCGGCAGGTGGTGAGCAATTGCATTGTGCATCACTTGTTTTGTGTATTCTTTTTCTTCTTCTTCTTATTATTATTATATTTCAATGATTAAACAGTTTTTATCTCAACCCACGAGTTTTCTCACTTTTACTCTTCCGATTCTCTCCCCCATCCCATGGCAGGGGGGAGGGTGAGTGAGCAGCTGTGTAGTGCTCAGCTGCCGTCTGAGGTTAAACCACAACATGTGGCTGTCAGAATACATACAAAGACGGTGTTTTGATTGTCCCAGAGCTGTGCAAAGTACATGCACTTGTAAATTAAAACAAAAACAAAACCACTTAGACATAGATACCTTCAATCTAGTTTGCTTAAAGATTGTTTTTCAAATTTCATCATCTTCCTCAGAAACAGTTGAGTAAACTATTCAAGTGCTGAAACCATATCTGCAAGATGGGATCCTTAGCTGATAACGTATTTTGGGGAAAGGCACAACACTATACAAGCAAATTATAGGACTACTGTTCTTTTCTTTTAAGCCAGGAAAAAAAAAAATTACTGCTGTCTGTCATTCATCAATATATCTCTGATTAAATGGGGACCTGGTGGCAGTGATTCTTGTATTCATCTAAGTAAAATCTAGCTTGAACATTGTTTGTTTTTCCCTGCCCTGTGAATCTGGGACTTTCCTGCAGGAAAAGTCTGGAAACAAAGACAAACAATCTCTTTTATTAACCCCTTCCTCAGGCCACTTGACTGACATTGAGATCTGCTATAAACAGTTCCGCCTAAGTCAAAGGGACTATAAGTTTATTATTTTCAGGAAATATTTTTATTGCAGCAATTTTTAGTCTCACACATATTCTACTTCTATTTTAAATCCTTTGCACAGCCTGTTGCCTTTTAATTACTCTCCTTAAACTTCTTTAAAACCCTTCCTTTGGCCTCCAGCTATTTCTCATTTTGTTTTTATCCTTTGTTGCTATTATTCCCTATACTATTTTCTTACCCAGAGGCAGCTTTGCTGTGTAGGTCCAACAGGCACTTCTAGATGAAGAAAAGCCTCTGATAATTGGTCCAAGAGGGGATGAATTTGTCTAAGCTGGAAGTAGTTCTTTGAGTAAATGGAAGAGGAGGTAGACATAGAAAAGGAAGAAGAGAAAATGGGATCACAGTACACACCAGACCAGTGTAAATTCTGGCTAATGTAATCACGATGGTACTTCTCTGGAAGATGGTGGACATGGTGGTGTTGGGTCGACGGTTGGACTCCATGATCTTAGAGGTCTTTTCCAACCTCAATGATTCTATGATTCTATGATTCTAAGATAAAACAACACTGAAGCTATATGTAAAACACAAAATACTGCTGATGGTTACCATTCCTATCTAGTGAAAGAAAATATGTTGCCTTTTCTTCTTTTCTCCTCACTGGAAATGAATCTGTGTGGTTAGCTGTAACACATCAGGTCTCAGTCTGTTCTCACATTCATCACCATTGAGCAGTAATAGATGAGAAGCCTATAATTTTGCCCAAGAATGAAAACCTTGCAGACACTTTGATTTGTATCTGATTATGCAATTGTTTCATAAATATCATGTAAAATCACCAATGATGTGAACAGCCACTCAGAACAGAACAAAGCACAACTTGATTTCTTCAACAGTATTGTGTATTTCTCAGGCAGCTGCTTGCATTTGGATGCACAAAGAATACAATGTATTGTATAGTCTAGAAATATAGTGTAGAAATATTTTTAATGTAGCTACTTTAGTCAGCAACTGTTGCTAACAATAGAATCCTACTTTCCTATCAATATAAAATTCCCAATTAATGATTCTTAATCAAAGATAAATTCCTATCAATATAATCCTAGTTATCAATATAAAAAACCTGTTGCTATCAATATAATCCTACTTTCTTATCAATACAAACCCATTTTGTTTATTAGTTATACCAATGTCTGATCCAGAATTAATCCTTCCAACATTTGCTGTCATGATAAGAATACCCAACATAGAACATTTCACGCACGTAAAGTAGGAAATACCAAACACATAGTATTATGGGAGTATTTTGGCACTATGTTGCATGCAGTTTAAAGATGTTTGTTCCTAAAAATGGAAACATAATGTGATTTTTTCCTAGGTGATCTTTCAATCTACCAGTGTAGCACATGTGGAGAAATACATCAGTGCTATGTCATGCCCTTTTTGAAACATCTGATACTGGTCTTCTTTTTCCCCTTCCACTAACACATTAAAAGTTGCTCCTATTTACACCAACCCACAGTATATATTGGGTTCCTGTGTGTTTCTAAGTTTGGTGTTAAAAGTGTGTTTGGACTCCATTGACTTACTCAACGTAAAAATACATACCATTTCTTCTCAGTGTGTCTCAGAATTGTAACAGTAAAGCTCCTAGTGGTATGCTATTTAACAACCCTTACCATATGCCTAGAATCAGAAGGGTAATATTCTTATTCTTACATTCAACAAAACAAAACTGAAACAACAAGAAGATATAATGACAATTATCATTTTAGAATATCTCTTGTGATAGAAATAGAGTAGCAAAAACATTTACATCACCAGTTGCAGCCATTTTGTTCAAAGACAGTTGAAATAGAAATATTTGGGACAAATTTATTTATTAAGACTCACTTGTGAAATAGATTTCATACTGTCCATAAGTTGAACTATGCCAAACCTGTTGAAGTTATTGCTTAACTTACCAAGTGCTTTGAAGCCCTTCATTAATCAGGACAAGAATGAATAGCTCCTTTTAGATCTGAGCCGTAAGTGAATGTGTTCAACAGAGAAAAATTCCACAAAGATTCCACCAGATTTTTTAAATCACTTGGAGAGCAAAGAAGAAAAAAGAGAGCATGGTGAAATTGTCAAAGCAAACTCACTTCTAACACCCACGGAAAAAAAACAGGCACCTAATTTTAAAAAAAATATTGTTTTAAATCCTACAAACACCTGGCCCTACTGATGCAATCCAGGTAGAAAACAGTAGTAGAATCTCATAATTCACTTGTTAACCACTTAAATGAGACTTTGGTGATCTTTTTAAGTGGAAGCTGGGATAAAAGCTAATGCTGAAACTGGAAAACCTGAACAATTTGTAGGAGTTCAAGTGCCTCACTATTCAGAGTGGAAAGCAGTGACTGTGTGGTTATGATTTTGCACAGGTGCTTCGGCCAAAATTTCTGTGATTGTCTCTTAGGCAATTTGGACTCCAAAACAATGAGGAATTTTGTAGTTCACAAAGCACTTGCCGTTCTGTCAAATAAGCACATGCTTATGTGTTATTGATATCTAATCAGCAATACATCAAAAAACATTGGTCCTTTTTTATTTCCTCTCAGTTCAGTAGTAATAACAGGCTTAATGAAGTACTTCCACTTTCATAGTATCTCAGATTCCTAATAAGTTTCTCATTGAAGTGCTAACAAGGTTAGGGTCTGCTTATTGACTTAGCAGGTAAGATCGGTTGTGTTCATTTTGGCTGCAGACAGAGATTATATTATCTGCAAATATGGGCCACAGAATTCAATATCCACGAAAAGAAGAATATGCCATGTGCAGAGAAAATATATTTAAGAGTAATGATGGGGGTGATTTTGTCTTTTAAACAATGAGCCTTATTCTAGTTTCTGTCTATGCTCATTGCAAACCATCTGATATGTTCCTACAATTGACTGTCATGGCTTAAGAAATATTGTGGTTGAAGACTGAGGAATTGCTTTAGAGTAGGAAAGAAGTGACAGGATTCTGTGAGAAAGCTTACACAACTATTGCCTGCACTGTCTTTGCAAATGTATGCAAATATCTATTACCATAATTACAAGTATTGGAACTCATTAATCAAGTAGTATTTTATCATGGTAATGATGCCTTCAGTTGCAGTTCTATTAACCTCCTTTTTTTCAAAAGATAAATGAATTACAGACAAAGCAATTTCTTCACTCATTTGTTTTATATGATCTAAATGTGTTTAGTAGTAGGCCAAATGCTGCAGTGTGGTGACAATAACATGCTATGTCAGAGGGCTGCAGATGCAAAGATGCCACTGGAGGAGCTGCTTATGCGTTGCCCAGAATTTGTTACAGAATAAGGTACAGGGTGCTCAGCCCTTCTCTGGACTAGCCACAACACTACCTGATAGCCATTCTCTCTGTGTTTTTTGTTTTGGTTAAGTCCTTTCTTTTTCACTATTATAAGACGAAATAATGAAAGATAAAACCAAATCAATGAATATTTCAATGACTGCAAGGGAGGGAAAGATATTTTAATTTTTTGGGTGGTAGTGGGGCATCTAGGAAGAACTTCCTGGCAGATTTTTCTTTTTCTCCAGGTTATGTTTCTTAACTGCTCAATATGGAAAGAGGACAAGCAGCTCAGTGTTTTCACATGTATTACAATAGAAGAAAGAAACACAGTCATAATAATGCTCTAAGATTACTCCTATCCATCTTTGAATGTTTTATTTTTTACACTATTTTGTACAGTCTTAGTCTCAACATGAGCGTTACAACATTTAAATCTCAGAATGAGATTAATAAATATAAAGAATAAAAAGATGGCGGCAAACTTTTTAGCAGGGCCTGTTGTGACAGAACAAGGAGGAATGGCTTTGAACTAAAGGGACGTAGGTATAAGGAAGAAATTTTTTACGCTGAGGGTGGTGAAACACTGGCACAGGTTGCCCAGAGAGGTGGTGGATGCCCCATCCCTGGAAACATTCCAGGTCAGGTTGGACGGGGCTCTGAGCAACCTGATCTGGTTGAGGATGTCCCTGCCCACAGCAGGGGGGTTGGACTAGATGACCTTTAGAGGTCCCTTCCAACCCAAACTATTCTATGATTCTATGAATTACGGTCCATTAATTATATTGCAGGAAAAAAAAATCCCAAAAGAAAGTTGTCTCCATTGTAAATACTAACATATATATACAAAGGGAGAGTGGGAGACTCAGTTCTTATATAGAAGCCTGCAAAGAGTGTATTTCAAAATAGGCCAGTTGATAAGAAAACCAGCTTTATGACCAAATAATAATCTGACTGGTTGCTCATGTGAATGAGTTTATTTACTTCATAAGTGTTTGGATGATTTGGCTTATGCCTTCTTACAGGAACTAAAGGTAGATGCTTTTGTTAAAAAACGCATAGTTAAACATATCTTCCAGGTATGCTTACTTCAGATCTTTAGGTAATTTTTCATTTTGAATGCTTTAATAAATAATTATTTAGCCTTTGAAGTTCCCATTTCTGTATCTGGTGCGATTTCCTTAACGAACTTCCTAGCTGAACCTTCCAGTGCAATAGACTTCCTTGTACACTTTAGTGTAATTGAGCTGGGATTTAATTCACTCCACCTTATTTCTACAGCTTCCTTGAAAGATGTTGGGCCCTGCTGGTACCATTGCTGAGTCCTGTTTACTAAAACAAACAACCATAACCTGACAGATCTTTGATAAAATAGCAGCATTGCTGAAGTGCTTTTTGCTGTTGGTAACCCACTTTGTCATTACATACAGTCATTTTTGGAAGCCTGCCATGGAAATCTGTCACTCAGATAAATGCCTCTCCCACTCACAAACACTGCTTATTTACTGTTTTATTATATTTTTCTGTGGCCATGTAGTTTTGCCAATTTTCTTTAACTGTTTGTGCTGAAGATACTGGAGCCGTTTATACCGTAACACTCTTAGCATCTATGCTAACGGTATCACTAGTGATTCTGGATTATCTGTGAAAAAAACCAGACTAAGAATACATTGTATTATGTCATAGCTTTCTTCTACCTCTACACAGACTGCTGTATTAGTACACCTGTATCCACTTATCTGCATGGGGAGCTGTGCAAAGGGAGCCTACAGGACTCAGGCATGGACCTTACACTAGTCATCACACTCCCTTCCTCCTCCTCTCTTCCCTTCCTTCCCTGGCAAATCGTGACCAACTAGAAGGAAAAAATAGAATCTGAGCCACCTTCTATTGAGCTCAGGAGAAGACAGACTCCTCACCCACAAAATCCACATCCAGAGCTGAATTTTGTACTCTCTGAAAGCTGGAGACATTCCAACAAGAGAGATTAATCTAATCCATCAGAGAGACATTACAAAACAGGTCAAAATACCTGAGGGTGAAAAGAGCTTCATTCAAGATCCTAAAAGAGAGGTGAAAGCCTTTTAAGCATCAAGAAGTTGGAACCTTCTTTAGATTTTCCAAACGCTGTCATTTCATGTTGCAGACACCCAGCTTGCATTTTACCAGCTTTGCTGGATAATCTAGAGAAGCATCTGTTGCTGTGGAATTTGCAAACAAGTGGAGTATGGCTGTGAGGACACTACTGGCTCTTTTCCAAAAGTGAGAAATGAATGAAGTTGCTTCGGGATGGAGTTTCACTGACAATGAAGCGTATCTCTTGGAAATCATTGCATACTTTGAAACCTGCTCAGACACTGGCTCAGGGGTATGAAGTAAAAAACAACAGTCTGCAGTTTTGGGAACCAAATCAATGTTTTCATTTGCCTCTTCCCACACTATCAGTATGATTTCAGATGACAAACTCTTCTTACCTACTTTAACCCTCATCTTTCCCTGTCTTCTCTTTTCCTCCGTCCGTACTCCCACCCCTGAGGAACTAGGAGAGTTTCAGCTGCTTTTACTTTCTTGATGACTATTACACCTTCAGACATCCCCACCCTTTTAGAAGGGTTTGATTTTTTTCAGGCCTGTGATTTGGGCTAGTAATAGGTATTGCCACCGTGTACAAATCTTACCTCCCTCACATCTAGACTATCACAACGTAACACCACCTCTCTTTTGCCAGGTCATTTGGAACTGCCTGTGGTTTGGAACGGCTCTTCTTCC
Source organism: Aptenodytes patagonicus (assembly GCF_965638725.1). NCBI lineage: Eukaryota > Metazoa > Chordata > Aves > Sphenisciformes > Spheniscidae > Aptenodytes > Aptenodytes patagonicus. The sequence goes on from NC_134982.1 coordinate 59,989,501, forward strand.
CACATGGAGTTTCTATGCCTGCTGAGGAGAAGCCTACCCCGTCCCCCTCCTACCCTTTTTGTTTTCTGGGAAGAATTTGCGTAGCTCTCCTAGCTAATTATTTTTTCCCCATGTACCTGGAAGTTTATTATTCTTTATCCATTCTGCTGTATTGTCAGGCCTAAGCAGCTAAAATAGAAGAGATTTATTTAGAGATGCTGAGATGTTAAAAAGCAAACCAAAACCTTACAGTTTCTTTTGCCTACTTCTGACTTTCTGACATGCATGTTTTCAAACTTCTCCAAAATACTGTGGGAGAGATTTTCTTTTTTAAGTTACACAAAACAATCGTGTAATTGCAAGAATCCAGTGATAGATAGATTTCTGAAAGGCAGAGAAACCACATGGAGACCATGGAGCTTAACACATTGATTATAAAATCACAGGTATTAGCAATGGAGAGGAACAGCTGTTTCTTTTTCCTCAGCTTGCCAACCTCCCCAATTCCTTTTAACCTTTATATCATTTGCAAACGGCAAGTACAATGCTTCTTTGAACAGAGCTAATTCTCTTTATCAAGGTCCTTTTTTCCCTGTCCGTAGGAACTTATCTTGTCTCTGCTGAAATACATGGACAAACATTTCATCTTTCCCACAGCTTTGCACCTGTGTTCCTTTAGCTTTTTCTCCCCCAACAAAGAAGGGGAGAAATCTTGCTCATTCCTATATTTGAGCAGAAGATTCTTCCCTTTCCTGTCCAGTGAGGCACACTATCTACAGTAGGACTCTTTACCTTTCACAGCTCCTTTGACTCAGTGGAGAAATCTGTTCCTGGCTTATGCTGAATAGCATCAAGAAAGCAATGAACTGCAAGGGACTGTGTTTCAGACTCTGTGTCCTGTGATGCAATCATTAATAGAAAGGGGAAATTCTCTGGATTCCCCTCAGATAAGTAGTCTTGCAGCACTTAGGAATGGTAATTTTTTTATCTTTGAATTTTGTTCTTCTGCAGTTGAAAAAATAAAATTGCTGTCTTCAGCTTCCTAACTGGGGGATATATATAAGATGGAGCCCAATTTTTCTCAGAATTGCCCAGTAAAAGGACAAAAGACATCAGTCAGAGGTTGCAGCAAGTGAAATTCCAACTAAATACAATGAAAATCTTCCCTGTGAGAATGCTTATGCATGTGAAGAGGTTGTGGAACTCATATCAGAACTCACCTGGACAAGGCCTTAAGCAAACCTGTCAAACTGAAGCTTAGGTCTTCTATGAATGGGGTGTCAGTCTAGATGGCCTCCACAGAACCCGAGTTTTTTTATGATTCTGTGAAACCAAAAAGTGGACCATTCAGACTATGATCCTGTTCACGAAAAGTTCCAATCACACAGGCAGGAAACAGAAACTATAACGTATGATTAATTGCACAGCAAATTACTGGCTAAATTCCTCACTGTATACAAGCAACAGTCCTTGTTAATAGATATCAAAGTCTCTATGGGAATAGGGATTAAAAAATATACTTAAAAAAAGGAAACTAATGAAATAATTTTCAGTGACAAATTTGTGAAAAAAACAAACAGTCTGTTCACTGATTCATATAATTATGAATCAATCAGGTTGTTCAAATAATTCATAACTGACCCTCCCCCCCAAGGGCTTAAATGAATTGCAAAAAAAGAGAATTAGCTGAATCATTATGGTAAAGAACTACTCTGACAGGATTCAAGGTCACAACAGAATTTTTAGGAGCTAGAAAAAGGCAGAAGCCCTAGAAGAGAAAGAAATGAACAAGCGAGAGAAACACAGTAATATCTAATTGGTAAACAAGGAGGTAAACCAGTAAGTTTCTACCTCTGAATGAGGAGAGAGCTTGACAGAAGATATTAAAAACAAAGAAAAAAAGGAGACAAAAGTACACAGGCCTTTTAAGGTCCCAGGAGACACCTCTTACCATATCACAAGACAAAGCAATAGGCTCAGGTACTAGAAATTATTTCTGTGGCCTGGTTCCTAGCTGTCAGACTAAAATGACAGGTTGAGGAAAGGAGTGGTTTTCCTTAAAAAAAAAAAAAAAAGCCAGCTAATTTGAAGGATGGCAAACTTGTTTTTCCTGTTGCTGTTAGACAGTAGAGTTGACTCATTCCTTTTGTTGAGCAGAAAATTAAACATATTATTAAATTTTATGTTGAGTGGTTATAGCACATGTTCTGATATGCAATGCCAGTCTACGTTGTGTAGAGCTTATGTAAGATTCTGTAAGTCTTCAGTCTTCAGTTATTTAACAAGCCCTGATGTTAGATGAATTTTCGCTAAGACCTATTCTGCTGAGACGTCCTCCAAACTACAGCTGAACACTTATGATGGAGTTCATCAACGGAGAGGGTTGCTTTGGGTCAATTGCACCTGAATGAGAGGTCGTGAATCATAGCAGAACTCATTCCGTCTCATCACTCTGATCTCTTATTCCTCCCAGATAGGTTTATGCTTGTTACATAACTTCTGCATTATTATTTTGCTGTGTTTGGTAGTGGTGCTGAGACATCCATAATGAATTATTAAAGAGAAAGGTAAAGGCAAGCACTGGTCATAGGTCAAGTGGTCTGAATGGGCAAATGCATTTTGTAAATCATCAGTTTAGAAGTGACAGCTGATCCCACAAAAGTATAAACTAGATTATTTAGCAACAACATTGAACTAGGACAGACCAGAAGGCTCAGATCTTGGAGGCTTCAGTGACAGAAAGTCACTGGACTCTACACTTATCTGCTTAATTTCAATTCCTGGAAGAATTCTAGTATGAATACTCAACCTACTTGTTAAACCTATCTGAAGGAAAAAAAAAGAGATTAATATCTACCAGCTTGGATTTGTCTAGAAAAAATGGCGTTGAAAGAATCTAATTTTGTTCTGTGCTGTTGCAACAGAACTTATGGATAGGGTTGAAACAGCATATGAAATATATTCTGAGATACAAAAGGATTTTGGCAGTCTTGCATGCCTTTCTCATAAGCACAATAAACACCATTGTCTATATGAAATTATTATATTGTTCATAAACTGTATCTAGACCATTATTCAGTTTTCAGTGGTTCTTCAAATGGGAAAAAGTATGTATTGATCTGGTTCTTCTAGAATCTATCATGGATTTCTAATGTTATCCATAGTTGCCTCCTTTTTACTTGGATGGAAGACATAGGGTGTGCACTTACAAAATTTGCAGTTAAACTAAGCTGAGTGGGGTTTGAAGATTATTAAAAAACAAGACTCAATTTCAAAATAATGTTAACAATGTAATGAAAATAGTCCAAAATATAGGATGAAATTCAATAAAGAAAACTACAGAAATGTACAAACACCTTATTGTTTCTATTTTAGAGTTGGTCAGAACTTAGGGCAATCAGCTACATGAAGAAGATTCTGAATTTGCAACAGCAAGCCTACTATGTGGTATCTATCACCAAGAACAAAAATTTGTGAATACTTGTCTGAAAAATTCAGCTCTCCAGAGCCTGACCTTAAATACCAGCCTGCCCGCATTTTTCTTTTTAAAATTAATTCTATGTAGAATGGGCAACTAAGATTCAGGCGCAGATTGGGTGTGAGTGCCAGGCAGCCATTTTTTGCCTTTGATTTTATTATAGATGAATCGAACATACACTTAGTTGTATTTCTTTGGCAGAACAGTGGTTTTCAGATACTGTTTTAATAAATTATCTGTATAATACATATGCAAAGTATTCTCAAATGGTAGATAGGAGAACATACCTTCAGTGAAGGAAAGACTTAAATAGAGTTACTTTATCCTATGTGGAAAAAAACAAGTCTCACTTTTGACTTCTGCATCTCATGGTCAAATTTAGTACTCTGTCTTTATTTTACCCCAGCCATGCAAACTGTTAGCCTCTTTCCCTACTTTTTCTACCAAGAAGGTTCCTGCAGGGCAATTTCTCTTTGGAAGAGATGAATGACCTGACTCTGAGTGTTAATGAAACAGCATGAGGTCAATCTCTTCTTTCAGGGATTTCAGTAGAATATCTTGTTTCTGGAGAGTTAACAATGATTCAAAGTAAAAAATAAAAATATAGAAGAAATTGCAGCAGCTTCCCAAAACTGAACTGCTATTACAAAAGTAAAGGCAAGTTTATGTTTTCTAGTGTTTGCAGCCTGAGCAAATAATCCGGTACAATAAATTTACCTTTGGCAAGATCACATACAATGCATGTGCTTTTTGTTTTTGTGGGCATGTTTTTGTGCATGTTGGACAGTCTTCTTATATTTTGTAAAGCAGAATTATGCAACAGACTACAATGGTTTTGTTTCCTTCAACTATTTTATAACACCTGAAGGTCTTTTCTATTAATAAAGAAAAATAAAAGAGTGAAGAAACAGTAGACAACCATTAGCTAATGAATCCAGAGAGCTACCACTTGATTTAGAAACTGTTGAATCAATTTCATGTCAACTCAGAAAAAATATCTATTACATAAAGTACGGTAACATTTGTATTAATGTCTAAATTAGGGTTCGTTATAGGATCTCTGTTTTGTACCAGTTTGTGGTTTCAGTATTGTATTTTTCATAACTATACCAAAATGATCTTCAAATGCTCAAAGTCCAATGTACCAGTGTGCCACAAAAGAAACCTCTTCTGAGTATTTTAATATTGTTATCTGGTCCACATATTTTTGCTTGTTTTTGGCCAACGGCAAGCCTATTACAATAATATATAGTAAGTTGGATCATGAACTACAGGGCATTGAGGAGAAAGATTAAATAAATATTATCATACTGAATTACTTAATACTGGAGAGTCCCAAGGCTCTTGTGAATGGAACCTTTTCCTGCAGAACCAGAAGAAGGTATCAGATATCCTGCAGTGACTATCTCCTTCCTCAGAGCCCTCATACTTCAGGAACAATATTGTATAAGAACAGTAGGATTGCATGAAAAAAACTTATTTTCACTTCCTCAGCACTGAATTCTGGAACAATAAGCAAAGAAAACATCCAACAACAGGGGTCCTTTGAGGAACCAGTAAGTACTAAGAGACAGAGTAAATTAACAACTGAGGAGCATGGTACTGTGGCTTCCACTGTTGAAACTAATGAATATTTAGGTGTACATATGGATCTTAGGCAAACGTATTGCTGTGCTGGATCTTATAAGAGGAGCAGCTGACCCACCAGCAGTTTTGACCTTAGCTATATATCATTCTCTTACATCATGAGAGTGAAGTCCAGAGGACAACTGTGAACTTACTAGCCATATGGTTGAAAACCAGGGAAAGTCTTTTAGTCTGGGTAGTAAGCCATTTTAAAGAGATATGTTAATAGCCAAAGAATTCTGAAAGACTCAGGATTTGGTGAAATTGCAAATGCCAATTTCATTTTGTCAAAATAGTTCAGACAAATTTATCTTTAAAAGTTTTATTTTCTTTTTAGGGTATCTTCAGGCATATCATCAAGAGTTATAAGTGAAAACTAGAAAATCTTGTAGAAAATACTTTATCAAATGAGAATTAAATCAACGTTTTCTAAATAAGTGAAGAAAAGGGCAGGTTTCTTAAGTCAGAAGATTTTTTTACAATACATCTGGAAAATTTAAAATGGCTTTTGTTTTCAGTATTTCAGTATTCCTGGACTTCCTTCTCAGTCATATGTTTAAATATGTATATTCTCTTGCTCATTTTGCATTTAGGAGAACTCACAAAGGAAAATACTGTGGAAATTACATTACCCAATGAAAGTTCCATAGATGTCTGTGATATTTCAGCTTCTAATGTAAGTGGCAGTTGCTGTTTAAAACTCATGATCTGTTCCATTTTCAACTTCTAAATGGACTAGCAGTCCACAGAATTAATAATGGTATTATGGCACCAGACAAGCACAAAATAAACTCCCCGCAACTGCCATTAAGCCGCACATGTAATGGCAGTCTCTGTTCTCCAAAGGGAAGAGGATCAACATTTTTTGCCACTCCAGAAGTGGCAAGAAACAAAAGGGCACTCACAGTATATCGTGGGACTGAATTAAACTTATTTTCTGTACTATGAGGGGTTTTTTTTGTGATAGTTAAAGCATATCTGTATCAGTCCACTGCAGTATTTGGGAGACTACAGAATTGCAAATCGTATGCACTATATCTGGTGGTGGTCTTACAACTGCTCTTAAAACTGTCGTTATTGGTTAATATTTTCTATTACTGAATACCATCCAGTTCCTAGTATTGCACTCCTCAGTGTCACATAGTTCTTTCTGTCTAGCCTCCTGATCCATCCCTGATTTAAGCATTCTACTTGTTTATTGCTCCTAAGTCATGATCAGGACTTGATGAAACTTCAGCCATGATGAAGAAATAACATGAAATTGTTTTCTGTTAGGAAGATGAGGAACACCTTACTTCCCTTATCTTCGTCTACTTTTCTTCTTCTTCTCCTCCTTCCTCAAAGTCCATATATGAATCAGAAAAGTACTTAATAAGTGTGATCTTTGAGAAATTCTGCAAGTAACCTCCAAACACAACTATCTTTTCTGCACTCTGCTGCTTATTCTGTTTCATATTCATCATCCAGGTGGTGGTTTTTTTTAATTAACCCAGGTTTTTTTTTCAGTATTCTATTGCTTTTCACATGCTACTTTCCAACTACTCCACTGAGGTACACCTGGATGAAACCCATAAAATATTAGCTATCTTATCATAACTATATAAAGGATTTGTTTGACACAATATACTTTTTATTAAACTCTTTTGAATTTTCTTTCATTTTTCATTAGTTTCATTCATGTTTGCTTTAAAATTGGCTCTATAGACCTGCATGCTACTGAGATCAACCTAATGAACCTGGATTGCTTTTTGCTTATCTTTGATTATATAGTCTACTTTTGATTTTATAGCTATATTAAAAATACTTGCTGCTAGACTTGAAATTCCTTAGAATTCTGCAATGGAAACAGTCTGCATCTTATCTATTCTTTCTCCACTACCTTTTGCATTTCTTCCTTAATATACCTATGTGGGTATATTAAAGATTTTTGCTTCCCTTACATCTGAATTTTCCTCTTCCATACCATCATTTCTAGTAATCCATATTTACATTTTACCAGCTATTGCAGGCATCCCAAGGGATATTCCTGAAAGAGCTGCTTTAAATAGTTTTGTCTGGAGTAGTGCTTAGGGGAAGGAAAGATTGTGTACAAGTCATTCTTCTATATACAAGTCATATCCTGAAATTAAGTGTTGATCTTCGTCTGAGGTTTAGATTTCTGAGAAGCAGTGAGCTGGCTGTTATAACATGGGTCCTGCCATTATTTAAAAGAAGTTGCTCCTTGTTTGCTATCTTTCAGGCACACCCATTGGCTAATACTGCCAGTGTAAATAAGCCAAGATCTTAGCAAGTTGTACAAGGATATAATAAACTTTAAGGATACAATAAACTTTAAAAAAAAAATCTTTGTGAAATAATATTCTAGTGGGATCACCAAGAACAAAATATGCATGACAGTGCATATTCCAGAGTCTTCAGGACTCTGGAGAAAGGACCAACAGTGATATGAATTCTTCCGTTTGCTTTAGGGAGCATTTTCTTTTCCTCTGTATTCTCCTCCCTGATTATACATTCCCTGCTTTTAGTTCACCATACTAAGAATTCTTAATATTTGGTTCCCCACTGTATGCATTTTTCCATCAAGTTAAGCCTCCAAGCAGCATAATTAAGAGATAACAGAGGTGTAAGAGGTAAAGTATCATCAGCATATAAACCTAGAGTTCCCAGGGGACTTATCATAGAACCAATGAGAGAATCTCTGCCAAAATTATGAGAGTGCTGAGGGATGCAGTCTATGAAGGCCACTTAGGATTTGCCTATAACAGGAAGATCTAATTACCTCTGAAAAAGCTTATTGTCAGGTCTATATTTCCCCCCCCCATATATATGAAATTCCTCTAAGACAACAGTGATAACTTGCTGGTTGTTGGGACTTTTATTTATTTATAATTTAGCAACATAAATATATTGCTCATGTTATTCTTTATCATTTGTATTCCAGGAGTCTCTCAGGTTGCTCAAACTGGGCTGGGGCTCTCTTGTTCTTGGCACCTTACATTCATGTGGGAAAGGATGGCTTCAGTTCTAAAAAGCTATGAAACTAAAAGATGTTGATTGCCATTTCTGTTATGAATCATCTATGTTAGACTTCTTCCAAACTTCTCTTTGTATATGCAGATAAGTAAATCTGTCTTGAACTATAGTCTATCATAGATGGAATTCAGCCTGCCAAATTTAGACACTTAGCCAGGCTTGAGAGATCAGACTATGGGAGAAGGAATTTAGTTTTCCAAACATAGTCAGCCACATTTTGTAGACAAAATGTTAACACATTTGAATATTCATAACGAGCAATCCAGGATGAACCATCGCATCTAACTCAGGTACTTTTCCCTCCCCACTGTCTGTATAAGGAACTTAGATGTCTCAAATGATGATTCTTTCTCAAAAATTATTACGTCTCCAGTAGTGTAAACAAAGCTCCTGCAGCTAAAGTCCTTAGAATCCACTTCGCTACCTCTTTAGTATAGACATTTAAAGGAGAGAGTGCTGATTATCCTTTTGCTTAGGATCTCCATGGGCCTGCAGAAAATGGGAGATCCTAGTCTCTATGCATTATTGAGCCTGAGGGTAGAATCCACATCCGAGAGAGTTTTCTGACCACAGGAATGTAAGGTGTTCTGCACCAGATTCCACATTGCCTTGGAGGTGGTCCCCTAGCAGCCAGGAATACAGGAATGTGTGGGTCAATCAGCCTTAGGGAGATTAGGCAAGTGGTAGCTTGGCATTACTTGATAGTTTACAGTAGGCAGGTGGGACTGGGAAGACTTTCAGCACAGATCAGGTCTTGATGCAGAGGTAGAGAAGGTAGATACTCAGTTCATTTTAGCTGGTACCTCTGGCCATGTGTAGATGTCCACTGAGCAGCCCAGATGCTTTCAAGATAAACAGAGTTGAGCAGTTCTGGAAGGGAATAGGAATGGATTGTTTTCTGGGCTTGCCATGAGATTTAAATGGATTGGCTTTTGCTATTCCTTCGTCATAACACTATGAAGCATTGTTTTGCATACAATAGGAAAAATCATGGCTTAGGTAAAATTTAGATCTTTTCAATAAGGTCAGAAATTTCTTCATAATGTCACCATAAATTTTACCATTTCCATGAGCTACTTGCTTTCTTGTGGTCTACCCTGTCTCACTGTACCTTTTTCTTCTGTCTGTGTTGTGTTTTTTTCTCACAGCACAATGACTATGTCATTCTAAGCAGCTTCAAAGGCTTGCTACATTGCAAGGGATTGCCACACAGTGATATATATCCAGTGATATGCCATTCCCTATATCAGCACACATAAGGATTGTCATTACAGTTATCCTAAATACCACTGAATGTGTAGCCCAGGCTTGCTGCCCTACAATCCCCTGTCTTGATTTGCAAAGAAAAGATGAATCTCAACATGAACTTTATGTGAGGACTACAACTAGGCAGTGCAGTGATCCAGTAAGACCTGATCTAGTGAATTTTCTTCAGTGCTTGCCGTTTCCATAGGCTTAGATGATGCCATGGAGGAATGGTTAGGACCTCTATGAGAAGGTCTTTTGTTAGCAGCAACATGGGACTCTGGAGAAGGCTATTCATTTCAGCTTTCTATTCTTTTAATGCAGTAGGAAAAGATTAAGAAGAACAGAATGAAAGTTTGTGTTATTTCCTCAGAGATAATACTGGCTTTTGTTACACAGATAACATTCTACATAGTAAAAGGGGCATGAAATATAGAATCAAAAATTGAACCATCTGTCATTTTCTGCTGTCTGAAAACTTGCATGGTTACTTTTGGCTGAACTACAGTATATTAAAGTCTGCACAGATGCACTTTTGTCACAAGAATGCTATGACACAATCTATTCTTAGAATATGAAGGCAAAGTGAATGTGAAGGATGTGAGGAAGATGCACATGCAGCCTAGCCAACAGCAAGGAATAAATGTTCTTGGCCAGCAACTGTACTGTAAAGGTTAAAAAATCAAAAATATGTTACTCCCTGGAAATGTTTGAGGCTGGGTTATTAAACAACAATTGAAATGACTAGAATAACAGTAAAATGCTGTTTGATTTTCTAATTATTGTTGAAGAATACATCCTCAGCCCAACCTCTGTGGATCCTCTTTTGAACCCACTGCAACTCATGGTTTTTCTCATGCATTATACATTAAACCCGTATGGTAGTGTGAGGTGGAGGTTCTCTGGGGAGAAGCTCCATGCTGCTCTTTGCACTCCAGGAGCGAGTAACAGTAAAAATAACAAGAAAAGAGAGAGCAGAAGGGAAGATTGCAGGAAGGTATGCAACTATGTTAATCGCTACTTTAAGGCTGCCTTATTTTAAAAAGAAATGAACTCTTCTAGGAAAATACCATTATTTCCTTGCCACTTATGACTTTTTTTTAACCAGAGATGTTTTTAAACTCTGATGCTATTGTACCCTGTGCCAATTATAATAAACACCTCTGCTCTGTCTGGTGCCAAGATAAGTGTACAGATCTGAAACAGTTACTGTATGGCACCGGCTTATGGAGCAAAGGTTTCATTTTTATGTGCTATTAGCTTGGCATTTATTAGGTATTTATAAAGTCATCTACACAAAGAAGCCTGGGGTTTATTTTTGTTCTGATACTTTCATGGAAAATCAGAGGCTGCAGTAGCATCTTCACATATAACTGAGAGGAGTTGGGGTAACACACAAAGATGCTTCAAGAGAAGAATTTAATGCCTTTTTAAATCATAAGATAGCAGAGAAACTTCAAAATTCGCTTCCTTGGCTAACCTCAGAAAGATAATGCATACTACATAGAGAGGAAGAATTAAAACTTTAAAAGCAGCACCTCACATTAGTTTATATGCATCAGTTGTAATGATGAGGCCTTTCATAAATTCATTATTAGTTTGTCTTTCATGATTAGTTTGTCTTTCAGTTTGGCTTTAACTTACAATTTTTTTGGTTAGAAATATACCAATGGTGATGAAATTTTTATAGGTGTGCAAGAATTTGTATGAGTTTTGTTCCCCAAAATTCATTGATGGATAAGTTTTTATGTGTTGATAAACTTGGTTGGTCAGCTGTTGTTACCATCATATACACATGCTTACAAAATTCTATGAAAAGTGGCATAAACCAAGTAATAACATTTTATTCTTCTGCTGTCTTCTGTCTCTTTTTCTTTCTTTCTTTCTTTTTTGTCTATTTTTTTTAAGATAAGCTTGAAATATTAATGACATTTAGGTCAATGTACCCAAATTTTAATTATTCACGTCTCTTGTGATGTTCTAGCTCTTACTGTCTTACATTCTGATCTCTCCTGGGTTACATTTTTTTTTTTAAATATGGGAAAGATGCTCATTTTTCTTAACACAAGAAAAATTCCCTCAAGTTTTTTTTAAAATCAGACATAGGCTGTTGAACACACCAGGGGAGGAAAGGAAGAAGCAAAGACAGTGAATAACTGTGAACAGCTTCTCAACACATGTGAGCAGCAAGGACTGAAAGAATAGCCTATGTTTTGCTTCTTTCTTTAGAGATGACTACTGCAGAGAAGCAGTGCCTTAGAAAACTTGGAACAGGGTGCTAGGAACAGCCTTATTTCTGAGTAGTTTTATTCAGCTATTGCTTTTCATTTAAGGCTGGAAAAAAATCCTTCTGTGAGGTACCTTTATTTCCTCCGGTACAAAAGAGAGCAAAATATTTTCCATCTTGGCTAAAGGAGGAAGAAAGTTTGGGGGCATATAAATGTGATAAGTATTAATTTTTCACTCCTGATCTTTTATTTCTTTCTCATTTCATCTTGGCTTTCAGCTTCACAAGGTGGAATCCTAGATTTTCATCTTATCCTGTCTACCATAAACTTGAATACTTATGTTCCTTTTTTGTTCGGGAGATAAACTTCATTTAAAGGCCAGCAATCCCTGCTGACCCCGCTGTTTTGAATAAATGCTGACAGGGGCAAAATCTCCCATTCCTTGCTGAAAAGAAGAACATGATGATTAAATGTGTCAGGAAAAGTAGCAGGATGGGAAATGCAACCAGTGAATTTTATATTGTGGGGATCTTCTGGGAAATTAGAATGGGACCAATTTTTCTTTTCCTTTTCAATCTGTTCTCTTGCAATGAGAAATCTTTCATTCAAAAGATTAGTGAGGGCAACAGTACTATGCTTTTCGTCTTCGGCACTGGCAAAAGTGAAGGTTATTAGGCCCCTTGGCTGAAAACAGCTGCCACATCAGGGGTATAGCAAGAAGAGGAACGCAGCCACTTACTAAATAGTGTAATCCCTTCCATATGTTCTTGGGCTCAGTCACTCTGTAGACCTCAGAAATGGACTGTATTATGTGAGGCAACCAGATTAATTTAAGATTACAAGCACTGGAATTTTCATATCTTAAATGTCCATTGTTGCCTGATACAAAACTGTTGTGAAGCTTGTTTGAAATAAACACTTTAGTATGCAGCTATTTAGGAGGGAAAAGGAAGATATATACTAGAGTATAGTTTCTATTAAAATTAGGACATTGAAATGGTCTATATTTTTCAGTGAATGCTTGCAGATCTGACTTACATCTTGACTTTAAAATGATCCTTGAAAATATAATTGTCCAAATTTAAAGTTGTCTACAGCAATTCAATAAAAATTCTACACAGCAATTCAATAAAAACTTCGAGCCTTTCCCTGCTGTTTGAAAGCAAAAGCAGGCTATTATGATCTTGAACACTGTTTCTGCTTCTTCTAGTGACCTGTCATATTACCTGTGCATTACCACATAACATATGAGAGCTGTTGTCGTTACTTTGTCATACCAGCAGTTTTGTTTCTGAGGTTGAACTGGCATAACTTGATGTGCTAGTCTCAAGGATTCGGTCTGTCTATAACAAGCAGATTTTAACAGATTTTGAATACTGTTTCTTTTATAAAACACTGAAGTCTACAGTTGAGTGTAGTAGTCGCATTAACTCCTATAGGTTGAGTCATGATCTGTGGAAATGGTTAGTTATTAACTGAGTGGGCACATAAATATGAGTGTGGCATATTCATATGGCAATTTCATGTGTGTTTTTTTCCTGTGTGTTGTAGTATTTGCCTACTGCTTTGTGCAATGGATTTGAATCATCTGGACTAAATTATGTTACCTTAACTATATTTGTAAACAGTGAAAAAATTACTTTATAGGAATATTCTGAATGTCTTCACTCTCTAATATTTATTTTTATTCTAATTTCCTGTCATAGGTTCTTCTAATAATTGAATAAACTGCACGGGGTAAAGAATGAACAAATAACCAAAAAATGCAGAATTGTTTGGCCTAAAACAAGGGTTGTAATGTCAAATATTGTAGCTGTAAAAGAAGGAGAACTTTCATAGTTCTGAATTACTTTTTTAGAATAGAATAGAATAGAATAGAATAGAATAGAATAGAATAGAATAGAATAGAATAGAATAGAATAGAATAGAATAGAATAGTTCAACTGGAAGGGACCTATAACAATCATCTAGCCCAACTGCCTGACCACTTCAGGACTGACCAAAAGTTAAAGCATGTTATTCAGGGAATTGTCCAAATGCCTCTTAAACACTGACAGGCTTGGGGCATCGACCACCTCTCTAGGAAGCCTGTTCCAGGGTTTGACTACCCTGTCGGTAAAGAAATGTTTCCTAATGTCAAGTCTGAACCTCCCATGCTGCAGCTTTGAACCATTCACATGTGTCCAGAGAAGAGCTCAGCACCTCTATCTCCACTTCCCCTCCCCAGGAAGCTGTAGAGAGCAATGAGGTCGACCTTCAGCCTCCTTTTCTCCAAGCTAGACAAACCCAGAGTCCTTAGCCGCTCCTCACAGAACATGCTTTCCAGCCCTTCCACCAGCTTTGTTGCCCTCCTCTGGACGCATTCAAGTGCCTTAACATCCAGAAAAGTGTCTGGACAATATTGGATGGGTTGATATCGTCATTTTCAGAGGCAGGTAGTCAAACACTTGTCCTGCAGCCCCTATATGTTGCTCAAAGCGCAAGACAAAAAGGTAAATAAATGTTTCATCCAGTGACTAGTATGAATCAGTGGTCTTTTACAGAGTGAGTACTCCTGCATTACAGGAACATAAAGTTACTTGATCTCTATCCACACCTGCCTGAGAAGAAGTTTTCTGTTCATTCTTGTATTTTCCCAGTCCTCTTGATTTCAGTCATTTTAGCACAGCCCCCAGCCTCAGCAGTCTCAGAGCACAGAAATGCGGTTGTCACAGAAGTGTGTTTCTGTGTTTCTCTGTGGCTCCCATCATTTTGATTCAATTACACTTTGGTGCATAGATAAGAAGTATCAGCAGGAACTGGCTTCTAATTTTGTCACTTATGACAGAACCGCTATTTGCTCCATTGTGTGCATCAAGCAGCCTTGCTTTATTGCAGTTCTTTTTTATGATGATCTAGGACAAGCTTTATCAAGAAAACAAATAAATTCCTGTTCTCTCTTCTTTCTTTATGATCTGAAAGAAAATTGGGACTTGCTATGTCTAAAATAATTTCCAAAATGGCAGCAAAAGTGCTTAAATATATTCAGTGTGCTGAATGCATCAGATAAATGGCAGGCTTGGCTCATGTTAACAAGCTTTACACTTTTTGTGTTCTTTTCATCTGTGACAAAATTCAGCACTTACAAGCCATTAAGGTTGCATTGTGCAAGTCAAAAATGCAGATATTTCTAGAGAATTCTAATCATATAATCACTGTACAAGACATTCAGATGTGAATATGCTCAGAATTTTTTCTTCTACTCAATAAAACATGCACATAGACAAAGTCAAGGATTCTAAGAGACAAGATTTTATTTATGTTCATCAAAACAGCTGTTTTGAAGATGGCAGTATTGATGACATTATCAGGGACTACACCAACCAAAAAGGTCATATCCAAGAACAGCGAGAAAATATATACATGAAGGGATGTTTTCAAACTACAGAAATCTATAAATTATGCCACAGGTGATTAGAGCAACTATATTACAGCAATCTGCACAAGCAGGTGCTGGATATGCCACTCTGACTTCTGACATACAGAACAAAACCTGCCTGAAGTGAATGTGGCAATTTTCCCTTCTTGCAGTTATTGTTTCTGGTTACCTGCCTATTCAGTCAGTCAGCATGATGGTACTTAATATCAGCACCTTTTTCCTACGGACCTGGGTCACTGGGCAGCATTTCACTATTCCAGGGCACTACACAAGGAGAACAACAAAACAGGACCTTCAAAAGAGCTCACACAGTCTAAATGCAAGGGAAACAACAGGAAGGGGATCTGTGGGAGGACAGGAGGAGGCATGCATCAGGTTGCTCAGCACAGCTCCTCGGCCTCCCGGCTGCCTGCCACTTTGTAAACTATTAAAATATTTAATACAGCATATGTAAAAAACAATAAAAAGGAGAGAGAAGGGCAAGGTAAGTAGAAAAATGCCATGTCCCCTGACAGCCATTTTCAGTCATATAACATTGTGCCTTTATGAAGAGAGAAACTTTTAATCAGTTCATCACCATATAGAAGACATGGAGGTGACATGCTTGTATGCAGAATGCAGGGATGTAAATGAAAGAAGAAAGGTTCATGACTTCAGGTTGGCTTCAGTTTTGGCTGTCCCACTTCAAGTTAGCCGCAGTTTCTGTGCCTGCCAGTTCAAGATGGAGTTGGAAGTTGGATTTCTGAAAATCAGAAACTAAAATAACCCTTTTCTCACACTAGACATATCTGAAATTCAAACCAAACAGAAAGTAATTTTAGATTTGGTGAAATGTAAGAAGAAAAAAAACCCAGAACCTTTCTCATGGTCTGAATTTTCAGGCTTCAGGAAAGAATAGAGCTCTCTCAAAAAAAAACAAATTAAAAAGCTCTCAAAGTCCACAACTAAAAGATTTTCTCAGTAAGCAAAAAGAGTCAACACTAGAAAGCTCACAAGATAGGTTATTTTCAGGTACCTTTTCAGGTAAATGGAAAAATTTAAATAAGCTTCAGAAAATTCTAGATTCACATTTTCAGAGCTCTCAATTTCTTTTAAAACCCCAAAGGAAGGAGCCCAGATATTAAAAAAATTTCAGGGAATAGGTAACTCTTTTCTTCGAGTGCTTAAAAAGCCAGTCACTTTATCTAAATCAGGAGCAGAGCTCCTCAGAAAGGCTTTCTAACAAAGTTTTGGCTGTTTGCTGAGCCCAAATATGTAGCTTTCACAACATGGCACCTGCAACAAAAGCAAGAGCCAACTTGTGTTGTCAAAACATTTATGAGACAAATACCTGCTAGGGATCAGAGGGACAGAAACTCACTCTGGCTGTGAGTTTGCTGGGTTTCAGGGTTATTATTCTGTAAGGTGAATCTTAACTGATCAATCCGCACAACATCCTAATACTATGACAGACAAATATTATGAGACTGAAAAATTACAAGTGAAATAGAAGTGATGAGAAATTCCTTTTCTGCTGTGATTTCAGAAGTTATCTGTGTTTCCTGGGTTGACATGAGCAGTAAGACAAAGAGAGATATTTTATCTTTCTTACAAGTAAATTTTTTTGGATCCCTGTCATAGCACTGCAGCATGTCTTTATAAAACTGTTTTTAGCGAATGGCATGGGTTATACCAGGTCTTAATTTCATCCCCATTTTCTTTAAACTGGATGATTTTTACCATAAGGATTCCTAAGAAATCTGTTCACATTGTAACAAATGTAAGTGAACATCCGTGAGTCACTGCTCATTTGTTCAGGCTATTAGCAAATACTAATTTCTGACTATCTCAGCTCTTGACATGATAGCAACAGGAAAATCTATGCTCCCATTCCTAGTGCATTTCTAGAAACACATCTCTGTCTGACCCTTCTGGTTAACAATCTCACATTGTCGTGGTTTAGCCCCAGCCAGCAGCTAAGCCCCACACAGTCGTTCGCTCACTCCCACCCAGTGGGATGAGGGAGAGAATCAGAAGGGTAAAAGTGAGAAAACTCATGGCTTGAGATAAAGGCAGTTTAACAGGGAAAGCAAAAGCTGTGCATATAAGCAAAGCAAAACAAGGAATTCATTCTCTACTTCCCATCGGCAGGCAGGTGTTCAGCCATCTCCGGGAAAGCAGGGCTCCATCATGCGTAACGGTTACTTGGGAAGACAAACACCACCATTCCGAACATCCTCCCATTCCTCCTTCTTCCCCCAGCTTTTATTGCTGAGCATGACGTCATATGGTATGGAATATCCCTTTGGTCAGTTGGGGTCAGGTGTCCCAACTCTGTCCCCTCCCAACTTCTTGTGCACCCCCAGCCTGCTTGCTGAAGGGGCAGTCTGAGGAGCAGAAAAGGCCTTGACGCTGTGTAAGCACTGCTCAATAGTAACTAAAACATGCCTGTATTATCAACACTGTTTTTATCACAGATCCAAAACATAGACCCATTCCAGCTACTATGAAGAAAATTAACTCTATCCTAGCCCAAACCATCACACACATCTCATTCTATAGCTTCATGAAAATCACAGGAATTACAGAAGGGAGGTTTTTCTCCCTTACTGTTTGAATCCAGACCAAGCCCAAAGAAAGGGAAAACTATCCAAGATTTACAAAAACACACCTGAAATGAACATTCTGCCTTTTTTGTGTAGCCAGAAGAGTAAGAAAACAGATGGGATACACCTATGTATTGAATTATAATTCCATTTGAGATTCAAGCTGATCTTGTTTTGTCTGAAATTCCTGGGTTTAAAACAAGGTTAAAAGAATGCATGAAAGTCTAACTTGCATGAAAAGCTGTGTTGCAAACTCACAGTCCAGCTTTTCCACTTGTGTCAGGCATGTGTGGAACATTTGTTTAAAGTAAAGACTCCAAAAACTGAGATTCTTCTATTCTCTCTTTGTGTGAGCATGAAGTTTGAATGAACCGGTACATCAGGGGTCAGAAGTTGACCAAAATATCTGCCCTGAAAAGCTTTCAGCAGATACTGTCAGAAAGCTTCCTAAATCATGACGGCCTTAATAAACTTTGCCAGTTGACCTGGGAAGAGCAGATCAATCACACTCTGCTTTTCTTGACTCTTCACTGTCTTCAATTTGCTGGACACAAAGGCCTCTCCTCTTGGTTTCCTGTAAGTAACTCCATTGACTGTAATCCCTGACTCGTGACCAATCTAGAACTTGACCTTTCTCAACATGGAAAATGTAACACATCGCTTTTGTCTATTCTTGTCCCCTCTGAGACCTATTTTAATACTTAGTCCAGCTGGAAGAGGTCCTTCAGTATGATGCTGTTTTCTGTTTTGTGAAGTGTTACCTTAGCTAGGCTTTTAACTGGGATCCTCACTATTGAGTGTTGTGCAGAAGCTTGGCAGAAAGTGAAACTTCTCCAAATTCAAATAGTCCATGCTATTATGTGAGCTGTTAATCTGTCTCAGTAGTACTAGCAGGGATGTAATTTCCTGTTTGTCTTTTATTTAAACCTATTCCTGAGGTTTTGTTTAAGCCCTACCAAAAGAAATACATTCCAAATCACAGCAAATGGCTTTTTAAAAAGTGTTAATTGTAAGTACTACAATTAGAGATTTTAGCAGTGATACTACTGCTAAAAATAATAATAGAGCTCATGTAGAAAATCTGTCTTCTAGTTCTGTTTCTAATGGCAAATTATCTTGAGAAATATATTGCTGGCCAAGGTGCATGCCAGTTTATTATCAGTTCAGCAACATGCAAGGCATATCAGTCAAACAGAAACACTAAAACAGCATTTTCTAATCTGAATGAACACTAAATCAAATAACTGAAATGAAAAGAAAAGACGGGCAAACTACAATGCTCAGCTGGCTTCTAATAGCAGTACTTCATCACGAAGCAGCTATTTTCCTGTGGAAATATGCAGTGCTGATTTTGGAATGTATGTCATTCTGAACCATGTAGCTGGTGAAAGGATTCATGACTGCACAAAGTGATTAATTAATTTGGAAGAGATTGTTTCTAAGCACCAGAAGAAAGGAAAAAAGGAACATTTTAAAAAGTGCAGTGACTGTAATATATTCTCCAGATATTGGCAGTTTTACATTGATGGGGTAACTTTTGCAACTGGGAATGAAAAAATAATTTTAAGACACACCCTCAGTTTTTCTACAATTAATCTAACAAGATGCCAATAGCAGAAGTGGTTCTGTACTGCTTTCCAAAACCAATGTGAAATTAAAGAATCCTTCCTTTGTAACAGCAGCATAGTGAACAGTGGGAAAAGGGACATGATTACATCTTTAAAAGCTGTCTATGTTTTTCCACTCAACTCCTCTACACACAATCTAGGTAGGTTTTGTAACCTACTTCTCTTTAGGAACTGGGATGTTGTATTACTGTTATATGTTGAGAGAGACCTCCCTTGGCCAAGCAAACACCATAGTCAATGTAAAACTTCCTGGAATTTGACAGATGAAATGTACTATTAAAATACATTAACATTTTTGTTTTTTTGTGCAAGGATCATTTGATTTGAATTATTAATAGGTTTCCATTGCAATACAGAATAAATATTCACTTCCTAGTTAATCCAGTTTGCTTAGAACCAGAGCACATACCTGTGAGGCAGGGAGCCTTTTGCAATAATGTTTTGCAAGCAGGTAGTCTGAATTTTCCCCCTGCTTTACTCCAGTGCTCCTAAGAACAGATTCCATCCAATTTATTTATGTATTAGCTTCCAAAATTTAGGAGATCACATGTCAAGGGAGAGGTCACAGTTCATAGGGCAGGTGAAAAGTTACAATGTGTTAAAGCAAATAAAGGAAAAAACAAATGTAGCTGGACACAGATAGACACACACATCTATATATTCAAACTACAGAGTTCCCACACTTTAATATATATTAACCTTACATAAGTTTGATCCCACAAGCCGAGTTTACTTAGGTTATCTTTTGTTCTTCCAAGTAGCTGAAGAACTATATTTCTATTGTCATTTTTATGACCTATTTAATCTTAAACACTGAGAAGCATTGTAAAACATTGAAATGCAGGTAATTAAAAAATTCTACTCAACCTGGCATTTAAAAAAATGTCGCTTATATAATTTTTACTAATATTTTATTTTTTAAAAAGCCCAAGAAGCTGTTCAATTATTATTTGTTTAAAATTTTCTTAACACAGACCTAAACTTGAGTTTCTCCCATTACATTGGGGTGTGCTATTTTTCTCAAACTGTTCTTACAAATGACCTTTTCTCATGGTTATAGCAAGCAATATAAAGAAGGGCAAATACTCTGACAAAACATGTTAGTGTGTTTGGCATTCACCCTTTACATAAGAAATATATCAGCCCTAACATTAGTTCATAGCTCACAGAGGGAAAAAAACTTTGACATATTGGCTTCACTATACTTCAACAAATGGACAATTTGTTTACATTTTGAGTAAAAAGAGAACAAATGTAACTTGGAAAATACTAACACTGATTTCTCAGCCTTCTGGCTGTTCTTCATGGAGAACATCTTCATTTTACATGCTGAGGTCTTCTCATGTTTTCACCTTCCCATATTTAACTATAAATCTGCTTGAAAGCTAGTTGTCAGTTGTGACACACAAGAGCAGCTTGATTTCAAAACTGCTATTAGACACTGGTCTGTCAGAATCTATGTGCCAAGCCTGACCTCTTCTTACTTAAGCACAGTTGTCTTTTGCTTCATTGTACTCAGTTCTCTGATCTGAACTGTTCTCTTCACCTATTTAATGGGGTACAATATACATACAAGCATAGGCTCTGTTTTGTAACATTTTTATCAAGTACCTTCAATACCTCAGCACTGAGTTTGAATCTTTCTCAGTCTAGAATAAATTATGATTCGAAAAGTCTATTTACCAGTGCTTAAAACATTGGCAGACACTATTGCTCCAAAACCAAACAGGCTTTCCTTGTGAGATGTGCTTCTGGTTGGCATACAGAGTTGTCTTTTGAGTTCAATTGCAGCTAATGCAAAATTAAGACGTGTCAGTCACAGAATGTGACATTTCAGTGGTACACAGTCTTAGGTGAAGCAGAAAATTTAAGTTGGACAGAAATGGATAAAATATTACACCCAGTACCATATGTGCAAGGAATGTGAAGAGAAAACCTCTTCGAAAAGCTGTGGGGGCAATGGTCACTTCTTGTTCATGGTTAATTTCTGAGCACGTTACAGATGTGGTTCAGCCCAATCTTTTAGCTCCAGCTTTGAACATGAAAGGCTCTTTTCAGCTTGCTTGATTTTCATGACAATTCACGAGATTTACTTGCTCCTTTGAAGGTTTTTCTCTGTTGCTTATGTTCCACTGTCTCCCCTTAAAAAAGACAAAAATATTAGAAAGTAATATGGAAAAAAAAGGATATTAAAAAACCAAAACAAAACAAACCCACAACAACAACAAAAAAGCAACAACAAAAATACCCCAAAGCCTCACACAATGTGGGGAAAAACACCTTGAACAAGATAATCAACAGATGCTCTAGAATATGGCAGGCATATGAAAGTAGTGGATTGGAGAATGTTGAATCTCCTAGATGCCTGAGACAGATGAGCTGTTCCTCTGAACTTCAACAACAGGGCCAGCTGAAAAAGCAGACTCTTTCCACCAAGGGTCATTTGTTGAAGTTAACAACTCTCAATCAAGTTCTGGGTTTGGACTTACTTTAAACTGCAATATGTGAATGAAATGCCTAATATTTTTACTTGGAAAATACATTTTTTCTTAGCATTCAATATATATGAAAACTTTGAATATAGAGGAAGAAATTGTTAATGTGTGTACACTTATTCTAGTAGAATGTATTCTGCATCATTCAAAGATTCTGAATTGGTCATGTCTTGTATTGCTTATAATTTTCAGGAAAGATACAAAATAGTGACCAAGGTTTTACAGTATTGAATTTCATATATAGCCTTTGCTCAGCCTAAAAAGGCTTGCCAGCATGTCATCTTGTCTCCTGATTTGCTCACCTATTCATTAAAAGGTGCTATATACCTGCTTTTTCATTTCTTTAAAGTCAGTCAGTTTAAAGACCTTCTTTAAAGGTCATCTTTTTCAGCACCTGAAAACAGGTGGTTTTATTTAAGAAAGCTTGCTGACACTTCAAATAAATCTATAAGTACTTTTTTGACATTATGTTTTTCAAGGGGAAATTTTTTTTAGCAAGAAAAAAAATTCTAGTTATCAATTTCTTTTCCTCAGAATTAGTTGGAAGATTTGGCTTATATCTCAAACTGACTAGCAATGCTGTGAGGCTCAGTCCTGACCTGTGAGTTAAAAAGCTCAGAGGCTTTTGGTTATCTATTCTTTCTACGACATTAAGTTGAACACAGTTAGACCCATGTAAGGTGTTACCAGTTAGCCATATAAAAATGGGACAACCAAAATTGTTAGTCATGCCTAGAAAAAATTATCTTTCAAATACGGAGCCAGTCACAGAAGTACTTGTTTTACTATTAGTTCCTAAATTAAAGCAGAAAACTCTCACAGCAGACTTGCTTAGACCCCAAATTTTATGTACTTCTGTGTACGGCCTCAGAAACTAGCACAGCACCATGCCATTTCAGCCTGTTGGCCTTTCCAGGTATGTTCTATAGATTTACAGGACTGCCATGTGGGAAACTATAAAGATCTCCAAACTAAACAGCCAGACAGCAGCTTCTGTCAAGGAGCAGGACCAAGGAGCAGTAATCTGATTCAAACATGTATGTTGGGTGAGATATGATGTGCTTTCAAATTCCTAACACCTCTCTGGCATGTTGGGCAGGAAAGTCCTTTGATTTCTTTGTCAGTTAATACTGAAAAAGAGCGATATAAAAAAATTTCAGAAATCCTTCTGCCAGCTGTGTAGAAGATGGCAACACAGATAAAATTATGAATGGATCACAAGCTTTAGCCCCAGTATCCTTGGTGAGTAAGAACGAATGATTCATTACTTTTTTTAATTAACGTTGACTGTCTCACTAACTTCAATTATATGTTAAGCATGGCCTTTTGGAGTGAATGACAAAAGGTAGTTTAGGTATAAAACCCCAAATGGAACAGTTAAAACCAATTTTTTAAGACAAAAGTTTCTAACAACAATATTAATGTTGGTGCACTATTTGAATAAGTTTACTGTTTTAAGAGCACTCTGATTAATTTCAGAAAAGAAAACCTACTTTCAATAATTTATCTAGATCAAATAAACCCTTTTTTTCTAAAATATCTCTTGAATGAAAAAAAAAAGTTGGTGACAAGTACATCTTACAGCACATGCTGTATTTCAGCTCTAGTAGGTACTTCAGTACCAAAGGCACTTCAGGAGGAAGATTCCAGTGTTTCCCCTTTGGCATTATTATAACAGGAATCAGCAAGGCTGTACTGCCTGAATGCATCTGCAACTGAAAACAAACATGTTTTAAAATAATACCAAAGGACAAGACATACACAAAATTTTTTCTTGGAGTCAGTTTGCTAGCAATATGCATAGGATGGACTGAAGCTAATAGAGAGTTACAAAAATGTACCCTATTGAAGAAGCTTTAAATATTGTATATATTGTTCTGGCTGAAGTTGCTTTGCTTCTTTCAGGAAAGCCCTAAATTTTCTTGCAATAGAAGGGAGATAAAATTCTTGCTGAAGTGGAAAGACTGTAAGCTCTCTGCTAGCCAAAGATAATGATAAAGACAACAGAAAATCCAGTAGGAGACCAAAAAAGTGAGAATACTGAAAGAGAGGAAGTAGATACAACCTCTATCAGTTCCTCAAAAACCAATAACAAGTTGGTGGAGATGTGCACAAATTTCAGTTCTGCCAAATCACAGAGAATTTTATGGGGTTGGCCTATGTACCCTATGATCAAGAACCTCAGCTATTAAAAGTGGTACAGTTCATAATCTTTCTTTTGAGATATTGATTTTCATCTCTAGCTCCAGCTGCTGTGGAAGTCCTGCCTCCCTTGTTTACAAGGGCTTTTCCTGCTTGTTAATATCTTCCTTGCTTCCATGGTTTACAGTTGCTGCTATTGTAGAAGCAGACAAATATTGAGGTAGCTAAAGCCAATCTCATGGTTTGAATATCAAGAGTCTTACTCATGAGCAGCTAAACCATTACAGAAATCTAATTCTCAGGTTACTTCCAGAGGGAAGTGATTCTTCCCATTGAGCATGATCTCACAGAGATCACAATGACTCCTGACACAGGCTTGGTCAGAATTGCTTTTGGGAATGCTGGTAAGATTGCCAAGTGCTAACATACAGTAATGCCCAGATCAAACATGCTCCTTTAGAGAAGAAATCATAGTCTCTGTTCCATGCCCATGCCTAAAGACTGTCTAAGAAAAGATTTTAAAAGATAGAGAAAGTTGACTGTTCCTAGACATGGCTTACTTCTTCAATAACTGACAGAAATGGAAGATATGAAACTGGACAGAAACTATGAGGGCTATGTTAACATATAGACTAAACCTGAGCAATGTCCTCACTTGTGTTCACTCCCTTTCATTACATACTTGTAAGAGAAAGAAAAACATGTCCTAGAAACACTGCTTCCCTGCATTGCTTACATATAAATGCAGTGCTTCCCGTACATTAACACCTATAAATCTAGCTCATCAGACCTTTAAATCTAGCTCATCAGACCTTAGAAGAAAAAGGCTTAAACATCCAAGGAAAAAAGATAATTTGGATCTAATGTATTTATCACTGATAATATTGGAATATTTAGTCATATATTTAAGGGAACAGAAGCATTCAATTCAAATAGATAAATAATTTACAAAATAATGTGAACAAAATTTTTATTTGATTTGCTGGAAGATAGTAATAGTATAAGGTCACTGCAGTGTCCCTATTCCCCTCCCCATAAAGTCTGCCTTACAGACTTCACAGATGTTGGTGTGAAATAAGAGCACTGGAGGATTCATGGTTAGGGGCTAGCAGATCTTGTGGCTGCATAACAAAAGAAAATGCCTTCACTTTAGAATCATAGAATCATAGAATATGTTGAGTTGGAATGGACCCATAAGGATCATCGAGTCCAACTCCCTGCTCCTCACAGAACTGCCTGAAATTAAACAATATGATTAAGAGCATTGTCCAGATGTGCCTTGAACTCTGACAGGTTTGGTGCCATGACCACTTCCCTGGGGACCCTGTTCCAGTGCTTCTTCAAACTCTTTTCCTTTGATAATCTTCTTTGGAAACATTACAGTGCAGTGTATCCCATGTCCCTGTCAAGATGAATGTGTATGTTCTTGCTTGGCAGTGACTCTGGGTGATAATGTGTTCATTTACAGGGGCACTAGGAACCATTAGTGGGGCAGTTTTAAATTCATCTTTTCCCATGGACTGTGGTGTGAGTTCATGTGCTGCTCCTTGTGTGGAACCCAGACCATGGCGTTTGACTGAGCACTGCTAAAGTTACTCCAGCTGAAATGCATTAAAAATATGAATGTTGTCCTGTTTTGTTTGTATCTATCTAAATCATAGGGTCATCCTGATATGTTTAGAATTCTGTCTGCTGGGATCTGGTTTGGTCTGATCTTTTATAAAGCTCAACTGCAGTTTTGAACACAACTACAATTGTTCCACGTCGGCATGAACAGAAAAAAATGGGAAGACCAAAAATCCCAGATGTTTACTCAGTAATTCCACTGTCAATAACTCTGTGTAGTCATTCAAACAAGATAATTTTCTTTTTTATTATTTCCAAAGACAATATGAAAGTGTTCAATATCCCATTTCAAATTAAAAGCTATTAAAAACATCACATTCTCTCAAAGATATCTAGAATCATCAAGAACTCTTTCCAAGATACTGTTGCAGTTCAAGACTTTAGTCCATCTGCTGTATCTAAGAATTTCTCTAAACATTTGGCTGTGGGAAAAAGAGCCAGAAGTCTCAGCCTGCCTTATTTACTGTTTTCTAGATCACGGTCATGTTTGGGTCACCTAAAGATGTCACAGAAAACTAAACAGTATGTGTCTTTTCTGCTCCTTTTTTACTGGTCTGCCTGGTGAACAGAAAACTTATTTATCACAGACATACTGAACTGAATATTTCTTTAATTCTGAAGACAATCAAGTCTGTACTAATTTTCATGGCATAGGATTGAATATCACTATCTCGGGGCTGTTGTCAGAAAAGTTTCTATTCCAAGTGTATGTAATCTCATTACTGAGATTCACAATCTAATTATTTAATTGAAACAGAAAACGAGGAAAACTCAATTATGAAGAGCAAAGCAGAGTCTTAAGAAGCCTGGATTGAAACACTTTCCTGAAATACCATGTAGAAGTAATGTAACATGGGAGATGGCATAAAATGAGGTTTTCCACAGGTCTTAGGAAGTAGCTAGGTCCTAGTACACTTACAAGATTTCCTTTTTATATACAGAGCATATGAAAAAGCATCTGAAACGACAGGTGTATTTCCTTTGAATGTCCTACTTTGCCATTTAGGGAAAATGAGAGAAAGTACTTTGTTCAGTATTTTGTTCCATCTTCAATGAATGATTTTTTGTTTCTTTGCTTTATTTTGGAGAGGAAAACTGAGATTTTTCTCATTTCAGTTTGAATTCAGCTGATTATGTTTCAGTTTGAGTAAGGAGTCAGAATGTTGGTATGTCACCCGGTAATGCCCTTGGTAATTAATTCCTTGGTCTCAGAGCAGAGGAATAACATTTTGTATCTGTATTTGTTCAAGTTTGTGTATCTGCATGTAGTTTATGGTCAGGATTATAAATTTCATGTTTGTCCCCTGAACAAACACAAAAATTATAATCCTGACCATTTAAAACAATACTTTATTTTAATATTTATGTTTGTGCAGCTAGTTAATCAAGTGGCTTCTGTTCCACTGGAGGGACTTCTGAGACATTCATTATTTTCACTGAAGAAGCCTGCAGTATACCAAGGTGTGCTGGGAAGCAGTGTTAGGAAATAGACTTAGAACTCTTCCTTCACTTTAGGGAGATTTTTTTCTTCTTTGTTTGGAAATAAGTTTAGATTAGAGGAAATCCTAAGGAAGCATAAATTCTCCTATACTCAGAGATGTGAAAGAAACAGATGAAAGGACCTTTTGACAGGTGAAAGGCTGTGCATGAGTCCTTTGTGTGAACATTTGGATTCACAAAAAAAATAGGAGAAGGTTTGTTAGGACTGATCAGAGAAAAATGTCATGGACTCATTAACCAATCAGTCTCTAAATGAATCAACACAAGTGGACCAGAGGGAATAGAAATATTCTTCAGATCCTGGCACCAAGAATTCCTAAAATAACTTTTAGTAGAAGAATGTCCCTGGTTCTTTTGTCCTTCTATTGTTTCATTCAGAATGCTGTGCAGCAAGACCGCCATAGGGTATAAATTTCACAATGTCATTAACTTTAATGTATACTCTTATGGTTTACAGTATGCAGTATTATAACCACAAAGATTGCAGCATATAAGTGCTGCAATTGAGAATTTGTTCTTTTTTCTTCTCTTCTTTCTTCACTCTGTAAAGCTTCAGCACTGATCTTTCTCTCTAGTGATCCTATTTATGGTACAAGCCCAATGACCAAAAAAAGCAAGAGTAGGAGCCTCCATCAGAGAAGGATGCACAAGGAAGTGCATTTTCCAGTCCAGTAAAAATATGTGAAGCGTGGGAGAAAGAAGAAAAACTATGGTCAGTGTGATTTGCCATTTCTAGGATGTTATTTTTATTTTGCTGAATCCCATCAGACAGACTTACTGTCAGTGCCAATGTATAAAATGTGATATTGCTCTCCACTGCAATTTGCACATTATCATAATTCATTCAGGTGGAGGCAAATGTGCTTCAGTCACCGAAATGTGTAAACACTCCACCTACCAAGGAAATGCAGCTGCCTCTGGACAGAGAAGCACAGCAAAATGCAGAAGCATAACCATTTGCTCTAGATGGAGAAGAATACCACATCCAACTAGAACAGCATGTCAGGAAATTTTTTGCTAGGGGAATAAAATTGCAAAGATATTTGGCCCTGATGCCAGAGTTAGTGACAGCATCGTACAAACCTTGATGGTTTAGGAATACTTGTAAAGCAGCATTTCACCTACACCTGTGTAAATGACAGCTCATCAACTCTCTCATGCATGTATGTATTTCATGGAAAGTAAACTGCCATTTCACTCTTCTGGCAGAGACCTCCTTGTGTTTTCTGTAAAATATGGTAAAGACCTTATTAGCTGTTCTTCGTACAGAAGCAAGTTCCTCCTTTCTCCTTAGAAAGAAAGCGCTGCAACAGACGGAGCAAGGACACGCATTTCACCATTTCCATGTTAATGATAACTTTCAGAGGAATGTGTTAGAATGAGACAGATTGCAGAGAATGCACTTCACCTAAAATGTATTGACTAACCATTTTGTGAATGAAAATGATGCTAAGTGATGCTTTGTAAAATGCTCAGCAACTGAATCTTTTAAACCATGACTGATAATGGAATAGTCATTAATAAACTGATGTATTATTCTCCCTCAAAGCAACTGAAATTCAAATAATCAAAGTCAAAGAAAAGGCAAAGTGACAGCATTTAATTAAATGCTGATCCCAAAGAAGGCTTTAGACTTTACCTATAGAAAGTTCTGCAAGCAACAGCACCCAGATAAATCAGTTGCTATTTATGTGTACCTGGACAAGTTAGCTTCCTAAAGACAATAAGACAATTGACAGAGTGTAAATAACTCTCTGCATTCTTACAAAAGGAAATATCACAATAGACCTAATTTCTGTGTTATAGTTCCCCCCCCCCCCCTTAAAGAACAAAATATAAACTGATACTATACTAAAATTTCAGTACACACTACGTTTTCACCAAATAATTGCCTTCCATGTGTGCTGAAAGTAACCAGACAATTTCCTTGTGGCTAGTAATAGGTGTTTTAGAATCACACTGGAGAACATACCCTTACTGATCTGGAATAGGGATATATCTGAGATTTTCAAAATCATTTAGACAGCTGGCAAACTCACATTCTTCTTCCAAGAACACCTGCTTCTAAGCTCTCTTGCACATGTTCACAGAATATCAAGAACCTCAAGAGATCGTATGGAAATTTTTTGACATTTCCACCTATTCCTGAATTTTTATCATACACAAAGTTAGAAAATTCTACTGTGATGGGCTTTTCTATGACACATTTATCTATGATAGAGCAAATAATTCTGTGATTTAGATCATGTTTGCCTTAGAAAACAAAGGAGGGAAATTCAGTTTTAAATAA
Source organism: Aptenodytes patagonicus (assembly GCF_965638725.1). NCBI lineage: Eukaryota > Metazoa > Chordata > Aves > Sphenisciformes > Spheniscidae > Aptenodytes > Aptenodytes patagonicus. The sequence goes on from NC_134982.1 coordinate 60,018,774, forward strand.
AACTTCCCAGTGATATGGAATCCACTACAAATCTTATAAAATGTCCAATAAAATTAAATAAATTGTCTCATTTCCATTAACATTTTTATACTTAGTTCTAGTCTGAATTTTTATAGCTTCAGCTTCCAAGCATGTAAACACTGTTGTATGTATTTGCCTGTTATATTGAAGAGGCTGCTGTTAAAATTTTTTTCATTGTGAAGGTATTTCTACTTAAACTTCTCTTTGCTAAACTCAGTAACTGTTTCAGTTCCTTGGGTCTTTCATTTTTAGCCCTGATCTCCATCTCCCTATCAGTCTCAAAGCTCTTCTGAGAATGTTTTCTACTTTTTCCAATGTCATGCACAACTGAATTGGACTCATTATGCTAGCATAATTACTCTAGACCAAATACAGAAGGAATATAGTCTTCTTCCTCTCACCTGATATTCTCCAGTCTATACACTAAGGGATTATTTTACCTATCTTAGCCATTTTGGCTATGCAGTGTGCTCGGAAGTCATGTTCAGCTAATTACCCTCCATGACTTCTACTCCTATTTAGTTTCTGCTTCACAGAACAGAGTTTATGTTTCTGTAAGCATTGCATACATTTATTTGCCTTTAAATCTGACCTTATGCAAAACCACATTCACCTTTCTCCAGCAGTCCAGATCACATGCATTGTTCTTTTACAATCATTGCCTCAATTTCTGTGGTTTTTTGTCAGTAAATTTTGCTTTTAATCATCTTGGTCAATCAAAACATTAAATAGCTTAGAATCAAGAGGTCCTTGCAGGGTGGCTGTAGAAGTAAATCCACCCATTCAGTAAGAAATCCCCATTAACTGCTACATTGTGATGACTATCAATTAATCATTTAAAATTCATATGATGTGTGTGCCATGTTGATTTTATACCAGTCTAACTTCTTACTCACAACTATATAACAGGCATTGTGTAAACATCTAGAGAACAGTAAAGTGCGTTAAAAATGGGTCAACATCAATCCATAAAGGAAAATTGTGTCAAAACAGACTTTGATATGTGAAGAGACCAAGAGACTAGTATCTCTTGATTATTAAAAGGCTACTTGTGTATTACAATTACAAGTATTACTATTGTGTAATACCTCAGAAACAAATTAGTGGAATATACAGCTTGAATGTAACCAACAATGAAGTCAGTTTACAAAGTTGAATAAGTTGTTGAAACAGTGATTCTCAGGAAAATTTCAGGAAAGAGGTGTATTTTTACCTCAACATAATGACTGCAATGGAAACACTGGCAAAGTGATTAGTACTTGCTGAGCAAACCTCTGACAATGACATTTGCTAAATCAAAGGAATCATAGAATCGTTTAGGTTGGAAAAGACCCTTAATATCATCGAGTTCAACCATTAACCTAGCACTGCCAAGTCCACCACTAAACCATGTCCCTAAGCACCACGTCTACACATCTTTTAAACACCACTAGGGATGGTGACTCAACCACTTCCCTGGGCAGCCTGTTCCAATGCTTGACAACCCTTTCAGTGAAGAATTTTTTCCTAATATCAAGTCTACACCTCCCCTGGCACAACTTGAGGCCATTTCCTCTTGTTCTATCACTTGTTACTTGGGAGAAGAGACCAACACCCACCTCACTACGACCTCCTTTCAGGTAGTTGTAGAGAGCAATAAGGTCTCCCCTCAGCCTCCTTTTCTCCAGGCTAAACAACCCCAGTTCCCTCAGCCGCTCCTCATAAGACTTGTTCTCCAGACCCTTCACCAGCTTCATTGCCCTTCTTTGGACATGCTCCAGCACCTCAATATCTTCCTTGTAGTGAGGGGCCCAAAAACTGAACACAGTATTCACAGTGTGGCCTCCCCAGTGCTGAGTACAGGGGGATGATCACTTCCCTAGTCCTGCTGGCCACACTATTTTGGATAAAGCCAGGATGCTATTGGCCTTCTTGGCCACCTGGGCACACTGCCGGCTCCTATTCATCTGACTGTTGACCAGCACCCCCAGGTCCTTTTCCACCAGACAGCTTTCCAGCCACTCTTCCCCAAGCCTGTAGTGTTGCATGGGGTCATTATGACCCAAGTGCAGGACTTGGCACTTAGCCTTGTTGAATTTCATACAATTGGCCTCGGCCCATTAATCCAGCCTGCCCAGATCCTTCTGTAGAGCCTTTCTACCCTCAAGATCAACACTCCCGCCCAGCTTGGTGTTGTCTGAAAAGTTACTGAGGGTGCGCTTGATCCCCTCATCCAGATCATTGATAAAGATATGAAACAGAACTGGCCCCGATACCAAGCCCTGGGGAACATCACTTGACTGGCCACCAACTGGATTTAACTCCATTCCCCACAACTCTTTGGGCCCGGCCATCTAGCCAGTTTTTTACCCAGTGAACAATACACCCATCCAAGCCATGAGCAGCCAGTTTCTCCATGAGAATGCTGTGGGAAATGGTGTCAAAGGCTTTACTAAACTCCAGGTAAACAACACAGAATCATAGAATCGTAGAATAGTTTGGGTTGGAAGGGACCTCTAAAGGTTGTCTAGTCCAACCCCCCTGCTGTGGGCAGGGACATCCTCAACTAGATCAGGTTGCTCAGAGCCCCATCCAACCTGACCTTGAATGTTTCCAGGGATGGGGCATCCACCACCTCTCTGGGCAACCTGTCCCACTGTTTCACCACCCTCAGCATAAAAAATTTCTTCCTTATATCTAGTCTAAATCTACCCCCCTTTAGTTTAAAGCCATTCCCCCTCGTCCTGTCGCAACAGGCCCTGCTAAAAAGTCTGCCACCATCTTTTTTATAAGCCCCCTTTAAGTACTGAGAGGCTGCAAGAAGGTCTCCCCAAAGCCTTCTCTTCTCTAGGGTGAACAACCCCAACTCTCTCAGCCTTTCTTCATAGGAGAGGTGTTCCAACCCCCTGATCATTTTCGTGGATCTCTTCCGAACCCACTCCAACAGGTCCTTGTCCTTCTTATGCTGAGGGCTCCAGAGCTGGACACAGTACTCCAAGTGGGGTCTCACCAGAGTGGAGTAGAGGGGCAGAATCCCCTCCCTCGACCTGCTGGCCACGCTTCTTTTGATGCAGCCCAGGATACAGTTGGCCTTCTGGGCTGCAAGCGCACATTGCTGGCTCATGTCCAGCTTTTCATCCACCAGTACCCCCAAATCCTTCTTGTCAGGGCTGCTCTCAATCCCTTCATCCCCCAGCCTGTAGTGATACTGGGGGTTGCCCCGACCCAGGTGCAGGACCTTGCACTTGGCCTTGTTAAACCTCATGAGCTTCACACAGGCCCACTTCTCAAGCTTGTCCAGGTCCCTCTGGATGGCATCCCATCCCTCTGGCATGTCAACCACACCACTCAGCTTGGTGTCATCTGCAAACTTGCTGAGGGTACACTCGATCCCACTGTCTATGTCATTGATGAAGCTATTAAACAGTACCAGTCCCAATAGGGACCCCTGCGGGTCACCACTCATCACCAATCTCCGTCTGGACATTGAGCCGTTGACCACTACCCTCTGGATGGGACCATCTAACCAATTCCTCACCCACCGGACAGTCCACCTATCAAATCCATACATCCCCAGTTTAGAGAGAAGACTGTTGTGGGGGACTGTGTCAAAGGCCTTACAGAGGTCCAGATAGACAACATCTGTAGCCCTTCCCGTGTCCACTGATGTAGTCACTCGATCATAGAAGGCCACTAGGTTGGTCAGTCAGGACTTGCCCTTGGTGAAGCCATGCTGGCTGTCTCGAATCACTTCCCTGTCCTCCATGTGCCTTAGCATAGCTTCCAGGAGGATCTGTTCCATGATCTTCCCAGGCACAGAGGTGAGACTGACTGGTCTGTAGTTCCCCAGGTCTTCCTTTTTTCCCTTTTTGAAAATGGGGGTTATGTTTTCCCCTTTTCCAGTCAGTGGGAACTTCACTGGACTGCCATGACTTCTCAAATATGATGGATAGTGGCTTAGCAATTCCATCTGCCAGTTCCTTCAGGACCGGCGGATGGATCTCATCAGGTCCCATGTACTTGTGCACCTTCACGTGCCTTAGATGGTCTTGAACCTGATGTTGTCCCACATCCAGAGCCTTTCCCTCAACCACTAAGTGGGTCACCTTGTCATAGAAGGAGATCAGGTTAGTCAAGCAGGACCTGCCGTTCATAAACCCATGCTAACTGGACCTGATCAGCTGGTTATCCTGTACATGCTCCATGATGGAAATCAAGATGATTTGCTCCATAACCTCCCCGGGCAACGAGGTCAGACTGACAGGCCTGTAGTTCCCCAGACCCTCCTTCTGACCCTTCTTGTAGATGGGTGTCACATTTGCTAACCTCCAGTCAACTAGGACCTCCCCAGTTAGCCAGGACTGCTGATAAATGATTGAAAGTGTCTTGGTGAGCACTTCTACCACCTCCCTCAGTACCCTTGGGTGGATCCCATCTGGCCCCATAGACTTTTGTGTGTCTAAGTGGTGTAGCAGGTCACTAACCATTTCCCCTTGGATTATGGGGGCTTCATTGTGCTCCCCATCCCTGTCTTCCACCTCAGGGGGCTGGGTACCCCGAAAACAACTGGTCTTACTCTTAAAGACTGAGGCAAAGGCGGCATTAAGTACCTCAGCCTTTTCCTCAGCCTTTGTCACTATGTTTCCCCCCACATCCAACAAAGGATGGAGATTCTCCTTAGCCCTCCTTTTGTTGTTAATGTATTTATAGAAACACTTTGTATTGTCTTTTACAGCAGTAGCCAGATTAAGTTCTAGCTGGGCTTTGGCCCTTCTAATTTTCTCCCTGCATAACCTCACGACATCCTTGTAGTCCTCCTGGGTTGCCTGCCCCTTCTTCCAAAGGTCGTAAACTCTCCTTTTTTCCCTGAGTTCCAGCCAAAGCTCTCTGTTCAGCCAGGCCGGTTGTCTTCCCCACTGGCTTGTCTTTCAGCACATGGGGATGGACTGCTCCTGCGCCTTTAAGATTCCCTTCTTGAAGAATGTCCAGCCTTCCTGGACTCCTTTGCCCTTCAGGACTGCCTCCCAAGGGACTCTGTCAGCCAGGCCCCTAAACAGGCTAAAGTCTGCCCTCTGGAAGTCATAGAACCATAGAATCATAGAATCATTGAGGTTGGAAAAGACCTCTAAGATCATCGAGTCCAACCGTCAACCCAACACCACCATGCCCACTAAACCATGTCCCTAAGCGCCTCATCTACACGTCTTTTAAATACCTCCAGGGATGAGGACTCAACCACTTCCCTGGGCAGCCTGTTCCAATGTTTCACCACTCTTTCAGTAAAGAAATTTTTCCTTACATCCAATCTAAACCTCCCCTGGCACAACTTGAGGCCGTTTCCTCTCGTCCTATCGCTTGTTACTTCGGAGAAAAGACCAACACCCACCTCGCTACAACCTCCTTTCAGGTAGTTGTAGAGAGCGATGAGGTCTCCCCTCAGCCTCCTTTTCTCCAGGCTAAACAGCCCCAGTTCCCTCAGCCGCTCCTCATAACACTTGTTCTCCAGACCCCTCACCAGCCTCGTTGCCCTTCTCTGGACACGCTCCAGCACCTCGATGTCCTTCTTGTAGTGAGGGGCCCAAAACTGAACACAGTATTCGAGGTGCGGCCTCACCAGTGCCGAGTACAGGGGCACGATCACTTCCCTACTCCTGCTGGCCAAGTCCAAGGCAGCAGTTCTGTTAACCATATTCCTTAATTCTCCAAGAATCAAAAACTCTATCATTTCATGATTGCTATGCCCAAGATGGCCTCCAACCATCACATCACCCACAGGTCCTTCTCTGTTTGCAAACAACAGGGCCAAGTGGGGCACCTTCCCTTGTTGGCTCACTCACCAGCTACGTCAGGAAGTTGTCTTCCACACACTCCAGGAACCTCCCAGACTGTTTCCTCTCTGCTGTATTGTATTTCCAGCAGATATCTTGTAAGTTGAAGTTCCCCACAAGAACAAGGGCTAGCGATCGTGAGACTTCTCCCAGTTTCTTATAGAATATTTCGTCTGCCTCTTCATCCTGGTTGGGTGGTCTATAACAGACTCCCACCATGATACCTGCCTTCTCAGCCTTTCCCCCGATTCTTACCCATGAACACTCAACCCTTTCATCGCCATCATCAAGCTCTAGACAGTCTAAACATTCCCTAACGTAGAGGGCAACCCCACCCCCTCTCCTTCCTTGCCTATCCCTTCCGAAGAGTTTATAGCCATCCATTGCAGCACGCCAGTTGTGCAAGTCACCCCACCATGTTTCCATGACTGCAACTATATCATAGTTTTCCAGCTGCACAATGGCTTCCTGCTCCTCCTGTTTGTTGCCCATGCTGCGTGCATTGGTGTAGGTGCACTTCAGTTGGGCTATTGATCCTGCCACCTTTTTTTGGGGAGAAGCCCTAGTTCCTATGTGACTGTTCTCAGGTGCTTCTGTGGTTTCTAATACATCAATAACCCTTGCGTCTTTGCTGCCATGGATCTCCATCCCTTACCTCCACTGAGATGGCAGACCAAAGGACTTTGCTAGCACACCGTCCCTCAAACATTGGCATGCCACCCCATGGCTTATCACTAATGAGCCTGGCTTTATCCCCTTCCCCCTTCAAATCTCATTTAAAGCTCTTTCAATGAGCCCTGCTAACTCTTGTGCAAAAGACCCTTTTCCGCCTTTGAGACAGGGGTACCCCAGCTGTCGCCAGCAGGCCTGGTGTCATGTAGACCGACCCATGATCAAAACCCCCAAAATTCTGCTGGTGACACAAGGCTTGGAACCAGGTATTGATCTGCTGGGTCTTCCTGTTTCTTCCCTCATCATTCCCTGCAGCTGGAAGGATAGAGGAGAACACTACTTGTGATCCTGATCCCTTAACCAGTCATCCCAAGGCCCTGAAGTCTCTCTTGATTGCCCTTGGACTTCTTATTGCAACTTCATTGCTGCCTACATGAAAAATCAATAATGGATAATAATCTGACGGCCATACCAGGGTAGGAAGTTTTCTCTTCACGTCTGTAACCTCCCCAGGGAGGCAGCAGACTTCCCTAAGAAGTGGGTCCAGTCTGCATATTGGGCCTTCTGTCCCCCCCCAGAAGAGAGTGTCCTATGACAATGACCCATCTTTTTTTGTTCATGGAAGCAGTTTTGATGCAGGGCATAGGTCAACTTAACCTCAGCAACACCTCCAAGCTAGATGAATTATCATCCTCGTTATTGTTCGGTTCCACTTGCAGAGCCTCGTACCTATTATGCAAGGGCACCTGGGAAGGTGGAGTAGTCACAGAGGAGACGTGCCTGCTGCTCTGGGCAGGAATGTGCTGCCATTGCCCCCTATCCCTTAAGTCACTGCTTTCTGCCGGGTGGAGAGAGGATAGGGAATCCTCCATATCATGGGTCCTGTCTGCCTGACAGGTCTGTCCCAGGGATAGTAGGGTGCAGATCCAGTAGTCTATCTCTCTCTCTCTCTGACTCCCTGATACTCTTCAACCTACTCACCTCCTCCTGGAGCTCTGCCACTAAGCAGAGGAGTTCCTCTACCTGGTCCCACAGGTGTGCTCACTACTGCTGTCTGGTACTGGCATAAAAGCAGGGCACACTCTGCAACCTGACATCTGGATGGCAGCATGTTCCCACTGGAGCTCTGTCTGGAAAGCTGCGTCAGCCATGGTGGGTGCAGAGCTTAGAGAGGCCATGGCTTTCTGCCGGGTGGATACCATTGCTCTCTGGTTGAACTGGCAGAGCTTCAGCACCCTTTCTGCACATCCTTCCATGCAAACTGCCGTACCACACCCTTGCTGACATGCCATGCCCTGTTTGCCTGCCCTGGTCACGAGCGCTCCCTAAGGGCTTCTTTTATATGTGTGGGGGGCCTGGGCCGCTGTTACTCCTGGCCCCACCCAGGTCTCATCAGCCATTGTCCCATGAGCTGCGGGCTCCTGGTGCGTCTCTCTGCTCCCCCTGAGATTCCCCTGGTTCGTGAAACCCCCCTGTACTCCACTGTAGATCGTGCCGGCACCAGAGCTGCTGGCCTTGGTGAGTGTCTATTCTCTTTTGCCCTGACTGAGAACACTTAGATCCGTCATTCCTGAGAGGTCTTGCTGTGACCCTGATGTACAGCTTCGGAGCATGTCTGCTGATCTCAGTGGCATCACTGATGTACTTGCAGCTTCACTCATGTCTACACTACAGTTCAAAAGCTCACTATATTGTAAGGTAGATATATACCAGGCATAAAATTTAAAGCTAGCTCAGTAACAAGTGTGTGTCTGCAGTAGCCCTACGGTATGGACATTGCACAGATATTTGGTTGTTGCACAGTTCACTGAGCTTTTCTGGTAGGTTTTGATTTTTGCAGGCAATCCTATGCTCCCTACTAATCTGGCTACACTGCTAACCACAGTACACAGCCTAACCAGCTCAAACCTACCTCAGAAACCCTCTCCAGTGTGTTACTGCTGTGTCATCAGAAGAGCAAAAACTTACTGGAATATTCATACAGGTTTTTTTTGCTGAAAACAATTCTCTTGCAAGCCAGCTCTGGGAAGCTGATGACAAGAAGAAATGTAGGCATATTAGCAGCTGAAAAAAATATCTGTCTCCTGTAGGACCCTATTTTCATGCACTATTGCGAGATAATCCCCTGTAGAGTTATCTCAAGAATTCCTCTGTCCTTGGCTTCCAGAATATGAAAACGTTGTCTCCTTTAGGTTTTAGCCTGGAAATTTTTTGCCTGATTCTGTAATATTATATCTAGGAAAAAGTACTATTCAAAGTGCAAAGACTCTACAAGTACTCAGACAAAATTCTGGCTATTCACAGTTTATTAAAATAAGCCAGTAAACTAGGAGATGCTGTTGCTGTATTATATCACATTTCTACTCCTCACATCTACTCAAGTTCTTATATCATATCCTTTTTTATATTAGAGATGGATGGTTTCTTCCAAATGTGTCTCAAAATAAATGTCTCTAGGTGTGCTTTTATTTCTTTTCACATGGCAGGTGGTGAAATGAGGCCCTCATGTATTTCTGTAATAATGGTTTAAAATGAAAAAATAAATAATAAATTGCCAGTCTGACATTGACACCAACAGCTACAGAAAATAGATTTTCCCCTGAAAATGGGTTTTGACAAGGCCTGATGTGTGAGTGACACTGACAGATAGTGTTTCTGATTGGCTTTAGATGTGTTTGAAACTTACCTTAATATACCAATCACTCAGCAAATCTGTTATGGACTTTTATCGCCACTCTGGTATTTTTCTGCCAAAACTTCACTGTTGTTTGTCTCACACTTGTCAGGTTCATACAGATACAGGATACATTGGCCGGGAGCTCACTCGTGAGAGAGAGGGGCTGGGTTTTGTTGCCAGGCTAAGGCTTTCCAAATCTCCTCACTCTGCATCCCTCCTCAATGCTAATTTCCATTGTCAGGACAAAGATCCAAAGAGAAGCAACTGACAAGGTAGCAGCACCATCCTCATCTTGTGATGGCCAAAATTTGGGAACTGTTAAGGATAGTCAGCACTGTGATTCATGAAGCATTGAGTGGATCCTGTCATAAGCTGACCGAAGCAATCACATTTGGATGTTGACGTATAAAAACCTTTCCATAAATGGGTGATTTACAGTAAAATATGTTTTACTAGTTAAATATTTTTGAAATATTCTCTATATAATGCTTTCATAAATACTTTAGAGCCACAACAGCATAGAGCTCTAATAATCCCTACTAAGGGTAAGGTAACCTTTTTCATGGCTGCCGGCTGCTAGGCCAATTCTGGTACTCAGGATAGTAGGATGAGCTCTACAACATACTGCACAGCATGACTTAGGAAAGACCCCTTCTTACACCTCACAAACTGAAAGTGCACCCTATTCTGCACAGCTATATAATGACTGAAACTTTCCAACAGTGCCCTGTTTGCAATGCACATGGCCCAGGTGCAGTCATGGTACTCTAATTAGCAGCACACAATCTTACGCTAAATTCCTCAGGGTGCAGTTAAATTACACATATACTTTTTTGACTGAAAAGTGTCTTAGGAGCAGGTCTCTCATTATGTGTATTCCCAACATTAATAAAGATTTGTCTGTATAGCCGTAGCTGTTTCTAAGCTTTCCTCCTTCTCATATTATCCTACAGATGTGCCTAGAAAAGACTTCCTCCTGAATAAACGTCTCCCAGTGTAGCACTGAATGCACACCTCCATCTCCCCATCGACACTTCCCACAGCTGAGGGTACTTAGCACCTTGCGAGATCAGACTCGCCTCACTGAAGCTAGGAAGGGTTATGGGTTTCATGTACATTGATAGATAGATATCAAACCTAATGGTTTTCTGGAGATGTTTATCCTATTCCTAAAAGAGACCTACAATAACTCAGCAATGCTAAAATTTAACATTCAGCAGTTATTAGCTTTCTATTGCAGAAGTAATGCGGTGTGTGATTCAAAAATCATTAGATGCACTCTGTTTTACACACCACCACCTCTGCCCATGTAAAAAGCGTCCAATAGATGCCTTGATGCCTCTCCATCTCCAATAGATGAACATCATTAGGGACTACTGGTCTGACTCTCATTATCCTCACCAGGCCTGATTTTGACTCATATTCCTGGCTTGACCTTGGATCTGCCTCATCACCAGACTTGCATGTAATCTGAGCTTGGGGTCCCCCTCACTGAAGGCAGTGGGACAGGCTGGTGAGGACCCTGCCCTGCCAGACAAGTTATCATCCTAGCTCCCCAGATCTTAGAGAGCATCCAGCCCTCACTGTGTCTTGATAGACTGTGCTTATTCCTGTGAACATAAAGAATATCCTTTTAAAAAATATATTATTACTAATTTCAGAATATACATTGGGAATCAAGACTAGATTTGAATTTAAGTTGCCTTGGAAATATAACTACACGTGGTTTCTTATTTCTGTATTTTAAAGAGGAATAATAAAGGTGAATCTTGATCCAGTTCATCCATGTTTCTCTTTCAGCTAGCATAAACACAGTTTAAAAAGCATGACTATAGCTAATCATTAAGTTTCAATATTCAGCTATTTAATAAAGTACTTTTAAGACACTTTGCATCATAAGATTTTAAATCCTATGCAAAAATATACTGTTCTGACTTTAGCATTCTAACTCTGTGTATCCTTTGTCAAGTTTTGGACCAAATTCAGACCTCTCTGGGCCTAATTCATCTTCTTTTCATAACTTGCTGTGACACCACCCACTCTCATCACACAAAATCTAAAGTTCTGAGTTGCAGCCATGTAAACAGAAGTTCTAAACTGTATTTGCGATCTGTATGATGTTTCCCTCAAGAGGCTGTGATAATTAAAGTGATTAATTATTTTCTGTTTCTTGAAAACAAATGTGTTTTATTTAGTCACAAGTATACAGCAAACAGAGACAAGGGATAGAACAGGTCTCACTCACCTGAACATGATTCCTTCCTTGAAAGTTTTGGGTTATTTTTAGTTGGCTTAGAGGCCTCTAATTCTCAGCTGAGAGAAATGTTCCCTCCGGGTTTTACTATATCTCAAAAAGGAATGTGATGCAAAGGTGCCTGAGCTGAGATAACAGGTAGTATGTTACCATGCTGTGTATGAATGGCATGTACATTCATGGGCCTCCTGTGAGTGTACTGGTAAAAGTTGGGGTTCGTTACCTGAGATGCAGCTCCTCACTAGCACAATTAGATTGCAGTTGGATTAAAATGGATGCACTTCACACACAACTTCCTGATTCAGGTCTTCTACAGCTTGAACATGTTTACTGTGGTGGTTTATGTCCAAGAGATGTCTGGAAGATCAGTCCAAGTGAGGAAGTTATTTGAAAAGACCAGCTTAGCCACAATAATAGTGATGCTATGTTTGATTCATTAAGTTCTATCTTGCTGATGTGTGTCTATTGGAAAAAACCCAACAAACCCACACACAAAAACCCAAACACCAAACGCTACATAGACATATCAAATGTAGGCCCATCTGTAGTTGCTGTCCCCTTTCTTCATTATGGTCTTCAACTATTCTTTTGGAAATTGTGGAAAAACAATTCTGATTGACTGGTACTTCACTGCTGGCATTTCCCATAAAAAGCTTCCTCCTGTTCTTCTGAGGACTCAACAGACGATTGTATCTTATATCTGTTATTTTGTTTCTTGTTTTGTTTTGTTTTCCCTGTGAGTCCTTTTGATTTAACTGTATGCAGTCAATACAGAGAACTGACAGATTGCTCATTGTGTATTTATTTACATGGATAGGAAAGAAAGTGCAGTGTGGATCTAAAATGAAATCCTTTTCTACTTATATTTAGGTTAAAAAAGAAGTGATCCAAGTTAGCAACAACTAAAATGATAGGCCCTTATCTTAACTGAAATGCAGATGTTGCAGTATACAGATAATTTGTCAGAATTACTAAAGCTTACTCATTATTAGTTAATAAGCTATGATCTTTCATTCAAGCAAAAAACCACAGGTACTGTGCATCTGACTGTTCCGAAAATGTGTGTCATTGGATATGATCTATAGAGTAGCAGTCAAGAAGTTAGGAATAACCTGGCATTTTCCTGCCAATTGAAATAAATTGCCAAATGCCATTCAGATTCTATGTGAGTTATAATTAAATATAAGTTTCAGCACTTTCCATTAGTCTTATTCATTATCATGCAATTTTCTACCACCCTGAACAGCACTACATTCTATCAGCCTTTTTAGGCTCTATTCAAGATGAGAATCTGACTAGTAGGAAGTTTCCATTCAGGGGATGCAAGGCAGCTATGTTCATTTACTCTGCTAGGAATGCAGAGCTGTCAGTAACCCTGGAAACTCATGGATTGAGAACGCCTCAGGATACCTGGAAATATTGAGGACCGTGTTTGTGGAAATATAGCCTGCCTTCTCTTGGAGCTTGGTGTGTTCCTAGGGCATAGTTACAAGCCTGGCCAAAACTGGAGGAATCAAGCTCTCTGTTTCCTTACATTAAAACTATTTTTCCTTAGTTAACTTTCTTACTTTAGGCTTTCATGGGAGACCACTTAACAAACTTAAATGTCTCTGCCCCAGGCCTGACCGTGCTGTGCAGTCACCAAGTCTTTATAGCTGTTGTTACAAGATAGGAACTCAAAGTATTTCCATCAGTCAGCTAGAAATACCTCTGCAGAGTAGAAAAGCACTCATATGACCAGGACTGTATGTACCAAAAAATACAAGCTAATTGTTGCTTCACGCTGTGCTTCTGTTTGTTTCATTTTGCTCCCTCTCTCTTCCACTTCTTTAAAGTAAAAGCATCTTCAGTATATGGATGTAATTCCATTCAGCAGTTCAAAATGTGTGTCAGTATGTATTTGTTCACCAATGTGAATATTTCTTAATGTTTTGAATATTTGAATGAATTTTTTTTCTCTACAGGTCTAAAGCTGGTTTAAATTTTTGCACCAACTGTAAGCTTACACGGTGATGAGTGCTTGTGCTCAAATAACTACTAATTGATTTAAAGCATAATATTTATCTGTAGTCTTAACCCTAAAGATCTGTGAGCTACATATGATTGAAATAATATCTATACTGGGTTACGGTTGTCTCCTAGAATACTTAATTTTCTCTATTCATTTTCTTTGCACATATCCGTTTGAGACTTTAAGAATCCCAATAGCTTTTGGAAATGTCATCTTCTATTAATGAAATGTCTTGGGAATGGAGCATGTTGTAAATCAGTGTAATTGACAGCCCTGGCATTTCACAAGAGGAGACTTTCCAGCCTGTAACTGTGGGACTGAGTGTATTTGAACACAATACCAAAACTGTCAGTAAATGTGCTTTCAGTCCTTTCAGACAGAGTAAAGACAAACCCATTTTTTGTCTGCATGTTCCTCTCAGTTGTTTTAAGAGTATACTATGGGAGTTTGTCATAGCTGGGAAGTTTACAGTACTGCTTTCTTTAGAAATAACTATGTTGGTCCCTTTTATTAATGAAAAAGGATCCTTTTAAGATTTTGCTGTTCATCATAATCAGTTTAAATGTTAGACATCCAACTCACCGTTCTGTTGATATTACCTACACAACATTCAAACAAATAAAGATATCCAGCCATATTTCTTTCTGTTAGTCTCTTTTTATTCTTCAGTAATTTTAAGCACTTCTGCATACTACAATTTTCTGAGTGGCAACTATGGCAATACTTTTTCTCCTTATTTTCATACTCTGTAACCAGAAAACCACAAACCCTGTGCCAACACACCTGCAGTAATGTTTGGTGGAGCAATAGATGTTCTGTATTTGGTCATATTTAAAATGAGACCTTCATAGAGTTTATCTTTCTCAGCCATTCAGACAGGTGGCATAGTGGATGGGGGCCTATTTTCTGAGTTCTGATCTGTTTCTTCTGCCTATTGTTACCCATCCACTGCTGAAATAAAGAATAATGATTTTTAAGCTACAGGAGCTCTACAAGAAGCAATGGCCAGATGTATGAGTACAGGCACTGAGGACATGCGGACTGTGTTACAGGGAATGTCTTGTAGGGGTATGGCAGCATAACAGATGTGGGACACAACAGCCATTCCTTAATGTTATTTCAAATGTACCTTTAGTCTCTTTCTTATTCTTTCCTGTATTTCTGCAGACCAAAAGCCTTTCCATCTACAGAGAACCACTAGAACCACTCACAGCTCCTGCTGTGCCAAAGCTGATCACTGCTAGAAAACCCACACAGGGCACCAACCTCAGTCCTGTCTCAAGCAGGGAGTCACAGAACAGCACAGTTCTCCAGCTGTAATTCTAGAGATTCAGCTTAGAGTCTGGGCACATGATGGGCCTCTTTCCTGAATGTCTTCAAATGTGTAAGCTGATGCCCAACAGCAGAGCAAAATATCAAGTAATGCCTTGGTCATGGTCTCATGTCAGCATAAAGTAGTTGTGCAGAAGCTTACCACCTTGGGTGGTGTTCTGATGTGTTTTCCTTCACTGGTCTTTGACTTCAGTTGGACACCAAGCAAAGTGCTGCTGTTATTTAAACTGCTTTGACCTGGCATTGACAAGACAGAAGATGGGGAGTTTTCTTATGATTTGTGACTTATTTAATCGTTAGGTAATAAATGTCAACTACTCATCAATCTATACTGTACAGCTCTTTCTTTTCTCACACTTCTTATTTTCTTCTCTAAAAGCAATTGGATTCAGAAGGCCCTAACACTGATATAGGGTATTCCTCATCCATTTCACCTTCCTTTCCCTAGGATTACATCACTCTCAATTCAGGAGTGAATTCCCTCCACCTTTGGGACGTTTTCTCTGCAATGCTTTCCATACTCATTTAAGATCTTTTTTTTTTTTTTTTTTCTTTTTCTTTTTTCTCTCCCTTAACAGCAGCCACAGCCACTGACACTAGGAGCACTAATGTACTCCTTTGGAAGGCTGTATTATTTGCTATATGTAAACTGCTAGAAAATAGGGGAGCAAGAGAGACAAAAGCATGCATATTACTACTGCACTGCAGTCCTCTGGGAAACTGAGAGCACCACCCTCCTAGTGGACCTACATCAAAGATCCGCATCATTCAACATGCATATTGATGCATGAACAAGACATAGAGGAAAGATTTTGGCATGTACACGGTAGCATAGTTCACAAACAAGATGGACTTTCTTTCCTTTGTGATTACAGTGGGAACTATTATGAAAATAATCTTCTATTTTTTTTCCCAAGGACTGCTAAACTATTTAAATGGGATCAGTGTGGACCTCTAGTTTGGAAATTGTTTTTTAAGCATACCTCAGGGCTTATACATCCTATCTACCTTCAAAAGCTGTCCCTGAAATTATTTGAAATCCACACTAAACTTTTTCCATTAAACTCTTCCTCCCACTGGAGAAAGATTCCTAAAATTACTGCAAAATTATGTCCCTTGCAGAAGACACTTTCTGATATGTCTTATGATTTTTCTTCAAATATTGTAATTTAATATTTATTTATAATTAATAAATATGAATAATATAGGATTGTGCATAGTAAATAATAATGATAAAATAAATAATAAGTACTACTATAAAAATAGAAATGATTGTTTGCCAGAATGTTTAAATGATAGCATGTTTACTTGTAGAAAAAAAACGAAAGGAGAGTTTAAATAGTACAGAAAGGGAAGCTGAATATCTAATTTGGCAAGTTAGAAACTTTGAGGGGCTATATGCAAAGGAGTCGTGTGCTTTTCTTTTTCCTTCTGTTTGTATCTCCCCTTGGACAATCCCTTAAGAATACTGCTGTCAAAGTTAGCAGTTCTGACCTCAGCCAGAACAAAAGCTTTGTTGTTGAACAGTGTCACAGAGAAGCAGGAATAAGATGCAAGATTGAACGTCTTTCAAGCACTTAGTGACAAAGCAATGCCAGAACACCAGAAAAAGGGCTTTTTACCATAAGCAAACAGATGGCCAGAGTGAAAAAGACCAGCCTTTAAGGAAAAGAAACTTTGCCACCCCCAACTCCTCAATCACTTGCTGTTTCAGGGCAACATTTGGTATACTACAACATCATTGCGTATTTGCATCCATTTAATCACAAGTTTTGGAATGGGAACATCTTTGTTTTCACTGAGAGGTGAATTAAAAAGGGAAGATAATGGAACTTCTTGGGTTTGCAAAACTCTGGTGTGTAATTTGTCCTTTGCAAAAACAAACAAAGATAACCTGTATGCAATTGATTACAGACCTTGTGCCTTTTAATTACTTATTTCTGCATAGTGGTCTACTCGTGTGCTGGACATGATATCTATGAGTTGTCTGTTCCTTGCTTAAATAGTTAAATAAGATGGGAGTCACCACTCTGTCAAACATTCATATCACAGTCAAATGAATCCAAAACAGTACAAGCAATTGTGTTAAAAAAAAAAAACAACCCAGCATTAAAGAATTTTACAATACATCACCCTACAAAACAAATTTCATTAGAACAAAAAGAGGAACAGTACCCTTTATTCTTCAGACTTATGATACAAGCTGGAAAAAAATAGTGGGAAGAAGTTGAAAAAGCTTTCAGCTTACACAATGAGAAGATGAATCCATGTTTGTCTGATTACTTGTACAAAGATTTTAGAGATCAGTATCAGTGCATTTATGATATTCTTCTTTTTCAGTAGTTTGAGCCAGCATTTGTATTTATGTATTAATCCAGAGAATTAATATAATTATTAAATGTCTTAACAATCAGATTTGAAATTATTATGTTGTGAATTCTTTTCTTACATTCAGGAATTCAATATAACTCATTGTAACCAAAAGCCGCAAACACGAAACTGAAAATTCCTAGGCATTATATTTGCTCCCGCATGTCTTTACAGAAAATTGGGTGAGGAGGTTGTACAAAATGAGTAATTGATAGAAATGTCTGTGGAGTAAGGAAACTGAGGAGGGTGGGAGATATCTTTACCAAAGACAAATAGAAAAGAATTGCTTTTAAACATTAAGATCTGTTACAACAGTTTAATGCGGTTCAAGGTCAGAGGTCACCATGAGTACTATTCTTAAGACTTTGTATATTTTACATGCCAATACATGTATTTGGCAACAGATCATTAAAAGTAATACACTTTTATAGGTCAGACTTCAGAAAACCCAGAGAGAGAGCTTGTGCTATCATCACTGGAAGGATGGACAAGTAAAAGTAATCACTTCAGGATGTCTTATAAGGCAAATCAGATATGAGACATTACATTTTTATACCCTTTAAATGCAAGAGCACCTGTCTAAGACAGTAGGTACCTCTGCTGGGAGCTACATCTTTCACAATTAATTTTACAGTGATGGAAAACAGTTCACAATATGTAATACCATATTTCACTTGCCTTTACTGCTTTTCCGAAGGACATTACACATGGAAAATGTGATTGAATCACTGCAGAAGTACTTAGTCTGAACTGTTCACAGATCATTGTTCCCCTTATTATACAGGTTCAGGTGTTACCTATTTTTTTCTAGAGACCTTCTTGCACAATAGTCAATTTGGAATTTTCTATGCACATCTATGTGCCGAGACTCCCTCTGTATCTTGTAATAGCATTAGCTATTTAAAGGAAAAAAAAATAGAAACCATGGTTTAAAAGGAGCTTGCAAAAACATTAACTATCATGGGATGCAGGTCTATACATATTACAGATAAGAATATTTCCCTGGATGTCTTCTACCCAACTAGAAAGTTAGCATCCAAAAACGTAATTATGTCTCAGGAACTGGTGGGAAAATTCATAATGAAAATCATTAAAATAACTTTCTTCAGATTGAAATCTACTTTTGGATCTCAAATAAAAATGTTTAGAATATTGAATAACGCCTTTTACTTATTCTGCAATTTGACAGCTGTCCACATAAACATTTCTGCAGAAAACTGAAATTTAAATTTTAAACTTTTTAATATTTCTGTCAATAACTTCTGTCAACAGAAAGATTTAATCCTCTGACTTTTTATCTGTAGGTTTGTTCTTTTTTTTAACTACAACTCCCTTTAGGCAGTAGATGTCTTTTATGTAGATATCCTTAAACCAATAAAGCTAGATAATCTACCTCCAACCTTAAACAACAACTCTACTAATTCTCCATGTGAACTTTTAAAATAGGTTTGTACCACTTCGCTACAAAACCAAAATGATCATTTAATATAAAAAGCAGTAATTTTGCTGTCTTGGCTTATTGGAATAGGAAAACTATGTGCTTCTGTATTTTTAACTGGAACAAGCTAGAGCATTTCTGATTAACAGCAGTTTCACTGCCAGACACTGATTTTTCAAAATACAAACCTTTTTGAAGAGATTTACAATTTTCAACATACCTTCATTAGAAGTTATTGTCCAGGGCTGTCTGATCAAGTTTATCCAAAGAGAAGGAAGAGTGAGAGAGAGAGCCAGAGTCTAAAAAAAAAACCCCATGAAACCTTTGGAGCAAAAATGTACATTTTGACACAACTGTACTTTTGGAAAATGTTCAAAGGGTTTTCTTTCCATCCCTTCTGGTATGGAAAACCATCAAAAGCCTTCAAAGTTGCCATAAAATGCTTTTATCATCCTATGTGAAGTTCAATTTTTAATGTAACAGAGATAAAAAATGGGTCTCACTAATTCACTGTTATGACTAGCAGAGTCTTTGCAAATTATACAAATTATCTTCTACACAATAAAAAAACAATGGTAACGCACGATAGTATTAATTTTATTTATTTAGCAAGTGTAATCTGGTTTTAATTATGTATGAAAACACTCTAAAACAGACTAAAAAATCACTTGTATTAAACCATATGACTATAATAAAGCCTATGTAATCAGGCACTTTAAATCTTTTTCTGACATGCCTCTGCATATCATTTGCTGGATTCTGAAATTCCTAATCAAACTTCATGCAATATTTCAAATTAAATGAGAACTAGTTTAAATGTTCTGGGGATTGGCCCATCATTTATAATTGCAGTTCCTTTTATTTAAAGAAAAACTTCATTATTTTTTATGTGTTCAGTTAAAAGGTCACAGAACTTCAAATGCCCACAGACAAGCTATCAGCCTGCTTGCTTTGGAACTTGTACAGTTAAAGAAGGAACCAAGAAAACCAGAAGAAGAACTAGCTATGAAATCACCAACAGAAAATGGCATAGGACTTCTAGCCTATTTTCCATTATTCATGCTCCAAAACCTGGGTAAAGATTTTAAAAAGGGACTGGGCTTGGGAAAAATGGTGCTATTAAATTGAACTGAAAATTATAAATGTAAGGCTAGGTTTTCTCTGAGTTATCCTCAGGTGCTGTGATACATAGTCCATAACTGCAATGTTTTCAGTTGTTGAACAAACGCAAAATCCTGGCACCTAGCCTACAGGAACTAGATCTCTGAAGTATCCAAGCTGTCTCATTTTCAGCAGTATATACCACCATTTAATCTGATGACAAAAATGTCAGATTCTTCACAGAAAATTACCTACCAGCTTGCACTTCTCTTTGTAACACAGGCAAACTAGCTTGAGTTCATCTTTGACTTTGACTATGACAGCTTGGTGGGAAAGAAGGAAAGGTGAAAGAAAGTCAAAGAAGGGTTATCAAAAATACTTCTGATGGTATCTTTACATTATTATCCTCTGAGTTTACTCTAAGTGTACACTGCTGAAGAGAGTAACACTTGAATGCAAATTTCTCTCCCCCCAAAACAGGAGTTTTGTAACTTGCAAGTGTGGAGATATGTCTCTACACATGTCTTTAATGTCATGGTACCAACAAGCACATCAAATCAGTGATGTGCCATGTCCAGGGGTTTAATGCCCAGGCATTGCCTGGGGACAGCTCTGGGAGTCACTGTCCGTTGGGGAGTTACTTAAGAATAGCTGAAGTTATTTAGGCTAAATAATGGAAAAGGACTTGCAAAAAGAGTAGATAGACAAAGATGGTTGTGGCATCTAGAAGCAACATTTATGGGATGGGAGGAAAACTGAAGTGTGTTCTTGTTTATATCAAATGTTTGCTTCATGATTGTCTATGCTTACAGGGAACCATTTTTGGGTTGTTCTAGATGCAAACTGGTATACCCGCTTAGCCTTAAAGTCTTTATATGTGAGAATTTTTTCGCATCCAGGCATTTTCCCTATACAATGTGGATTATTCTTGAAAGGCATTTTACATTACAACTTTCTTGTCTTTACAAATGATAGCTTTTTGAGGCAGGCAGAAAGGGACCTAAACAGTATGGGTTCTTGGTAAAAGCCATAGTGTGTTGATTGGTGCTTTGTGGAGATTAGAAATTTATTTTTTTAATTCTGTTTGGGGAAAACTAATTCAAAATGGTTTAAAATATTTATGAAGAGTGTTGAATCACTTGGCTTAGCTTTAATGATGGTAGAAAGACACTCCCCTGTCTTCTAGGTATGTAGAAAATGGGAAGTTATTTCTTAGCAGGAGATGTAGCACTGCTTCTTACATGCCTTAAGAATTCAAATTTTTATGTTCAATGGCAGCACTGTTTTTAAAGTGGTGAGTTTAGGTGCCAGTGATTCCTCCCTTGAAGTTGCTATTGTGAGCTTTGTAACCTCTTTCTGTATGCCCTCAATGTATGAGCTACCTACAAACATTTTTGCAGACTAAAACTATTGGTGGAAATGCAATAAAAGTAAATGTTTTCTACGTGAAAAATCCTTGTGGTCAGCTGCCGGGCTCTCACTGTATGCTTGATAGAACAGTGGAGGACTTTCATACCTTTGCAAGTCACTAATCAGAGTCTCCATGGAACTAGCAGGTGTGAAAATGCAGTTTATCTGAGCAAGAGCTGGAGTAAAAAGTGCAGTTGCTGTGGTACAATAGTGTTGTGGACTCACCCTGGTAGGGAGCTAAGCTCACTTCCACCCCCACCACTGGTGTAATGGGGGAGGAGGAAAGGAGGAGTAAAAACAAGAAAACTTGTGGGTCAATATAAAAATTGTTTAATAAACAAAGGAGAAGTGGAGGAAGAGAGAAAAAAAAACCCAAAACAACCAAAAAACCCCCAAACAAAACAAGAAGTGCAAAGGGAATCCTCACCACCTCCCATGGGTAGACCAATGCCCAGCCAGTTGCTGAGCAAAAGATGGCTAACCTCCCTAAACCCCCTCTTTTCCCTTTTTATTGCTGAACATGATGTTATATGGCATGGAATATCTCTTTGGTTAGTTAGGGTCATCTGTCTGCTTGTGTCCCCTCCCAACCTCTTGTGCACCCCCAGTATATTCACTGGAGGCGAGGCAGGGAGAGGACACAGAGTGAGAAACATGGAAGGCCTTGACCCTGTGCAAACACTGTTCAGGAGTAGCTAAATCATTACTGCATTATCAGCATTGTTTTGGTCACAAATCTAAATAAGCCACAGCACCATATAAGCTGCTCTGAAGAAAATTAACCCCATCACAGCCAGACACAATACAAATAATAACTTCCCTTATGGAAAAAACTGGGTGAGAGTTTGAAAAATGCAGAGAAGCTCCTAGTTTAAAATTACTTTAAAGTAGATATTCATGGTGGATTTCTTTTGAAACTATGAATTATGTCTTCTGCAAAGTATTTGTTATTTGATGCAAATATTTTCTTTTATTTTTCCCTAATTATAATTGTAGTATTTCTTCTGTGTTCAAAAGAAACTGAACATACTTCAAGGAGGGGAGAAAAAAGTCTAATTGGCACCATTTAATATTCTTATACTTACTATCCTTGCTATTTGTAATGTTTGTTCATTTTCGTGAAGAACAAATGTGGGGGAGGTTCAAACTGTTGGTTTAACAAAAGAAATTATCTCATCTTAAAAATCTCACCTTTTGCTGCTTTAATTTTTACCAATTAGTTGTGGTAATCCATTAGATTTATGCTTTGCACTATCACTGTAAATATGTTCCATGCCTGTCTCCCTCCAGCCTGGAGAAGCTCATCGCTAACATTCATTTCATCAGACACTCTTCCATTCGTAAGTGCAGACAAATCTCTCTTGAAGTCAGCATAAACCATATATCAAAATTCTGCAATGGTAAGACTCAGTCAACAGTCAAATGCAATTAAATATTTTGAAGAGCACATGAAAAGTAATATTTGACTATCTTTCAAGGACCTGAGAAAACAGCTTTGCTTTTCTTTGAGGGTTTCTTGGATCGAAAATGAATTTAATTGCAATGATCACTACTTTCTGAGCATCTGCAATAAGCAGTTTTGTTTCCTTATTTTGCCCTTCCACATAAAAATGAATGAACTGAAATGCAGATTTAAGAAGTCAAAGGGAAATCAAATTACAGATGGCCTCACTGCTTCTAACAGTTGAGTAATATTATTATAAATGGAACTGGGCAATACATTAGTTTTGTGCTAGTCTTAAGACCAAGCATGATGTGCACAAAATCTTAATCATGCCAAGGTTATTCCAGCTGGCCCAGAGTTCCTAAGTTGCACTGGGTGAAAAAGAGGGAATGTTCTACAAAAAAAAAAAAAAAAAAAAAAATCAATGAACTTTCTACTGTTTTTAACATTGAGAGTGATAATACTTCAACTCTGAAATGGCAGCTCTTCTCACCTGTTCCCTCAGTCTAACTAAACCTCTTCCAGACCTCTAAAATATGAACTAGGATATGATTAACCATAGCCTACTTGTTTTGATGGGAAGCTTCCATGTGAGTTTTAATTGCTTTCAGTGTTCACTACAGAGGTTCTTCTGGGGGGATTTGAAGACAACTTTGTGGACATAAAGTGGATTTTTACAGAACATTACAGACAATAGACCAAAAATAAGAATTGAGTTCAGGATGGAAGCAAGAACCTGTGGCTCAGCAACAAAGAAGAAAAAGGAGCTTGAAGAAAAAATGTGTTTCCTTGGTATAATCAAAAAAATCTCATTAACATCTGGCTGAGTAATCTACTGAGAACTAACTATTGCTAAATTGCACCTGAAATGCTTTGATCTAAACTGTTTTTTTCTGCTACTTATTTATCCCTCCAGACTATAGCATTTTGCCCTCAACTGTCCCAGCAGAATTGATTGCGTGGTCATGCAGTAAATCAGAGGGGAAAACCACTTTTTGTTTGTTTTGCACTGAGTCAGTGTCTCCCACTAGTATTACTTCTGAACACTTTTTATCGCATTACCATAATCTTACTGAACTCTATGAGGTTGTTTTGCAAGAGGTGGGAATTGGACGCTTATTAAGAAAGTTCAGATTATGATCAATCTTCTCTGGCAGATGAATATGTTATGTCAGGAGCAGATAATGGAGAAGTGATTCTATCTCATGGGTGTACTACCTGTTATATTCATTGCATAAGTCTTATGTTTGTAAATAAAAAAGTCATTCTGCTCTTGGCTTTGAGCCTAAAAATAAAACTCAAAATGGTCCTTTATAACATAAGAATATTTTGAAATAATGCAGAAATTGAGTGCAAACCTGAGGGTCTTCAGACTTCATCAGCTGTTCTCAAAAAGCTGAAGACTGTGTCCTAAGTGATACCTGTGCACAGCTTCTTAGGCTGTTAAAATGATCACATGGCAAGGGTGCTCAGGTACACACAGAGTCAGGGTCACATAGACTTCCATTCTTAAGGAGGTCTTAAAACACAAGTAAAGAAAAAATTTGAGGGTCTTCGTAGCTGTCATCGCAAACTCTAGATCTTCTGTTACGAATCAACTATCAAACTAAGTGACAAGCCTAAAATTCTAGTGAAGAATTTCCTGCTGATTGGTGCCACATTTTTAGATCCAGTTCTGTTCTTACAGCTTCACAATTACATGGTTTTAGAAATATAAAATGTCACTATTGTCATGGGGTTTATTAATTTTTTATACCTTAATGGACTTTATGGGTTCTTTAAATTGTTTTTATTTTTAAATGTAATACATTTCATGTCTTCTGAAGAATGCTATAAATGCCTTTTTCTGCTGTTATATTGTACAAGCTGTGTTGTTCCTCTCTTCACTGTATGCATTTTTCAAATGTATTGGAAATATTAGGGGTATGAGCTATAGAAAAAATACTGTGAAACAAAGCATCTAATAACACAATCCAGCTTTGAAATCAAATGTTTACTAGCATGCAATGGGGGGAAAAATCTGCTGTCTGAACTCTGTATAGACATCTGGCCTTAGTTTCTGCAGCGGACTTATGACCATTCTTTTTTTGCCAAAATTTCCTGGAAATTTCCTGAGCTTATGCTAGTTCCAGAGCACTTAATACATCCACCTAACCCTACTTTTCCTTTATAAACATAAAAAAAATTGCATACAATCCTTCTAAGAGCAATGTCCAATATTTTAAGACCAACCAAGTCTCAGTATTGCATCTCACTACTAATATCTATGTATTAAAGAAGAGGGCTGGTATTCACTGATCCCCTCAGTCCAGCTGTGTAAATGAGGTATAATTCCAAAACTACTGCACTGGAAAGAAATGGGCTGCATGTGAAACTGCAGAAGAACTGCAGGTGATTTTGTGATTTAGAAAAGTACTAAGCCTTGGATCATATAGAAAACCTTTTATTACAGGCTGTTGAACTTTTAAAAAATCAGTCACTGAGGCTTTGTATTATAGATATGCAAACCCTCCAAATTTAGCAACAATATTAAAAAAAAAAATCTTTCTCCTTTTGGACAGAAAAATTAATTGTACAGTTGTCTTTTTAAAATTTCTTTTTCTTTTTTCTTTCTCCTCTTTCAGTTTATGAAATTAATTTATTGAAAACATTATGTCTGCAGCTGACCAGAGAAGGAAAGATTCAAGACTGATTTCTACGTGAAAGATTTAACTTGTCTTCTTCAGCACAAACAATAAGGAAGAAGTCACAGACATGACGTAGTTTCAAAGCAAGAGCTGAAGCTAAAGGAAGAACTACGCATGATAAATTTGAGTAAAAGAAATTTTAAAAACACAGTCTAAGGGCAGAGAGCTGTAAATTCTATTCAAGTTTCTTTGAAGGAAAAAAAAAAGGCTTCCTCTCTTGAGGCAGCTCCTCCGTGCAGTTTTCCCAATGACTGGATATTAAATTAAGGATCATGAACTGCTCAAGAGCCAATCTGTCTTCCTTGGATAGACAAAAGAGCATTCTCCATATAAAAAAATATAAATGAAGAACGGTGTTTTAAATTCTGCATCAGTGTAGACTCCTGCCATTAAAGAAAATAGAGTAGGAGGACAAAAATCTAGGATGAAACAAGTGTTTTCTAGTTGATTAAACACCCAGTTATCAAAGTGTGATTTCTCCCACTGAGGCTAAAGTCAGATCCAGGCAGACTGTCATGACTCTACCTAAAAGGCTGTTTTTTGCTTGTTTGATGCAGAACAGGCTGTATGTTTCTCCGTTTTTTCAACAGGGGAGGAGACCATCTCGACCTTTTGGTTTAATGGGGAGCCAAAAATTTACTTATGCTCTTCTGCCTTCCACAGCTGTCTTTTCATACAGTCTGTTTCAAAAAGGTTATTTTCTGCTGGCTTTTAAAAATTCCCTGCTTGACTAGAATACCAGAGTGCATGCAATATCCATTATTCCTTCATCCCAGGTCTAGCCAGCTATGTAGCCCTGAAGTAAAGACCAGTCCCACCAATTATAGGACTGGGCCCTCAATGAAAATATTTTCCTTCTTCATCACAACACAGCAAAATTCTCTGTATGACACAATTTTATGCTGGCAAAGCATAAACTCAGTAGAGCAAAATTTATCCATGGCAGACAATATGACTCAATTGGTTTTATAATCTTCAAAACAGAATCATTCTTACTGATATTCACGTCTATTTTATCCTGTGATCCTTTTTCTGTGTTTCCCAGGTATTATAATGCAGCATATTTAGTAAAAAGTACCATTAAAAAAGTCATGATTAATCAAATAAAATGTATGCAGACTGATATTTTACTATTGATTCTTGGTAACATTGTTGCTGTTTCAACGGAGCAACATAATTTAGAGATTTCTGGTAAACTATAGAACACTGTCCAGGAAATCAGTATGCAAAGCACTGAGTTCAGAAGGACAATGTGTAGGCTAAGTCTTTCCAAAGAAGGATTTTTTTGATATATATAGAGCTAGTTGGAGATTTAAAACATGAATTTTTCCTTATTTTAAAATACTTTCATGTCATTTTGAGCATAGAAAATGTTTGTGTAGTCTTTTTAAGTGGACTAAATACTTGGACATAGGCTACTCATCGTCAGTGCTACCAAGAAATATCCAAGTTAACTTCTAATGATTTTCAAGGAATTTGTTGTCTTACAAAGTATAATGATCCTTCTTTTGCATTGTTCTGATTCAGAATTTGGCATTTTTGACCAAACTTGTTTAGATGTCTGATGTTATTTGAACTCATGTTCAAGGCAATGACAAGCTTTCAAATAAATCATATTAAATGGAAACAATAGAATATATTGAAATCTTCAAGAGCTAAAATTGTGATCTAATTTTATGAATTTCAGCACACAAAAATTACTCTATCAGCAGTTCAGGTTCCCATACAACAGTAATTAAATAACTGATGCCTCTGGCTGTTAAAGGGTTTCTGTTGTCTCATGTTCACTTGCATAATAAAGGTAGTCTAGTCTAAGGAAGAAGAAAGAAAAACATGATTATCATTATATTTACATAGCCATACTAAAGGAAGTATGCATAAAGAGGAGAGTCAATTTACATTTACAGTTGAAAGAAGAACTTTCAACTCCACAATACAGCTAATCTATCCAGATCCTTAATCTATTGGTGGTAAAGAGAGGAGGAACATCCACTTACTGTCTTCAGAGACCAGTCTTGAATCTGAGATTAAATCTGCTTTAAAGTGCAATCTGTTGTTTTTAGGGTAGTAAAATCAGGGCAGGAGGGCATGATTTCTTTTTTTTGGGGAGTCTCAGATACGTGGTCTGGATTACTACACAAAAGAATCTTGAAAATCTTCTACAGTCTAAATCAAACTATCTCTGTTATGAATCTGTTTGCCATCCTTGCTGTCTACCATTCTATGTCAGTGGAGGGGATGCTGATGGTTGGTTTGTTCCAAATGTGCTAATCACTTAATTGTCTGCTCTGTAAAATAAAACTCTTACTTACTTGGAATAATGTATGAAGAATGAATGTCTGGAGAAAGTTAGTTCTGAAGCTAAAATAATAGACCCAAACTGAGGAGATAATAAAAATAATAATAATAAATCAACCTAAAATCAAATATTGATTACTTCCTATCATCATTTTATTGTACCAGGGAATAAAGCAGTAGGACATTTTTAAGTCTTTGTGGTAGTTCACAAATTGTCTTCTGGCAGAGTCCTTGCTTTAAACTGTATTCCAGTTAAGCTTCATTTCCTTCCTCCCTCTTTTCCACATATTAATAAAGTTCAAAAAGCCTTCAGTTAAGGCAGTCATGCTAGAAGTCTTGATCTTCACTTAATACCTTGGAATATTTTGAAATAATGATTACAAGTAACACTTAGTATTTATTGAGATTGATCCACGTCAGGAAGTGTTGGACTAAATGGGTATTATAGATCAAATAAATTCTATGAATTGCACTGAAAACCAAGCCACATTCATGTTTACTGGGAACATCATTTCCCCACGGTGTTACAGCAGTTTCTAAAGATCACTGTTGTGGTGGGTTGACCCCGGCCAGCAACTAAACACCTACCCAGCTGCTTGTTCACTCCCTGCCTCTCCCCTTACTCCCAGTGGGATAAGAGAGAGAATTGGGAAAAAAAAAAAAAAAAACAACCCAAAACCAAGAAAAACTTGTGGATCAAGATAAAGACAGTTAAATAAGTGAAGAAAGGAGCAGGGAAAAATAAACTCCAACAAATACAAGTGTTGCAAATACAAACACTCACCACTTCCCATAAGCGGACCAATGCCCGGCCATTCTCCAAGCAACAGCTATCTTGGAAAGACTACCTCCCAGTTTTTATTGCTAAGCATGACATTATACAGCATGTAATTTCCCTTTGGCCAAGTTGGGTCAGCTGTCCCAGCTGTGTCTGTTCTTTACATCTTACCCACCCTTAGCCTACTACCTAAGTGAGAAATAGAGAAAGCCTAGATTCCATCGCAACGACAGTTCAGCAATAGTTAAAACACTGCTGTGTTATCAACACTGTTTTAGGCACAAATCCAAAACACAACAACATACATGCTGCTATGAGGAAAGTTAACTCCATTCCAACCAGACCCAGCTGATTACCAAAAGTCTCTCTACTAAAGGATTATTTAAGTCATCTTATGCTGCTATCATCTACCCTACAAAGACTTTTTTTCTGCTGCCAGGACAACATGCCATTGTGTAGCTTGATAAACAGGACATGTTTAAGGATAATGAAAAACGTGAAGTCATTGTCACAGTTTGTGCTCACCTCTCTACAGATAATTGTGGATGAGGCACACAGAGAATTCTGTATAGTTGATTACTATATGGTTTCTACATGATTTCATACCAACAAACTTTAAAAAAAAAAAATGGAAAAGTATTTATCTCCTGAAAGGAAACTGATGACAAATGCAGAACTGAAAAGGCTGAAACTTTGTGGGAAAACTGTATAAACACCCCAGAATGCTTATCAAATGACTGACAAAGAAATCTCCATCTTTCAGCCAAAAGAAGAGGAAAGGAAAAAAAAAAAAAAAGCACTGAGCCATAGGTTTACATAGGTTTTTTTACATAGGTTTACAATGAAATGTAGAGCAGGAGTAAAACCATAGTATTAACTAGACAGAAGTTTGACTATGTAGAACTTTGCTACTGTTTAGCAGCCATATTTTACCTAGGATTTGATAGTGGATCTTAGTTGTGTAAATCTCATCTTGTTTTCTGATATCTTACCAATTAATTTTTTTTCTGTTCTAGACTCTCTTCAAAATCCATCATCTAATATGTTAAGGAACTTGGTAACAAACCATGTTTAAGATTAGGAGACCCTGACTCCCATTCTAATATTAAGTCTTCGACCAAACTGAACTCTCTGTCAAAACGCTACAAAGGCACTGGAGGAATACATTGTTGACAGCTGCCATGTTTGCCTGAAAGTCCTGGCTGGGCATTATAAATGTGTCAGATCCTTATCATTATAACAGCAGTAGGATAAAATGATGGTATCTTGAAAAACTTGGAAGCTTTCATGTGTCACTTGCTCACTTTTCAGAAACACTGTCTCAGAATACTTCAGTTCTAGCTGTAGCTTCTGAAGTCTTTCTGTCCCAGTGCTTTACATATGGTGGCTTATCCTATAAACCTAGTCGAAGGAACACTATTCACTATAACTACTGTAAACTCTTTTCATGAGTGATGAATATGAAAGAGCAATGGTTTTTTTGTTGCTTGTTTTGACAAGTACTAGAGCTGTAGATAATTCAAAAGGGTAGTCCCCCGGAAGGCATCTTTCAGATCTTTTAACACGTAACTGAACCCACAGGATACAGTCCTTCACAAACTGCTCCAGTGTGGATTCTTCCCATGGGCTTCAGTTCTTCAAGAACTGCTCCAACATGGGTCCTTTCTACAGGGTACATTCCTTCAGGAACAGACTGATCCAGCTGGCTCCTTTCCATAGAGTACAGTTCCTGCCAGAAAACGTACTCCTGCATGGGCTCCTCTCCAACAGCTGCAGCTCCTGCTAGGAGCCTCGTCTTGCGTGGGATCTCCATGGGCTGCAGCGTCCTTCAGGGCACGTCCACCTGCTGTGGTGTGGGTTCCTCCATAGGCTGCAGTGTGGATGTCTGCTCCACCTTGGCCACCTTGGGCTGCAGGGGAACCTCTGCTCCGGCACCTGGAACACCTTCCCCTCCTTCTTCTCTCACCTTGGTGTCTGCAGGGCTGTTTCTCTCACATTTTTCTCACTCCTCTCTCTCACAGCCGCTCTGCAGCATCTTTTACCCTTTCTTAAATACATTTTCTCAGAGTTGCCGCTATCTTGGCCGAGGGGCTCAGCTGTGCCCTGCGGCGGGTCCTTTGCAGCCGGCTGGAACTGGCTGTGTCTGGCATGGGGCAGCCGCCTCCTCACAGGGGCCACCCCTGCAGCCCCCCGCTGCCAGCACCTGGGCACCTGCACCAAATACACTCATGCTGATAATGGTACTTTAGTAATAAGCAGTATGCTTTCAAATAGGAAATGCATTGCATTTCTTTAACTCTCTTGTCTTTGACACCGAATCTAATTCTGAAGGAAAGGAAAGCCTGCTTGTGATAACGAGTGTTACGGAAACCAACTAAAATACAATTTCATCTACAGATAATTAACTTACATTTACACAAAATCTGTGCATCTAGATACGCATCAATTTAGGATTTGCATAATTTGGTGGAACATTTGGATGAATGTGAAGCTAAAGCTAAATGAATGTAAAGCTAAATGCAGAAGTGTCAACTATGTGCCTCCAAGTAACAGCTATGTTCTGTTTTAGATTAGAGATGGCTAAATACTGTAAAGATCTCTTTATAAATATTTATTCCATTTGTTTAATGAATCTATTTTGACTGCTACATCTTTTTTTTAAATACAACTTCAATTAATTATTGCTTGCTTGAACCTGCTGCCTAGAGTGTTTCTGGAAAAAGGGAATTATAAGCAATACTGGAAGATAGTCCTGGAAAGTAAATTTTAAATTCATAAACATGAATGCTTACAGCAGAATTTACATTTAGGTTTACATCAAGAAAGTGATACACCACATGTGGCATGCTTCCAATCAAAGTAGCTTAAATTTCAAACAAGCATTTAATTCTTACATCGATTGCTGGAAAAAAAATCTAAAGGTTGTGTTACCTGGCAACTGGATTCAAATGATTAAGTGCACAGAGATTTCCTAGTGCAATTTTGCTTTCAAACCAAAGACAAAGGTGTCTCTTGTTAATTAACTTTAGCTAGGATCAATAGAAAAAGAAAATATTGCCCTAGACTGCTTTGCAGCTTGACCATGTTAGAGCTGTAGGACCATCATGAAACCTAGAAAAGATTTCTAAATACAGTGACATGACAGCTTTCAGTATCTGCATAGATGTGATGGCTATACTCCTCAAGATTCAGGAGTTTAGTGTTAACAAACACTCTAACTTCTGGGCTTCTGAGTGAAGACACAGGTTTGATCACTTGCTGGCTGTGTTGAACTGGGTACTTCTGTTGAACATCAGTGCTTCTGGTTCCTAAGATGAAAGTGTCAGAATTTGCTTTTAAATGACAGCTCTATGTCCTCCAAGAAACCTCACATACTTCTGCACTGTATGTCAGGGCCAAGTGGATCTTCACTCAGTGTCAGGGATAGAATTGGGAAATATGGAAAATGCAGCTGCCTATGCTTTGAGCAAAAGAACACCTCCAGAAACTGTTTTCAGAACAGGGCCAATGATGTAGCTGAAAACTTCCAGTTCTGTCCAACAGAAGATAGTGGCTTGCATGCATAATGGCTTGCTCATTGAAGTTTTTCCATATTTATGCCAAGCAAACTAATCACAATGCTTTTAAAACACTCAAAACCAAAAATAATTGCCTCAATCTTCTACAAATACAGCATAGCTTCCATTCAAGATTTGGGTGGCCTTTTTTGTTACTGCTTTTATTTTTCTTGTTTCATGGCTCCCATCTTTAGATGGAGAGTAGAGATGGATTGAGACACATAGTTAAGTACCTTGCACTGTGAAAAATTATCTAGCTGCTGCCTATGTGGAGATTTCTTAGAAGATTTAATAAGCAGAGCAGCACTTGAAGGTATTTCTTTTGGAAATGGTCCAAGTGTTTATAAATTAAGATCACAGTTTTACTTTTCAACACAGAAATAAAACCACTGTACTTTAAATCCTAATGTTTAACTTTATAGTAGCCATATTGCTTTATCTCCCTTTCCCTGTCCTCAAATAAGCTTTTTTTTCACAGTTTTGCACCTGTTTGTTTTTATTTCTGTAACCTGTGCTGCCATATCATGGCATGGTGCATCAAAACTCTTTGCTAAACTTTAGCTTTCACCTATATTGACTATAAAACTGTCTCTCATAAAAGACTTGCAAAATGTTTTTTAAGCTGACTGAATAGTAACAAACATTCTAAAGTATCATGCAGCTCTTGCCAGGATATTTTCAGAGTAAAGCTTTTATGATGTGAAATAAAAGTTGTTATAGAAAAAGCTGAAGTAGTGATATTTCCAACTGTTTAATGTGTTAAGTACCTCAAAATTATTGTCCAGTTGCTGTTTTTAGCTACAGCTTTGGGTTGTAGCTTTTTGGAAACCTGAAGCTAAAGGAAGTAAAACCTTGGATTAGGTTTCAATATAAAACTGTGACCAGCATTTTTTTCCTCTGCTGGCATTGGACACCTGGGGAAAAAAAGGTTAACACTAACTCTTCTTTCCTCTTTTCACTCCTGCCTCTTTCTAATAAAGCTGGAATCCAACCTCATTTGTCTTTCCATATATTTTAGGCATCTTCTTTGACTATAACACTCTTTCTTTCCTTGGGCTATGGGGTGAATAGCTTTCACCCTCTCAGGATGTACAGACAAAGCTAATCAATTGGCTCTCCCTCCATGGAAGGACTGACAAGGAAACTTGGTTCACCAATAAAATTCCCTGGAAAATTCTCATGAGTTATGTAAGATGACTAGTAGTGATGGAAGCAGCATTACTGATGCTACAAAGAAATCAGCTATGATTGGGTATAGTCTTTCCTTAAATTTATTAAAGAAAATGGACTTCTGAGAACTTCTCAGAAATGGGATCTCTCTGGAAGAAATCCTCAGGTCATCTTTTGAATGTTTCAGGACACAATTTCTTCAGGTCTGACTAATAGAATAGATAAGGAATTACTACAAATTAAATTAATTTCACCAGATTATATGGATTTATGAGAGTCCATAAAGCTTTATCAAGCCTGTTTTTTTTTTTTCCTGCATTATGTGAAATCCCAAGTCAATAACTTACTGCTTACTTCTGATTCCAAACCATGTAGTTAGAGATTACCGGTAGTTTTACATTAAAAAAAAACAAACAAAAACAAACAAAAAAAACCCTACAAATTACAGGAAAATTTGCTTAAAAATATCTCTTTCTGTTGTATTCCTAAATAGATGATTTCTTAAAATGTGTTTTCCATGTCTCTGGAGATGTACTGGTATCACCAAATCACACCACCTGTTTAGTACTGATACATACCAATTTAAAACCAAGAAGAAAATTTTGTCTTGTCTTTCCTGAGCTGGTATATGTGTGTATTGGAGGCAAGGTGGTATGAGGGTAAGAGATTCCTAAAAGCTAATGTTATTCTAATGAATCCAGTGTCTAAGCTTCCTTTATAACCAATGCAGGAAAAGATTGCTCTCAAGTTGATAATGTGTGGTTAGGCTGAATCACTTACTTGACTAGTTATGACTAGTAATGGTCAGACCTGTTGCAATGCAGTAAAAAACCCTCTGAAGGTGTCTGGAGTCAATCTATATAATTTCACAAAAACAGTAGCACAAAGGCAGCTAGTTAGTGATCTCAGTTGGTGAGTGATAATTATCACATGAAGACACTAACTTTTTAAAACATGCCAACTGGATCAAATATCACAGTTTTTAAAAATAATCACTACTTATTTTCTGATACTGAAAATGTTAATTCAGAAATATATGTGTGAATTTCCAGGTATGTGACCTGTGTTGGCTGATTCTAACTTAAACTTTGTTTCTGTTCCATGACCAGTTAAATACATAAATGTTTCTGATATGAAAACTTATGTTTGACAATTTAAGAGTTGTATCTATGATTACTCTGAGGCTTGTTTTCTATAATTGTCTGAACCCTTAAATACACTGTTGGCAAAGATGCAAAGTGAATGTGGGCTGGCATTCAGTTTACATGAAACATGAAGAGGCAACAGATACTAATCAAACTTTGCAAATCACTGGCAGCTTCATGAAACCCTGTGCCTTACCCCAAACGTGGTGAAAAAATTGGAAATTAGGATAAGCTCAGGGATGGACAGGTTTCTACTTATGTTTTCTGGTTTCAATTTCTGATCCCATTAAGCTAGTGCTTGTTGACCCTTCTAAATTGCATCAGAAAATGGTAAAGATGTGTAAAGGTTGTTGATGACAGAGCTTATTTTAAGGTCCCCTAAAATTTCCTCATTGTCATGAACTTTAATGGGTGAGATATAAAAAAATCAAGCTTCCTTTGAAGAGACATTTTCAGAGAGGTATCTCTCCATAGGATCAAAATGACCAACAAGAAATATTCTAATCTCTTTTCTGTATCTGCCCTTTAGCAATGAAAGGAGATATTCTAGGTGAACTTTGCCCAAGATTGGAACGGAATCTCAATTTTTAAAGTAAGATAAAGCTTTTAAATTAAGTATTTTTCTTTGTATAGTTCCTAAGGTTGTAGCATGAGCTTGCTGGTGGCAAACCTGTAGATTGCCACCTACACAAATAGGTTTATCAGAGCTCAGAGTGTGATTTCTGTTGATTTGTTCCAAGTGAAGAATTCACCAAAAATCACTTTTTGCAAGGCTTCTTTCATAACTAACCTTGTTAGATTTCTTTTTTTTTTTTTATTAATGATGGGAATGTGTCAGGATTAATCAGCAGGTAACAGTTGGAGTATGTCCATGATGACAGGGAAAATAAATAACAACAAAGACTATACACAGATACCTTGTCTGACATATAAGAAATGCATGAACTGAACACCTTTGTCCAGCCATATGCTCTTCTCAACTTCCTTGATATGTCTAATCTCTTCTGGAGATAGTGCATGTTTGTTTATTTTAACCGTAGGTAATCATGCTACTCTCACTGAAGTCAAGCAATCAAACTTACCTTGAAACAGCAGAAATCATTTTGAAAACATGTCAGTTTCTTAACAGCAGAATGGACATGTTTTATTAGTGACTGAAACTGAGTTTAACCTATTGTTCTTTTTCACAATCATTATGTTCTGTCTCTTTAACTCTGTAAACTGAGCTTATATGTACTGAGTATTTGTTTCTCTATGCCCCTCCCCAGTAATACAAGACACTTCAAATTGCTGGTATTTCAAAAGTATTTTGCATTGGGCTACCTCTTCGTGGTGTCATTGAGTCATAAGTGAAACTCCAGTTGATCTCAATGGGGGTAGAACAAAGCGTGTAAAGCATTCTTTAAACTCCTGCAATAGCAGAGTATTTACAAATAGCAAACTGTAACCGGGCTGGCTAAGCAAAATCCATTGTGTCCTTTTCGTGAACTGGCATCCACTGCACAAAAATAGTGTTGTTAATTGTACAGATTAGTTCCCCTCATGTTCAAACAGCAGATCTGGAAGGTCCAAATTGTGCATGAAGCTTGAACTGTTTCCCCACATCTGCCAAAGTATACAGCCTGTCTGCATCACAGCCTGTGCTTAGTGGACAAAATGCTTCTGGACCATCAACAACAAGAAATAATCCATTCAATCAATCAATTTTTGCCAACAAGCCATGAGCATGAGGAAAACATAAGGGCTATTTCAGAAGATTAACTATTCTGGAGGATAATTTTTTAACATAATCTATTTTTTGTTCACTGACTTACTTCAATGCAGTGATTGGAGCTAAGCAGCAAGAATATTACATGCCTTATCGTTCATTGAATCTCTGCTAAATTGTGGATACATCTTTAAGATGTGGCAGCTGAAGTCTAAGGCTTTCAAAGGACATAACTTTTTTTTCTATTATTCTATTTTAGACTACAGATCATGGACACTTTTTACAGAATGGAAAACAGCAAGCTGTAATCACTTAGCAAGCATTAGTATTCTGCCTGCACTGTATGCAATTTCTGCTGCTTTGAAATATTCAAGATCTATGGACCAAAAAGGATGTTGGTTGATAGGTATTGACTTCCAAAATGGCACATGCAGGCAGTTCTCCTTTATGACAAAAAATAACTATTCAAGAACTGGGCCATGGGTAAACTACAAATTAGAGTCTTAGTGGTTGGATTTCAAGTGAAGTTAATGGACCATTATGGAAGATTAAAATCCTCTTTAAGGCATACGTTTATTGTCCAATTTTATAGCACTATTATAATTTTTCGTACTGTTATTGGTCTGTATTTAGAATGTGAAAACACATAAGAAATGTCTAGTAAATTGCCTTGTTTGTATGCATTTTTTTCTTCTTGATTTTATAGTTTCCTATTAATTTTGTTTGGTGTTGGGCTAACATTTAGGGAACTACGCTGTAGAAATGATGTGGTTTGTTTTTCTTCTTGATTTTAAGCTATTGCCCAACTGATAAATCCAGGATGCACTCCCAAGTATGTTCAAGCAATCATCCAGAAAAGTCTATTTTCCTGATTTTTGTCTTTCTTTACTCAATGTTCAGCTTAGTCTCCATGCTGTATTTTGTGTAACTCACTATAATTCTGTTCCTGACTGAGGTGATCCTTTCCTTGTCCAGTTTTTGTTTTTGTGCAAATGGCTGTGGTCTCCTTTGTTTCCCTGTTTTGCCTCTGGATCTAGTTCTAACCTAAGTTATACTGAAGTGTGAAGGTTGAAAAAGCATAATTAGGAATTTAATTTCACCTTTTATGACTTTGCTAGTTCACTATGACCCATGATGAGCTGTGACTCTTTCAGTAGAAAGTCTATTGCTTTTAAGACACCACTATCCACTCTATTTCTTTATCATTTTCATTCTTCTCCTTGAAAGAAATGATGCAAAGACCCAAGAGTTTGTGATGAGTTAACTGGATAATTATAACCCGGTTAAGTATGACTGATTTTAATTAGGTGATTGTCATTGAAAGTCTAACAACCATTTATGTAATGGTAAAGAATAGTAGATGATGACTCAGATGGAGTACCAAGTAGTTTGGTTTAACATATATATTGTCCAGTGAAAAAATGAGTAAGTTCTAACAGAAGTAGATTATTACAAGTATCTATTAGCTACCTTATTTTTTAAGGTATCTTTCTGAACAAAAAAATCAACCTTGAAATCTGATGCATTGGTGATATTATTTGAGTAGCGTTACTTACAAACTTTAAATTAGCTCTTTTTATGTTTAAGTTGACTTCCAACTGGATAGTTACAGTTGTCTCTTCTTTCCATCCTAAATTTGAGCCTATGAATCCTCTCTACATCTTCCTACTTCTTGAACTGTGAAAAGATAATTGCCTGTGTTCTCATAGCCCAATCATAATACCTACAGATCTGTACTGACTGTGTTATAATTAGCAAGAATCACAGACTGGGTTTTTGCCAGTTACCTATAGTCATCATGAAAGATTTTTGACTGGCATAGGGCTTTTTCTTCTAGCACATCAGAGATTTACAACAGTTGGGGAGTGATTGTCAGGTCAGTGAGGCAGTGCTCTGAGATGGTTAAAAGATTTTTTTTTGTTAGCACATCTTGTTCACTTTATAAGGGCAGTATTCATCACTGGACTGTAAGGATGAGTGACCCCTTATATTCTGGGCTGAAATAACGATAGCCTGAGTGAGTTTTTCCTATAGGTGAGGTATGCTATCAGACACCTAAGTGAAAGAAGTGCTTCTCTCTCTCACTGCTAGCTTTTTGTGTTTCTTAATTAACCTGATGTGATATTAAAGATTTATTTCAGTTATGAACTCTGACACAGACTTTTAATTGTTCACTTCCTACACTTGTGACAAAGACACAGTGTTGTGAAATGCATTTCTCACAGGTCAGGCTAGTAGGGATTTTTGTTTGGTTTGTTTTGTTTTTTCTCCATCTCTTTTCCTGTACTACAGAGCATGTTTAGACCAACTGAGTATATCTCACCTGAGCATATATCTGTCAATCTTTGCAAGAGCTCTTGTTACTGCTAGTGCTTTAACTTTCTCCTTTTCTTTGCCCATGAGGAATAAAATTTTAGTAGACTACAGAAATTCAGTCCATAAAGTTTAAGAAGAAAAGAATTGAGTGAAGGTCTTAGGAGCCTGAAATATCAAGGTGAGTTATTTCTATTCCCTTTTGAACTTTAACCCTCTGAAACGTCTGAAAATGCCCCTCTTACCTTAATCAAGATTGATGGACCATCCCTTTAGCTTTTGTTCATCTCCTTGCTGTTCACTTGTTCTCTGGTTTTTGCTTTCCCTTAGTAGTGTCAGTTTTGTGCAGCTTATTGTTGCAGGAATAGTCTCTTCTTTTTTAAAAAATCAATGTAGTTGCTGTGTTGTTGTGCTTTGAAATAACTGCCTTCTGAGAAGCTAGGAAGGAGATCTGAGTGATTTGAATGCTGTCCCAGGCACCAGAGCAGTGGTTTCAGCCACAGTCTGAGTCCCTTGAGAGACAGAGGTTTAGAGAAGTTCTACCTTGTAGAGCAGGGATATATGAGACTCAACTAATAGCTATATATACATTTATTTCTTTGAGATAAATGCAGCTGAAGATTCTATACCTCCATCTAAATGAAGATAGCTGTCATTATTCTCTGTATGTGCCTCAAAGTATGTATGTCCATGTAGACTGTCCTCCTCATACTGAGACTCTCCTTGATGTGAGGTGGCTGTTGAGCTGCTATGAGTGAAGTTGCATGACTTCTGTGCTCCATAGGGAGTGTAAAGTAATGCCTCACATTGCATGCAAACTGCACATCACTACTGGGCATGCCTGCTGGAGCAATTGAAACATGAAAAGCAAAGTGAGAAGCAAAGCAGATATTGCTTCAGTGACTCCTACATAGGAGAGGATAGACATAGGTGAGAATAGGGTCTCCAGAGTTCTCCATCTCAACACTTCTCCCTTTCTACTGCTTACTTAACCAGGACCTAACCTCAAAATTCAGCTTTGCCTATTTGGCCAAGAAGGCCTGAGCCAGTTTTTCTCCACAAATAGTTCATGCAGGATGCAAAACACATGGAAAGAGAGAAGTACGACACCAGAAACAATGCTTTCAGGATCCTGGAAAGGGGGTGCAGCAATGCAAGGAAAGTAGTGCGAGTGAAAAGTGAGGAGAAATCCATATGGGCTTTCGCTTACAGGTGCGTTTTTTTACACAGGAGCATCTGGTTCCAAGAACTTAACTCTAACTTCCAGGTATCCAAATGATGACCATCACTCATCAATTTTTTTTAAATAATTCTCATACAAGTAGTATTAAGAACTTTTCCGTAATTTACCGCTATCAGAAAATAAAAATAAAAATAAAAAGGCCAGTTCTGACTCTTGAACAGCCAGGGGTAACAGCGCTTTCTGTACCTGGTATCACATTATGCGAGAAGAAGCTTTGAATTGGGTTATGTGATGGGGATGGGCAGTTGTAGCCCATGATGTGAGGTTACACCTCATTACTTCCCCTGATGAGGGGAGACCTCTATTTCAGGCCTCCCTCACTGCTGCATCAATCTTCTTCACCACGCCTGTACTGTGATGCTAGCGAGGATGGTTTGCAGAGCCATTGACACCACAGCAAGGCAGCTGAAGATATTTTATGAAGCCAACAGGATTAAAGACTCCAGTGAAGCTGCACCTGTAATAGTGACCGTTTGACTGCAGAGTGCTTGAGTACACAAAGAAAAAATTCCCTTTGCTTCAAGAACAACTTACAGAGTCAGAAACAGGTGGCAAAAGTGAAAGGAAGAAGGAGGGAGACAATGCTGTGGAGGAGGTGGGACAGCTAACAGAGGAGCAGGATGTCAGAGGAACTGTGACAGAACTACAAAGAGTTCCTCCCTGAAGTCTGAATTATTGTCCAGTAAAATGTATTTCATTTGTTACATACTTTGTAGTCATTTTACAATGTGATGCACATGCATAGAAATTATGAGGAGGAGTTTCCTTTCTACTTAGTTTTAACTTGGTTGCAATCCTGATACTTTAATCTATATTTAAAACCAAATTCTTTTTCTTAGACTCTGTTTCCAGTACTACCAAATAATACAAGCTCAGAAAAAATCCATTGGTCATTAATGCTATTAACTTAAAAAAGGAACATCTATTCCTTTAGATTTTGTTCTCATTAATATATGCAGGCACCCCAGTTAATCATAGAATCATAGATTAGAATCATAGAATCATTTAGGTTGGAAAAGACCCTTAAGATCATCGAGTCCAACCATAAACCTAACACTGCCAAGTCCACCACTAAACCATGTCCCTAAGTGTCACGTCTACACATCTTTTAAACATCTCCAGGGATGATGACTCCACCACTTCCCTGTGCAGCCTGTTCCAATGTTTGATGACCCTTTTAGTGAAGAAATTTTCACTAATATCCAATCTAAACCTCCCCTGGCACAACTTGAGGCCGTTTCCTCTTGTTCTCTCACTTGTCACCTGGGAAAGGAGACCGGCACCCACCTTACTACAACCTCCTTCCAGGTAGTTGTAGGGAGCGATAAGGTCTCCCCTCAGCCTCCTTTTCTCCAGGCTAAACAACCCCAGTTCCCTCAGCCACTCCTCATAAGACTTGTGCTCTAGACCCTTCACAGCTTTGTTGCCCTTCTCTGGACACACTCCAGCATTTCAGTGTCTTTCTTGTGGTGAGGGGCCCAAAACTGAACACAGTATTCGAGGTGCGGCCTCCCCAGTGCTGAGTACAGGGGGACGATCACTTCCCTAGTCCTGCTGGCCACACTATTTTGGATAGAAGCCAGGATGCTGTTGGCCTTCTTGGCCACCTGGGCACACTGCTGGCTCATATTTAGCCGGCTGTCGACCAACACCCCCAGGTCCTTTTCCACCAGGTAACTTCCTTTTTGTGGTTTTTTTTTAATCTCTTACTGCTGTACTCTTTTTCTTCTCCACATCAACCTTCCATTTCTGACCTTTCAAGCAGTCTGTAAATCAATTTGTGGAACCCTGCTTGCTCTCTGTAAAGCACCTACAAAGTCTCCAAATGTAATTTTTAATGACACACTGTCCTGGTTTTGGCTGGGATAGAGTTAATTTTCTTCCTAGTAGCTGATACAGTGCTGTGTTCTGGATTTAGGATGAGAATAATGTTGATAACACACCGAAGTTCTAGTTGTTGCTAAGTAGTGCTTACACTAGTCAAGGACTTTTCAGCTTCCCATGCTCTACTGACTGAGAAGGCTGCAGGTGCACAAGAAGCTGGGAGGGGGCACAGCCAGGACAGCTGACCCAAACTGGCCAAAGGGATATTCCATACCACGTGATGTCATGCTCAGTGTATAAACTGGGGGAAAGCTGGCCGGGGGTGCCGCTGCTCGGGGACTGGCTGGACATCAGTGGGCGGGTGGTGAGCAATTGCATTGTGCATCGCTTGCTTTGTATATTCTATTATTATTATTACTATTATTGTTATTATTATTATTTTATTTTATTTCAATTATTAAACTTTTTTTATCTCAACCCATGAGTTTTCCCACTTTTACTCTTCCGATTCTCTCCCCCATCCCACCAGGGTGGGGACAGTGAGCAAGAAGCTGTGTGGTGCTCAGTTGCTGGCTGAGCTTAAACCACAACACACACACAGTTCTAATTTCCAGTAGTGCATCTACTGCAAAAGAAAGGGCCACCTTGAGGGCTTTTCATACAAGCATCTTATAGGAACACCTACGTGAAAAGATGTTTCTGGATATATATGCAGACAGGAAGCCTGGTATTCTTATGCAAATAACTGCTATTGTCTTCTGATCAGCACTACTGCCTATGGCTAAGTTCTCTGGCCCACCAGTTTCCACTGAACTGTGCACTCATGTTAGAGGGCAGAAATTATTTCTTAGAAGCAGAGGCACTTATGATCCCTTGGAAACAGAAATTCAGACATTAAGACCTCTTGCATACTGACCATTAGTACCTCATTTAGCATTTTCTGCATTCAGCCCAATCACTTGTAGTAAAGAAGTCAAATTCCATTCTAAGTTCTCCAAATAATTGACAACACTTCAAGGAAATCTCTTCCAATGCTTAGTTATTCTCTGCTTTTAACAATTGAGCTTTATGATCATTCTGTCAAAAATGGATGCAGACTTGCCCAAAGGGAAAGTTAGCATCTGCTTTTTGTGCTGATGCAAAAACTGCATTTTCATTTTATGACTGAAAGTACATGCTCAATCCCCTGGCTTTGGTGGGATCACCATGGATGTTTTGAGTTACTCTTAGCTGGACAATCTTGTAGTCTTCATCAAAAGTTGTAACTAAACTCATTCACTTCCACAGCCAACAGGTCAGTAGCTTTATAATGATGGATTATTTCAGAACATTAATGATTTCAATGTATTCAGAGACCGTAAGTTTACCGTCAACATTAGAAGTTGGTCATCCATGAAGGAGAGCCACTAATACTGAGGCTGTATACAGTCATTGATTCAGTATCTCCTTTTGCCACATGTCTCTATAGACAATGTTGCCTAGGTCATAAAACCCCTGGTATTTATTGTGTTCTTTTGACTTACACTTGGGTGCTAAACATAAACATGTTTTATCTCAAGTTACTTTTAGAACAGTAATCTGGACCTATTTTAGAAATAAAATGCTCCAATGAGCATTTCAACATTAAGAAAGAGAGTGAAAAAAAGAGTCTTAGTCAAAGACAACTGGAAAAGAAAGTTGTCTGAGAAATACAAAAGCTATGGACAAATCCTGTGTATTCACTAAATAGCCATGAAATATGATTTTTGGTGGTGGTTTTTCTTTAACAGAAAGGAACGATGAGTACTCTCACCCACCTAGGAAAGAGAGCAGGTTACAAGCAGGACAGAACTGTTGTGTCTGAACAAGGATGGGCTTCAAATGTGAATCTTGGTTTACAGTTGGAAAGGACAGATCCACAACTGATTTTAAACAAAAGCAACATTTTTGCATAAGGAATCAAACTAATTTACATAAGTTAAAGAAATGGCCAGCTTTGCTTCACTAGGCTGATACTGGGTGTAACTTGGCCACTGCAAGCAGGACTCCAAAGACTCTTTTTATTGCCTTGTTCATTGCTACTACCTTGCTTTTACATGTAAAGAGCCCTCCTCAGCATTGTCTCAACTTCCTTTCTAGTGAGAAGCATTTTTCTCTGTTAAACATACACATGTAATATATGTTCTTTATCTTGAGGTTCTGACTGCTGAATTGTGGAGCATATGCACTTCCCAAGAACATATGCAGACAATATGCTGTTTGTTGGCTAAAGCAGATTTCATTGTTTCATTAGAATGACAACAATGACTATTAAGGTCTTTGAACACATGTAATAATATTTCCTAGGGTTCCCTGAGTGATAGGCTCAATAAAAACAGTACAGCTGGTCTGTGTGTCTTGTTTTTCCCCTTCCTGCAACTTAATAATTTTCTGCCTTATCCACCTGTGTGCCTGACTACAATCAATGCTGATAGTAATGGGTATATGTGACATTCAGATTTCCATATAAGTAGTTGTATGCAGCTCAACTGTCATATCACCATAGCCTACAAATGCCAGCTAGGCCCTTTTGTACAAAAGTACAAAATCATCAGTCAAAAAAAAAAAAAAAAAGCAATAACCCCTGCAGTTCTTAAAGGTTTCTGCTAGTTTTGTGTCACAAAATGTGTTTAGCTCTACAGCAAGCTCCTCCAGATTTGGAAGTAAATAAAGAGCAGGAAAAACCCAGCAAAGCATCCCTACAAAAGAAGAAACTAAAAGGACATTTTTGCCAACACCTCAGAAAATGTTGACGTCAAATGCTGCACTGGCATTTGCAGCTTTGAAAAACTACATACAAATT
The DNA here is from genome assembly GCF_965638725.1 of Aptenodytes patagonicus. Taxonomy (NCBI): domain Eukaryota; kingdom Metazoa; phylum Chordata; class Aves; order Sphenisciformes; family Spheniscidae; genus Aptenodytes; species Aptenodytes patagonicus. The sequence goes on from NC_134982.1 coordinate 60,062,855, forward strand.
GTTTGGAAGAGACTACATGCAAATTGTTCCTTTTGGATGAGAGGTTTGGAAAAGGTGACTTGAAGAATAATATATAGAATTTCTTTTTGAGGGTTAGGCAGCTGAGATTAGAGGTTGCATAATAATCTGAGCTTTCTGATATGGCCCCTTGTATTGCAAATCTGCAGCCTTTTGGAGCTGCTTAATTTTATGATAACACTGTAATTTCCAGGGCCTTAAATTTATTGTATATAGCTTGGGAGGTAAATATTCCATAAACTTAGTACTGTTTGGCATGTTTTTACAGTAATGTCTTAATAAGCAACTATTGTGTTCTCAGACATGCAATACAATGTCACATGTGAGACACTGTCAGTTATGTGTGTATAGCTCATCTAGAACTATGTGTTGTAAACCCATACTGTGTATGATACCTGCTTTGCAGCTTTAAATAAATACACAGCTCTTACATGTTAACCATTTGGTGCCAACTCTATGATATGTTCAGTCTTCAAAAAAAGGGATATAAAATCAGATATAAAATCTCTGACCATTAAAAAAAATATTTTTGAATAGCATAACCAGCTGGGACTCTTCCCCTGGAGTTTTAGGTAGATGCACTGTTCCCAGTCATTAAAGCCTTGTCTGAATGTTAACTATAACAACTCATAAGTAGTAATCTCTGTAAAGTAAGCGTTGGTACAGAAGCATTGGCAACTTATTCTGTCCGATGGAACCATTGTTTCTTGCATTTGCTTTTTGATTTTTGGACTGAGTCAAAACTCTTGGCTTCCTTAAGTCATCTTTCTATGTCTTGTCACCTTTTGGTATAGAATAATTCACTGTGGGTTTACATGATCCAATCTTTCAACATCTTAATAACATTGACATCTATTGGACTATCTGGGAGAAAGACTCTGTGTTAAGATCAAAGGTTTGATGCATGGGAATATTACCCACCTACATGAAATATTTATTTTTAAGAGTACTATGAATCACTTACATCAATATTTTCGTCGGTTAAAAGTTAATTTGAAAGATTGAACAAGGGCAGTGGTCACTGGCTCCATTTACTATTACTACTACTATTTACTATTATTTACTCTATACACAGAGACCACCCAGATCATCTTTGCTATAAGGCAGAGTGCTGAGCTAAGCAGGGAAAGAATGCATAACCATCAGAAACAAGACAAATCTATGGCTATTTGGTCAGTTATGGATATCCTCATTGTTGCTTTGCCCAAAGGCTTCTTTGTTCTGTGTGGCTGCTTAGCAGAGTGTGAAGTAAGGCAAACAATCACATGCAAACACATGAAAAAATGTTCCCAACACCAGGGTATTAATTATTGGTGAGGTTATAGTGACCTGCCTTATTGGTAACCTGCTTTGTATCTTTAGAAAGGCCTTTTTTTTTGACATAACTAGCAAACTGATTTTAAGGGGTTTAAATTCTGTTCACACTAACACATGAAAGGGAAAAAACTATTAAAGTTTTAGCATCTATTATAGTCTAAATATGGCTTAAAGAGAGGGCATGAGACCTAAACAAAGATAGTCTCTCCACCCACAGGAAAGCAGTTGTTGGGAAGTGGTTTGCGATCCGGGAGTGCCCTTGAAAGGGATTCCCTGTTTGAAGGGAATAGGGCAATAAAAAAGGGGTGCGGCAACGTAAGTTTGTCAATCGACTGCCATATCAGTTTAAATCTTTAGCAAAGCAGCTAAAAAAATTGAGGAAAATTTTCCAACAAATCTGTAACAAAACTTTTTCTTTGGAAGGGGGACTACTGTAAACAAAAATGGTTTCAGTTAATGGGATGGTATTTGTATGCGCAGAGAATTTCAGTGGGAGCCACAACAACTCAGGGTGAGGGAAATATTGACAAGGAGTGAGTCCTGCTGCTGAGCTCCTCCTTTAGGTGCTGTTTCTGTCTGGACTGTGTTCTCTTTTTGTCCTCAGAAGTGCTCTATTCTACATGAGGATTGACAGCAGTATCAAAAATACCTCTTGGCTATACATACTGCTGTTTCAAAAGAAGTAGTTTCAACAGTGAAGAGAAGTGATACAGTATCTGTCAATACAATTGTGTATTGTGCTGTTGCACCTCTCAATCTCTCTCCAGCTATCGATCACTTGATTTAAAATTTGAGTACTAATTAAAAATTAGCATTAGTGTCTTAGAGATATAGGTTTGAGAGAGATGATGAGGGAGAGAGAACAAAAGATCCTAATATGCAGAGCAGCATGCTCACTTCCTCAGTTGTTAAATTAAAAGTGTAATGGTTTAACCCCAACGGCAACGAAGCACCACACAGCCACTCACTCAGTCCCCTGGATGGGGGAGAGAATCAGAAGAGTAAAAGTGAGAAAACTCGTGGGTTGAGATAAAGACAGTTTCACAGGTAAAGCAAAAGCCACGTACGCAAGCAAAGCAAAACAAGGAATTCATTCTCTACTTCCCATCGGCAGGCAGGTGTTCAGCCATCTCCAGGAAAGCAGGGCTCCATCATGCATAATGGTTACTTAGGAAGACAAAAAGCCTTCCTTCTTCTTCCCCCAGCTTTTTATTGCTGAGCATGATGTCATATGGTATGGAATATCCCTTTGGTCAGTTGGGGTCAGCTGTCCCAGCTGTGCCCCCTCCCAACTTCTTGTGCACCCCCAGCCTACTCGCTCGCAGGGTGGTGTGAGAAGCAGAAAAGGCCTTGACTCTGTGTAAGCACTGCTCAGCAGTAACGAAAACATGCCTGTATTATCAACACTGTTTTCAGCACTAATCTAAAACAGTGTCCTTTACAAGCTACTATGGAAAAAATTAACTCTATCCCAGTCAAAACCAGCACAATGAGATACTGTATCTAAATGACATCTGTTACTTAATAAAATATACACATTAATGGCAACAGAAATCAAAGAAAGCATAATTCATTGCTGTTGGAAGGATATAATTGTAATTCTTTTCATTATATAGCCATGGCAATTTTTTTAGGTGTGAACTGACTTCTTACAGCCTTTGCAGTTTTTATATCCACTTGTTAGATAAAAACATCTTTTTTTTGAGAAGGTGATGAGTAAAATGGGTAATGATTTGCTACAGGTTTGACACATTTACTAACTCAGTTTATGAATGGTGTTATGGCTGTTACTGTAAGTTTCTTTTAACAGATTTAGAAGTGGTCAAGTCCTAGATAAACAGGTGGTTTTCAGGAAGGACGGATATGTCATTTGACTGCCCATTATGCCCGCCTATTAACTTTTTGGCAATGAGTAGACTGAAATAAACTAGACAAATGTCAATGGGGCAGGGAGGTTCAAATATTTCTGCCATTCACTGTCACAGAGTTAGTATTTTCCCTCTTTCTGAATCCTCGATTCTTCTAGCAGAGCTTTGAGTCTTTTTCTAGAAATCAGCAGAAATAGAGAACACTGGGCATTGTGGAATACAAAGAACAAGATCCACAGTTCTGTTATTGCTAGAAAAGAATCTATTTTAAGTTCTTAAATATTTGTTCATAGGACTTAAAAAAATGGTCATGGAAAACATGTGAAAGAATTAAGAAGGCTTAAGTTGCACAGTTACATTAATTAACTTTAAACCACTTGGGCCTATACTCCATAAATCACAAGTGAAATGAGATTATTTATTCACAATAACAATTATTTTAGTAACATAATAATTTAAAAAATGTAAGTTATTTATAGACAATACAAATACATACATATTTATAATTTGTATTTTAAAATACATTAATAAATATAAGGAAAATAAAACTTGTAAATCATGTAAATATAAAGATAAAATATAAATAAATTAATGGTTAATTAATAATGTAATAATTTAAAATGTTAAACATCAATTCTGTACCTTTCCTTCTTATTAATGTTCTAATATTGGTGTACTTGGTCCCATTCTGGATTATTGAAGTGCTATAGCTCCTTTCCTGCTATGTAGTAAATAGAAGTAGATAAAGTTCCTTTCCAAGTTTGTTGAACAAAACATGAATAAATCACTACCCAGGGCCCTTGACAACATCATTGTGGTAATAATGAGGGCCTTTATAAAAAGTATTGTTTTGGTACATAACTTCAGTGTAACTTTTTCTCATACACACAGTGAAGGTACATATATTCTACTTGCATGTCATGTTACCTCATCCTTGTCTGGTCCATGCCAGGATTCAAGGGAGGCCTAATCCTAGCATAAAGCTAAAGTCTGACTCAATCCATTTTCTGAGGAAAATACTCAACTTTGCAAGTTTTCATTCTCAAGCCTTGGAATATCCAGAGAGAACTAAAGCAAATTCCCTCATGAATTACAAAACCAATGTAAACTAAATCCAGGCAAATATTGTGGAAACACTTTGTAGTATTAATCAAAATTTACCTTCCTGAAAGTTAAAGGCTAGCAAGAAATTATTTTCAGAATTCACTTGTTATGCCAAATTCCCAAGTAAGGTGTTTTGCTGTGGTGCATATATTCCATATTAACTTTAAAAAAATGTGTAGTGGCAATGAAAAATGTGTTTGCATATGATAATATATTGCTTTCATAAAACAGACAATTACCTTACAAAAGCTTTGGAAAACAGAAAAATATGTTGAGACAACACATATTATTTTCCATAAAAAGATACATTACAATGATAAATGAATTTAAATATTCAAAAGTTAAAGGATAAATACTGCTACAGTTGAATATGCAACTTAAGCAATGCCTTTGCAAATACATATTCATTTCTAAGCTATTCTGGGCTGGCTTTGAGCAGTTTATACTGCCACTGACAGGTAATATAAAATGGTAGGATTTCCCCAGCACATGTACACGCGAGATTTAAGGCACTCAAGAGCTACATACAGAATTATATGAAGAAAAGTCACAGCACTTTGTAGCAACATGTACCTGTATTTGACTGCTTGACTACATCTGTAGTCATTTCTTGGTTTTGACAGTCTGAAAACCCCACAGCTGCCCTTTCTCTATTCTGGGTTTCCATATCAGTTTCCTGGACCTTGCAGGACACAACTACTGTTCAAAATGTCTGAGAGATGTGTTTTAAAATAGTGTAACTAGGTATGCTCAAAACACAATTTTCAAAGTCTTTTAACTTGGATTAAAGACAGTTCCAGAACAAATAATGCATAAATGGAGTAGTTATTATATTAAACCTTTCCCATTACCTGCCAGCAGTTTTTCAAACTGGGCTGCTCAGAATGATTTGTTTTTAAGACTGGAGCATGTTTTCTTCCTGTATTCTTTAGAAAAAGAATAAAAGGGTTTTGCTGTTCATTCTGCAATATGACTTAGACACCTTTAAACTAAAAACAAGTATTGGAAAGCATTTCAACACATTTCAGAAAGCTGTGACTTTGTTTATTTAAAATGGGAGTTAGGTGGGCACTGTTTTGCAGTCTGTCAATAGTTTCTAATGCTACCAAATTAATAACATACACAGTCTTCTTTGTGAGTGAAATTGTTTGGCTTGCTTCTGTCATAATTTCTATATATAGGGACTCTGTACCATCCTGATATAAATAGCCACATTTCCACATTTAGTCCAGTCAAACATTAAAGTAGGGAGGGAAAAATAAAAAGATTGCTACAATTCTCTGTAGTAAGTTGCTTTGTGTCAGTAAATGTGACCAACAAGCCAGACAACAGACACAGGTACTGTTATAATGGGCTGCCATCCTCTCTGCAAAGACTCCAATAATATAGACGTGCATTTCGTCATATGATGGAGGTAAAATGACGTGTTAGGAAATGCATTGCATAAACTTTAGGTAATCTGGTGAAAATGCATCCGCTCTTGTGTTAAGCTTAGCCCATGAAAGTGCACTGGAGTCATCTGTCAAGGACAAATGCATTTTGGCCACATGGCAAGTAGTGCCTGGTCATATGATAAGTTATGGGATACAGATGAAGAAGCTTGGTGTGCTTAGCTTAGAGTCTCAAGTCTGAGTAAGGCAAGTATTCAACTTACTTGTCTGTCTCCAAAGAGTAATCATACTTTGATTAGGGCTGAAACAAATGTACCTTGTGTCTTGAAATGATTTAAATTGGCTGTTTTCCAGGCTATATCTACTTTGGGATAAACAGATTTGTGTCCATTGTTCACAGCAACACTTTTCTAGTATAAACAAAAATGTCATGAGGAAAAAAAAAAGAATGTCCTCACCGCATGTGTTACAGTGCATGCCATTCAGCAGCTAGGCACAATAAATGACCTTACCCCTGAGTATCTTTCCTTTGAGTGGGTGAAATCTAACTAGAATATTCAGCTTGCTCCATGTAGCTCAATTTAATTATCTGCAGTTGACAGTCACAATTAACAGTAACAGTTAAAGAATTATTCACTCCTGCATACAAAGAAAACACGTGTTTAGTCCCATTTTCAAGAAAAACTCTTGAGCTAGTCCCTTCAGCTCAGAACTTACCCACTTCACCAAATATTGGCAGAATCATTAGGTGGTAGCAATGTTTATGCTCACCAGCTCACAAGTCTCCTGCTGTCAGAAAGGAAGAGTACTTTGCTACAAGGAAGAAGATGTTTCCTATAAAAATGAGCAAACACAAACAAACAAAAAAGCGTCCTTTTTTGAATCACATTCTGGGTAGTTTGACTTTTGCATGTTTGCTGTCATTCAATGCAGGTTCCTTTTGATATTTCCAGAATTATAACATCAGCATATTCTTGCACCCCACCATAATTCAGGCCCACAAGTCAGACAAGGTTAACCTGGCCAGCTGCCTCCCTGTCAAGAAGCATTCAAAGACAATTTCTATCAGTTCAACTGGAGGCACACAACAGTAGCCAAAATATTTTTATGCTGGGTTTTTTTATGTGTATATTTTATTAGTTATTCCTTTCTATGCTTTTTCCTAATGAGAATTGCTACCATTTTCTGGTTCTGGTGACACCTTTGTCAAATTGCAGAGACCTGGAGGTGGAAGAATTGCTTTCGGCAGCCAAGCACCCTAAAAGAAATTACTTGCTATTTCAGTTCTGAAAAGAAATAGTTTTCAAAATATGTTCTTCTGGCAGATATTCTCCAGGTGTTGTTAATCTTCTTATTAACATTCTTCTGGAGAGGAGGCAGTAAAATAATAGCTGCCAGAATCCTTCAAAGAATTGTCACTTGCTACATCAGCTATCACAATTCCCGTTGCTGTTATCATTTAACAGGCACACCATGAAAACCTCTCAAGGCAAGCTAGTTTGAGAGCCCTTTTTATTAAACTTTCCACAAAGATATGGAGGTGAAAAGCCTTACCCCAAAGAATTTCCAGTTGCTAAGCCAATGTAATTGTGGGTAAGGCAAACAGAAAGCTGAAATGCTACCAGGAGCCAGCCAGGAGACTAATTTTCAGACTGTATTTTAGAGTGTGCCTGATAAAAAAGTATGGATGGTGGTGGTATTGGGTTCATAAAGTTAAAGGATGGTTTTACATATTCATGTTTGGATCTTTTCTGCTCAGGAGGGGGAAGGTGTCTTACAGCTAAGGACAGCAGTGACTTATCAAGACTGCCAACACTGCCCTGAGAGAAGTCAGCTATGCAATAGAACTGAAGATTTGATAGAAAGAAAAAGTGTGAACTGTGGAGAACTATCAGTGAGATGGAAAAAGAAGAGGTGGATTAAAGTAGGAAGAATTCCTGTTCTAGATCCTTGAGCCACACTGAGGGCTCAGGGGAATGAGGTTACAGGCAAGACTTCAGCCAGAGAGGAGCTTCCAGCAACCAAGGCAGTGAATAAATGCATCAGCTCTTTCGCTAAAACAGAACATTTTCAAAAACAACATATGACTTTATTGAGTGCACAGCTTTGATAGCTTTGATTTTCAGAGACAGTGAACAAGTTGCCAACTTCAGTGCCTGAATCACCAGCCACACATAAATCAAATTGTACATTTGAAGATATTTACCCTGAGTGTTGCATGCTTGCTGCGTGAGAAAGAGTAGCTGGTTTTTGCACATAACCTGATGTACCATTTCAGAGTGACCAGGACAAGATCAAAGGTCTGAGACCTGGAGAACACTAAGAAGGTGTTGTGGGTTATGAACTGCCATCCTCCACAGATTACCAAAGAAATTTCAAGGCTGATTCATAGTCTAAATTTTTCTCCCTTTCTCTCCTGGACTATTGGATGCAAAAGAGATAGTATTTGTTTATCTTTCAGACTGTTCTTGCAGTTTTGCTTTTTGGGTAAGGGAGTGGAAATAGATTCCACCAAATTTTAAATATGTGACCAGAACCTGTACACAGAAAAACTTGATACAAGTTATCAGTTGCTTGCCATTTTGCAGTCAGTTATCTAAGGTGACAAGGATCAGCTCTGAAGTAATCAAAGCTTTGTATTGCTATATAAAGCCTTTCTAGGTAATTCAGAATATCACGATGGCACCAGCAAATTTCCACCTCTAGGTCAACATTTGGAACCACAGAATGATGGTGAACAAGAGTAAATGCCACTTTTTAGTTGTACTATAACCAGTACCTAATGAGCTAACATGTCAGTACACATCCCAGCTGGCAAGTAGCAAAAGACAACATAGGTGTTACTACTTGTTGGCAGCTTCAAGAGAAAGCCCTAATATGAATAACTGAGTATGTTTCACTCCCAGGGGGCCAAAGATTGGGAAAGGACTGCTCGACTGCAGTTCTTCCATGAAAATCAACGTGACTTGTCAAGTTGGTTTCTGGTCTGATCTTCAAGTTTGTTTCAAAATTATTTTAGATTAAAAATAATAATATTTTGTATTTGTGTAATGTATTTTATGAGCACAGAGAATGCTTTTCTTATCAAAAGCCAAACTCTCACACGCCTCAAAAGAGCACAATAATAAGAAATACCATTTTAATTTTACTTTTGGCTCACAAAATGACATTCCTGAATGTACAGATTAAAACACTAAATCTGAAAAGAATGGTATTTTGGAGTGGCCATTTTTTGTAGTCATCTCTATTTATTAATTTCTGTTACCTTTTCACTGCTCTTACATTCATAGAGGAGGAGTAGACCTAAAGGAATGCTATACTTGATTGATACTGATTGAGATCACTCTAAGACAAACTTTGTATTTCTCATCATATCCTCTATATTATCTTGAGACCTAAATTCCTGTTTGATCCTTGTGGAACTTTATTGTAGTTAGTAATGTTTGGATTGTGCTGAACTTGAAGATAGATTCATACAATATTTCACCTTGCTTAGAATAGTGAACATCAGCATTGAAGAATCCATTCTCACTGTTGCACAGTATTGCACTGTTGCTTCACAGTGGTACTTTTGACAAATAAAGATCTAATGCTGTTTGGATGTCTAAGTGAGCACCCATAAGTCAGGTGACTGAGCTCAAAAGTACAGGCCAGGTTTTGGGCATCCATAGACCTTATATATTACAATCTTTGTCAGAAATACTTTGTCTTCAATCATGGTTCAAATGAGGAAATAAATTTAAACATAATTGGAAAAACTTTGGAATTTTTTCAAGACTGTTCAAATTCAATATGAAGGATCTGAAAGTTTTAACTTTATTCTAAACTCTTTGGTTATCTGTAATATTAACTAAGGCTGTAGATAGGTGAAAAAATTCTCAAAGTAAATTACCTAGGGAAAGCAATAAGCTTCACAAAAACTAGAGGGGAAAATCTCTTGCTATGGTACTGTTAGAACAATCTTATTTTTTATTTGGAATAAAACTTTAATATAAAGAGAAATACTGACTTTTTTATTACTCTGACTCAACCCCAATTTTTGTTTCTGTCGCGGATGGAGTGAGACTGCACTTCACTCGTAAGAGAGAAGCAACAATACACTTTATTGATAGAAAAGAGTGAGTTAACAAAGTTCAATGGTAAATGCGACAGTGGTTTAACAAGATTTGATGGTGAGGTACACTTGATTGTTTACTGCGTAGAGGACAGGGTCAGACAAAACTGCCAGGGAGACCCCCCCTCTTAGCCATGAGGTTCAGAAAGGACCCCCTTGCTTTCTAAACTCCTTCTCAGAGAGGAGTCTAGGTGCAGCTGGATCCAAACCTAGTCCTAGACTTGGTCAATGGTTTATGTCTAAAGGATTATATATGCGCTATTAATCCATTATATCACTTAGCTAGGATTTCAGTTTGGCATGCTATTAGTCACTTACCAAGGATCTGTTGTGGCAAGGAATCTCTCAACCTCAAGGAGTAACCTTGAGAGCAGTCCCTACTCAAGGGGAGATCCTGGCATGCAGCCCGCTGCCATGCAGGAGAGCTCAAAGGGCTCTTGGGCTACTCACTATTTATAGGGGTAAGATGATTGACTTCATCTTCATCCTTGGTTATTGTGTTGTTATCTGGCTCCCAAATCCACTTCAAATGAACGAAGCTATCACTATCATCATCCATTAAGGACTGCCCCTGGTAGTTATCGCTTGAGCAGGGTTACAGGAGGTAAAGGTCAGGTTGGGCAGGGGAGCACACCATCACAGTTTCTTTGAGAACTGAGTTTGTTGAGTGTGACAGCACATTCCAAATTGAATATGTATTATGGAGTCAGTGTGTGGGCACAATAAGCAGCAGTAGGCTTTAATCCAGATGAACTCATACCAGGGACTTACATGGCAACGGTTCAGTGTCTTGTTTTTAATGGGTCATTGCTTAGAAGAGCAAAAGGAAGAAAAACTTGTGGGTCAATATAAAGATAGTTTTATAAATGAAGCAAAGCTGCATGCGCAAGCAAAGTAAAACAAGGAATTTATTCATTACTTCATGTTGGCAGGTAAATGCTTAGCCACTTCCTGGTAAGCAGGGCCTCAGCATAGGTATAGCACGGAATATCCCTTTGGTCAATTTGAGTCAGCTGTCCCAGTTGTGTCCCCTCCCAACTTCTTGCACACTCCCAGCCTATTTACTAGGTGAGGAAAGAGTTGGAAAAAGAGGAAACATCAGTGTTGTACAAGTACTGATCAGCAATGGCCAAAACACTCATATGTTATCAACACTGTTTCAGTCACAAATCCAAAACACAGCACCATACGAGCTGCTGTGAAGAAAATTAACTCCATCCCAGACAGATGGAGTACATCCTAGTACAGTCATTTTCAGCAGCATAGAATAATAAATAGCAGAAAAGAGTGGTAATGTTAGGGATTTGTGGTTAATGCATTGTATTTCATGGGGCACATAAACAAATGTTGTGGTTTAGACTGTGACCTTGAGGCCACTTGGATTCCAGAAATCTAAATTTCTGAAACATTTAAAATTCATTTGAAATTAAATTTCTGTCTTGGATGTAATTTGCACTTCCTTCTTTATCAAGTGCATGGCTCCCCATCAAAAAAAAAAAACAAACCCACCCAGGAATATGTATGGTATTTTAGTGTTTACTTCAATCCAGCCTAATAAGTGGATTTGGCAGAAGATTGTGTAGAGTTTTTTTCTGTCAGAAAATGGAATGAAGCTGGGTATCCCTAAACTGAATAAGTTAAAATTGAGTTGCACTCAAGTTGGCCTTAAGTGCAGAGAGCTAGACTGACAAGAATGGGGAAGTCTGTGCCAGGCCCTGACAACTCCAATCACTTTACTGTTAAATGGCAATATCAAAAAAGGAGGAGAGCTTGGATATCACAAGGAAAGACTTTTTCAGCTAATTGTTGACACAGTTTTGTTACTACTATTTTTGTTTTTATTATGGATATCTTCTAGGGATTGCATCTTTGTTAAATGTCTAAAACTCTACCATAAAGTTACTGACAAATGCAATTTGTAGGGCCCTGGATACAGCAGGATGGAACTAAGCTCCTTGTTAAACTGGAAAACACTACTGTCAGAGCTTCCCTTGGATTTTAGAGTTCTAGTGTAAAAGTGAATATGTGTTCAGCCTTGGTCCTTATGTTCTCAAGAGACATTTAGACATAGCTCAAATCTTTGGATCTCTTGGATTTACAAGGTTATTATAGCATTTAATGGTTTTCTTTGCCTAAACTCTTTTAAAAAAAAACCTGAAGGACTTTGGACTCAACTAAAGGATTTGCTAGGGTTTCTTATCAATATTTTGATTTTAATTTTACCAATATTTCCAGGTGACACAACCCTTAGGCAAAACAGAGTCTGCAAGACTTTTCCACAAGTTTCAGTGGAAAGATACACAGGCATTAAAAGGTCTCAGTTTCTTTCCTTAACTTGTTCTTCTGCTTCCTGTGGAAAGATGTGATTTGGCAGGACCAATGGAAACTTAAAGGTGTATTTAAATAACAAACAATTCAATACTATTAACTGGGTAAAGCTTTACACAGAAGCAGACATATTATTATTACTGGAAGCAAATCGAATGGCATATCTTCTGAGGTAATAGTCTAGGCAATGATCTCCAAAATTCTTTATATGTGGATCAGAAGCATTATACTATTACCTTTTTTTGACCTAAATAGTTAGCCAAGGTTCAAAACCCTGCTGTTGCTTCTATTTGGAGGAGAAGATGGAGTAGGTAACATGTAGATAACTTTGTTTATTTACGATGGCGACACTAAGACTTCTTTCAGAGGGTCCAGGAAGAACCAAAGAACAGGAACTTGTATTTTGCTTCTTCAATGTCCTTCACCCAGCACTTGTACTGAAGACTCTGTCTTTTTCATTCTTCATAGGGCAACGTGACCAGTGTTTGTTGTGCTACTTTCCTGACTCTTTCCTATCTGTACTGATTACTCTTTCTTCTCCTCCTGTTGTTGTACTTGAGTAGTGTACTTCTCCTGCTTCAACTAAATGTCTTTTAGACTTGATTTAAATTAAGGTCAGTGACCAAATGTCTGAGTCAAAGAGGTGTAAACCCAGCTCATTATAACAGGATTCTCCATCCTGTTTGTTATAATGCTAGCTGATCAGGTAACTGTCTTTGTCAGCAGTAATAATTCTAACAGCAGAAAATTGAACAAGCTGCACTCTTGTTTTTTGGTGAAAGTTATTAAAACTCATGGTGGAAGAGGAGGTGTTATAAGTCATTGACAGTGCTTTCAAATACTTGCCTTCACTGATGAAGTGGAAAATAAATTCAGTTGCTGTTTTTCCAATACTGTTTCCCATACATGAGGTACAATTCTCACAGTAGGTGCCTTGCAAGTAGTTTTGCCTCCTTCAGTATTCTGAGTACTACTTCACTCCTACCAAATTCTGCCAAGTGACAGGAAAGACTAGTAGCATCTCCCATAAGACTTGGTTTTCATTTGTTTATCCTGTACCAAACTTTAACAATGAGGTGAAATTTCATATAGTAGCTGTCTGCTTGGGGTCAAGTTAACATTTCAGAAAAAACATAATTCCAACTGGGATTCCAAATTCAGGAATTTTTCAGAACAAGGTCTAGGACAGTGATGTTTTGTCCCTTCTTGCCATTATCATTTTATTTTATATTATTTATTTGAGCAGCTTGAGGATGGCAGGCAGTATTTTGGAACAGGTGTTTCAAGTTTGAAGAAGGAAAGAAGACATTAGACTCATGAACATGCTTTTTGATAGCCCTCTGAAAATTCATCTGAACTCATGCTGTTATGAATCTTTTTGTTTAATTACTGTTTTTCATGTGACATGTGTTGCGCTTCTGGAAGCAACGTAATTATTAAGTAGCAAAATTGAATGAACATCTTAACCCCCAGTTTGAACTAATGAATGAATTTCTACAGAGCTACATGATTTTTAGCATTAGGGTTGGAGAAAGATCAACTCAAAATGGCTTGTATGCTATAAATAGAGCATTCTCATGGAAAATAAGAAAATGTTGATTTCAAATGTGAATTGAAGTTTCCAAGCAGTTAACCACAGCTTTCCTGCTGTCTTGGAAAGTTATATAAATACTAATCTAGAGAAAGACCTATGGATTTACCAGCACTTTCAGTCCTGTTCTTAGACCATCAGTTGGAACCCCCTGGACAGGTTCTCTAACTATGGAGTCAGGACTAAAATACCTCCATTTGCTGGAAAGCATTGGCTTATGCTGTGATGAGAGTTATTATTATTCCCATTTCAGTGAAGAAGTATCTTCAAGGTACATGAAACATTGTTGAAGGACTTACACTGATGAGTCAATGGAATGTTCAGAAGGACATTAATAACTCAGTCTTCACTGAAAACACATGAAAGCAGGCCACAGATGAGTTCTCCACCACACATTCAGTAATGAGGATGAAACAAAATACTGATTGCCATTGATTGTGAGGTGAAAAATGAGTGTGTGGTTATGTAATTAGAACTGATCTAATAATTCATATAAAAATGGGGCCCCAAAAAATTGCATATGCAAACTTTATTTTGGTGTTTCCTCCATTGTGACATATTAACTTTGCAGACTTTAAATTCTTTAAATGTGTGAGTAATTACTTCAAATGTAAAACTTTTCTCTAATTTGCAGTGGCATCATCAGATGGTGTTTTTGCAGAGTTGGGGAAAGTTGCAGGCAGAGGAGAGTTACAGCATAGAAATATGAATTTCTTTTAATCTATTTTCTGTGATGAAGAAATGTGACTTTTCTAGAGCCTGAAATGCCATCTCCCTGTCTTCATACTTGCATCCTTTCACTATTTATCCCAGTATCTCTGTTCTATAACTTTTACTCCATCATCAACACAACCTTTAATGTAATCCTATGTGAATCATCAGTGTCACCAGGAAACAGATTGATGCTTTGTAATATCTGGAGAAGATCATACTGGGTGCTATTGAAAGACATTTAAAGGCCAATGCAATCATCAGGCACAGTCAACATGGGGTCACAAAGGGAAAGTCCTGTCAAACTAATTTGATATCTTTCTACAATAAAGTCACTCAACTAATGCATGAAAGGAAGGCGGTGGATGTAGCTTTTCTGGATTGTCGGAAGGCTTTTGATACTGTCCCTCACAGCATCCTTCTGGACAAGTTCTCCAACTGTGAGGTGAGTAGGTTCACGGTGCACTGGGTGAAGGACTGGCTGAATGGCAGGGCTCAAAGGGCTGTAGCAAATGGGGCTACATCTGGCTGACAGCTAAGCACCAGCGGTGTTCCTCAGGGCTCAATTCTAGGGCCAGTTCTGTTCAATATTTTTATCAATGATCTGGAGGCAGGAGTTGAATGCACCATTAGCAAGTTTGTTAATGATATGAAACTGGGAGGTGCTGTTGATTCTCTCAAGGGACAAGAGGCCTTGCAGAGTGATCTAGATAGTTTGGAGCATTGAGCAATCATCAATGGCATGAAATTTCACAAGAACAAATGCCAGACTCTGCACCTGGGATGGAGTAACACTGAACACAAGTATAAATGGTGAGAGGAGCGGCTAGAGAGCAGCCCTGCAGAAAGGGATCTGGGGGTGCTGGTTGATGGTAAGCTCAATATGAGTCAGCAGTGTGCCCTGGCAGCCAAGAGGGCAAACTGCATTTTGGGGTGCATTAAACACAGAATAACCAGCAGGTCAAAAGAGGTGATTATCCCACTGTATTCAGCATTGCCGCAGCCTCACCTTGAGTGTTGTGTGCAGTTCTGGGCCCGATAATTTAAAAACAATTTTAAGGTACTTGAATGTGTCCAGAGGAGGGCAACCAAGCTGATGGAAGGGCTGGAAGGCATGTCCTGTGAGGAGCAGCTGAGGACTTTGGGTTGTTTAGTTTGGAGAAAAGGAGGCTGAAGGTCGACCTCATTGCTCTCTACAGCTTCCTGGGGAGGGGAAGCGGAGAGGGAGGTGCTGGTCTCTTCTATCTGGTATCCAGTGCCAGGATGCATGGGACTGGTTCAAAGCTGTGTCAAGGGAGGATCAGACCTGACATTAGGAAACATTTCATTACTGACAGCGTGGTCAAACCTTGGAACAGGCTTCCTGGAGAGGTGGTCGATGCCCCATGCCTGTCAGCGTTTAAGAGGCATTTGGACAATGCCCTGAATAATATGCTTTAACTTTTGGTCAATCCTGAAGTGGTCAGGCAGTTGGACTAGACGATTATTGTAGGTCCCTTCCAACTGAACTATTGTATTTTATGTTATTGTATTTTATGCTATGCTATGCTATGCTATGCCATTCTATTCTATTCTTTTCTATTGTTTCTCCATAAAACACAACCTTTCTATCTCTAGTACATTATTTATACATGCTGGTCCTCCATTAAGTCATCAGCAAAAAAAGTTTCCAACCTTTCTATTTCAAAGTGTAGGAGTAATTGAATCTCTTGAGCCTCTGAACTATTTCCATCGTAATAAAGGTGTTAAAACTGATTTCTGAAAGTATTGAGTGTCGGTTAAAATAAAAGGCAACAAACACTAACTTAAACCCAAAGCTGACATTTTCCTTCAAAATGAAGGCTTAGGTGCTCCAGGGTGTGAAACCTCAGTTAGGAGTGGAATGGATTAGTTTCACTGGGAAAGAGTAGTTAGTATTTATTTTCAGTAGATGGCCTGTTCTCTCTTACCATGTCTGCATGGAGGCATGATGTCTACTTTTCTGATTTATTACTCCTAAAGAGGCCCAAGTCAACAAGGAAATACAGAGTTCACCATAAAAAAAATATTCTAAGTCATGCACACACATACATAAAGAACAGATGAGAGCCAGTCTTAACAGTTTGCTGTAGTTGTCTAGGATATTAAAAAAGAGGGGTCTGGAGGAAAAAAACCCAAACCTTTTGTAAGTAAAGCATGAAAACACTAATGATTGCTAAAGAAAGCCAGGGATCACTAAAGAGAGTTTATGCAACCTACAGTGTGAAATGAATGGCCAAAATTTTACTGTAATAAATGTGTGGACCTTCTATGTCCTAAATAATAATGAGTTGTACAACCTCAATGTTAGACTTTTCCAAATTTATGTCTCACACATATATATTGAGCAATAATCGCAAAAAGAGAGCAAAGAGTGAACTGGTAGAGCTGATGAAGAAAAATGATGAACTACCATCAACATTGTAGACACTTAAAAAGTTTGGGCAGCACAAGTTGGGGAAAATAGGACCAAGGATTTTTTTGTTTCATGTTTATACAGTACATGGCACAATGAAATCTCAGTCTGAGATTAGGGTTTGGAGGCTTCCTGAAATTAGAGGACAATTCTTGTGAAAATGTCAGAGGGGTAACCTACAAAACTAAACAATCTTCTCAAGCATGTAAGGAAAAATCACCCTTTGGAAGAATCTGCTTGCTTTGAGGAGCAGTGAAGTATAATATTTTAAGATGGTCATATTGTATTTGCAACAGTGAAAAAACAAAGCAATCTATATTGAAAATAGAGGAATTAGCTGTACAAGAAACAGCAATGTTGGCAAGGAAAATTTAAGGGCAGCAGGAAGCACACTTAGTTAATTCATTCCAAGGTGTTAAAGAAATAAGAAGGGTCCTTATAAAGCCTCTTTACATGTAAAGAACAAGAAAAACAGGAAAGAAAATAGGTGTGTACTAAGAAAGGAGGCATGAAATATAATAAATAATAAAATACTGAAGCTATGCAGTTTATTTTATTGAAATCAATCTTCAAGACTGAGTAAGCAGAGGTATAAACTAAAATCCCAGTCCTGTTGAATTCCATGACTAAATTCCCACTATCTTTGAGGCTTTTGCCCACCAACAGTTTAGAAGTAAAGAAGCAATGGCCAATAAGCAGTTGATTTTAAAAAAAGGGCTAAAGGAACACTTTGGAGAAACTAAATAAAGGCAAATCAATGGGTCTGTTCAAACTTTCACCCAAGGACAGCAGGAATTCTTAACAAGCTTGAAGCCACTTGTCTTCTGAATCCTTTAAGCTGTTTGCAGCTGGAGATCCAAAGCTGTGCAGAAGTTCTTAAAAAAAAAAAAAAAAAAAGGAGAGGCAACTCTGAAGACTAGCTATCGAAAAATGAAGCCTACAACTAAATAATCAATGGGTAAATAGAAGATCCAGTCTTCTGCTTCTACAGGAGCTTTGAAAGAGACTAGAAGATAACCCCATTTTTAAGGGCAGTGCACTATGTGTTTGTTAATATCATCCTAGTTCAGACAAGTATAATATATTTTAATGAACAGTGGAACTGAGTTGCAGTTACCAGAAGTTGCAGTACACTATCCTCCAAGTGTATTGATAGGACAGAAGCAACTTCAAGAAAGTTGTAAACACTCATAATAATACACAAGAAATACAAGAATTCCTAGAATGATTAAAAATATAAACAAAATATTTTTAAGAGAGATTCAAAATAGGTAGAAAATGCAGGTGGCAAGAAGTCATCTGAAATAGATATTTAATGGAAGAGATACATATGAAATACCATGCTAGTTTTCTTACTCACATTCTTTACAACGTGAGTTTGGCCCAACTTAAACAGATGTCTTTTCATATCATGAATCAAGTAGGCAGTATTTCCTCTCCTTCTTAAAAACCCATGGGATGACATATGTAAGACTATGTTCCATCTGCAAAAAATACCAAAAAGTTTTAAATGTTGGGAAAATAAAATCAGTAACAAAAATATTCATGAACTGAGAAAGAAGAATGATAAACAACTGTAATTATTCATTAAAAAAGAAAAAAAGAGGGTGTGCTGACACTTTAGAAGTCTGTAACAGTGTATACAACAATAAAAGTAAGAACTGTTTGGAATAGTTAGCAAAAGGAAATGTGGAGAACATCAGGAAATCTTTCTGATGCTGAAAAATATTATATTACCTGACTTATAAAAGAAATATTGGAAATTTCCTTCTTGAGCTATGGGTTTAATAAGTTTGGGCAAATCTTTGGGGGATATATTAGTGAAACAGAAGGACACTATCTTATAGAATTAAATAGTCTTTTTCTAGAGTGTTCTTCCCTCAAAATTGTTGTATTGTTTTTTCAGTGTCAATTGACCTGTTTGTCAAACAAAACAAAAAAGTTTCTCAAAATTACTTGACAAAAATGTATTTGTTTTCTTTTAAACTTTCCAGGACATTTTTAACTTAAATTGATTAAAAACAAATCAGCCAAGTATTCCTAATATTTTATAGTTTTCAGTTAACAATTTTCTACAAAAATTAAAACTTATGTAAAATTATTGTGGAATATGAATATATTTCAAACCCGGCACAATGGAAACAACTTTACATTTTTAAGTATTTTGACAAATAGCCCCTCCCACCAGTTTTAAGTCACCTTCGTCTATTTCTATCTGGAAGAACTGTGATTGTAATGGTCTACTCTATTACACAGTGACCGGATTGCTGGCATGCATCTTAATGAAGTGTGACGATGTAACCTCACCTGAAGTCTGACCTGAAAAACTTTGGTTTGTTGAATAGCTTGAGAACGCATCAAGTTAATTCAGCAAAACCCATATCTGCTCAGGTAGCTCAAAGGCATTTGGGAATACCCAATATTCTCTTTTTCTACTGCAAACTGTGTCGCCTGTCTGAATTACATTTTCTGTGATTAAATGGGGATCTTTCATCCTAATGACCAAGGCACATGGTTCAGACAATTTCAAAAAGGACCTATGCTGGCCAAGAATTTGCTGCAAAGAAAGAAATCGATACCTCAGTGGCCACTACAGGAAGATGTGTATCATTGCTGAACAGAGTCCATGTTCAGTATTTCTGAATTGTTTAGACAATTACATTGCAGTATTGGTTATAAAATGTTACTGTTAATAAGAATATATTTCACTACAGTCAAATATATTCTGTTCTGACATTCCACTCACTGGAAAAAATCATAACATTTCAACCTTCATTTGGCTCTATGTTGAGAAATAAAACCAAAGTGTCATAATGTCTGACAAAATTAATTTTGTTTTCTTAACTCTGTTCTTAAGCATGTTGCATGGCAGTCTTGCAGTTCCTTCAGTGTCAACAAGTTGCAACAATTGAGCAACCCACATTTTATTATTTTCTCCAAGTGAATTCTGGCATGACTGGGTTTCAAAGAATTTGGCTTGTTGACTGAATCATAAGTTTCTCCCACAGTTATGGATATCATAGTGGTAACGCTGATCTGTATCTTCCTACCCCTGTGCTATTGAAATAAATTTCATCAATGTTTTCTTCACTTATATTATTATCATCCTTGATTTCAATAGCTGCATAAATCAAAAATTGAAGTTTGTCTTTTATTAGTTAAGTGCCACCGTAAAACAATTTGATCACCAAGGCTTATGAATGTATTTGAGCCATTTGAACTATAAAATATAATTTAATAAAAACCAAACAATATTTCATAGCAGTCTTACCATATTCTATGCTCTAGTCTATTGAAGCTATTAATTGAATTACCTTTTTGAATTTTTAAGATGTTTTCATTTGTTGTTCCCTTAAGAAAAACACATCATTGACTAAACTCAGAGATATGAGGTCTTCTTGATGAAGCAGAAATACATGCTTATCCTAGCCCAGCTAATATTTAATATGATATAACTGGCTGTCCTGTCCCTTGGTATTTGGCACAGTGAAAGTAACAACAATAATCGTGACTGAAGAGATACTCTGCTTTTTCATAGATCTGGAAGGCCTCTGGATACTTGCTCCAACATCACCCACTCTATACCAAATGTCTTAACTTAGCTTTATTAGCAAGAGCTTGAGAAACAGAGGGGTAAGCGATAACATCTGGAACTCATTAATCTTGGGGCATGACACCAAGTATAAAAGGGAAAAACTGGAAAGACAGTGATGAAGGTGAAGGAAAGTTTAGGCTTTGCTGATAGGAAAAGGATTTGCTTTTCTTGTATGCTTCTTACCTTCTAGGAGAAGAAGAAAGATCTTTAGATTTTTCTTTTACCACTTGTCAGATTTAGTGACAAGTAAGAAGTTTGCACTTTAACACTATTTGCATGTCCTATGTACTACATGCTGTATGCTCATTTCCCAAATACAAACTCTTCTATCAGTGTTGGTCTGAATGTTGCTATAATGTAATTAAAAAATGTCTATTGAAGACTGGTGTCATATATATAATTACTGTAAGATTGTTTTGGGTATATACTACCATGAATAACAGTCAGAATGGAAATACTGACAGCTGTATTTCTTTAACTCCAGCAGGAATTCCAAGCTGTTACAACAGTATTTCACAGCTAAAATGGAGTCCTCAGCCTGGAGCACAGACTGGGAGAAAGGTACGTGTAATAAAAGCCTAGGTTAGAACAACTTGTGTGATGCCATCTATGTATAGTAATGTGTTTCTTTAGTTGTGTGGTTTTCTTCTCTTCTCACCAGCATTTCAAGAGTTACTGTATTATTATTTTAAGAAAATTTCTTTATAGGTTTTGTTGTCTGCATCAAATCTGTAACTCAAGCTGTTAATACACTCTAAGTAACCCTATTAGGTGTAGATACATTATCTACATACTGCTTAAGACTGCTCTTTTTATGCGACCCCAGGATGTATCCAACTACAATAATTCAATGGGTGAGATTCACATCACTTAATTTTGCCTAGCTAGGAATTATTTATCTAACGTAGTCACTTAAACAATATCTTCATTGTTCATCTTCATCTGCAATTCCAGAACACAAACCATCTCATACAGGATGGAATGGGATAAATCACCTAAGATAGCTGGAACAAATCAACTTCTTGAGTTGGCAGACAATCACTCCTGTGTTCCAGAAGTTCCACTAATCTTCTTCAAAAGTCTTAATAGTGACTGGAACAGTTGACACTTTTCTGGCAACAGTGCTGATGAATGGATCTTTCAATTTTAATTGGAATTCTTGGGAGAGGCTTAGTTCATGATGTTTGCATGGTGATAATGAAGTGACATAAACCAACATTTTTCATAGACTCGATGAGAAAATTAACGAACAGACTAAGTTCAGATGTTGGTAGCATTAAAAACAAGCAAACAAAAGAAATTTCCAATCCTTTCTATGTAGATACATTTCACAATGCAATGTTTCTTGTGTGTACTTTCCCTTCAAAAATCAGTAGAATCTGAACATGCTCTCAGGCACTCTATAATCAAGTTAAAAAAAAAAAAAAAAGATTATATGCCACAGAAATGGGATGGCAAAGTCTAAAGAAAGTGAAAATCCATTGCTGAAAAACAACTGCTGAACCTGAGCTCCAGTGAAATGCTGCAGCCAGAAGGGCTTATTATGGCTTTGAATAAAGAACAGAAAAAATCAGATTAGAAAGGTGGATGTTATTTTGCATCTATAAGCAGTTCTGTTGTCACCAAAACTTCAGTGCCATGAGCAAATTTGGTTTCAAGGACTCAGGGTGAACACTGGTCAATTGGATTAGACTCTGTGAAGGGACACACTTTTCTTTAATATAATGTATCCTTACACAGGATAAGAGTATCTAATAGTCTATTTAGGTCAATAGACTGACCACCTCAATGCATGTCCAGGAGCCTGTAAAAACTTACCTTCAAGAGTTTCAGCTCAGTTACATCCTCTTCTTCTAGGCTGAGAGCAGCGTATTGTTAGTATCAGACTTGAAGGGACAGCACAGCATCAGGGTCTTGTCAGAAATCTACATTATATGTGCTAACAGAAGGACCGTGTAGGTAACAAGTAAAGATTTAACAATATCCAAGGTTTTCAGGAAAAATATACAGTAGAAGGGTAAGGTATCATCTTTACCTGTAACTAATAATGAGAATATCTTAACAAGGATTACGATTGATTTCTCCTTACTGGAAAATGTTGAATCAAGGTTGGTTGCTTTTTTTAAAAAAAGCATGTGCTTTTTCAGCTGCTACTGTTGAATTTCAATCTGTATTTAATGCTGGAAGGATCTGCATGTTATTAAGCAAGCAGTAGGTCTGTATGATCTGTCTGACCTTACAATCTAAGAAGCTTTGAAGTGGAGAAATGGTTTCTAGATCGAGGACAAAGACGGAGATAGTGAGAAATCTGTTCATGCAGCTTTCAAAAATAAAACATTCAGTTAATTAATCAGTACATATAATCATTAACTTTCTCAAATAGTGTTCACTGTACACTTCTAAACACTGCTTTGCCCTAAAACTATCTAAAACTTTGTTGTGGTTTAGGCCCAGTAGGCAGCTAAGCCCCACGCAGCAGCTTGCTCACTCCCACCCAGTGGGATGGGCAAGAGAATCGAAAGGGTAAAATTGCAAAAACTCATAGGTTGAGATAAAGACAGTTTAATAGGTAAGACAAAAGCCACGCATGCAAGCAAAGCAAAACAAGGAATTAATTCACTACTTCCCATCAGCAGGCAGGTGTTCAGCCATCTCCAGGAAAGCAGGGCTCCATCACACGTAACGGTTACTTGGGAGGACAAATACCTTAACTCCAAATGCCCGCCCCCTCCTTCTTTTCCCCAGCTTTTACTGCCAAGCACGATGCCGTATGGTATATCCCTTTGGTTGGTGTCAGCTCTCCCGGCTGCATCCTCTCCCAGGTTTTGCACACACCTGGCCAGGGGGAGCAGCATGGGAAACAGAGAAGGCTTTGATGCTGTGTAAGCACTGCTCAGCAATAGCCAAAATATCCATGTGTTGTCAACACTGTTTTGGTCACAAATCCAAAGCATAGCACCATATGAGCTACTATGAAGAAAATTAACTCTACCCCAGCCAAAACCAGTACAAACATCAAAAAACCCCAAACCAAACAACAACAACAAATAACCCTACCCTACCAAATTAAGAAATTTATTACTTCAAGGTGGAATAAATGCTTAAAAAACAGTTATTTTGATGAAAAGGTAGAAAAGACATTGACAAAATCTTCAGCAGGTAGCAACCATCAATCCAACCCATACTGGAGCATGTGTATAACTGTGTTTCTGTGCAGTAAAAGGCATAAAGAATATAAAGCAAAGACAAATAAATAAGAAAGCCAACACCTTGTTACCTAAATGAACACATTTTTGTACCAATACTGAGATATCCGTCCAAGCAGCCCAATGATCCAAGGAGTGAAGGAAATAAGTATTCAAGCAGCAAATAAGTATTCCAAGCAGCCCGATGTCCAAGCTGCTGAAGACTAACAGTACCTGGAGACTGAATCTCATTAGAGCCCAAATTTGACAGGAAACTGATAGTACAGACTTTTAACTCAGCTTACACTGTCTCATTATTGCTGGCTTAGATCAGCTTCTCTAAAATATAGTGGTCAAATTCCTGCTGACTTCAGGGGGAACAGAACAGAGCTCTTTTAAGCTCTCTGGGAGTTACAATACTTGTACCATTTGTACACAGCTGCAGATGCAGCTTGCTGTCAGGATGATTTGTGTCTGTGCATCACTGAGAGCCCGCTTAGTAAACCAGGGTAATTAACCCTCTTTCAGTGCAGTTATAAACTTGTAACCTTGTACAGATGTCCTTCCCATGTTTTTGCAGACCTCTAGTACAGTTTATCTGGATTTGCCAAACCTTCATTGTTCTCTGTGCCACTGGGTTTTCCAGAAAACAACCAGAAGTTTTCCAGTTACACCAGAGTAGTTTGAGTTCTTGGGAAACACTTCTCTTTGCTTTGGCAGTGAAGCAGAGCTAGCTGTATTTTCTCTGAGAGAACTGGTAAAACCAAAGTTGAGCAGCATAATATATGTGGCTGGGTAGTGTGATTTCAGTGACAGAAAAACTACTGTCATAAGACTAAGGTACTGATATACAACTTGAACCATGTGTCTATAGCTCATTATAGCAATCACTTGGTGAGTTACTCCAAAGATTGTGATGAAAAGAAGGAGAAATGGAAAGGTGCAAAACTGTTTCAATAGTTTTGTTGAAGAAGATTTAATTATTTTTCTCAAAAATTGAATTAGCAAGGAAGCTTTTCATTATAAATTCAATATTTGGTCAACTTCAAAAGCATTAGTGCTGTATAAACATCAGGAATCTTTTTGAACCCACAGAGTGGTCAGAGCCTGGGCAGCAGTGGTTCAAGCTTTCCCACAGTTTTGTCAGCGCATCTTGAGCCTAAGTAGGAAAATACTATTAGAGGTGAGAAAGCAGTTTGGACTCCATCCCTTGTAGATTCCTTGCTAAGGCACAAAACTGCCAGTGCCAAGGGTGGCTTGGCAACTCAGACCGATACCCAGAGAGTTGTGACAAGAAATTATACCCCTCTAGTTCCAACACCGCAAATGGTCGATGAACAGCAAAGAGTTGCAGCTACAGATTCTGTAAGAAATATTGTGCATACTTATTTCCTTCACTCATCTTATGACTTTCCTGGTGAGCCTGACACTGTTTACGTGAAATAACTGGTCTAATTTTTGTGCTATGGGCTGTATTTAGGAATAATAAAAAAAAGAGCTTCCCTAGAGTGAGAAATGGTGGATGAGATAAGAAAAGTCTTTTGTGAAAAAGGAAGGCCCATAATTTCCTATTCTAATGTGGCACCATATGCTCACATGCATACAAACATGCTGAATTATCGGGGGGTGGGGGGGAGCGGGGGGCGGAAGTATGCCATGAATAGTACTTTTTATGTCAAGACACTTTTGGTGTTGTGTGACAGCCAGATGATGAATGAATAATTAAGCTGTGATGAGGTACTGCAAAGAATGTGTGACTGTCATGAAATTAACTCTTCCCAGGGGCTTTAAGGCATCAGCTGCAGATGAGTCTCCAAGTCAATCAGATGTGATTGCACCATGTGAACAACACTCCCTAGACTTGCCTTGTTTGCTCTTATGAAATTCCTGTCAGTTTTTGCCCATAAATAATTCAGGTAAATGGCTTTAGCCACTGCAAGCTGCCAGTTATTCCAATGTCACCACTCACCATCACTAGTTGCCGTTGTGTCAGCTACTCCATTACGAATACCCCAATTTCGAGATGAGAAAAACATTAGGTTTTTTGCTCCAGGACACTTATTTTCCAAAGTCCTCTATATGAAAGAATGTATGTCATTCAGAATGGTACCTTGCTCTGACTGTTAAATTTATTCAGATTTTATAACATGTAGTAGTTAGTCCTATATGTTTCTATGGATGTAGTAAATCAGCAAAGCTTGACTGACATTGGAGCTACAGCAGTTTCTATCAAACAAGTATCTCACTCTGTAATTCTGTTCTTCAAGTTTTAAAGGTGACTTATTTAATAACTGATGTTGACTTAGTCTTCCTAGCCATCACTGTTTATTTGCATTGTGTTACTTTCTGGAAGACAAAACCATACTGGGTTGGTCACTATACAACCACCTCAAAAAAGATGTCCCCCATGAACAAACCATGATATGAAGCTATCTGTGTTCTAAAGGAGTGATCATTAGCCTCTTTAGTGACCTGAAAAATGAGCCTATTTTAAGCAGGTTTAATTCATTGGGCAATAAGGAAACTGAAGAAGAGGGTTATTTTCTTATAATTTTTTTTTTTTTTTAACATGGTGGCTGGCAAGAGTAAGAATGATTTCCAGTGGTGACTGTTCAGGAGCCCACAAACTGAAGAGGGTAGCATTCTGACTTATTATTTACAAGGTAAATTACAAGGTACCTTTCTAAATTATTAAGGTATAAACTACAGCTGATTTTTTTTGCATTTAAATCTGAATCTTTAAAAGAAAATCTACTTATACTTAATCATCAATAATATTTGTCTAATCTACGAAGCAATGAATTTAGCATTTTAATTTTGGAAGCACTAATCTAGGGAGGAGTATGTGGATGAAGGTAGAAGAGCTGTATTTTGCGAGTTAGCACCATGGTTTTGCCTGAAAACTTAAGTCAGAAAGGTGGATGACATGTTGTTGAGTATGCTGGTGACATTAAGTCCCTGTGTCAGTAGTTGTGCACAAAAACAGTGAAATAAGTGTAGTTTTTCCAATTTACTACATTGACTACTTTCAAATGGATTCTTTCTCACTTCCTAAGACACTGCAGCAAGAGAGCATTTCTCTTGAGACTCTAATGCCTAACACATTATGTTGGCAGCTTTTTGTCAATCCTTATGAAAAAAATGTATTGTAAACTTTATCATATGAAGTATGCGGTTTTGTTTTGCAATATACCACAATGCAGTAATTCCAGTACTTTACTACAGTTTGTCTTTTTTTGTGAGAAAGAGAGATTTCTGGCCCTGCATCAGTTGTTAACCTTTTTCTGGGTAGCCTGAATTGCTGTTCTTCAGTGATTAAATGATGCTTCACGTGCTACTCAGCCAAAGCTAATCAATAAGTTATTAGTGCTACCATCATCATTGTGTCACAGCTCAGACCTGAATGAGTGATTAGTTCCATTATCAGAGCCTTAGCACCCCGTGGCAAAAGCACACTTAGTGCTTTTTGGAAAGTTTACGTCGAATTCAAAGGAAATATGAAACACCCAGAAATGTCTGGAATTCAGGCTATCTTGCCACTTAAAATGCCAGGTTTCTTCTTTTGTCTATACTGAGTGAGGAAACTAGAGAGGAGGTTCAAAAAAGAGGGAGGAGTTAATTTCAGTAATGGGCGAGGAAGGCCTCTTTGCCTGGCAAAGCAATATTCTGGAGTCACTAATCCCAAGGCAAGGTAAGAAAAGAGTGCAGAGAGGTTTCTCCTGTGCTGATTTGCACCATGTGGGGAAGCATGGCTGGTTACTAGTAGGCAATCTCTGTGAAATGGCCTCTTCTATTACTGTTTTGTCCAAGGATTAATAGTGTAGAAGTAGACAAATTGAAAGAAAGCACTCAGATATTGCTCTTCCCTTGGATTTTTTTTTCTGTTTAGCTTTAGTGCAGTTACCTTCAGTTCAATTACTGTTGTAGCAATATGAATCTTTGTGAATAACCATCTACAAAGCTGAAAACAAACAACAACAAAAAGCTGTGGAGTTTGAGTCATCCTCACTGAGAAAAAAATTGCAGGATCTCTTTAAGTTAGCACTTACTTTATCAGTGTTGTGGAGGCAGAGAAAACCCAATGAAGTCCTCTCCAGTAAGATCTGTGACTATCTCCCAAGCAATAAACTACACTGGTCATAACACAGAAAGTAGTTTTATAAGATGCTCGAGAAAAAAAAGCACCCTGTAACTTCTCTTACTTTATACATGCAAAGCACCATAAGGCATCAAAGATAAGCTGTTGGGTTTCAGTAGAGAGAAAGAGAACAGTAGCAGGATCTTGTCATGCTGCTGCAGTTCCTGCTCTTTTTCCGGTGTATTTTTCTTTTTAGATTGTACGGAGTTTGATAAGAATGTGTGACAGTTTGTCAGGATAATCATCAAAAGACTGTGAAGAAAGTACATTTGCCTTAAGGATAATAAGCACAGTTATCTTTTTTGTATGGGAGATAACGATCACCTGCCATATGACCTGAGATTCTTTGTGAATTCAATTTTCTGGAAATTTAATCTGACATCATGATTCTGTGAGTGTGTGTGTGTGTGTGTGTGCATACATTCCTGTACTGTGGGTCTTAAGAAGATGTCAGCAGTATAGCAATGCAATCACCAAAATGGCCAGATTTTGCTACCAAGGCTACTAACACCAAAATAGTGTGAGTTCCATTCTGAACTGATTGGACTGATTGGACTTTTAAAGCCTGTTTCCAAGTTTTGTATTTTTAATTTACAGTATTACTACATAGCAGCTAATTTATTAACTTAAATATATCCTCCCCAGTCAGAAAGGTCTGTCAATCTATCAGAGCTGTTGTGGTTTTGCCTTTAAAGGGATGAACACAAAGATGCAAGACTTTTCCAGGTCATTTTGAAAATTCAGGGAAATTTGAGGAATTTGGGGATAGAATACAGGGGATAAAATTTATTATCTAAATGTTGCATCATCCATTTAGAATACTAAAAAGTGCAATTGAAGAATACATAACTTCTTTAATCTATGTGATCCCTTACAATCATTATTTCTACATGCTCATCTTTCTACTTATTTGTCAATAATTTCTTGTTCATTAGTAGTGAAACTACACAGATCTTGAAAAAGGAACTGAACACAGAGGAAGAAATTAAGCCAATGACAGGCCAAAGGAGCAACTTAACTCACAGAAGAAAAGATTCACAAATATACTGACAATGTAAAGGATATTACAGGGCAGCATGTGTTTTTTCCCAGTCCCACCCATCCACTGTATCTCCTTTTAGTCTTCTGCATTCAATATGGAAAGCTACTGTGCAAGAGCTCACAGCAATGTCAGCTGTGTAACTGGCTAATATTGAACTGCCTGTTGTTGTAAGGCTTATTTGCATAATTTTGAGATGACTGGATGGAAGAAACTATACCAGTTATCAATATTATAAGTGAAGACTATAATTTCCAATTCTCAGCCATATGAGTTCAGTCTGATTTTTGAAAATTCAGATCTGTAAAACTGAACATAGAATCTTTAGAATTCAATATTCTTTCCTTTTTTATGCGTAATTTTGGTTAAAAATAATAAGAAGAATCTACACCTCTGTGGTACCATATAATTTTAAAATATCACACCAATCTGAACTACAGCAAAGTCAAACAACTCAAAAGAGAAAGGGATCTGAAAGAAGAAAGTGTTGTTGAAAGTTGTGTGAGTGCATTTTCATTGAAAACATTTCCTACAGTTTTGGTTTTAAAAAATAACTTTACCACCACACAGCTGTTTTCACTAGGGATTATCAAAGCCCTCCGTTCCACACTTCTGATGTGGCACAGTAACATCACATCCAATGTTCTCGTAACCTACTTAATATCTGTTAAGATGCAGTAAAAGATCTCATTTACAAAACAGCTTTTTACACACATTCTCGTGAGCTGGGATTGATTCACCCATTTCTAGCAGAGATCTGAAGATTTTCTTTTTATAATCAGTCCTTCAAGTGGTGAAGAATTTTAAAGAGAGACTTTTTCTAAGTCCTAAATAAACAAAACTGAGTAAGTTCTAAGAGTAAAGCCTAGTACCATTCAGCTGCATTTATATTAAGAACTAGATAAAGTAACTTTCTTTTTCTTTTTTAAACAGAAGCTATTTCTACTTAAAAGATCATTAAAAGAAAACTCCTTACACTGAAGTTTTATCTACCAAGAAAAACAGCTGTTAAGGTAAGGACAAACATGGACCTAAGACCTCCATAGCATCCACTTAAGTCCAGAATTAGAATTAATAATTTTGAAATAGTTCACTGCCTTCTTTTTACAACAGAATTTAAAACTGTGTGCATTTTTTCAGCCAAGCCAGAAAAGATATAACTCCATAAATAAATAAATAAAACTTTTTATTGTTTCACTCTGGCTGTGAAACAGCAAATATGGATACTAACTTTTAAAAAATACATTTTTAAATGAGCATAACATTTAAAAATACCACTCCATTCTGCAATATTTTTGTAAATAATTGCACTATCGCATGTAAAAGTAAAACTGCTATTGGCTGTTAGAAATAAAATATTTCTTTACTGAAAAAGTAGTGATGTCACTTCTGTTAATCGTATAGAGGCAGGAGACAGATGTGTTTTATAAAAGATGACTTGTAATAAAGAGAACTCTTAAAGATGATGTTGAAATAAAAGCTCGAATCTCCTGAGTTTTGTTTGAGGAAGGTCCTTGTACTGTGAATTATTTTGAGAAATGCCTTTTCAAATGAACCATGCTATTATAGTAAAGCTGTTGAGAATTACGAAGGCAATCAGTCCCTTCAGGGTTAGGGAAGAATCTAGGCAGACCTGAAGATGTGTAGGATGCAGCTGGGCAGAACAGAGCACATGCTTATAGGAAAACAAGCAGCAGGATGAAATCATTATTAGAAGACCTTTTCAGCAGAGAGTGGAAGTCATGACTTGCTGTTAATAGTTGAAAATTTGGGAAAGTTTGCTGTGCACTGGCTAGCAGTGATGCTGTGGCCACTTCAGTTTTCTCTGCTGCAGCTTTGTCCTCTCCTGTCAAACAGATGGTCATAGCGACTGAGAGCTAAACCGAGTATCTAGAACAGCTTATTCTTCACTTCTTTGCCTTGGAACTCAACCTAACAGCTGGAACTTGTGTCATGTCTTGTTTCTTTTCTTTAGCAAAACTGTATGTCCTTTCTCAGTTCAAGATATGGTTTTATATTTTTTGTTATATGGAGGTTAATTATTGGCTTAGCAAAGTGTGGTCTAACGTTAAGTGACTAGACTGAAACGCAGAAGAACATGAGTCAGTTCCCATTTTTGTTCCTTTTGCTGTGTGACCTGAAATGCTCATAAGTAACAGTGGGAAATACAGAGTATTGTCTGAAACTAAATCTTCATACATCAAATGTGAATTTTTCATAACATTGTGCCCTGGAAGACCAGGAGTACTGTTTTTCCTTTTCCCTAGAAAAAACTCACACCAAATGTGTATGTGTGAGTGTGTCTGTGTATGCATTTGTATGAACAATACGTAAATACAGAAATATTCTATGAGGGCAACATCAGTGTGATCTACATTTCATATAAATTGTAACCTCAGAAGATCAAACTAACTGAGATCCATTGGGAGTTATGTGAAGACCAGTTGACCTCACTGCTCAGCATCCCACTCACATGTGAGCTAAAGGTTAGTCATACTATAGTGATTGCTTTAGGTAAGGTTCAGGCAGAATCCTGCAGGTAGAAAAAGGACTTTTGATTTTTAGATAGTCTTTCCTTGAACTTGAAGCATGGATAAATTAGGTAAAGTGACAAAATGGCATTAAAGTACATTGTGCTTGCCATGTTTTGGGAGCATAAAAGTGCCTGTCCAACCATGATTAATTTCTTTGCACTAATGTCCTATTTCCCATCCCATTCACATATCCAGTTCACCAGTACTGATGTCGACAGTCAACAGAGCATTGGTAGCTTTATACCAGCTCTACGTGTTTATATGTAGGCCAATTTGCAGGGCTGTTTTTCAAACCTTATTGTGTCAATTTGTCATACTGTATCACGGTCAACTGTAGGGTGAAGACAAGAATGTTTGGTGGTAATAGACATTTTACTAAGGTGATTCAGCATCCAGTCTTAGGCCCTTTAGGAAGATCTATACCTGTGCACTTGAATGGATAGATTTTGTCTGAAACTTAGACTTTTGCTGTACAACGCCTCTTTTTTATTTTAACCAAATACGTAACGTATTCAAGGTATAAGAGAATTGCTTTAGTATCAAGAGGAAACTGCAGGCAGCAAGAGCTCAGTTTTCCCTGGTTTAACTTCAGTATTGGGGTTTTTCTGTTATACTACAGAAAAGGATTTCTGGTAATGCAGACTCATCCAGCACTGAATCTGTAGTGTCCCAGTCATGAGGTTCAGAGTATTGCCTTGCAGTAAGAGATCATTTTAAACATAAACTGGTCTTTAGCTTGAATGAATACAGTTGTGATGTTGTATAGGTTGTATAGGTCTGTTTTCAATTCAGACTGTGCTATTCAACTCTGGAAAGTAAGTCTCCTCACTGGTATAGCCAATGAGGACTTAGACCTTGCCACTACTTTACTATGAGTTCATGATCATCAGAATCAACTGTCTCAGTTATTGTCATAAGACTCACTGAAAAGTTTAAAAAGTGTAAAGTTTTGTATCTAGATTGTTACTAATACGCAAGGACAAAGTATTTGCTTCCACAGTCTTCATAGGGGCATTTCTCTGAATTTGTGAAACTACTGCATATTTTATATCTAACAGCACATATATTTTTATTCTTATACATCATAAACCTGCTTTCTGTGACAGTTCTTTCAAAGAAGGTTGCTAGGGTGGTGCCATTTCACAAGCAGTGCTCATAAAAGGTCTTGACGAGTAACACAATAATTGGGTTTATGTAAGGAGCTGGATGACAAGGTATGAAATGGCTTTACCTGAATTCGTAGCTTGTGTCTCAGAGGGCAGCAGTTTTCATAAAGCCTAGCCATTGCTCAGTCTTCCCCCTCATTTGCACGGCAGGCACATTTCTCCATTTGGAGACTGCCTGCAATGGCTCAGGAAAGGAAAGAAAAGGAAGGGGCAGCAAGGGATATTATGCATACCCTAATATAGAATACGCACCCAAAGGAAGCTGTAGCAAAAAGACCCTTTTGAAATCTTGGCCCGTTTAACTGAGGAAGTTTTGTTGTTGATTTTATCAGGTCCAGCAGTTCACTTCTGTCCAAAAGAAAACACAGTGTATCAACCAATTTTAGTGGTAGTAAGACGTCTTTCCCTAGCCCAAGTTTTATTAGTTTTTTAATGGCAGTAAAACCGCCACATCTTTAAGTTATAAATCAAGTTTTCCTACTATTTCTCTCATGCGGTGTTAGCACAAATGGACAGAGATAGGAACTGTTTGCCCCACACTCAAGCCTGGCTCAAGCCCACTCTGACCCATAAACTGTGGTTAGCACAGGTTTATAACCAAGCTAAAACCAAGCTAAAACCAAGCTAAAAGCCTTGCTGACAGGCTTACAGACCAGGGCTGGCTTGGATCCTGCTTGATGCTTATCTGGATGGTTCAAAAATACAATGGCCCTTGTTTATATGGCTGTACTGCTGCCTGTGTTTCTCTCTTTTTTGAACATGACTTCATTGTAACTGAAACAAAGATTTTAAGCTTACATGAGTAGGGGCAAGACCTTATTGAATAACCTCTTTGGGGCAGAATGTGTCGGTTCTTGCCATCAGGCTTTTACAGCGTCATTCATTATAATGATTTATCATTTATTTATTTACCCTTAATCATGGAATTTTCTTGGGAAGAAAGTGAAAGGCAGTTTTATCATGAATTATCTTCATTATCAGTAACTTGCAAGAACACCATACAAAAACATTCTGCAGCTTGCTATCCCAGAGAATGTGACTGGAGGAATAATCTTATAATAAATTATGTCATAAAATATATATTCAAAAAGTGAGAGGCAGCATCATATGACTACAGTGAATCCTAAGGCTGCCACAGAAAAGAGAAAAAAAAGAGGAAAAATAGAATGTGAGCATAAACATTTAAGCCATGTGCTCGCAGCCAGCTGTTGCATCTGACCTGATAGAACCTGTTTCTAGAGATAAAAGGGGAAAAAAAAGGCAATTTAATGCATAATCTCTTTTTCTTTCAAAAGGAATAAGCAATAAAGTATAAAATATAGAACAGAGCATGTTCTTGGTCATGTTTCAAGCTTCAAAGAAATACCTTATTTCTAAGCATCACAGCAATATTTTCTATTTATATTTGTAACATCTTGGGGTTTTTCAGTATTTATGAGGCTATGAGACAATATTATCAGAAAAGTAATATTTTCTGTCTATGTTTTTGTATTGATTTTTATGTCCCAACCAGGACTGGTCAGGTGTCACAGAATCTCTCTCATGCATGTTTATTTGGAGTTCCTACATTGAACAAAGAACCCTGACTGTATTTGACCATGGGTATGGAAAATGCTTAACTAATCAGACGTCTTGTGGAATGTGATTAAAATATTTTTTCATTAGGGTTGTCTTTTGAAAGTAGATTTTCAAAAGAAAATCTATAACACATTGAGTGTTATAGAGAGGACCACCAACATCTTGAGAGAAGAAATAAAAAGAATGAAGGCTTTGTTGTTTTGAGAGAGAAAGAAAGATGTTCCTAAGACATTGGCCTGTACACATCTTTGAGGCAAGTCACAGGAATGTCACAGGTAACTGGCTGTTTCTAGTTTCTGCTTGCTTTTCTGGATGCTTCAAGGTCTTTTTTGTAATGTTCACAGGAAAGCTAAGTGATATATTTGGTTATGTAAAAATGATTATGTAATTATTAATTCCATTGTATGCATTAAAGGTTTCCATTTCAAGTGCCATCTCTTCATAATTAGAATGACAGTAAGTAACAGAGTGTCAATACCAGGATTTGGTCATCCCCTAAAAAAAGATAAACCCATTTTCTGACAGAAAAATCAGTATGTGTTTCTTCCTTATTACATGTGTTTACTTGTTACTAAATAATACAGAGGACAACTCATGCACCCAGTCATATTTTACAAACATCATCTTCAAATTCACCACTGTACACAGTTCCACAGAACTGTGTATTCAAGTAGTGGCTTCACAAAATAGAAAGGATCTGTTTGGTTTAAGTGATTTTAGTTTTTCTTAAAGTGACTGTTTTGATTTCTTTGTAAAGTTCTTTTTTCTATTTCATGGAACCAACACAGCATGAAGTATATGGTCTGACTTTCTCTCTTATTCTTTAATCACTATCTTGAGTGACCACCTGTAGAGATCAGAGGCTTCATTACAGCTTCCTCTGAAGATCCCCAGCTCTTTTGTTGAAGATGTGTTGGTTAAATTGTCACTCTTATTTGAGGACAATAATGCCATTGTCACAACTAACCTAAATTTACCTTCTACAAATATGCTTTAGTGTCCTTCTCTAAATGCTTTTAAAAACTCCCTTCTGCTGTGATGCCTGTAGAACTTGGCACCTGTGCTGTGCTGCTGTGCTCAGGCCCATGTTGGTGTTCCTTTGTAAAACGGTTTTACCTCTTACCTTTCGTTGTAAGTATGGTGTTGAAGGAATCATCCTTTGGTTCTCTGTCTGAAAGCACCTGGTCCATAAGTATGCCATTTAGTTGTTTCTAAAATGCAGATAGTAGCTACCTCCTCTGGTAAATACACAGGGAGGACAAAACCAATTAATTGCAGTTTTTACTGCTTTTCAGCTTAAAAAGAGAGGAATAGTGTAACTACCAGGGGAGTTATGTGTGCAAGCAAATAGTACTGTCACACACATTCATCACTGAAAAATATAGATGCAAATTAGGGGCAGTCTTTGCATGCAGCATTAATTCTGCCTGAAAAAAAAAGAAGTATTTTCAGTCTTTCTTACTGTGAGGATGTGGTACTGAGTCCCTGGCTGATGCTTTTCTATTTCTGACACAGTAAAGCTGAAAGAACAGAAATGTAATACAACGAGTTACTCCTCTCTCCCACTCTTGCCTCAATGGGACACTGTGGTAAAGCACAGCCATTAGCAAATAAACCTTTAAATGAATCTGATACAGTCTTACATTTGATTTCTGGTATTACAAAAAGAATCAAAAGTAAAAGGATATACCCCCCGAGAAATATCACTGATATACTCCAATAGTTTGCGTGCATTTGGACAAACATTCTTATTAGACTGTTGTATAAATGGCTTGCAGATTTCCTCTGTGTTTGATGTGAACAAATATTTTATAATCAAAACCTGATGGTTTCTTTTGAACAGTGAAGCTGGCTGACCTTTATGGCCTTCAGTTTTGGTACTGCCGTTTGCAAAAATCAGATTCACAGCTTAAGGAGCAGTTTCTTCTTCCAAGACACTTTTACAATATCAAAATACTCAATGTTGCCAACCCATTCCTAAACTAAAGCAAAGATTTAGGCTAATTTTTCTGAGACAGATACTTTCAAAACTTTTTAACTTCTAACTTCAAGTTAGGATGTGTTTACACATGATGCTCCAGGCAAACTAGAGCTAACTCTGTCCTTGCTGGGAGCTGGAAGAAAGCTGTATGACCACATTTATCACAGTGCTGAACTCAAGTTAACGTACCCTGTCTTCCACCTGCCTCTGAGCAGAGTTTATCAGCATGATGTTAATGCTGTCACATGGTCAAGAAAAGCAAGTTCATGTCTGGCTAGAACATGTTGTATAGATGTATCCAGTTACCTCATATTCACATCCGAGACTTCTTTTGTTTTGTTTTGTTTTAATGAAGTTCTTCCTTCCCATTGGCATCCTGACCATTGTAATTTCTTTCTGAGTCAGTACTCTCTCTCCTGCTAGTTTCCCTCACCTTGCCCTAGTTCTTCTCGTTACCCTTCCTAATCCCTTGCTGTCTTTTTCTACCAGCCTGTATTCTGATTACTTTGCTTGTTTAGCAGAGGAAAGATGTCCTCAAAGGCAAAACACCAGTGTAGTACTCACTAGCTGGGTTTCAACTCCCCAGCTATTGCAGATTTCCTTTTTCCACTTTGACCAGGCTACTTCATACTCCTGTGACTCTTCTTCCCTGTCCATAAAATTTATTTATAGAGTCATCAGAGGAACCAGCTAACTCTTGACAGGGAGATCCTCTAACATTTTAGGAGATAACAAAGTGAAGAAGTCAGTAGAAACCCTTATTTTGTACAGATGCACAACTCTTGGTTTCTGTCAGCTTTTCCACCTACTTCACTGTATTTTGCCTAAGCCATGACTTTTGATTACAAGACCAGTCCTGTGTCTAGGATTCCAAACATGAAAACCTCATGGCCAGTTACAAGTGACAGTGGAAACATGTTGCTTTCCTTTGACACTATTAGTAGCATGATACGTCTATGCTCCTTAGGATAGCTGTGCTGAATTGACCTTTTCTTCAAATGCCTTAGAAATCCTCCCTAAGTGCTTTCCTTCCTAAATACTAACAAAGTGTCTGTACCCTTTCACAGTTTGGACTGAACAGATTGGTCCAACAGCCCTGGGTAAGAAGCACAGTTGGCAACTACTGTTGTGCAAGCCCCAAGGAGTCCATGAAACAGGAAAAAGCAGTGGCAGATTTGTCATCTGTGTGCATGTGTGGGTGAATGTTTCCCATATGAATCTAACAACTGCAAGAATTTCACACTGAGGTTTCTAATCTTCTGACAATGAATGAGACTTTGTAAAATTAAATTGCTCAAGCTGTGGTTTAGGGTCTTCCAAGAAGTCTATACAGCTGCTTCTGTCAGAGGGGCAGGGAGCATCTGCCTATTTAAAAGGACTTCTTCCACTTACAGCTGAGTTTGGTTAGATTTTTCAGAACATTTTCAGAGGACAGTTTTCAGTATAAGATGCTCTCTATAAATGTCTTAGGTTTTTGTCTTTTTTGTCTGTGTGTGTGTTTGGAGGAGGTTCAGCGGTTTAATGCTATAACATGGTTGAGACACGTGCTTGAAGGGGCAGTTATCAGAAATGAACTCCCAAGATGCTAGAAAAATTAGAAGCCATGAGGAGGACAGAAACATGATATGAACCAATCTGTCACAGGAGATGTTACATCTTATTTACCAGGAAATATGTGGTGCAATGCAGAGGATTCCTCTTTGGGTTGCGAATACCTAGCAAGTTACTCTCAATGATAGTTCCATGGGAAAAAAAAAATGTCTTGCAACACACAGTTTTTGAAACAAGTTGAAGTTTGCAGTCACTGTGGTAATTTAAGTCATACGAGGAAAGTGATATTAAGAGAGGTTATTTTTGTCTTCACCTTGTCTTCTACACCTTGGGAAAGTCGCCTTCTCAGTAAAGTTAAAATGCACCATAATAAACAGAATATACAGGTCTCTACAAACTCAATTCAAAGCGTATTTGTAAAAGGTCTAACAGCAACTGTGCTTTTAAGTTTTCTAGCCACTAAAATCCTAATTCAAAACACCATGAATTCAGTTGGACTCTTTCCATTGACTTCAATGAATTTGGGACCAAGCTTTAATTTACATAAATTGAAGTACTTTCTCATGCCCCAGAACATTATCTAACTTGGGAAGCACTTTTTGGAGAAGGGTATGCTCACCTTTGAATTATCAAGTGTTAACTTTTACCAGGATCAGATCTGATGGCTCAATTGCATGACGCTTTGTTGGAAACCTTGATTCAAATCATAAGGCTTTTTCAAGTCTCAGGTTTGATAGAATTATTGCAGCTAATCTTCTTCTCCATACACACAACGAGAACCTATATGCCCACATCTTCAGGAAAAGATACTCTTTATATTGGAACTTCATGTATAATATTTCTTGAAAACAAACAAAAGATCAACTGTGTATAGATATATACATATCACACATACACATGTGTGTATTTTACCTTTCTCTGTGTATGCATGACAACATTGTTCATATCTTTCTAGTTTTGCAAGAATGTGAAGTCTGTATGGCAAATGACATACATAATGCATTGACCATAAAAGGTAGGTCAGACTCCTACTTAGAATACATTAACTGCATTGCAGGCTACGTGTGAGTAGAATAGTACAGTAATGACATTGACAGGGTAAGATAATGTTACAGTAGCTCTGCTAATTAACACATTAGTATGACTGGATTCAGGAATTAGTCTAACAATTTGTTGCTGCAATTAATTGCATTAATTTGCAATACAAAATAATGTGCTGCTTTTTGTTTTTATTCTCTTCTGCCTCTGAGAATGATTACCTACTGAGGGTATATTTTGGTAAGAAATTCTTCAGTAAGAAAAATTCAGTAAGAAGGGCCATTTCATGAAGAGAAAAATTTCAACATAGTTTCTGCTAGCCACTTGAAATGCATATTTTTAACTACATGCACACAGAGAAACAGTCTTAATTACTAGCAGCATGGCTATCAAATTCTTTCTCTAACAATTGGCCATTTACATATGAAATCTAAACTTTCACCTCACATTTTATCCTATTCAAAGATGCAACAAACCAACCCACTCAGGTAATATAATCTGTTTGACGTTATTAATTTCCTTTGACAAGCTTAAGGGAAAGCTGTGTTGTCAATGGGAATCTCTGTCTAGGAGATTCTTGGATTCCCTCTCACTTCAACTACTCTGATGCTTCAGAAAACTCAATTTCAACTATGTTGGAGACCACTACAGTAGATAAAGCTCCAAAACCTGAAATTCATCCATAACCCTAGCAATATTTGCTTTTGTCACATTGCACTAATAGGTTCTTCATGCTTTGCACTGAAAAGCAATATCAAAAAGTCAGTGCAAAATGTCAATGTTTATATCTAATCTTGGAAATCACCATCTAATCTTAGAAAACACTAACTTCTGTTGGATTTTTCATCCAATACAGATGACAAAAGCTCTCTATGACACATCAGATCTCTATATGAATCAGCCAGGTCTCTTAGGCATAAGTGCTCGCTCACTGACATAACCATACATGAGTTATGACAGCTCTATGTTTCTGCTAAAATAAGAATATTAGAAATATTTCATGGTAGAAGGATGTAATCCATGACATGATTGAGGAAATATACAAGTGAAATAAAACTAAGACTCTCTGAGTAGAACAAGTTTCTTCAGCATGTTGGCCCAGCAAGCCTCTAGAGAAGAAGCAAGCCCCGCTTCTTCAGGGGACTACTCCTTGCTAGCTGTGA
The DNA here is from genome assembly GCF_965638725.1 of Aptenodytes patagonicus. Taxonomy (NCBI): domain Eukaryota; kingdom Metazoa; phylum Chordata; class Aves; order Sphenisciformes; family Spheniscidae; genus Aptenodytes; species Aptenodytes patagonicus. The sequence goes on from NC_134982.1 coordinate 60,102,699, forward strand.
TATCTGTTCCTTCCCACTGTGTGGGCCATATTATCTAGAAGGCTTCATTCCTTACACACCAACTTATTTTTTAAATTTTGTCAATTATTGACCACAACAGTCTATTTGCAAATGTGTGCTCTCTGAGAAATAAATTTCAAAATACAGCCCTAAGCAATTCGCAGACACTTTCAGACTTGTAAAATAGAGAATTGCCTCATCCATCAACACCCCACACAAGCTTTCCATCCTCATACTCTCTGGGAACTTTTTCTGTAACAGCCTGGGTGTTCAAATGCATGAAAAAATGATATTAGGATAGTATTAGAGGAGGTGAGGAAAACATACTGCTATAGCTACAGCTGCTTGGTTTTAGCCTTGATTCACAACAGCCAGCATGAGAAAGGATGACATAATCTAATTCTATAAATCAATGGCCATGCTTGTAGAATGAATTATTACTCATCATTAGTCAAGGGAACACAATTTCCTATATCACACTGTTCAGGTACTTTGCTTTCTTTGTACTTTTTACTCCAGTGGAAAAAGTCCATAGCAGTATGACAATATTAGATCCTAAGAAAAAGGAAAGACCTCTAGTGAAGTATCTTCTTAGGTAAGCTGTTTATAGAGTTAATTTGTGAAAATAGCACCACGAACATCTGAGACTGTAGAGATTCACATATTATGTAGTTTTGCATGAGAAGATTCTGCCTCTGCTCGGATCTGGCCAGAGGTCAGCCAGAACCAAACAAAAAACTGAGTCCAAGGGTGTTGCCATGGCATGGATCTTGTGAGGATAAGCCCCTCTGAAACAGAAGGTGGACAGTAACCCAGCTAAGCCCTGCACTAATACAGCTACATGGCTTCTGGAACACAGGGCGAACAGACAGGGTGAGCCTATATCAGCCTACAGAAGAAGCACATAGATGTACCCTTGCTGTGACAACATCCAAAGTCAAAGACGGGTTCAGGGAATGCAAGTAGCTGTACTACCTTATTATAATCAAATTATTATTTTTCTGCTAGAGCAGCACAAAATTAAAAGGAAGTAGGAGCTGCCTCTTAATAAAGGAGAAAGCATGAATATTACTTGGACAGCACTGAAGCAAAAGCAAACTATAGGTGACATATGTTCTCACAGCCACAGCTCTACTGATGAATAGCAATTGACTTACAGTAAAAGCCAAAGGTTTTCTTCCTAGGTTGTGGCAATTTACATTCATTTTAACTGCTAATGAAACTCAGATTTTTGTTTCTGTTTTCTTATTTTGTTGATATAGGCATGGTTGATAAAATGAACAGTTTCTTTCCTGATTTTTTTTTTCAGAAGCTTTCCTAATAAAGGGGAATCCAAGGGAATAAGGTTGTCTCTCACTGTTTTGAATATTGACTATGCTTTTCCTGAGGAGCCATACATATTGTCACAGATAGAGGTTGTGGGAGGTAGATGAAAAGTGGTCCTTATCAGGCCTGCTTTGCTTCCATGATGCCTCCTGTACTTTAAACTGGTATAGAAGTACTTTGTGGTGTAGGAAGTACTGTGTGGTACTCCATACAGTACATGAATCCTTATCTATACCATGAAATATCCAAAGTGATGTCTTCTAATGCATATCATACACTCTGAAAGTAAAATAACATTGGTTAAATTTAGGCTTTTTGTGACTCTGATTAAATGTGTAAGTATATTTAAAAAGTCTCAGATACTAAAAAAAAGTCTCAGAAACTTGCATCTTTTCTGCTTTTAGTGATCATGACTCTTTTCCACTACTTTATCTGTAGGACTTTACCTTTAAATGGGAATTTACTTTCACAAGTTTTGGTCAATTCCCTACAGAAAAATGAGACATCCAGACATGTCTGCTATGTCTAGAAGCAAATTATGATGAGCAAATAAAGTCTGGGCAAACTTCCAGCCATACACCTATGTAAAGATGGGGTCAGAAAATTGCTAAGTTGATATAACAGGAGGCAGTAAAGATAACACTCATGTATCTGAATTGTCTGACAGAATCCTGTCTGATACTGATAACATAAAGTATATTTTCTAGTGCTTTTTCTCCTGGGAAGACCCATCAAAGTATGCCATGCTTATATCAAACAAAGTTATTTTTACCCTTCATTAACGCTTGCTGCAGCAGTTGTCAAAGTCTTTTTTCTCCTCTGTCAAATTCTCTTTCACACGCATGTGCACACAGACAAACAGAATTCTGCCCTTGCATAGGGCTGATAATTGATAATGAAGTAAACTTTAGTGCTAGTTTAACACCCCATGCCAGAATACAAGGCAGGCACACTAATAGACTTTCCTAGCATGAAATTACCTCACCATATTCATTCTTTCTGCATTTCCCATGTCAACTGGTAATCTCCTTCCTCACATGCTTACACCCTCTTCCCAAACTTTTCATAATGGACGTGATGTTACTCAAGTCTTGGAGATTAAATCAGCAATGAAGAAGGAAATTCAGCAGGAACATCATGAGAAAACAAACAGTGTGCACTGAGATGTTGATCTCTCTGCAAATCAGATTGATTTATAAAGGGAGCATATGACACTAATAAATCCATTAAACAGAGAAAGTTTATGCTTTTGTAGAAGTGCTATTTTGTTTTTAACATTCGCTTTTGTGGTTTAAAAAATGTTTTCTTTTTTCACAAAACCAAGAACTACCACAAATGTTTATGATGTCTGCCAGAATCTTGTCTGATCTTAGCAATATGAAATAAGTTTGCTAGAAAGGAGAAATAGATTGGAAAAAGAAATAGCCTGAAAGCAGTAATTTTACTTACAGCTGAGATGGGCCGTATATTCCTTCTGTTAGCTTCTTAGTGACAGACAAATTCAAGGGGCAGTTTACCTTTGGATGCTCAAGAAATATCCTGACATGATGGAACTGATCTTCTCTTGCAGATATTGCTACTAATTCTTCTCCTCCAGGGATAAGCTACACATAATCTTTGTTCCAAAAGGCTCAGATTTTTTTCCATATCACACAACATCCATGGGCTTTAAAACACCATTAAACTATTCAAAGTGGAAGATCTTCAAAGAATCAGTTGTAAGTTTTTGCCACAGGGAATTTGGGGTGTACAAGTGGGGATATAAAAAAGGATATTTTTCATCAAGTGCATTCCACAAAGAGCACAACAGACCTTCAGATGTGTAAACAACTTATTCAAAGAGAAGCATTTTAAAGTTCTAGGTAACCTTCACCACACTACTACAGTGAGTAGTAAAATTAATTGATCAGATTAGACCATTTCAAAATTGAAGAAGCATTTATTGCTGATGTCATTCTATAAACAAAGAAAATGGATCTCAACATGTTCAATCCAAGAGGACTGGAAATAAGATTTTGCATATAAATGTACTTTACAATTCTAATAAACAGTTTTTGAAATGAAAATTGTTTTTCCTCAGTTGCATATTGTGTTTTCATGTTGCATAAATCAAGGAAGTTTCAACATCCAGGAATAACTCTTGTCAAACATTAAAAAACCTGAAAGACCTTCTGGATCCCTTTCATAATGAAAACAGATCCTATCCTGTGCTTTGTATCCATCCATGGCAGATTAACCTTAGAATCACGGATGCATTTTTGACACCTGAAAAATTGCAACAGAAGAATAAAAGTTATAACACAGCCCATAGAATGCTAGAAATGTTCATACCTGGATACCTAAAGCTAGCTATATAGACAGGTACAGATAACACCTTCTCACTTCACCTACACTGCAAGCCAGAAAAGCATAAGCCAGCTCTACTCAGATGATTGTAGCCATGTTAAAACAGTGCTGTGCCCATGCACACACCCATGCTGAGAGTCAGGTTATATTAATTTGGGATCAGCATTGTAGAGACATAACAGGCTAGATCTACCCTGTTTCTGGTGAGGGAAGATTATGGAAGTATCCATGGCGGGAAAATCTGAGCAGAGGTAAGTACACCCAAATCTCCATACTAAAGTCATGGGTTTAATGTTTTTTGAGGATGATTGCTTATGCTGTGTTCTCCTCCAGGTATTCTCAGTTTGCAAAGATAGGTGGCTCCCAGGCTCAGCATGGTGTTTTGTGAAACCCATTCTCAGATAGCCCATTTTCTCTTTTTTCACAGAGAACCTTGTTAATTCCAGTAAACCCAAGGTACCGAAGACCTTAGTATCACAACTCGTCAATCTCTGTTCTCTAGTCTCAGCCTGGTTCAGTCTTTTTGGCTGGATTCATCTCACTTAACTTCATATGTCAAAAAGATAGCTGTTTAATCCAAGTACTCTTTTCAACTCCAACGGAGAGAGATTGGCCTTTCCACAGGATGGCATAACCATTCTGAAATAGCTTTCTAACACAGGAAAAACAAATCATCCTCCAATATCTGCTGTTTGACTTGGACATAGGAGGAGTTTAGGCAACTATCTTATGTTAAACATCTTACTTCCAGGTGGCAACAGTCAGCTGAGATGAATCCTACCTTCTCTAAGCCTGCTATCAGTAAAATGAGGCTATTATTTCCCTCTTCACAAAGGTACTACAAAGCTAAATACAAGAGTTAAATCATGAGTGTTTTTCCTACACTGATGGGACCGGGTAAGGAACAAGGATAGAAAGAGGTAACTGAACATGAATTACATTTTTCTATCAAACTTTAATCTAGACCAAGAAATTTACAGTAAGCCTGGATTAGGACCAGTTCGATTATTTCAGGGAAGATGCTACAAATTGTCAGGTATTATTACAAGCTGACAACCTTCTACTCTATTTTCTTGGGATTTGCTTTTTATTGGTCAGCAAGACTCAGTCTCAATTTATAATAATGATTTATTTTTAAAATGGGCGGGTGGGTATGAAGGCTGATGCGGGTGCTGATTTTTTAAATACTGAATGCCAAATGTTATGAGGCATTTTAGTGTCTCCCAGACCGTTGATTTGGCTAGTTATTTAACTTATTTCCAATCTGATGGTTAGATCTGAAAACATGGGACAGTAGCAAGTTTAAATCTTTCTCTGCTATTTAGCAGTTACTGGAGTTTGTCAGATGTTTGCAAGTACTTGAATCTAAAAGGAATAGAGGTTCTGGGAACAAAACATAGATTGAGGTAAACGTACTGAAATGTTGCTTCAACTTTTTAATTTCTTCTATAGCTAGGAAGAGGTGAGACTCCACTGGGCTTGCCCATGACAGTATAATCTAAACTATGTAGATAGGTTAGATGATTTAAAATGTGAAGAGCTTTGCATTCTCCCAAATGTTGTTACAGTTACACCAACACAGTAATCAAGGTGGTTGTGAGTGATTGGAACTCAGAGATGGAATTAATTTTCTTTACTTAATATTGTTTTTATCCCTACATTTACAGTAACAGTAATTAAATAGCATTTGCTGGACACTGCTTGGTAGATACAGAAGTAGGACAACATCCACAGATGCAATTTTGTAAACTATTAAACCAATGTGAGATTGGCAACTGAAGCTGAAGGAAAACGGAAATGTAAAGACCCGATTTAATGGTGGCTGCACGTTATCACAAAGGAAATGCTATGACTATCAGTGTAATTTACCAACATAAACAAAGCAGTGAATGAGTATCATAACCCAGTATGGCATAAATTTGTACCTGTAGGAACAGAACCCGCAACATGTTTTGTTTATTTTTATGTTATTCACTGCCTGTGATCCCTATACTAATAGAAAACACTGGAAGACAAGGTCATTTGATCATGCATAAAGTCACTGTGGTTGCTACAACACTACTAAAGTTAAAGGAATCCATGGAGTCAGTCTATCATATACCTTAGAAGCTGTCTCACTACTTCTTTTGTACCATATAATAATTTTGTGCAAATTACCACGGCAATAATATTGTGACATGCAATCCTAGAAATAATGTATAGTAATCCAAGCAAAACTCTCTCACCAATGAAATTAATAAAGGCAAGGTTCTCCTTAGTCCAGATCCTCTGCTTGCAAAAATACAGATAATCAGGTGACATTTCCTGACGTAAATCTCAGGGGCTATCATTAGCTTATTGTGAAATATCTAATTCTCTTAGGAGCTAGTTCATTTCCCACTGGAAATCAGATGGCTTGATACCCACCTAATCAGCTTGCCATGGCTGTTCAGAGCTTTGAGAGCTACACAAGTTGTTTTACTTACTTTGATGCCTAAGCAAGCCTAAGGACAAAAGAACCTTTCCTAGCTAAAGGAAGCTGTGAAGCAGCATTTCCAATATCACAATTCTATTCCTGTATACCATGTTTTGAAGCAGAAGATTTATGCAGGGCCAGGGTATTAGCAGGTCCACATTTACTAAAATAAGGCCAAGGACTGGAGGTGAAGAGCTGGGAGGAGCAAGGGTAAAGGATACCTTCAAATCTGGAGATCGTCTAGCAATTTAACAAGAGAAGCCATTGTCGCTGCATGCTCCTGGACTTTGTTCCTTCCATAAGTCCAACAATGAAAAAAAAAAAAATGTTGTCTCCTTAAGTGTGAGGGCTCAGGTAGACAGAAAATAAGTGTACACATAATCACACACACAGACATGAAGTAGATGTAAGAAGACAAAAATGTATTGAACATGAAAAATATATACAGTTGAACGTGTCCTTTCTATGAAAATAATTCCCAGTGTAATAGCCAAGAAAGATCAAGAGGTTTCACAGGTGCATCCCATGTCTGTGGAGCACAGACATTGGCAGGTTTCAGTGACTGGCAGGTACCAGAGCCATGCTGGGTTAACGTTCTGGGACTGCAAATGCAGCAGGTCTGGAGGAATCTCACTCTGAGCACTATTACTGAAGCTCTTTTAAGGCCCCAGGGCGGAGGCCAACAGGGAAAGTGAGTTATTCCGAAGGTGGTACTTCTACTTCTCCTCCTGCCTGAGTTTACTCATTTTCCTGTGGCAGATATGCATACAGACTATTTTCTGAGAGAATCACAATCACAGGTACAAGGATTTCACATGAATTACGCAAATCATGCAAGGGTTTATACTAAATTGTAAATGCAGGGGATGCACGAAAAGGATTAAGGACAGCTTTGACATACACATTTTGTTAGCTTCCCCTGCCTCAGCTTTTATTTCCATCTCTCACCAGTCTTGGCTGCATCTGCTTTGGGCTTCTATAGCATGCAACCTGCTTTAGCATTATGACTGGAGTCCCACAGTCCTGAATGTAATACAGCTTTGTAAATGACAACAATAATCCTTAAATCTTTTCATTATCTAAGGCTATTCTGTGTCATTAAACACTGTAAACTGTGAGTAACTCTGTGTATATGTGAAGAAATGCAAGGGACAGCCCACTCTGAACAAGCAGCTTTAGAAGCAGTAAATTGATCACAGACTAGTTTCTGACAGATTTGAGTCTCCCTGTTGAAGTCTTTAACTCACTCTTGTCTAATAACGTATAAGTACTAAATGAAGCTTTTCCAACTGTTGAAGCAGGTCTCCCTCTCTTCTTCCCTTATCCCCTCTGCAAAAATTCTGCAGCACCTAATAATAGCAAAATTAACAGTGTTCCCTTCCTCCCAGGGGGGATTTCTTGCTTGCTTTCTTCCTTTGTTTCTTTCAACACATCTTAATTTAAAGTTATAGGAGCTTGTATCTTTGCAACCTTCTGCTAAATAGATTGAAACAGTGCAGAAAGTTTAGAAATCAAGTGGGAGGAGGAGCAGGTAAAAATATGCATACAGGGATAATCACATTAACATTTTTCTTTGGTAACCATGCTAAAATGAAGATATTTTAGAACAGTCAGCAACTTGGAAGCCTAACACAGGACTGATGGTTTATAGCACCCTAGATGGCAGAGTAAGGGAAAATCTTATTCCGCAGCACACCAAGGCACTAATTTAATGCCCTTGGGTAGTATCAGGATGCCTGAGAGCTGGCCAAATGCGATGCAGGGCATTGTATGACAGCTGCATGTGTTTCATGTGCTGCACCTGGCATTCACCCCCATTCATCCCCCCACAACCCCACCCCGCCGCACCAGAGCTGTAGCAATTTGAAACAGATATGCCTCCAATAAACCAGTGCTGCTCTAAAATCACACAACTGAGCCCCTGCAGTTTGCAGCCACTTCAGCCACTGAACTGTGATTGGGTTCATCTGGGTTAGGTATGGGATGGCACAACCGGGAAAAGGAAACTAAGTACACCAAGGATCAAGTCTGAAAAAAGCTGCAAGGGAGTAGGAATTTCACAGAGAAATCAACAGAGGTTCAAAAACAAGGAACTAGGAAAAAAGAAAGCCTGCAAAGAGCAGAAAGCAAGTGACAGAAAGTGAAAACAAGAGGAATCATAGAATCATAGAGGTTGGAAAAGACCTCTAAGATCATTGAGTCCAACCGTCAACCCAACACCACCAGGCCCACTAAACCATGTCCCTAAGTGCCTCATCTACACATCTTTTAAATACCTCCAGGGATGGGGACTCCACCACTTCCCTGGGCAGCCTGTTCCAATGTTTCACCACTCTTTCAGTAAAGAAATTTTTCCTTACATCCAATCTAAACCTCCCCTGGCACAACTTGAGGCCGTTTCCTCTCGTCCTATCGCTAGTTACTTGGGAGAAGAGACCAACACCCACCTCGCTACAACCTCCTTTCAGGTAGTTGTAGAGAGTGATGAGGTCTCCCCTCAGCCTCCTTTTCTCCAGGCTAAACAACCCCAGTTCCCTCAGCCGCTCCTCATAACACTTGTTCTCCAGACCCTTCACCAGCCTCGTTGCCCTTCTCTGGACACGCTCCAGCACCTCGATGTCCTTCTTGTAGTGAGGGGCCCAAAACTGAACACAGTATTCGAGGTGCGGCCTCACCACTGTCGAGTACAGGGGCACGATCACTTCCCTACTCCTGCTGGCCACACTATTTCTGATACAGGCCAGGATGCCATTGGCCTTCTTGGCCGCCTGGGCACACTGCCGGCTCATGTTCAGCTGGCTGTCAACCAGCACCCCCAGGCCCTTTTCCGACAGGCAGCTTTCCAGCCACTCTTCCCCAAGCCTGTAGCGCTGCGTGGGGTTGTTGTGGCCGAAGTGCAGGACCTGGCACTTGGCCTTGTTGAACCTCATACAATTGGTCTGGGCCCATCGATCCAGCCTGCCCAGGTCCCTCTGCAGAGCCTTCCTACCCTCGAGCAGATCAACACTCCTGCCCAACTTGGTGTCGTCTGCAAACTTACTGAGGGTGCACTCAATCCCCTCATCCAGATCATTGATAAAGATATTAAACAAGACCGGCCCCAGTACTGAGCCCTGGGGAACACCGCTCGTGACCGGCCGCCAACTGGATGTAACTTCATTCACAACAACTCTCTGGGCCCGGCCGTCCAGCCAGTTTTTGACCCAGCGCAGAGTACACCTGTCTAAGCCGTGAGCCGCCAGCTTCTCTAGGAGAATGCTGTGGGAGACGGTGTCAAAGGCCTTGCTGAAGTCCAGGTAGACCACATCCACAGCCTTTCCCTCATCCACTAGGCGGGTCACCTGGTCATAGAAGGAGATCAGGCTGGTCAAGCAGGACCTGCCTCTCATGAATCCGTGCTGGCTGAGCCTGATCCCCTGGTTGTCCCGCTCATGCCTTATGAGCGCCCTCAAGATGAACCGGTTGCTCCATAATCTTCCCCGGCACCAAGGTCAGGCTGACAGGCCTGTAGTTCCCCGGATCCTCCTTCCGGCCCTTCTTGTAGATGGGCGTCACATTGGCAAGCCTCCAGTCATCCAGGACCTCCCCTGTTAACCAGGACTGCTGATAAATGATGGAGAGCGGCTTGGCGAGCACCTCCGCCAGCTCCCTCAGCACTCTCGGGTGGATCCCATCCGGCCCCATAGACTTGTGAGCGTCCAGGTGGCATAGCAGGTCCTTGACTGCTTCCTCTTGGGTTACGGGGGGTTCATCCATCTCGCCGTCCCTGTCTTCCAGCTCAGGGGGCCGAGTACCCTGAGGATAACTGGTCTGCCTGTTAAAGACTGAGGCAAAGAAGGCATTGAGTACCTCAGCCTTTTCCTCATCCTCGGTGACAATGTTCCCCCCTGCATCCAATAAAGGATGGAGATTTTCCTTGGCTCTCTTCTTGTCATTAATATATTTGTAAAAGCTTTTTTTGTTGTCTTTAACAACAGCAGCCAGATTGCGTTCTAGCTGGGCTTTTGCCTTTCTCATTTCTTCTCTGCACGACCTAACGAGATCAATGAGAGGTATTTAACGCTTTGAGGTAATTAAGGGGACAGAGGCAAAACTAAGACAGAAATGCAAAGCCAAATGTGGATGGAAAGGGGAACAGAAGAATCTGGAAATGATTTACAGAAGTAGTTGGTTAAAAATCAGTCTTTCAGTATCTTTTGCTATAAAGAAGACAAAAAATTTCCTCAAAGGAAGTTTATTATTTTCCTACAAAAGGAAAAGGAAAAAGAAAAGAGAAAAAGAAAAAAGGGGGAAAAAGGAAAAACAAAAGGGAAAAAAAAGAAAAAATATAAGAAAAAGTAATAAAGAAAAGTAATAAAGAAAAAGAAAAGAGAAAGTGAAGAATGAAAAGAGAAAAAGAAAAAGAGAAAAAGTTTTAGTCCTTACAACCTTATTATATATAAGAACTATGCCATCCCCATGACTTCTCCGATAAACCACACCAAAAGAAAGATAGGAATAGAGCAACAATAAGACAATAAGAAAATTGCACAGAGGCTACAAATGTATCAACAAACACCAGCAATCTCCAATGGTCCAGAAAGCATGTTGTGAGATGGTTCTCAACTGTACTATGAACAAAAACCTGTGGAGGCTATGGCCCTTCTGCAATTCCAGGATTTCCCCAGTAACTGCAATGGGAAGCCGCAACCTGTCCCTTCAGACTGAAAACAGGAGCAAAAGGAATACTGCACAAGGTAAAGTCTTGCTCCCATCACTTTTTCTTCAATCAACCTAGTGTTAATGCTCTTGTACTCCAAAAGGACACAAAGACCTTCATCTGGCACCTTTCTGTGTTTTCCAACACTGTGGCACATGCCAAAATTGTGACAAGTGTAGCTTAATCCTCAAAATGACCTATCCTTTCCCAGATGGATGGGGAATAATCTAATTTACAATGGGGAAAAATATCCTTTCCAGATCCCAGACTAACAACAAGCCTTGGCAACACCAGAGATGCAGCAATTAATGAAAGACATGGGATAAAATAGGTTCACAGGACAGCCTCAAGCTGGCAAATAAAATCAACGTGTGCAACAGGAGCCTATAATGTAGCATTGGCATGGTTTCCAGTGACCACTGGATCAAAACATGTTATATCCTCCCACTGACTTGTACTGCAGGCGGAAAGTACAGAGAAGCACCAGGAAAAGAGAGAATTTTTGCAATGATGCAACCAAGTAGTTCCCCAGCCTGATCCCAGAGTACTGGTGGAGCTAAAGGCAAATGCAGTTTGTACATTTCCCACATGGGCAAAATAGATTTTAACTTTCTCTCTTTATGTAAACCAATGAGGTTTGCATATCCATTTGTAGATTTTCCACTCTGTACTTCCAGGTCCATCAAGGCTGGTAGATATGCTAGCACAGTGAGAAAACAAGCTCCTTAATAATGGAGGACACATAGAACCTCCTCGTGTTCCCCCCTTAAAATGCACACAGAAAAGTAAGCCTCAAAGAAAAGAAATAGAAAGGCCAACGTAATTTGTTAAACATTTTTGTGGGTTTTACCCAATCATGAAAGTGATTCCAGGGGTTAGAATTACAATTTCATTCCTCCATCTGAAGATAGCTAGATTCGCTGAGCTCTGTAAAAGCAGAAATAGTTACTATAATTTTATACTTCCTGAAAAGACAAGTAAATCCTGGGCTGTTCGTCACAGTGGCTTAACAGTTATGCAGCAGATATAGGGGTATGGTGGGCAGGCCTGGGTCTCTGCTTGGGTCACACCATTTTCTGCACAGAGAAGGGTCTTGCTCAGACATTATTCACAGCATCTTTCCTTGAGAGATTGCTAATAAAGGTACAGAAGGTGAGAGTGACAAAAAAAGATCTCTTGGCATAAACTCAATAAGACTGAGTTGAGCACCCTGTTTGTAAGGTGAAATGAACCCAGCACTTGCACGCCTGGAGGAAACCATTCAAACTTGCTGGAAATGTAAAGCCTGCTTTTAAAAGCATCAACACAGAAGAGAAATTATGACAGTGAAAAGGATTCTGTCTTGTCTACACAGATGGAAATACTGACTGAAGCCTTCATAATGGCTGGGTATTCAGACTCTCTATGCCTCCTCAAACAGGTCTTCTGCCTTATAGGGATTCTCTGATGTCTAATACGTGGTGGTCCAGGCATGCACCCTTCTCTCTATGGCAGCATGGACAACGGTTCCTTGTCTATCAGGGTGCCTCTTTCCATGAAACTTGCAAGAAGTTCACATTTTTGTGCCATTTCCTCTCTGTCAAATTTGCTTGGCAATACCCAGTGAGCTCCCAAGTTAGCTGGGAAGAGGGGCGCACACACACATAAGCCTCACACTAAGTATGGTTGTGTAAACCTTGTTTCCTTACGAAAACAGGGTAGAAGTGGCCATCTGTCACTTTTGTTTCCCCATATGGTATATAAAAAGAGGGTTAATTTAGCCTGGAAATGTTTTCCAAGACAGTCATAGAGACTACCTCCTGCTGTAAGCTGGTGGGAGTTAGATGCCTCTCCATTATGTATGCACTTACAAATCTCTTCCTTTCTCAAATACGAAGAGAAACATAATTTGGGGAAGAAAAGATCATGTTTAGGAAGTAATGAACTAATAGGTCTATGTGACAGGGAATTAAAATAAACCATTTAACCCTGAATTCATGGAACTCCAAAATTACTAAAGGTTCAGAAAGCTCACCAAAGCACAAGGTGTGATTAGATGTGGAAACAGACAAAATCAAAACCCCATTCACATTTAGCCCAGTTCATGCAGACCTCAACAGAAGTAGCACCTCTCCTTGCTCCCGAATAATGTTTCTACAACAGCACTGGTAAGCATGATGGGCTTTCAAATGTCCTTGCTTAACCAGATGCCACAGTGTTATGTACTCTTCCTCCCTCCCAGCATATTAATAAAGTAGATTTTTAGCAAAAAAGTTTATTTTAGAATAAAAGTTTTGGAGCTATATTTTCCCTTTATTTTTAGATGAGCATTTCTTGACAGCAGAGTACTGCAAAGCAATCAAAGATAAGATGTCTGCATATGCTCAGATATCCACACTAGAACTAAGCACTGTGCATTGCTGTATAAATGGATTAATAATTCAAAACATTATGCTGTAATGAAAAGTCACCATTTTATGTATCTCAAAACAATTATGGTATAATTCACCTCAGAAATATACTAGAAATTCAGTGCCACTAAACTATGGCACAGAGATGAAAAATTAACACCCATGAAGCTAGAACAGGAGGATAATTCAAAAACTCTGAGCACTCTATCACCTGCCTGCTACTCTGCGAACAAATGCCAGTAATATGAGGAAAATGACTAACATAACAACAGGCTTTTCTCTTTCATACTATGTGTCAGATTGCTTTAGAGTTTTAATTCTCCTGACTTAAAATATCTTTCAAAGAAACTTTAAAAAATCTCTCTCCTTGCTGCCACATTTTTGTAATAATTTTACAGTTTTCTTTTAATAACAAGAAAACAACAAAAAGCAGTTTTCTTAGTTCCTGGCATCTATGTTTAACTCAGCTGACAATACAACTCACTTAATGCACTCACATAATGAATACAGAATGAAAGTGTATAAGCAATGCTTTTTATTTAAATAGTGAAGCTCATCATTTCACAGATCCAACTTCATACTATAAAGGAGAAGGATCTTGAGGTAGTTGAATGGCAAATCCTTATCAAATTTAGCGGTGGAGTAGCAAGCTACTGCATTTCCCTACTTTCTTCTGAAGCATTGCTAGTTTCTTAAGATGGTTGTGAGCTGATCACAGTCAAAACTCAAAAAATTTTTGTTACCATTCACAAACCTAAGCTCAGCAGGAAATGCAGAAACCTTAACAGTGTAATTCTGATCTAAAATGCAGTGGTTACTATCCTGCTCAGCTGAGTAATTTCATTTAGAGCAGGAACAAAGTAAATTTTTCTGAGGATTTAAAGAAGTATACCTCGAGTCAGGATTGGTTGTCTGGCAGGGGAAATGAGGGCGTCCGTAAAAATGCTTATGAGAAGAAAAATAAATTGTTCTCTTCCAGTCTTCTCTGGCACTCCAGCCTTGTGCTGCCCCTTGGTGATGCCCTTTCTCTCTCACTGTAGATCAGAAAAGGGTCAGACTTCTAAGTAACCACTCAGATACCTAAAGTCAGGCAGGACCACATAACAGAGAATCATACTGCTCTAGCAGGAAGAATGAATTAGATCACGTTTGTCAGCTTTGTGTGTGAATTAGTGTATAGTCAATTAGTGCTATACAGCAATCCTAGACTGTGGCACGTGCTGGGAGCAGGAGGCACTGCCCAGCTCTTACACCCTAGAACTGCCCTGCCAGCTCCTGCCAGAACAAGAGCCAGCAAGTATTACTTTTCCCCAACATTCCTCTTTTTCTGTGGAAAAGAAACCCAAGCACCAATTTCTGGTTCCAGTGCAGTCATTTATGGCTGGTCCTAATACTCTGTGGAAATCCTGACCGTCCATGTCTCTTGAGGAAAGAAGTGGGGTCCATCCATGCTCAGGGACCAGCAATGATAAACAGTGATGTGTGACACACGATCCCTACAAGCTGCCTCTCTGAAACTCACCTTTGCCAGCATGACCTATTGTAAGCAGGAGGAGAATGTGCCAGCATGGAGCTGCAACTGAAGTCTCCCAGCCTGAAACCCAACCAACATCACCTCTCCCTGTGAAATAAAGAATTCGGACTGTGCAGGAAGATTACTTTTGTATAGTTGCAGGCACTATACAGGTCAGCCCCAACAGCATGAAAAACCCTTTACCAACGTTAGGAAAAGAGGATCAAAATTAGAAGCTGCATGTGGGACAGGGCACTGGTGCCCTGACCTCTATGTCTGACAATGGGAAGATCATGGCATGCCAGCAACCATGCACAGACTAAGTGGGATCCAGGAACTGCTCCCAAAGGTGAAAGGTAAAAGAGACATATTTTGAAAAGTAAACCAGTCATTTGTTTGGTATGTATCATTATCTCACCCTCTCAACAGCAGCTCGCTCCTCCACTTAATGGTGTGATCATTACGGACAATATGACTTCCAGGTGTCATAGCAGGTGCAAAATTTTTTTGCAAGCTGCCCAAAAATGCAAGGACAAGTAACAGACCTTTATAATTATCATGACCCAACCCACATCCATTAATGCATCAAAACAATGAAACAAATTTATCTTTCTTTTACCTAAATTAAATCTGTTTATAGAATAAATTGCCCAAAAAGAAATACAATAGTAAATCAGTTTTAAATCTTTTATGTGCTAAATAATTAACATTGTAGTAACGACTGTTCAATGCCATCAAAACAATGACTGCAAAAAAAAATCCCTCAGATGCCCCCTTTTTATATGCTCTGTACTCCTCAGATGTTCCTGTTTGGAATTCAGTTTGAAAGTTTAGCCTGCTTTTGCAGCCAAGCACATGTATGAAATGTTCAAGCAAGTGTTTATTTGCTGATCAACGATTTGTCAGTTGCCGAGACAGTGGGAGGAAGTGTAATGTTTAACTTTCCATCTGAGTCTGAGCGCAGAGTAAGAATTGCAACTTGGTTAAATCACTGTTTCTGATGAAATGGTCGAATGAGCTCATTCTCTTTTTGTGCTTCAAGAAGAGAAGACTTTCTACAGGAGTATATTACTCAATAGCATGAGATGGCTTAACAGGCTTAGGGGTGGGGGAGGCTCAGTAATGACTTAGGGGGGCCAAAGGGAAGATTTCCATTTCTTCTGCTCACCACAGTGCTTTGCTTTCCACGCTGTTCCTTGAGTTTATCTCTAGCTGGTACCCAGCCTGTAAACTGATCTATCCAGGCAAGCTCTTGTGCCTAACCCTTCTGAAGCCCAGGCAGATACGCTCATGTGGAAACAGTTGTCAGGATACAGGTTTAAGGGCAATGCAGGTAGCTTCAGCTGCATGAAAAGCAAGTTACCCTTGGGGGGGGGGGAAAAATCACATAGCTTCTGCCATATCTTGAAATGCAACTCTTCCAGGCCCAGCGCTATTTTCACTTAAGTATACTAACGTGCAGCCTGCTAGCATAATCTCAGGTCAACAGGGTCCCCCTTAATATCCAGTTTGAAAGACTGTGTCCTATCCACTTCAGGACAGGAAGGATCCTGAACACAAGTGCTCAAGAGAACAATATGCTTTTTCATGTTTACCTGTCATTAAGGGAGGTTTTCCTACCGTTTACTTCACACACAGCATCTCCTTAGAGATACTTTCAACAAATTAAGGGAACGAGGATCTGGCATTGTCATAATCCAAAGTAAATTGAGGGATAACTTCCGATCACCTTCTTACTATATTCCATTTTTGCTGGCAGTTCTTTGAAAAACAGATGTACTTCAAAAGTGTATAAAAGTGTAGCTATATGGCAAAATACATTAATAATGTACAATTAAAAAGGCACGTGGTTGCGGGTTTGACCCCAAAGACACTTTCCTGGACTAACAGCTGAGAAGCAAATGACTTAAAGTCTCAAATAGCTTCCTACACTTTTTTGCAAATAACAAAGACTGTTTCTCCTCTATACTTCTGTCACACATCTCCTATTTTCAGTCATATTTTTAACGAGGAATTTCTTAATGTAGTCGTAGCTCCTTTTACTAGGTTGATAACAAGCAGTTCTACATTGCTTATAAAGCAAGAATTAGCAAAACTAGAAAGTTTGAAATTTGTACACATTAGGCTTTTCTCAGGTGTATCTACATCCATCAAGTTACCACAGCACTTGTTCAAAATGATGTCCAACCTCATCACTCTACGTCAAACATATATTGTGTGAACGCTACAAACATGTACTGTAGGATTTGTTTAAGTGTACTCTGACACATGGCCACCAGCACTTCCATGATGTATCATACACATCATTCGCTAGACTGCATTTACACTGCATGCAGGACTGGCTAAAATCAATGTGAAAGTAGCCGCAGTTTTGACAAGCCTCTTCTGATTCCCCATGATGTTCATTCATTGCTAAACTGCTGGAAAGACATTAGTTAGCTGTGAAAAGGACCACTTTCCACCCAGCCCTCCCATTCAAAATCTCTGCAACCAGGACAAACAGGGCACCTAGACTGTGGAGTTTCCAGATTTGCCTGCAGGAGCCCTGTGTTGGTTGGAAAGCCTTCATCACACACCTATCATTGACTCAAGAACTTGCTTTTTGCTTTATAAACAACAAAATTATTATAATGAATCGTAGAATGTGGTCATCCTTCTGACCCCAGAGGGCTTTTGGCCATAGAATTTATCCTTTCAGTAAATCTCTTACAATAATTCATCCTTACACACTAAGAATACTCTGGGTGATGATCTGCGAAGTCATCTCTCATCAGGTCTCAGAGAACTTTGATCCACAGAACACTGCAAAGTCATGATCACACTTGCTTCCTAAAGTGCCTCTGATAGCTGATCATATTAATACTGGAGTTGATGCTCTCAGACATTCATATTCCAGGATCTGCTCCTTTGATACCGGACTCAGTATCCCAAGATACAGAGATTATCTTATAATGTTAACCTAGTTTCCTTCATGCCTGTTATGCCAGCCCTACAGAAATGATGTTTCTCTGCCATTCAGATCCTTTTATTCCATTTTGGATGGGATTCTTTTAGATAAATCTAAGTATTTACATACTGCTGATAGAAAACAATTTAAAAGCCAGGACATTACTTCTATCTTGGTGTCTCACAGATAGCCACCATTTTGGCTTACTGGCTCTTTAAAAAAACTCTTGGCTTTGGATTTTTTTCTGCCAAACTCCACCTGGTTATCCTTCTCTGCCTCTAATCATACTACGGAAAGTCACTCAGTCTTTTCCTACCTACTGTCATCTAATTCCAAAAAAGCTTTTCTCATGTTTCTTCCCTCACTGCAAGAACAATATAGTATAGTTCAAGACCTAAATATGACTGGCTACATTACTGGGTCCCCATTCAAATCCCATGCAATCTGCAAAATCTGTTCTGCTTTTGTAAAAAATGGCAGCCACTCAGCAAACAGGACAGATACTTGCAATGGCAGATACCCACAACCTCCAATGGCAGCACCTTTAAGCGCCACATTCCAGCCAGTTAAAACAGCTCTTGAGCCACACCCCATATTCCTATCTGAAGCAGCTGCAAGTTTACTTCTGAATTAAACACCTGTCAAAAATCTTTATCATGCCTAGATTTATATGCAGTAGAACACTGCAAGCCTTGGATGTTTCAGGACCCTAACATTTAATGGCAAGAAACCAAAACCCTTCCCAGGGACATCTGAAAAAGTGAATCAACCAGATTCTATTCAAACAAGGACTGGTATTTTAGAGCTGGTTCTGAGCTCGCTGGTGGCTGGCATGCCTCCTTTAACTTTCTAGCTTTGCCCTGCAGATTCAATCTTCTGCTATCCATAGCAGATTTCTCTCCAACAGCTGCCAAGCACTTTGTGCCAGGTATTGGGAGATCATCTTTTGGCACTTCCTATGGCAGAATTGTGCTGCTGTTTCCATAAGTGGGCTCCGATCATACATTTTCTCACATCAAAAGATTGTCTGAAAGCCTCCAAAAATAAATCATGGAAGTAGATGCACTCAAAGAAATAACTTTTTCTTATCTGACAGTAGCTGATGTTCAGACATGCCTTGCCTGCCTCCATTTTATAGCCTATGCTTAGGTGTCAATGTCACCTCTGGATTCTTTGGTGGCAATGGCGCCTTGATCAGCATTATATATATGTCTGTAGTCCGCTAGCAGAAGGACACTCAGGATAAGTCTCTGCAGAGATACCGGCTCTGGTATACACTGTCACTTCAGTGACAATAATTAACCACTCTTGTCAGGACTAATTATCTTGGGTTCACCTTCACAGGAGGTGGCTACACTGCTTCTGGTTGTCAAACTGGCCCACCTCCCACTAGCTCGTGCCCTTCAGGTTTGTGCCTGGCCTCAGAAGACTCCGATCGCCAAACTGCCCGACTTCACACGCATCAGCTACCAGATTTACAGCTAAACCAGCTATTTCAGAGGCCTCCATCTAATAAACTAAGGAGTAAAGAAACTCCTTAGTTTTAAGCCTTCCTTTAACCTTTCTCCTTTTATTTATTACTAGAGGGCATTGGGAGTAGCTCTAACGCAAGCACATCAGTGTAACTGAGGGGAAAATCAAGCTCTTCAAGGAAAAATGTGTGTTGCCTAGGTCTATGTGCAATAATAGTGTCCTAAATTTTAAAACCACTGAGCCCTTAGCAGTTGCCACTGCAGACACTGAGCAGTGGGATTTCTGTAAAGAATAATGTGGGTAAAACAGTAACATTACTTAGGACAGTGGCTGTACTAGTAACATAGGGATGAAGGATGCTCACCTTCCATCTTTGACTATGAGAATGTCAGCATTTCTTTTGTATTTCCTGTCATTTCTTCCTTTCTTTTTTTCTTTCAGTGGCATTTAGGAATGAATAAAATGGCATGCTCCTAAAATCTTTTATATAAACTTTGATTTTTTGAAGTGTGTTGTGCCTCCCTTCTCTATCCACTTTACTGAGAGAATGTGTGTCACAGGACACTAAGGTTCCAGTCTTGCTATCCCAACCATTGATACTTGCTTAGAGATACTGGGCTGAGAGGAATGAGCCTTTGTGAAACAGATAGCACATATGTTATTGGCAAAACCCCTTCCTCTTAAGTCCTCCTCTGCAAAATAAAAAGGAACTTACTGGATTACAATAATTTTCTAAGTGCCAAAAAAAGGAGAAAAACTAGTTAAGTGGGTTTTTTTCTGCAGAGACTCTTCAGACAGATGGACCTGGGTCTTCTGTATGTAGGGTTTCTGTCACAGCAAAGAAATAAGTGTCAGAGCAGAAGCTCTGACACAGAAGGGATGTTTAATTTGAAGTTTTTAAGATGGCATATAGCCTTTTTACATTAAAATATGAAGTTTCATCATAAAAGTTTTAACTTTTTGACAGACTTAACAGAACCTTAACAGTTCTTTTGTTCTCTCTCTAGTATTTGACCTCTCTCTTTTGCCTTCCTCCTCCATTTTTGCCTTTTAAAAAAGAGAAAAACTATCATCTTCTGTATGTTGGGACGGTGTTGGCATGACAGTGCTTCTGTACAGATAAAATGTGTAGGGGCCATGTCTCAGGGGGATATTCCAAATACCAGTTCCTGCTTGGAAAGCATTTTAGGTATCTGTGATACAGATGAGAAACATCACTTTTGCTAAAATCAGAGTGATGATCAGAGGTACTTCTCAACCTGCTAATAATGAGCATCACTATAAAATTACAGAGACACCAAATTGCTGGGTAAATGATACAAGACAGCTCATCTCTGAAAGGTAATGAAAGAGAAGAGCTGTGTATTCTTTGCTTTCTTTTTTACCCTTTTTTTGTGGCCCCCCCTCCTCCCCCTGTTATTCGGCACTTGAAAAAACTGCTTTGGAAATAATAATGCTTCTTGGTGTCAAACAGCTCAGGAATCTCACAAAAGTCAGAGGTGAGGAGACATTTTCCCCTACGAGGCCCTTTGCCTTAACAGAGGAAAGGTCTGTTTCAGACCCTATCCAAAGTGTTTATTTAATTACTGCATTTCTTTAAGATTGGACAAGCTGACTTCTAAGACACATTGACTAATGTTTTTGGAAAGAAAAGTGCTTTGCCTTGCTAAATTACATTTGTTGTTTTGGCACTTACTCAACAAAGAAGAATAATGGTGAAGAGCTGGAATCGCATTAGAAAACAACCTCTAAGGCCAGCTTTCTGCAATTGCTTTGAACTCTCACTCATCGTTATTTTATGCACCCCATCTCCTTTGTGCTTATATAAGGAGGGTGAGAAAAAACGTGAGTCTTGCCTTTAGGATTTTTACTCAAAGCTGCAACTTTCCTGATTGCAACAGTGGATTTTCAAGCTCCAAAGCAATTGTGTAAATTAAAATCCCATATTCCTATGGGCTATGAATGGAGCTGTTTGAAATGTTCTTAATGAGAAGAGCCTGCTTCCACTGTCAGAAAGGGCAAGGAATTTTCCGGAGCTCTGTGGGCTCCCATTGCCCCACACAGTGATCTGTGACTGATAGACCACTGCAGACTGTGGGTGCAGACTTGTGAACAGACTGAAGTCTCCCTTCCTTCTGGGGTAGGGCCTCACACAAAGCACCTTGAAGCCCTTAAGAAATTTCCAACAGGCTGTCTTCAGATCCATCTACCGCTGGACTGAGGAACAGAGAAACCAGTGACACATGCAGCAGAAGAAGCAAAGGGCTGGTCATTTTAAGATGAACCTACCCAGTGCACAACACAGCCCCTAGCCCCCCAAAGTGCCAGAGGCACACCTGCTCCCCCAAAACACCATGTAGCAAATTCAGGGATGAAAATGTAATAAGCCAGAGAAAGAACATCAGGTTGGATCCATAGCTTTTCTAATAACCCAACCACAAGGCCAAGTTTGGAAGTTTTTTCCCCCCTCTCTGTTCACCCTTCTGCCCAGATATTTCATTCTGCCTCTGCATTTGTGAGGTCAGATTTCCAGACAGATGTTGTATATTGACCTGTCACTGTTATTCCTACAGGGGCGGATAGTCCCTGCACTGGGTGCCCAACATAAGGAGAAGCCCACTAGTAGGTGCAAAGAGGAAAGAGAGGGGGCAGCCTCACAAGGGGGAAACCCAAACTGGGCGTCTGTGCTGTGTGTGCAGCTTGTCAAGTGGGCTCCCAGCACTCGGATAAGTATGGAGCTATTGGCGGCTGCCGCCGCTGAGGTGGCTGAGAGCCGGGAGGTGTGGGGAAGATGCGCACGGAGCCAAGGCAGGGCCAGGAAGCTGCTTGGGGCTGCTCCGGCGGGTCGGGGTTCAGGCCGGGTGTCGGGGGCGGGGGACCAGGGGCCAGGATCGGGCCGACGGTGCGGATACGGGCAGGTGGGTGCTGGCGGCTGGCGCGGTGGGGTAGCGCCCGGCCGGGAGGGAAGTGGAGAGGCAGGCGGAGGAGCATGCCTGCACTCCCAGGGGGGGCTGCCCGTGCTCCCCGCTTTCTCCCCCCCACCTCCTCTGTATTAGTTTTCTATAGGTGGCAGAAGGATCACGCTGCCATTAAAAGCACATCTCCTCCCTTTGTGCCCGTGCCGGAGGGAGAGGGGCGGGCGGCAGGCAGGCTGGGGCGGGCCGCTCGCTGCTGCTGCCGCTCCCGCAACATCGGCCACCGCCTGCGCTGCCGCTATGGGTGCCGCCGTGCCCGGCGGGGGCGGCTTCCCGCTCGCCCCGCCCGGGCGCTGACCCACCGACCGCCCGGTCAGCTCCCGGCAGCTGCCCGCCCACCCGCTCCGTCGTCTCGGCAGCTGCCCGCCGGCCCCGCTGCGCCCGGACCCCGCCGCCGGCGATGCAGGCGGGCGATGGGTATGCTCGGGGTGAGTCGTTTGTCGTGTGCCTTTGTTCCAGCTGGGGTTGCAGCGAGGGGTGCGTTTGGGATGACGCGTTTGCTCGTTCATTGTGTTGAGTTTCTTCCACCTGCATTTAAGCAGTCTCAGCCGGTGCTCAGAGATGCCGAGATCTCGGGGGTCAGGGACTGGAGAGGGAAGGGAAGTATTGCCGAGCTGTCCAGACACACAGCTGGATTCCCTTGAGAGTTTTCAAACTGCAGGTTGCATCCTATAAAGCAAACGGCTCCCGATACGGAGTTCTTCCTGTGAATGTCACCTTCAGGGGTACCACAGGGTTTTCCCTGCTCTGCACCTAAAACGTGTTCCCTTCTTGAAGTCGAGGTGGGGGAGACGGTGGCCCCCCACTGGGTGCTGCTGAAAAGGCAGCCCCGGTGGTGTTGGTGCCGGCAGCATGCATTTTCCGCAGGTATCTCCCAAAGGTGGGCAGCATGGTACGGCCCTCCAGGCCCATGCTGGGTAGAACTGGCAGGCCCCAGGCCCAGCACCGGGGTGCAAGGCCAGGGCGCATACAGAGATCCTAGGTACGAGACATGGCAATGACTGCCTTTGCTCAGCTGGAAGGAAGCAAGAAACAAAACCGCCAGCGGATCTGTGAGGCTGCTGTGCTTTCAAGTTTTTGCAGTTTTTGCCTGACAAGATAATGTTGTTGGGCAGGAAGGTGGTGCGAGTTTCCCCAGAGAAATGGGCAAGAAAAGTGCTACTTCCGCAGCCCTGGCAGGCAGGCCCCAAATGTGTCTGGCACTGGCTGGTGTGCCTGCAGCAGCGCACTCCACAATTCGGATGCGGAGCCACCTCTGTGTGGGCCCTGTTCTTTCCCCCACAGCAAGGCCTCTCACCATGTCCGTGTTGTCATGTATTTGATATGCAGGTCCTAATATGCAAAGCGTCCCGTACCGTCCAGCGGGGGAGCACGGTGCAGCCTTGACCCCAGTGAGCCGCGCAGCGCGCTACAGTCAAACAAGATGTAAGTACCCGGTGTGGCATGGGCGAGTTACCAGCGGCGTAGTGCTGGGACTTCTGCCCTCCCCGTGGGCGAGCAGAGGAACACGGTGCGCCCCGCGGCGCCCCGGACGGCCCGGGAGGAGCCGCCCGTGGTGCTGCCTCCTGGGATTGGCGATGCTGCCCACGGGCGAGCGGCTCAGGCATCACACCCGCCTTCTGGAAAATAAACCACGGCTAGTGCAAAATCCAGCAGTTTTTCTTGCACTGAGAAGTCCGTTTAATTTCGCTATTTTTCCCGGTTCTGCCGCGGGTGAACTTGGAGCCCTGTCCGGGGACGAGCGGCCGATGCGGACCCTCTGGACGCTATGAAAAAGCCGCGGAAATGGCTTGTGCCGGGACGGTCCCGTCTACAGGAGGTTTCGCCCCTGCCTGGCGGAGACCCCTGCGCCGCTCCGGCTGCGGGGCTACCCGCCGCGCCGCGGCGGCAGCCCGGCACCCGCACCCGGCCGGGCCGGGCCGGGCCGGACCCGCGCGGGCCGCGCGCGTCCCCTGGCGGCGGCGCGTGGCACTGCGGACCCTCCTGCCGCGCGTGTGCCGGCGCAGCCAATCACCGCCGCGTGGAGCGCTGGGGGCCGCCCGCGGGCGCCGCCGCGATTGGCCGCGCGCGGCCGAGTGACGTGAGCAGTGGGGCCGGCGGCAGGCAGGCGGGGCCGCGTCCGGCGCGGCGGAGGAGGGGCTTTTTGCGCAGCGCCCCGCGGGCAGGAGGCGAGGCGCGAGGGGGCGGGGGAGCTCGGGACACCCCTCCCGCTCGAATGAGCGCCGGCCCGGGGGGCGGGGCCTCGCCGACGGCACGTCGTGGGGCTTGTCGGACAGGCCGAAGAGCCAATGGAAAGCGGCGGGCCGGGCGGGGCCGTGCGGGGTGGGCGCAGTGCGCACGGCGGCGCGGGGCCTGCGGGCTGCTCGGGGCTGCGGCCGGCACCGCCCGCCCTCCTTCCCTTCCCTTCCTTTCCTCCTTCCTTCCTTCGCCCGCTCACCGGCTCCTTCCCTTTGTGCTCCTCTCCTCCTGCCGCCATGCCGCGCCGCCCCGCGCCTGCCCCGCTGTGGCCCGGCGGCCTCCGCTCGTCGCCGCGCCGCTGAAAGAAAAGGAGGAGGAGGAGGAGGAAGCAGCGAGGAGGAGGAGGAGGAGGTTGCCCGCCCGCCGCCTCATGCCGCGGCCCCGTCCCGCCGCCAGCCCGGGGACCTGCATGGACGGGTATGGGGAGAGCTGCGCCTTCCCGCGCCGCCGGGGCTGAGCCGCCGCACCGCCGCGGGCCGCGCCGCCCGTCGCTCGCCGCCCTCGGCCTCCTCGCCGCCCTGGGGCTGCTGCTGGGCTCAGGTACCGGGGCGGGCCGGGGCCCGAGGGGGGCCGCAGCGCGTGGGGCCGGGGCTCGGCGGGGACCGCCGCCGCGGGGCGGTGCAGCCGCAGCCCCGGCCTGGCCATGGCGTGACCGGGGCGGGGGGAGGGCGTTGCGCGCTCGGGCGGCGCGGGCTGGTGCGGGGTTGCGAGCGGTGTCTGCGTGGGCGCGCCCTCCCCCCCGCGTGGGCAGCGTGCGGGTAGCGCCCTGCGCGGAGCGCCCCGTGCCGCGGCCTTGTGCGGGGCGGGGCGGGGGCCTGCGGGTGGGAAGGCTGATGCAGCGCTGGAAGTGACGGGAGCGAAACCGGGCAGCGCCGGGCCGTGCGGCGGCCCGCCTGAAGACGCGGGGAACGGCTGTTTCTTTTTGCTTGAGGTAGAGCCAGCGTTTGCGTGGCGGATTGGAAACTGAGGAGAAAGTGGAAGGTACCCCGCACACTGCAGACGCCTGCTAAAGTGGCCTGTGTTTTCAACTCACAAGTGATCTGAGCAGTTGTAGTTCTGTGAAAATGTTTCTCTCTAGCTTGAGCGCTTCTATATATTTATAGTTCTAGTGAAATAAATTGTAGGGAAAAGTCATCCGATTTTAGTAAAATCGCTGTTCGTTCACCCCTCTCTGTACCAAGAATCCACTGAAAGCACCAAGCACATTTCCTAAGGTTGCAAGGAGTGTGGAGGGACAGATTTATTGGGCTGTTTGATAACTTGACTGACTTGCTCAGCTAGATTAATTTATATATGATTAAAATATTACCTCAAATCTTAACTGAAGGGAAATATAAGAAAAGTTTTGATGCTTTGAAAGTCAGGCTCTGAACCAACGTTGCCTCTGTCATTTTGCTTGACATAGGTCTTTTTTTGTTTGTGTATCTGAAAACACAGAATTTGATTGGGTTTTTTTCTGTTCTTTTGAAAAGCTATGTATCACTTGCACAAAGATCAAGTGAGAAACTTACTGTTTACTCATACAATTCATGGTCACACTTGGCTGTAGGTTAGAGACTTCCTCCTTCTACTCTGTGTTGTCTTGGGATTTTGACAGGAGATCTGCGTTAGCTACCCATCACTGGCAAAACCTGTTGCCTTTATAAATTCATGGTTTGGATATTCAGAGTAAGTCATGTGAGTACTGACTCACAGGAGGGTCAGCTAAGGGGCAAGCAAAGAAATTGCTAATATTCTCTCATCACTGTGTGAATTGCAGAAAACAACTGTGTTTAAAAATGAAAAGTGCTACATTACTATTCAGTCCATTTTCCACTCCTCATGTCTCGGGCGTTTAGGAACATTTTAATTAGGCTGTTAAAATCAGATTAGACCCATGCCTATTTTACTGTGAGGAGACACAAAACAAGTGGGAAATATTGTAAAGAGGGGCTTGAGGGGAGGGAAAGCAATATCTGTTGCGTATATTGTATTTTCCTTTTTTTCCATGTATCTTTGTAAGTATTTTTGTGGTTATCAAAATCTGCTTTATGACAGTTTGAAATTACAGATGAATGTATGCACAGCTGAATTTTATAGGCCATGAAAGGAACAAATAAGCACAGCATGTTTTTAGTAGATAGTTTTGGGTGCTTGGACAGCTATTGCATGAAGTCTTGCACATATTCTTTATGAAGGTCCATTTTTTGTTATGGCTGTTTTCAGCTCTTTGGATGGGAGGGAACCTGATCTCTCCTTTGACTGGGGTCCTCCTAGTTTTAACCCCCGTGGAACATGTGGCTCTGTTTCCTTTAGTGCAGCATACAGTCTTGTTTGTTTCATTTAGCTCCTCATGAGTTTTTGTGTAAAAGTTACCTGCAGAAGACCATTGTTAACTGCCATAAGAATCTGGAAGGATTTCAGATCATGACAGTGAGAGCTGTGAAGGAGCGGGCTATAAAACTCCAGTTTGCTTGCTGGGATGGTAATTATGCTTTCTTTGCGGAAATCAGGTGACCAGATAAGGTCTAACTGGTTTCTTCATGTAAGGGGAACTGTGTACCTGTTGCATACATCTGAGAAGTACTTCAGGTTTTTGTGGGGAGAGGGTTTCTTTGCCTCTTGTCTTACTGAATTACACTGTAAGAGGTACTGGTATTGCAGTGTATGGATTCCTTAGCTGGCAACTTGCACTTCAGATGGCTGTGGGTTTTCTCACTCATTAGTCCCAGAAAGCAAGCAGTGAAGCTTTAGCTATGGCAGTGCCAGGGGAGTAAAGCAAGCTGAATTTATGGCCTACGCACTTCCACACCCTCCTTCTCCCCACCCTGCTTTCTAGAAGAGAAACTTTGATTTCTGCTTCATTCACTCTGGTTTTGTCTAAATGTGTATCTCTTGCTGCCTTTACCACATCCTTCTGAGGGGTAGGATTCTCTTTAAAAGTTCAGTAACTTGTGTAAAGCACTGAAAGACTAAATGGAGACTTACTTATTGACTAAGTGATTAACTTAAGCACAGAATTGCATCATCACCTTGATATCTGGAAAGAAAGGCTGGGCTCATGCTTGGCAGGAGTTAGTGCTCTTAATTTCCATTTAGACAGTATCAAGTAATGCATTAAGTCATGCATCGGTCATCTCAGCCTTTGAGATGGTCTGTATTGCTATCTTTCTGCCTCCCAACCCCTTTTTCTCTATTATGTAGTGTTTCCCCAATGGGTGAGCACTGGGAGTTGTTTTCTACAGTACCTGTGGGTGTGGAGGTTGGCTTGATTTCTCTCTGCCATCTGTTTTGTGCTTAGGTGACTGCCAGCTGCAAACACCTTGTCGAATCCAGAAGTGCACCACCGATTTTGTATCCTTAACTTCACATCTAAACTCAGCTCTTGAGGGCTTTGATTTGGAGTTCTGCAAGGCCCTGCGAGCATACTCTGCCTGTACCTATCGCAATTCCAAAGTATGCCGTGGAAACCTAGTCTACCATTCTGCAGTGCTTGGGATCAGCGACCTCATGAGCCAGAGAAACTGTTCCAAAGATGGACCCACATCCTCCACCAACCCTGAAGTGACCCATGATCCCTGCAATTACAGTGGCCACACAGAAGCCAGAGAACATCAGGGAGGGGAGAAGACTCATCCTACTACTTACCTATTTTGTGGCTTGTTTGGTGATCCTCATCTGAGGACTTTTAAGGATCACTTCCAGACATGCAAGGTGGAAGGTGCTTGGCCCCTCATAGACAATAACTACTTATCAGTGCAAGTGACCAATGTGCCTGTGGTCCCAGGATCCAGCGCTACTGCTACAAATAAGGTATGGATTGTTCTTAAGCACTGTGTATGCATACATAAGTAAAAGACCAAGACAGTAGAGTAAGTCACTTAGCCCTTAACAGTTAAGAAGTGTAGCAGCTTGAGAATCTTCCATGCAGTAGTCTAAGAAAGTAAAACTGTTAGCCTCTTCTTTTCTGAGAATCAAACAAAACTTAAAATAGGTCCTTTTCTGCCTTCTTCTCCTCCCCACCATAAGAAAACCCTGTATGTATCACCACATAAGCCTTTAAGGATACTAAATGTAATGCTTTAAAACAGTTATCAGATTGCAGTATCTGTGACTGCCTCTGCACTAAGTAGAAGTTCTAGGCAATGAGCAATGAAAGAGTGTAAGTCTCTGCTTTTCATTAATTCTCTAAATTGTATAGCCATAACAGTAGAAAAGAAAAACTGTTGACAGAGTGGCACAACAAATGAGTTACCACGACACTGATGGTTCAGAGCAGAGACAAGAAGGGGAACTGTGGAAAATTGAGAGGAGGTAGCAAAAAAATTACGTTGATGCCAAATGGTTGTCAGAAGGTCTTAGTACCCTGGTTTTACTAAAGAAGCAGCCTGAAAATTCTGCTGAGAGTGTTAAGTCCCTGTTCAGACAGGCAAGACTTAAGATTGCTCTCCTCTCAGCCACTTGAGGTGGCTAGAGAAGGAACACATGCGCTAATACTGATAGCTTATGCCACTTCTTTACGTTAAGAGAAGTACTTGTGTCTTTCTGTTGAAGGCAGATAGCAAGTGTGTCTGTAGGAAGAAAATGAGCAGGTATAAAGCATGAGCCTGGCTGAGATGTCCTTAGATTTACCTCCAGAGCCAGGGATGAAAAATGCTCTGAACTTTTGGGGGCATCTTTCAATCAACAAAAATTACTTGAACGTACATTTGAAGCTGGTGCTGTCATGTATCTTGTTCCCTTTTTGGAGTGAAATGGCCTTTTTTAACTGTGGTAGTGTAGCTCTTGTATTGTCAAGGTATGTCAGGCTGTGTGTATGCAGTTTCAAGACCATCAATATTGGAGAATTCTCATTGTTTTGTTAGGCTCGGAAGTAGATTTTTTTATTACCAGGGGTCAGGAGCAGGGGGTGCCGGTCACAGTAGGTTAGAGCCTGCACATCGTCCATGGAGATGGCTGTGCAGTAATATTAATAAGTGAAAATCAGTCTTGCTATTGCATTTGTGCTGGATTCTGAGGTACGGACTAATGTCAATGCTTGTATGAACAAGGCAAATTTTTGCATTTGCCAGAAGCCAGAGGTTGGATACATCACTGAAATTCAGAATCACCTTTTCTTAACTTGTGCCTGTTCCAAGAACAGTCTGCATCATGAATGAGTTCTGAAAGAGTATAAAATGAGGGAATAAAGCTAACCTGAGTAAGCTTTGCAAAAGAGACTTAGGTCCCTTGAAATCTGCTCCAGTGGCTTTTTTTTAAAGATTCTTAAATAAATACAAGAAAAAGCTTCATTTTGTAATCTACAGTAAGCTTTTATCGTCAGTTTTGCTAAAGTCTTGCAGAATGTTCTTTATTTCCTTGTTCCTGGTAGTACCAGAGGAAAAAGTTCAGAGTCGTCTTGTGTACAAATTGTGTGGGTGGCTAGGCTGTGATGGTAGTAGATAGGTGATCTTATCTTGCCTTTCAGCCACATTCTGAAAATGATTGACTATGGTAGCATGTTATGCTGGAATATGTCTTCTCAAACAGATGACCAAGAGGAGAACTTCAGGAAATAAATGTCTGTATGTACTGGGGGAAAGTACATGTTTTAAAGGGTGTACCTTCTCTCTTTATTTATTCTCAATGTTTTTGTGTTTTTCTTTGACTTGTCATTCTGGAAAAAGTGGTAATTAATTTTTCTCTTTCATAATACTGGTTTAACATCCCTGCTGTTGCACAAGTACAGCTAAGTGTGCAGAAGCAATTAAATGAAATAAGATATATGGTTTAGGAAATTAGAAATGTCTCTAATATCTATTACATGTTGTACAGTCCTTGAGTTTTTTCTTTCTTTGGCAGGTAATCAAACTTATCAGCATACCTGTTTGTAGGAAATGAAGGTTGATTGAATGTACAAGTAACTTAGCAAGATAAGTTTTTTAATATCTCTAATGCATCCTCTTGACACCTTTATTTCTTTACAGAGTAGGCTGCTATAAAAGGTACAGAAAAGGCTTGTTAAACTGCACTGTCACTGCTAGTTTTATTCCTCTAATGTTTTTCTCTGCAAGTATTCCATTTCAGTTGTGGTGATGGACTATCTGCTGCTGGCTGTACTTTCCTAATTTTGGCCACAGGGTAGCTTAAGGCACCTTCAAAGAGCTACCAAAAGAAGTTCAGTGACTTTTATCTATGTAGTGTTTTTTCCCTAACTAAGAGCATACAAATAGGTCTTCTACCTTCTTTGTAAGAAAAGTTTCCAGAATTTTATTCATTGTTAGTCTTGCTGCTTTTTCATTGCAGATATATTGAGATAGATGTTTAATGGGAAATAATAACAAAGGTTTATGCTGAACT
This sequence comes from Aptenodytes patagonicus, assembly GCF_965638725.1. Lineage (NCBI taxonomy): Eukaryota > Metazoa > Chordata > Aves > Sphenisciformes > Spheniscidae > Aptenodytes > Aptenodytes patagonicus. The sequence goes on from NC_134982.1 coordinate 60,133,379, forward strand.
TAAATTGTGCAGAAGCCAAAGCAAATACTAAATTGCTAACTAGCCTACTTAAGTAGGCTAGTCTGCTACTCTAAAGCAGACCTAATGAAAGCAAAGACAAAAAGAGTAGAAAATTCAGTTCTTCCTGAATGTACTTTTTTAGGGGAAGTGATTTGAGAAGCTGTAGGGACAGAATATTTAATCTTCACCCCGTATGCAGTGTGCTTTTGAAAGGGGCATACCATCACTTGGCCTTGGAGGTAGTTACTACCTTCAAATTTATCATAGCTTTTTGGTGTACGAAGCTCTAAGGGAATCAGCAATGAAGGGAGCATTGTGTGTAAAGTAAGTTGTCTTCTCTGTCCAAAACCTGTAAGACTTCAGTAACTCCAACAGTCTGAGGGCTATCCAGTGAGTTCATAAAGGACAAGAGAATGCCAGGAGGAGATTTTAAAAAAGAAGGTGAAGAATGAAAGTATGTTTCCCTGACCCTTCCCCCATACTGCGCATCTGGCAGGAAAGTATGAAAAGCAAGAAAACTCTTCCTGTAATTCCTTAATTGGAAGGGTACATCCTCTTGTGGGAGTTGTGTATTTATTCACAAAATGCTCTTGGCAATTTGTTTGTAGGTGTTTTGCATATTTGTGATGCCCATAGTAACAACATCTGTTTCTTCACTGTGAACAAAGCTATTGTATGGTCTGTGGTCTAGCTGAAACTTGAAACTCCGGGTTTTTTGAGCTTGTCTGATGTGCTTGTGCCCCTTGGCATAGGATCCTAGGGCCTCTCAGTTGGAGAATGAAGGATCATCACCAAGTAGCTGGAAAACTGAGTTGAATCTCTCCTTTCTTTTTCTTTCTGACAGACTTCCTGTATGAGTTTTGGGTAGGTCGCTGGCATCTTTATGTCTGATTTCTCTAGCTATAGATAAAGAGCTCCCCTGTCTTGGAAGCTGTTTTGGGATTTCCTGAGGATAAATAGCTATTACAAGGGGCTGTAGAGGGAGCAGGTAGGAAGGGTGTTGTAGAATGCATTAAATAGAAGGGGATTTTTTTTTACTTATTGTGTGCTTTGTTTGGAGGGGTACAAAGCCTTTATTGGCTTTCATTGCTGTGACAGGTGTTCTGGATATCACTAGTGTAGTTTTCCCTGAATAGCAAATGAGGCAGAGATGCTTAGGCTTGCCTATGGAAAACTTTCCTTCTTGTTTGCAGTAATTGGAAATGGAGTTTTTCCTATCCAGGTGTTTCATAGTGGATAGCTTGAGGATGAGAGAGTGAATGGAAGGACAGAGAAGGAAAAAACCACTGCTTTTACTGTAGTGGATTTACTGGGCATAAAGCTTTGAACCTGGGAATTGGTAGTATTAGCAGGGTAGGGGAACATTGGGTATAAGTGTTTTTTTTCCCCAGAGTTAAACATTTAAATATCTCTTTCGCAGCGTGGTTTCTACTTTTGCAGGAAGTCATTGCAGACTGAGCACAGTGTACGTAGTCTCCTTTAAATAATATTAAAGCATTTGTCTCCCAGTTACCATTCAGTTGTTCTTCTAAGTAACAGCATCAGATAACTGATCACGTGAGATTAGTTTTTTCTTCTTTATGGATATTCTGCCTAAGGTAAAGATTAATTTGGCTTTATTTCTCAGAAGTAGTACATACTACAGTTTTGTTGGAGGACATCATAGAATCACAGAGTGATAGAATCATTTAGGTTGGAAAAGGCCTTTAAGAACATCAAGTCTAACCATTAACCTAGCACTGCCAAGTCCCACTAAACCATGTCACTAAGTGCCACATCTACACATCTTTTAAATACCTCTGGGGATGGTGACTCAACCATTTGCCTCGCAGCCTGTTTCAATGCCTGACAACCCTTTCGGTGAAGAAGTTTTTCCTAATATCCAATCTAAACCTCCCCTGGCACAACTTGAGCCTGTTTCCTCTCATCCTATCACTTGTTACTTGGGAGAAGAGACCAACACCCACCTCGCTACAACCTCCTTTCAGGTAGTTGTAGAGAGCGATGAGGTCTCCCCTCAGCCTCCTTTTCTCCAGGCTAAACAACCCCAGTTCCCTCAGCCGCTCCTCATAAGACTTGTTCTCCAGACCCTTCACCAGCTTCATTGCCCTTCTTTGGACATGCTCCAGCACCTCAATATCTTCCTTGTAGTGAGGGGCCCAAAAACTGAACACAGTATTCACAGTGTGGCCTCCCCAGTGCTGAGTACAGGGGGACGATCATGTCCCTACTCCTGCTGGCCACACTATTCTAATAGAAGCCAGGATGCTGTTGGCCGCCTTGGCTGCCAGGGCACACTGCCGGTTCATGCTCAGCCAGCTGTTGCCCAAGACCCCCAGGTCCTTTTCCACCAGGCAGCTTTCCAGCCATTCTTCCCCAAGCCTGTAGTGTTGCATGGGGTTGTTGTGACCCAGGTGCAGGACCCAGCACTTGCCTTGTTGAATCTCATAGAGTTGGCCTCGGCCCATCGATCCAGCCTGTCCAGATCCCTCTGCAGAGCCTTTCTACCCTCAAGGAGATCAACACTCCCGCCCAGCTTGGTGTCATCTGCAAACTTACTGAGCTTCACTGGTGTGAACAATGCTCTTTCCTGGTGTTCAGGACAGCCTAGCCTTACTAGAGGTGGTTTTGTAGGACAAGCTATGGCAGTTTGTCAGGCATTAAACTGTTTTCTTGTCTGTGATGTTTGTGGGGCTGCTGGACAACTGTTACAGACATTTCAGTGTCTTCAACGCCTGCCTTTGGGGGGTGGAGAGAATGCATACATACTCAGTAGCACTTATCTGTATGTCTTTAAAGCCTCTGGGGGTCTCTTGGGGGCAGTAGGTCAGAGAGTAAATTAATGGTTATAAGTGGCAGTTTTTTCTCAGACATGGCGATGGGAGTTAGATGTTCATGTTGTGCATTTAAACAGGCTTTACTTTGCCGTTTGTTGCCATATAAGCTTGTTAGTCCCACTGTGGGGAGGGAGGGAACCTTTCTTCTTGGGCTGTCCACCTGAGAAAAGGAGGTGGAATGTTTTAGCTACTGTTCCCCTTGATTAAGGATGCTTAACTATGGTCAAGTTCTGGGTAGTTTCGAAATTAATCAATAGTAGATTGATTTCTAGAGTGATTTATGAACAGTGACCTTGCTTAACCACATTCAAGAAACGCTTTCCTCAGTGATCTTGGCTTTCCTTTTGGAAATCATCTAATACTGAGCTGTCTTGTTTTCAGGTTGACTTCCTCTTTATTTCTCTGTTGTGCATGGAATTCACCCTCCTTCTTTTCCCATTTTCTCCTCTGACATGAAATAGGAATGTGTCATGGTAAAATGTCTTGTGGTGCTTCTGTACCACAGAAGCAGGCTGAAGTACAGCAGGCTGAAGGGGGATTACTGTATTTAGTTTTGTAACACTCCCAGCAGTTCTTGCTTCCAAGAAGTTGGCCCCAGCAGCATCACTGATGCAGTCCTTAAATCTTCCCCAGACAGTTTGCCCTCCCCATGCTCTCCCCACCCCCAATATGCATGGAAGAAGCAAAGTGTCTTTTGCACATACACCTCTTGCTGGTGTCCTTGAGCTATGTCAACTTCAGCAAATAGTGCACCACAAAAGCATGGGTATATGGAGAGAAACGTGAAGAAATCCTGCTTTGGAGGATGCCTGGTGCTGTCTGATGGACTGAGCAGTCATTAGCATTTGCAACACGCCTTTCATAGAATCATAGAATAGAATCATTAAGGTTGCAAAAGACCTCTAAGATCATTGAGTCCAACCGTCAACCCAACACCACCATGCCTATTAAACCATGTCCCTAAAGTGCCTCATCTACACGTCTTTTAAATACCTCCAGGGATGGGGACTCAACCACTTCCCTGGGCAGCCTGTTCCAATGTTTAACCATTGTTCCAGTGAAGAAATTTTTCCTCATGTCCAATCTAAACCTCCCCTGGCACAACTTGAGGCCATTTCCTCTCATCCTATCGCTAGTTACTTGGGAGAAGAGACTGACACCCACCTCGCTACAGTCTCCTTTCAGGTAGTTGTAGAGCGCGATAAGGTCTCCCTTCAGCCTCCTTTCTCCAGGCTAAACCACCCCAGTTCCCTCAGCTGCTCCTCATAACGCTTGTTCTCCAGACCCTTCACCAGCTTTGTTGCCCTTCTCTGGACTCAGTTTTGTTTCATCCCAAAAGACCTGCTATGCATAGAAGAAGGAACTAGCCCGTGATGTAACTTGAAATGAGGCTACTGAATCAAAATTTTGCAACGAGTCCTTATGATTTTCCCTATTAAATATCTCTACTTCCACCTTTTGGCATAGGCCATTTTTCAATAGGTGATGAGTGATGCTTGGTTTCTGTGATAAACTCACATGCTTCACACCTGTTGCAGGCCTCGGGAAAGGGAAGCTGTGACATTTTCAGTTGGTGATTGGAAGGTTATTTAATGCATTCAAGTTTAAAATTTCCTATATGTATGTATGAACTCTAAAAGCCTTTGGATGGCATTGCAAGACCCCTTTAGAAATATCATGTATGCTATGCAGTTATCTACCTATGAACTTCTAATAGCTGCCTTTCATAGATCACTTGTTAAGTCCTTTGCAGGCTTCCCAGGGATATTTGATAGACCACTGGTCTAGTATCATAAAACCTCCCGGTGAAACATCTCCTACCTAACCTCCAGTGCTTGATGAAATCATTAGTAAATCATGAGGTCTGTGTTTTTCTTTAAATATCCTTCCCTGTGTTTTCTCATAGACTGAAATGGTACATAAGGAGAGCACCTGAATGTTTTCTCATGATGCTAGGCATCAGGTAGGTCATGCAGGCTTATGCTGAAGATAAAGCTGAGAAGCATGAATAGCAAGGTGTTTCTTCAGCTGCATCAGAGTGCCATCTCAGCAGTCTGCCTGACCTACTGCGCTTTATGCAGACTTACAGGCGCGTCACTAGATCCACTGTGGGATCTCATCTGCTTCCCTGCTGCTCTCTGTTAGGAAAAGGAATGCTCAGTAGCAAAATCTAATGTCATAAGAAACATTGTGGAGATTCTCTTTCAGTGCACATATTCCACTGGTTGGGTATTCAGTTGTTAAATACTTATGTAACATACTTGTAATCAATGTTCCCTGCTTCTCTAACTAGCTTTCCGTGTTATGTACCTGAATGCTGACTGTAACCTTTCCAAGACATGTATCGTGGTCATCTGTGCTTGGAGTAGTAACTGGGGAGGACGGGGTGGATCTGTGAATTTTAGTAGCATCTTTGGTCTTCAGCAGTGTTGAGGTGGTGGTGATTGCATGGTGATACAAGCCCTTGCCTGAAAGTACAACCCAGTCACGACATATGTCTGGGGAGGAAAATGGACTTGGGGACTATTACAGTAAAATTATGAGTAAAACTAGGCAAGATCAAAATCTGTCCTTCTATGTTAAAAAAAAAAAACAAAACCAACAACCAAAACAAAAGAAAAAACAACAACCTTCAGATTTTTCCAGAGTCACTGCCTGTTCAGTAAGTAGTGTCACCTTCTTGCATGTGGTATCTCATACCTGTGTTTTTTAATATCTGGATGAAGTCTGATTCTTAGGCAGGTTTTGTCTGAATGCTTTCCTCAGGAATTTTGCCTGTGGTAGGTGTAGAAGACTTGAATGCCTGAAATTGCATTTATAGATACAGGAGTTGGATTTGTGTCTTGTTGTGGGAGGGCTAGACCAGGTTAAAGATGTGAAAAGAAAACTTCCTACCCTGGTACAGCCCTCAGATTATTACCCATTATTGCTTTTCCATGTAGGCAGCAATGAAGTTGCAATAAGAAGTCAGTGATCAAAAGAGACTTCAGGGTCTTGGGACGACTGGTTAAGGGATCAGGAGCACAAGTAGTTTTTTCCTCTATCCTTTCACTTGCAGGGAATGGTGTTGGAAGAAACAGGAAGACCCAGCAGATCAATATCTGGCTCCATGACTGGTGTCACCAGCAGAATTTTAGTTTTTTTCATGATGCATCGGTCTACACGACACCAGGCCTGCTGGCAGCAGATGGGGTACACCTTTCTCAAAGCGGGGAAAGGATCTTTGCACAAGAGTTAGCAGGGCTCATTGAAAGAGCTTTAAACGAGACTTGAAGGGGGAAGGGGATAAAACCAGGCTCATTAGTGATAAGCCATGGAGTGGCATGCCAGTGTTTGAGGGACGGTGTGTTAGTGAGGTCCTTTAGTCTGCTCCACGATGCACTGAGTACACTAGAGAACATTTAGAAATGTCTCTATACTAATGCCCGCAGCACCTTGGCCATCTCAGTGGGGGTAGGGGATGGAGATCCATGTGGCAGCAAAGGTGCAAGGGTTGTTGATGCGTTAGAAACCACGGAAGCACCTGGGAACAGTCACATTGGAACTAGGGCTTCTCCCCAGAAAAAGGTGGCAGGATCAATAGCCCAACTGAAGTGCACCTACACCAATGCACGCAGCATGGGCAACAAACAGGAGGAGCAGGAAGCCATTGTGCAGCTGGAAAACTATGATATAGTTGCAGTCATGGAAACATGGTGGGGTGACTTGCACAACTGGCATGCTGCAATGGATGGCTATAAACTCTTCGGAAGGGATAGGCAAGGAAGGAGAGGGGGTGGGGTTGCCCTGTACGTTAGGGAATGTTTAGACTGTCTAGAGCTTGATGATGGCGATGAAAGGGTTGAGTGTTCATGGGTAAGAATCGGGGGAAAGGCCGAGAAGGCAGGTATCATGGTGGGAGTCTGTTATAGACCACCCAACCAGGATGAAGAGGCAGACGAAATATTCTATAAGGAACTGGGAGAAGTCTCACGATCGCTAGCCCTTGTTCTCGTGGGGAACTTCAACTTACAAGATATCTGCTGGAAATACAATACAGCAGAGAGGAAGCAGTCTGGGAGGTTCCTGGAGTGTGTGGAAGACAACTTCCTGACGCAGCTGGTGAGTGAGCCAACAAGGGAAGGTGCCCCGCTTGGCCCTGTTGTTTGCAAACAGAGAAGGATCTGTGGGTGATGTGATGGTTGGAGGCCATCTTGGGCATAGCAATCATGAAATGATAGAGTTTTTGATTCTTGGCGAACTAAGGAATGTGGTTAACAGAACTGCTGCCTTGGACTTCCAGAGGGCAGACTTTAGCCTGTTTAGGGGCCTGGCTGACAGAGTCCCTTGGGAGGCAGTCCTGAAGGGCAAAGGAGTCCAGGAAGGCTGGACATTCTTCAGGAAGGAAATCTTAAAGGCGCAGGAGCAGTCCATCCCCATGTGCTGAAAGATGAGCCGGTGGGGAAGACAACCGGCCTGGCTGAACAGAGAGCTTTGGCTGGAACTCAGGGAAAAAAGGAGAGTTTATGACCTTTGGAAGAAGGGGCAGGCAACCCAGGAGGACTACAAGCATGTCGTGAGGTTATGCAGGGAGAAAATTAGAAGGGCCAAAGCCCAGCTAGAACTTAATCTGGCTACTGCTGTAAAAGACAATACAAAGTGTTTCTATAAATACATTAACAACAAAAGGAGGGCTAAGGAGAATCTCCATCCTTTGTTGGATGTGGGGGGAAACATAGTGACAAAGGCTGAGGAAAAGGCTGAGGTACTTAATGCCGCCTTTGCCTCAGTCTTTAAGAGTAAGACCAGTTGTTCTCGGGGTACCCAGCCCCCTGAGGTGGAAGACAGGAATGGGGAGCACAATGAAGTCCCCATAATCCAAGGGGAAATGGTTAGTGACCTGTTACACCACTTAGACACATACAAATCTATGGGGCCAGATGGGATCCACCCAAGGGTACTGAGGGAGGTGGTAGAAGTGCTCACCAAGACACTTTCAATCATTTATCAGCAGTCCTGGCTAACCGGGGAGGTCCTAGTTGACTGGAGGTTAGCAAATGTGACACCCATCTACAAGAAGGGTCAGAAGGAGGGTCTGGGGAACTACAGGCCTGTCAGTCTGACCTCAGTGCTAGGGAAGATTATGGAGCAAATCATCTTGAGTTCCATCACGGAGCATGTACAGGACAACTAGGTGATCAGGTCCAGTCAGCATGGGTTTATGAATGGCAGGTCCTGCTTGACTAACCTGATCTCCTTCTACAACAAGATGACCCGCATAGTGGATGAAGGAAAGGCTGTGGATGTTGTTTACCTGGACTTTAGTAAAGCCTTTGACACCATTTCCCACAGCATTCTCCTGGAGAAACTGGCTGCTCATGGCTTGGATGGGCGTACTCTTCACTGGGTGAAAAACTGGCTGGATGGCCGGGCCCAAGGAGTGGTGGTGAATGGAGTTAAATCCAGTTGGTGGCTGGTCACTAGTGGTGTTCCCCGGGGCTCAGTATTGGGGCCAGTTCTGTTTAACATCTTTATCAGTGATCTGGATGAGGGGATCAAGTGTACCCTCAGTAAGTTTGCAGATGAGACCACGCTGGGCGGGAGTGTTGATCTGCTTGAGGGTAGAAAGGCTCTACAGAGGGATCTGGACAGGCTGGATTGATGGCTAAGTGCCGGGTCCTGCACTTGGGTCACAACAACCCCATGCAACACTACAGGCTTGGGGAAGAATGGTTGGAAAGCTGCCTGGTGGAAAAGGACCTGGGGGTGCTGGTTGACAGCCGGCTGAACATGAGCTGGCAGTGTGCCCAGGTGGCCAAGAAGGCCAATGGCATCCTGGCTTGTATCAGAAATAGTGTGGCCAGCAGGAGTAGGGACATGATCGTCCCCCTGTACTCAGCACTGGTGAGGCCACACCATGAATACTGTGTTCAGTTTTGGGCCCCTCACTACAAGAAGGACGTTGAGGTGCTGGAGCATGTCCAAAGAAGGGCAACAAAGCTGGTGAAGGATCTAGAGCACAAGTCTTATGAGGAGCGGCTGAGGGAACTGGGGTTGTTTAGTCTGGGGAAAAGGAGGCTGAGGGGAGACCTCATCACTCTCTACAACTACCTGCAAGGAGGTTGTAGCGAGGTGGGTGTCGGTCTCCTTTCCCAAGTAACAAGTGATAGGATGAGAGGAAACAGCCTCAAGTTGTGCCAGGGGAGGTTTAGATTGGATATTAGGAAAAACTTCTTCACCAAAAGGGTTGTCAAGCATTGGAACAGGCTGCCCAGGGAAGTGGTTGGACATGTAGATGTGGAACTTAGGGACGTGGTTTAGTGGTGGACTTGGTAGTGTTAGGTTAACAGTTGGACTCAATGATTTTAAGGGTCTTTTCCAACCTAAGTGATTCTATGATTCTATTAAATGTATAGTAAAATAGCAACATACAGTCATATCTACTAGTGAGAACCAGTACGAGAACTCACAGTTGAAAGTGTTGCTTTTAAGGCACACAAGCCAGGCACCTTCTAGAGATACATGAAGGTGGTCTAGAAACTTCACTTTGGCATCTCAGTAACACCATCCTTGAAAGGCTTTGCATCTGCAGTGGGATTTAAGTAATCTTTGTGATCAGTACACTCAGTGAGGATGATGTTACTGGCATCAGTAGGAGTGGGACGATGAAGTCCAAAATGAAGTATTTCAAGTGCAGATTGAATGTGTGGGGTTTTTTGTTTGTTTTTAGTACTCTTCGTATAGCTGATTGTATATTGTATCTTCAGATAAGTCTCTGGAACAACCTATTTTCATCTTTTAAGGCTCCTCACTGCAGTAGCTTAAGAGCTTTGTATGTGCCCAGAGAACAAGGCTCAGATACTGATACTTTCAAAAGAACTTTCTTCATCTGAAGATTCTGGCATTTGGATTTTTCTTTCCTAGGTTTAGAGAGGGCAGCTAGTTTCTAGTCCGTAAACAGCGACACATGAGCAGCTTTGTGGGGGCTTTCTTACAACCCAGCCAGAGTGTAGAAAGTACTATAAGTACATGGGCACATGTTAAATTTGTTTGAAATAACCTTTTTCACTCTTTAATGCTTTCTGTTACCTTGAGAACTTAAACAGAGAAGGCTTTTCAGTGAAATTTGTTTCATCTCCCCTTGCAACAAGGTCTTGAGTATCCCTCAGTACCAGGGCATGAGATTGAGGTAGGAGTGGGTGAGAAGGGAAGGACCTTATAGAACTCTGGTTTTACTGATCTGGCCTATGGATTAGATGGATGTCACACGACCTAAACCACAGTATCCAAACCTAATGTCCTGAGCCGCAGTGTTTAAATATGAGTATGTCCTTGGAAAGTCTTAATGGTCTCTGTTGATTCTCTGTTTGGACCATCCTTGCAAGCTCTGTGGAGGCCTTCGTTCACTTAATAGTTGTTCAGCCCTCATTCAGTGTGCAATGTTATTGCTGATCTTGTGTTAGGGTGACAGCTTCTGTTCTCCCTCTCTGTCTCTGAAACTGTGTGCATTTCATTCTTGTAGAGGAGGGAGCTTTGGAGAGAATAGTTTGGTGGCTGCTTCCTGATAAATTTTGCCAGTTGCCTTGCTTAACTGCTTTATCAAGTAGCCAGTTCTGTGTCTCATTAAAACCATTAACTCTTTTTGACTCCAGACTTGTTCAGGTGCTGCGCAGATTTAGAGCTTTACTTCTGTTGAAATGTAAATCATTCTTTCCTTGCAGAGCAAAGCAAATGTGCTTGAGGAAGCAGGAATGCTTCTTTGTCTGAGCAGGCTAAGATACAAGTCTGTTTCATCGAAACTGTGTTATATTAAATATAAGACCTGATTTACTGCATGAGGCTCTGGATTATATGCAGAAATACTAATTGCTTGACAGATCTCAGGTTTCTCTTCTCTGGGTTGCTGAGCTTACTTCACTAAGCATAGAGTGGCCTTTACAGCAACAAGGGCACTTGTGCATTTTCTGGATTTTGGGCATAGGCATTCAAGCTTAGCTGTGGCCCACAGACATCAAGTTTACTAAATTACTTGACTACAGATGGTCTCAAGCTAGCTGTGTAACTGATTAATGAAAAGAAAAACCATTGGAAAATTCCAGTCAGACAGCACCAGTGGGAACATATGAAATCAAAATAGCAAGTATTGTCTGTGTGTGTGAGACAGACAGAAAGACTGACAGAATGTCAACCAACTGGGACAAACCAAACATTGAAAACTGATGTAATACTGTTTAGGGTATGTCTGCATACTCCAAAGGAGGAGTTGTTGTAATGGGAGGAGGGAGAAGGGAAGACTTTTGTCTTATACAACTTGTATGGAGAAGTGAGGCTAATGAGGGTAGAGGTTTTATTCGGATTGTCTGTAATCAGCTGTTTTATTTAACCTCTAGCTCTTACTTCAAAGCAGAGGGGCATGAAAGAAAAGCTGTTGTGCAGAAATGTGCTGGTTAACTGAAATTAAAATGTGAGGTTGCTATAGAGTAGATTTTAAGGAAAAAGTGTAATGTTAGATTGAAAATGCCTTCTTATACGTTTTGGAGTACTCTGAATCTTGTAGCAGACTGCTTAAATCATAGACTGTAAGTAATTTTGATGTAATCAGTCAATGATGAAAATAATTACTAAAGTAGCTATTCGTGGTGCAAAATTCCCTTTGACCTTTTCAAGAAGTCACTCCCCTCTGAAACTGTAAAGGAAGTAGCATATCTGTTTCTGATATTTATAAGTTATTCCTCATTATACTTTTCATTTTAGGAAAAGCCACGAGATGTTCCAAACTTGGTCTGCCAAATAGCCTAATTACTCCCTTCAAGTAAGACAGGAGGACCTGCTCTTTTTCTTGCGGCTTATTCAAATAAGTGTAAAGGTTTAAAAGGCCAGTCTTAATCTTGAAAGGACAAGTAATTGCTTTGTGCTCCTGGTTTCTGTGTTGGAAGTCATTCTTCCAAGGCATGTCTTCAAGTATCTTTCAGTCTTGCTTTGTTTCTCCATGGGCGCATTTTCTAGCAACAGTGGATTGGACGTACCAAATCTCCCAGTTCCTAGGATCCAGGAGCCCTAAGCAGTTATTTGACTAGTTGTTCTTCTGGTCATGCATCTCTCATCTCTCTGCCTGTTCTGTTGATAGCTGATAAAGCACTAAATACATCAGTGGTTTTAAAGTAGTCTCACACAGCTAATACTGGCAACACATCCAACAAGTGTACAGTACACCGACAAGGGTCATACAGTCACTGTAAAAGGAGTGATGAGAATATTGTGAGTTGGGGAAGCTGAGTTCTCTTGTACCTTTCCGTGATTCCATACAGTCTTATTCTGGTTTTGCCATAGCGGCTAGCATTGTGGGAATTACTTGGCACTTACACTTCTCTGTGACTGCAGGATGCATGCTGAAGTTTCAAGAAACCATCAGGCAGGAGGGAGCTGTGATGCTTAATTAAATATAAAGCCTTTTCCTTTCCTGACCTAGTTGCCACATGCTAATAGTCTTGCTTCCAGGCCAACCTAAGAACAAATATAACAATTGCCATCTGGTAAAATACTGCTTTAAGCATGTGTACAGACTGTTTTCCTTTAGGCATTAATTGGGGACAGCTATTGAGCTCTGACCTAGTGGCAGTCCCAGATATGTTCAGCTGCAAAATGGAAAAGGGATTGAAATGATGACTTTTTTCCACTAACTTTGCTTTTTTTTTTTCCTCCTCCCTCCCCTCCTCCCCCAGATAACTATTATCTTTAAATCATACCAAGACTGTACAGATCAGAAAGTATATCAAGCAGTGACTGATGACTTGCCTGCAGCTTTTGTTGATGGTACAACAAGTGGAGGTGATGGGAACACCAAGAGCTTGCGAATTGTGGAGAAAGTCAGTGGCAAATATGTCGAAATGCATGCCAAGTACATTGGGACCACGGTGTATATACGCCAGCTTGGGCACTACTTAACATTGGCCATTCGCATGCCTCAAGAGTTGGTCATGGCCTACGAGGAGAGCCAGGATCTGCAGCTGTGTGTGAACGGTTGCCCTTCAACTGAACGTATTGATGATAGTGGCCACTTACCATTGCCTGTGATGGGGCAGTTGCTCCCTCAGGGTGGTGCTACTCATCCCTGGTCAGTGTACACGCTGGAAACTGCCACCACCAAATGCCATGAGAAGATGCTGGTGAAGGACATCTATTTTTACTCATGTGTATTTGACCTGCTCACCACTGGTGACGCTAACTTCACGGCTGCTGCTCACAGTGCCTTGCAGGATGTGGAGGCACTGCACCCCAGAAAAGAGCACTGGCATATCTTTCCCAGCAATGGAGGTGGTGGTGTGGGCAAGGGTAGCAAATTCTTTGTTGGTCTTGGACTTGTGTGCTTGATCCTTCTTGTGTTTTTGTAGGTTTTGTTGTCTATAACAAAGTTTTGAAATATATATTGTCATAATATATTGAGTAAAGATGAGTATATATGTATATATCATGTATATGAAGGGGTGTTTTGTCTTGGGACACCCACCAGATTGTACATACTGTGTTAACTGTTTTCGTGTATGTTTGATGTAGTATTCTTTGTACCTATTTGTTCTGCAGTTGGTGAAATGTTTTATAATGTCCCTGCATTGGGACCTGATAGAAAGCACTTTATTTTTTATATATTAAATATTTATGTGTGTATCTGAGTAACTATGTATTACACCTACATAAACGTGCATACAATACTCAGTGTTCCCTCTAAGTACTACTTGGTTTAACCGATTTTTTTAATTGGATTAGTTTGTGGTTTTTTCCTATCATTTCTCTTACTCTAGAGACAGCATGTCTCTTGTCCTGTAATGACATTGGTGATTTGCTGGGTTCACTAGTTAAAATTATTAAGAATGGAGTTGTATTCTGTCCCTCAAACAAATGGCCATCCCTTCTTTGGAGGGAGAGAGTGAAGTGCTTCCCATTAGCTCAGATGACCATCTTGGATAACATGAATTACAGAACCTTCTTTGTAATTCTGACATTTCCTAGTTTCATGGCATGAGTTTCAAAAGAAGAAAAGGGAATGCGTTGGAGTGAGACTTATGTAGCTTTATAGAACCAGTGGAAAGATCATTTTAAAAGACATTAATGGTCTAGTTGTGTAAGCATGTAAGGTAACTATTGCAGCTGCCTCTAACGTGGAGGGTTAAGTCATTCTCCAAGATGGACTGGAGAAATCACAAGCCTGAATTCTGTCCCTTGCTTAGGTGCTAATTTTATCTTATACATTCAGAAGGAGGAGCAGAGTGAGGCTGCAGGCTCTGACTATTACTGAGGAGCTACGAGAAGAATGATTTGGTGGCCTGAACGTTGGTTTTACTTAGTGCCTTAGTCTGCTGCAAGAAGTGGAAGCTTTTATACATGCTACAATAAACCCAGCTCCAAGATGGGCTTATTTCACTCTTAAAACTGTTCATCTAACATATCAGTCCAGTCTCAGAAGTGCTATCTGAATAAGACTCAAATAGCATTTGCCTTTGTTAAGCAAACTTGAGCTAGTGTTTGCCTTGGTGGAGGGAGATGGAGTTTATTCATGGAATGAAAGCTCCTAGTTTTTAATGAAGATTCTTCTGGCAAGGTTAGGGACCGTTGACTGGTAAGGACAGCAGTAGTCTTCTCAAAGAAACTAATTAATTCCCTGTATGGATGTGTAACTGCATACAGGTGTTATTCTGGGAATACTTGAGATAAAAGTAGTCAGAACTGACTTAAGGCTGAAGGTAAAAATTTATTTTAGACTAGACTATTGGCAGCTTGTTCTGTCTGTGCTGTCTGATGGTGCTGTTCCAGATGAGTTAGACTTGTGGATTTATGATACGTCTGATAATGTGGCTCCTGTGGTTTCACCTGATGGTGACAGGCTTCTCCCTATTTTTGTGGCTGAACTTCCTCATCAATGCTCTGAATTTAAAGTTCTCATGGCTGAAAGCTGATGGATGAACCTAGTGTTGCTTGCAGTTACTTATTGGGCAGGCACCATATACTAGTTAATTTTCTCTGTCCCTGGATCCTGTATGTATATACATATATGTATACTAGCATTGAGTTGTGAGCCTCTCAAATAATATTTCAGAAGTGTAGTAATTCCCCTAAAGAGTTTTCCATTTTCTTGTTCCTGCTGTGGGATTTCTTGAGAAAATGTTATTTGCACATGTTCATTCTTGAAGTCCGCCATCGCCAAGAGAGCTTTAGTTAATGCCAAACATGTGGATATTTTGAAGCTAGTGAATGGTCTTTAGGGAGAACTTAAGCTTAGAGGGAATACTTTTTTTTTTGCAGGCTCTCCAAATGGCTGTCTTTTCTAAGGCTACAGATATCCCCCCCCCCCATGCTTGGAAACCTAACAATGTGTCAGTATTTGCAAAACCTTTTAGATGTGGTTCATGAATATACCAGTAAGTATATGTTTGTGTAAAAGAGTGGCTGTGCTGTGTGTAAATACTTTAAATTATGATAGAATAAAGTTGCCTACCCTGCTGAGGAACGTCTGTAATGTGGTGTTAGTGACCCCTGGTGGGGTGCAGAGAAATTGGGGACGTGGGCCACGTACTGGGCAGGCAATCTATAAACAAAGCCCCAATTTGTTTCCTAGCCATCACTTGTTGGATAGGAATGTGCTGAGTACAGTCGTTGTACTTCCTTGCAGATGCTTGTTTCTCCTCTGCTAAATAAGCTGTGTAGTGAAATTTATGACCAGCAGCTGCAAACCAGGCCAGTTTATTAAGAGACTGTGTATGGGAAACCAACAGCAGGAACCATCCCCTCAGGATCCCGCTTGTACAGTTTTTTTGCAGTGTTTGCAGAGATATTTAATAGAGCTTTAACACAGTGATCTGATACTGCTGCATCCATCTTGAGAGGCGTTATGAAAATCCTCTTGTAAAGTTACTGGAGAACTCTCAGACCAGAAGAATCCTGGAAGAGAAAATTGCTTTCTGTAAAACTGAAGAAGAGATTGTGGCATTGAAAGAATAAGTGATACAGAAGTGTCCATAAGATTACAGAACTTTGGTTAACAAGATGATCTGCTAAGTATACATGGTAACTGTAATATTTCAACTGCAGGGCTAATCACACAGCGTGAAGGTAAATTGGAAGTGCCAAAACTTAAAACAAGTCAGATACGTACCAAGAAAGATAGACCGAATAAACACAACTTTGAGTGTTGTTTTGCTAAGCTTGTGTTACAGCTAGAATTTGAGGTACGTGGGGAGCAATCTTAGGTGGTAGATACATCACTGAAATGCTTTGTGGAAACGACTGTAGAAAGCAAAGGGAGCTTTAAATATGTATATGTTTAGTGTATACAGAAGCTGGCCATCATATCTGTAAGAGCTTACTTTTGTTCAAAGGTGTTGATCTACCACCACAAGCTCTGCAGAAGGCAATATAGCATGATTATCAGTATTTTAATGCAATGACTAGTAAGCTATTACTGATCCTATCTGTTGTTGGCCTTTGTCTTAAAAAAGTTGGCTGATGCCTTGGATATTAGTGGCTTATTCAAAAGGTTGTTTTAAGTATCTTCTAGAGCATTTCTAACCGGAGTATTTCCTAATCCTATGCTAACAGCTTTTAACAGTAGCTGAGGACAGTTCTCTGCAGTTGTGGAGTGTGACAGCTTCCCTAGGAAGCATGTCACAGAACTGAGCAGAGAACGGGCTGCTTAATCCTTAATTTTGTATGTACGTATGGCTCCTGAACAAGGGTATTATAAAAGGAAATAGTATACTTAACTGACTGTCAAACCAAAAATTTTTTTTTCTCTCTTCCTGGAAAACTTGGCTGGAAGAATAATCTGCACAGAGCACCTGCTAAGTGGAACAAAACCTGAGAGAATGCAGGGTCTGAGAACAACCTGGCTTTTGTTCTTGTGGTCAAGTTAGAGCCCTTCAGTAGTGCATTTCCTTTCAAATTGCTGCTGTACTGCCAGAAAATAGATCATCAGCTATTTACATTCTCTTACCTCAGCATTGTGGATACCGTGCATTTGTTGTATGGGTTTTGGGGATGTGCAAGCAGCTATTTACTTATATACACCCTGAAGTGAAGCAAGCAATGTTGCAAACTTGCACTGCCTAATGAGGGTTTCATTAGTGGATGTGTTTAGGAAAAAAGCCCAAGTAGCTTGTGGCTTTCTTCTCTTTTGACAGACTCATAGCATAGTTTCAACTCTTGCATTCGTTTTCTTCATGTAAGTATACCTGTGGTGTTTTACACTGAAATTTTCATGCTTTGGGTTATTTTAATTCCCGTCTATGTCTTGACTGATACAAACTGTATTCCTTTCTGTCTTTCCCTATTCCAGCTATTAAAAACTGCTATCTATACAATGCCTAGACATGACTAGTAATGACTCCCTTTTTTTAGAAGGTATTCTTTGTTGTTGTTTATAAGATAAGCGTTCTCTGTGTTGTGCTGCTAGTTCCCTCCATCTATATTCAAAACAAACAAGGAGTGTGTGGGTCAATGTTGTTCATTAGATTTTATCATTTTTATTAATTAGCTTGTTTTGGAGAGCAACATAGCCACAGATCAAGTGCAAGTATGCAGGTAAATTTATTGTGATGCTGATGTAAAGCAATTGCATCTGATCTGATTCAGAATTCTTTTAGTCTGACTGTGTTTGTAAATTACACTTCATTGAAATTAAAAGCTGCTGATTAGTAAATCAACTGTGAACAGTAAGATTGATTACAGCCTTTGGACACATGCAGGGGTATGTATCAGAACTGATAACTAGATATAAAAAGGACTTAATGTGTTATATGTGGAGTACCAATAATTTTTATTCATAGGAATTATTTTCATGATTACTGCAGTTTTAAAGCTTAATTTCCACTTTTTTCTACACCATAATAGTAGAAGAATAATCCGTTACATACACAAAATGTGTACATGTCATTGATTCTAGTATGTGCTTGAGGGCTGGGTCTACAAAAGATTTTATATGTCTAGTTGGTGTGCGAAGTGTTTGAATCCAAAATTCAGATACACATTAAAGCCTTCTCAGCTTGAACCCAGATGTTTCTTAGGATCTCTACCTCTCTCTTCTTAATCCAGTAGAGACCCTCAAGGAACCTGTATTTTTGCTGCTGAGCAGAGAAGAAAAATGCGGTCTTGAGGGTTGCAGGTGCACCCTAGCCAGATTCACCTGTTCATCTGCCTGCTTTACTTGCAGGACTTTTTTGGCAGGTACCTGCCCTGCTCACTCACATTTCGCAGGTGATGTGTAGTGGTGGTAAGCATACTGCCAGAGTTTGGGAGAAGCAAGTTAAAATTCCTCCTCTGCCTCAATCTTTCATATCTTCCGAGAGTGCCAGTGCTCTAACAGCTGGGAGCTATTATCAAATAAATGCCATTCTGTGTTTTTATAAAGTGATAGCTTTATCCAAACAAAGTCTTAGGTGTCTTGAAAGAGATTGGTGGCATACTTTACACTTGAGAGTTATTTCACCTAAATTCAGTAAACGGAACGTGTAGGCTGCCTCTGTAGTCAGTGGAGTAAATAGCAGTATTGTAGGTTGAGTTGAATTGTCTTCTGGAGGTGCTTACTGATATCCTTCGGTAGAGGGGAAGCCCAGGCAGCTCATTTTTAAATAGCTGAAATTCGTCCAGCCCTGATGGGTACATTTTAAATTCCAGCCTAGGTTCCTAGTCAGGGACTACCTATGTTTGCTAGAGACAAGCCAGCTGACCCAGCATTTCCTGCACAGCACCACATGTCTCCCAGGCTTGACTGATGGGTACTGTGAAAGCCTCACACCTGACCTTCTTGGCCTGGCCTGTACACTGAAACTTTCAATATTTGATTTCTCTTGAAAACATACCTGAAGAAGGGAACAAGGCCACCTGATCCTTTCTGTACTGGCCCCTTCTCTCCTCCTAAAGCAAGCTCTATGCAGGGGGGGAGGGGCGGAGAGAAGCAGGATGAAAGAAGAGATTGAGTGGGATCACAGTAGGCAATCTGCACAGGAGCAAGGGCTGTGTTTTTTAATTAGTGTGTTTTATCTTTTAGGCCGTCCTTTGGTGGGTCCCTTGCTGCCATTACCCTACAAGTGTTTTACAGAAAGCAGCACAGTTTCAACAGGTGAGATTGCCAAAACCCTTAAATACCCTGCAGCCAAATTATTAATGTATTTGACTAGAAAGTAAGAGATCTGTGTTGGAATCCCCACTCTAAATTACATAAAGGAGATGTTTAAACAAAGGTTTCCTGCCTTCTCAGCTGACTGTAATAATCATTATCCTACTGGGTTTATCAGCTTTTACCTGGCAGTGATAAATGAAAAGTGCAAGCTGCCTCCTTAGCTGGGAGCACTGGTGGAGGAAAGCACTACCTCTGACCTGGAGTTGTCAAGTCAAGTCCTATGACAATTTTACCCCAGTATTTCCTACTGCATAGCTAAAAGCTACAAACCCCTGCTGTGGATCCTGACACTCTTGCTTGCTCCAACGTATCTCATTCTCAAAAAGTCTAACTAGATAGCAGTGCAATCCAAATGTCTGCATGCTATGTTTCTTAGCACTGCAGTGCTTGAAGACTAGGTCCAGTATATGATTTAAGTGATTTTAAAAGCTAGCGCACCCCTGAAACCATTGCAGATGCCTGTAACATCCTTGATACAAATAGTTCAGTACATAGCTATATCCGATTAACTCTTCTAACTTGGCCCCCCTTTTATAAGAACCGCAGAGGTCTGATCCAGCAGCTGTCCTTTCTCAGAACAAATGCTTAGCTTTTTCATACCAGTCTGCTTGGAAGCATGAGAGACCTGCCTTCAAAGGCTATGTTAGGATTGAAACACATCACTCCCACTTTCTATAGGTGGGGTAGCATCTCATGTCAGAGGATTAACTCTCTCCCTCACCCCATCTCTCTGTAGAGAGAGCCCAACAGTGACAAACCCTCATGGTGGCTAGGACAAGTTAAAAAGTAGTGTACCTCACTGTCTGTGGTGCCATCTCTAACATCAAAGGACAAGTGCCCTTTGTCCTGCCCTTGATGCAGTGCCAGTGGTTTCGCATGACCTTCTAATCCTTGCTTCTTCAGGTGCTGCCAATCATCTCTCCCCAGCTTGCTTAAAACACGATGAACTAATTCCCTGTAAAATCAGTAAGTTGATACTAAGCTATGAGAGAGAGGTGATACCAGAATAGACTTTTTGAAAAAATAAAGTTGGGTGGTTTTTTTCCATTTAGCAATTATAAATCCTGTAAAAAAGCCCTAATAATTAAACTGTGGCTTGCCCAAGTAGTGTTTGTGATTCTTTGGAATGCCACCATTTCAGAATTTTTTTTTTTTTAATGTGCATATAAAGAAGTCACATGTCTCGCCTCTTCTTGCAAATGAGATGGCCTTTATGTATGCTAAAGAGATCAATAAATAGTCCCATTGGGAAATCAGATATAGATATTCCTCTATAATAAGAATAATTGGTGAAAAATAATTTCAGATGCACCTATGTCTATGGCAATCACAGTCTTCTGCCCTCTCCCTGCAACTACTTAAGGCTCC
The DNA here is from genome assembly GCF_965638725.1 of Aptenodytes patagonicus. Classification (NCBI taxonomy): domain Eukaryota; kingdom Metazoa; phylum Chordata; class Aves; order Sphenisciformes; family Spheniscidae; genus Aptenodytes; species Aptenodytes patagonicus. Next base: position 60,153,731 of record NC_134982.1, read on the forward strand.
TCAGTCAAAAAATATCAAGTCCTTCAGTGATGACCCTCTGTGTTTGACTCCTTGAAAGTTTTCTACAAGTAGACATGCATGTTCATTGTCAGAAATGCTAGGAGTCTGTCAGCAGAGCTTCAGCTAACCCTTGTAAGACTGTGGATTACTTTTTGGCTTTCTCTAGATGCATTATTTTTTATTGTTGACCAGTTCAGAAAACCTGGTAATCGTGATGCAGCTGTTTCACTGACTGAAATAGAGGACCCTTACAAATAGAAACACTTTCTACTTCTGGGTTTAGACTCTGGTGGAAAGTCTAACTTCACAATTATGAAAAATGAGCCAAATATAACTTTGTTCAAAAAAGTGCTAGGATATTGCTCCTACATTGTCTGATGGGACCAGAAGTGTATAGTGAAATGACTAGTTCTGCACATTTCAGAGGATTTTGCTTTGGCTTAGTTCTACACTGGCTCAAACAGAGCAAACAGCTGTCAGCAGCTGGAGTACATTACATGATCTTCTGGACACTTCTTCCCATTTAGTTTCACCAGGAAAGATCCATTTCATCCAGAGATGTAAACCAAAGCATGGTAAAAGGGAGGGGGAAATAAGGAGGTTTACTTCAAAAGTGAAGATCTTACCAGCTCTTTCAATATTAAGAAAAGATCACTTGCCTGATAGTGCTAACAATTACAATGCAAACCCTTAAAATCAACATGCTATGTAATATCTCTCTGGGTAAAAAACAGCACCCGAAACCTGCAACCCTGCAATCTAAAAGCAGTTCATTTATAAATGAACTATTTAGTCTAATGACAAGAAGTAAAAAAACCTCGCAATTTCAGCTTTGCTCAGAGGATATTTTTACTGGATATTTAAACTGCCAGTAGCTAAATGGCAATATATTGGCCTCTGGTGGAGTACTTGCCTTAAACATAGAGCTGCTAACTGCAGTTTAATTGTGGACAACAAAGTTTATCTGACAATCATTAATGAAACTTCCCCGGATAACAATTTAAGTGCGGGTTTTTTTGCTAATTTGCCCTCAGTGTGGTTCTTGGAGGTTAAGTGTGCGTATGGATCAGTGTGTACATAGTCTGCTTGATTTTTAGTCTCCGGATATAATTTTATAATATGCCAAAGTGACTTTATTTGGTGGTTTAGACCCTCTAAGACAATTAGGCATTTCTCCATCTTGAATAAAGAGCATATCACTGCCAATCCTTTTCACCTTTGTTCCTTATCCACAGAGTAAGCATTCAGTCTATCCTACTCGTAGAGGGGGAATACAGTTTTTCCATTCTTCATTTATTTCATCCTTACACGTAACTTTGAATACAGGGATTAGAGTATTGTGTATCAGCTTTGGCTGGAGCACTGCATCCCTGAATCTTGAGGAAGCTCTTTCCCCTGCCTGTGCCCTCCAAAGCTTTCTTTCAAGCTCATAGCACTCACCATTAACTGCATTTTTCTGTAAAGGATCAAAACACTTCTCATAACTTCCCTACACTTGAGTGCCTTATCCTATCAAGGAAGCAGCGGAGCTGAAGTTACCATTTCACCTCTAGGTTTTCAGCAGTGCCTTCCCACTCCGACACCCACAAATCTAATTCAAGCAAGCAGATACGCAGCCCAAAATAAAAAAATCCGTATTTCACGGTGAAGTTAACAGACCTTTGTGTTCTCACCTTGCTACACTTAAAGATTTTCTACCTAGACTGGAAGAAATTCACAACATAGCTTTCTACACATGAATAATACCTATCCCATTTCTGCGGTTATGTCACAAAACGTCTTGCCAAAGCCACAAGGGAAAATAAAAATGTCAAATGTTGAGATCTGGCAAACTAGGGGCAAGTGAAAATGCCTACAGGATTGAACCCTGAAGGAAGACAAGTATATAAATGTGTCCTCTTGGGTGTAGGCAGGAGATAGCACTGAGCTGCTCAGATCTTTGAAGCCAGGGATAGTGTGGGTGTGTGATCAGAAGCAGAAATTTAGAAAGGCAGCAAATTTTAATATAGAAAATTGAAGCCCTTCAGGTACTACCGGATTAGGCAACAGCTGTGTGCAGGCTCTGAGGACTGCAGTATCCAATCTAGGTGTCTAAATTCTTCAGTGATTAAAGGCTGTAATCCCTGTAATTTAACAAGCTCCTATTTTTGCAGATGAGCCTAGATTTTGAACATCCACAAATCCAAGGGACCTGACGAGATGCATCCCAAGATCCTGAGGGATCTGGCAGATGTAGTTGCTAAGCCACTCTCTGTTGTATTTGAAAAGTCATGGCAGTCAGGTGAAGACCCTAGTGACTACATGCTACATGCATGTAGAGAGGCACCCAGTCACAGTGATTTTCCGGAAAGGGTGTGAGAGCTTTGGCCATTGTGCAGTCCTCTCTGCACATTCTTATTTTTGTGCCTACACTTGGGGTGGGCCCCCTTCCACCCTATTTTGCTCTCTTCAGGGTCTCTCCTGTCTACATCACCCCATGCCTTTTGCTTGTCAATCCAGGCCACAACTTCCTCTCATGATTGCAGATCATCGTCTCCCTCCCTTGCTGTTCCTAGCTTAAAGCTCTTCTCACCAGGTTGGCCAGACTTGACAAACTTGACAAGGTGTTTTGTCACACTCAGTCAGGTGGGACCAATTAGCAGTCCTTGATCCTCAGAATGGCCCAGCAGTCATAAAAGCTGAAACCCTATAATTGATACCAGCTGCAAACCTGGGTGTTGACTTGCAGGATCTATCCACTCCTCCTCAAGCTCCTTCTTTCACTGGCAAGTGACCCTGGTGCCCTTGGCCCTCGCCTCCAGAGCCACATAGTCATTCTTGCTATGCTCCAGGTCTCCCCTGGCCGTATTGCTGGTGCTCATGTGGAAGAGCAGCAGGGGGGAATAGGCCGAGAGCCAGAGAAGCCTTGGCAGCCTCCCCACAACGTCCTAGATCCAAACCCCTGGCAAGCAGCAAACCTCCCTAAGTCCTGACCTAGGTCAGGTCAGCAGATGGGGACCTCTGCCCCACAGCAGGCAGCTTCACACTGCTGTCACTTGCCACATCCCCCGTCTGCTGTGGGGCTCAGGTGCAGCCAGCTGGGGTGCTTCACCAAATGCAGCTCCCAGCCCCACATCTGCTACCAGGGCACTGAAACTCTTCTGTATGTGCAGACCTGCAGGTGGGGCAGAATACCCTCCTGGGACTAAAAGCCACCAGTTTCCAGCCTTTGCCTTCCTGGGAGTCTCCATTTCCCACACCTGTATGCACAGACTCTGCCTGCTTCCTCAAGTACAGCAGGGGTTCAGGCTTTTGAAGCCACAGCATCTTAGAAAAGCTGACACATCCCTTATTGCTATCGGGAGACATGATTAAGCGAGGTCAGGCACAAGGCTGAGAAGCACTGCCCTAGACTTTAATTAAGATCAGTGGATTGCTGGAAAAACTCTCCTTTGTTCTTTGTCTCCTTTGCTCTTTTTCTTGAACCCTAAGCGTTGTACAATGCTATCATGATATTATCCAATTCCATGATGAAAGTTTCACTTTCTTTATCCATTAGCTGAAACATTGGTTTTAAAGGTCTTCTCTTAGATTCTATGATGCTTTGCTTCTGTGTTCTCGTCCCTCTTTCTGATGCTCTAAGCTTTCCTAGTAATATTCATTTCAAACAATAAAGTACATCAGAAATAGACATGATGACCTCCTTATATTTGTGCCGTAGTGGTCATTTTAGAATCTGATTGTTCTTTCTGTGGGAAAATAAAACAGGGCTTACTTCACAGTCTAGAGAGATCTGAAACTAACTGTACCAACTGTTTAGTTCTCAAATTTTCAGTTTTGGAATTCATTACAAGAAGATTGCTCTGTTCTGGAACTCAAAGTATGGCTAACAACACATGTATTTTACATATGAATTAGGTTTGAGAGAAATACACAGACCATAGGAAGCATGAAAATCTCACCTGTCAAACTGAACTACTCACAAAGCTGGAAATAAATACGAAGAATCTTATGGTTAATCATCAAATATTTAACATCTAATTAACAATCAAACATTCCCAATGCTTCAGGAAAAGAAATCATCCATATTAAAGCATTCATTGTACTGTATTCTTTGAAATTACTGATCGTTGCTAGTAAGTTTAGAGAAATGAGTATTTACATATGACTGCTCATGCAAACGTTTGTAAATAGATTTCTTTTAACCATTTAGGTATTAAGCTTTCACAGTCATGCAGTCTTGAAGTAGAAACCGTGCTCCGCACTTTCCAAGGGAAGCATTTCAGCAGCTCGCTTGCCGTTTAACACAGCTGGAAGTGCAGCTAGTGGCTCAAACTGCTCCTCGGAAGATCTGGGAAGAGAAGGACCATTCCCACTCCACCACCCGTCTTCTACTCAAGATGAAGAATAGAACCCTAATTATAAAAATGTATCTATCTCTATCACATGAGAAGATTGAATAGCAGAGTAAAGGAGAAAAGAAAGTATATTCTGTTACAAAGACTACATCATTTAACGTGAATTTACAAAACAAAATGAAGCTGAGCTTACTAAATAAACATCTTGCACTTCAAGCAGTACTTTCTGATTAGCAAATAGTGCGATACTTTCTGCTCACTCATAAAAACCTCTCCCTATTTTCACTTTCTAAAATCATGTTAAAAGAGAAAAACGAGCAGTTAGTATCTAAAAAATGGTCACAGAAAAAATAAAGTGCTTGAGAGATTTGAAACGTACAAACAAGCATTTACAGTAGCTGCCACAGGGCTGTTTCTTGGTGACATATATGAAGGGAAGAAATAATCATGAAGAAGAAATGAGGATAATCCATCAGAACCTGTCTTTTTAGGCATGTCCCACTTAATCAGTCAAACTGCATTCAATAAGTACAGTAAATTGTTCTAATAATTTTTACTGACGTGACAGAAAAAAGCAATTATTTTTAATATTATACAGAATATTTGCAAATGGAGAGTACCTCACTACCTCATTAAAATTCTTAATCGATAAGCTAAAAGCTAACAATGCCTAAGACAGCTGGTATGTGGCAGTTCTTTGTACCCCTGTGTGGGAGAACTGGAGTAACCATGAAAGCTCTGGAATTGGCATGGAAAGGACAGAGATGACATCCCTGCATCTGCTGGGAAGCACCAGTCTGAGGAGACCTACCCCGGGTGGGGTGTGTGCAAAAGTTTTTCAGTTTTTCTGCACTCTCTCACTGCTTTCCTTAGGGGGAAGGGAAGCTATGCCTACATTAGCAAGTCATGCAGTGCAGTAGGAGTGGGTTTGCAGAGCAAAAAAACCAGTTGAGAACCCAACATCCACACCCCACACCTTCGGGGAGGAGGGGGTTACATCAGTCGAGCTTTAGTCTGCTCCTGTGGCCTGAGTGCTTGGGGGGTGTCTTCCCCTTAGGCTTCATTTGAAATTATCCAGCCCTGTGCAGAGGGAGACTGCTCTATAGTGCAAATCAGAGTGCAGAGAGTGGAAGGGATCAGGAAATGCACTTCAAAAATCCACTCCTTACTCAGTCTAAAATCCTATTGTAGATGTATGGGGTGTTTGCCAAGTATTTAACATTTTCTGGAAGCTTCTGTACATCCACAACGATAACAACAGGCACCCGGCTCAAAAGAGTCTGAGAACAGTGAGGAACTCAAATCTTCAAACCAATGTTATAAAAGTAATAAGCCAGAAATAACGACAGATATTTTGGGACAAGAAGATCTGACACCGCCCCCCCCCCCCCCCCAAAAAAAAAAAAAAAAAAAAAAATCAAGGCATTTGTTCCTTACTAGGCTCCCCAAAAGAATACTTCCACTAATAATACAGAATTTCCTTTTACATATGACTAAATGGATATCCTGTTATCCAAAATCTGAGACTCTGTAGAATCTGAAGCCTCCAAATGTAGGTGGTCAAATAGTTATTAAATAAACAATTATAATTACTGACTTGTGGGTGCTATAGCTATTTATCCCCCCCATAGTAATTACGATTCTTAAAGATGTTGCAGTTGAAGAATCAGTTATGACAGAGTGAATAACTTCCTGTAGCATCCACCGGTCTGCTATTTGGGTGGCAATGAGAGGACATTGGCAGAGGATGTTTTGTGTTTTCTTTAAACAGCTGTAACCACACAACTCCATCTAAATTCCCTGTTTCTCCCATGCTCCCAAGAAGCATGAATGGAGGGTAGGCCATGAGAGCCAGGTGCTGTTGACTGCCACAGAGCACACATGTGCTCTTTCCATCTGCAGCTGTGTGCTAGCATTCCCATGAATGACTACGGAGCAACTTCTCTCACAGCTGGCTGAAATTCAGATTTTTTTCACTGTCTCTGTGGAACACTTATTTCAGGGCCAGTCTTCCAAACCTGGTATCTGCCTTGCAGCTCGGTTCAGTGTTTGGCAAACATCGAAAGATTTGAGGCCTTCCAGATTTACTTTGCTGTCGCACTCCTAAAGCAGATGGAAGATATACTGTAGTAATCATCCACAGTGTTTGGTGAGACAACTGACTACTTTGAGAAAATGCTTTCCACAGGTGATGCCAACTACATAGCCCAAAGGTTGCTTATTCTGTTATTCTGTGTAATTTTGGCATCTGGGAATACCAGGGTATTTATATGTGGGACACCAACAAGGCCAATAACCACATGCCTAATGTGTTTAGTTTTAAGATTACATTCAACCACTCGCCGCCTCTGCAACAGATTGGAAGAGAGAACCAAGGGAAGGTTGCAGTTGTTCCACATTTGCTCCCTCACAGAGGTACAGGCAGGAGTCTGAGTCTCAGTCATGACCCTGATGGGCACTTCTGTTCAAAAAATTCCAGAAGCAGCAATTTTGTCAGAACAACACTGGTGCACTGGAACTCTGAAGCTGAACTTTAAAATTTTCATTCAACTTAGCACTCAAGTTTCGAAGTGTGAAAAAGAGAGGAAGAAAATGACGTATGAGTTCCTACCATAGAGAAACAGGATCACATCTTGTACACAGTTCACTTCCAACATTTGTGAACTGATGGCATAACTCGGAACAGGTCTCCCTCAATAAGCCTGCTTTCAGCTTCCTCATTTTGTTTCTCACATCTGCTGAGTATTTTATTTTTAAGTCAAGAGCCAATGAAAAGACTTAGTTTAGTAATCAGAATTCCCACATGCTATTTTTCAGACAAGCGAATGAGCTTGTCTCATCTCCCAGCTTGCCCCAACAGGAACACCTGGCACCAGCCATGCTTGCCTTCCTGCCGCAATCAGAGGTCCTTCCTGGAGGGCTCAGGAACAAGCTAGGAGAAAAAAATTCTAGGCCAAGAGATCTGAGTCAATCCTGATGGCTGAAAGAAGGTATTAAGGGATGAAGAAATACTGAATAAATTGTAGTATTTGGAAGCACCAGGTGAGGATAAAATAAAATACATTAAAGTATTTTGGTGTTCAAAAGACATTACTACTAACTGATGTGTGTCTCATGTCCCCCTTGTTATGCTGGAATGATACCAATTCGTCTCATAAAACATACATTTTTAAGTGTTTGCAGTACTAAACTGAGTGCATCACTGCACCTCAGAAGAAATGATTAGTTTTTTACTCCCTGATCACACACTGAATAACGATAAAAGAAAGGAAATACTGAATTTACTTCATGCACTCTCTGCAGTGCGTGAAGCGGGCTTCATTATAAAAAGTAGTTTGGGGCTCTGTCATTAAAATTGCATCATAAGAATTGCATAAAGGGGTCTGAATTAAGATTCTGCAAGCAAACTTAGTTCTGGAATCAACTAACTTTTAAGTGATTTGTTTTGCGATTATGCAAATGTTGAGTCACATTTATGGAAAAAATTTGAAAATACTGTCATCTAAAAATATTCTTGCCTCAGTTTTGAATGTTTACAGTGTACTTATTGAAAACATTTCTTTTGTAAAGAAATGGTAGGCTGTCAGTCCATCTGTTTATTCTGTATATTATTATATTACAAACCCATACATTAAGCATTTAGGTTATTAATGGAAAAATAACTTGACTCAGTTAATGTACGCAAAATTCAAATTAATAATGACAATGTCTTTTTTGTAATTATGGAAACATAGGTTGTGGTTCTAATAATGTCTGGTTTGAGTTTTATACTTAAATAACATTGTGTTCTCCCTATTAAGAGTAATTTTCCACCAAATTACAAGATTGATCCTTAAGTACAGATGCAATATTCAAAAATTTAAAAGCAAATTAGATAATTTACAAATAAATTGATGCTATAAGATACATCATACTTGTTTTCAGTATTGTAACTTGAAATAATACAAACTCTTTTAATCTTCACACATTCTCCCATTGTGTCTCTATGATAGAGCAACTAGGGTTGGATTTTTTTCCACTTGCAGTCACGATTATGGAGTTTCTCTAGAATTTTAAAACTGCAGAAGGGCAGTCATCTATGATTGTCTGAGGATATGTCCCTGAACTTCACAAAGGTAACTATTTCAAGAGATATACATACTTGCAGACTGTAACAATTAGGCATACTGAGCCTTTCAGATAATTTCATATTCATTTGTTCTAGTATTCTGGCTGTATTCTTGTCTGAGAGTAAATATTATTCATCTTATAATGAATTCACTTAATTAGAACAGAATGGGGAAGGCTGCACTATCAAAGATAACATCCCATATAGAATGGGAGTTTATACTTTAAAAACTTGACCAGAACATGCTGGAATATGGAGGACCTACAGGGTGATCTGTTCTGTTAGCTGATGGACATACACTCCAAACACCTCTCGTCAGTCACTAGGTAGAGACTGGCCCAGTACAATGCATTTGAAGGGAAGAATACAGTTTTAAAGTACCAAGAATTTGGGCTGGGAAAATCAGGGGCATCAGTACCAGGCTGGGCTTGGATACTTCAGGTTTGAATAGTAGGGGTCAGATGGACTGGCAGTACGCTGTGGCCCCATCTCCCTGGTGATCACTCGGCTGGCACCCATGAAACACACACTTCACCTGACTCCTCTTCCCCACAAAGTGTAGCCAGGCACCCCCTACACAGCTGTAAGACCGTTGCCCTTCCAGCAGCGCCCTCCTTTTTGTTGGTGCAAACATGGTACCTCAAACTATACAGGATCAACTGTGCTAATGCCCAGCTCTCACAATTACACCAATTTGCTCAAGTTTAGGATTAATACTTTTGGCAGGAAATTCTAAACAGAAAAACATTTCATATGGCTTTAGTCAGTAGTGTGTATTTTCACTGGCTTAAATTTACCACCTTCACACAAAAAGGCACTATGTTGTATTAAAAGTTTGCAAATCCATTCCAGAATAGAGCTGGTACAGCTGGATTAATTTTCTCAGTAAGAACGTGCCCATGCTGTGGTTTGCCAACGAGATCTGGCCCATGGCCCATCCCTTGCAGACTTCTTTACCAGAGGCCCTTCAAATGTGGCCCAAGATTGACCTGTGCAATGTATGAATTGTTCTGGCAGTCTGTGTCCTGCTGCCCTTTCCTCAAAGCGCTGCAGGGTCCTTTGGGGCCATGCCGTGGGAGGCAAATGATCAGTATCTTCTTTATATTCAGTCATGTAAGAGATAACATATGCTGCCAAGGAAACACTTGAGGAGGGTTAGGTGAAATAGACCCCCCACTGCCTGACTATTTATGTGCAGGAGAGATCTTCTGTGTTAGCCCCATAATGGAACGGAGGTCCAGGTGCACGGGAACTTCAATATGAGGCCACGTTACTTGCTGCGGCCAAAGGTTGTGGGTCACTTGTTACAGAAAGATTAAGCAGTTAACCAAGGTTCAGAGAGCAGCTACCTCATATGTCATTCATATATATTGTTGTAGACCATTACATGGCCACATTTTTCCTTATATCTTTTCCTTATAGATTTACTTACAGTAAAAGAAGTAGTGTAATGAATCAAGCTTGGACTAAGCAGTTTAGGGTTACAGTTAGATCGCGGGTGTTGACTAAACACAGAACTATAATTAATAGCTTTGAAGTTTCTTCATAAAAATCAGATAGCACTTATGTATTTAAAGGACCGTTGCTCAGTTTACTTCCTGTGAATGATTAAAATTCATGAAAATAAGTCATATTATACAACAGAAGAAAACAAATTTGAAATACAATCTTAATAATCCACAATAAATGCATGCACGTTTTCTGCATTTATCAGTTCATGTAAATAATGAAGTTTTGGAGTAAACTGAAAATTACGCACTTGACCAGGACTTACCACTTCTCTATAAAACAACAATCATCATTAAATGTCATTATTTCCCCCAAAGCAATTTTTTACTTGTTCAAAGTTTTGAAAATGAAAAAATAAGATAGTTACCAATAAATTGATAGGGCTAGGGGGTTGGAAAATACATGCTAGAAACATTCTTTGTTTTAGTATTGGACATACCCAAAGGAAGATCTTTCACTGACCCCATACAGTGTGAGAGTTTAAGGGTGGACCAGAATGTGCTCCCCATTACTCTTTTGTACTTGACTGGTATCTTAAGAAGAATAATTGGACTACAGAGAAAAATGACAAGAAACAAATAGCAATTTCCATGAACCTCTTCTTTCTGCTCGTAGTGGTGTCTCACACAATTGTATTTTTTAGCTACTGCTTCTGGAGCGTTTCACAAATAACAGCTTCAGCATAAAGTTTTAAGAACAACGCTTAAATTTCAGGTGCAACCATAGTAGCTTGTTGGAAGAATGAAGAGGTACAAGTGACAGGACTGCATATCTGTCCCAACATAGTTCAGTAAAACAAACCTTGATCAGTACAAGTGGATGACTCATACCAAGTGTTACCTATTTTAATAGTCTTTACTACTCTCTAACAGAAGCAAGAGATTGTCTACATTTATTTCTGTAAAGGTAAAAGTGAGAGGACCTAATTTCAACCATAGTACACAAAAAGAAGCTAGGATTTGATTAATTTGCTGTTCAAATAAGACTTGATCATGGAGAAACTTGCAATAGAACATCTCATCAGGAAGAAAAGCTGTATCAGGATGATCTCCTTTAGTGTCTTCAGTCTTGCGCACCTTCCCAAGTAATGGTGAGGTAATTTCCTACCACAAAAAGCTGCTGTCACTGAACACAACACTAAGCATAAACACTGGAGATTGAAACAGCTTTTTAAAATACATAGCTACAAGAGTACTTCACTGGGATTTTACACTTTCAGTGGGAAACCTGCAGCTAAACAGTAAGGGCTGTGGAGGTGACAAGATCCATTTGCTAATGACAGAGCATCATACAAGGACAAAACAAGCCAGTCGAGCTCTGAAAAGAAGGAAGACGGGCATCAAAGGTATTCAGCCTAGGGAGTCAGTGCTCTAGGTCGCTCTGCTGTCCATGTCTCAAAGGGCGGTTGGGGCACACGCATTTTATAGGAGCATCATGTTTCTGCAGAAACTGCCGTGCTTTTGTGGTTGGTGCTTGAATCCTTTGCAAGTCCTGTTCCTGACAGCAGTGAAAGGCTCTCAGAAACCAGAAGCTGTTTGAGTGCCGCTCAGACACCAGGACATCTGCACTGAAAATCAAAATGGGGAAAACAGAGTGACTGTGAGCAGGTAGACGATGATGTGAACACAGCAGCTGATGAACTAATGGCAACCAGTCAGAGCATGCATTTCTCTGTCCTTAAAACTAATAGCAGCAATACAGACTGACCAACAATCTACTCTTTTTAGGCAGTACTGGGAATGGTAGACCAGAAATACATAACAGGATTAAGATGGAAATCTTAGACTTCCATGGTAGATGAAACACCTGAATCTTTATCAACAGCCATATGAGGAGTTCTCTTGCAGTCACCAGAATTCTTACTTCCCAAAAGCTCTTACAGACAATACTGATATTGCAACATCAATATCTGATGGATGCTTCGGAACTGGACACACTCCTTGAAGACTTTTCATTACAAATGAACAAAAGAAGGATCCAATCTGCGTGCATGGAAAATAAATTATATATGGCTTATTTGGAGAGGATACGGGATTCTCCTAAATAGTAAGATACACCATTCACAGTCAGCCTCGTAAGCAATGAAGGCTATCTCCACCATCAAACTTTATACTTCAGACTTAATTGAAACCAGAGGGGAAAAATTTAAACTGTTGCAAACGTGATTTGTAAATCTGTAAATATGATTGAATAAAAGTTAACACAGCCTAAGTAGACTAACTGCCAAAGATCCTAATCATCAAAGCCACCAGGTATTTTCTGTCTTGCTTATTTCAGACTGACCCGAGATACCTTTAACAAAAACAGATGCAGACTGACCATGTCACATTAGACATACTCAGCCACAATGCCATAATATAGCTACACTGATGGTGAACCAGGCTTAGTGGGACTGCCCTCTCTATGCTCTATTGATGGATCTATGCACTACCCAAGCAGTAAGAATCAGTCAATGGCTGGAGATGCTCCAACTTCTAAATTTTCACCATTGGAAGCAGAAGATGCATGGCACGCATGCACAACCTTATCAGACACCACTCCACTGCCTAAAACCTGCTTCAGCAATTAAGCTCAAAAGCAGAACAACTCAAAACCCTCCAGATCCTGGGAAGATGAAGAGTTAAGAAATGAAGCAGCATTAATTGAGTCCCAGCCTACATTAAATAGGCTTAAAACTTAATGTGCGGCACCTATACCTACAGTGAGATCCTAACAGATACTCTGTAGACAGATGTTGGTTCTATATTAATGCTTTCATAGAAACCTGTTTAATTGGAAAAAATGCTCAACATTGCAAGAGCAGAGAAAAATTGGAGCAACAGATACAGCTCCAACCACATGATGCCAGGCTAGATATATTCCCTGATTATCACACTGCGTATTAAAATTTAGTACTTAGAGTTCAACGTTTTTATGGGTAAACCTGAGAAAAAGTAACGCTGTAGAGAAAAAACACAGCAGAAAACTACAAGAGCCCACATATCCTTTTAGTTTAAATTTAATTTGTCAGATAGAAGTTATCTATGTACAATCAGTGTGCATTGTAACAATTCTGTCAATAAAGTAATTCAAATCTTCTAAAATATTAACTGGCTGCATAGCACATTTTACATTATTGCCCATGTTGAAGAGGGAACACAAAATGGACTTACAATAAATTTTGGCTGATTTGGATTCTGAAGTGTTCAGATATTTAACATTCCTTCTTTAAAACCAATGCACCTGAAAAACCTTCCAGAGCACAGTTTAGCTGGATATTTCTTACCATTTCATTACAAACAATCACAACACTGACAGTTTAATAGGGAAAAAAAAAACCACAACCAAAAATACCCCCAAAAAAACCAAAACATGTATCTAAAATCCAATATGTATCCAATAAAAAAGGAGCACTAAATGGAATGAAATGTTCCCTTTCCCCATTTTTACATTCTGAACAGTGATTCCATCAAGATATTTTATTAAAACATGTAAGTACACTGATTTTGTTTCATACTTGTGACAAGAAGGCCTGAGTTGGTGGGGAAAGGAACAGTCAGAAAAAGCCTGAGAGGGAAAAAAGCTCATTTAATTAATTTACAATAATTTACAGCCATTTGTTTGTGTGTTTTTTGTTTTTATTATTATTATTTTTTTGTTTGTTTGTTTGTTTTGTAAAAAGGCATTATAACTGATCACAAACAGGAGAAATCCTGGCTATTTTACAGTTATAGGTACAGAATTTAAATATTCAAGCTTGTGATGAAAAAGCGGCAAGGTGGTCGCAGTGTACAATGTAAACAAGTAGCTTTGGAAAGTGAACAAAGTCCTTGAGAGTTCTTTACTAAGAAACAAAAGAAAATAAACTCCTCATTCGTTCCTGAAATATGAGCACAGGTCAGTGTTTAAAAGTTCATTTACAAACATAATTTAAAACGTGTTCAGCCTAAAACCACTTTGACATGAAGAGTTTTATAGTAAGATCCAGTCTGAAAGGGGCAGTGTTGAGGTCCCTGTAAAAGTAAACATCTTTCATTTCTTAAAAAAAGAGTGCCACAACATTTGCAGCACAGTGCAGCATAAACTTTAAATACAAAAATATTTTTCTTCTATTGGGATAATAGACCTTGCATCCTGGAAAGAAGTAACAATACTGCTACTGACAGAATATCCAGTCCGTATCTTTCAAGTCATGTAAGGCAATTACTGTGTTAGTTTTCTGTATATGGCTAAAAGAAGGTCCAGAAAGTGTCAGTCTTTGTTATGTTTTCCGGCTACTCCATGTATGTTCAGGTGTACTTTTGTGATCTGATGAGTGTTCAAATGGAGATCTGTGTCCTAGGGGAGATCTTGAACCATAAGGAGACCTCTGATCTAATGGTGACCTTGGGCCACTACCCGAAGCTCTGTGGTCCATTTGCCAGTCTGAGTGGTACCTATAATCTCTAGAAGATTTATGATGGCTGTACTCTGAAGTGGAACGATGATCTGAATGTATCCTGAGGTCTGAATGGGAACGGTGATCTGAATGAGCCCGGCTGTCTTTTAAACTTCCTTCCAGGTTTGACCTGTGGTCTCTGCTCCTGTAGTCATCTAACTTTCTATGTTTACTATCACTGTAGTATCTAAAAAATAGAAATTATTTGTATTAGTGTTACTGAATACACGTTAAGAGCCACAATTATGTCAAATCAACAGAACTGCATTAGAGAGATATCTTTGCAATTTTGCACTACTCAAAAAAGATGTTTTGGTGCTTGCTACAACCATACTACAAAAACAGGAAGGGAATTCTGAACAGATTTTAAAATTGCTGAAGAAACTCACCTGCTGTCTTGTTTGTAGTGATCCCAGTCTCTGTGATCTTTTCCATTGCTGAAGGCTGAATAGGGCCTTTTCCTAGAGTCATTTTTCTTGTAAGCATCTCCCTGATGCCTGTCTTTATGATGATCATGGTATTGTGAAAAATGTCTATCAGAAGAATAACTGTCCCTGCTACTGTCATCATGGTTTGTATTCTCCTTTAGTCTTTCCACATCTGTTTAATAAAGCAGAGGTTAAAAGGAAGTCTTTTCTTCACCTAATTCAAACAGCACATCTACCTGTCAGATGTAAAGTGGTATGAAAGTGACATTATAATTTGACAGAAACAAGATCTAAATAGTTGAAAGACAAATGCACTAATCCGAGCGAACTGAAAGAAACCCAGAAGTAAAACAGAAGCAAACCAGAATGTAGGTGTGTAGGACTCAGAAACTAAACTTTTCAACCTCTCCATTCAGTCTGTGAAGCTAAGCGTGGTCCAAATGAGCAGTGAGTAGAGGTGCCTTTAGTAGAGCAATTTTAGACAGAATGGTAGCAACTTCCTCTCTAAGAAGGGATGGCCTTAGCGTGAATAAGAGTTTTAAAGGTACACCTTGTTCATGAAAGACTTACTGTATTTTAGGAATACCACTTGAATGTTGATTTTAAGTCCATGAAAATACACAGTGTTACATAACACAAAGAAAGTATTACAAGAAGGCAGGTGTGGGAGCATAGAAAAATCAGTGTTATTGTCAACAATAGAAGACAGCCCATGTAACTAATTACAAACTATGACTTCAAGGAATAGCTTGCTTTCTTAAATGGTAGTGACATTACAACAGCTACAAATAGGCACAGAATTTCCAAGAAATTTACAGGTTTTGAGTAGACCTCTCTCCCTCCCCAAAATTAAACACAAAAAATGTTTCCAAAATTTTTTTAAAGGATGGTCAAATAAATTGCTACTAAAACCAGTAAGTACCAGCTTCAGTCTGCACTCTGCTGGATTTCATCAGCAAACTAGTGAACTTTTGCTAATCAGCCTATGTTCGTGATACTTAGCAGTGTGTGAGAAAGACCTAGGAGACAGATGGAATTAAATAAACAAGAAAACTAAGATATCTAACACAAGAATATACTTAAGGTTTCTTACCTGGATTTCTAATTACATGTGTATTCACATTGCTGCTAATATTCTGGTCATTGTGTTGCTAAAAGAGACAAGTACAAAAACTCATTGCTAAATCCCAAAATTCATCTGAATTCATTAGAAAAATATCCTGGCCAAAGAGACTACTTTACTAAAAACACAAATGCTACTTGAAGTGTATTTCTGTGTTCCTTATAATCCTTTAAATCTAATAAAAGAGTTATAATACTTAAAATACATATTTGTATATTTAGAAAGGGTCTGAAAACATTACCTGAGACTCTTGGCGTTTTTTGATTGCATGTTTATACAGTTTGTGCAGCTTTCTAGCATCAAATTCTGTAAACTTAGAGACAAAAATCCACAAATTTCTGAGGAAGAAGAAAAGAGAAGTTATAATTTTTCCTATACATTTATTTTTATTATGCAACAGAATATGGATTTAGCTGAAATTATTTGAACAGTACTTCAGTAAACCAGAAACACTATAAAATTTACACAGTATTGCCTAGCTGCACAGCAAACATTACCTAGCTGTATTTCAAACATTTGAAAAATGAATTTCTTTAACAATTTGTCACTTTGTAATATTTATCATAAGTACTTCAGAGTGAAAAGTGCACGGAAAGTAGTACTAATAACAATTGTGTTAACAGAATGATTTGTGAAACTGCTTAAAAATGTAGCTATCGGTTTATGTATGTCTTCTGAAAGTTTGTTTGAATTTTGAGTATTTACCACTCAGTAAATAAAAATTTAAGTAAGTAAAGTAAGTAAAAAACCCTTGAAATCTCTTACAGTATAAGACATTTGACCTACAAGCCTCATTTCATGAAAATAGCAGTGAGAGAGTTTTTCCACAGAATTCCAAAGCTTTTGAAACCAAATGAGAACTGTGAAAGAGGATGGAAGTGGCATGACAATAAGTTTCTGCCTAATCTGTGCTCGAAGGAATGGAAGAAGAACAAATCAAGTGTGTTGCTGTCAAGATGCCAAAACCCTGAAGAAAACATTTGCTTTTATTATCACAGGTAACAGATCTAAAGTCTAGAATTCTTTTAGTCAAATTTAGAGGTGGAATGCTTAAAAAAGACTACAGAATACTAGTGTTCAGAAGTATCTGAAGCGTGCAGGCTCAGGAAGCCACAGTCTGCTCCTTCACTGTGATTATTTAAACATTATAATTTTGGTCTAGAAGTTTGCAAAAGTAGACAACCAGTCAATGGTATGCCTAATGAAACCTGTATAACTTTATATAAGCTAAGTAGCTTAACTACGCTTCTTCTTATCAAAGATAGCTGAAATACATATTTTAATAATCTACATATAATACTGTAGCATTATTATGAATAATAGCTCTATTACGAGTTTCCACTTAATGAAATAAAACATTTACCAAAAGCGTAAGACATGGATCTTGGTTTTGTATCTCAGATCACCTTAATATTTTGAAGTAAAGCAAGTAAAAACAGCAGAAGCATTCTACACTAACGGAAGTCTTCAAGAAAATGGAATACGTAACAGACTTTTGTATAAGGAAGTGCAGGATGTATTTTCAACCATAAAAGATTAAAGTACACATTCCGATAAAGGTAACTCAAAATGCATTAAGAAATTCACAATGAAATATAAGAAGTTGACAAACCAACAATTTCTCTTAATTTTTTTAAATTGTCACCTCATGATGATGCAAACTCTTCATTTTTGAAATACATGTGAGTATGTTACGATAAATACTTTTATCAAGTCACAGTTAATATGTAATTTAATTTTAGAGTATATTTTAAAAAGAATAAAGAATTCTGCAACTCAAGATCATACAAAGCCCAGCACAAATTTAGAATTGCCTATTTTTTAACAGGAATTAAAAAAAACCCCAAACCTCAAAGTTGAACAAAACAGATCCTTAAAGGTAAGAATGCTTTTCTACTAAACACAGTCTAAGTAACAAGTTACCTAGTGTTTGCTTTTGGTTGTAAGAAGTGATATGCCTCCACCTACTGGACAAAATGCATTGCTATGCAGTATGAAAAAGTCAATCAATTAAAAGTCAGAACCATCTATAATCATCTTTTTATAGATTCCTATTGAAAACAGCAGAAAAATACAAGAAAGGGAGAATAAGAAATGAAAGAAATAATTAAAACCTATTCTGCTTAATAGAAGCAATTATAGATTTTCCTTTATCAAGAAAAACGAAGGACAGTAACTTACTTTCTCCACTGTTTAATTTGTTCAGGATTTGTGTACTCCTTCAGACATTCAGTAATATGATCCCCAATTTTGATTAGACACTGTCTAGTATGTTCCAGCTGCTCTCTTTCAGAAAGGCCCTTCTCTGGTCGGTCCAGCTGTTTCAATGCTGCTTTGACCGGCCTCATTCTTTCTTTGCACTGTAAGATGGAAAAAAGGAATGTATTAATTCAAATAAAAAGAAAAAAGAATTCTAAAACATGACCCACCCTTTACTGTGATATATATATATATATACAGGCAAAGACAGTATTGTTACAAGCCAAATGAAACACAAGACTTGCTCACAGCTCTCAAAAAAAAAAAGTTTTACACGTTTCCTTTGGAAAAAGTTGTATTTTAAACCCAGTTGAGAATTTACTCCTCTATGAAAGCATTAGATTGTATAAAATACACATATCAAGGATTTAAGAAAGAACTAATTTAATACAAGGGATTTTCTGAGGAAAAGGACTCCTTACAATTGGGTTTTATAATCATAGTTATAACTTTCAGCACAAGCATATAGGACAAAACTTAAACTTTTTAGCACCTTGAAAGCTATACAAACTCAATGTCAAAATTAAATATCACAGTATTCAGTACATTTCAAACAGATACTTTCTGCAACAATTAAATCTGGCATTCAGCAGAGGATCAATATTGCTCCTCTGACCAGTTTTTAAACCTCAGTCCTATGCAGATACTAGCAGAACTTGTGCTATCTAGGGTAAAGCTAGTTTCGATATGCCTAGATTAGTAACAGTGATGGCAACAAAGATGTATGTCATATGTGCGTTCTTGAATTTTCACACTGACTCAGATGTTTTAATAATAAATCCAGATGAAACCAGTTAGCATGATTTAAATTACAGACACTTGCTTAGGAATACCATCCAACTACAATGGCATGGTAAACAGACGAAATGCATATTCTCCTTGTCACAAAGAGCTAAATTAGTTAAGCCTGAACAACCCACAGCAGTAATTTCCATTTGAAAGTGTAGTTAAATATGCTAATTAGACTGCATCTGACCATGGCATAATGGTAAACATACATTCCAGAACAAAAAGCCTGGACAAAAACCCCCATGTTGTTCTATACATAGACCCAACCTAGAGTTACTCCCAGTAAGAACAAAAAGAAGTCTGTAGATTCCCCCCCGCCCCCCCCCCCCCCCCCCCCAAAAAAAAAATTTTTGAAAAAACAAACAAATGTTTGGAATGGAATGAAATCAAGTATCACCATTACCATGTAAGCTTCTAGGGACAACTCAGAAGAAATCAGGGAAGCTGTTCCATTGCTGCTCATACCTCTATGGAATTAAGCAGCTGCATTACATATTGCACTAGCCACAGCTTAAAGTAGCCTTTAAAAGACAGCTTACAGAGTGCACTGCTTAAGTACAGAAGTGATCAGAAAAATCTAACTGTATATGGAATTCAAGTGATTTTCTGTCACTTAGCCACACAAACATATCTATATAAATCACTTGAGGCTCATCCTGGAAATCACATGTGAGTTACTTGGATTGTTTAGAATAAAACTATACATAGACCAGTCACTGCCATACTCAAGAGAATCTTATTTGCGTGTCGCAGCCAGCACCAACAATAGCACCAATAAACCTGGCTGGCAGAAACAAAAAAACTCTTGAAATTTGAATGACGAAACACCCACAGGGGAGTAGCTGCTCAAAGTAACTCATTGATACCTTTTCCAAAGGCCCCAGCAGACCTATAAAACTTTACATAAATTGTGTGTACGTACCTTTTTTCCTCTAGTATTGATTCTGTTCTTAGACAGAAATAGTGATTAAATGAAATTCTTTTGGTGTCAGAGATTACTCCAGTAAGGTATTTCTAAGGGCTTTTAGCATTTGTTCCTTCCTGTCTCTACTAATTTAAGTCTGCAATACTCAAGGAGGGAAGTGCTGAAACTTAATTTCTCTTGTTATTTTACAAAGAAGAAAGGCATATTTGATAAGGCGAAGCCAGAGACTCAAGCAATTGCATTGAAGTTCATTCATGTGTACTCTTTAAGAAGCAGGATACACAAGTTATTCTTGAGGATGTATCTTTACAGTCTATATTCTAAATCTATTTGGCACACAGACCACTGGGTAAGTTTTCCTACTATCCTGCATAAATACAGTAAACAACAAAATTAAACTGCTGAAATGAAGACAAAAATTACTTTAGTACAGTGCCAATAACATTCATTGATCTGAGACTTTACTAGCAAAAGATCACCTGTGCTACTGTGCCCAATAACAGAATCAAGAACATCAGAAATTGTCCTCATTTAGACTATCAAGTATAAACACTAACTTACCAAAAAGGGACTTACCACACTAAAAGTTTTCTGATCCAGTTCTTCAGATTCTTCTGATATAGGAACTGGTTCACTAGTTGCAGTAATATGAACTGGAGTATCCAACAATGGAATTTTTTTACTTTTTTCTTTATTTTCAGATTTGACTTCATTTACCTAAAAACAAGATATAAAAATATTTATGTAAACTTTATTTTGGCTCTGGAATTATCCTATAATATATGACAATCCCCGTAACTACTGCATTCTCTTCAATAACAAGAATAAAAACTATGCTGACATACAGTGACAGTACATTTTACTTTCTCTGTGGGATGGAAAAGGAGAATGGAAGAGGAATAAAAGAATTTCTTGCACACTTTTACTCTCAGTCCAGCTAAGATACATATCATTGAAGACATAATTTCCCCATTTCATATGCCTGTCCTCATGGTTTCAGATAGTAAAAATAAAACTTCAAATGATGTAAAAGACTTCAATGAAATGACAACCAATCAGATCCAAAATACCTTTTCATCTCAAAATCATTCACAAAAACCTAGTGGCCTTTTCTAGTGCTATATAAGATAAGTAAACCTAGTTACCTTCTCTTCCTTTACTTCTTTTTCTTTCTGTGTGGATTCTTTTACTTTGTTTTCTCTCTTTTCTTTAATATCTTTTTCTTTTAATTCTTTCTTATCCTCTTTTTCTTTTTTCTCCCTTTTCAAATCCCTCTTATTTTCCTTTTCTTTTGTCTCTCTTTTTTCTTCAGCTTCCTTCTTTATACCAATATCTGGCTCAGGCTTTTCTTCATTTTCTTTTTCTGCTTTAATTTTTTTATGTGGATGTTTCACTGAAACAATCTCATCCTGCAATACGCAAGCATATATGTCACATCAAACTGAGCTCCTATCTATACAAGTGTTGTAACCATCAGAGTAAAACATACTTTTTATCTGTGCATTTTTTCCATTTTGGACATAGATTTAACACCTATCAAATAGAACCAAATGCAGTTGTAAAGAAAGATGAGAACTACTCACTCACTTCCTTGATGTGACAAAGCAAGTACTGATTTGGCAGTGGTAGTGGGGGTCAGAAATTATGTCCATTTAACTTAGAATTAACTTAGAATTCTGTCCCTCTAAAAGGTAGTTAGGCTCTGAAGAACTAAAAACTAAAAGGAAGTAGGTCTCACAAAACTGAGCTGATTGGTCAGGACACTCGAGTGATGGGGATGTTAGAAGACCTCTGTTCTAGTTAGCTTTGTCCCAGTGACTTTTTACCGATCCCATATTAAACATTCACAGGAGAAGGTAACAAAGTCCCAGCTTTCTCTTTTCCAGAGGTGTTCTTTTTACCAGGCTTAAAAAAAGGTCTTAGTTACAGATTGTCTGATAGGGACCCATTTAATTATTTGAAGGTGAACAAAATACCACTCCACTGGTCTTTATAATATTCACTTATAAGGTTTGAGATGGAAACTCAAATCCTTTCAGACACAGAAAAACAGTGTAATAAGTAACAAAAGTATTATGTACAGGTGCAAGAATCATTCTCTTTTTTTAATTGATTTGAAGTACACCCTGGAAAGGCATATAAAGAATCCATTGCAGAAAAACAGATGAAAGAATGCCTAATACAAGAATCTGAACAAGTTACTTAGATGAGGTATCAAGTAATCAGCCCAACCAGGACATCAGTATTTAGTATCATGGAAACTTCCCAGCAAAAATCCAATTACTTCAAGAGTTTCCTGAATGTTCCAGCAGTTAAACAGGTAAGTTTTAAATATTGCACTAAGTATTAAATATTGCACTAAATATTGCAGTAAGTATGGCAGCTAAGTAACTAAAGCCAACCGTTTAGGTGGTTAAAGCCCATTTTTGTATATAGTCCAGTTTTCAGAAGTCCAATTGTTAGTCTGTGTCCAAAAGTATTAAAGTGATGAAAATCTGTTATTAAATATACAAAAAGGGGACAGCATTCTAGGCACTTTCCGAAAACATAACAAGTCAATCAACTGACTGGCAGTGTCTTCTGTTTTGAGTGGGGATGAAGTCTAACAGTCATTTTTTAAGTAGTCTGAACACTTAATTTGCTTAGTTTTATGATTCAGTTGCCCATGTTAATTTGCTGGGAACTGTGACAACACTTACAGTTCTTAGTCTTACATTCCAGACAAATTATTGTATCTATAAACGTAAGCTGGTCTACATTCAAAGTTGGGGTTTTTTTTCTGGCTTTTCATTTTATTCTTCGTGGTACAATTTAAATACATACACGAATGCTTTAGTTAAAAAATGACTGGTTTTATAGATGTATCATGGTTAAGGCTGACTCAGTTTTAACTATGTATTTGCAGAAGTATCTTTTCCTCTAGAGTGAATGACAATTACAATGGTTTGTAATAGTTTAAAATGATTACATATGACACTTCAATTTAGTTTATTTTAAAGCAAGTAGTAAGTATTTTAATGATACGTACAGATTTGTACTGATTTTATTTAAGCTACTTTCAAAATCATAAAATTAGGTGTGACATGACCCTAAACTTTACCTAGATTTTTATCTCTAGTGGTTTCTGCTGTGATAAATGTTAGAAATAAAAAGACTCAACAAAAGCAGAGGCCTAAAGGAATGCATCAGAAGTAACAGAACACAACAAGGTTAAATAGCCAGTTAAACAGTCTTTTTGGATAATGAAAGCCATGCCATATACAGGAGCTTTCACATGCAAGTCTTGAAATACCATTTATTCATGCTGCTCATTCTAATTGAGCTTGATGTTTTTTACCTGAGCCTGAATAAAAAACACTTTACCTGAAGAATCACTATCAGTAGTAATAGCACATTAGCCAGAAACATTAGTTTTATAATTGTGTGTTACATTAGGTTTGCATTTCTAGCAGAAACAATGCTGAAGTCTTTAAAGAATGCTGAAACTGAGCAATGCCACTTGTAATTAGACCACAACATTTTTTTATAATAAAATTTGGAAAACTACTCATAATTCCTCAGCTACTGGCTTATCATTGAGTTAAAATAGATACAGTCTTCCATGTGCTTGTACTGATGCAACATCAACTATAGTGGCACAGGAAAAGGATGACATTCAGGTGCTTCAATTTTATTAAGTCAAACAGAAGATAAAATAGAAATTGACACTAATAGAAGAACTAAGTAGCCATCTTTACCATATGAAAGATATTTACCTTGTTATCCTCATCATCATCTTCATCAGATTTTTCCGAGGGTTGTGGTGAAGAATCACTTTTTATTTCTTCTTTTATTTTTGCAGCCTTTATCACCTTATTCTTCTTAGTTCTTGTTTTCCTTCTCTTTGAATTGCCCTGAATGCAAATAGGTCTATTTAATATGTCAACTGACAAGCATCTTTGCACCACATTTTTGTTTTACATCAAATAGAGGTTCATTTTATTTTATTTATTGCCACTAATGACCACCGCTTTTCTCAGGACTGGAGACAGAGCATAGTGCAACAGTAGAGAATACATATAAATAATAAGAGAATAATACAGTATGAAACTTGCAACTAATTTCTTGACTTAGTCTCATGTAGTATGATTAGCAATACAGAATAATACTACACAAACAAAAAGACCAGAACTAAAAAAGAAAAATAATAGGATCAGCTGATGTGAAGCATATTGTTTTATCTAACTAATGAATGCCAAATTTTACTTACTGCACCAGCAAGCCTTTGTGCTTCCTTCCTTGCAAGGTCTTTATTCAGTAATTTAATGAGGTAGTCTGCTCGGGTCTGTAACTGCTTCGCCTGGGGTTTCTTATCTGGATCATCAGGCAAAATCTGAGGAGAACAACGGTAGTATCACAGCTATGAGTACATAGTATCAAATTTGGAAGATGCTAGCCTGGAGCACACAGAACAGAAAAAGCTGTGCAAAAGAAGGTAGAAAACAATCCGCTTCAACTATACCTAGCAAATATGCCAGCATGCTTGAAGCAATGGAAAATTTCTTAAACGTTTTAATTTCTCTCCAATCACGCAGCCAGTGCAGAGTCTTGGAAATTGCCTCACACTTTAAAATAAACTCAAGAAACCAGCCTCAGATTTCTGTTTCCACTCTGATAGTTTATCTAAGAAATTCTGAGCTCCTGTACCAGTCACCCACAGAACTCCTGGCTCTGCCTCATTCATCTTCTAAATGCAGAATTCACTACAGGATATTGCAGATGCCAAAAATATAAATGGGTGGTTTTAAAAAACAGACAAATTAATGGAAGGCAGGAGTAGGAATCATTATTAAACTAATTTGGACACAACCCCGGGTCCTCAAATCCCAAAACTATAGGTTGTTGGCACTGTCACAAAGTTTACTTCACCCCAGTCTTTCCCTCAATACCTATTGCTCACTACTGCTAAGGAGCTATTGCACTAATTCTAGTACAGCTATTCTCATGTTGTGAGTGACAGACAGCTTCAAGTAAAGAACCTGGGGATTAAGTGGGGATGGGGAAACCAAATCTCTAGAAAAACCTCCCTTCCCAAAGTTCAAGAACACAAAATGGACAAAACCAGAACATCTAAAATAGAGAAGGAAAAGACTGAAAAGAAAAATTCAAATGACAGAGGTCCAACTACAAGGAAATACGGTAACATAATTGACTGCAAGAAGGCATACTTCAACCGAATACACAAGACCTTAAAATCTAGTAATATACCACAAGAAGGATACTAAGAAGTACAACTGATGTATAATGTCTCTGCAATTTCAGTTATCATAAAATAAGCTCTTTCAGTAACTGTTCTTAGTAGCATTATTACCTAAACAAAAAGAGTCCTTGATGAAATGGTGTAGATGACATACCTTCTGTGTCAAACTAAGATCAGGATCCATTTTTATCATTTCCCAGCTGCCATAACCATATTCATAGATGCCTATTAACAGATTGGAATCATCTTCCTTACCCCAATCTATATCAAAATGAGCAGCCTTGGTGTGGCATGGGATGACATATCTAGCAGAAATAAATTATAAAGATAAATAAGGAATTTTTACTTCTGAAGGTTAGCAAGGGGGAAGGGAACATACTAAAAGTCATGTAACAAGATTTATTTTCTCTGCTAAGATGCTGGTATATTTAGGAAATTAATCCAAACATTTATCATTATATTTTAACATTTCTATGAAGTATTTATTGAAATCAGCAGTGAAATGTGTTTTAAGGCTGATCAAGACTAAAATATGAAGAACAACAGACATCTGTCTGTGGCCCTGAACTGCGTCATGGAGTTGGCTAACCATGAATAAAAGCATAAATCATCATCCAAGTGTAACTGCTAACTAAGTGGATAGTTTAGGTATTGTGATACGCAAGGTGGCAAGGGAAAAAGTTCAGAGGGTAGAAACAAACAACTACTGCTGTTCTTTGACAGATACTGCTTTCCCCCCACGCAGAGATGACACATACAGCAGCTCCTCAGCAAGCCTGAATTCTAGTCCTGGTTATTATTAGTAACTGAACACAGTCCCCAGTGAATATAATTGAGAAGCCAAAGCCGGTACTGACTTTCTACGGCAAGGGAAGAAAGAACAGATGGGGAGCAGGTTACTGCTGCCAGCCCTTACAGCGAATAGAGGGACAATGCTGTCACAGTGTGCTTTGAGTCAAAGTTGTCTGAAAAAAGCTAATAAAACTTGAAAAGTTTTCTACATTACTACTTCCTTTAACAAAAAAAAAAAAATCAGTACCTTTTTCTTTCTTCTGGATCTGAAGGAATGGATTTGTGCAATGGTGCCAACTCTTCTTCATGAGAGATGACTAGCTTTGCATTCACCTGCACTCCTGAGATTCGGAATGTTGGGCCTTTAACTTTCCCAAGTCTACCTCCTTAAAATAAATGACAAAGCTATTAAAATATTTACTTTTATGAATATCATACAGAAAAATGTAAAGAAAACAAGACAGTTTGCTGCTGTAGCATCATTCAATTACACCAAATTACTTTTTCTTAACCAAATGCTTGAATTAAGCTCCAGAATCAAGAAGTCTTTCAGAGAGTAACAGATCACTTTTAAACTTCACAGTAAAGCAAAAACATACTGCATTCTCCAATGACAATTCACACACAGAAAGGGAAAAACAAAAAAGGCATCTTACTATAAACCTTTAAGATCACCCAGCATGCCAATATTTTTGTTTATATTTTCCCCCAACAAAACTGTTTTCTGTTGTGATTAGAGTGCAAGAATAATTCAGACTTCTGACATTTTTTTATTGCCCGTCAAGCCCCGTGAACACATTGTACCTGCTCTTTCTTGTCCAGATGAATTGTCCTTTAAAGCTTTAATGCATCCATTATGTACAAGCTCTCCCAAACGTCTAAGATCTGTCTCTGATTTATCAACTAGCTCAGCATCTCTAGCTACAGCATCTAACCTGTAATAAAACACATACATATTTTTATAGCTCTGAAAGTTTAGTAATTGTGAATGACTCCTTCAGACTTTGAAACTAGAGGAATGATCATGTAAGTTATCAGTCACCTGCATTTGCTATGCTGTGTACAATTTTGATCAAAAAAAAAAAAAGTGATTCAGGTATCAGAGGACAATACAAAAAGAACTGTAAAGGACCCTAACCCTATAGTTTTGAGTTAAATTACTGTATGTCTCTTTAAAAAAAGAAAAGGAATTATTGTATATAATATGTTCATATGGACTATAAATATTTTTAAGGAAAATAAGGTTGGGAAGTTTTTCTTAAAATATGGAATAATAAAGAAAGCTTAAAAATAAGAACTGACAATAAGGAAAATGCAAAACTAACTTTGACAGTCAGTGGATAAACTGATAGGCTTTCAACAGGCTATCAAACAAGACAACTGAATGATCACCACCAATGAAGATTAAACAAGACAGCAGGTAAAGTATAAAGAAAGAGAGTAAGTGGTCCTGCAAATTGAAAGGGTTATTGCGTGGCTGTTTGCATACGTACCATACATGAAGAAAGGGAAGCTATTAAGCTGAAGTCATGTTATAGTCAAGGCAAAGACTAGACACTGTATTTTCTCTTCAGTCTAAGGTTTCTTGGTATATTGTTCTAATTTTTATTAAAACAAGGTTCCAAATTGGTACACAAATAATAATCAAACAAGTTTACCTTTCAAGAGGGCCACCAAATTTCTTGTAACTCTTGATAAACCTAGTAACAGAAAACAATTTTGCCATTTAAATGTATGCTTAACTAACTACATTGGTTTTAAAATTGTATTAATAAAATTATTAATCTTAGTATAATCCTATATAGACAATGGGGGGGGAGGGAATGTAGAGAGAGTAGGGCAGCTTAGTATATCCAGATAACCTAAACCACGTCAGAGTTTTCTTCGTTTAAGAACTGATGTAAATAAAACAATAGAAGGTACAATTAATTTCAGAAATTGCTTTATTAATTTCACAAAACAGAAGATTCAGCAGCTGGATGTGTCTAATCATAAAAATTTAATGTGGATTTACAGTAAATAGAGATTTCAGACATTACGTTATGCCTTATTAGTAAAAGGAGCAATCTGCAACAGGTGATTTGAAGATTTTGGAAAATATGACAAGAAAGATACCCTCTGTAGGAATGTGTAAGTGATGGAAAGAAACTGGAGATACCCCGGATAGAAATGAAATGAAATAAAAATAAAATAAATAAAAATAATTTAAAAAAAAAGAAAGAAAATTTCCTCAACAACCAAGGTGTCAAATTGCTAGTGCAAGCACAGGAATAGCCTTGAAAAAAGTACCAATTCGCTGTGTTCTTAGATGAAATGGAAAGGCAAAAATGATCTTTAAAGTTATTTCTCTAACCAATATTTTCCAAGTCTTACAGCATTTTAGAGAAACATGCATACTTAAATTTCAGAAGCAAAGTAGCATTTCACAAACCCAAAAAAGGTAAAACAAAACAATTCCTCCTCCTTCTACCAAAAAAATGTTTTAGCACCAAATATTGAAGGGATCTGCTGTACAAGATTTTGTACCTGCTGTACAGGACTTTATATTTTTTTAGTTTAAAAAAGCGTGATATTACATTAATTCAATTACAGTGTCAATTAGTTTTAAAATAAAACAAAATCCACTCAAATTTTTGTAGTTGTCACCAAAAAGATTTACATACTCTTTCAGCACTGCAGTTTTTAGATAAAATGATGGGAACCAGATTATTTTTGCTTGTATGTTAAAAGCAAGCTCACCCATTGTAACAACTGTTTTTTGAGTGGCAGGAATTAACAAATTTAAAACAACAAAGAATATTTTTCAAAATTAATTTTATCCCTCATTAAAATGGGTTCAAATTCTTGCCGTGACAGTTCACTATGTCAGCACCACAAAGTACACAAGGTAAAACATTAAGTGCCCAGAATAAAAAAAAAATTAAAATAGATTCAGGAAAAATAAACTGCCTTCTGTACTTTCAAGCTCTATAATAATAATCATAATAAATCTGTCTTGTCCCTTCAAACATGCATGTCCCCCCATATCTTACCGCCTGATCTCTGCATCACTAAATCCTTTAATATTTTCTCGAGGAATAGTTCGTGGTCTTCCACGTTTTTTTGGCCTTTTTCTTTCTGAGATGGAGTCACTATCAGATCCAGAGTATCTTCTGCTCCTACTGCGCCTCCCTTCACTTCCATTAAAGCTGATCTGGAATTTCAGAATAAGTAGTTCAAAGCTATGTGATTGACAAACATCAGTAAAGTTTTACGTCGCCTGTCAAAAATGTGTTCAGAAAAGGAAAAAAAAAAACCCCAACCAACACCCAACAACAACATAAAAGTACAAGTCAGTCAGAACCAAGAGACACCTGTTTTGCACAGTTTCTCATCCTTGGGAGCATATATATTTCTTCAAGTTCTTTTTGTCTTTCCTCCTCTTCTATTCTTCGCCGCTGGACTTCTGGAATGATTTCTTCCCAATTTCTTGAATTTCTTTCTGGTTCCAACTCAATATCATCTTCATCCATATTGGAAAAGTTGGCCACCTTGTGTATCAGAATATAGGTATTTTCATCAAATCAATACATGACTTTACTTGAAAAAGACTGAGCAACTAATATTTTAGGAAAACAAAAAACTAGATGGCATATTTTAAGCATTTACATATTTTATGTATTTGTATATATGCTACTGTTTTATAATATATATAAAATTTATACATACAAAATGCTTCATGAAACACTGTCTCTAATGAAAGTATTTTTAGATTTATGAAACAGACACAGACTGCATGCAACATGGGCTAAGATGAGAAAAGATGAGAATCTTTTTCTTCTTTTAAAAGTTGATTAATACAGATGCATGAAGAAACACCTCCCTGATAGCTGTATGATTTGTTTTTTAACTTCCTTCAAAATAGGGCTAATAACATGTGGATGCCTGAGTTAATGTGAAACTATAATATAAACCTAACCAAAAACATTCATACACTGTAGAAATCAAAATATGTTGCAAATGAACGATCAGCAGGACAGCTATTTAATAATCTACTGATCGAAACAAATACATCATGCTCTGCATTTTTTTTTTGCACCCAAATTATAATATGTTTAACTGATAACACTAAAAATACCTGGCATTCAAGTTTACTTCAGGCCTAAAAGCTACTTCTAGAAGTCATCGACTAAGAAATGCAAACTTTATATTTTGTGTTCAATGATACCACAGCTGCTTAACAACAAAGGCAGTAAATAAAACAAAAAACTACCTAGAATTCTAATCATTAACACGTTCAAACTACCTAGAATTCTAATCATTAACACATTATAAGTGTGTCTTATTTTATTAGCAAAATACATCATGTATTTTTAATTTTTTATACTGATGGTAGCTATCCTGTATAGGTGAAAAGACATCTTATTAGAAAGAGATACTGAGTTGACTTACTGAGGCATCTATTTTATAAGAATGAAGAGATGGATAGGTACACAGAAGAAAAATAGTACTGTTTGTAAAGGAAAGTGTCATTATGGCAGAAGGTAGGGAACAGAGCAATACCTTGAACTGTGAAAGCAACTCATCTCCTACAGTTAATGGACCTGGCTCATTTTCCCGAGTTTCAGCCCTCTTCAAGATTTCATCTATATCCATTTCCTAAAAAAGAAGTTTCTCTTTACAATGAAATAATTCATATATATTTTCGGTTGTTTTATCTATCTAGTCCAGAAACACTACTTACCTGGGGTTCTTGTTCTTCCCCTTCAGGTTCTTTAAAAAGTTCCTCAGCCCCAAACTTCAAAATCGCTGATAACTCCTCCTTATTAAAAGGTGTTGAGCTGAAATAAAGGATGTTTCAGGAAAAACATTTTATCTTAGTAACTTGAAAAAGTTCTCTATAATCATGGGTCAAAATTAAGCCGCCTTTTTACTGTTAAGTAAAAACTATGTATATATATATATTTTTAATATATATATTTAATATGCAAATAAAAATCTACAAAGACAGTATACTTTGCATCTTTACTTATTTAACCTTATTTTATCTTTCATTAACCAGGTAAAATAACTTACATTTTTACTTATTTGTCAAATATACTTAAGGGTAAATTGATATGGAAATAAATACAAATATACCTTGAAGGAGTAGAGCCTGTATGTAGTACGGTTTTCCCTGTAGTGTCCATTCTCTGAATTACTAAATGATCTAACACCATCTTTTTCTTGGCTCTTTCAAGAATATCTTCTTCTACTGATCCTTTTGTGACTAGCCGATAAATATTAACCTATGTATATTTTCAAAAAAGTAAGCAACAACAAGGAGAAATCTCAGTCTTCACTACCTATCTTATGAATTTATTGACTGGTTTCAAATACGAAATACTAGTTCAATCATGTTACCACAGTCTTACATAAGTGTTTTAAAAAAAACAGAGAAGTAAACTCTTAGACCTGTCTTTTTTAAACTTCAGTGATTTGGCACAAGCATTGCCACAGGCAAAACTGTCGTATTTCCAGTTATTACTGTGTCTTCTGCAAGGAAGAAACCTGAAGAGAACTAAGAAATATTTAAGCAAGGGGGATGTGCCTGATGTAGCAGTTATTTTCCAGAATGACATGATGCCAATGAATGTGGGACAGACAAGCCCACAACTCTTCTCCCTCTCCCATCCATACACCACAGCTGCCACATTATCTCTCCGTATAGGGAAATTTTAAGAAAAGAAAGTTAAATGAGCATTACTAACATTTTCGGACATATGCAGCAAGTATTAGTTATTCTTAAAACTACGTGAAGGCTGAATGGTGCAGACAGAGTGGAGAGCTACTGTATGGAACCCTCCTTCAGGTTTGGAGCTTAAAGCTGAATGTGCATACCTGTTTCTTCTGTCCAATCCTATGTGCTCTAGCCTGTGCTTGCAGATCGTTCTGTGGGTTCCAGTCAGAATCAAATATAACTACAGTGTCAGCAGATGCCAAGTTGATACCTAATCCTCCAGCTCTGGTAGACAGTAAAAAGCAAAAGTCCTGAAATCATAAAAAAATAGTTTTATATACAATAGTTGTAATATTCTTAAAGGAACCAACATGACACTTGTTTATGTAGTCTGTGGTGCAGACTACAAAATCATCTTTTACCAATTCCGTAACTGTTCTATAGTTAAAGCTTCTTTAAGTATAAAGCAAACATTGATATCAATTTCTTTCATAAATAGTTACTGTCTTCTCAACAGTTTAAAGGAAGCAGCATCCGAGAAGATTATCACCAACCAAAAAATCCCAAACAAACAAAAGACTGTTCAAAAAGTACAAAACCCCTACCATTAAAACCTTGTATGTTACAAAGTCCCTCTCCCATACCCCCTGCTCCAAGCCCTGGAAGACTAAGCAGCCATGTCAGAGCAGGGAAGATGCTTGAGCCTACAGGTAACTGGTTAATAGATAGGAAGCAAAAGTCTTCTGCCAGGTTCAATGCTGTTCAACATATTCATGAACAATATGAAAATGGAATAAGCAACGAGCTGAAAAAGCCTGTAGATGATACTGAATTATTCATTCAGACAACTATGAAGGACTGCAGAAGGATCTTGAGACATGCAATAAAACAACATATAAAATTCAAGATAAAGTAAAACAGGTTTTAAAAAAAAAAAAAAATCCCAATTTTCAGTAAAGTTACAGGAAATAGCAAACCACTACGCTCAGGAATGAGTCCTGAGAATTGTTAGAAATTTCCATGTAGACCTTAGTTCAGTAATGGCCAAAAACTATACGGAATGTCCTGAATTGTTAGGAAAGAAATAAAAAATAAAACTGAGAACGTAATTTTGTTGCTGCACAAATACATTGTTTGCCTCCATTTTTGAAATGCATTAAGTTTAAATTCCTCTTCATCTCAAAAAATATACAGTGTAACTGCAAAGATTTCAGAAAAAGACAACAATGTCTATGCTAGAAGTTTGAAACAGAATTAACTTCTGTATTTAACAAATACCTCCATGATGTAAACTTCAGGTAAGTCTTTCTCCCTCCATCATAGCAGAAACAAGCTCAGCAGCAACTGACAAATGCTATCTTTCAATTACTGATTTAAAAGAAACTAACAAAAAATGAACACCCCCCCCCCCCCCCCCCCCCCGAAAAAAACAAACCCCAGAGCAACCTCCTCTCCCCCAAATCTGCCAATGTAAGACAAAAGATTTAAACTGATCAAAGGTATGGAATGGCTTGCATTATAGGAATGCTAAATAAGCTACAAATTTTCCAACTTAGAAAAGAAAGAATCTGTAACAGACACCTATATATTCACAGGTTGCTCACAAAGAATGGCTAGAAATCAGTTCTTCACTATTTCTTCCAGGGCAAGTAAGTAGGTGGCAACAAATGAAGATAACAGAAGCCAGATTTGAAACAATTAAAGATGATTGTTCATACAAGGATATACACAAGTTAGTTCTGCCCATTACCAAAGGATGTTTTTGATGCTAACTGCTTGTCTAAGTTCAATGCTCTTGTAAACATCGTTGGCTTAAGTTCTACACAGCAACAAGGCTGAGGCTAAATTTCTGCAGCATATATACAGTAATTAAAATTACTTTGATAAAGAGCATTAGAGAAAAAAAATATAGCTACACAACTGATTAAATACCATTTTCATTTGTTATGTGTTTTCTACTTAACCTCTTTTTAAAGAAAAAAATTAGCAGATGTAACCTTATAGTCTAGGCAACAATGAATTTTCAACTTTACTGATATATTCCTCACTTTTGTCAGCCTTCATTTTTTGTGCAATATTTTTTGTATCTCTTGGGAAAAAATAAAACAGATTCCTTAGGAAAAAAATACCATACCTCTGATCCTTCTGCATTAAAATGATCCAGCGCTTGTTTCCTCAATTCCCCTTTTATTGATCCATCAAGTCTCTAAAGAGATTGAATACTACAGTTAAAAAGTAATTCTTATACTATATTCTAAATCAGAGCAACTTGAATTCTCAACTGCCAAAACTGTTATGTGAAGGACAAAAAAGTAATACAACACTTCACATAATTTTTTAATTCATCAGTTTAATTTCAAAATACTATTTAGCATATCGCAATTGCCAATCTTTCTAGAAAAAGAACACTTTTTCTTATATCTTTTCTTAAGCAAAATGGTAAAGATGACATAATCACAAAACAGTTGAGGTTGGAAGGGACGTCTGGAGGTCATCTTGTCTAACTCCCCTACTCAGGCAGGGACAGTGAAATCAGGTTGCCCAAAGTCATGTCAAGGTGGCTTTTGAATGTCACAGAGGATGGAGATTCCATAACCTCTGGACAACTTGTTCCAGTGCTCTGCCACCCTCAGAGTAAAGAAAAGATTTTTCTTATATTCAAGATCAAAACTTCTTGGCTACTACCACCAAGATTCCTACCTGAAAGGGAAACTGACGATACTTCAGATATTCTGCTAGGATGTCCAGCATCCTCACCATCTGTGAGAAAATCAGAACTCTGTTGCCACGTTCTCGCAGACGAATCAGTAGCTTGTCAAGAAGGATTAGTTTCCCGCTGCTACGTATTAAATGCTACAAAACCCAAGAAATACATATTACAAAATATGTTCATCTCAACAGTAATACACACTGGTTAGACATTCATTCGAGGTTTGCTTTTCTTTCTATTTCTGTGGGAAGGAAAAAAAAAGGCAAACTGACATTCCTTCAGAATTTTATAGTTTAAAACGTGCATATAATATATAGTCTCCTAGAAAAAAAAAACCGCCAAATTCATGTGACTGTAAGACAACACTGCTATATAAATTTACTAGTATGCAGCATTAACTGAACACAAAACTTTACTCTAATTTTAGTTTAGTTGATTCTAACTGAAATCAACAGGATTACTAACTCACATACTTTTAGAGGAAATGCATTGTTCAGTTCCCTCTCAAAGTCATATCTTAACATCTCATCAAAACATGAAGTAAATAAATGGGCTTAAAAATTTAAGCAGTTATGATGTAGGCCCAAGTTCTTTTCTGCCAAGTAAAAAATAAAATTTGGTAATCAAAACAATATAAGACTGAGAAAAAACTATCTTAGAACTACTTTCTCTTCACTTCCCATCTTTTGAAAAGAAAGAAGTACTGCTGCTTAACTCTCTAAGTCTTTTTAAAAACAGCCTATCAATCAAGTTTCTCAGGCAAGATAAAGTGAGAGGAATCTTGTTTGTGGTGCCTAAAGTTGTAACCCACCTAAAGCCTGTTAAGCTTTCTCAGCTCCATTGGGAATAACTAGAACAGAAACTCAAGCAAAAGTGAAATTTAATGTTGAAAATGCTAGGCCTCTTTAGGTGAAGACACTTCGGATAGAATTTTAGGGAATGCTAAATTTTGAGTTAGGTGCTTTTATTTTTTATGCCAGAAAGGAGGAGAATATTTGTCACTGCACAAACTAGTAGTATTGGGAAGGTATTTAAGTTATCAACTTGAAATCTTACAGAAAAAAACCCAATCTTTAGGAACACTTATGGTGGTATAAACTGCATCATCAACAACAGTCGTCTTATCTGTTGCTGTGCTTCTTAACAGTTTTGGTACAAATATTAGTTAACCTTAAAAAAACACCCAACAGAACATCTTTGATAGACATGATAATTGTTTTCATCTGTTAGAACAACAACAACAAAATCAGACTGAGCTTTGGATGCTTGTTACTTTCATTTCCTTTCACTTTCCTTGTTTGCAGGCATACAGAGAACAGTATTTGATCATAAAAAAGGCTTAAAAGCATTCTGCAGATCACTTTGCTATCACATAGATTGCTGGCGTATCACTGCCAATCACATGCATTTCCACTCACATTACATTTACCTGCTTTCCTGCTTTATTTTACTTAGGTTTAAAATAGGTCTCAAGTTTATTTTGCATGAAAATAGACAGCCTCTTTCAAACTATTTCCTTTTTACTTTGATTGTAATTAAAATGGGGGATATTTTATTTAGTCAATTATCTGTCAATTATTCAGTTCCAATTAAGAATCAAAAATCAATTCGCCTACCCGTAAAACCCAGGATGCACATTTTCCAGAGAACCTGTTTTTTCTTAATATACTTCAATAAGAATTAATAAACTGCCAGAGCACTATAAAATTGTGTGACTATCAGAGATGTAAAACAGAACTTTTTTTTTTTAATTAAAAAGTGACATTACCTGTAAGGCCTCCTGTTTATTATAGAATTCATTATCATCTGGTGGTTTAATGAGGTAGCAATGGTTACAACACTTCTTGAGTTCCATCATGATGTTCAAAAAGCCTGAGGTACTGCCTTTTGAACCTTTACTGAGGGCTTTGTAATTCCTGGTTAAAATCCACCTATGATATAAGATGTACAATGTAAGTAATTTCTAGCCACATGCAGAAGCAAGACATATGTAAGCTTTCAAAATATGAACAAGCTAAAGGAAAAAAAGCAGCTCCCAAAAGAATGTGCTAACATGCCAATCAAAAGAAGCTAAATGAATAGACATTAGACCAGTGTAATTCTTGAGTCCTTGCTTCATAGAATTTTACTGTTGTGAAACTCTAGAAGCCTCAAGTTCAAATTGCATTATAAAAACTATTATACTTCAGTAAACTGCATGTAGACATATCACTAAAAAAAGCACAATTTAAAAAGAGTTGTTACTTACTTGTAATACTGCTTCTGCAATGCACTCATTTCCATCCTCAGAATTTGCTCAACTTTAGCAGGTAAAGACTTTTCTACATCTTTTTTAACTCTTCTCAGCAGAAATGGTTCAAGTTCTTTGTGAAGACTTGCATAACCATACTCTCTCCCTTTGCCATGCTCCTCTTCAAAATCTTCCCAGGAGGAAAACCTTCAACATAATAAAGAATGTGCACAAAATAGTGTCATACTGTGAATGACATGAAGAAGCAAAATTCAAGAAGAAAGATAACACAAACACAGAACGTGTATAAACGTAACACAAGAGCACACACACATTTGGATTTCTTCCCCACTCCCTTCTGTTTAATTTATCCAATTACTGAATTTTCATCTCACAAGAAATTCCAAATACTTTGCCTGTAAATAGAAGAACGGAATTTTCCAAAAACATTTACAGAATGAAAACTATTGAATTTTAACTTCCCCAGTGGAAACTAAACATTTTTCTTTTTCTGCAAGGATACTCACCTAGATGGTTGCAGAAATTCCATTATTACATTTATCAAGAGCAGCATGAAAAACCAGCTGCATGGCTGGAGGGTGTGCAAGAGAACAAGAGACTACTTAATGTACTTTTTGCAGCTTGTATGGTCTAGCTGAAGTGTAACTATCCTCTGTGCTAACTGACTAGGAGAACAGACTTCATGATCAAATGAAGAATGGGTACTAGACCATAGTGGCTTTTCTTACTAGGTTCTGAAGAAGTTCGTACAATCCATAGCTCAAACTAAATGGGCTATGGTGCTTGGCATTTACAAGATGCCTGACAGGAACATGTGCTGTCACACATGAGCTCTAATTTATCTTAGGTATAAACAGAAGTCAGTACAAAATAAGGTCAATACAGTAAGCTTACTGTATGCAAACCGTACGGGAAAACCAGCTATCTGACTGAACTACAGGATATTGGGCATCTTGGTACAAATTTTTTTTCATTAATAGTACTAGCACAGAAAAGATTCCATTCTATTTCCCCAGAGTAAATCCACACTGTTTTCCTCTTAGGCTAAGATGAAGACTTTTTTCCAGGTTCTGACCCATACATCAATCCATCATTTTTGTGGACTGCTAAAATGGAAAAAGATGACAACTGCCACCAGCATTATTTATCAGGAGCAGCATGAAAAAATATATGCATCTACTTTACATATAATATTTACGTTATCTTTCAGTATGATTCTCTACTTGTATTGATTTTTCAAATCACTATACTACTTCACAATAAGAAACTTGACCAAAAAAACGTTAAAAAGAATCAGGTAAAACTCTTCCTTACTTTTCTGGCATGATGAAGTGCAACAAAGACCAAAGCTCTTTGAGGGAGTTTTGCAGAGGGGTTCCAGTAATAAGAAGACGATGGTTAGACTTAAAGTCTATTAAAGTCTTGTACAGAAGAGAGTCGTCATTTTTTAAACGATGAGCTTCGTCAACTCCTATGAATGCCCAATTCAGACCACCAAGGAATGACTTAAAAGAAATGGAGGAGAGGGGAACATTATACAAATAAACACATTGCATAATTACCCACATTTTATAATCAAGCTATAAACACCATCATTTTTTTGTTTATTTCAATAAAATATGGACAGCTATATGTTTTTAGTACTAATTATAGCTTTTACATTTGCCAGATTCAATGAAAGGCTGTGCAAGCATCCCAAGAAAGTATAAATTAAGTTTAAAAGGAAAAAAATGGCCAAAAGTCTGACCCACATTAATTTTTACGACAGAAAAAACCCCACCACTGTTGACCTCTTCTTCCCAGCATGTACAAAAAAATGAAGTAAAAATGTTCTGCTTCTTGACTATCTATAAAAATTTCCATATACTGTTAGAAGAATTAGCAATAATTCTGTGCGCTACCACTATGGAGACAGCATTAATACATATACTACTATATGCACAATAACAAAGAAAAACTCTATGGGATTTCAGAGTTTTGTATCATGTTTGGGGCTAGGGGTTGGGTTCTTTTTCAGTTCCTTGATGGTGGTCTGCAAATAAGTATAGCTCTTGAAGATGGGAGGAGATTGTTACAGTAATGAGAATCCCAAGCAAACTGGAGAAAGAGAAGTGTTACCCACTTCATGAAATGGAAAAAGGCTGAAAGCCTCACCACACATACAAAAAAATCTAAAAGTGCTTAACTCCCCTCCCCCCCCCCCAAACCCAAAAAAACAAGCCACGCACTGTCATACTTCCAAAAGCAAAAGCTATCACTTTATCTCCATAAATTTAATGACCCACAACCCAAATACATCCAAGTCTAAAGAGAGTTCTACACTGGAGAAATGACTTTTATCTCCCCGAAGAAGTGTGATTACCTTATCCTTCAGCAAAATTTCATATGTTGTTAGGAGTATGTTAAATTTTAATCGTTTGGTCTGTGGATGCATCCATTCATGAGTTCTAATCTACAAAAAGAATCAAGTGAACTATAAGCTAAAGAAAAAAGGTCTTGTTGACTGGCATTAATTTAAGTACTGCAGCAATGGAAATGTTTAATGACATACAATAATATGATCACAAAACAGAAGCACGACATATTAACGTACACAAGACTGAACTTCCAACCTCCAAAAATATTTTGTTTAAACTTCTGAATCAACAGCAAAGAATTTCTACAAAACATTTTTTACTTTAATGGCTAAGATTACTAACATTCAGAGAACAAACCAACAACCTTTCAGGAAATAAATTAAGATCATGACTGGCTTGCTTACATATTTATTTTTACTGTACACACCTAAATAATCATATGGCAGAAGATAATTTGTTTTCAAATGCAAGACTAAATTCTTAATCCTGTTCACTGTTGAGCAGGAAGGAGATCTTTCACACGCATTTATACCAGATCAAAATCTAAGCTTTCAATTTGCATCTTAAACACAGTGTTTCAGTAAGTACTTGCTCAGTCCTAACCAAAATATTGGAGATTAGCAGAGGACAGGAATATGAAGTCAGTCTTGTTTATCTACAAGCGTTTCCAATGATAAAGAAAGATACTCACCATATTTCTGCTAGTTATATCTCCTAAGTAAACTACAGCATTCATCTGAGGAGCCCAAGTTTGAATCTCTCTCTGCCAAGATGTCAAGGTAGAAAGTGGCACGACCAGCAAGAAAGGCCCATACAATTGATGTTCGTGAAACAGGTAGTTCAGAAAAGAAATTGTTTGTATTGTTTTACCCAGACCCATTTCATCCGCAAGAATACAGCTATTCCCTCTAAAAAAAATTTAGGGGGGGGGGTGTAGAGAGGGGGAGGGATTGGACAAGAAGAAATTATCTTTTGAACATAAAAGCCACTCATACAAGTTTGCAAGATTTTGCAACTATATGTCTTGAAGAAGTTTATTTCCATTGTTTCTCCTTAAAAACAGCTTCCACCACCCCCCGTCCCCACTTAATACTTTAATTAAATTAACAAAAAGCTTGCAATTATTCCTCCTGAGTCTAATTTTAAAAATGTAACACTAATGTTGACATTTCAGAAGGGTTTTCTGGTTTTACTGTTTTAGGTTTGTTTGTTTTTTAAAAATATGACTTACTCCCATATGAATCTAAAAGCAGAGCAACAACAGAGCTTAGCTGTTTTTTGAGAACACCCATGGAATGGTAAGCTTTGGTACTACTTAGAGCAAAACAACTCCCCTCAGATCTCTACTTTGAGCTTACTGCATGAAACCCTCCATCTTAAAACAAAATACAGAAAAATCAATCTCAAAGTTTTACAAACACTTACAATTTACAAACAGAAAAACTCATTTCAGACTATACTTACTTGCACCAAGAGTGAGCAAGCCAATTCAATCCATTTAACTGATAATCTCTTAACTCTAAACTTTCATGTCCTCCAATGTAAGATGGTTGTTTTTTTAGTGCAACAAACCTTGGCCTCTGTTTTAGAACCTGTCAAAAGAAAACTGATCGTCAGTCCTACTACTGACTGAAGTTACCAAAATGTCTTCCTATAGAAAAAAATAGCAGTAGGGATCTACTGGGTCACCAAGTCTAGCCTTTATCCACTGACGAAAACTAGGCCATATAAAAAGACCAAACAATTTGCAAGTTGAAATTAGTTTGATTGCTAATCTAAATTTCACAACGGAAGTGACATTAACTTACCCAAAGTTTACTTTTAAAATAAACTACAATACTAAACAAGCCC
Organism: Aptenodytes patagonicus; assembly: GCF_965638725.1. Classification (NCBI taxonomy): domain Eukaryota; kingdom Metazoa; phylum Chordata; class Aves; order Sphenisciformes; family Spheniscidae; genus Aptenodytes; species Aptenodytes patagonicus. The sequence goes on from NC_134982.1 coordinate 60,194,524, forward strand.
ATCTTTGAATGCCAGTAAAAACACAGGGGACTGCTATCTACAAAAAGCTACTCTTAGTAGTGGTATTTTCCATATATATTACTATATATCATTATTACTATTCTGAACAACCTTCAAAAAATATTTCATATTATGTATTTTATCTCCACATTCATAGAAGATTTTCACATTTTTACTGTCACAACTGATGCAGTAGCTTGAACCTGGCCAGCCAGTAAGATGCCAGCCAGTTGCTTACTCCCCAATGGGACAGGGGAGAGAATCGAAAGGGCAAGAGAGAAAAACTTGTGGGTCAAAATAAAGAGTTTACTGGGTGAAGGAAAAAAACCCAACCAACCAAAACAAAAACCCACAACCAAAAAAACCACCCAGAAGTGACAGAAAGGGAGTCACACATCAACTCAACAGCAGACTGACGACCAGCAAGTCTCCAAGTAACAGCCACCTTTGAACCCCCTGCTCAGCCCACCCAGTTTTATTGCTGAACATGACATTAAATGGCATGGACTACCTCTTTGGTCAGTTGGGGTCAGCTGTGCTGGCTGTGTTCCCTCCCAGCCCCTTGCCCTCCCCCAGCCTACTCATAACAGGGAAGGCATAGCAAGAAACGGAGAAGGCCTTGACACTGTGCAAACACTGTTCAGCAACAGCCAAAACACTAGTGTGTTATCAACACTGTTTAGGTCACAAATCTAAAACATGGGCCATACAGGCTGCTATGAAGAAAATTAACTCCATCACAGCCAGACCCAGTACAACTGATTATAAAACCATTGCAAATTACAAACTCACCTTGCAGTCCTTAAAGGGAGTGGTCTTGGATTGATTTCTGCTGAAGTACTCATCAATGCGTGCCTGAAACTTTTTGGCAATGAGCGCACCATCTTCCCAGCTACATTCTGAGTAAGGCAGACCCTGCCATTTGCAATAGTAGTCTGGATAACCAGCCGCTGATTTCTGATTTGAATGAGCTGCAGAAATACACCAGAGATATCTGATCAGCATTTTACTTTTCTATCTTATGAAAACACTCATTTTAGGTAATAAGACAACATAAGCTAGCTTCATAGCACAGACAGTATGACAACTTTTCTCTTTACCCGAAGTTTTGTTTTGGATTAAAAAGTTAGTGATATTAACATTCTAAATTTCTTAACTACAAATGCAACATATAAGCAGTGAACATACAGAATTCTCAACACTGTTTTCTGTCCTCAAGTTTTTAACATACCAATTATTCTTTCCACTATCTGATATTGTTTATGTAGATCATCTGTAAGCTCCTGCTGGCAGTTGTAATATTCCACATCTTCCGGGGAAGCATTTTTCAGCCTGTAATGGGAATTAATTTACAACACTTATTACACTGTATAGTTCTAAAACTAAGAAAGTTTGGCAACTCTAAAGCTCTGAATGTAAGCATCACAGGAATGTTGCTTAGAAAGCTTCTTTGAAGGGACAGCTTAGAAATTCCTACTACAAAATTGTTGCATCTAGCCTAGGTACCTCATCATTAATGACTGAGAAAGCTTACCAAGAGACACAACTACTACAGCTACAGGTGGTACTAGTCATGCAGGTAATTCAGAACACCTATTCTCAACAGTAAGTAGTGTACTTTACAGGGTATTTTCATGGAACAGTATTCAGGGTGGCTCACTCCATAAGAATCCATCTTATGATTAAGTTGCTAAAAATCCCACCAGTATTCATTGATTATCTTAAACATACTAATAAAACTGAACACCAAAAAGGTGACTTTAAAATGTATGGCTTTCTTCAGATTTTTATTCTCAGGCTTGAACCTCAGGTTTGAGCCAAGAAAACTGAATTCTTCAAAGTAATCTGGAATGGGCTAATGCACGAAGAAAACATTAATCTCTGCAGCGATTCCTGAAGAACTCTGATCAAAGTGTAATGACAAAATTAGTAAAAGGTACAATTTATTATTTATTTTTAAACACTACCCATCTTGTTAAAATGCCATTTATAACACACACACACTAAAATCAGGTTCAGAAGATTATCTTACAGGAACATGTTAAGGAGGCTTCAACTTTAGAGTTTTTGTCTTCCTCTTGCATAAACACTTGAAATTATGCCCTCAAAAAGAGGTAACAGGTCTCAGAAACACAACAGAACATCTACATTACAAAATAAGTATCGTGGAAGTCTACATAAAAATATTCACCATCGTTTTGTTTCCTGATCCTTTTTCTTGTAGTTGTCCAGTTTCTTCATTCCTTTAACATTTTGTTGCTTAAGTGTTTCCTCAGTTTCCCAAGTGTTATGGATGTGTGACCAACCTTTCCATTTAATAAGATACTGTATTTCTCCTGACTCCTTTGACTTTTCAAACGCAGCATTTGGGTCACCATCTGCCTCAACTGCATAGATGGTGGTTGCAGCACCTGTGGCTGAGAAAGAAACCACATCATAAGCCTTAATTAAGTGTTCATTGTCATATGTTAACCAGTAACAAATGTAGTGTAGAAAAGCAATTAGTGATATTTTTAGATGAGCATACACTTGACGAGTACCTACAGCTCTCATGTCATTACTCTTATTTGAACAATTACGACGTAGATATGTTAACACATGCACAAGTAGTCAAAAGAGAATCAAAAAAGCAACGAAAACTTCTGCACTTAACCTACAATATCTTATCTTTTCTCATGAGAATTTTCTTGGCATTCCTAGTTTTGAAAGTGATCATCAGGGAATGCTCCACTACTTGTTGTCTTCTCTGTTATATTGCTCTCATCTCTGAGCATACAAAAGACATCTGACGTTACGCTTGGTCAGCCTTGAGATGTCAATAACCTACTACTAGGCATACTATAAATCTATTTCTTCCTAAACATGTTTTACTACTTTTTCTGCCTTTGTTATCTTACCTGGGAAAATTTTTAATTAAGTACAGTCTTTATCACAGCTGAAGCATACTAGCAGCAGCAGGAAACAGGCTCATTTCTGTGAGGACAGCCAGGTAAGGAAATGAGCCCAGCAAGCTGCAAGGGCCAGATTAAGCAACAGAGAGTGGCAACAGCAAAAGACAGCACAAGCAGCAACATCATCTGGGCAGGAAGAATATAAGAAGCTTAGTTCCAAAGGCTTTGACCACAGCAGTAACACTATGCATTGGAGCAGGATACGCTAGAATTTGGGACAGCACGGGAGAAAAAAGTTGAGAGGAAGAAGAGTGCAAGTTCTGAGATGGGTCAGAAACTTTAGAGATTGGGTATAACTAATGGAGAAAGGTAGCTCTGAAGTGCAAGGGGCCCAGGGTTTGGGGGATTTTTTTTGTGTTTGTTTTTATAATTAGAATCCTAATTTGCAGATTCAAACACATAAGCAGAACTGCTAGATACTGCATCCCTCCCATTATTGCTGGAAATATAACATGCCTACCACTATTCACAAAATAGTTTTAAGAATTCATATGCAAGTGCACCACTGAAATTTTAGATGCATTTTGTAGTCATTCCACATATTGTACTGTACTGAGACAATGTGTACAGCAATAAGTGAAATCGTAACCTCAGTGGTTCAGCCTTGCCAACACCATCTTTCAGGGTTCACATTACTAGTCAGCTCACCTACCTAGTCCACATTCTCCACTCCACTGCATATAATTTATACTGATGAAGTATCACTAAACTGTCCAAACAGTGGTGTAACAACATGGTATGCATTTATGCAATACGGAGCTATCTTCCACTTCATTTTTATTTTCTACTTAGGTATGCAGTTCTTCCACATTTTACTTTGCAACACTTAGAAGGGACTTTAAAAAGGAACATCCTTATGAATATGAAAGACAAAACAAGATGACTTTTTGGTAACTTTAACATTATTGCTGTTTATAAACCTCACAGGTGACCTACAGCTGAGAACATTTGCTGAAGTTGTACCACAATGCACTCCAGGATCTTAAGAACACCGAAAAAAAAGAAAAAATACCTCCTTTTCGGCCAACTCGACTATCCATGAACTTCTCTATAGTTTCAAATTCATCTTCTTCAGTTTGTGGGACATCTTCTCCACAAACTTCCAGCAAATCATCAGAATCTGTCTTGGTTTCTTCAGCTTCTTTGTAACTAACATTAACTGTTGCCTGGCGACGAGATCCTCTCTTATCATAATCATCATCATCATCCTCTTCCTCCTCCTCCTCGTCCTCTGATGAATCAAGTTGCCTCTTTTTCAGTCCTGCACTCTTTTTCCCACTTTTTGACTTAATTCTTGAAGACAGTAAGATATGACACAACAATGATGTTTGTTGGACAACTATAAATCTTCGGTATTGCTTTCTGAACACACGTATTTCATGAATGCTCAGTTACTCCACTTTCAGTTACAGCAGACAGGAAAGGTATTCACTAGAAAGCATTAGTATATTAACATCTTATGTAGCCTTAAAAAAAACTTCATTTTTTTTAATAAGCATTAATGTTTTCATTCGCATGTATACTAGTAGTAAATACTCAATTGCTTATTAGAAATAGTACCAGAGTATCCAAATGCATGACTTCTTACCTGCTTGGAGGTTTCCGGCTTTTGACCTTGTTTTTTGGCTCATAGTCAGATTCACTCTCTTCACAACTGCTTTTCTCCCTGTCTTCCTCTGATTCAGAATCGGAACCAGTTCCCGATACTGACCCTGATCCCGACATTTGCCAGTCTTCACTGTACATATTGAAAGACAAAAGAGTAACTTATATTGTTTGTTTGGTTTTTTTAAATCAGGTATTCATGCACAGGGTATCTGCTGTAGTTTCAACATTCTTCACAGAAATAAAAATCTTGTAACAGTTATCTCACCTAATGAGACAGAAAATTATTATCAATGAATAATAGGTAAGTAAAAATGCCAAATGGCTTCAAAGGGAGTTGGACTAAATTTTCTGTTATCAAAAGGCAGATTTAAAATCCAACATAAACCAAAAATCTGGATTTCTATATAAATTTCAGCATGAAGAAATGAGTTAACATGACATTAAGAAACCAAAGCACTTAAACAAGTCTAACTGGAAAGATACTTATTTATCAGAACTTACACATGCTCAAATCAAAGCCCTGTCATATTATGCTCTGGAGAGTCCCACATTGTCCAATGCCTAGGGTCCCTGTGGCCCATGTGAAAAAATTTGCAACTTTAGCACAGGAATCAAAAATAGTAGAGGCAGATTTGAGAAATGACCAGAAAAACTTGAATTGCAGCAACCTCTGAGTGGCACTGGCTCCCAAAAGCTCCCACTGAGCTCCTAGATGAGTGCTTCACAACCAGGCAAGATAATACGAGTAAGACACTTGTGACTGAGCAGCAGGATCTCCTTGTTCCTGCTTAACTGAGATCTTCTACTTTGCAACAGGAAAGACATACCCACTGATGAACAGTATCTTGTTTCAAACTCTGACTTTATACAGGCAAATTTAATCTTAATAGCTTCATGAAAAACAAAGAAAAAAGAAGTCTGGTATACGTTATTGAAACGTTGCTAAATCTTTATACTAACATCAGGTTTAGGTTTACTTGACCAAGGTGCTAGAGTAGTAATGTTCATCAAAGCTGGAATATTACCAAGAAATCTCTTCCTTAAATTTCCAGCCAGGAAGCCTAGGGATCAGTGCTTTGATCCCTCTCTTCTTCTCTCTTTCCTGTCTTCCAGGACATTCGGTCCTGGAGAAAATTACATTCCCATTGTTCCAGTCATCCAAGACAAATACATATATGCGTCTATTGTACAGACAGCCCATGGCCAATGGTACAGAATTTCTTATTACAGAATGTCTTACTTTTTCTGCAAACAGTAAATTAAAAGAATAACAACATAAATCCATGACCTGTATTTATTTGGAGATATAAAAAACAGATATAAAGCACCATCCTCTAAGGCTTGATCAAGTACCAAGTTATATATTGAGAAATCTCCGATCTGCATGTCAGATAACAACTGCACACATACTTGTTCAGAAAAGCCATAGGACAAAAATTCAAGCACTGGATATATGAAGTGATTTGGTTACGGGTCCCTAAACTTAAATATCTTTCCTGTAACAGAGTATGCTATGAGATGCAATCAAATTCTTAACTAACAAAAGACTATGAGTAACAGCTCATTGCTAGGAAAGTACCATTTTGCACAGTTACCGTCTTTTTTTTTTTTGCACACACACACCCTTTTTTGTTGTCCCCCGAACTACCATTTCTTTAAGATATTATACTGGCAACCCTGAACACTGAGGTGACTCATGAACTGGGAGAAGAGTAACGATAGAACAGATCAATTTCTACACACAATTCATAAAAAACACAGGTCACTGCCTCTCACTGCCACAATAACGTATAATCCTTTTCACAAACTTTTTGATCTATCACTTAGAAGGAGCTTATTTTCAGTTAAAATTCTTTGCTAGTCAATAAAGTTAATTACTATCAGAACTATAAAAACTTTTAAACATGTCAGAGGGGGAAAAAACAAAAAAAAAAACAAAACAGAATTTGGCATTAACTAAGGGATTCTAACTTAAATTTGTTGTGAGACAACCTACTTATGTAGTTTCCAATTTCTACAAGATTTTTTTAGGGAGGGCCTTCAGCTCAAAAATAAACCGCAACGAAGTATTTTAAAAATAAAAGCACTGATGAAAATTTTTGAACAATACTGCAGACTCTTTTGCTCAGAAATTAATATGATATAGATGTTCCTTTGGGAGTTTATTTTAAATATTCCAAAATGTTTATCAAAATTGGAAAAGGAAGATCAAGATGAATTAAAAAAGGAGCTTAAGCATTTCAAGTGTGGAGAAATGAAGCACGAATTACGAGAATATGTCACTATGACAAAAAAACTGTATGATATTACTTACTCTTTATGTTTTTTCTTCTTGGTTTCACTGGATGAGTCATCTGCAGAATCTTCACTACTTGATGAGTCCTGCAGGTGAAGAAAAAAACCCCCCAATTCATTGCCACAAAAAGAATGAAGTACTTCTAACATTAAAAAGATAAATCAGCTCCCACTTTCAAACTGGAGGCATACTATTCATGTTTTACTCTCTTCATCCCTCACAGTGTAGCTGTTAATGCAGAATGAGATAAGGACTGCTATTGGTTTTGTATTTATCCATCTACAAACACATTGTGCCAGCACAACTCTAGAGAACATCACAAAAAAAATCTGTCTTAAAAAATAATCGTTGTGCCTACATAAAAACAGTCATGGTTTAAGCTGCCCCAAGTTAATCAACATGATGGTTCTATCAAAATCCTAATAAAATCTCCTACCCTCAGGAGCTTTCTCAGCTTCCATATTCTCTCACATTTAAACACCAGTTTAAGAAAATTTTGAAAATACCATGTTTCTTCTTTCTCTACACTAAAAAAAAAAAAACCCTCTTAAAACTGGATTTTCCTAACACTAATCTCATTGAGATTAAGTTTAGATTTAGATTAAGTTTTATCCTGAAAAACATATTTCAGAAAGAGAGTACTTAACAGCAGCTGTAAATTAATGTTTTAATGATAGGTAATTAAGTTCTGTATTTAAGTTTTAATGATGAGCTGCAAAACCAGACAAAAACAGAAATCCAACCAAATGAGTGTGACTACACTGCATAGTTTTTGTAATGAAGGAGAAAAAGTCTGCTTTGTAAATAAATTCCATTTCATAGTCACTAGTGTCCTTAAAAGATGTTTCTACTGCAAAAAGTCAACATTCTTTAGCCTATGATTTAGGTTTTAAAATACCTAGAATACAGGTGTCATTCTTAAAATACAGGAATTTTTTTGTAGTAACTGGTACAAAATTTGCAAAAATTTAGTTTTCTATTCCATACAGAATTTTTGAAAACCACAGTAGCTACCCTTATACAGAAATAAGTTGAAAAAAAAAAAATCTTTTAGCATTTTTAACTGTCTTTACAAAACTCAAGAAGCCAAAAATACAATGCAAGTCAGTACTGTGTGGCTTGGAAATTCTGTCCATACATCACAGAATATCTACCTAAAAATACCACATAATCAAGGCTGCTATAATTCTGGCACAACTCACTTGAAAACAAGTAACTAGAGACATTTTTACTTTTCGTTATAAAAATGTCAGTTATTTGAATGTTACTTTCATAGACCAAAACCAGACTTTTACGCATACTTAGAGAATATAACTTGGCTCTACGTAATTTTATTCTAACATATGAGACAATGAGACTGGCACGTTTACATTTTAAAAATCTAAATTATGTTATTCACCTCTTCTGAACAGCTGTCTGAGGAGGCTGCCTTGTGTTGTTGCTTCTTGAGCACTGCTTGTCTTTGCACAGCAAGTATACTTGGACTAGACTTCCAAAACTGAACAGGAACGGAGATGCAAGAGTCAGTTAAAGATACTGAAAGTCTGCAGTTTACCACATATTTACTTTTCCTAAGTAACATCACTATTAAGACTGATCTTAAATCTTATCAATTAAAAAAATTCACTACAAAATATTGCATGCACTAACAACATCAGATAGCTTTTTAAAGTATTAAGATTTCTGCAGAACAGAATGTTACATAATAATTGCCAGGACAATTTCTACAGCACGTTTAATGTTGTGTAGGTATTGTTAAGATAAAACATTTATAAAGTACATTTTTAAACTGACCCGGATAAATCCATTCAGACCACTTAGCTGATATGTTTTTGTTTCATACAGTAAAACTGAGGTACATGAACAAAAATATATACAGAGAATCCTTAACAGTCTTCAATTCTTTTGGTAATTAATATATGACTACCTTCCATATATATGGTCTACCACCCCAATTAAGTCCATATAACACAGGAGAGTGCAGGTAATTTTGGCCCACTGGATTTGAGAGATTTCTAAACACCACTTTTCCCTGAATTTAGCTGACCTACTGATAAAGAAAGCCAACTGTATGTAAGCTTGACATTTTATACAATCATTTATTGATACAAGGAAATTAAGCATTAGAGAAACAATGTAAAAAATAGAACTTCAGAAATAACAAAATTATGTGTACCTTTGTCTTCCATAAGTTCCAGTAAATTACTGCGTGCTTCTGCATGATGAAATTTAGGTAAGCATTTAACTCAAAATACTTTAAAATGTGAGAATTTTAAAAGCGTCAATTTAAGTACTTATCCACGAGAAACTTAGCCCAATGTTTAAACAGCTAAGCAAATGCATTCACTAACACAACCAAGCTAAAATCTAATTAAAAACACTTCATTACCTCTTATTTTTTTTTATATGAAAACTGCTCTTGAAACTACCTGCACAGAATGATTTTTTTAAAATAATTTTTTCCCCCACGAAGGGTTCATTTATATGTTTTGTTTACCTCAGATCCATCAACTTTTGGTGGTTTAGCTTGAATTTGTTTCTTCTCTCTAGATGTGTCAGACTCTGATTCTGACTGAGTGCCTGACTCTGAACCAGAGTCAGAGTCACTGCTGCCCGACTGGCTGCTGCTTCTGTCACTACTGCTTCCAGAGCTTGAACCGGATCCAGAACCTGATGCTGACCCGGAATCGTCATCTGATCGGCTGCAATGAGAAGTCAGTAGGATATTACACAATTGCCAAAGTAAGAGGATTAAAAGAAAAAAAGTTGCCTTAGCTTCACCTATAAAACAACTGTTAGGTTAGACCAGACAAATGGGTAGCACACAAATGGATGCAGTAGATTAAATAAGTTGAGATGAATAAAGTTAAAAATAAACAAGAAATGAGAATTCAGAGTGTAACCAGATACTCTTTGTGAAGCCTAAAAAAAGCAAGATAAAGCAAGAACATTCAAATTAATACAGAGGAGTCAAGCAAGGGACATAAAAGTGGTAGAAATATTTCTTACCCTCGCAAATTTTCCGCCCCCACCCCCTCCAAAATCCTTGTTTAGCTCCATCAAACCCCATATACACACCCCTTAACAGTTAAGTCTACTCCACAAAGACCTGTCCAACTAAAACATAAAAGTTTTCAATCTTTATAGATCAGCAGTACTCTTTAAAAAAAACAAAAAAAAGAATTTAGAAGTACATATCTCTCAAAAAAAAAAAAAAGGCGCTACGCAGACCGTGTTTTTCTGTTAAAATAACAGCAGTAAAATTCCCCATGCAGACAACTCTGAGTTTGTCACTGATGGTATGACTTGTGCCCAGGCGCTTTCCTTGGCATATACTTGAGCTGCCAGATTATTCCACCTGTATAATCATTTTACATCACATTTAACATACTTAGAAAGCACAATATTTAAAGATAAATATTTATTTTAGGACCATTCAAAAACTTAGAAACATTTGGTTTTCTACAACAACTTCACGAAGTAGCCAAGTTAAAACTTTGATAAGATTCCTCATTAGGTTAATACTAGCATATTTCAAAGATATCATGAGAAAAAACATTGGAATCACACTACCACAGAGCAAAATAATTTCAAATTATGTACACACTGACTGCAAATGCTGAAAAAACAGAGTAAACATGAAGCCAGAATCAAAAATGATAAAATCAAAAGCTGGTATCAAAACCTAGCTGATCTCTGCCAGCACAATTCATCTGGCTGACAGTCAGCTGGAGGGGGAGTGGGAAGAGGGCAGATTGATCATCCTCTGTCCTAGAACATACTTAACTGACAACATTTTAAAACCACAAAACAAAGCAAAAATCACTCCTCTTTCTGCTTTTGCTAACACCAACAAAACTGTACCAGTAAAGAAGAAATGAAGGTATTCATAAACAGACTCCTTTAGACTGCACCTCAAATCAGCCATCTACATCTGTCATCTTTGAAAGAAAGAGAAACAAACAGACATGTTTCTTGTTCTGAAGGGGAAGATATGGAGAAACACACTGCTGCTGGGTTTCCTTGCACATGCCGAGAGGAAAACTGGGAAGCAACAAGGCTGCTCCCAAACTTCCTAGTTCTGTCATCAATGGCTTACTTCAGGCATGGTGCTATAACACTATTGTCACTTGCCAAATAAAGCAGGGCACCTGCTACAGAATATGACCAGAGTTTCAACTGTTTACCAGGAGTTAATGGCACTCCATGATATCTTCCGAAGAGATTTTAATTGTAATAGTGTTTTTGTACACAAATGTTACCTTACCTTTAATGCTCAGTAAATCAGACCATTATAAAACAACAGCATTTCTCAGCATAGCAAAGTGCCATAAGTAAATGTCAGGGGGACTGTGGAAGTCAGCACTAATTCTAAATGAAGAGAAATAGAAGAAAATTCAGCACGGAGAAACCTTGAGACACAAGTAAATACCAGCCAGACAAGTCCCACTGACAAAAAGCCACCAAAAATGTCTAAATCCTACATAACCTTGGAGGAGGGGAAGGGAATCAAATACTTCCATGCAGGACAAAGCTTGCTCAAAGAGGGCAATAATAACGTGGATTACCAAATCTAACAAAGATGCAAAACGCTAGGCCATAAGGATGGTAATTAAGTTAGCTTTGCATACTGCAGTAAAATATTTCATACACACTAATATAGTGCTAACCATAGGCTCAATTGCACATAGAGCCAGAGGCAACCAAAACAAAGTACCTCTTTGCTAAGGTAGCATGGGGAAACTGACACTGGAATACGCCATCTTGGTCAAATAACTTGCCAACATTATGAGAAACATGTAAACCAGCTACAGGAAAGAATGGTGGAGAGACCAAGGGGGGAGGGGAGGGAAGGAAAAAATTCCAGTTTACCTAGATAAGTAAGCAAAAATCACATCAGTCAGATTCACAGTTGATGGGAAATATTAAGCGGTTTGACGTTCAACACACGAATTAAGTGGTAAGTTCAAAAACAAAGGCACTGAGATAGGGGGGAAAAAAAAGTCTAGTAGATGATTGTTGTGGTTTAACCCGACAGGCAGCTAAACACCACACAGCCGATCTCTCACTCCCTCCACCCACAGTGGGATGGGGGAGAGAATTGGGGGGGGAGGAGGAGGGGGAAGTAAAATTTGTGGGTTGAGATAAAGACAATTTAATAGGACAGAAAAGGAAGGGAAAATAATAATAATAATGATAAAAGAATATACAAAGTAAGTGATGCATAATGCAATTGCTCACCACCTGCTGACCGATGCCCAGCCAGTTCCTGAGCAGCGGTCACACCTCCCCCAGCTAACTCCCCCCAGTTTATATACTGAGCATGACATCACATGGTATGGAATATCCCTTTGGCCAGTTCAGGTCAGCTGTGCTGGCTGTGCCCCCTCCCAGCTTCTAGCTGGCAGGGCATGAGAGGCTGAAAAGCCCTTGACTAGTGTAAGCACTACTTAGCAACAACTAAAACGTCAGTGTGTTATCAACATTATTCTCATCCTAAATCCAGAACACAGCACTGTACCAGCTACTAGGAAGAAAATTAACTATCCCAGCTGAAACCAGGACAGTACCCACCCCTTATTCTATACCACCTAAGTCATGCCCAGGTCCCCACAATTTCCAATACATTCCAATTATTCACCACCACTTTTCCTGTCTTTTTATGTATACACACAGATATCATTCCCTTAGTCTATGGGCCATCCCTATAAAACGTTCGTTGAGTTCATTTAGTCCATGACTTCGGGCTCCATCTGTCAGAACAGTCCTTCAGGGCAGGAGAGATGGTGTGTGGTGTTGCATTGTTGCATGCTGAAGCCAGTTTTGGTCCCATCACCACTGCACTTGCCCGGTTCTATCATCGCTGCACTTTGCTTGGTTTCATCAAAGTTCATTCTTCATTAGTCTGGGTGATTTTTACTGTCATACTGTTGATAAGGCATATAGCAACCACAGAAATGATGATATACAGTATTACATAGTAATTAACATCATACAATTTAATTCATTGGCTATTCTCACCCAAAATCAAATCCCCTTGAGGTACACATCGGAATTCCCCATCCTTCCGCATCACCCACCCAAGTGCACCCAGGTCCTTGAGCAAAAGCAATCCCACGGATGGGTTTGCCTCTGCCCGAGGCAGCAATAACCCAGACTGTCTTCCCCAGCATATTTTTTATGTGCACTACAGGGACTTTATCCCCTCCTGAAAAAGTACGTGAAAGTTTTGACTGGGCAGGACCAGCTCCATTGGCAGATCCCCTAGAATTGACTAACCAGGTGGCTTTTGCTAAATGTGTATCCCAATGTTTGAACGTCCCACCACCCATTGCTCTCAGTGTAGTCTTTAACAGTCCATTGTATCGTTCAATTTTCCCAGAGGCTGGTGCATGATAGGGGATGTGATACACCCACTCAATGCCGTGCTCTTTGGCCCAGGTATCTATGAGGTTGTTTCAGAAATGAGTCCCATTGTCTGACTCAATTCTTTCTGGGGTGCCATGTCACCATAAGGGCCTTTTCAAGGCCCACGATAGTGTTCCACGTGGTGGCATGGGGCGTGGGATATGTTTCCAGCCACCCGGTGGTTGCCTCCACCATTGTAAGCACGTGGCGCTTGCCTTGGCGGGTTTGTGGCAGTGTAAAATAATCAATCTGCCAGGCCTCCCCATATTTATATTTCAGCCATCGTCCTCCGTACCAGAGAGGCTTTAACCGCTTGGCTTGCTTGACTGCAGTGCATGTTTCACATTCATGGATAACATGTGCAATAGCATCCTCGATCACAAGCCCATCTATATGTTGCATCTCTTCCTTGGTGGCCTGAGGTGTCATGGGCCCACAAAGCTATAAATAACTCACCCTTGTGTTGCCAGTCCAGATCCACCTGAGCCACTTCAATCTTAGCAGCCTGATCCACCTGATGGTTGTTTTGATGTTCTTCAGTAGCCCGACTCTTGGGTCTGTGAGCATCTACGTGACAGACTTTTGCAATCAGGTTCTCTACCTGGGCAGCAGTATCTTGCCACAATGCAGCAGCCCAGATGGGTTTGCCTCTGCGCTGCCAATTGCTCCGCTTCCATTGCTGCAACCACCCCCACAGGGCATTTGCCACCATCCCTGAGTCAGTGTAGAGATAAAGTACTGGCCACTTTTCTTGTTCAGCAATGTCTAAAGTCAGCTGGATGGCCTTTACTTCTGCAAATTGGCTCGATTCACCTTCTCCTTCAGCCGTTTCTACGACTTGTCACATGGGACTCCACACAGCTACTTTCCACCTCCGATGCTTTCCCACAAGACGACAGGACCCATCAGTGAACAGGGCATATTGCTTCTCATTTTCTGGTAGTTTATTATACAGTGGGGCCTCTTCAGCATGCGTCACCTCCTCCTCTGGCAATAGTCAAAAATCTTTGCCTTCTGGCCAATCCATGATCACTTCCAAGATTCCTGGGCGACTGGGGTTTCCTATGCAAGCCTGTTGTGTAATCAGTGCGATCCACTTACTCCACGTAGCATCAGTTGCGTGATGTGTACAGGGGACCCTCCCTCTGAACATCCAGCCTAGCACCGGCAGTCGGGGTGCCAGGAGGAGCTGTGCTTCAGTGCCGATCACTTCCGAAGCCGCTTGAACTCCTTCATATGCTGCCAATATCTCTTTTTCAGTTGGAGTATAGCGGGCCTCGGATCCTCTGTATCCCCAACTCCAAAACCCTAGGGGTTGACCTCGAGTCTCCCCTGGTGCTTTCTGCCAGAGGCTCCAGGTAGGGCCGTTCTCCCCAGCTGTGGTGTAGAGCACATTTTTTACATCTTGTCCTGCCCGGACTGGCCCCAGGGCTACTGCATGAACTATCTGCTCTTTAATTTGTTCAAAAGCTTGTTGTTGCTCAGGGCCCCATTTGAAATCATTCCTCTTTCGGGTCACTTGACACAGAGGGTTTACGATCAGACTGTAATTTGGAATATGCATTCTCCAAAACCCCACGACAGCTTGTGTTTCCTTTTTGCTAGTTGGTGGAGACATGGCTGTTATTTTGTTGATCACATCCACTGGGATTTGACAATGTCCATCTTGCCATTTTATTCCTAAAAACTGGATCTCCTGTGCAGGTCCCTTGACTTTACTTTGTTTTATGGCAAAACCAGGCTTCAGCAGGATTTGGACTCTTTCCTTCCCTTTTTCAAAAACCTCTCCTGCTGTGTTGCCCCATACGATGATGTCATCAATGTACTGCAGGTGTTCTGGAGCTTCACCCTGTTCCAGTGCAGTCTGGACTGCAGTCCATGGCAGATGGTAGGGCTGTGTTTCCACCCCCGGGGCAGTCGGTTCCAGGTGTACTGGACGCCCCTCCAAGTGAAAGCAAATTATGGCCTGCACTCTGCTGCCAAAGGGATTGAGAAAAATGCAGTGACAATATCAATTGTGGCATACCACTTGGCTGCCTTTGACTCCAGTTCGTATTGAAGTTCTAGCATGTCCAGCACGGCAGCACTCAGCGGTGGCGTGACTTTGTTCGGGCCACGATAGTCTACTGTTGGTCTCCACTCTCCATTAGACTTTCACACTGGCCATATGGGACTGCTGAAGCGTGAGCGAGTCTTGCTGATCACTCCTTGGCTCTCCATTTGACAAATCAGCTTATGGATGGGAATCAAGGAGTCTCCGTTGGTGTGATATCGCCGCCAATGCACCGTTGCAGTAGCGATTGGCACCTGTTGGTCTTTGACCTTCAGCTGCCTCACAACAGAAGGGTCCTCTGAGAGACTGGGCAAGGTAGACAGCTGTTTAATTTCTTCCGTCTCCAAGGCAGCTATACCAAAAGCCCACCAGTACCTTTTTGGGTCCTTGAAATACCCTCTTCTGAGGTAGTCTATGCCAAGGATGCACAGAGTCTCTGGGCCAGTCACAATGGGGTGCTTCTGCCACTCATTCCCAGTTAGGCTCACTTCAGCCTCCAATACAGTTAGCTGTTGGGATCCCCCCGTCACTCCAGAAATGCAGATGGGTTCTGCCCCTCTATAGCTTGATGGCATTAGGGTACACTGTGCACCAGTGTCTACTAGAGCCTTATACTCCTGTGGGCCCAATGTGCCAGGCCACCGAATCCACACAGTCCAGTAAACCCGGTTGTCCCTTTCCTCCACCTGGCTGGAGGCAGGGCCCCTCTAGTCCTCATCACAGTATTTGTTTCTCATTTCCTGTAAATACGAGCCAGAAGTCTCTTCATTAAGATGAGAAGCAAGATCGGCCCTTCTACTCTGTCTGGGGAACTGCCCGCTGGAAACTGGAGCAGCAATTTTCCTGGAAGAACCCCCTTTTGTGATTGTTTTCCCTTGCAACTCACGTACCCGTGCCCCTAGGGCTGAGGTAGGTTTTCCATCCCACTTCCTCATGTCCTCTCCGTGGTCATGCAGGTAAAACCATGGGGTGCCCCGTGGTGTGTACCCTTTACATCCTCTCTCTTGAGCAAAAGAACGCTGACTCCTAATAGCCGAGATATTGGTCCGTACAGGTGGGGAGTAGGACCTATCCTCTTCAAGTTGCTGGACCTCCCGGGACAGTTTCTCCACAGTTGAGACGAGGGAGGAAGAGAGACTTTCTTTGTATTGCCGGAGTTGACCAGCCACCTCATCCACCGTTTGTTCCTCTCCATCTTTCCAGGTCATCACTGCCAATGAATTGGCATATGACAATGGTGTGCTCCGTACAAACTTCCGCCACATGGGTTGCGTGCACTTGACTTCATCTGGATCTCTGGATAGCTGCTCGTTGTTCAGGTCACCATAAATCACCTCCAGCACAGCTAATTCCCTCAGGAACTGGATACCCTTCTCCACGGTGGTCCACTTGCCTGGGTGACATATAACCTCTTCCTTGAAGGGATACCTTTCCCTCACGTCTGACAGGAGTTGCCTCCAAAGGCTGAGGACTGGTGCCCCTTTTCCAATCACTTTGTCAACACCCCCTTCCCTGGAAAGGGATCCCAGCTGCTTGGCTTCCCTACCCTCTAATTCCAGGCTACTGGCCCCATTATCCCAGCACCAGAGCAGCCAGGTGACAATATGCTCGCCTGGACGACGGCTGAAATCTTTTCGTATATCTCGCAGCTCACTCAGGGATAGGGATCGGGTGGTTACCATCTCATTTATAGGTTCTGCTTGTTCCTGTTCTTGTTCTCATGATGGCCCTGGTTCATCTTCATCCCTTACTAAACGAGTTGATTTTCTTGTGTATTTCTTGTGTATAGGGGCGACTGATAGCAGCACGGGTTGGTTCTCTGGTTCAGCCACAGTACCTGTCGCCGAGGCTGGAGTAGCTGCAGTGCCTGTTGCCGGGATTGATCTCTGGATGGTATTCTTAAATAATTGTTTAACCTCAAACAAAATCACGACCTGAACCACGTTCAGGAGACACAGCAATAGGACCATGCTGGCTTGAATGTCCCAAGGATATTCAAAGTTCTCAAGACCTGTTGTAACTAGCCTGAAGGAGAAAGAGAAGGTGAAGGAGTGGGGGAAAATGTCCTCCCTCATCTCCCCCATAGATTAGTTCCTCAAAGAAAAAAGGTAAAAGGTGTAATTATTAATAGTTTCCAAAACATGACTCCCGAGGGACAGAGTCCGTCATCCACAAACGGTGGATGAGGTGGCTGGTCAACTCCAGCAATATAAAGGAAGTGTCTCATCTTCCCTCATCTTGGCTGTGGAGAAACTGTCCCGGGACGTCCAGCAACTTGAAGAGGATAGGTCCTACTCCCCACCTGTATGGACCAGTACCTTGGCTATTAGGAGTCAGCGTTCTTTTGCTCAAGAGAGAGGGGACAATGCAGGCAATACTGAGTAGAAATACAGAAGTACAAATACAAAAATTAGTCTCATGACCAAAAATTTTATCACATCATAAACCAGTAGTGTTACACAGCGCCGCAAAATTATATCCTTGATCCAGCTCCCAGAGGTGATAGACAGCACAACAGGGAACATATACAGCAAGTAAGGTTTTACATAACACAACTTTGAGAGCAAGCACGACAACTTTGAGAGTAAACTAATCAACATTGTGCCCAGCAACTATTAAACCAATATGATGAATGCTTATAACAAATTTGCCTTAACACACTCTGGTCAGATCTGTCATTATCTCAACCCTTCGTGCCCCATGTTGGGGCACAAAATTACTATTGTGGTTTAACCTGGCAGGCAGCTGAACGCCACACAGCCATTTGCTCACTCCCTCCACCCACAGCGGGATGGGGGAGAGAATCGGGGTGGGGGGAAAGAAAATGTAAAATTTGTGGGTTGAGATAAAGACAGTTTAATAGGACATAAAAGGAAGGGATAATAATAATAATAATAAGAAGAAGAAGAATAAGAAGAATAAAAGAATATACAAAACAAGTGATGCATAATGCAATTGCTCACCACCTGCCGACCGATGCCTAGCCAGTTCCTGAGCAGCGGTCACACCTCCCCCAGCTAACTCCCCCCAGTTTATATACTGAGCATGACGTCACATGGTATGGAATACCCCTTTGGCCAGTTTGGGTCAGTTGTCCTGGCTGTGCCCCCTCCCAGCTTCTCGCTGGCAGGGCATAAGAAGCTGAAAAGCCCTTGACTAGCGTAAGCACTACTTAGCAACAACTGAAACATCAGTGCATCATCGACATTATTCTCATCCTAAATCCAAAACACAGCACTATACTAGCTACTACAAAGAAAATAAACTCTATCCCAGCTGAAACCAGGACAATGATGCTAGTTGCTCTGGGGTTGGATGCAAAAAACCCAACTAATTCCAAATCTTTTTCTTTATGAAGAGATCAGCTAGCTATCATCTAAGGTCTCCGTTAAGTACTATCAACCTGTCAACAGATGTGGATAATACCATATTCAATACTCAGACAAAACACAGATTCCTTATCTTGCCAACTAGCTCTCAACAAAGCTGGGAGTCTGGGAATGAATTCCCATTAGGCTTATGAGCAAGACCAGCAAAGTAAGAGCTATTTCATAAACCCTGCTTCTCACAATAAATTGGCCTGATTTGGACAAGAGCAGACTAATACAACCCAACTGCATATCAACTAACAGTAACATCTGACAACAGCAAAAATCTTAAAGTCAATATTCAACCACATTACTAATAAATGCAAGATTACAAAACAAACCTGCAGGTAGAAGTAAAAGGGATGGGGAGAGAAAGAAAGGAAATTACAAGAAAGAAGAAGAATGAACAAATAATAACCTTCCCCACAACTGATTTAGGGCTGCCCTAATGATACCATGTGTGAAGGACAATGCAGGATCACTACTGTAGACTAACAGCTAATTGGTACATAGAACAGAGAAAAACAGAAAAATAAAATTTAAAGGCTGTAGCACCAATAACGTCTTACTAAGCTTTCTTATCCCCCAGTGTTAAATCAGCACAAAGAAATGGGAAAAGACAAACCGAGTAGCAGTAAGTAATTTTAAAACTAGGGAAACAGCAAAGACTTGCTCATTTATCAAATCTTAAGATGCCATGGCAGTATTCATACATGCTTAAAAAAGAGTTTGAAAATAACTAGTAAAAAGCACTATAGGAGCTCAAGCACACAAGACTAGTCTATGCTGGGCAGAGCATACTTCAACTCTAATCACCCAAATTAATACAGATGTGTGAAACTACACTAGTTTCTGCCTGTATACCTCCTCATGTGCATCACATAATCCCAGAGGTCTTGATGCAACCACAGCACATACAAAAAAAAAAAAGGTAAGATTAACAGATGTGACTTCATTTCTATTGAATTGTGAAGAACTTTCCTGTTCACTGGCCACAGGACAAGTAACTGAAGGGCTCTGAGGACTACCAATGCATATTTATTTCATTGTGTCCTTTCACATGACGCAAAAGCTCACCCGAGCTTCAGCAGAATGTTGACTTGGAGGCACAACCTCTACAAAGACAGTACTATAACCCAGAAACCTAAAGCTCTTGTTTGCAAAGGAGGTAGGAAATGGGGTAATACATGAGTAAGTTCTGCATAAACATATGCAATAAAGACACGTTGCAGATCGTTGACACAGTACTGGGCAGCACTGTGTGACATGCAATACCTAGAAATCCCCAATAGCTGCAACAGTCCATACATCAAAGGACTTTCCTCTGAGAAATTTAAAGGATTTGAACCAACAGTAACAGTGGTGGACAACAGTAACTCAGGTGGGAACCTAAGGCAAAACACACATCATACAGTAAGAGCTACAGGTTAAGTGCTCAGTTTTCAGCATAAAAAATATTTTCAAAATTAGAGAGAAAAATTGGTATTTTGCTTTTTATCACTTAAGTCACTGCAATCAAAGATCCAAAAGAGAACGTTTATGCCAAGATCAAAACATCACACACTTCTGGGTGCAGACTGTGTCCTTGCTTTTCCTGTACTTAAAAAAAAAAAGTTTGGTCTAACACTTCTAATGATAATCTTCTTTCACAATGTGTAACACTAATATATCATAATTTAAGACTATGATACTGATTTTTTATTTTTTAAAAGAAAAACTTACTGCTAGCTAATTCCAAGTCATTTTACACTAACACAGATGTCATCATGAGAAGGCTGAAGAACAAGGAACTTAGTTCAGCCATTCCCTCTATCAAAGTCACCGCCTCTACTCTCACAGAAATTTTTTGTTAAACTAGAAGAAAAAAAGAAAAAAAAAAGAAAAAAAAAGGAAAGCTTATTCCCTAACCAAACTATCTGGAAATGCCAGCAGTTAAAAGAAAACCTTTTTGTATCAACACCACAAAAAACCCCCCCAACCCTCTATTGCCTAACAGGACTAGCTACCTATTCAAACAGAAATTGAATAGAAATTTTCAGCCTAAGACTTATTTCTTAATTATCTCTAAAGGTATGTATCTACAAGGCAGACAGAAAGAAAGAAGAGACTTGATTACTAACTGGTTTTTTTCTTGGTTTTATTAATCTCTCATGGGAAACAGTTTCAGACCAGTATCAGACCAGACTACCAACTTGCCAGACTAGTGATCAACTTCTGATACAAAGGAGCACCTTATTTGTTTTTTTAAATAATACTTGTAAGAAAGCAGCAGCAATAAAGTAAAAACATAGACCTACCTAACTGTTTCTAAAAATCAAGAAAGCCACCAAAACATGCAAAGACTTGCTTGGAACAGAGGAAGAAGTGTTACGTAAAGAGGAGAATAAAGAACTACCTTTCCCCTCACAACAAATGGAAAAGTAAAATGTTTCTGTGGCGTTTTCTAGCCATGTCTCTTAAGCAGTGTCCGTAATGAAAAAATGGGATACTGAAAATGAAGTCTTACTGAAAAACTACTGTAGCAGTAGTTTTCAGTTTCAATTTCTATTCAACATAGATACTAGCAGTTTGCTACAGCACATCAATTCAACATCCAGAGAACAACCTTTTCTAGCACTTTGCCTCTGCAGATGTAAAATCACTGGGACATTATCTGTACTTGGCTTTTTATTTTTGTTTCACATGTAGTGCTGACCTAGACAAAATTTAACAATGAGTCATTGCTTCTCATTATCACATAAGCAGGACCCAGAGTCACCCTGCCTCAGGACTTAACTGAGAAACCTATCTCTGAAAGCCAGCCTCCCTGGTGGGAAAGACAATCCATACTTCTGCTAACTGATGTGAGGAATGCCAGGATTTAACTAAAGGCTTTACCATCCTCTAAGGAGCCAATCTTTTATCTGTAGTATTTGCCCTAAGGTGTTCATGAAAGAGAAACTGCTCCCTCCTCTCCCAGCCTCACCACACTTCATTGTCAAGACAAAACTACTGGCACATGAAGGCAGTGGTCTCCAGGAGGTGTGCAAGACAACTCACGGGGGTGTATGACGAAAATATTGGAACTTCTATTTAGATTTATTTTTAATCTAATAAAAAAACCTCAAAACCCAAAACCCAACAAACCAACAATTGGGGGGTGGGGGGGAGGGAGAACACACCACAAATTCAGCTTTACAAATATTTAATATACAGACTGACACTGGCAATCTTACTCAGCCCATATGTCTGAGGGTCCTGTGTCACATATGATAGGTGAGGTGTCCTGGGGAAGCATGTGCTCCACAACGTGGAGGGATAATAGTGGCGCAATCACTCCTTCATTCCCTTTCTGTGCCCTGTGACATACTGCAGTTTGCCTCTGACTGGTTAGGTGGATTTATGGATTATGTTACTTAGTTTTAACCAAACTAACCCTCACAAAATGGAAAAATGGTTTAAAAAGATTCCTGCAAAGAAACGGTGGACTGAAGATAACACTAATACTGTGAGCACAAGTGAGCAACAAGAAAATGGCAGAGCTGACACTTCTCCTACTCCTAGTACAAGCTCTTTGTCAGCCACATCGCGAGGTAAAACACAATGACAATCTAATCACATCCGACAAGAAGTTGTACAAAAAAAGTTGGAATTATCAAGACTATTTGAAATATGTATTTACATCCACTATTTTTAACAATTAACCTCATCCTAAGTGTATATTGTGCCTTGAGATATTAGCTAACAATAGTATGAAGCAATCCCAATCATTTGAAAACTAACCATTCAGAACACAAAGTCAAACCTCTGTTTTCTCCAGCAATGTTTCAAGTCAGGCGATACTCAATTCTGTACTTCACAAAATTTCACTAAATGTTTAGAAGTCTCTTTTGAGGTTTTTTTACCTAAGAGCAAGGGACAAAAATGCCACATGACATTGGACAATTTACTTCTTGCTGCTGTAAAAATGGCTAAAATAATGCATGAAAAACAGTAGCAACTTTCTTTGTCAACAAACACTGTTGAAAGACGCATAGAGAACATTGGTGAAGATCTGAAGAAACAAGTATTAGAACAAATGCACTGTAGGAGGTTTGCTCTATGGTTGGATGAAAGTACAGATGGCTTCTAACATGTCCCAACTTACGGTATTTGCTAGATTTTGTTTTAATGATGAAATACGTGAAGAACTACTTTTTTGTGAGCCACTAAAGGAAAGATGTACCAGAGAAGATATGTTCTCAACAGTAAACAACTTTTTTTTTTTTTTTTAAATTAAAGAAGTTTTATGGAAAAACTGTGCAAGTATAACCACTGATGGAGTGGCTGCTTTGACTGGAATAAAAAACAGATTCTGGTAAGGGTGATAGAGATAACACCACACATGAAATTCATCCACTGCATCAACCATAGGCAAACTATTGCAGGAAAGAATCTGGAGCCAGAAGTGTACAAAGTGTGAAAGGATGTCATCAAACTGGTTAATTTTATGAAAACAAGACTGCTAAATAGTAAAATTTTTACAATACTTTGTAATGAGATGGGGAGTGACCATAAAATCTTTTGTACCAAGAGGTGTTCACTGCTTAAAAGTATTGTTGACCTTGAAGATTAGTTTTTGGTGGGGTGTGGGGTTTTGCTTGTTCGTTTGTTTAAAAAAAATTTAAAAAACCCCAAAAAACAAGTGTTCTAAATTTGCTGACCTTTTCTGTGAAAACAATGGTCACCAGTAGCATGCTACCTAGCAGACATTTTCAAAGAAATAAGCACACTTAGTGTATCCCTTCCAGATGAAGGTGACATTTTAACAATGAGAAAGCAACTACTTTTCAAAAGAAATTCATGCTATGGAGAGAGCATTCTGAAAACAGATGTTTGGAAAGGTTTCCATCATTATGTGATTTTATTGCCAAAACCAATGCATGTCACCTATAAAAGCTATCATGTCTGTACACTTAAAAAGTCGGAGACAGAAATTTCTAACCTGTTTAAAAATCTTCCGAAAAGTTTCAGTGGGTTTTGAACCCATTTGTTAAAAACATAAAACTGCCACTCCTTCTGATTAATGTGCAAGAACTGATTAACACTAGGGCAGATGGAAATTTACTAGCCAAATTTTAAGAAAAAACATTGCTTAAGTAGTGGATGGGATTGAAAAAATGAGTATCATGATTTAGTAAGTGCAGTCAACGATGCACTTCTTCCACTTGGATCCACATATCTTTGTTAGGTACCTTTTTCAGCTATGCAAGCCATTAAAACCAAGTACCAACATAAACTGAACTTAGAACCATACCTTTAAACCACTGCATCACAAAGTGTTAAATCAAGATTTTAATAAATAAGAATATTCATAATAATTTTTTTAGTGAGTGCAAAAAGGGTTTTTTTGCCATTAACAAAGATTAAATAATATTTGAAAAGATTTTACTTTATCTCATCCTTTTAGAAGTAAAACAAAAAGATGTACAGCAGTACATGTATATAATTTATAAATGAATATACACATATTGGAGGTGCGTGCTCAAATATTTTTTTATTGATAGGAGTGTGTAAAAAAAATTTTGGAGACCACTGCACTAAGGGATAAAAAAAAGGTAATGGAGAGAAGCCTTCCTTTCTCCCTAACCCAAACACATTAAGCAAGCCTTGCTTTTAAAAATGAACATAAATCTGTAATCCCTTTCACGGGATTATCTATGGCCGTCTTCCACATGAGCAGTAATTCAGATTAAATCCTAGTATGCTAGATGCTAACCCTAAGAGTAAAGGTGGAATTATTTAAGAAAAGGTACACACATTTACACACGCACGTGCATTCAAGAAGAAAATTTACATCTGTTATCTCCTCATAGTAAAGGGGGAACTCAGGAACAATGAACTTAAAAGTCTTCCTTTAACTGCTCCTACCTTTGCTCTGTGTTTCAGCAATTTTCACACAATTTGAACAATGGTAGAAGTAGTACTATGAGCTACCGCTCTTTGAAAACACTCTCAGTCCTCACCCATACATTCACCTGTGAGTGAGGGTTCAAGAATAACTTTTCTGACATTGTTATTGCTGCTCTGTCCAGTCCGAACTCTTGTGTCAGTACCATCCATAGAGGGAACAGATTCAGCTTTTTAAAACAGTCTGTTTTCATAAACATTCTAAAGGGCTGATGAAGAAGTGGAACAAACAAGCAGGAGTGAACAGGCAGTATTTCTTAAGACTGCTGTCCTGAAACTGAAGTATAAAACAGTGCAAATCAATACAGAATTTAGAAAAAACTAAATAGATTTAAAATTAAAAAGGTGGTTTTGATAGTTTTCAATTTTAGTACACACACATTCCACACTGCATCATGACATTCTGCAAGTCATTCTTCCAAGTGCTTAAACTGCTACGTGGTATAATACTTTCTCCCCTTTCCCATGGAGCATGGCATTGCTGACATGACTAAGAAAAAGGGCAACAGCATGCAGAACTCCTATTACGCTGCAGTGTCTACCAGCATCACTGGAAATTTAGAGAACTTGTTTGCCACAGTTTTTAAACTGTAATTGAGTTTTTGAAGTTCATAGGAAAAGACATATAGGATACAGAAGTTTCATACGGATTTCTAGTAGGTCAGGTGACATTTTCTTGATCTGCTGAAATGGATACCCTAACAGCCAGCTATAACAGGGCAAAAACAATCATAATCAGCTTGAGAGAGGTCTACAAGCTTTTTCAGAGCTTGAGGACAAGTAATCTCTTATTTTAACAACTTGTATCAGCAGAATTCCAGAAATGGTTTAATCTTCCTTGAAGTGGAAAAGGAAAGGAGGTACAATCCAAGAAGAAAACATGTATTTTTCTATAAATAATCAATGAAAGCTACCATTGCAGACCAAACGATAAGTGAGAGCATTTCGCACTGTACTAAAATTTGACTTTTAAAACAGTTGCTGCATTAAGAAAAAAGACAAGAAAACCCTGTCTGATAGCAAGACAGTTTACTTGCATTAAAGAAACAGAACCTAAGTTCTGTAATAAAGATGTTAAAACATAAATTCAGGGAGATATTAGCTGTGAGGTAGTCATAACACCCTTGGTCACTTTCTTTTCCACCTTTGCCTGTGGGGTTCTTTAATTTTCCCTGCATTTTTTGAGGCATAGTCTATAAGCAATTCCTTCTCCAGCTAATGAGCTTCAAGTATTATCTGATGTAGTCTAGCTACGGTCCATAATTTGACTGACTTTTCTTGCAATGAGTAATGCCCATTAGTGCAAAGTAGCACCACTGACCTCCACAAAATTAATCACCTGAACTGGCACTACTAATTACTGAGATTCTGGTATCGTATCTCTAGGGGTAGGATGCAAGGAATATTAAGTATTTCCTCAACCAAGGATTGGAATACTGTCACAATTACCTGTCACCTGCTGTCTAATGCTGTTACATAAACATTATCTCAAGAACAGCAATTCTGATCCCCTGCTCTTCAGGGTTCCCCTTACAGAAAAGGAGAGACAAAGTGCTTTATTTCTTGCCACTTTTTCTTCCTGTTCAGGCCAGGGTCATTGCCTTTGCTTAAGATACTTTTGCTGGAAACAGTTCAGCAAAAGGCAAAAGTGGACACCATACCCACCATGCTGTGGACACTTGAGGTAGAGTAAAAGAGATGGTTTAGGTACAACTTAACCAGCCTTTTGCATGTGCATCTGTATCCTCTTTTCTCCTTCTTCAAAAAAATCCTGATTAAAACTGGAAAGTAAGAGAAAATCTCCACTATTTTCAGGCAGCTAGCATAAATTAGGACCTTTCTGTCTTTCCCTCACCCTTTCCAAACATAGTCAAGATAGTCTCTCCGCAGGACAATCCAGAGCTGGAGCCTATCTTCTTCATTCAACTTTTCTGTGGTTTAACCTGGCAGGCAGCTAAACACCACACAGCCGTTCGCTCACTCCCCCCACGCACAGTGGAACGGGGGAGAGAATTGGGGGGGGGGGGGGGGGGCGGGGAAGTAAAATTTGTGGGTTGAGATAAAGACAATTTAATAGGACAGAAAAGGAGGGGAAAATAATAATAACGATAAAAGAATATACAAAGTAAGTGATGCACGTTGCAATTGCTCACCACCTGCCAACCAGTTCCCAAGCACCCACCAACTGCCCAGCCAGTTCCCAAGCAGCGGTCACACCTCCCCCAGCTAACTCCCCCCAGTTTATATACTGAGCATGACGTCACGTGGTATGGAATACCCCTTTGGCCAGTTTGGGTCAG
This sequence comes from Aptenodytes patagonicus, assembly GCF_965638725.1. NCBI lineage: Eukaryota > Metazoa > Chordata > Aves > Sphenisciformes > Spheniscidae > Aptenodytes > Aptenodytes patagonicus. Next base: position 60,221,436 of record NC_134982.1, read on the forward strand.
TTGTCCTGGCTGTGCCCCCTCCCAGCTTCTCGCTGGCAGAGCATAAGAGGCTGAAAAGTCCTTGACTAGTGTTAAGCACTACTTAGCAACAACTGAAACATCAGTGCATTATCGACATTATTCTCATCCTAAATCCAAAACACAGCACTATGTCAGCTACTAGGAAGAAAATAACTCTATCCCAGCTGAAACCAGGACAGTCATACATACCTTAAACATAATCAGAGAAACAGTAAGCATACAAGACTTCATACTCAGTTAACTTATTCACCTGTGTTTGTCAAATTTACTCTATCCCAGCACGTCACATTATATCTTCCGTTTGCTCTGGTCTTGTACAGCTGCTGACCTCTTCTAAGCAACTCTATTTTGTGGTCTAACTTGCTTTTTTTCCTACCTTCTTTACTGATGAATGGCCTTCCAAGAAACCAAATGCCAACAGAAATTACAAGCATTATCAAGACTAGAATAGGAAGTGTAATGGAAACAACAGGGCAAAGCAAGTTAAGCTACAGAATACACAGTTCATGTTAGCAAATACTGTATTTCTGTATTATTAACAACACCTCTATTCTGTGGATATTGGGCTTTCTTGGAAGCCCATTCGTCAGTGAAGAAGGTAGGGAAAAAAGCAAGTTAGATCACAAAATAGAGTTGGTTAGAAAAGGTCAGCAGTACAACATATTTGCTAACATTAACTGTTGAAGACCATTTGTGCTCTTTTAAGCATTTAACTCCATTACTCAAAATGGAATTCCTGCTTTTGTAAGTCCCTCTTCTAAGAATGTGTCACATAAGCCATCTTCCCTCCTCCTGCTCCAATGAAATTATATATACTGCTTATTTAAAAAAAAAAAAATCAGTAACATGAAAACAGCATTATGTGTTTAAAGGTGTTCCTGAATAAGAAACCTTACATTACATTCACTATACTTTGTTCAACCAAAAAAAAAACCCCTAAAGACAGCAATACACAAGACTGTACAAAACAGTGAAACATCATAAGACTATGGAAACAGAAAGAAATATGATGGATAAAGCAGTAATTATGATCTCTTCAGTACTGCTGGGGTGAGACTATTTCTCTACCATGCAAACAAACCACATCAGTGATGACAAAGTTAGCTGTCAATGATAACTTGATAACTTGCTGCAGGCATGCAACAGTATATACTAAAAATGAGTAGCTTGTTCTCAGGATGGGACTTCTACATGAAAAAGTATAGTTTCATGCATGTTGACAAACCGAGGTGAAGCCTATAAAGAGCACCTTCCAGGATACGTAGTCAAGAAACCTCTCTCACCCCTAGCCCCTGAGTCAAGTAGTTGCATTTGTCAAATGCAATGTAGCAGCACATGTCAAATCTGATTTGGTATGGAAGTTTGACACACTGAAGTAATTTGTCTGTTCTTTTTTACAAACATTGTCTCCAGATACTGCCTACATATTCAAGAGGAATTTATGCCTGAATGCAGTATTTATTTACAAGCTACTTTGCAAGAAAAGCAACATAGCTTAATGAAAGTATCAAAGGAGGTAATTTTCACATTTATTTTTAACTGTTAATTTTTCAACCCCCCCAATAAATACCTACGTAATGAAACTGGAGAATGCTTTGGAGAGATGACAGGCTTAAAGAGATAGATCACTGAAACAGATTAAAAGCAAGTATCCTGTCACAGAGTCATTAGTTCTTTTCAATAGTCTTAGGTTTAGCTTCACTAGCTTACCCCTTAAAACAAGGTGCCCCTGACAGGATCGCACAGGGAGGAGCAAAGTCTGCTAATTTACACAAGGCACTAGGAAGAGAAATCCTAAAATGGAAAGCTACACAAGTCATATTGTAAAAGAACTGATTGAGCCTTTAGACTCCTGTGTAAGGTCTAGACTAAGAATGGATCCAAGAGCAGATAATTTGTCACCACTGATTTCAAGTGTATTCATTAGGTTAAGCTACCTTAAGAATCTTCTGTTTTAAGAACAGCAGGAAAGAGTAACAATTTGAGCAAAATGCAGTTCAACACACTAACAAAAAAAAAGATTACTTTCTCCAGGGTCTTTGAAAAGCATCTGAGATGACAGTGGACTGTTTGGTTTTATGGGGTTTTTTTGCTTGTTTGTTTGTTTTTAAAATAAACCAGAAGTTGAAGGAAGGCAAGCATTTGAATATGAAGAACCCATTAAAAATGTGCAGAAGTAACAGACCCTAAATGCCAAACTCTTAAAATTCCAAGTTCACAAATAAGTTTCTTTAGGCAAAAGCTATGAAAGTGTTTTTTAGTTTTATTTTTAAAGAAATCTTAACTATTTAATTTGATTTAGATGCATAAGGAAGATTTATCTTATTTATCACTGCTAGTAAAAAGCAGAGTGAACAAAGAGCATAAAGTTCAGGCTACCAAGTGTTATTTCCCGTCCTCAGCTATTACAAAGCATGAACTCAAATTAATTTTCCTGATATGGGCTAACAACTCAAAGAGATGCATTATATTTCCAGTCCTGCAGACTATTATCTGCTGCCACTACTATAAACTTTCCCCAAAGCAAAGGTATCAAAACTATACTGATCATCTACCAACTTTCATGACCTTATGAACCACATTGAGAGTCTTTATTTGAGAGCCACAAGTCACACATCTTAAGAGCGCAAAGAAGTTCCAGGAATCCTTCACAGGCAAGAGGTATCAGTGGTTCCCGAGGGGTCTACTATACTGTTGTGCAATGTGACCATCCTTCGACACACATCTGGTTCCAGGGGCAACACAATGATGTCTTTACCAGAAGCTCCTTGTAGATCACCAGCAAAAAAATATTAAATGGGATTTAATTAAAAAAAAAACCAACCACCAACCAAAAAAAACACTTGAGGGGCCACATCTGGATAGGTCCTGTGTATACGCTGCCTGTATCACAAAACTTCACTCTGTCCTGAGGAGTGTGAAAAGCTCACATCAGCTAAAATTTTGAAACTCTCAGAATGGTGGAATTGAATCTAAAATATGTGGAACAAGTATTTGCCAGCCAGTTAGGTTAGACAAAGACTGGGACCTGGATTAATTCAGCAGGAGTCCCAAAGCCAAACTAGAGACCATATGCACAGTGTAAGCTGTATCATGAATTTATAATTTATTCTTTTAGTTGGAAAGGTTTCTAGAGAAAAAACACTTGGGTTTTGATCTATATTCTACCTGAACTTTTCCAAAAAGAAGCAAAAAGATGCTTTTAACTTGGATCAGGACACCTTGTCATGCTTTAGTATGCTTAATTCTGTAAGATATCATTCCTGGTAAAATAGCAACTTAATAACCAAAGAGAAGATTACTGCTAACAGAAGTGAAGAGCTTGCTTTACCCACTAGCTGCTCACAGTAAGTTCTACCAACAGTTTCTTTTACCATTCAGGTACTTTTGTTGATCTGAGAATTCCTGCGCACTAACATATAAGTATGTATCTACGTATGTCTAGTTTTATGTATATGCTCTCTCTTGCTACATACACACATTTTTATTAGTATTATCTATTAAATTTCTACCAAAAAGAAGCCAGCACATGGGAATAATTCTGCAAACACGCTTGGGGAATCTCTGTTTTAACTCCCATTTAGATTTCTTGAAAGCAAGAACGTAAAGTCATGGCTTTCAATTCATCTTTTTTACCTCCTACGGAAGGTATGAATTTATATAGTAAATTGAAGCCTGCTGACGAAGTTTTTAGTCTTTACTTAACTATCTTTTGTGGTCCACAGACTATTCAATCCACAAAGTGAATTAAACCCACTGAAATTACTATCTTCTATCAACATTAGCTTTAAAGCGTGTAAAGAATGGTAACTGCAAAAATGGGAGTACAATGCATTCCAGCCAGCTACTTTCCAGTTAAGCTGCACTGAGCACATCTTTTTTACCTACGGAGACGGAAGGTTTGATCAAGTCCTCTATACCTTGTTCTGCAGGAAACATAGTAAGAGCAAAGAGATGGGAAATCAGATTGTTATTCAATTAGCACCAATGTTTTACTTCTGCAGTCCCTGTTCTACCTGGAGCTTGTCTTGCAGTTCAGGTATAACTGCCCTTCCTTGCTGATTAAGCTTTCTTACTACTATCTAACTAGACTGTATTTACTTATATTCAAGTTTGCAACAGAATGCTTTCAAGAACACTGCACAAAGATGCTTTAAGAGTCAGCTTCTCAGAGTATTGCTACAAAGTTTTTGTGTCTACACTCACTTGCTGTCCAGATGAACAATAGCTGTGATATTTTACCTTGAGCTACTTAAAAATATTCCAGAGTAGTGATTCAAGTAAACAAGAAGCTGGAGAGTAGACTTCGCTGTAATTCTTACACAGAAATCAGAACATCAAGCAACAAGATTAGGTAATAGCGTTTATGCTAGCCTACAATTTCCATCATGCTTGGTTCTAGTACTGATTTGTAGCTTCAGAGGTTGCTGAAATAGAAAAGGAAAGTCCAGACAGTGCAGCCAGTTATTCAACCGTGAAAATACAAGAGATGGACTTTTCCACCTGTAGCAAAACAGAACTTCAGGCTCAACACCTGCCGCACAGGAAAGTTTTCTGCTCATCTGCCAGACAGATAAACAGATGCAACGCTGGAAAGGAGTGCAAGGAGCATGGCAAATTGGCCATTTCTTTCACACACTTCAGAAATAATTCACCTTCAGAGCCAGTCACAGGGAGTAAAGGACAGCTACAATCCCTTACCACAATGCTGACCAGTGCATAAAATCAAAGGTTTATGATCAATCCCTTCTCCAGCCCTCCTACTGCTGAGAATACTACAGGCTTTCCACAACTTTTGCAAGTCATGGTGTTTCTGTAAAACAATACAATGCAGTATCCATGAGGCCTGTGTATTTTTGTAAATCCAGCCCTGATCCACTGCTGCTCCTAACTTTCTAAAGTAATGACGGTGGCTCCCCTACATCAGGCTGTATTTAATTGTTATCAAGACTGTCACTCCAGAATGACAGCCATGGAATTTTACACCAGGCATCAAAGGGAAGTGAATGGCTTTACTGCACTTTGTAAAGTGTCAAATTTATAAATCAACACAAATTTTCAAAGATTTGTTGTAGTTATCACCAATGCTGCTGCTCAGATTATCACAGTATTCGCCTTCATCTCTTCTTTTCTACCAGCTCTTGAGAGTTTGATCTTCTTTGCAATTTATTCCCAGCAGCAATTCTCAATTGCTTTCTTCACTTGTCCCACTTCCCTCCCTAGCATTCTGAATGGAACGGGACCACCAGAAGCTTAGTAAACATATTTTGTTACTAATCTCTACTTCCATTCTGTAGAATTCACATTTCCAGATTTGAAGGCTAAATACAGCAACACTTCCCAAGTTACAGTTAGCTATCTGTCTGCAGTTGCAGCTTGCTAAGGCAACTCCCCTCTGAGTAAAAACCATCTAGAGTTCTGGAAACTTACAAAGAAGAAGGGAAAAAAAAAATACTGAACAAGAGGGGCAAGTCATACAAAGATATTCCTTAAGTGCCACACTCCTTTTGCAATAGTTATTTTAGTAATGGAACTGGGCTAGACAGAAAAGGTTTCCATCATTTAAAATGGCAAGCTTTCACCTTTCATTTACAAAAACAGTTTCCTGATAATGCATAGCAAACATGAAAATAAGCTTTCCAAGACCTGCCTGTGAATTAGGCTATGAGGTTAATGATTGATACAAGCCTAGGAAAAAGGTTTTTAGCATTTTAAAACTTTTTCAAACTTTAAGATGTGCCTTAGCAGGACATTTAAGATGAAGAACAAAGTCTCGCTTCACAGGCAAGTATCAAGTTTTGAGTATGATTCATCTTCCTGATACTTACTTTTAATGAAGTTGCTGGGAACTTTATGATGTTTAGCTGGTTTAGTCTTACAAATTGCTACAGCTTTTAAATAACTTTGATATACTGGTATTTATGGGCAGTCACAGTGTGAAACATAGTAGTTTTTCCACATAATCTCTGGCAAGGTAGCTTGTTTCAAGTAGTAAGAAAATTCATACACAAAATTATCAGGCTTGTCCCTGCTAAGTTCATGTTTGTTGGAGGTCTTATAGTTCAGAAGACTTGCCTTGCTCACACCATTTATTCATGTTTCTCTTCTCACCTGACAAGCTTTTTTATTTTTTTTTAAGTAACCAGGAATATTTTGCCCTTTACTAGAAGAAACTCCAAATTTGTTTGCTAACTGGAACAGTATCAACTTTATTGGAAGCAGAAATCTTCAAACATGATTATGTATTAGAGCTTACAAATTATTCATAAGACTGAAAGTTTACTGTCTTTCTAGGACACTTCTTTGTATAACAGGAAGCTTGACATAAAAATACACAAAAGTTATTAAAGTTTCTTTAGTTTTACTGTTCGTAGATTTCCTTGTGATGTGCATCTAAAGTCACCTAAACACCCCTCTCTTCCCCTTCTTCCCACTCTGTCATATGCTGTGCTACGTGCAAAGCTCAATGGCCCACAGATGCTGACTGATCAGCTGGCAATTACATTCTTCCCGCATTTCTTCACTTGAGGCAATAATTTAGATCTCTCTCTACCCAACTGGAAGTTTCCATAAAGTCCGCAGAATGCAGTTTTCTTTATGACCCTCTGGCTGACAGAATCAGCTAACTGGTTCAACGGGCTGTGATCAGAAAGAGGGGCAGAGAGACAGACGGGTAGACTAACAGCATGTCACAACCACCTCTTGAAGAGAAATCTAAAACAACTTTTTATTTGTAAGTTTACTTTGACTTCTTAAACCTTTAGCATTCACCATATTTCCAGTTTCAGAAATCTAAACTTTCTAGCACAGGAGGGACTTTTTGAACTTAGCATCATTCTAGAAAGACAACTTAATTCCAGCCCTACAAACTAGCTGTCATCCTGCATGGATGCAGGGAAGTTCTACTCAGGCTCTTCCAAACATGTGAACATTCTACATAGGCTAGAAGACCAGCATTCAACATTAGAGGACTGATTTTTTTTTTTTAATTAAAAAAACAGTTGGAAAACTGTACTTTCACTTCAGAAAACAAATACAAAGTTAACACTTTCAGACATACTGCTCTGACAGCTCTAAAGAGGGAAGAATCATGAAGTACTCTATATCAAAAACTAAAATGAACAGCCCACTGTTCCACCTTTAGTCTTGTTAGGGTTTTATACAACACACATTGTGCATGTGTGCCTTGCACTTCATAGACAGAAGCTTTATTTTAACATTCTAATACAATGTTTCAGCATTTGACACTTTAGACATTTCCCCTCAAAAGAATACTACTATTCTGTTGGATGCTGATGCGGTTTTAATACTATTTAAGCTTTACTATGTTGCTGAAGCAACATGAATGTAACAATCAGATTAAGCACCTGTAAGAAAGCACTTCCAGTCCTCCTAACTATGGTCTGCTTGCTAACCAGGAAGCTTTGGCACCAAGTTCAAATACAAAGCAATTTTAGTAAACAAAATATAGAAGAATACATAGCCAAGAATAACTGAAATGAGCAAGCGCTTACCTTGACTCTCCACTACTGTTTCTTACGCTTTCTTCATCACTGTGCCCATTCATTGTAAATATTAAGAAGTTTAAAAGATAAATAAAAGTCCACTCAGGTTACAAGGTGGATATCAAGAATCCACTTCTTGGTACTTTGTACGTTTTCCAGGTGATGTGTTTGCTCTAGTGTTCTCTGCAGGTATTCAAGATTTCTCCCCAAATACCTAAAATAGTAAAGGAAAACATTGACACAATTTCAAAGTATGTTTGCAACTAAAAAGATACCAATAAATAACTTGGTCTTTCACTAACACTGAAAGGGGGCATCATATTTGATGTCATGTTTTTAACTGAAAAATAGTTCTTTGTGTGACACTTGTTCATGGTTGATCATTTTATCACCATTTTCTTGTCCGAAAAAAAAATTAAAATCTTTCCTGATGTCTATGAAAACCAGAAAAAATTCTTCTCAAAAGAAGAACAGGCCTTTTTATTAGTTACACTTAAGAAAATTGAAAGAACTAAATGAAACACACAAATGTATGAAAGGAAAGACCTGTCTAGCTTTTTGCTTGACTGCAGTTGGGTCCCAGCATACAGGCCATTATGCTTCTTTATGCAACTTTTCATTGATGGTGCTATAAAGATGGCAATTTCTGCTGAACCACTAGCTGCAGAATAGGAAATGTTATGGAAATTACATTCTCTTTAGCATTGCAGGGTGAGAAGAACAGCTTACTGCATGTCTGCATTATACCTCGTGGCTTAACTTTTGCCACAGTACTGACTTCAGGACAAAGTAGATATAAATTTTAAAGAAAAACTGCCTACCTGAACACATAGGTAAAAGCCATAGATATTAATGTTCTGCTAAGATCTGTTTAGTAAAATGTATTTCATGCACAAAATGTAATGGAAGCATTTCCAGATATACACATAATGCTTACATCCAGTTGTGGGTAGAAGCAGGAAGACAAAGACTGTCTCGTTTAAAATAATTGTCTCAACTAAATCCAACCAGCAAGATCCCACAGATGGAATAATCATTATTTCACATACAAGAGCATCTTAAATCAGATCACTGCAGTATCCGATGCAGCTAGAGAAAGTATAGGCTCACGGTAAAAGGACTGCAAGTATAAACTCACTGATAATCAGATAAAGAGCAGCGCCCCTCAGAGATTTAGTGGTGTGAAAGCGATTAGGGGCTCGCCTGCTCGTTGCCTGCCCCGAGGTGCTCTCCTCTAATATGCAACAGCCCAACCCAGAGCTCATCGGGTGTGGGGTGGGGGGCGGAAGCCTCGCTCCAGGGTGGGAAATGCCCTGAGCTCAGGCACCATCTCAGACACCCGGGTCACTCCGGTCAGCAAACAAAGGCTATGAGGGAAGGGAAAGTGATAGGAAGGAGCCCTGCAACCCCGGAGGGGCCGCGAAGCGAGGTCGGGGACCCCGCGGTGGCGGAGGCAAGCCGGGCGGCTCCCCGCGGCCCGGCCGCTGGTGCCTAGCGCGGCCGCGCTCTGTGCCGCCCGGCAGCAAGCTTCCCGCCGCCTGCCCTGTCGCGCAGACAAACACCCCCTCGCCTCCGGGCCCAGCATCCTCTGGACCCCGGGAAACACCTTGAGCCGCGGCGAAACGTGCTCCCTGCCGCCCGCTTCCTGCTCCGCGGCGATCCTCTCCCGAGCCCTGGCCGCCCGCAACGCGCTCCCGCGGCCGCTCTCCCTCTGCCCGCCCCCAGGGCGCTCCCGCGGGAGCCCGGGCCAGGGCTGCCTCCCGCCCCCGGAGACGGCCCTCCGCTAGCGGCGCGGCCTGCACAGGCGCCGCTCCCAGCCAAGGCTCCCTGGCAGCGTCTCCAAGGCCGCCGCTGTCCTCCATGCTCGCTTCCCCCGGCGCCCCCCATGGCCAGAGGAGAGCCACGGCCGCTCTCCTGCCTCCCGGGCGGCTCGACACTGGCTCCCCCCGCAGGAGCCAGCGAGAGCGGCTCGACCCCTCTTGCCCGCCTCGGCCGTCGCAGCTCCCTCCCTCCGCAGAAAACAGCGAGAGGGCCCAAGAACCCTGCCCCGCGCCAGGCATCCAGCTCCCCCTGGCCTACAGCGGGCCCCATCTCCTCAGTACCGCCCGCCTCCCCCCCCCCCTTCCATGTTCGGAAGCCGCAAAACTCCCGGCCGGCGAATGGGAGAGGAGCCATGGCGGGCCTCTGCCTACCTGCGTGCGCCCGGCCCGGCCCGGCCCGGCCCGGCCTTCCCAGGGCCACCCCGGACTGCGCTACGCCCCACGGGGAGGTTCGTGCCGCAGCCCAGGGTCGGGGGCTGCTCCCGCGGCCGCGGCGGGGCCTGGGCCGCTGCTCCTCCCGCTGGCCGCCGGCTCCTCGCAGCCTCGCGCGGTGGGCTCGCCCACCACCCTCACCGGCTCGAACAATGGGGCCCCGAATCGGGCAGGGAGGGGCGAAGGGAGAACCAGGGTAGGCGCTGCGCCGCTCTGCTCCGCCACCGCTTCTTAAGTCCTCCCGACCGCCGCCATCACGCTGCCGCTCCGCTCAGCCTCCCCCTCCCTCGGTCGGATGGAAACCCCGGGCGTGATGTCAGCCCTGCGCCCTGGGACCGAGCGGCAGGAGGAGGAGGAGCCACGGCCGGGGGCGACGGGCAGCGCCGCCGGGACGCTCAGAGGGGGGCGGCGGAGGCAGGATGGGCCGCTCGCTGCGCCGGTGGCCGGCGGCAGCGCCTGCCCTCCCTGCCCGCTGCGCGGAAGGGGCCCGGCGCCCGGCGCGGCTGCAGCTCCCATCGCCGTGTGAAGGCGCAGGGCGTGGCCCGGTCCGGAGGGGCGCCATGACCCGAGCGACGAGGCCGCAAGCCCGGCGCGCGCGCGCCGCCCGTTACCGTTCTGCGCAGCGTGTTTTTTTGGTTTGCTCTGGGGTTTTCGGTGTAAAATCACAGCCCGACGACAAACACAACTGCACTTACTAGTCTAACTACGCAGTTACAAGTGGTAGCGGGGCGTATTTAGGAAGGCTTGGCGCGCTTCTGCTGGGAGGACGCTTGTTTCCGTGAGGACGGTTCTCTGGCTGGGGGCTGGTCTTCCTCCTTCCATTCCAGAACGTAACGCCCGCTGTTTTCAAAATGCTTAACGCGAGCCGTTTGTTTAATGTGCCTCACGTTCGTTATCGGGGGGGGGAGCACAAGAAAAAAGTCATGTAAGCTGTGTGTCCAAATGTTCCCAGAGTGACAAAGGAAAGTAGCGGCAGTTGAGTGAAAGAGCGTGCTGTAAACAACGCAATGCCGCAGCCAAACACTGTTGGAAAGAGAAAGCAACTCGCCTGCCTTCTTCCCTTCAGAGGCACACGTATGCAATTATGCTCTGTAACTCTAAAGGAGGATTGTGGGGTCATTACTGGCTGACATCTGGCACCAGACCTTTGGACATTTACTTGTGTAGCACCCTGCAAGAGAGAACGAGGTCAAGGTAAGCATGAAAACAGTTTGCTCATCAACGAAGGGAAGTTGAAGGAAGCGGGTCACTGTGTGGCTATACTAGAGGAACGTGGTTATAGTAGCTGTCAAATCAATTCAAGCTTGAAGAGTTGTGTGGGCCAGGAGCCAACGTCTGAGCCACAGTCAGTCAGCTGGAGACCTCTCAGGCCTGTAGCTTACCTCATGGTTGCTCTTCCATGGTGAGCAAAGCTGGTTGCCTCAGCGCTCAGTGGAGGGTGGGCAGCCAATGTACTCGCCACCCTTCAGTTGGGTTGCTGAGGTTTCCTGGAGCTGCACCTTCAGCCCGCCAAGCGGGTTGTGGGATTGGCTGCCACACACAGCGACTCGCTGTCTGAGGAGCAGCAGAGTCTAGATGAGGCATATACACTAGCCCAGCTCTCAAGCATTATATAAGAAAGTACTCCAAAATCTCAGTGGTTGGTGGCAGAGAATAATTTTTCCTCCTAGAGTTAAAAAAATGTGCCAGGAATTGTTCAGACAAGAAAACAGCTTCAAAGTTTACAAGAAGGCCATATTACACTATGTTGCTTACTGAAGCACTTAAGTTTGCCTAAGTCAGCTTAAGGGAGAATATTTTATTGTGATAGACAAGAATACTGCAAGATCAATGGACTGAAGTTTAAATTCAAGAGTGTCAAAATGAAAGTAACTGTTTTAAATTAAAGTAATTAATACCAAAACACTTTACCAAGGGTAGTTCAGACCCTAATGGAAGGATTTTTATTACTGATAGGGATTTGTTACTTTTAAGGAAAGAAACAGTAGAAAGCCACTGCTTTGTTCAACCAGAAGGGATAGGCCTTATGCAGAAATTGTGGACTAAAGCAGTTACCTGCAGCAAGCAGGAGATAAGACCAAGTTGATAAGAATTCGGATACATGCTAGGTGTTAAGTGTACAAATGATGTGACTTACATAGATGCATAATTTGAGTTACATAGACAAATAACAAAACAGTTTGGTTGCAAAACTCCCATAGGTCAATATAGATATAAATACATAATTTACGCCTTTAATATCAATATGATCCACAGAATCAGTAAAACCTTTAATAATGCAACCACACCTAAATACAATTAAAAGGAAATACATGAATTAAGCATCCCTTTCTGTTTACAGAATCTCTCTTACAAACTGCTACAGTTTGTCTAGTTGGAGATATATAAAAAATGCTCAGGGAAGAAAGGAGATAGGGGAACAAAAACAAAAGAGAAAACTAGATAAATTCCAGCAATTCCAGTTGCTTAGCTACAGAATGCACTCAATTCTTATTAACCATCCAAAAAGCTAAACATCAATAAAGAGGGCAGATGTTAGTCAAATTCCTCTATTTCTGCTATGCAACTTCCTCTCTTCGAGTTCCTAATTATTCAGAGATAGTGACTTTCATCCTCTTCTTTCCTTTGTCCTTTCTCCTTCCTACACCTCTGTAAGAAATCGTGTATAGAAAATAGTTTTATTCTGGTAGAAAATATCTTTCCAGGCTGTTGCTTTGGGTCATGTGCATTATTTCATTTTGAGACATGTTAATTTTTAATCCTTAGTAACATCAACAATAGTAATCAACTTCTGTAAATGAATGTAAGGCAGTATTCCCATAAGTCCAGTAAGTTGGTTTAGCCAACTTATTGGCTAAATTGGTATTGGTAAATTGGTACAGGAATTAACAAAAACTACCTATTCTTTCAGGAAAAGAATTGAAGGAGAAAGTCCAGGTGTTCCATTTCACATGGCAACTACTACTTTGTCTTTTGCATGGTTAGAGTTACTCTTGTGACAGTTTCTATATTTAAATATTGATCACACTGCACATGGACAGTTTCCTGTGCAGGTTAAGGCCCCAAATCTTCGAACATTTTAAATATGAGCACAATTTCCTAGCATTCCTCCGGGCATTTATGGCCTCTGCTTCATCAAGAAGATGGTCATATTCTGCAAGATTGTCTGCACGGTAGGAAGGTATGACTGTACTTATATTAAGTATATTTGTAATAGTTTATTTTAGCTATCAAAAAGTAACTCTCTGTGAACATATGACAGAATGAACATTAGCATAAGTTAATATTCAGAGTCAGTGCTAGAGAATTTTACCAACGGTACTTTCAAGATGGTAAAATTTTTGTCACATATGGTTCCATTTGCAGATACACAGCACCTCTATCCTCTTCACAGTTACATGCAGCCCAGTATGTCAGATGTCCTTGGAGAGCTGCCTTGTGGTTGCTAGAAGGTTCTGGAGTGGGTAATGCTGTTTTAGATTAGTTAGGTGATACACACATACTTGCACCTGCTGTGAACATCCTTTTGCCAGGAAGGCATTTATGTGTAAACTTTACCATAACCTATTACTACTGGGTAGTCTGCTATAAACAGTCTGTTGGTTTGTTTTTTTTTTTTTTCTTTTTCCTTCTTTCTTTCTTCCCAGGACTTCAACACTAGTAGTTTTCATATCCAAGTTAATAAGGTTAAACCTACCTCCTTTCCAATGAGGAGCAATCTTTAGGGTTTTTTTACCATTGCATGATTTACTCAGAGGTGAGATGTCCTTCTGCTTCCTGTCTGTAGCAGACATGCTAGCCTGTGTGCTCACTAACATGATTTTTTTTCCTGAACACAGCAGTTAAAAATGCTAGCCTACACTTTGCAATCCAGGAAATAACCTCCATTTCCTAAGTCTTCTAAATATGTCCCAAAGTGCTGTTCCCCAGGATGTACCTGCACATGCCCTGTCATTTGTGTTTCAGAAATAAAGGTGCCTCACATGTGGTAACCTCACTTGGAGTGACTGCAATACGAGGCAGGCTTAAGGTTCAAGCAGAATAAATTTCAGTTTCAGCAGAATGAGAATTGAACTCCTAATAACAAAACTTGGAAGAAGTCTACATTTTCAGTGATGTTTTACTTAATAGCTTTCTTAGCTTATTCAGTTTTCTTCACCTAGATTCTTTTGGTAGTTTCTCAGCTGCCTTGGAAATCCCCTTTGAAGGTATGGTTTCACAATGGTTTAAATTAACTGGTGTTAGAGCTGCTGTGATCCCATCCTGTTGTCTGCCATACCTGCCAAAAACTAGCCCCACTCAAAAATGATTGCTTTCTGGCCACTTCAGCTTTCTGAACTAGGTCACCATAGAGCTGCACATGCAGTGATCCTTGTGTGGTAAGATAGTAGCAGCAATTGTTACTCAGCGTGGTTAGAAATTGCCGCAACAGTGTCTGGAGATCTTTCTCCACATCCGTGTGAGAGATGGATTTTTCTTTCACATCAGAACTTGTTTGTATTGCATCTTTAATCGATTCCTTCTTTCCCAGATGGCATAGTAAAGTATGCATGACATTCCTATCTTAGGAGCATTTCACACCATAAGTAATACTGATTTCTGATACACATAGCTTTTAGTCTGTATCAAGAGACAAATACATGTGACACACAACATTTTAAGGACAACTGGACAAAGCTTTTTGTTATTACAGAAAAGCTATCACCCATAGGAATAAGCTGACTTTTTCTGAAACTGTATTACAGGTTTCTGGCATCCCAGCGTGCTTCCAGCATGTGGATGAGAATATTTATTGTGCCTAAGGTGCTACAGTTTTACCCCTCCATCCCCCGCTCCCCACCCCCACAGCTGTTCTTGAGTTGGATTTGTGCTTGTAGACAAATAATAATCAACACACGATCCAAGTTAGGTGCACTGTTATGCAATTAGCACAATCCATTTCAATGTTTATGTTTTCAGGTTATTTACCTTAACATAGCTGTCCTGGTTTCAGCAGGGATAGAGTTAATTTCCTTCCTAGTAGCTGGTACAGTGCTGTGTTTTGGATTTAGGATGAGAATAATGTTGATAACACCCCGATGTTTTAGTTGTTGCTAGGTAGTGCTTACACTAGTCAAGGACTTTTCAGCTTCCCATGCTTTACTGACTGAGAAGGCTGGAGGTGCACAAGAAGCTGGGAGGGGGCACAGCCAGGACAGCTGACCCCAACTGGCCAAAGGGATATTCCATACCATATGACGTCATGCTCAGTACATAAACTGGGGGAACGCTGGCCGGGGGTGTCACTGCTCGGGGACTGGCTGGACATCAGTCGGTGCGTGGTGAGCAATTGCATTGTGCATCACTTGCTTTGTATCTTCTTCTTCTTATTATTATTATATTTCAATGATTAAACAGTTTTTATCTCAACCCACGAGTTTTCTCACTTTTACTCTTCTGATTCTCTCCCCCATCCCACCACGGGGGGGGGAGGGTGAGTGAGTGGCTGTGTGATACTCAGTTGCCGGCTGAGGTTAAACCACGACAATATTTTTTTAATAGTGGTAGTGGTTCATGTTTATCACAGTATCTTACGTTAATGAAAAGATTTATCACTGTTCTATTCCTAACATTTAGAAGCTCTTCTGGACAAAGAAGCTTCTTCCTTTCTAAAGCAGTGAAACCTTAAATGCTGGACGTAGCAGTCTTTAGTGAGGCAAGATAGACAGAAAAAACATCCTTAACATTTAAGCATGCACTATGTTATGCACTGGTTTCTTCTCTTTTCCTTATCTTCTTTCTAAACAACTCCCCCACCACACTTAGCACTTTGATTTTTCTCCTTCTACTCTTCAATTAATTCTAAAACATGTCCTGAAGAGCTCAAAGACCACAATAGTGGATGTAATACAACAACAAAGATTTTTTCTCCTCAGTAGAAGTTAGCAGACATAGCCTAGTTTGCCTTCTTTTAATTCATTTCATACCCCTACTGTTACTCCATTTCATTTTGCATTCTCCCTTCTACTAAGAAACCATCAATAGCAATTTATGTAGGTAAACCAATCATTATCCTGTCACTTAAATACTACATCTTTTTGCCTTCTCCTTCACTCCTAGCTCTTTTTTTAACCACACCCAAAAACCCCTTCTCATTTACCTGCCCTCCTCACTTGGGCCTCATCAACCAGCCAGCTGCACAATGCTAAAGATTAGGGAGATTAAGATTTAGAGGAAAAAAAAGGTTACAAAAATCCCTTCTTTTACAGAAATTGCTAAAAGAAAAATAAAAGAAAAAGATTGAGTTCTAGGAGTTCTAGTCTTCAGTTCTTCAGTTCTAGTCTAAATTTGTTCTGTTTAGCCTGTGGACCACTTTTAGAGTAGTCTTGTTAGAAATCAGTTTAGTTTAAATCCACTACTTACTTAGGTCTTGTCTTCACATACAGCTGATCAGAAGTAGTTATTTCAAAATGATTTTGTGTGTAGATACTTACATCATAGTAAGATACAAAGTTTTGTTAGCTTTAAATATCATTAATCGGTAGATACTTAAAATGCAGGCAGATTTGTTAACTGTAGAGCATAGAAACTGGAAATACGGAAGAAAAAATAAAAAATCCTAGTGGCTAGTTAAATAAATTGGCTAAATTTGACCAACTAAGCATAGGGTTTTTAATAATTTATTTGTAAATTTCTTAAATGATTTATGCAATCCCTTAAAAAATATGTAAGTACATCAGCTTCAAGTAAACTATTTTCAAGTTAAAACAAAATATAACAGCTTCAGCTGGTGTATATAAAAGTTTTCTTAACTATATGAGTTTAATTAAATTGAACAACAAACTGATAATTGGGCAACTATGATTCAAGGCTGTAGTTACACCTCATATATAGTACAATTAAATACATTTTCACAAATTTCTGCCTTGTCTGGACAGAATATCTGTATGTGATTAGAACATCTGAACAGAAACATTGGATCAGTACATTGGCTGAATATTTTGCTGAAAAGATCAAAGAAGTAATTAAAACAGTGGCATTTAAATGGTTATAATGAGGCTTTAAAGTTAACATCCATCAGGACAGCTGAGAAAAGTTAACGCTTTTCTTTAGACTACTGTTTTGTTTGGTCTGTCTAAATTACCATTGATTTGTTGGAGGCATTAATTCTCTCCAAAAGCAGCTGCATGGTGTAGACATTGCCTGCCTTATACGCGTGGTGTCTGTTAATGTAATCTTCTTAATGTTTAGCAAGAGAAAGTGTAAACTGAGATTGAAGTAAACTTTTTCTTTTTTCTCCCTCTTAGGCAATAACCCTTGGTATTTTCAAGATAAAGACAAAACTGTAGCTATTTCTTGCAGAGGCAACAGTAGACTGCTTTAGACTATGTTCTGGAGTAGGAGAAAGAAATTAATTCCTGGAGACTTACTTAATCACAGTCAGCACTTACGTGTTTGTGGATAAAAATAATAAATCTTGCATCCAGAGTTAAAGAAGAAACTTAAAGTAATGATCTTTCAAGCCACAAGTAGTCTTTGTATAAAGAATTGTCAGATGATAGTTTTAAACATGGCTCTTTTCTTGTTATCATACCATTTCTATAGCCTTTTTTCTTTCAAGTCAGACTGATCATATACATAGTAATACTTTCAGGGGATTTTTAAAATAAATAAGGACCTTTTCTATTGAGAAGAAGAGGAGCTTGTCATGCAGTCAATTCTAGATTTTTCATTTCTTTAGTTGTGCTTTGTAATCCAATAATGAAAAAAGTGGACTGTTTTCTCTTAATTGCCTTTGATATATTCATTCTGTGATTATATTGCCAGTCTTTAGTTTCCTATAGTTTTGGTGTGTCTGGAAACGGAGCAACATTTTCTGATATGAATGGAATGTGGATAGCCTTGCTTTGTTACGAATTTCTTTATCTTTATCCCACTCTGTTTTCAACAGTCTTGGATTGTTCTGTTCATGAAGGTTCAATTACAGCTGTTACTGTAATTATTAAAAGTTGTAGCCTTAGCCCATGTCCATATTAGGAACCTGATAGTTTTAGGTCTGTGGCTTGGTTTGCTTTTTTTGTTTGTTTGTTTGTTTTAGGTTTTTTTCTGAGGGGGACACGACATGCTTAGTACGTATAATACCCAAGAGGCTAGACATACCAAAGACAGAGTACTTGCTATCTTAATTTGGGAATCTAGTAGAGCCTTCTTTGTTGCTGATGGTAAGAAGTGGTAACTGTTCTAACAATGACCTCTACTAAGTTCTGGTTTATAGCTGTCTATCATACATGTGTATTGAATTAGTCTACAAGGTAACTTAAAGAAAACTTTTAAAAGGCAAAATAAATACTGTAAATGCCCAGGTGAAATGAACAAGTCCCTGTAAAGATGTATGTTTGAAGTAGCCTATACTTCAACTAGCAGGCTTTTTGATGCACTACTTAAGCTGAAGCTAAATAAAATAAAGGTAACATTAGTGAAGCTTTTATGAATGGACCAATATCTTTCTAGTATATTAACTCTCACTTTGAAGCTCTGATATTACTTGTTTTCAAACGGTCTCACTTTTTGAAGTGATTGTATTCATAATTAACTGATTTTGTTAAGTGTTCTAAATTTGCTTTCTAGTTCTAATTTCGGTTGCAAATTAGCTCATAAATTAAAAATTAACAAATAAGTCATTGGCATATCTAAGTTTTGGCCAAGATCAAAGGAATCAAGAGAAGCTGAAGAAGGGTGGAGAGCAACAGTCAGCTTAATAAAACTAATTTCAGAATATTGTAATCTCCAGGCCTTACTGAGGCTACTTGGTTTGCATGCAATAATCATCATTGTAAGTAGCCTAGTAATACCTCATCTGTAGCTGTACAAATGATTAATGTTGCGATTGTGTTTCCTGGTCCCGTACACCAGAGCAGTTCCAATGCAGGTGGCAAGCCATTGCTGAGCAACAGCAGCATCTTCAGACCATGTTTCCACTTGCCACCATTTTTCCTTTAGGACAGGTTGTGCTTTCCAGTAATGTTTATTGAGTGCTTCAATTACCCAGAAAGGTATACGGGTTCAGTAGCAGCATCCAAGACAGGATACAGCTTATTTTGATTCTCACCTATCACTTTGAAAATCAGTATCTTATTTCAAAAGAGCACTTTGGTTTTAAAGTCATTCAGGCTTTGAATGTAAAAACAGAGCTGGCTATTTTTAGAAAAGAAAACATGATGACATGAGCAGACCCAGCCGTAAGCACACCAGGCAGTAGATACCTTTTTCTTGTTTACAGAGTGAAACTAGTTACCTTTGTTGCAGGTTCACGCTGTACCTGGCAGTCTCCAAGTACTTGAAAGAAGAAAAAAAAAAAGTGTTCTGGGAACAGCTAACTAAGATCTTTATTTCTGCAGGCTTGTATCCTATATACCACCATCTCAATCTCTGTTATGTTCCCCGACCTTTCCCACTCTTCAACACCTCAAGTTCCTTTTCATGTCCACTAACTGTGCTGTGCTGCGGGGCAAGGGAGGGAGAAGGCAGGAGGAGGCTGATTTGGCTTTGTCGGATACCAGCTGATACCAGATACCAGGGGCATTCATTTAGACCTCTCTTTATATTTATATTTTCAGAGCCCCAGCACTTTTGATAGACTTCGTTGAACTTGCTAGCTGATTTCTAAAGTTACTGCAGAAGAAGATAGGGAATGAAAAAGTAAATAGAGTCAGTGTAACCATGGTTTTTTCATTAGGAAGCTCTACTAGAATAAGAGTGCCAGTAATGTGTGGGAAAGAAACTAGCCAGTCTTTCAAAGACTCTCTCTACTGTCCACTTGCAATAGACCCTTAAAAATCTAAGTTTAAAGTTACTTGAAACATCTCTTGAACAGTCAAAAAATGTCAGCTCCTACATGTAGACTTAAGCCATCATAAGTCTGTTTTAGAGAGTAGTTATACTATTTCTAGGGTAGATTTCCTTTTTCAGGTTTGCAACAGTAATATCATATATGCCTTGTTCATCTGGCTCCTTTCTTGCTTTTCCTGTTTGCATGCTGGTGCATCATGAACTTCTAGGGGTCTCCTTCCTGACCAGTCCTCCAAAATTCAGCTGGCTGGCCAGCTGGCCTGGTTGGTAGGGCATTGGCCAATACACGTGGCAGGTGGAGTGCCACAGCAAAAGGCATGGTACTGAGCAGCCGTCAGGGAATACGCACCTTTGCCTAATGAGCTCCCACCATAAGGCATTTTTTGTGCTGTAGTCCCTCCTCTGTGACCATGTATTACTGGGAACCTGCTGTTCATTTGATAAACATTATTGTTATGTGATCTTATGCATAAAATGCCCATTCTTTATAACATGTCACTGTAGTCTTGGATTTTATAATTCACTGGAAGTTAAGAGGCACAAAGTGGCCTAACTATATGCCACTATATATATATAATATATATATAAAACAATGTATATATAATTATATAATATATATATTATAACACTATATTTACACCTGGAGCTTTTGTTTGCACAGCTATTTCAATCACAAGCCTCTCCTACACATACCCCAACCTGACAAAGTTTACACTACAAACATTTACAAATGCAGATGTTTGGAGCTTCCCCTCAGCTACAAGAAGGCTATTCTTACGCATCAATTTTAACAAACCAATCTATGTTACACTAGTATAACTATACTTGGCCAAAACCTTGGAACATTGTGCTTCTTGCATACTAGAGTAATGCAATTTTCTCACTAGAGCAACTGAAATCATGTATTGCCTTCGACTTGGTAGAAATTGTATAAGACTGGTTTTTTCCCTCTCAGTTTTACCGGTATAATGGGTAGGTCATGCTAGCAGGTATACTAATGAGCAGTCTTTTAGTACTTCAGCACTTTTAGTACTTTTAGGTGTAAATAAGTCTATAAAAAGTAACTGAGTGTTTTCAGTGTTTGAGTCTTCAGTTTAGACTAGCTCTGAGAAGAGCGGACAGCTGACTATAATTTAAGCATGCAGAAGTTCAGCTCAAAGCTAAGATTTATTACTAACTCTACTGCTAATGGGAAAAATAGACCAAAGAAATCGAAGGAATCATGTGTGAACTGTTTCTTCACACATGATTCTTCACTTACCCTCCACAAGGGAGGGTAAACAGGAGCTCTGTCTGAAAGAGGAATCATCCTTCTGTGCTTAAACATATAACATAAAAAACATGCAGAGGTCTATTGAAAAGGCCTGCGCTATATTGCTGTATACAGTAACAATTGGGGTTAGACCCATAACTTGCTCTTTGATGTAGAGAGTGGTGAAAAGCAATGATTTTGAAGCTGAGAAGAGTTGCAACAAATGCGAAATATATTCCTTCCTTCAAAGCGTTTGTACTGTCATTAAGAATTTGATCCTCAAAATTTTCCTGTGAGGCAGTATTACCCGAGGTTATAGTAGGAAAATGAAGACTAAAAGTACTTACACAAGAAATGAGAATTAAAATGATACAATAGCAGCAGCAGCAGAAAAGTCTACAAAATGTTAATCTGCAGGGACTTTACACCAAGACACTAAAGATGTAACAGTGTCTCTGACTGCATCTATTTTCTCAAGACACTAATTGCATAACTCATTTACTGCTAATGTAAATAAAAAAAGGGCAATGTGACCTGAAATTTTTAAGGCCTTGTCTGGGACAGCTCATTAACATATTGAAATGTAGATCTCTGTCTTAGGGTCTTACCTACAAGCTGGGATAAAAGTTCTTTCTGAAGTTATTGATACCGAGTTTTAATTCTTCTACCAAAAGATTATAGAAGTTAATGACTGTAGAGGTGAGAACTCACTTTAGCAGGAAGAAACTACCTTAGAGCTAGCAATGTGTTAACTGAGGCAGAAGATGGCTAAGTCAACCCTAAAACCCAAAGAAAGGTAAGAGAAAAAACTTTGCTGTCAGGTTATCATTTAAGACTCCGCTGACCAGTCACAAGAGGCAAGGAAATAGGAAATAGGAAATAGGAAGAGAGGGTTTACATCATGTACTGTAAAATATCAAGACAAATGTGAGAGCAGGAGCAGAAAAGATAAAGTTCTGTGAGTTCATGGCAGGTGTGAACTGTAGAGGCAAATTAGAAAGCTTCATAGACTTGCTTAGAAGGTGGTGTGGCTAAGGAGAAATTGTAATATGAATGTTAACATTTTATTTTTTGGTTTGTTTCTGCTACAATCTGCAATTTTAATAAACACGTTATTTTGTCCTTATAACTTGTCTGTCAATTAAACTGAATCCTTTTATCTGACTCTTCTGTTTCTTCACGGTGGCAAATTCCACTACATGTGGTGGGTTGACCTTGGCTGACTGCCAGATGCCCACGGAGCCATTCTCTCACACCCCCTCCTCAGCAGGATGGGTCGAGATAAAGACAGGGACATTGCTTACTTATTACCATCGCAGGGGAAACAGACTAGACTTGGGAAAAATTAACTTAATTTATTGCCAATTATAATAGAGTTGGATGGTGAAAAACAAAAAGACAAAAAAACTAAACCACCTTCCCTTCACCTTCCTGCTTTTTCGCAGGCTTCATTCCTGACTCCTCTACCTCCTCCCTTGAGTGGCACAGGGGTATGGGGAATGGGAACTGGGATCAGTCTGTAACAGTTCCTCTCTGCCACTTCTTCCTCCTCACGCTCCACTGGTCCAGGGTGGGTCCTCCCGATGGGATACAGTCAGCCACAAACTGCTTTAACATGGGTTGTCCACAGGCCACAGTTCCTTCAGGATAAACCTGCTCCTGCATGGCCTGTCCATGGGCTGCAGGGGAATAACACTTCCACTGAGGTCTCTCCAGTGCCTGGAGCGCCTCCTCCGCTCCTTCGCTGACCCTGGTGTCTGCAGGTCTGTTTCACATATTTCTCACTCCTCTCTCTCAACTGTTGTGCAGCATTTTTTACCATTAAATAAATTTTCCTAGAGGTGGCATCATCTTGGCTGAGGGGCTCAGCTGTGCCCTGCAGTGGGTCCATTGGAGCTGGCTGGAACTGGCTGTGTCCAGCATGGGGCAGCCCCAGTCTCTCCTCACAGAGGCCACCCTTGAAGACCACCCCAGCCACCAAAACATTGCCTTGTAGACCCAATACACTAAGATATTGGGTTACTTTCACAGTAACCATAACTCCAAAAAGTATCTCCAAAGAGTATCTCCAAAAGGTTTCATATTGTACCCCCACTTGAGCTGCTCAGGCTGCTTGAGAGCTGGTACTCCAAAATTCTGAGAGTAAGAAGTTTTTTCTGGTGGCTGACAGTAGCTAGATAACGCATCCAGGTAAAGCGGCACTCCTGAGCCTCGAAGGGGGTGTGTAGTATTTGTTCTAGGACTGGATTCCAAGCACAGCTCGGGAGACACAACTCAGGACTGATTTTTGTCCCATGGAGGGCCGTGAATTATGCATGCACCAAGATGTGAGTTATGCAACAGAGATTTAGCAATTATCTCTTCCTTTTGGTGGCCCTAACAAAGTAATTTGCTGACATGCTCCTACATTTCCTGAGGAAGTCCTAGTAAATTGCTAGCTGTGTGGCAAGACTTTGAGGGATCTGATGACTGGAAATAAGAACACTATATTGTATTGCAGAAAGATGTGCTCTTACATCCTTGCATTTACATGTCTATCTGTCAGAGAAGGGGAAGAGCATCTTCAGTCATAGGCTTGCCAAACTGGTGAAGAGGGCTTTAAACTAGATACCGGGGGAGGGGAACCTCAATCCATCCCACTCCTACCAGTTTGATGCCAGCACCAGTAATAGATGCCCAGAGCCTGGAGAAGGATCACAGGTCAACAGGAGAGTGCCTGAAGAGCCGCACAAAGAAGCTCCAGCCAGTAAGACAGCTTCATCGGCGGCCCAACTTAAATGCCTCTATGCAAACGCACGTAGCATGGGGAATAAACAAGAGGAGTTAGAGACGTGCGCACGCCTGCAGGGCTACAACCTCATTGGCATCACGGAGACGTGGTGGGATGGCTCCTATGATTGGAGTGTTGGGATGGAGGGATACAGGCTCTTTAGGAAGGACAGGCAGGGAAGACGAGGAGGGCATGTTGCCCTCTATGTCAATGACCAGCTGGAGTGCACGGAGCTCTGTCTGGGGATGGATGAGGAGCTGACTGAGAGCTTATGGGTCAGGATTAAAGGGAAGGCAGGGACAGGTGACATTATGGTGGGGGACTGCTACAGGCCACCTGACCAGGAAGACCGAGCAGGTGAGGCCCTCTATAGACAGATAGGAGCAGCCTCATGCTCACAAGCCCTGGTCCTCATGGAGGACTTCAACCGCCCCGATATCTGTTGGAGAGACAACACGGCAGGGCATAAGCAATCCGGGAGGTTCCTGGAATGTGTCAATGATAACTTCCTTCTCCAAGTGGTAGAGGAGCCAACGAGGAGAGGTGCTATGCTGGACCTTGTTCTCACCAACAAGGAGGGGCTGGTGGGGAATATGAAGCGCAAGGGCAGCCTGGGCTGCAGCGACCACGAAATGGTGGAGTTCAAGATCCTTAGGGCACTGAGGAGGGCGCACAGCAAGCTCACTACCCTGGCCTTCAGGAGAGCGGACTTTGGCCTCTTCAGGGATCTGCTTGGTAGAGTGCCATGGGACAAAGCCCTGGAAGGAAGAGGGGCCCAAGAAAGCAGGGTAATATTCAAGGATCACCTCCTTCAAGCTCAGGAGCGATGCATGCCAACAAAGAGGAAGTCAGGCAAAAATGCCAGGAGGCCTGCGTGGATGAACAAGGAGCTCTTGGACAAATTCAAACACAAAAAGGAAGCCTACAGAGGGTGGAAGCAAGGACAGGTAGCCTGGGAGGAATACAGAGAAATTGTCCGAGCAGCCAGGGATCAGGTTAGGAAGGCTAAAGCCCTGATAGATTTAAATCTGGCCAGGGATGTCAAGGGCAACAAGAAAAGCTTCTATAGGTACGTTGGGGTTAAAAGGAAGACAAGGGAAAATATGGGCTCTCTCTGGAATGAAATGGGAGACCTGGTTACCTAGGATACGGAGAAGGCGGAGGTACTCAATGACTTTTTTGCCTCGGTCTTCACCGGCAAGTGCTTGAGCCTCACTGCCCAAGCTGCAGAAGGCAAAGGCGGGGACTGGGAGAATGAAGAGCCGCCCACTGTGGGAGAACATCAGGTTCGAGACCATCTAAGGCACCTGAAGGTGCACAAGTCCATGGGACCTGATGAGATCCATCCGCCGGTCCTGAAGGAACTGGCAGATGAAGTTGCTAAGCCACTATCCATCGTACTTGAGAAGTCGTGGCAGTCCAGTGAAGTTCCCACTGACTGGAAAAGGGGAAAACATAACCCCCATTTTTAAAAAGGGAAAAAAGGAAGACCCGGGGAACTACAGGCCAGTCAGCCTCACCTCTGTGCCTGGGAAGATCATGGAACAGATCCTCCTGGAAGCTATGCTAAGGCACATGGAAGGCAGGGAGGTGATTTGAGACAATCAGCATGGCTTCACCAAGGGCAAGTCCTGACTGACTAAGCTAGTGGCCTTCTACGATGGAGTGACTACATCAGTGGACATGGGAAGGGCTATAGATGTCATCTGTCTGGACCTCTGTAAGGCCTTTGACACGGTCCCCCACAACAGCCTTCTCTCTAAACTGGATTTGATGGGTGGACTGTCCGGTGGGTGAGGAATTGGTTAGATGGTAGCATCCAGAGGGTAGTGGTCAACGGCTCAATGTCCAGACGGAGATTGGTGACGAATGGCGTCCCACAGGGGTCCGTATTGGGACCGGTACTGTTTAATATCTTCATCAATGACATAGACAGTGGGATCGAGTGCACCCTCAGCAAGTTTGCAGATGACACCAAGCTGACTAGTGTGGTTGACATGCCAGAGGGACAGGATGCCATCCAGAGGGACCTGGACAAGCTCGAGAAGTGGGCCTGTGTGAACCTCATGAGGTTCAACAAGGCCAAGTGCAAGGTCCTGCGCCTGGGTCGGGGCAACCCCCAGTATCAATACAGGCTGGGGGATGAAGGGATTGAGAGCAGCCCTGCCGAGAAGGACTTGGGGGTGCTGGTGGATGAAAAGCTGGACATGAGCCAGCAATGTGCGCTTGCAGCCCAGAAGGCCAATCGTATCCTGGGCTGCATCCAAAGAAGCGTGGCCAGCAGGTTGAGGGAGGTGATTCTGCCCCTCTACTCTGCTCTGGTGAGACCCCACCTGGAGTACTGCGTCCAGCTCTGGAGACCTCAGCATAAGAAAGACATGGACCTGTTGGAGTGGGTCCAGAAGAGGGCCACAAAAATGATCAGGGAGCTGGAACACCTCTCCTATGAAGAAAGGCTGAGAGAGTTGGGGTTGTTCAGCCTAGAGAAGAGAAGGCTTCGGGGAGACCTTCTTGCAGCCTGTCAGTACTTAAACGGAGCTTCTAAAAAAGATGGCGGCAAACATTTTAGCAGGGCCTGTTGCGACAGGACGAGGGGGAATGGCTTTAAACTAAAGGGGGGTAGATTTAGACTAGATATAAGGAAGAAATTTTTTATGCTGAGGGTGGTGAAACAGTGGGACAGGTTGCCCAGAGAGGTGGTGGATGCCCCATCCCTGGAAACATTCAAGGTCAGGTTGGACAGTGCTCTGAGCAACCTGATCTAGTTGAAGATGTCCCTGCCCACAGCAGGGGGATTGGACTAGATGACCTTTAGAGGTCCCTTCCAACCCAAACTATTCTATGATTCTATGATTCTACATGTAAAATGTAAAAAACTGTGTAGCAGCAGAAAGCAGGAGGTGTGGAGCTGGCTGTGAACACAAGCTGTGTCCTACCTGTCTTTCCATCAGAGAAGGCTGGGAACAACTGGCCCCTCCACGACTAACAGAACTTCCCGTCCTTCTTTAAGGCATACAAGATCCGGAGGGAACTGGCAAAAGGTTTCAAGCTGTTTCAAACCTGGATAAGACTCAGTGTTTGAAATGTAAAACAGTCTCCCAAAAGGGGTGGCAGTGAGGAACCGGGAACCATGTATGGTTTTATATATATGTTTGTAACATTGGGCATGTGCTTGCTTTTACCATGATATTCAAGACACCAACATGAGTAAACGTGTTGGGATGGTGGCAGATCAGATCCTGGATTTTTCAAATTAGACATGCAAAATTACTGGACATCTTGTCTAGGTTTCTGCAGTATGGCTCTTCAGGTGCAGAATGGAAGTAAAAGCATTGCTGTACCTCAGAGATTTCATCAAGCTTAGTAAATTATTATGAAACAAGAAGATGCAATAATACTGTTTGTTAAAGAAAAGCCTCAGAGGAAATTATTACCTTTTATATTCATGGCAGGAGTGCATTTGGCCCTTCCGTGTTTTTAAATGGAGAACATTCAGTGATACAGATACTAAACATTCCTCTGCATAGTTGGTAAAGCAGCAGTGTTGTGTCGTTTCAATGTGTGACTATCCTTAAGAGGCCCTTAATCATGTAAAGAAACTGACAACTTAAAATTTAGAAAATGTCCAGTCAAGTATATATGGACAGCCTTAATCCAATCTTTTAGTTGGGAAGTACATATCCAAATACATGAATTAGAAATCGTACTGCAAAAATACATCTACAATTTTTTGAATATCCATTTAAAAAGCAAAAAACCTCACCCCCCAAAACTTTGTTATTGAAGTAACTGATTTTCTCGCTCTTTTTTTTTTTTTTTTTGCATTGAAGACATGGGGAATACAGTAAAATGATCAAATTAGTGAATCATAGCAGGTGTCTTCATTTGAAATAAATCATTAGTGCTCAATTAGTTAATTCTCCTGATCTTTAGCTGCAGTATATGGTATCATGATGATTCTCACTATTATTACAGATATAAAAATTATGTTCACATTAAATACATACCTCAATTCAGCTGTTCATGCTGCTTTAATTTTTTTTTTTTGTGATTGAAGATACTTTCATACACAAGAAATTCTACCACATCTTTCTATACACACAGACTTCAAATACAGAGGCTCTGCTCTCCCCTCTCTCCATCTTTTAGATGTCAAAAGTTTGTTTAAAAAAATAAATTGGACTATTGAATTTGGAATAGACAAACTACTGAGTTTTAATTGAAGAAAAGAGAAAGAACATCTTAGATTAGGATAAAATAGCAATTTCTGTTTTAAAAGTCCAGGATATGTAAGTCCAATAGTGCTCTTAACTTTCAACTTTGACATTGGCTATAAAAAACAGACAGGAAAATATTTTTGCAATATTAAATATCATGGTTGTGTAGAATATGAATGAGTGCTACCTTCAGTGTATTTTAATTTCATATGGTATACCAAGCAATTTGACAAATACATGCTGACATTAAGGAAGCACATGCATACATATTCAGAGGAAGAAAACTATTTACTTATTCTGTATACTATTAAATTTTTTTCCTGAGCTCCAAAAATAAGATAAATGTTAAGATTAGTGAGAAAGACAGAGTGCTTCAAGAGATAAAGAGAAGTAGGTGCATGTGCCTTGCTTTGGTACACTCTGTTGCTATGAAATAATTCCAGAGTTGTATTTATGAAAGTGGGAAAATAAATAGTGATTGTGAATTGCTTGAGATCACACAACCGTGTGAGACAAATCTGGCGATTAAGCAAAATTTTCTTGGATACAAGAATAGAGATAGATTATGCTTGATGAGATATCCTATGGTGGACAGCAGAGTTTTACCTTCAAAATGATGTATTTGAGGATTTCTCATACTGATTTTTAAAATAATGTCTATTTTAAAACTGTTTTTTTACTCGGTATATCACAGTCATGTGAGATAAGTCAAACCTGAAAAAGCTTCTTACGACTGACGATTCCAAAACATGAATTCTCCTGTTGGAAAGTGAAGATAATGTTTTATAACAAGCAAACCAAGGCATTGAACCAGCTTGTCATAAATGGTTATGTATAAATAAATAAATATGTCTTAAAGTCATTCTTCCACTAGGTAACAAAAATATTTGCTGTTGCAGTGCTGTGGTGTTTGGGTTTTTGTTTGTTTGTTTATTTGGATTTTTAAAATTGTTTTGACAATCAGCACTTCAAAAAAACCTTAGGGGCCCACGTACAGCTTGTAAATGAGAGTGACAGTATGTGTGTCTCTACCTTTGTTAGAGAAACCTGGATGGTTACATGTTGCTTCCTTCAACACACACTGGTCTTTCACATCTTTAAAGGATCTAGGATTCTGAAGTGATTGTATTATGTAAAAGGGAGCATTGTGAAAATTGCTTGCAAAGGATGATATTAACGCTGGTTCTCCTTTGTATTTACAGAGCATGCCTTCACCAAAAATGAACCAGAATATGATATAGTTTCTTTCTTTTGGAAGAATGCACCCTAGGGACTTAGCTGGGGGAGGGGCAAAAAAAGTTTGAGTAAGGAAGAGAGAGGTAAGAGTCATCAGAAAAGGTAGTAAATCCATTGTTTGTGTCCTCGATTGAGGACCCAACGTAAAATATCAGTTTAATTCTTTGATCTCTGATTCAGAAGTAGGATTTGCACATGCATTTTTCTTTTGTGGGAACCTAGATATTAAACTGTTAGATCTAAGTTCTGATAGACTGCTTTTGTAAGATTTAACTTTTTCATTATGAACTCAGATTTTAACTTCATTTTGGGCTAAAGAAGGAAATCCTAAAAGGTAATTTTTTCCAAGAAAATTCTTTTCCAGTGAGTGAGAATCAGCACATGGGGAGAAAATGATACATGGACAATAGTAGGGTTGTATTTTCTAACTGGTGAATACTGCAGCCTTCCAAGGATGGTTAAAGATTTGAGGAAGGATGGTATAAAAGAATGGGCAAACGGAAACTTGTGAGACTTCAACTCTCAGCTGGAGTGAATTTTTGTATAAGAAACAGAGATGATCACTCCTGTGGCTTTGAGGATTGTGTTAAAGCATTGAATAATCATTCTCTGACATGTTAAGAAAAGCAGTGCTATCATTTAAAATCTTAGGGAATTGTCTATTTCATGCTTATAGGGGACCTCTAAGTAAGCTCGTGATCATGATTTCCCAAACTTTCCTTTCCAATTTACATTGCCTCCAACAAGGTGGATTAGTCCCTGTATTGTGTCTTTCTTTGTACTATAAATTATACTGAGTTCTATGGTTTGTACTATCCTGCTGGTCACTTTTAAGAAGAAAACAAGATTATTCTAGTGGCTAACATTACCCAAAATTAAAAAAAAAAATAAAAATCCATTGTGCAGCAGTTCCACCCTGGGAAGCTGTCAGAAAATTAAAAATAATACTTCTTCACTTAGGGATTCTTGATTATTGTGTAGCTGTTGTGCAAAAGTCTGTATTCAGTGCATTCTAGTACTTCTGTGTGCGTGCAATCTGAGATGCAGTTGTTAATGTATAAAATGTCAAAGTGTAAATTCATTGCATTAGTAAAAATTAGCAATTAGTAATATTTGAAATGAAAACTCAAACTTCTTTAATACAGTAAATTTTCTTTAATTAGTAGCCTTCCTTCTTACTTCTTGAAGTAACCTGTTCTTCAGTGGAAATTCTACTTAGAAACTAATTTCATGTAGGCAGCTTCTCCATGTTTTAAGACACTTTTTCAAGTATGTAGCCACTGAGTTTGAGTTTACAAAGTAGTATGAGGGTTTAATTTTTTCTGAAATAGTATGTGTTATGAAAAACTATTAAAATTCAAGGAAAAAAGCACATAATTTACAACGGTTGTGAAACAAACTCTAGAAAACCATAGGTAGAACAATCAGCATTTGTCAAAACTATAACCATGGATGTTCTCCAGTGACAGTGTAACTTTTATTAATGTTGAAATTGGTATAGTTCTGTAAACTTGGAACAGTTTACACTAGCAAAGTATCTGCACTACTTTATTTGATAATAGCTAATACTTTATAGCTATAGTACTGTGATGGTGGTCTTCAGTGTATATAATCCCCTTTTTTTCTTTGAGCCTCACTTTTCAGCTGCATTCTTTCCTCTGAACTATGCACTGTTCTTACTGTATTGGAACAATTTAAAAATTTCATGCTAAGATTATTGTTTTGACCTGTCAAATATGTGTGAGGTGTTGAACAACATCTGGCACACCAAATTATCACACATATTAAAATAAAACTAAATTTGTAATATTGTTGCAACAGTTAATGCTCAGTGACCAAATAACATCTTTCTGAACAGAGGAACTGAAAAGTGTCATGTTGTCATCAAACCATTACTTTCACATAATGGGAATATTTTTTGTGATAGTTTTTACATCTGGTGTTTTCAACTTTGATAAGTTACAATGTAAGATACTACTGGTACTTAAACTTTTATTCAAACTAAATGTAGTAATTGGAGAAAATAATGTTCTAACATGTTTTTATGTTTATGTTGCTGAAACTTGATTTTGTCCGATTTGTCAGTGTGCAGTAGATAGAGCATCAGTGAGAATCCCAGCCAGACCCAATATAAATATTTAATTGAATCTTCAGTATTCTTTTATAGTGTAAGTTAGTTTTACATATCTTTATAGTCCTTTAATCTTTATAGTCCTGAAGTAGTCATAATTGACTTGTAATAACCCACAGTCGCTGTTCTATAGAAGGTACTTACATTAAACTAATATGTAGGTCCACTAATTCTAAACCATTGCCGATGACTTGCCTTTTTTTTCCATTATAAATCTAAAAACAGTGATAGTGAAAGGCCTTACTTATGGTGAAACATAGGATCCAATACTGGTAGCTCAGGTGAGAAAATCTTAGAGCAAGGATATTCCCTAAAATCTCTAAAGTAAAACCAATTTCAGTCAAAAGTTCAGCTTAAAATTCTTCTTTTGCTGCTGTAACTGAAGTATAAAGGTTTTTATAAAGTACACTTTTGTAATAATAAACTATGAGTACAGGTGAAGTAGTAAATGTGGTTCTGGAGTACTAAGCAACTTGGTATGTATAAATTTAGCAGATCTATGAAAAATTGTTGAAACACCATGAAAAATGGAACTTCTCTGTATCTACCTGAGGAAACAAAATAATTTTGTAATGTTTAAAATCCTAGATTAAAACAGGTGCCATTCTAAGAAATGTTGGAAATCAAGGTCAGACTCAACAAGAATTTTCATATTTACCAGCTACTAATAACTATAAAATTGCTGCTGCCTTACCCATACTGAATTTGTTAGTTAACAATTTTTTTTAATAGAATAAAAGATGGGAGAAATTGCTTTTCTGAATCATTCATTTCTTTCTTCCAAGAAAATGTGAAGAGGCTGCATATTCATTTGATCTAAAAAATAAATACATCCACCTCCCCACCCCCCAGTACGATAATAAATTTTTACTTCCTGAGCATGTCATTCTTTAGTCCCTGCCACTTGACTTGATATGATCCCATTGCCTTTGGTAAACTCTCTCTCTACCCGCCCATCCCCCCTGAGTTAGGAGGAAAGAAAGCAAATTTGAGTAGAAAAACTTTTCTACTAAGAGATTTGAACGAGAGCAAATGCTTTTCACCATACTAGAATCTTGTATTAAATATCAGCCTGTGCAGAAACTGTTGTCATTTTAATTGCAAATCAAAATGATGCTGTAAAAATATAAAAGCTTGCAAAGATCTCTTTACAGTTCAGTGCGGGAATAATGTGACTTTCAGAATAGATTTAGTATTGAGATAATGCAGCCTTCTATTAGGCAAAACCAGCTCAATTGTCTTAAAACTTCTTTCTTGTAAGTCATCAGTAACTTCCCTATGTACCTTTTTAAAGGCATTTGTTAAACACGTAGCCCAATATTTACTGTGTGTAGCAGGTGCAAGTTGCAGGGCAGGCATATGCCTTTGTGAGTTTTTCAGAATCATTGCATGTACTATTTACGCCAAGGTAGAAATTTAACTGTCTTCAGTAGACTTGTGTGAACTGCATCAAACAGGCTCATGAGCTATGAATGACCTCTTATGCCCTGTCTTGCATGATCTTTCAGTAATTTCCTATATACAAATTTATTGTTCATGAGGCTTTGGCAGAGTGCATGGTTCTGACTTCTGAATACTTACTACAGGTTCAGGGAACAGAGATCTTCCCAGATGGAAGGTAATAGAAATGAACAAGTGCCTTACCTTTATTAAAATGATTTATGGGCAAAGTTTACTGCTGAATGAAAGTACAGTTGCTAATGTGGTAGAGGACCTTTGTTTCTTTACTCCTCATTACTTCACATCATGCTTGCAAAGTCTTGGACTTTCTAAGATGCAGTTCTAGATATAATTCTAAGAACTGTATAAGAGATTCAACACTTTTTTTTTTTTTACTTGAAGGCTTATGCTGAAGTTTGTAGTTCTGTGTACATGGGAATACATGCTGAGCTAAGAATGAGGTTCAAAACATGGATTTATCAAAATGGCCTGTTATTTTATACAGCTGTTAGAAATAACACAAGTGTAATATTTTTCAATGAGTTTGTATTACTGTACTTCAATTTTGTTTAAGTGGCAGCTTAGTGACAACTTTCTTTAAATACATCATCAAAGGAAATTTTTTTTAAGGAGACACAAATTGATTGAAAACATAGAAGTGATCAGCAGTCTCTAACTGTTTACTTAATAATTAAAACAATTGTCCCATTGCAGGCTTTAAGGAAAAGGACCTACTTAGGCCAAATTCTAAATTTTGAGGTACGTTCTTCCTGAAGTTTTAATAAAGGCAAGCAGTGACAGGTAGGTTGTCATGACAGGTCACAGAATTTCACATGGAGTGTAGTTCCATGTCTGAAAGGGAATAGGGGATTGCTTCTGATGCATTCTTATGATGTGTCCAGGATAATGAAAAATCTGACTGTGCCTAAGTTATTTGCTCATATCCTTCTAAATATCAGGTGTTGGTATTTTCACTAACATACACAATATTGCTGTATAATGTTGATCTGTTAGAGCAGGGAGAAAATGGTTCAAAGTTGCAGGGAGAAAATGGTTCAAAGTTTCAGGGAGATCATCTTTAATAAATAATTCATAATCTGTATTCTTCTAAGTGGAGGAGTACTAAATATGACATTAATTGTGGTTTGAATAGGTTTTTAGCTATGACAGCTTGTCTTGCAAAAAGATGCTTTGAAGGTAGACATTTTATTAGGTGGCCAACAGACAGAGGGTCAAAGGCAGAAGTGTGCCAGTGTTGACTAATTTCTTGCCAGTGTCAAACTGGGACCGACTTTCCTGAGTCAGTGGATTTACATCAGTCCTCTCATAGTGTAAGTGTGCTTGGTGTCCTCTGCAACAGCCAGAAAGGTTTCTGGCAGACAGGAAAGCGGCACTCTCTTCAGCTGTCATCCAGGAGAGTGTTTTTTGACGTGAACCTTCCCTGCTTGTGTCCTAGCAAGAGAGTGATACAAGGTGAGGATTCAAAAGGAAGTTACAGTGACTGGAAGTTTGATAGCTGGGTTTAGAAGGAATATTTAGGAATAGCCATCTATACAGTTTCTTTAAATAAAAGGTTAAGAAGCAACTTAATTATGGTCTATGTATACTCAAGGAAAGGATTTCTGAGAATAGTCAGCTTTAGATTCACTTGGAGGTAAAGAAGCATTCTGAAATCCATTTTTGGAGGGCTGAAATTAGACATTCAGACTAGAAATAGGGTAGCTTTTTGACAGCAATTGGAACATAGTATAAAGGGATCACATAAAGATTCCTCATGTTGAAGTGCCTATATATATGTGCAAGGTGCCTTATTTGCAAATGTCCTAGGTTCAGAAACATGACAAACTTGATGCAGAAACTGTTGGTTACAGAGTTTTGGTCTGTATGGCATAAAATTTCAGACTAGATTCTCAAAATGGTTCCTTACTCGCCTTAAATATCTGAGTTTCAGTATTTTAGCACCTCCAAGGTAGGTGGGTTTCTGTATGGCTTATTATTTATGGGTGCCAAAATTTGACTCTAAAGGAGCATTTAATGTGCCTCACTAACTGGAAATTCCGGTTTTCTCCTTTGCTCTTTCTGCTGCATTATTGCTCAAAAAGGGATTTCTTCAGTGGCTAAACATAGTTTGCCTTCCCTTGCTTTTAGGTCATGATGAGCTGATTGCTGTCATCCATTTTGAAGATCACATCATTAATTCTTCTGATCGTTTTCTACTGTATAGTGGTGTTTGGGTGGAGCAGGGAGTGTATGCAGAAGCACTAGAGTCTTTTCCCAGAGTTAGAGATGTTATTTGTGGTAATACAAGTATAATATAAATTGTTTTTTATGATCTATTACAAAATGCTCTGGAATTAGTTTGGAGGGGAAACCACCATACCTGTGTGAGTGTTTCTCTATTATTCGCTATTCATATTTTTTATTTGATTATTATTTCATCAGTGTAAGAATATAATTGGTCTGATTTATGACAGTAACAATACCTACAAACAGGAGATCAAATGTTTGTTTTGCATGCTGTGGTAATCTCATGTCACTCCCATGTCAAACCCATTTGATCCTACAACAGCAGTAGTTATAGTCATAAGGGAATTCTTGTTTTGGTTTTCTTACGTTGTGGTTATGTAGAGAAAAATCATCTTAAGGTCTGCAAAAATTACAGAATGGATTTATTAATAGAGAATACTCTGTGATTACTGCCACTCTTTCTTTATATGGCTGAAGACTTTAGAAGTACAGAAGGCTGACTGCTGATCTCCATACAGCTTTACTCAAAGCAGTTGTTAACCAGGGCTTAAACCAAGGTTTATGCGAAACATACTGAGCTATTTACATGTGTTTGCTATTATTTTTATGAGAAGAGTTGCTTTAATGTCTACCAGTTTATTGCATAATGATGGCACAGCAAAAGTTAAAAAGTGATGTGCTGATTTCTGTTTTAGCAGGCGATCTGTGAATGCATAGTATTTCAAAGAAGAGCTTTCCCATTGCTAGTGTGCACTGCTGAACATCTGTTCTTACCTTGAGATGTACACAAATCTAGTAATTATTCCTGATACTACTAATTTTAAAGTACTTAGTGCCTCAAAACCACTAAGAAATGGAAACTCTGCAAGATGATCTATGGACTGAATAAGCAAGCTGGTTAAAGAGGTGCTTCTTGCTGTTTGGATTAATTTGTTGTCAATCATAAAACTCATGAAAAGTCACGCACAAGTAGATAACAACTATACACTTTATATAAAGATGTGTTGACACCGGCCAGCAACTAAGCACCCAGCCAGCCACTCACTCCCCTGCCTACCTCTCCCCTCTCTCCAGTGGGATGGGGTACAGAATTTGGAAAGCAAAAGCAAGAAAAAGTTATGAGTTGAGATAACGACAGTTTAGTAAGTGAAGATGAGCGGGAAAAAAGAGCAAGTAACGCAAAGGCAGTTACTCACCATCTCCAACCAGCACATCAATGCCCAGCTCATCTCTAAGCATTGGTTACTTTGGAAAGACTGCACACCCAGTTTTTACTGCTAAGCATGTCATTATGTGGCATGGCATTTCCATTTGGTCAGTTTGGGTCAGCTGTCCTGGCTGTCTCCTCCCAGGCTCTTGCTCACCCCTGGCCTACTCCCTGCGGGGACAGAGTGAGAAACAGAGAGGGACAGAGGTGCAAGCACTGTTCAGCAATAACCAAAACACTGGTGTGTTATCAACACTGTTTTGGTCACAAATGCAGATTACAGCACCATATGGGCTTCTATGAAGAAATTTAACTGTATCCCACCCAGAGCCAATACAAGTATACATTTACCCCCAAGTGATGTTTTCGGACTTTAACGCATAACTCTATTATTATGATGCAACTTATTAGACAGTCTTAACATCTTTACTGCTTGGTTGCTACTTCCTATTTTCTGTACACACAGAGTTTTATTAGATCTCTAAAGTGCTTTCAAGCACAGTTCTGTTATGCAAAGTAAGTTACAGTTTCTATATGCTTCACTGAGACAGCTTCCTTTGAAATTATCCCCAGCTGCACTGTGTTTATACTGAGACTTATGTAGTGCAAAGGTGATAGAGTGATAGAGACAATGCTTTTGCTGTTGTGCCTTGGAGAGATATCCTAGACAAGCAAATTGTATGAACCACAGAGACAGTTAGAAAGTGCTCTTAACTTCACTAATACAGTGGAAGGGCTAGAACGACTGTCACAAATCGTTAAAGTAGAGGAGCTGAAGCTGGCACTAGTAGTTACTTATTATGCAGACACTGATTATGGATTCACAATCCAACATTGTCCAGGTCTGAAAATTGAAGGGATTTTAAATACTAAAGTCAATATTATGTATTTATCTTTCGGGGGTTTTTTGTGCTATGATTAGATTTGGGCAACTTTTAAAAATACTTTAAACAAATATTGCCTGCCCTTAACTCCTGTTGTCTGTAGGAAATTTGTATTTTTACATCCAAATTAATTACAGCATTTCTTGAAACCAGCTTAAAATCTTATCAAAACTTTGTAAATATGTGACTGTAAGTTCAAAGCACAAATGCAATGCAATTTGGACATCAAAGTCTGCTTTCAGTTTTTGAGGAACTCGATGTAACTTAATTTAAATTACCTTAGTTATGGCTATGCTGTCCATCTGTTACACTAGCACAAATCTATGAGAGTTACTTTCCCCTGGTAATGAGTAATTACTTTCTGTACTGTCTTGCATTTTTTCCCCTGCTAGACAACGGGACTCGATGAAAGGAAAAACTCATTTAGGTAAAAAAAATTGACATTGACTAAAAAAAAAAAAAGGAACACTTCAGTAAGGAGCATCTAAAAGATATCTTGATGTGGACAATTAACATTTCCCCTGGAACACAGCATGGTAATTTCCTTCTTTATTAGAAGCCAAAAAGGACATGTTGCTTTCAAGATTAAGCAGTGCTCAGATTCTACCTTCTTTTTTCTCTTTTCTAATGCCCCTTATGTCCCTTTCATACAGTAAATCATCTGAAAAAC
Source organism: Aptenodytes patagonicus (assembly GCF_965638725.1). Lineage (NCBI taxonomy): Eukaryota > Metazoa > Chordata > Aves > Sphenisciformes > Spheniscidae > Aptenodytes > Aptenodytes patagonicus. The sequence goes on from NC_134982.1 coordinate 60,259,096, forward strand.
CACCAATGCATGGTGCTGTATAGACTATGGTTGATCTGAGCTGTTCTTAGTCCTAAATTAATTATAGCTAACAGCCAACACCAAATAGGAAACAGAAGAGCATAGCAATCTATGTTACAAGTGAAAACTCTCTTGTATCAAATATTTTTAGAGGGATAAAGAGGATTATATAGCTAAGAAAAAGTAAATTTTATTTTCAGCAACTTAAAGGCCTTAGTATTCTGAAGTTATTAAGAAAAAAAAAAAAAAGAAAAACCTGAAAAACCCAAACTCCCAAATCCAGTTCCTTCAGTCTCCATATGAAATCTTTTGCCAAACAGAAATCCAATCTACTATTGCAACATCACTGGAATCATCATAGATCTATATGAAAAAAAATTTGACCTTTTTCACACTATCAAAATGATGGAGAAGATCAGTTAGTCAGCCTAAAGGCACATTTGAGCATTCTCCTTGTTACATTCAAAATGAGTACTATGTTCTCTAGCTGGAATCTTATGTACATTGTTAAGCCACGTTTGGTTCTGTAGTTTCCTGTATGCTTGCTTGGTGAATACGGCCTTTGGGTTACTACAAAATGTACATCTCAGCTACGCTGCACTAACATTGCAGCATGACTGTTGCTGTTCTAAAATTGCTCATTTGCTCTGAGGTCCTGTACAAGATCTTTCTGTGAGAAGGAATGCAAATGTTGAATGAGGAATGACTTACCCTAACTCTTAGTTTGTTATACTGTTCCTCACATCTTTTTCTTCCATATAATCACTATCCTGCTTTGTCCTGGGTCCTCAGAGAATTTGAGTCTCAAATATGCATATCCAATAACAAGTATTAGCAATGCACTACAAAGTTAGAATCACAGAATCATTTAGGTTGGAAAAGACCTTTAAGATCATCAAGTCCAACTGTAAACCTAATGCTGCCAAGTCCACCACTAAACCATGTCCCTAAGTGCCACATATTCACATCTTTTAAATACCTCCAGGGATGGTGACTCAACCGCTTCCCTGGGGAGCCTGTTCCAATGCTTGATAACCCTTTTGGTGAAGAAATATTTCCTAATATCCAATTTAAACCTCCTCTAGCACAACTTGAGGCCGTTTCCTCTCATCCTATCACTTGTTACTTGGGAAAAGAGGCTGACACCCACCGAGCACTTGGCCTTGTTGAACCTCGTACGATTGGCCTCGTCCCATTGATCCAGCCTGTCCAGATCCCTCTGCAGAGCCTTTCTACCCTCAAGGAGATCAACACTCCTGCCCAACTTGGTGTCATTTGTAAACTGACTGAGGGATCACTCGATGCCCCTGTCTAAATCATTGACAATATACTAAACAGAACTGGCCCAATACTGAGCCCTGGGGAACACCACTTGTGACTGGCCACCAACTGGATTAATGGGCATGTGATGCCCATTCACCACAACTCTTTGGGCCCGGCCATCCAGCCAGTTTTTCACCCAGCGAAGAGTACGCCCATCCAAGCCACGAGCAGCCAGTTTCTCCAGGAGAATGCTGTGGGAAATGGTGTCAAAGGCTTTACTAAAGTCCAGGTAAACAACATCCACAGCCTTTCCCTCATTCACTAAGTGGGTCATCTTGTCATAGAAGAAGATCAGGTCAGTCAAGCAGAACCTGCCATTCATAAACCCATGCTGACTGGACCTGATCACCTAGTTGTCCTGTACATGCTCCGTGATGGAACTCAAGATGATTTGCTCCATAATCTTCCCTAGCACTGAGGTCAGACTGACAGGCCTGTAGTTCCCCAGACCCTCCTTCTGGCCCTTCTTGTAGATGGGTGTCACATTTGCTAACCTCCAGTCAACTAGGACCTCCCCGGTTAGCCAGGACTGCTGATAAATGATTGAAAGTGTCTTGGTGAGCACTTCTACCACCTCCCTCAGTACCCTTGGGTGGATCCCATCTGGCCCCATAGATTTGTATGTGTCTAAGTGGTGTAGCAGGTCACTAACCATTTCCCCTTGGATTATGGGGACTTCATTGTGCTCCCCATCCCTGTCTTCCACCTCAGGGGGCTGGGTACCCCGAGAACAACTGGTCTTACTCTTAAAGACTGAGGCAAAGGCGGCATTAAGTACCTCAGCCTTTTCCTCAGCCTTTGTCACTATGTTTCCCCCCACATCCAACAAAGGATGGAGATTCTCCTTAGCCCTCCTTTTGTTGTTAATGTAGTTATAGAAACACTTTGTATTGTCTTTTACAGCAGTAGCCAGATTAAGTTCTAGCTGGGCTTTGGCCCTTCTAATTTTCTCCCTGCATAACCTCACGACATCCTTGTAGTCCTCCTGAGTTGCCTGCCCCTTCTTCCAAAGGTCATAAACTCTCCTTTTTTCCCTGAGTTCCAGCCAAAGCTCTCTGTTCAGCCAGGCCGGTCGTCTTCCCCACCGGCTCATCTTTCAGCACATGTGGATGACCTATAAGATTTCGCCTTTAAGGATGCGCCTTTAAGATTTCCTTCCTGAAGAATGTCCAGCCTTCCTGGACTCCTTTGCCCTTCAGGACTGCCTCCCAAGGGACTCTGTCAGCCAGGCCCCTAAACAGGCTAAAGTCTGCCCTCTGGAAGTCCAAGGCAGCAGTTCTGTTAACCACATTCCTTAGTTCGCCAAGAATCAAAAACTCTATCATTTCATGATTGCTATGCCCAAGATGGCCTCCAACCATCACATCACCCACAGATCCTTCTCTGTTTGCAAACAACAGGGCCAAGCGGGGCACCTTCCCTTGTTGGCTCACTCACCAGCTGCGTCAGGAAGTTGTCTTCCACACACTCCAGGAACCTCCCAGACTGTTTCCTCTCTGCTGTATTGTATTTCCAGCAGATATCTTGTAAGTTGAAGTTCCCCACGAGAACAAGGGCTAGCGATCGTGAGACTTCTCCCAGTTCCTTATAGAATATTTCGTCTGCCTCTTCATCCTGGTTGGGTGGTCTATAACAGACTCCCACCATGATACCTGCCTTCTCGGCCTTTCCCCCGATTCTTACCCATGAACACTCAACCCTTTCATCGCCATCATCAAGCTCTAGACAGTCTAAACATTCCCTAACGTACAGGGCAACCCCACCCCCTCTCCTTCCTTGCCTATCCCTTCCGAAGAGTTTATAGCCATCCATTGCAGCATGCCAGTTGTGCAAGTCACCCCACCATGTTTCCATGACTGCAACTATATCATAGTTTTCCAGCTGCACAATGGCTTCCTGCTCCTCCTGTTTGTTGCCCATGCTGCGTGCATTGGTGTAGGTGCACTTCAGTTGGGCTATTGATCCTGCCACCTTTTTCTGGGGAGAAGCCCTAGTTCCAATGTGACTGTTCCTAGGTGCTTCCGTGGTTTCTAATACATCAATAACCCTTGCGTCTTTGCTGCTGCATGGATCTCCATCCCCTACCTCCACTGAGATGGCAGACTGAAGGACCTCGCTAACACACCGTCCCTCAAACATTGGCGTGCTGCCCCCAGGTTTATCTCTAGTAAGCCTAGTTTTATCCCCTTCCCCCTTCAAATCTAGTTTAAAGTTCTTTTAATGAGCCCTGCTAACTCCTGCTCAAAGATTCTTTTCCGCCTTTGAGACAGGTGTACCCCATCTGTCACCAGCAGTCATGTAGACCAACCCATGAACAAACCCCCAAAGTTAGCATGTGTTCTCGATTATCCTCTGTCACTGAAAACAGTGACACTGAGACAACACTGATCTGAGCATGAATTAGTACATGAGATGATTAGATATAATGTAACCTCCTTACTAGTACTAAGATGCAAATGCGTAACTTGTTGTTATATACCAATACTTTAAGTGCAGCTCCCTTGTATCAGCAGGACTAAACCAGTATCTTTTAATTTCCTCCTTTTTATCCTGCAATAAAATAATAATAATAATAATAATAATAATAATAATAATAATAATAATAATAATAACAACAACAACAACAACAACAACAACAACAACAACAGCAACAACAACAACAATAATCCTGAAGTAGCACGTTTAGCTTTACCACAGTAGGTGCTAACATAGGACTGGACTGAAAACTTCGGAAATGTTGGTACTTACAACTACATACTTAGAGATTTTGGCTCCCTCTAGTGAAAAAATGCATAAACGTTCAAGTGACGCATTGGCTCGCCCATTCAGACATGAAAGGGAAAATCATTCCAGGATGTTTGACTAATGCATTGTAGCAGCTCGATCTGCTACACAAGGCGATTAATGCGGGACTTTGCTGACATAAGTTTCAGTACTGGATGATCTTTGTTAAGCTATAAAGACATCTCTTCCTAACTTTTCCGTAAGAGTTTTTGTTTTTTTTTAATTTCTGTACAAGTACATGGAATGAAAGGCTGCTTTTAAGCACTTGATTGACAGTGTTTTTTTAGATTTTTTAACAGCTACTCCTTTTGTATTTAAGTGCTTGTGAATTCTCAAAATAATAAAAAGAATGGAGAGTAGAGAATTAGGTGGAGTGCGGAAAAGAAAGCAGAATTAAAAAAAAAGATAGTCACTTCTGGATAGAAGTGGACTCTGGGTACACCTATTCTGTTTCCAGTTGTCCTTAAATCAACTTTCTTTTTCTTTTTCTTTTCTTTTCTTTTCTTCTTCTCTTTTTTTTTTTTTTTTTTAAGAGGAGAATAGGAAAACCAAGTGAGAGAAAAAAATACAGGATATAGCAAAAGCACATGTCTAAAGAGAGAACAATAACACTGACAATGGAGCAAGATAATGACTACTGTTGTCAAATGTTCAGCTGAAGAACAGCTTGTCAGATCTCAAGCTCTGTTGGTGTGGTTTAAACTATTTCTCCTAGATGGCACAGCTTTGCTTAAAGTGATTATAACAACCTTTCAAAACTTTCTACTAATTAGTCAAAATGGCAGAGGCATAAGAACGTAGAGTTCATGTTGTTTGAGCAGAAGAGGTCTATTCTTTTCCATAATTTGTCACGATTTTTTAAAATTTCTGTTTTCTTCCATTCATCTTTTTGTCAGGTCAAGGCATGAAAAGTAAAAATGCACTATCAATTTTCTGCAAAGATCAAGAGAAAATAGGCTGTCAGGGTTTTTGTTCTCTTCACGCCAACCCATTCAGAACTTAATAAAAGAACACTTTAAACAACGTTAATTTTTGCCAGATAAGCTTTGTTTTTAAACACAATGATTAGCCATCTCCAATATATCTTTCATTGTATTATTCAAGAACATAAAGAGTTTAAAATAAACAGAAGAAGGGCAGGAAGGACTAAATTAATTGCTTGTCTGAATATTCCTTTTTATTTTCCTTTAGGTGCATCTCTAGTAAACCCAGTTTCCTTAATTTACTGTAAATTGTCCCAAAGGCATACACCAATTCCAACAGATGATTATCTGAAGGGTAGAAGGGTATGGTTATTTTCTGGGTAGTTGCCAGGTTTTTCTTTAATTGTGAAATTACAGGAATTTGTGTGTATTATTTAGATAAATTGCTCTTTAATTTGGATTCCTTTGTAACATACATACGTCAGAGTGCAGTAAACTAGCTTGATTTTGAACACTTAAGTGTTCAGAGGACACAAGGGGGGAAGTAGAAGGAAGTAAATGCTGGAATAAAAAGTGTGCTATTGTTTGGCATCAGCTTTTCCAAAACAAAGAAAAACAGAAGAGCAAAGAATGACAACAATCTCTTGTCTCGAGACAAGAAATAGCAGGGAACAAGGTTTCTCAATGCTCTGTTGCTTGTCAGCTTCTTTCTAGTAGATAGCTACGAGTAATAGAGAGTCTTAAGACCACTATTTATTCCTTCATTAGTATAATGGGTTTATATAGCCTTTTGCTTCATACTGTCTTTTCAGCATTGAAGAGTACCTGCACACCAGTGAACATGAGCTGAAGGAATAGGAATGCAGTTAAGTCATTTCCTTATAAACTATTACACTCTGTTTTACTCTTCTCAAAGGTCAAGGGAAAGAACCCGACAATCATTTTTATAAGACATGTTAGTGGTGTGACTGCTGTGTCATAGAGGGAAGGAAGAATGAGAGTTTGCTAATTAAAAATAAAAAAAAAAATACAGGGTGACAGTTGGATAATTAAGCTGTGTGGCCTACAAGCCCACAGAAATGTGTATCAAGGAGAAAAACTGAGAACTTCTTAATGCGATAACCTACCTATACGTGTTTGACTGCAGAACACATGGAACAGCTTCCAGGAAGGTTATTATCTTTTCTCCTGCACCAAACAGGAGTAAGAATGCACAAAAAGAAATATCTATCACCCTTTTCACTGGGTGAGAGAGAAAAGTTTAAGCCTGAGCTTATCAGAATACTGGTTAGTCTTAGGAAACTGCCTGTCCACAAGTGAAGGTGTCAGTAAGAAAGAGTTCATGTTGCAGTTTACCTGTGGTTGGAGCTGCATTTTTTTGAAAAAGAGGAAAATTGATTGTTAGTTCTACTAGGAACTTGGGAAGGACATATAAGATTGTTGCGATTTGAGGTAAAGTCTCAGATGGAGAGCTGTTCATGAACAGCTGTTCACGACAAGCTGGCCCGTTTAGGTAAAGGTGCAAGAGCAGACTTGGGAACTTGGCCATGTTTTCTTCAGAGACAGAATGACAGTGCTAGGTTTTCCTGCTGTATAAGTAGGAATGAATTCAATACAAGGAAATGAATTTTGCAGGAAATAAAAGGTAGCCCAACTGAAAACTTTGCCTGAAAAGAGTATCAATTTATACTTGCTGCTCAGCAGCAGGTAATAGTTGTTGACAGTAGTATAAAACAGAAGAAAGTTGAAAACTAAAATCAAGATCGAGTTTGATTTCATTGTAGTCAGTGATTATAAACATGCAACAAAAAAAGTTTGTTCTGACAGGTGAGATTTTCACAATTAATAGAGGTCAGGGAAGATGATGAAATCTGTGTGTGTCATACTGAAGCCAGATTGTAAATCATTCAGTAAATACTACAGTGTATTTTAAACTAATTAAGCCTATTCTGATGTGCTTTATGTGGGGTGATATTGTAATCATTTGTAATAATATTTAGAAGTTTAATAAAGCAACTTGCCCAAGAGCCCAAGATCCTTAATTGCCTGCTAAACATTACAGAAATGAAAATGAATTTTTCTGTTGTTTCTAAGCTTCAGTGGTGCACCTGGATTACACTTTCTCCATAATCAAGAGACTAAAACCATCTCAAAGAAGCTAAAAGTAGAGTTTGTGAGAGAAACACCAAAGGCAGTACAGCTCAGAATAAAAAAAGCATACGTTGGCCATGCAGAGTAACCAAAAATACAATACTTGTGCACAGTGTAATAATTCCAGGTCTATCTGGAATATTATCAGTCATTAACCACACATATACATTCTCCCTTCATTCAGAAAATGAGCCTTAGATTATATTAACAACTGCTGTTTCTAAGAATTAGAGAATCACATCGCAAACATTACTGGTGTTTACAATGTCCCCAATTAAACAGTAACTGGACAAAGCTAACAGCTCTGAATAGTTGTTGACTTGAGCCACATGGGTAATATCCTTCCTGTAATTAACCACAGTAAAAGAAAATACAGGTACTCTAATTATAAATTGTAGTAAATTCTGAGCTATTTTTTTCCCTACGACTCTAAACAAACTGAATATTTCTAATTTATGTCCCAAATGTCATCTGGTGGACAGAGGATGTGCAGCAAGTTTTGATGCTACCTGTCAACTGAGGTGGTGGGGGCGAAACATAGTGCCTGAGGAATAAAAAAAATGAAGATGGGAGGAGACATAAAGCTGAATGATGCAGGGGTGTTTAAAACCCTGAAACTTCATAGAAGCCACATATGGTTAAACCTAAGGTATAATTTAATGGAAGCACGGAAAAGCATCGAATTGAAATGAAGGGCAAGTGTTTTTTGTTTTAAGGATTATCATGAATCAAAGATGTTGTAAGTAGTAGGTTTTTATATGATTGACATGTGTAGGTAGGTAAATCAGTAACTTAATCTAAGTGCCTCAGGAAATTTACAGCTCATCCAGCAAATAAACTTCATTGGCTTTGTCACTTAAGCTTGTTGCCAAATTTAGCGCTTTTGCACTGTGCATCAGTTAGAGCAAACTGCACTTCTGAGCCCTTAGTTTACAAGCATCTTGTTCCCAAACTGTTGTATGTTGTAGATAATATACAGCAATGCATGGCCAGTAGAAACACCATCTTCATCCTACTTTTTCTTGCTTCAACGCTTTAAGAAGTAAAATCACAAATAGTGCTAGGGATCAAAATGATTACAGCTTAGGAAGAGGTAGATCTTGACTTGCTAAAGAATATATTCAGAAGAGGGTATGAACCAGAATGGAATTTTCAGATCAAGATAAAAAATGACTTGCATAAATAGATAGTTCATCATGACAGAAAATGCTCCAAAATTCTCTTAATTAAAGAGAACAGAGGCAGAATTTGAATTTCAGGGTGTAATGTTGTAAATTCAGAGTATTTAGCACAATAGTACTAAACTTGCCAAGCCCCACAAAAGGCTAATTGCTTTGCCTTTTAGTCTGAGTTCGTTTTGAGTACACCTATCTCCATAATCTTTATTCTGGAGAGTATGTCAAAACACTGTCATCTTCTGTGACATCTTAAAAAGACAACATTTGGTTTTGCTCAGCAAAATAGTCTTTACAAGTTTTTCTTTTTTTTTTCCCTAGCCTATACCTCTCCCTCCAATGAAAAGATGTTGAGTTTCTTGTATGTGAAGTCAGGCTTAGCAGTAATGTGGATAGTAGACACAAAACTGAAAAATGCATAGGTAATCCTGAAAGAAGGCTGAGAAGTCCAAATCTTGCTTTGTTCAGTTGCATCTCACAGACAGAGCAGAGTCATATGTGTTGTGTTTCTTTTTAGGGTAGTCTTACTGCTTTTCTCAGTTTATGGCCAAAAAGACTTCTTCATTATTCTTTTGTATTATTCTGACAAGAAAGCAAAACAACCTTAAAGACCCTGAGATCCCATCTTTCAAAAATGTTTTGTCTCTGAAGGATGCTAAATTTGGAAAGAAAACTAGACAAAAGACAAAATTACATTTTTCTTTTTCAATTTTATTAGGATATATGGCTGGCTAAAACAGGTGAAACTTCTCACGGTTTCAAGCCTGCTGTGAATTGTCCACTCTGAGCTTTGAATGTCTCTATTCGTAAATGAAATGAACTGTAATGAAACTTCTGAAACATTGAGACATGATTTCACTAAAAGAAAGCCGCAAGGATGTGTAAAACCCAAATTAAAAGTTTCAAAATAGCATGCCCATGAAAGTCTCCATAGTCTGTTCCTTATATCAGACAGCCTTCAAGTAGGTGCTTGACCATGGTTTGACCACACTCTGGAGTACAGCAGAGGAGATCCTCAGTGCAGGTGATACAACTGGGACACCAGGAACATTTCTGCATGCACCTAATGATAGTCTATTAAAGGAGGAACAGAGCCAATTTTGAGATGGCAATTTCATGGATGTTACCTTGTTACTAACATACCTCCTTCTTATTTGTAGGTCTACACAAACCATCTCCTGCTCAATCCTGTTTAAAGCAGTCATGGTCTTTGTAGCTGAAATGAACATCAGCAGCAAGTCAAGTCAGAAGTGAACCTAAAATACCAGTACAGGCCTCTTCAAGCCTGTTTCTAACTCTTCAGAGACTAGGTGGCATTTTTCTTTTAAAATCCTGGATCCCAAACAGTAATATCACAGACTTCTTCAGAACTGCTAAATTTTTTCAATCTTTTACAACAGGGTAAAAGTGTTAACTAATTAAAATTTGCATAACTTAAATCTTTCAACAAATAGGAAGAGTAAGGCTTTTTCTCTAGATAAGATTAGTGAAAGTAATTTCCCTTCCCTGAAAGTAAATTTGATTCCTTCACCTTTACCTAGACTATGAGATAATCTGCTTTTAATGTGTGGGGCTTTGTTTTTGTTTTGTTTTGTTTTGTTTTGTTTTGTTTTGTTTTGTGGGAGGCTAAAGTGTCATTACTAGGTTAAGGCTGAGAATTTAAAGGGAGCTAGCTGGCAAAGAATGTTAAAACTTGGTGGGAACTGTTCATTGAACTCTTTGTGGTCCTTTACAATTCTGAGTGCAACATGTCGTGAACACAATTCCGTCCACAGAAATGAGAGACCACTTGACTACAGCCAGCTGATCTTCAGGACTACATAGCTAGTGTTCCCCAGCATGTGTCAGCATGCATCCATTGGAGGGCAGCATTGACAGGTTTTAGTGACATTTCTGGACTGTGAATTGGGATGGTGGAAGTGCAGGCAGACATTTGTGCTTTTTGTCTCACAGAAGTGTAGGGCCTGGCAGAAACCTAGTATAAACAGCTCAGGATTTTGTTTTAAATCACTGCAGCAAGATTCACATCTGCAAAAAGCTAACAAGAGCCTGTAAAAAGACATTTATGAAAACTGGTCTGTAGAAATTATGGAAGGTGCATCTGTAATCCGAATGGATAAACTTGTAAGTGCATCTCTACAGTGCTTTTATTTATAGACTTCCCGTAGTTGTTTAGTTTCATGGCACTTAAACATGAGAGCTCAGTACAATTAGTTATTATATCTTCAAAACTGTTGTCACGACTGTGAAACAGGTTTGTTTTCTGCTCTCCTTCACACCCCATTCCCTGCCCCCTTGCTGAGAGCTGCTGTGGTAAATACGGAGTTTGGTTGATGTTGACTGAAAGTGAAATCTAGTATTTTTCACTTTGAGGAATATTGTCTGAAGAATTTGTGAATTTTCTTCTGAGATACTTTGTGTCATACAGTAGGATGATGATACCCTTCATACAAACAAAAACCTTCCTGTCAGTTTGGTCAGTAGGTGGCATTTGAGTTCACTTATAGAGTTCAAAGCTTCAGTAAACTACTTTCAAATCTATTCCCATTGCACCCTGTGAGTCTGTTAATATAATTTTTATAACTGTACTACTGTTGATCTGAGTTTATTAAGTAAATCTAATAGGGTCACAGGGAATATCAATTTACAAATTTCAAGTGTAACTCATTTCTGAAGACTAATAATCTCTTTGGAGGCAGGTATTATAACTTACACAAATCAATTTTGTAATTTTAATTTTAACTTTTAACTTTAAAATGGAATTGTATATTCACTTGAATAGCCTGTAGTAG